>NC_139972.1:6131984-7451984 GCF_963993115.1 Abramis brama
ACACTTGCGTTTCAGATCGTTAAAATAGGGCCCACAGTCTCTATATGATGATATCTAGGTGAAAGAGTCTCTTTATGATGGGATTTATCAGACCTCAGTGACGTGAGACAGACAACGGTCGGTTTAGTGAGTCTGTCTGCTTCCTGACCTGAGCCCCAGATTGTCATGTTTGAGCTCTAAGACTATGTGCCATATTACTAGAGAAAAGAGCAGCACCATCCCAGGAGGATGATCACAATCTCTTCTCAACAGGTCAGGTCTGCCCCAAAAACTTTTCCAAATGTCTATGAACGACGTGACGTCGAGAGTGACCAACTGAAAGGAAACACGTTTAAAAACATTATATATGAATGCATATATATATATATATATATATATATATATATATATATATATATATATATATATATATATATATATTTTTTTTTTTTAAACTGATCAACTTCAGGGAATTGTTTCATATATTAACAAATAACTGATTGTTGTTGTTTTTCTACATTTGTTTCCAAACATTTGCTCGCTGTGACACAGAACAATGCTTTCTAATATGATTCACTAGATTATGTGATTGGGTGAAACTCTTCCCACACTGAGTACAGTAGTACGTCTTCTCTCTAGTATGAATTCGCTCGTGTGATTTCAGGTTTCCAGACCGAGTGAAACTCTTGTCACAATATGAGCACTTGTAAGGTTTTTCTCCAGTGTGAAATCTTTGGTGCTCTTTCAGATGCTCAGCTCTAGTAAAGCTCTTCCCACAGTCAAAGCACATATACTCTCTCACTTCATTGTGTGTTTTCTGGTGCTGTTTAAAACTGTCCAGCCTTGAAAAACTCTTTCCACAGAGAGAGCACACATAAGGCTTCTCACCTGAATGAAGTTTCAGGTGATCTTTTAGATTTGATGATGAAATAAAATCTTTACCACACTGATCACAGTTAAATGGTTTTTCTCCAGAGTGAATGTACAGATGAACACTGAGAGTTGATGCTCGAGAAAAACTCTTTCCACACTGAGTGCATGTATACGGTTTCTCTCCAGTGTGAATTCTCATGTGTCTGTTAAGGTCTCCTTTTTGACTGAAACTCTTTCCACACTGAGTGCAGGTGTGCGTCTTTTTGGCTTTTGTTCTTTGAATTTTAAAGTTACGATGTTCCTCTTCCACTTCATTCAGTTCTTGTCTTTGCTCTTTCACTCTCACCTGGTCTAAAATACACAGAAATACAGTTAGAATCAGTTCAAGTGAACCCTGATTTAATAGCAGAAAGCAACAGAGATCAGATCTTTCACTTTTTGTTCTCTCATTCACTTGTTAATATAATAAAAAATGTGTTTGACAACTGCTATATACAAGAATATGATCATTTGGATGTATTTCTCTATCATTTATCATCCATACACTGCTTATTAATTCACATCCACCAAAGCAGTCAACAATGAAGAATCAAGAATGGACACCAACCTATTTGTTCCTCAGTATCTTCATGTTTTACTCTGGATGGTTCTGGATCTCTCATGTCTTCAATCTCCTCTTTAATAAACTCCATCTTTAACAGTCACACAGATTTCAGCTGCTACTCCTGGAGTTTGTCCTTCTCTTGTAGGATGATGGGAATATTCCCAGTATTTATTGGTGAATTGTTGTGGGAGGGGCTTCACTGCAGGTGTGAACTGAGATCACTGTGTTTTTATCCAATCTGCATTTAAAAAGTACAGAGCCATCATGTTAAACTGCTGCTGAAAAACCTCTTTGTCTCCAAAAGTTCCCTGTTTTCAGCTCATTCATTATGGTGATGTTGGGTTGAAAATAATCCAAGATATTTGAAAATGAACAAAGACATTTGTTTTTATTGTTTGGAGTCCCTAAAGGCACAGAGGTGCTGTTAGTGATCAAGGCCTGTAGGCCAAACTGGGGTCTATGAATTGTCACACCTTTTTTACGTTGGGGGAAGTTGTAATCTGATTGGTCAGTTTGAACGTCTCACATTTATGGTCCCAGAAGGGATAAAAGAAAATAAAACTGTTGCTCTGTCTCTTTTATGCTCTGGTTCTCTTATTCTCTGGGTCCCTCTCTCTCTTTACCTCCTCTTTTCTCTTACTCTCTACATACACTCTCTCTCTCTCTCTCTCTCTCTCTCTCAGGTAACATTTTACATATATGTTTGGTAAGATTAATGGTATAAGTTATCATCATCTCATACATTTATTTTGTAACTATTTTAATGTGTTCATTTTCAAATTACAAATAATGTGCTAACTAGTTTTGATTTGGTATTGACTTTTAAGTGCTACCTATTGCAATATAATATCGTCACTCTCTATAGCAATGCTCTCCCACAAATATTAAGCTATTGTAACTGCGCATATTTTAGTCGTATGTAAAAGTAGCAGTGGGTGGAATAGACAAGAAATTAGGGTGACCATATTTTAGTTTTCAGAAAACAGGACGGGGGGCGTGGTTGATGGGCGGGGCATGATTTTCGGGGAGGCGTGGTTAAGGGGTCGGGCGTGGTTTGGGGGAGAATGCATCAAAAAATACAAATGCATTCACAACCTTGCAACTATGTTATACTTTAATACATAAAGTAATACATCCTTTCCATTCAATGTTTGGCCCGCAACAATATAATACTATATATATATATATATATATATATATATATATATAAAAGTTTAGCTTTTAACACCTTTTACATGACACTATTTCTTTTCATGGCCATAGCAGGTTAAAAATCTACTACTAAAATAAATAAATAAAATCTACGTTACTATTTAAATAAAAAAACAATTTCAATCCTCCTGATGTTCTCTTCTTTATGTGCGCTTTTAGGTCGCTAGCACCTTTATTTGACACTGACACGTACGTGCCAGCTTTGCAGTTCATGCATTCTGCTTTACACGGATCCCGACCGAAACGAAAACACGGGGATTTTCTCTGTAAATCATCTGTGAATTTACATTTGGGCTTTTTCTTCTTTTTTTTTAACGCTGTTAGCTACTTACATCTTACCTCGCACTTGACCGTAAACTGAAAGCGTAAAGCGTCACGTTGCTAAAATTCTGTGAACGTAAAGTCTGCCTACTTTGATTTGATTGGTCATTTCAAATATTCTGACATGGGCTGCGTTCAGCCCCGACAAAACGTTGCACAACGTTTTTTAAACAGAAACGGTGATGCGTTGAACACACTGTTCTGATGACGCAAGAGTTGCAACTATGGCAGCTGAGAAGGCCATTCTTTGTGTTCTTTGTGAAGAATTTTCGGAGCCTGATGAAGTCGGTATAAATATGTGTTTAATGCTACAAAATATGCCCGATGTTACAGTTACTGCACTTGCCGCCCAGAACAAAAGAGAACATCCCAATCGAGTGAAGGGATTGCTGAAACTGAAGCACACATCTTACCTAATTCAGACTAAAACACATCTATTTAGCCTCACATACTGACTTTATTTGTAGTTCATACTGTTTTAATACCCTGTATTTTCTTTCTTATTTTTAGGAAAAGCTCTTAATTACCATTGTTTATTTCTATACCAAATGTCATACACTTGCAATGAAGCTAAAAATATAAACAACTACATCATTATGTTGATATCCTATATTTTTACAATAAAACTTACGACAAACATGTCTTCTAATATCTTCAGTTGTTGCGTATACCGAGCTGCATCGAACACATTTGTAAATTACTTTCCTTGAACCCATTGTGCGAGTTCACTTTAATACCGCGTGCTTTATATACATGTTGCTGCTGATTGGACTGCAGTTCTGACACACCCACCAAACAAGAGAAAACGTATCTCAAACCCCGTTGCACACCGGTGCACGCCGTTTCCAGGAAACATGACGTTCAACCCGGAAACCGTAGCAAAACGTTGCGCACCGTTTTGAACTTGAACGTGCCCCTGGACAAGCAGTGACAGACCAATGACAATGAGGCTGCGATGAACACACACACACACAGAGGCCTCTGTATTCTGACGTGCTCTCTGCTTGCCGCTGCGGATTGAGGAACGTGCTGATTATAACAAGACGGGGCGAAGCTGAAGCCGGTTTCATTTGTTTTGTGTGCAAAGGCAAGCGTGTATTTAAAGTACACTCTTAATGGCCCAATTAAAAATAATGAAAACCAGGGCATTTTCATCACTTTTTAAAAAACAGACAGGACGGCCAGGACAGGACGTGAAAACAGGACATGTCCTGGGAAAACAGGACGTTTGGTCACCCTACAAGAAATGTGCAGTTTTCTACCATCTTGCCAATAACGTTTCTTTAGTCATTCGGCAAGTCTTGCAGACTGAACCACTGCAGGAATCCACCCTTACAGATGGTGCCGAAACCCGGGATCCCTTGCAGTGAGTTTTCTGAAATTTACTTTGATCGGTCATCAGAATGAGGACATTTTTTTTACAGTGGATTTTGTGAATGTATTAAAGCTGACCTTCTGAACATGGGATGGGTAAGTCTGTTTTCATTGTTTAATGGTATGATAGGAAAAGTCTCCATTAGCATGAATTGTAGCCTTGACTAATCAGTCTGTGTGCCGAGAGTACAGACTTCAACTATAGTTGCAAACGTTGTCTGACGTGCGTTATGTGGGCTAGCTATTTGCTCAATAAAAATAGGCTCATGGTACAAATTACGTTTTGTCAAATCGGGCAAGTGGCATTTTAAAATTCCCCAAATTATGAAAGGTTGCCCAGATTGTGTTGAGTCTGCCACAGTCAAATGCGGATGCTGATCGAACCTTTTCAGTTATTGGCCTAAACAAGACAGACTGTCACTTGATGGCACCCTGTGAGTGATGGGAAGTTCGGATCATTTTACTGACTCGCTTGTTCTACCTCGTTCATTAAAATGAACGAATCTTTTTTCGAGTCATTTCGTTCATTTAAGGGGCTTTAAATGTTATACTTTTTAACAGCCAAATTCCACGAACACATCCACCTACGCAGTCTTTATCATATTCTGAATCAAGAAATCAATATAATGCAGTCAAAAATAATTTACAGGGAACATAAATACTTACTTTACCTTCCGAGTCTTTCGTTCATTTGTCACGTGACAGACGCATTACGGTTCATGAACGGACTGAACCCTGCTTCAGATACGAGCCTCCTGCAGAGGTGGTGAAAGCAGGCCGACACTGCCAATGTGGCATAGGCTACAACAGGCCTAATGTGTGAAACTGGGTAGGTGGAGTAACTATTATGTGTCGTCATCCCGCCAATGAGTCTCACTCCAGCCAAAGTCCCAAAGTTGGCAACCCTGCACACAGTAAGAGCTTAATGACCATGGTAAAATGTCCCAGTGGAGAACCACAGATCAAAACTAACTTTAGCTGGATAATAACTTTATTCTAGAGCTGCTGTAAAGCCAAAACTATCTCTGTTACTGTAATTTACAATTTTCACAGTAAAGCTTTTTAGAAACTAGCTATACTGTTAAAAGCGCTATATAGACTTGACTGATCTAGTTTAATTTAGTATCAATCATTATTTGTATTATTTTCTCACTGGATAACGGCTTTGCACAATCTGCTTGAATAAGACATATTCATGTAATTTACTTATTTACTAATGTTAACTATATTTCCTGATTGTTCAAGAGTCATTTGCTGTAGTTGCATAAGCTGTAAAATGTTAAACATACTGAAAAATAGAGCTGGTTGTTTTCTTGATTTTAAGATGGCATAAAATGCCATTAAAACTGCTGTAGTAAGTTGCAAGTGTGTGCAAATATAATGTATATTTGTATATATATATATATATATATATATATATATATATATATATATATATATATATATATATATTATTTATTTTATTTTTTTTTGTAACTGTTCCGGTTCTGAAACAAAATTAACTATATACTTTAAATGTTTTATATTATTTTGCTTAATGTTCATCATCTTTAGTTTGTTGTGCACGACAGAGGGAAAATATATATTTTGTATATATATTGTTAATATAGTTAATATATTCTTAGATGCCAATCATAAGGGCTGTGAAAAATAAGCAAATAATCTAGGAATATAAATTTATATCATAATCTTGTTCAGCAGTTGTCGTTCACATTTTGACTATTATCAATAGGATTACAAAACCATCCTTTGGTACATCAAAAATAAACAGATCACTTGTTTTCTGTTAGTAAATCAGGGTTCACTTGAGAATTCACATTTATCCTCCTTGAGCTCATTCTAACAACTTAATGTTTTAATATGTTTCAGACCAGATGGAGGTGAAAGAGCAAAGACAAGAACTGAAGTTAAAGGTGATGATGCTGTAGTTTGTTTCAGCCTGTTGACACCAATAAAATGAGCTTAATGTGCCAATTTACAGAAGATCTCAGACATCACCATAATGAATGAACTGAAAACAGGGAACTTAGAGACAAAGAGGTTTTTCAGCAGCAGTTTAACATGATGACTCTGTACTTTTTAAATGCAGATTGGATAAAATCACAGTGATCTCAGTTCACACCTGCAGTGAAGCCCCTCCCACAACAATTCACCAATAAATACTGGGAATATTCCCATCATCCTACAAGAGAAGGACAAACTCCAGGAGTAGCAGCTGAAATCTGTGTGACTGTTAAAGATGGAGTTTATTAAAGAGAAGATTAAAGGCATGAGTGATCCAGAACCATCCAGAATAAAACATGAAGATACTGAGGAACAAATAGGTTGGTGTCCATTCTTGATTCTTCATTGTTGACTGCTTTGGTAGATGTGAATTAATAAGCAGTTTATGGATGATAAACGCGTAATACATCCAAATAATCATAACCTTGTATATAGCAGTTGTCAAACATTTTATTATATTAACAAGTGAATGACAGAACAAAAAGTGAAAGATCTGATCTCTGTTGCTTTCTGCTATTAAATAAGGGTTCACTTGAACTGATTCTAACTTGATGTGTATTTTAGACCAGGTGAGAGTGAAAGAGCAAAGACAAGAACTGAATGAAGTGGAGGAGGAACATCATAACTTTACAATTCAGAGAACAAAAGCCGAAAAGATGCACACCTGCACTCAGTGTGGAAAAAGTTTCACACAGAAAGGAAACCTTAAAACACACATGAGAATTCACACTGGAGAGAAACCGTATACATGCACTCAGTGTGGAAAGAGTTTTTCTCATACATCAGGTCTCCATTATCATCTGCACATTCACTCTGGAGAAAAGCCATTTAACTGTGATCAGTGTGGTAAAGATTTTATTTCATCATCACAACTAAAGAAACACCTGATAGTTCATTCAGACGAGAAGCCTTATGTGTGTTCTCTCTGTGGAAAGAGTTATTCAAGGCTGGACGGTTTTAAACTGCACCAGAAAACACATGATGAAGTGAGAGATCATGTGTGTTTGGACTGTGGGAAGAGCTTTACTAAAGCGACCTATCTGAAACTGCATCACAGAATTCATACTGGAGAAAAACCTTACAAGTGCTCATATTGTGACAAGAGTTTCTCTCAGTCTGGATCTCTGAAATATCACGAGCGAGTTCATACTGGAGAGAAGCCGTATCACTGCACTCAGTGTGAGAAGAGTTTTAGATATAAAACAAGCCTTCTGACTCACATGAAGATATGTCGTAAGAAGTTGTCACAATGAGCAACATT
Source organism: Abramis brama (assembly GCF_963993115.1). Taxonomy (NCBI): domain Eukaryota; kingdom Metazoa; phylum Chordata; class Actinopteri; order Cypriniformes; family Leuciscidae; genus Abramis; species Abramis brama. Next base: position 6,139,613 of record NC_139972.1, read on the forward strand.
TAATTTTCATGTCAAATACATTCAAGTAAATGGTGTGAGATAAACAAAATATGGAGTTGCTTCCAAAAGAGTGGGTCGTGGAGTTTGCATTCAAAGAAACAACAACAAGCATAATTATTTGATTTTATAATATGAGGCTTTTATTTTGAAATAAATGCATGAAAGCTATTGAGACTTCTGTCAGACTCATTTTTCTTTCAAAAAAGCGACTGAGAAAAATGTGTTTTCCTGATTCAGTATCTGTGGTCAGAGATGTTGCAAAATTATATGTCATATAATATAATAACATAAAAATGATAACGTTCCAATGACGTAACTTTGTGATTGCCATAATCGCCGTGGCAACGTTATAGTGTTACGTCGCAAGAACGTGATGAGTATGTCTCAATGACCAAACTGGCATGTTGCGAGGACATAACAGCAAAGGTCGTTTGCTGTTAAGTCGTTGGTAAAAGTAGCAGTGGGTGGAATAGACAAGTAATGTACAGTTTTCTACCATCTTGCTAATAACATTTCTTTAGTGATTCGGCATTTCAAGAAATCCACCCTTAAAGATGATGGCGAAACCCGGGATCCCTTGCAGTGAGTTCCCTTTCGAACGGTCACTTCGTATTGCGTAGCTATACGCAGTGGGGAAACTCCTTTTCCTCGATTTACTGAAGCTTTTATGTAAAATGCATTTGCAGCTGCACAGCTAGCACATTGAGCGTCTGGTTCGCTCATAGGCTGTGCTGCAGCAACTGCACAAACCAATGGCGCGGGCGCCTCTGACATGTAACCAATGAGCATCATTACACGTCAGAGCTCCCCAAGGGGGCGTGGCCTTAGCCTATATCAGAGCCCCGAATTCGCCATTATAGCAGATATCACTCCTTCAGCGACAACTGCATGTCTCTGACTGACTACTGCAATCTTCGCCATTGAACAAGCCCTTCAGTTTGAGCGAGCATTCTCTCAGCGGACTACGCCCTTCAGCCATTTTCCCCTGACACCGTCTCACCTGTGGCTATCCGGCGACGACGACGATGACAATTATATCCTTTGAAATATGCCTAGTTCATCCTGCGCCACGTGCGGACACAAGCTGCACGAGGCCGATGGACACGCGAGCTGCATTTCTTGCCTGGGAACCGCCCACGCGGAAAATTCACTCTCTGCCGGTGGATGTGAGGCCTGCGAAAGCATGCCGATCTCCGTGCTGTGAGCGCGGCTAGCTCTCTTACGAGACGGCGATGCTGCTTCACCTGTGCTTCCCTTCCTGGCCCTACTTCAGCCGTGGAAGAAGAAGCGCCGCAGCCAAAGGCCCCCCGAGAGCATGGAAGTAAGCGAATGCACGCCGGCCGTGTCCCCGCGTGCCTCGCCTTCTCCAGAGACAACACCCTCACCGGTTTTCTTCGAGAGAGACCAGCGCCCCCCCCCCCAGCCACGTGGCGGGCCTTGTCTCCTTCGGAGGGTCGATCGAGCACGATGACAGCCTGTCGATCGCTGCATCTGAGGAGGAATGGCCGGGCTCTTTCGACCCCGTCAGAGCTTCTCAGTCGTCAGGCAGCGTTTCAGCGACCAGGACCAACTCCGACGCCGAAATGCTTCGGATCCTGACCAAGGCCGTCACAGACCTCGACCTCGAGTGGGCCTCGCCCGAGGAGCCGCCCCGTAGTCGGCTGGATGGCTGGTTTCTCTCGGGGCGCTAGCAGGCCCCTCGTCACAAACCGGCGCCATTTTTCCCTGAAGTCCACGAGGAGCTGACTAAGGCGTGGGGCGCACCCTACTCAGCGCGTGTGGGTTCGTCTGTTTCCGCGACACTCTCATCAGTTGACGGTGCAGCAGAAAAGGGCTATGAGTGTTTGCTGCCCCTCGAAGAGGCCTTGGCAGCTCATTTGTGCCCGAACACGGCGGCTAGCTGGCGAGCTAGAGCTACCCAGCCCAACAAACCCTGTAGAGCCACATCAGCCCTCGCTGAACGCGCGTATTCCGCCTCTGCCCAGGCTGCATTGGCTCTACACACCATGGCTGTGCTACAGGTCTACCAGGCTAAGTTCCTCCAGTCGATGGATGAGGCTGGCCCGGACCCTGAGGCCTTCAGCGATCTGAGAAGTGCGACGGACCTAGCCTTGCGGGCTACGAAGGCTACAGCACAGGCCATAGGGAAGAGCATGGCGAGCTTGGTCATTTTAGAGCGCCACCTCTGGCTTAATCTGACCGAGATTAAGGAGACGGACAAGACGCGATTTCTCGACGCCCCCGTATCCAGCTCCGGCCTCTTCGGCCCGGCGGTAAAGGGGTTTTCGGAGAGATTCACCGAGGCACAGAAGGCGTCCCAGGCAATGCGACACTTCTTGCTGAAGCACTCCAGCTCAGCGTCCAGCAAGACCAAGCCATCTTCTTCGCCGCACCCAGCCAAGCCAGCGAAGCAGGTATCTCAGCCCCGCCCTGCGGCTGATATCTTCCGCCAGCTGAGGTCGACTAAACGCTACCCGATGCCCCGGCGCCAGGGCCCGCGTCCCAGCGTGGTGAGCGACCCGTTACCGCTGAAGTCGTCCTAACAAGGATGAAGAGAGAGGGCTCGCGTCTCGCGATAGTCGGACCACCCTCGAAAAAGCCCACACTACTTCCCGCAGCTCCCTGTTTAGTTCAGGCGTAAACAGGCCCGCAGCAGTGAGCGTGTCTCTACAAACAAACGCCGTTTTCACGGCGACCCAAATAAAGCACAAAAAGAGTATGTTTCACAATCACAACCCATGGTTTTACGGTCCCCCTACACTAGGTGGCCCCTTCCATGTTGTAACACTGACTCCCCCACAGGCAAAAGCTTGTACAGTCAGTCAAACACTCAATATGTGCACAAATCACAATATAAGGGTAGTAAGTCCCCACATGGTAGGCGACTCATCCCAATCAGTGGTTCAATCCCTAGCCACAAGGGTGCAGGCCTGGCAAGCCATCCCCGGTGTGTCGAGTTGGGTCATAAACATTATAAAGCGAGGCTACTCACTCCAATTTGCTCGCAGACCCCCAAAATTTCAGGCGGTTGTCGAGTCTTCAGTGAGAAGCAACGTGGGTCACGTGCTTCGCGCCGAAGTACAGAATTTGTTAGCAAAAGGGGCGATAGAATTAATCCCCCCCGCGCAAACATACTCGGGGTTTTACAGCCGTTATTTTCTAATTCCGAAAAAAGACGGCAGTCTCAGACCCATACTAGATTTCAGACACTTGATCAAAGCTCTCATGAGACGGTCGTTCAAAATGTTGACTATCAAACATATCCTCGCGCAAATTCGCCCGGGGGACTGGTTTGTAACAATGGATCTGAAAGATGCATACTTTCATATTCAGATAGACCCTCATCACAGGCCATTCTTGAGATTCGCCTTCGAGGGTCAAGCTTATCGGTACACGGTTCTGCCTTTCGGCCTGTCCCTAGCACCCCGTACATTGACGAAGTGCATGGATGCAGTGCTTTCTCCCATGAGACATCAGGGAGTTCGCGTGATGAACTATCTCGACGACTGACTGGTGCTGGCGCAATCGAGAACCGAGCTAATAGCTCACAGGGATTTGATTCTCGGCCATTTGAAATGCCTGGGTCTCACAATCAATGTTACCAAGAGCAAACTGACACCCAGCCAGAGTGTAGTCTTTCTGGGCACAGTTCTAGACTCTGTGGGGATGACAGTGCGGCTCAAACGAGAGCGCGCGCTCTCAGTGCAGACGCTAGCAGTCTCGCTCAGAGCGCGTGAGCGCGCGCCCCTGAGAAAATTTCAGAAACTTCTCGGTCTCATGGCAGCGGCATCGTCAGTACTCTGTATGGGACTACTGCGCATGCGCCCGCTGCAGCACTGGCTGAAACGTCGTGTGCCAACCCATGCATGGCAGTCCGGCAGCCTGCGCATCATGGTGAATCACGGTTGTTTAAGAGCCCTGGTTCCCTGGTGGGCTCAGGACTGGTACCTCAAGGGTGTGACTATGGGAGTAGTTTCCAGAAGAAAAGTGGTGTTTACAGATGCATCCAACCTGGGCTGGGGTGCTCTGCACGAGGGCAAACCTGTCTCTGGCCTCTGGTCGAGCACGGAGCAGAGCTTACATATCAACTGTCTGGAAAAGAAAGCAGTTGGTTTGGCCCTGAAAGCTTTACTGCCAAACCTAAAAAGTCATCATGTCCTGGTCCGTACGGACAACATGTCAGTGGTGGCTTACATAAATCGCCAAGGTGGCATCAGGTCAGGCAGCCTGTATGCCATGGAGAGAGACCTCCTCATATGGGCACAGAACAATCTGTGCTCTCTGAGAGCAATGCATATCCCGGGTGTTCAGAATCTGGGCGCGGATATGTTCTCACGGGGCAACACTCCCCTAGGCGAGTGGTCCCTGAACTCACAGACGGTTCGTCTGATATGGAGTGTGTTCGGAGAGGCCGAAATAGACCTTTTTGCCTCGAGATCCAACACTCATTGCAAAATGTTCTTCTCGAAAAGGAAGGATGCGTTGACCCATCACTGGCCCAACCGCCCCCTTTATGCTTTTCCCCCTGTCTTGATTATTCCACAAGTCATAAAAAGGGTCAGGGAGAGCGGGTGCCCAGTCTGGCTGGTGGCCCCTCTCTGGAGATCCAGGCCGTGGTTTCCGGAGCTGATGCAGCTATCAGACACAGTCCCTTGGCCTGTTCCGATGAGGAAAGACCTCCTCTCTCAGGCCAAAGAGACGATATGGCATCCGTGACCCGATTTATGGGCCCTCCATGTATGACCCCTAAACGGGTACCTAGGGACCTTCCCGGGAAGGTTTTAAACACTATCTCGGAAGCCAGGGCCCCGTCTACTAGGCGCCTATATGCTTTGAAATGGTCAGTTTTTTTCCAGCTGGTGCTTGAAAAACTGTGTGAACCCAGAGTCATGTGAGGTAGCTGTGGTACTCGCCTTCCTGCAGGAGCTGTTGGATGCAGGCCGCTCCCCGTCCATGCTCAAAGTGTATGTGGCAGCTATTGCAGCGCATCGTGCTCTGGTGGCTGGCCAGTCGATAGGAAGAGATGATTTGGTGGTGCGTTTTTTGAAGGGTGCTAGGAGGATTAACCCCTCCAGACCCCCTTCTATGCCCCTCTGGGACCTCTCTATGGTCCTGGGGGCCTTAAAGGGCCTTAAAGGGCCCGCCATTTGAACCGCTCCAGTCGGTTGATCTGAAACCTCTCTCGCTAAAGACTGCTCTCCTGTTGGCACTGGTATCTATCAAGCGAGTAGGAGATCTGCAGGCGCTCCCAGTGAGCCCTTCATGTTTGGAGTTTGGTCCAGGTGACACTAAGGTCATCCTCAAACCCAGGCATGGTTATGTTCCTAAAGTGCTCTCAATGCCGTTCAGAGCACAGGTCATTACATTATTAGCTCTTCCCCCTTCGGTGGAGGATGGGGAGGTTAATCTTCTCTGCCCTGTCAGAGCACTGAGAATCTATCTGGAGTGTTCTGCGTCTTTCAGACAGTCAGAACAGCTTTTTGTCTGCTTTGGTGGCCGATCCAAAGGCGATCCAGTCACTAAGCAAATGCTGTCTAGATGGATTGTGGATGCTATATCTATGGCTTATATACCTCAGTGGGTCAGGTTTGCCCCATAGGTATTAAAGCCCATTCGACTAGAGGCATGGCTTCGTTGTGGGCTTGGTCATCTGGTTTTCCCCTTCAAGATATTTGTGATGCGGCCGGCTGGTCCTCACCTTCCACATTTATGAAATTTTATAATATGGAGGTGCCTTCTCTACAAGCGAAGGTACTTTCGGTATGATGAAGGCCCGACGGGGTGTCCGGTCTTGTCTGCATTGTACTGTGCATAATCATCCACACACATATATAAAACCCGCTTGCTGGTTATATTTTTATTATGCTGATAGCCCCGACGGTGTCTGGGTTCATTAGTATATTACGTTGGCACATATATTTTATAAGACCCGACGGTGTCTGGTCTGATATATATATATATTCGGGCTTGTCTTGGGCTCAGGGGTCCTGAGTTCAGTGGCAACCAGTTACTTTTGGTGCTGCATTTTGCATGGCGTCCCCACTGCGTATAGCTACGCAATACGAAGTGACCGTTCGAAAGGGAACTACTCGGTTACTATCGTAACCTCAGTTCCCTGAGTTAGGGAACGAGTATTGCATAGCCGGCCGCACTATAGTAACCAGGTGAATTGTCGCTTCAGTCGTGAAAAATTCGGGGCTCTGATATAGGCTAAGGCCACGCCCCCTTGGGGAGCTCTGACGTGTAATGATGCTCATTGGTTACATGTCAGAGGCGCCTGCGCCATTGGTTTGTGCAGTTGCTGCAGCACAGCCTATGAGCGAACCAGACGCTCAATGTGCTAGCTGTGCAGCTGCAAATGCGTTTTACATAAAAGCTTCAGTAAATCGAGGAAAAGGAGTTTCCCCACTGCGTATAGCTACGCAATACTAGTTCCCTATCTCAGGGAACTGAGGTTACGATAGTAACCGAGTAGTTTTCTGAAATTTACTTTGATCGATCATCAGAATGAGGACATTTTTTCACAGTTTATTTTGTGAATGTATCAAAGCTGACCTTCTGACCATGGAATGGGTAAGTCTGTTTTCATTGTTTAATGGTATGATAGGAAAAGTCTCCATTTGCATGATTTGAATGAAACAGAATTTAGAAGGTTTTAAATAGCTTCAATAGTCCCATTACTGTACAATCCGTGAATATTCAGATCTCCTCAGGGATGGAAGGGAAAAAAATCTGATAACAGTTACGTATTGTTTGCTTTATGGAGCAAAAAAGTTTGAGCCTACCTTGTGTAAACTCTAGAAAGAGTACATTGAAATTAAATGTCCAGATGAGGAAATGCTCCAATGGTGGGACACAATTAGCAAACATCAAGAGAGATCAAAACATGTTGAAATAATTGAGGCTTTAAACTTCATAAGTTGTACACGGCTATGTGAGTTAACAACGTGTCTATCTTCAAGTAGATGCTAAATGTAAAGAAGTGCAATCTAAAAATGCAGAGGCACAAATGTGTGAGGCAAAGATTCAATATCTCCAATCAGAGTTAGATAAGTTACTAGCTGAGCAGTTGAGCCCTGACTGAAAAGTGTAAAAATCACAAGGAAACCATTGCAGATCTCAAGGTTAAGCTAAATGCTAAAAAGTCCATGTCTCCCAAAATGCTTAACAGCGATGGGACTAAAAAGCATGTTCACTTCTTAGAGGAGGTGGCTTGTTTTAATTAATCTGAAACATTTAGTTCAGAAAATGCATGTTCAACTGTCCAAGAAAGTGTGCCTATTTCTTAAAGTGCACCAGAACGCATGGTGTGCAAGCATTGGAGAGTCATGAAAACCTTCAAATTCCAGGAGAACATAGCAAACATCCCTATGGTAAAGAACACAGATTTTGCAGTTCCTGTCAGAAAATAGGCCATACAGGGGGGAAATGCTGGTCACTGGGTATAGGGGTAGACCTCCATCTTATATTCAGAAAAATAGCAAACCACTTTCTTAGAGCAAAAGTTATTGATATGCACATACAGGTAAAACTCTTAGTGAGTTAATACATTGCTCATGCAAGGCCTTCAGCTATTAACTTCACTTGCTAGTGGGTTAGCAGCCCAATAGCAGTTAACGAGTTTGTTTGCCCATAAAATCTTTAAGATATTAGGTTAAACTTATTTGGCTTGCTGTCCACTGAAGAGGGGCTCGATGAAGCAGCTTCAACTCGAGCTCTGATATACCCCCCAAAAGTGTTGAATAAGAATTTGGGACAGCAAGTTAGAATAGCATGATCAAATAATTAAGAATTTAGAAAATACAGTATGCCTAAGAGCTTTAAAATTGGAAATCTGGCTGGACTGTGTCTCCCTACTATGCCCACCATGTGGGGCTATGAGTGGAGCTCCGGCGGGAGCTATGTTTGAAAGAGTGTGTTCATTGTGGAGTGGAACTACATGAGCTTGTGGAAATTTTACTGGGGTACATCTCACCGCTGTACTGCTGCGGCAGTGACTTTCAGAAATTACTCCTGCGGGAGTATCTTGGGACTGGAGGTTTGAGTACGAGGTTGGAGAACGCCCTGCCGCATCCATGACATGGAGCCCCATGGAGTTAAAGAATATAGGGCCTCCAGATGTCACAAACGGGGGAAGGGGTCCTCGTCCCTAAAGGCAAACGGGCCACCAATATCTGAAGCGAAACTCCCTACGCAGCAAGAGGGAGCCTACGGTATAAAGAGGAAGTGCAGAACTACCGCCCTTCTGACGCAGGGGGCTTAGATCACATAAACATAAATGGCCCGTCGCGCTCGAGGGACGTGCGATCCTTGGTACCTCCAGTCCTCTTTTCAGATAGGAGGGCCCACACTGCGATCCGAACGGGAGAGCCTCCATGGTTAAAAAAAAACATGAAGGGTCACACAGCGATTCGGAAAGGGAGAGCCCCCACGGCGCCCGAACAGAAGGCTCATACTGCGATTCGACCGGGAAAGCTCCCGCGGCGTTTCGAAGAAGAGAGCCCTCCCCCATATTTATAAATAGGTAGTTCAACTCTGATCAAAATGGGGGAGCCCACACGGCAAGTCGAACGGGAGAGCCTACGATGCATCTGGATGGGGGAGCCCACACGGCGATTCAGATGGGAGACCCCACTCCAGGAGTGGTATGTCACACGCATCTGAAAAGGGAGAGCTCTCACTGCATCCAGATGAATGCACGTGGATGCTAGTGTTTGTTGTGCTTGTCTAATGCTATGCAGATCTGAACAAACATATGTTTCAAAGGCGTGGGACGACCATCGACATAGCATTTTGATTTGGTGATCGGAAAGGCCCCTTTGCGCTGCTGTAGTGGCTGCACCTATTCGGAAGGCATGTGAAGAGAAATGTTTGGTTGGGATGCCGGAACTGTTGAGGATGGATTTGAGGTTCTTTTGAAACCAATGTCTGGAGGCAGGGAGGTTTTTATCATCGATGAAAAGAGGGTCAAGAGAAGAGGTGATTTGGGATTTCCTCTGGTGAAGAAAAAGGTTTAAGGACTGGTATGGTTGGATTTTTGCGGCCGCTGTTGTTGGCCGGGTGGAAATACCGGCGGACAAGGAAGTGCGAGCCGTGGCAGCGCCGGCGTCCTTCGAATCGGCGCGTTGGGATTGTGTGGGTTCAGAACGCCGGACCGGCAGAGAAACGGAGGTAGAAGAGGGGCGAGTCTTGCTTTTATGAGCTGTTGAAGTGTTTGTTGGAATGCTGGAACTGATGGAACTGATAGAACTGATGAAAAGATCGTAGAGTTGAGCTTTTGATGATCTGCGGGAGAAATGGATTCCGGAGCTGGAGAGGACTTGACGTAGGCTGTTGACTGAATATTTTGAAATGGGTGGAATCGATGTGATAGCAGCGGTAGAATGGAGAGATGAAGTCTGAGAAGATGGACGAGGCTCATTTAAAACTGGCGATCTTGAAGGTGGAGGAGAGCGTTGCCTTTTGGAACGTGGTTTGTATGAGCGCTGGATTTCCTGGCCAGAACGCTCATGAAGATTATCCGTATTTGGATCCGTAAGATCCAATCTTACGCGGGGAGTGACAGTCGGTGTCTCAGGAAGACTTGTCAGTTCGTCGTCTGAAGGAAAGAGCTGGATTTCCGGGATGTCGGACATTATTCCATGCGGGAATACCGGATACTGGAACAGCTAATGCTAGAGAGAGGTAAGCGGCTGCTTATATACTCAGGCTGTTGATTGAAAGATTAGATGGGCTCACTCCTCCCTAACTTACGTTTAGGAACTTCATTAATTTTAATAGTTAAACATCCAAATTGCAATGATCATGTTTGTATTTTCAAATTTGGAATTGTGTGTAACACATTGTGCTCATAGAACACACAGTTGTTTGTGCTACTACATGCTTTACTGTAAGTGTTGTGTGAAAACACTTAGGTTAAGTTTGTAGGTGCTATGCATTCTAGGGCATGTATCTTGTGTAAACTGGAATAAATTTAGAAGGCAGTGGCGGCTGGTGAAAAATATCTTAGGTGGGACTGTGCCATATTCAGTCAGTTTTAATAGTCTGGTAACCAGAGGAGCCATCAGGTCTTTTAGTGTTGTGGCTCTTCCTCAAGACATCCGTCAAGCATCCACCCATCTTTATTCTAGAGCTGCTGTAAAGCCAAAACAATCTCTGTTACTGTAATTTCCAATTATCACGGTAAAGCTTCTTTGAAACAATCTATATTGTTAAAAGTGCTATATATGAAGGTGACTTGACTGTTCTAGTTTAATTTAGTATCAATAATTATTTGTAATTTTGCTGTATTTAGTGAAGTTTTGAGTTTATTAATTATGGAAGTGTAAAAAAAAAATGGTACAAGTTTATGTATGCGCTTTTCCGCCAACAGTTCGATGTATTTTGGGAGTTTTATTAACGCGTGCGGTTTTCCCTGTTAATGAATGTATTCACATATATTTTTTTGTGGATCGAGTCAGTGGAAATGTTGTTTATTCTAGTGAATGTGTGTAGCTTTCATTTTGATGTTAACATGTACAGGTATATATATATCCATGTATTAGATGAATTGCAGTTACTGTTAGGGAGGACGGTAATTAACATGTCTTTTCTCATACATCCTTCAGCTGAAAGGCAGTGAATCTGAAGACGTGTGTGTTTATGTCTGTCCTCTGTCAATAAACTGCAGATGTTCATTTAGGTGAAATCTGCTATATATTTACAAGACACATTTTTTTTGTGTGACAAAATTCACTTTCATTTGTATAATGAAAGTTCGAAGACAAAACATGTAGCCTATTATCTTAATTCCATTTACCTTTTACACAAACATCATTTTCAATGTAAAAAAAAAATATATATCTTTTAAGATTTTTTTTTTATTAGTTCAAATGCATGATGATCACTGACTGTTTGGTTTAGTTTATATATATTGTTAATATAGTTAATATATTCTTAGATGCCAATCATAAGGGCTGTGAATAAATAAGCAAATAATCTAGGAATATAAATTTATATCATAATCTTGTTCAGCAGTTGTCGTTCACATTTTGACTATTATCAATAGGATGACAAAACTAACCTTTGGTACATCACAAATATAATATTTGATAAACAGATCTCACTTGTTTTTTGTTGAAAATTGGCATTTATCCTCCTTGAACTCATTCTAACAACTTAATGTTTTAATATGTTTCAGACCAGATGGAGGTGAAAGAGCAAAGACAACTGAAGTTAAAGGTAATGATGGTGTAGTTTGTTTCAGCCTGTTGACACCAATAAAATGAGCTTAATGTGCCAATTTACAGAAGATCTCAGACATCACCATAATGAATGAGCTGAAAACAGGGAACTTTTGGAGACAAGGAGGTTTTTCAGCAGCAGTTTAACATGATGGCTCTGTACTTTTTAAATGCAGATTGGATAAAAACACAGTGATCACAGTTCACACCTGCAGTGAAGCCCCTCCCACAACAATTCACCAATAAATACTTGGAATATTCACATCATCCTACAAGAGAAGGACAAACTCCAGGAGTAGCAGCTGAAATCTGTGTGACTGTTAAAGATGGAGTTTATTAAAGAGGAAATTGAAGACATGAGTGATCCAGAACCATCCAGAATAAATCATGAAGATACTGAGGAACAAATAGGTTGGAGTCCATTCTTGATTCTTCATTGTTGACTGCTTTGGTGGATGTGAATTAATAAGCAGTATATGAATGATAAACATGTTTTAACTATATAAACAAGTGAATGACAGAACAAAACTTTGCCACATAAAAGATCTGATATATGATCTCTGTTGCTTTCTGCTATTAAATCAGGGTTCACTTGAACTGATTCAAACTGTATTTCTGTGTATTTTAGACCAGGTGAGAGTGAAAGAGCAAAGACAAGAACTTGAATGAAGTGGAGGAGGAACATCGTAACTTTACAATTCAGAGAACAAAAGCTGAAAAGACGTACACCTGCACTCAGTGTGGAAAGAGTTTCACTCAGAAAGGAGACCTTAAAACACACATGAGAATTCACACTGGAGAGAAGCCAGTGAGACATGCACTCAGTGTGGAAAGAGTTTTTCTCATGCATCAGGTCTCAGTGTTCATCTGCACATTCACTCTGGAGAAAAGCCATTTAACTGTGATCAGTGTGGTAAAGATTTTATTTCATCATCACAACTAAAAAAACACCTGTATGTTCATTCAGACGAGAAGCCTTATGTGTGTTCTCTCTGTGGAAAGAGTTTTTCAAGGCTGGGCAGTTTTAAACTACACCAGAAAACACACAATGAAGTGAGAGATTATATGTGCTTGGACTGTGGGAAGAGCTTTACTAGAGCTGATGATCTGAAACTGCATCACAGAATTCATACTGGAGAAAAACCTTACAAGTGCTCATATTGTGACAAGAGTTTCACTCAGTCTGGAAACCTGAAAGCACACAAGCGAGTTCATACTGGAGAGAAGCCGTACGACTGCACTCAGTAGGAGAAGAGTTTTAGATGTAAAACAAGCCTTCTGAGTCACATGAAGTTATGTCGCAAGAAGTCGTCACAATAAGCAACATTTCATTTTATGTCAAATACATTCAAGTAAATGGTGTGAGATGATCAAAATATGGAGTTGCTTCCAAAAGAGTGGGTCGTGGAGTTTGCTTTCAAAGAAACAACAACAAACATAATTATTTGATTTTATAATATGAGGCTTTTATTTTGAAATAAATGCATGAAAGCTATTGAGACTTCTGTCAGACTCATTTTTCTTTCAAAAAATGTGTTTTCCTGATTCAGTATCTGCGGTCAAAGATCTTGCAAAATTATATGTCATATAATATAATAACATAAAAATTTAGTCCTGGGAATGAAGATGTGCTTGATCCATAACCTTGAAATCAGCATAGAACTGATAAATTCAAACATGTCATTGTCTGCTGTTAAACCTTATAAATTCTAATAGTGAATTGTGTATTGTTTTCAGTTAATACATTTAGAGATTAAAGGGGACCTATTATACCCCCTTTTCCAAGATGTAAAACAATTATCTGATGTCGCCAGAGTGTGTATGTGAAGTTTTAGCTCAAAATACCCCAAAGATAATTTTTTATAGCATTTTAAAATGGCCACTTTTTGGGGTTGAGCAAAAACTCACTGTTTTAGAGTGTGTCCCTTTAAATGCAAATGAGCTGCTGCTCCCGCCCCCCTTTTCAGACGAGGGAGGAGCTTCTATGACTCATGCTCTGGCATGACAGCAATAACAAAACATCACACTCTCACACTATGAAAATGTCAGAAACTGCAAGTAGTGTTGTTCAGCCGTATATGCATGAATCGGACAGTGAAGGAGAGGCTGTAGAAGAAGCCACAACACACAAAATGCAACAGGAAGTTTCAGAATGGTTAGTTGATGTTTTAATGTAGATAATATGGAGATAACTTTAAGTAATCGATTAGCATGTTCCGTCATGATAACTCAATAACTCGCTGTAGGTGTTCGTGTGGGAATTGTTGTAAGATGCCTACAGAGCCAGAGAACATATCGTCGCTGTCGGGCGGAATCCTCGTATCTCCAAAACCATTATTTTTAAGGAAATTAAAAAAACTGCATATTTTTGAGTTATTAAACATTGTATCGTTAAAGTTGGTATTATACCCTATATTGCTATCATATACTGTTGTATACCAACATTAACACAACATTTCCCCAAAATCATGTTTAACCGGAGGTACGAGATTTATGACTTGGGAGCAGGAAGATACGAGGTTATGCTGTCATTGAATAAAATGGACATTTAAGAGATATGAGTGATGCAATACCAAAATACTAGGCTGTCTAAAATAGGCGGAAATTAATCTGCATGCAAACAAAGTCGGCGGTTGCGTTGAGCCTTTTAACAAGAGAATATTTGACCAAATAGTTAACCAAAGCTAACGACTGTGGTTACATACATCTTCCTAAACTCCATTTTAAAGGTTTAAGAGCTATAAGTGAAGCAGAACAAAAAAACGATGAGGTGACTAGGCTGTCTAATAGGCGGAAATGAGCCTAATCTGCATGCAAACTTACCTTCGTGGCTCACAGGCTTCCTTCTGCACCAAAGCATTACAGCTATTGATTTTTAACAAAACAGGCCTACTCAAATGTATCTGAACTATTTTCACTTGTCATTGTCTAAAAAACAGACAGAGTTATGCAAAGGTGAGACAAATGTGCAAATGAGCAAATATGCAAAGGAGGCAAAATGCCGCGGAGGATCCCGCCGGAGTGAAGAAGAGGTGGAGTTACGAGGATTCTCAGACAGTTGAAGTGTCCAATGGAGTTTAGAGATTTGCTCTCAAGCTATTTTCAACACTTTAGATTGGTTAATAATTTGTAAAAATAACAGAACCACGTGGGGACTGACCAATAGCATCGATTTGTGAAAAAAATATGAAACTGACCAAATTTGGACATACGAGGTTTCCGCCCGACAGCGACGATATGCTGAATAGAAGTAGAACAGGTATAGCTTGGTTAACTTACGGTTATCATTGATCTCGCTGTCATCTTGCTGCTATGACATGCATTCATGTTATGAATTTTATGGCAATAAAGGTGACTCCCAGATGTATGACTGATTTTTCGATTTTTTCTTTTATGCCAAAAATCATTAGGATATTAAGTAAAGATCATGTTCCATGAAGATATTTTGTAAATTTCCTACCGTAAATGTATAAAAAAAATATATTTTTGTGAGTGGATGCAGCAAAATCGCGCAAAAAAATGTCCGGAAACACGCCTACAAACTTCGCTCGCTGCTGCCCGCTCTTTCAAAATTACCCACTCAAGTTTGGTATCTATGTAAAGCTTAGATTTCCCGCTTTCGGGTTCATAACTCTCCACAACGTCATTACAGCAGTAAGCCAATAGAGAGCAGTAAGCCAATAGAGAGTGTTAAAACAAACCCTTCTCGTGTAAACAAAACTGTTGTCTTCTTAGCAACGGCCTGCTACAGCACCTCTGATTGGCTGGCGACTTCTCCGCGTGCACAGTGTACACAATCCGCAATGGTTACGGTGCAAGCCATGGATTCTGAGATTTTAAACTTTAATGACAGCAATAATTTAACAAACATAGTAAATGATTTTTTCACAAATGATTGGGAAGATGATACAGAATGTCCAGAGACCGGCTTGGCAAAGGAGGATGCCCTGGAAGATGACGAATTCGATCAATGTGTGGATCTCTTCGACTCCATTATGGAAAATGCCGCCATGGACGAATACAAAGTTTTCACTGTGGACATTGAATTCGATCAGGTTGAGTAGGAAAATGCCTCAAAGTTCAGGTGAGTCAGTAACAAACATTCTTAAATGCCTTGTCTACAAAAATAGTGGTTTTCATTAGTTGTTTATGTCACAGGTATAGCATATTTTGCTTTGACAAAATGTAAACAAAACACCAGCTTAGCTGAGGATGTCATGTGGGTGTGTATGATGATTCTTTGCCGTAGCCAGCTCCTATATTCAACAAAGTGATATTGTTTTGTTTTCAGCTGTAATTGTCAGTACAATGATGGGCAGCCGTGCTATCACCTCTTCACCCCAAAGGAAATGATACATAGGAAACGCGTTGGCCTAGTACTTTTTGTCCCTCTCTGCTATTATAGTTTTTCAAGATGGCGGAACTACATGGAAGCCTCCGTGGACCTACCCATCCCATGTATATATAGATAATAAATTCTTCGTTAACGAGGATAAGTCATATCATTGGCAGAGGTATTTGTACACCATTGAGGACATATTTATGAATAAAAATATTGATTTTAGATAATAAAATACCTAAAAAACTACACATTTTACACATCTAACTCCCTTTAATACAGCTTACTTTCACTCTTTAATGCAGAGAGACCTACCTGACTGACTCTCTCCAGTCACGGCTGTTCTGACTGAGCGCGCGCGACCGGTCCATTACAAATGACGTCACTCACAGAACGAACTCAAAATAATATTTATAAACAAAAATGTATATTTCCCTCTATTTTGCACAACAAAATAAATATGATATACATTAAGTAAAATAATATAGACATTCAGTTGTTTAAAGCATATAATTGTTTCAGAATCGTTTTTACCAGCTCAAAAATAAAACATACACAAATGTTTGCTGGAACAGTTTCCCAAGAAAAAAAAAAAAAAAAACTCTTAACACTACAAATACATTATATTTCTACACACTTGCAACTTACTACAGCAGTTTTAATGGCATTTTAAACATCTGAAAATCAAGAAACAACCAACTCTATTTTTATCAGCTTTTATTATTTTCTAACTACAGAAAATGACTCTTTTACAATAAGGAAGCAATATAGTAAACATTGGAAAATAAGTACATTACATGAATATGTTTTATTCAAGCAGATTTTTCAAAGCAGTTATCTAGTGCGAAAAAAAGTATAATTGACACTAAATTAAAGTAGATAATTTGTTCTACTTTATACAGATTGTTCTCAACTGGCTTGGCCATGGGACCAACATTTTATCATGGTCATTAAGCTGCAACTGTGTGTGTGTGTGTGTGTGTGTGTGTGTGTGTGTGTATATATATATATATATATGAATAATATGATTAATACTGATGAGTAAACAGTATAAATGTAAGGCTTTTAAACAGTCTCAAACTACACTGTTAAAAAAAAACTTGCTGCCTTAAATTTAAGTACAACAAACAAGTAATTTAAACTTAAATTACTGTAAACTGATTTTTTTTTTTTTAAATAAGTTTAATCTTGTATAACTTAAAAAGTAAAGTAACATATTCTGATGAGTTGATGTAAAAACATTTGTTGTCATGACTTATTGATCATATCATTATTTACAGTGTAGTTTTTGTTACTACAAAAACGTTGGTAGAGTCACCAGAATAAAATGTACAAAATAACACAAAGTGAAATAATGTGAAGTGGCATTTAATATGTCAATTTAATATGCTGTCAATTTGTATTATAATTATTCTCAGCTTATTTCTGTTTTATGTGCAGTGCTGTATTATTTAAGAATTTATTTAAAGTTATCCTGTATAGAGTTTACTTAAAGTTTTAAACTTGAAGTTTCCTGTACTGCCTTTACTCGAAGTTGTCCTTGCTTGAAGTTTTCTAAAGAGTTTTTTTTTTTTTTTTTTTTTAAAGCTGACCAACTTAAGGGGATTGTTTAATATATTAACAAATAACTGGTTGTTGTTGTTTTTCTACATTTGTTTCCAAACATTTGCTCACTGTGACACAGAACAATGCTTTCTAATATGATTCACTAGATTATGTGATTGGGTGAAACTCTTCCCACACTGAGTACAGTAGTACGGCTTCTCTCCAGTATGAACTCGCTCGTGTGCTTTCAGGTGTGCAGACTGAGTGAAACTCTTGTCACAATATGAGCACTTGTAAGGTTTTTCTCCAGTATGAATTCTTTGGTGCTCTTTCAGATGACAAGATGCAGTAAAGCTCTTCCCACAGTCAAAGCACACATGATCTTTCACTTCATTGTGTGTTTTCTGGTGCTGTTTAAAACTGTCCAGCCTTGAATAACTCTTTCCACAGAGAGAACACACATAAGGCCTCTCATCTGAATGAAGTTTCAGGTGCGTTTTTAGATTTGATAATAAAATAAAATCTTTACCACACTGATCACAGTTAAATGGTTTTTCTCCAGAGTGACGGAGCAGATGATGATCGAGAGTTGATGCTTGAGAAAAACTCTTTCCACACTGAGTGCATGGATACGGTTTCTCTCCAGTGTGAATTCTCATGTGTCTGTTAAGGTCTCCTTTCCGTGTGAAACTCTTTCCACACTGAGTGCAGGTGTGCGTCTTTTCGGCTTTTGTTCTCTGAATTGTAAAGTTACGATGTTCCTCCTTCACTTCATTCAGTTCTTGTCTTTGCTCTTTCACTCTCATCTGGTCTAAAATACACATCAAGTTAGAATCAGTTCAAGTGAACCCTGATTTAATAGCAGAAAGCAACAGAGATCAGATCTTTCACCTTTGTTCTGTCATTCACTTGTTAATATAATAAAATGTTTGACAACTACTATATACAAGGTTATGATCATTTGGATGCATTTCTCCATCATTTATCATCCATATACTGCTTATTAATTCACAGCCACCAAAGCAGTCAACAATGAAGAATCAAGAATGGACACCAACCTATTTGTTCCTCAGTATCTTCATGTTTTATTCTGGATGGTTCTGGATCTCTCATGTCTTCAATCTCCTCTTTAATAAACTCCATCTTTAACAGTCACACAGATTTCAGCTGCTACTCCTGGAGTTTGTCCTTCTCTTGTGGGATGATGGGAATATTCCCAGTATTTATTGGTGAATTGTTGTGGGAGGGGCTTCACTGCAGGTGTGAACTGTGATCACTGTGTTTTTATCCAATCTGCATTTAAAAAGTACAGAGTCATCATGTTAAACTGCTGCTGAAAAGCCTCTTTGTCTCCAAAAGTTCCCTGTTTTCAGCTCATTCATTATGGTGATGTTGGGTTGAAAATAATCCAAGATATTTGAAAATGAACAAAGACATTTGTTTTTATTGTTTGGAGTCCCTAAAGGCACAGAGGTGCTGTTAGTGATCAAGGCCTGTAGGCCAAACTGGGGTCTATGAATTGTCACACCTTTAGTACATTGGGGGAAGTTGTAATTATCTGATTGGTCAGTTTGAACGTCTCACATTTATGGTCCCGGAATTGATAAAAGAAAATTAAAACTGTTGCTCTGTCTCTTTTATGCTCTGGCTCTCTTATTCTCTGGGTCCCTCTCTCTCTTTACCTCCTATTTTCTCTTACTTTCTACATACACACACACACACACACACACACACACACACACACACACACACACACACACACTCTCTCTCTCTCTCTCTCTCTCTCAGGTAACATTTTACATATATGTTGAGTAAGATTAATGGTATAAGTTATCATAATCTCATACATCCATTTTGTAACTATTCAAGTGTAACCATAACCATATTTTGTCATTAAACATTTTCAATTACAAATAATGTGCTAACTAGTTTTGATTTGGTATTGACTTTTAAGTGCTACTTATTGCAATACAATATTGTCACTCTCTAGCAACGCTCTCCCAAATATTAAGCTATTGTAACTGCGCTTATTTTAGTCGTTGGTAAAAGTAGCAGTGGGTGGAATAGACAAAAAATGTGCAGTTTTCTACCATCTTGCTAATAACGTTTCTTTAGTCATTCGGCAAGTCTTGCAGACTGAACCACTGCAGGAATCCACCCTTACAGATGGTGCCGAAACCCGGGATCCCTTGCACTTTTTTAGAGTTTTCTGAAATTTACTTTGATCGGTCATCAGAATGAGGACATTTTTTTCACAGTTGATTTTGTGAATGTATTAAAGCTGACCTTCTGAACATGGGCTGGGTAAGTCTGTTTTCATTGTTTAATGGTATGATAGGAAAAGTCTCCATTAGCATGAATTGAATGAAACAGAATTTAGAAGGTTTTAAACAGCTTCAATAGTCCCATTACTGTACAATCCGTGAATATGCAGATCTCTTCAGGGATGGAAGGGAACAATTCTTGTTTGAATTGTTCTGAAAAAAAAAAACAGTTACATATTGTTTGCTTAATGGAGCAAAAACGTTGAGCCTACCTTGTGTAAACTCAAGAAAGAGTACATTGGGATTGAATGTCCAGATCAGTAAATGCTCTAATGGTGGGACATAATTGGCAAACATCAAGAGAGTTCAAAACATGGTGAAATAATTGAGGCTTTAAACTTCATAAGTTGTACACGGCTATGTGAGTTAACAACGTGTCTATCTTCAAGTAGATGCTAAATGTAAAGAAGTGCAATCTAAAAATGCAGAGGCACAAATGTGTGAGGCAAAGATTCAAGATCTCCAATCAGAGTTAGATAAGTTACTAGCTGAGCAGTTGAGCCCTGACTGAAAAGTGTAAAAATCACAAGGAAACCATTGCAGATCTCAAGGTTAAGCTAAATGCTAAAAAGTCCATGTCTCTCAAAATGCTTAACAGCGATGGGACTAAAAAGCATGTTCACTTCTTAGAGGAGGTGGCTTGTTTTAATGAATCTGAAACGTTTAGTTCAGAAAATGCATGTTCAACTGTCCAAGAAAGTGTGCCTATTTCTTAAAGTGCACCAGAACGCATGGTGTGCAAGCATTGGAGAGTCGTGAAAACCTTCAAATTCCAGGAGAACATAGCAAACATCCCTATGGTAAAGAACACATATTTTGCAGTTCCTGTCAGAAAATAGGCCATACAGGGGGGAAATGCTGGTCACTGGGTATAGGGGTAGACCTCCATCTTATATTCAGAAAAATACAAAACCACTTTCTAAAGGCAAAAATTATCGATCTGCACGTACAGATAAAACTCTTAGCGAGTTAATACATTGTTCATGTAAGGCCTTCAGCTATTAACTTCATTTGCTAGTGGGTTAGCAGCCCAATAGCAGTAATTTTAATAGTTAAACATCCAAATTGCAATGATCCTGTTTGTATTTTCAAATTTGTAATTGTGCAAAACACATTGTGCTCATAGAACACACTTTAGTTGTTTGTGCTACTACATGTACACATAGGCTAATTAAGTTTATTCTTTAAAACACATGATTGCTTTACTGTAAGTGTTGTGTGAAAACAGGTTAAGTTTGTAGGTGCTATGTATTCTAGGGCATGTATCTTGTGTAAACTGGGATAAATTTAGAAGGCAGTGGCGGCTGGTGAAAAATATCTTAGGTGGGGCTGTGCCATATTCAGTCAGTTTTAATAGTCTGGTAACCATAGGAGCCATCAGTGTTGTGGCTCTTCCTCAAGACATCCGTCAGACATCCACCCATCTCTCATTAAAAAAACTCATTTCTTTCTCTGAATATTACTCTTCTATGGAATATTATTCTTCACGCACCCCAGTCTGAGGACCACTGGCTTAACCTATCTTTATAAAGCGACCTTGGGTGTTGGAAAGGTGCTAGGCCTTTATAAATAAAAATCATCATTATTATTATTAATAACCACCCAAACACAGTACAAATTGCAGGATACCTGTGCTCTGTGAAGAAGTCTGTAATTATTTAATACCAATATTAAGACATTGTACTTAAATTTAAGGCTGAAAGTTTTTTTCACAGTGTAGTTTGGAACTGTTATTTAAAAGCCTTTACATTTATACTGTTTATTCATTCTTATTATTCATGTGTATGTAATTTGTGTGAACCATTTTTGTTAAATAAATTTGTTTGGTTCTGAAAAGCAACTTTATAATTTGTATAGGCTAATTTTGTGTGTGTGTGTGTGTGTGTGTGTGTGTGTGTGTGTGTGTGTGTGTGTGTGTGTTTGTGTGTGTGTGTATGTGCGTGCGTGTGTGTGTGTGTAACAGTATACACAGTAAGAGCTTAATGACCATGGTAAAATGTCCCAGTGGAGAACCATTCATTCATTCATTCATTCATTCATTCATTCATTCATTCATTATTTATTTGTAGATCACATTTAAAAACAACCCATGGTTGACCAAAGTGCTGAACAGGACAGAATAATCAGAGCAAGGATAATACAATATAATAAAATTGCAAGAGCAATCAATACAATTACAAGCAATAGAATGAATAGTACATTGATTATAGTATATTAAGGATCCACAATAAGAAAGTGTTTTTTGAGCTTTAATTTAAAAGTGGCAAATGACGAGACTGTTCTAATTGATAGTGGTAGGCTATTCCATAATTTGGGGCCTGCTACTGCAAAGGCTCGGTCACCTCGATGTTTCAGTCTCGATCTGCGCACTGCGAGCAATCCAAGGTAACTAGACCTAAGTGACCTAGGTGGATTATGGAAGTGTATCAAGTCAGATAAGTACCCTGGTGCTAGGCAGTGTAATGATTTAAAAACAAAAACTAAAATTTTAAACTCAATTCTCTGTTTGACTGGTATCCAGTTTAGGTAGGTTAAGATCTGAGTAATATGATCGAACTTTCGACTACCAGTCAACAGCCTGGCAGCAGCATTTTGTACTAGTTGAAGGCGCCCGATAGATAGTTGGTTAGCTCCAGGATAAAGTGAATTACAATAGTCAATTCGTGAGGTGATTAAAAGCATGAATGACTATTTCAAAATTCTTTGGAGAGAGAAAGGATTTAACTTTTGCAAGAAAAACTAGATTTAACGACAGAGTTAATTTGTCGATCAAACTTAAGGCCTGAGTCAAACACAAAACCTAGATTTTTTGCAGATGATGTAACATGAGTGTTTAACTCGTCAAGATCTAGAATACCGGGGTCATAACGATCACATGGTCCAAACAACATTACTTCTTAAGAGCTAGAATTGTTTTGTTTAAATGGGAAGTACAATTGAGTGTCGTCGGCGTATAAATGAAATGATACTCCGTGTTTAGAAAAGATAGAACCCAATGGTAACAGATATAGAGAGAATAATATTGGAGCTAAAATGGATCCCTGTGGTACACCACAGGAAAGATGTGCTGCAGAGGAAGTGCAATTTCCAATACAAACAGAGAATGTTCTATTGGTTAAAAAAAGACTGAAACCAATTTAAAACAGTGCCGTGAAAGCCTAAGTTCTTCAGTTGAGATATTAGAATTGAATGATCAACCATATCAAAAGCAGAGCTGAGATCTAAAAGGACCAGGGCAACAGCACTCCCATTATCTGTAGCCAGCATAATGTCATTAGTGACTTTCAGTAAAGCGGATTCTGTGCTGTGCAGTTTTCTAAATCCTGACTGGAAGGAATCATATAATGAATTTGTACTCAGAAATGAGTGTAGTTGATTAAGAACGACCTTTTCCAGAACCACTGATCAAAACTTTAGCTGGATAATAACTTTATTCTAGAGCTGCTGTAAAGCCAAAACTATCTCTGTTACTGTAATTTACAATTATCACGGTAAAGCTTCTTTGAAACAAGCTATATTGTTAAAAGCGCTATATAGACTTGACTGATCTAGTTTAATTTAGTATCAATAATTATTTGTATTTTTTTCTCACTGGATAACTGCTTTGCACAATCTGCTTGAATAAGACATATTCATGTAATTAACTTATTTACTAATGTTAACTATATTTCCTGATTGGTCAAGAGTCATTTGCTGTAGTTGCATAAGCTGTAAAATGTTAAACATACTGAAAAATAGAGCTGGTTGTTTTCTTGATTTTAAGATGGCATAAAATGCCATTAAAAATGCTGTTCTTTTTTTTAAAAACTTTTCTGGATCTGAAACAATTAACTATATGCTTTAAATGTTTTATATTATTTTGCTTAATGCATATCATCTTTAGCTTGTTGTGCACGACAGAGGGAAAATATTTTTGTTTATGAATTATATTTTGAGTTTGTTCTGTGAGTGACGTCATTTGTATTGGACAGCGGTTTCATTTATAATGAAAGCATCATTTCTTTGAGCAACAAAGAAGTTTTAGCAGCTTTCTTATTAGCTGATAAACAAAGAGAGTCATAAAATAATTTTAAATCAACACAAAAAAGTCTAAAATTGGGCTTCAGTTTTAATCTGTCATCCATCTCCTTTGATCCGGAGTCCCAAATCAAAAACAGCACATTCACAACCTCAAAAGTAAAGAGTTTGTAATAAGCAGAAAAAATAAGCCAGGCTACTTCTTTCCAGAACTCTTTTGCATAATCACATTCAAAAAACAAATGTGGTATTGTTTCAAGATTAGAATTACAGAATGCGCAATGTGAAGAGATGTCTAACTTAAACTTGGAAAGAAGAGAGTTACAGGGATAGTAATTATGTAGAATTTTAAAGTGAAGCTCTTTCCACTTGTTAGGTAACAGAAACTTATTAATGCCAGTCCATATATTAATGGTAGAAAGAGAAGGATAATTTAATTTCCATTTGAAAAAAACTTTGGGATGACAGCTGATCTCCCTAATAAGAAATCTTCTAATCCAAAAATTGTTACATTTGACATTGGAAAGCTCCAAACCTCCAATAGACAACTGGGGCATTTCACAAACGGATACTCTGTAGCTACAGTATGACCTAACCATATGCAAAGGTTTAGGTGAAATAGAATTAATAACCCAGTTATAAACTTTAGGTGAGCATTTGATAAATTCATTGTAGGAATAAAAGCTACCATCCTTCTTCAACAAATCCAAAACAAAAATAACACATTTGTCAACCCAATCCTTAATAAAGATAGATTTGTTTCCACGCAGCACATTCTGATTGTTCCATATAATACACCTATGAGGGGAAAAGTTGTGGCAAAAGGCAAGCTTACAGGCCTCCAAGGCTTGCTTATGAAAATTAGCAAGCTTAAACGGCAGTTTGTTGCATTTAAAATCGCAAGACAATAAAAAATGTAACCCTCCATATTTTCCAAAGATAAATTTAGGTATGTGAAACCATAGCAAATTAGGATCAGCATTCAGGCAGCATTTAATCCAGCCGATCTTGAAAACCTGATTGAGAGTACTGAAGTCCAAAGCATTCACACCTCCCTCCAAAGTATTTCTTATCAAAGTCTTCCTTTTAACATACTCAGTTTTATTTTTCCACAAGAATTGAAATAGTATAGAGTCAATAGATGAGCATGTTTTTGGGTTGACATATAAGGACAAAGCTGGGTAAACTTCAGCTTTAGCTATCAAGACACGACCATAGATAGTTAAATTTCTTTGCAGCCAGCAATTGAAGACATTCTTTAATTTATTTGTCCGTTGTGAAAAATTATCTAAAATTCTATCTTTGGGTGATTTACTTATTAAAATGCCTAAATATCTAACAGAACTTTTGACCTCAATACCTTCCATATGACCTTTTTCAAGACTGTGAATTGGTATAATTTCACTTTTATTTCGATTAACAGTGAGACCAGAAGCATTAGAAAAAGTTTTTAAAGCTTCCAAAATAACAGGAACCTGTTTCTCATCTTTTAAAAACAGACAGGTGTCATCCGCCAGTTGACTAATTAGAAAAGTGTGTTCAGCTACAACAATACCCTGAACATCCACACAGCGAGTAATAAAAATATTAAGAAACTCTGTGACTAATAAAAACAAAAATGGTGAAAAAGGACACCCTTGTCTGATGCCCCTGCTAATCGTAAACCGGGGAGAAAAACACCATTCACCAAAGATACATTGCTGTTAATATTTTTGTAAAAAGTCTGAACTATTCTGATAAAGGATATTCGACTGTGTCAAAGGCCTTATAAAAGTCTAAAAATAAAATGATTGCACCATCGTTGATCAATTCATTATAATCTAAAATATCTAAAACAAGCTGAATGTTATTTGCTATGTGCCTACCTTTCATAAAGCCAGATTGGGAAACTGAGACAATTTCTTCTAAGCATGGTTTCAATCTATTTGCATAAAGGGAAGCTAACAATTTATAATCAGAATTAAGTAAAGTAATTGGGCACCAATTATCTAAATATGAAGAATCTTTGTTAGGCTTTGGGATTAAAGTGATCAAGCCCTGCTTCATGGAGTCAGTTAATTCACCTTTCTTTATACAGTCTTTAAAAACTTCCAAAACAAGCTTTTTTATGTCTTGCCAAAAGGTCCTATAAAATTCAAAAGGCAGTCCATCTACTAGCCTGGCTAACATCAGACCTGGTCTGGGAACCACATGTTCATTTTCTCGTATTTGAGGCGTGGTTTACGAATGCCCAGAGCCGTTTATTTGACGCTACGAATGTCTATGAAATGCGCCTGTACGTAGCTCATAGCCAATCATTTCAATTATACCAGATGACGTATGTAGAGCTAGAGAAATTCGACGGGGAAGAAGACGAAATAAACTTGCGTTCTAAACTACTTAGAACACTATCTAAGGCTGCATCGAAAGGTAACTTCGCTTCTGCTGCCATGTTAGATCCATAGATATAAACAAACTGCTTCGGTGTGTCGCATAGATGTCGTCATCGTCTTGCTGCTCCATCCCCGTTCTGTGATTGGTCCCCTCGCTGAGGCGAAAATCTAGTCCATGGAATCCAGGCTGCCTAGCAGCGTGAATAAAATCGCGCTGCGCACAAAGCAGCATGGGGAAACCCAGGCTAATCTGGACCAGGGCTTTTATTGAGGGGGGCTTTCTGGATAATCATATCCAACTCTTCCATAGTCAAGTCCATCTCACAAGACGACCGATTTCCATCACTTATAATAGGTGTGAATGCTTGAACCCTCTCAAAAAAACTATCAGCAAACTGAGGTTTAAATGAAGAAGAATAAAGCTGTGAATAAAAATTGGAAACAAAATGAGAAACTCTAGCTTCATCTGTGACCAAATTTCCCTCAATATTTAGAGAAAATCGCGCACACGCTCAGTCAGAACAGCCCGTGACTGGAGAGAGTCAGTCATGTATGTCTCCGCATTAAAAAGTGAAAATATGCTGTATTTAGTGAAGTTTTGAGTTGATATTAATTATGGAAGTGTAAAAAAAAACGGTACAAGTTTATGTATGCGCTTTTACGCCAACAGTTCGATGTATTTTGGGAGTTTTATTAACGCGCGCAGTTTTCCCTGTTAATAAATGTATCCACGTATAATTTTTTTGTGGATCAAGTCAGTGGAAATGTTTTTTATTCTAGTAAATGTGTGTATCTTTCATTTTGATGTTAAAATCATATTGTAAAAAAATATGGATGTAGTGTCTGTGACGTCACCCGTAGGTTTCTGAAGACCGTTTTTGACATAGATATCATATAATAAAGGCTAGATGTCTCATCCGCGCTGCTGGCCAATGGAGGTCGACGTCCGCACACGGTGGCCATCTTACCACAGGGTGCTCGCTCACTCGTAACATGGTGCATGTACTTTTAAATAACCATAACTTGCTCAATTTTCAACCGATTTTCAAACGGTTTGGTTTGTTATAAATGTCAGAGATGTAGTTATGACACTGCATACATATGAATAATTATAACAATGGACTTCCATATGAAAGAATTATAGCCACATTAATAACATTTGTAAGAAACCAAACCGTTTGTAAATCCGTCAAGATTTCAGCGAGATAAGAGGATTTGTGTGCGTGCTGATCACTCACCTTAATTCACAGCTTCCCTGTGGTAAGATGGCCGCC
Source organism: Abramis brama (assembly GCF_963993115.1). NCBI lineage: Eukaryota > Metazoa > Chordata > Actinopteri > Cypriniformes > Leuciscidae > Abramis > Abramis brama. Next base: position 6,166,706 of record NC_139972.1, read on the forward strand.
GGTGATGCCGGAAGTGACTCCGCCGGAAGACATCTAGCCTTTATTATATGATATCTATGGTTTTTTAAGCCTAAAGTGGGCGTAGCGGACCGTCGTAGTGCGTCACTCTCGAATTTATTTATTTTTACAGTCAGACAATGAGCCGAGGTAACGTGATGGCTAACAGACAGTAGACAAACGGCTAATGATGACTAATAACCACAGCAGCGGGAATCCACCCGTCACTCAAAAGTGAACACCCTTAATTATGCAGAACTTTAAGGCTTAATATAATGTAAACGGATGAGTTATAAATTCATCCCCTCACAGTTGTCATGAAGGGCAAAATAAGCTGTATAGACCAAAGCCACTTTTTGCTCCAGGCTGTAAACGTGTTTTTTTCTGCTGTAAAGTTGGGCATTTCAACATGGGGAGATGCAGATTTGACTCACTTCTACATCCAGCCTTAAGCGGCCAGTATAAAATGTATATATCCATGTATTAGATGAATTGCAGTTACTGTTAGGGAGGACGGTAATTAAAGTGTTTTCTCATGCATCCTTCAGCTGAAAGACAGTGAATCTGAAGACGTGTGTGTGTTGATTGTCTGTCCTCTGTCAATAAAACTGCAGATGTTCATTTAGGTGAAATCTGCTGTATATTTACAAGACACATTTTTTTGTGTGTGTGACAACATTCCAACCCGATCTCACGGGAAAACGTACAAATTCTACGAGGTGGCTAATTCGTACGAATTCATACGACCTCACTCGTACGAATTAGTAAGATTTTTGCAAAATAGTACATATTTTACGAATTGCCCAATTCATATGAATTCATACGAATGACCTACCCATGACCCCGCCCCTAACCCTACCCATCACGTGGGTTTAGACAAATCGTACAAATTCGTACGAGTGAGGTCATATGAATTCGTACGAATTAGCCATCTTTTTATCATTCGTACGAATTGGTCGTGAGATAGTGTTGCAACATTCACTTTCATTTGTAAAATGAAAGTTCGAAGACAAAACATGCAGCCTATTATCTTAATTCCATAGTTACCTTTTACACAAAACATCATTTTCAATGTAAAAAAAAATAAAAAAATTTTTTTTAATTAGTTCAAATGCATGATGATCACTGACTGTTTGGCTTAATTTATATATATATATTGTTAATAAAGTTAATATATTCGTAGATGCCAATCATAAGGGCTGTGAAAAATAAGCAAATTATCTAGGAATATAAATGCACTTATATCATAATCTTGTACAGCAGTTGTCGTTCACATTTTGACTATTAACAAGAGGATTACAAAACTAACCTTTGGTACATCAAAAATATAATATTTGATAAACATATCTCACTTGTTTTCTGTTATTAAATCAGGGTTCACTTGAAAATTCACATTTATCCTCCTTAAACTCATTCTAACAACTTTAAAATGTATATACTATGGAAAATATATATACTATGGAAGTCAATGGTACCAGAAACTGTCTGGTTACGGAAAATCTTCTAAATATCTTTCTTTGTGTTCAGCAGAAGAAAGAAATTCATACAGGTTTGAAACAACATGAGGGTGAGTATATGATGACAGAATTTTCATTTTAAAGTGGAGTATCCCTTTAAATGTGCCAATTTACAGAAGATCTCAGACATCACCATAATGAATGAGCTGAAAACAGGGAACTTTTGGAGACAAAGAGGCTTTTCAGCAGCAGCTTAACATGATGGCTCTGTACTTTTAAATGCAGATTGGATAAAAACACAGTGATCACAGTTCACACCTGCAGTGAAGCCCCTCCCACAACAATTCACCAATAAATACTGGTAATATTCCCATCATCCTACAAGAGAAGGACAAACTCCAGGAGTAGCAGCTGAAATCTGTGTGACTGTTAAAGATGGAGTTTATTAAAGAGGAGATTGAAGACATGAGTGATCCAGAACCATCCAGAATAAAACATGAAGATACTGAGGAACAAATAGGTTGGAGTCCATTCTTGAATTCTTGATTCTTCATTGTTGACTGCTTTGGTAGATGTGAATTATTAAGCAGTATATGGATGATAAATTATGGAGAAATGCATCTAAATGATCATAACCTTGTAGCAGTTGTCAAACATATTTAACTATATTAACAAGTGAATGACAGAACAAAATTTTGCCACATAAAATATCTTATACCTGATCTCTTTTGCTTTCTGCTATTAAATCAGGGTTCACTTGAACTGATTCTAACTGTATTTCTGTGTATTTTAGACCAGGTGAGAGTGAAAGAGCAAATACAAGAACTAAATGAAGTGAAGGAGGAACATCGTAACTTTACAATTCAGAGAACAAAAGACAAAAAGACGCACACCTGCACTCAGTGTGGAAAGAGTTTCACTCAGAAAGGAAACCTTAAGAGACACTTAAAAATTCACAATGGAGAGAAACCGTATACATGCACTCAGTGTGGAAAGAGTTTCACTCAGAAAGGAGACCTTAACAGACACTTAAAAATTCACACTGGAGAGAAACCGTATACATGCACTCAGTGTGGAAAGAGTTTTACTCATGCATCAGGTCTCAGGTATCATCTGCACATTCACTCTGGAGAAAAGCCATTTAACTGTGATCAGTGTGGTAAAGATTTTATTTCATCATCACAACTAAAAACACACCTGGAACTTCATTCACATGAGAAGCCTTATTTGTGTTCTCTCTGTGGAAAGAGTTTTTCAAGGCTGAACAGTTTTAAACGGCACCAGAAAGCACATAATGAAGTGAGAGATCATATGTGTTTTGACTGTGGGAAGAGCTTTACTACAGCTGGTGAACTGAAACTGCATCAACGAATTCACACTGGAGAAAAACCTTACAAGTGCTCATATTGTGACAAGAGTTTCTCTCAGTCTGGAAACCTGAAAGCACACGAGCGAGTTCATACTGGAGAGAAGCCGTACTACTGTACTCAGTGTGAGAAGAGTTTTAGATCTCAAACAAACCTTCTGAGTCACCAGAAGTTATGTCGCAAGAAGTCGTCACAATGAGCAACATTTCATTTTTATTTCAAATACATTCAAGTAAATGGTGTGAGATATACAAAATATGGAGTTGCTTCCAAAAGAGTGGGCCGCAGAGTTTGCTTTCAAAGGAACAACATCAAACATATTTATTTGATTTTATAATATGAGGCTTTTATTTTGAAATAAATGCATGAAAGCTATTAAGACTTCTGTCAGACTCACTTTTCTTTCAAAAAAGCAACTGAGAAAAATGTGTTTTCCTGATTCAGTATCTGCGGTCAAAGATCTTGCAAAATTATATGTCATATAATATAATAACATAAAAATTTAGTACTGGGAATGAAGATGTGCTTGATCCATAACCTTGAAATCAGCATAGAACTGATAAACTCAAACATGTCATTGTCTGCTGTAAAACCTTATAAATTCTAATAGTGAATTGTGTATTGTTTTCAGTTAATACATTTAGGGATTAAAGGGGACCCCCTTTAAGATCCCCTTTTCCAAGATGTAAAACAATTCTCTGATGTCGCCAGAGTGTGTATGTGAAGTTTTAGCTCAAAATACCCCACAGATATTTTTTTATAGCATTTTAAAATTGCCACTTTTTGGGGTTGAGCAAAAACTCACTGTTTTAGAGTGTGTCCCTTTAAATGCAAATTAGCTGCTGCTCCCGCCCCCTTTTCAGACGAGGGAGGAGCTTCTATGACTCATTCTCCGGCATGACCGCAATAACAAAACATCACACTCTCACACTATGAAAATGTCAGAAACTGCAAGTAGTTTTGTTCAGCCGTATATGTATGAATCGGACAGTGAAGGAGAGGCTGGAGAAGAATTACTGGCTTTAAATCTCATTATCTCTAAAACTGTACATCTCACAGTAGTTGGTTGCTATAGACCTCCTTCAGCTAATAATGATGCCATTTCATCTCTGATGCACACAGTGACATCGTTGGATTACAAGGAGCTTCTTCTTCTGGGTGATTTTAATGTGAATTGGTTGCAGTCAGCTTCTGATGGTCTTAAATTAATTTGTGATACTCTTAACCTTTCTCAGCTAGTTGAGACACCTACTAGACCAAATTTGAAGGATTATAAAAAGTCAACATTAATTGATCTTATTTTTACAAATGTTCCACACAAATATTCATTGGCTTCTGTATATGGAAATGATGTTAGTGATCATTGTGTTGTTGCCACAGCTAGAGATACAAAATTACCTAAACATAAATCACGTATCATTACAAAAAGGTGTTTGAAATATTTTAATGAGCAATGTTTTCTCCAAGACCTTGCTACTTATGATTGGGAAAGGATCTCCCTTATCCCCGATGTCGAGTTTGCTTGGCAATATTTTTATGATGGTCTTACTTCGGTTCTTAATAGGCATGCACCATTTAAGAAATTTAGAGTTAAAGGCAGGGATAACCCTTGGTTTTCCACAGCATTGTCTATTCTTATACGTGAGCGGATACTGCTTGGGCAAAAGCTAGGCAATCTGATTCAGATTCTGATTGGATTCGTTTTAGACAGCTTCGAAATAAATGTGCAGTTGCCATTAGGAAAGCTAAAGCTGATTATTTTATTGCAAAAACTATGACAAATTTAAATAATCCTAATTTTTTTTGGCAGAATATAAAGTATATAGCAGGGAACAAAAAATCATCTGATTTTCCTTCATGCATAACTATGGATTCCACTATCATATCTGATAAAGAGCAAATACTTAACCATTGTAACAAGCATTTTATTGACTCTGGGTCTTTATTTGAGTCACACAATTTTTTGCCCTCAAATAATGACTTTGTTAGTGCAGAAACTAGTTTTAAAAAGGAGGAGTTCACTTTTGTACATATCAAGAGTTCCCTTTCGTGGTCACTCTGAGTTACGTCGGATGACGACGAATGGGGTTTCGCTTAGAAAGCCTATCACCTTTGAGTATATAAAACGAGCCAATGGCAATGAAATGCCATGGGTCTGCGGAATTTGCATAGCGTATCTCCGCCCCACGCAGGGGGTATATAAGGAAGTACGCCGGCAACATGCAGATATGTTTTCGCTTCGGAGCCGAGAGCTATTCTTCACTCCAAAAGCCAAATCCTGAGTTATTCTTCTCATCTTCATCTTCGAGACGAGCGAACTCTCCGGTGTTGGTGTGACAGCGATTCCAGCGAGTGCACATTACCCTGCTGATCTGCTCAGTGATCTGACAGATAGTGTGTTCCTCCCTGCTCGCTTCAACATCCGCAGAGTTTTTCCTCTCACAAAAAGAGCACTGTACGCGGCACGTCTTTTTAAAGATGCCTCGCCCGTGCACTTCTGGTTGCAGTCGCAATGTGTCTAATTCTGATGGGCACAATCGCTGCTTTGTGTGTTTGGGCATTGATCACGCTAAAGCAGCGCTTGTGGATGACTCATGTTCTCACTGTGGGAACATGACCATCTCCGCGCTGAGGTCCCTCTACGGAGGCCCCGCGAATCTCGTTTGGCGCTCCAGAAGAAGATGCAATGTCGATTGCTGCATCACAAGGTGGGCGTGAGTCCTCGGGAAGTGAGGATTCGGCTGTGCTGCCACCTTCGGGTGTGCCAGCATTGCCCGAGTCTGATCCCGAGATGACGGCCATGCTTTCCCGGGCAGTCGCGGCCATTGGGCTCGTGTGGTCCCCGCCACCCGACCCAGTGCGCTCGCGGCTGGACGATTGTTTTTTGGGTGCGGCCTCTGACCCCCGTCGGCGTCCAATCCCAATACCTTTCTTCCCGGATGTGCATGAGGAGGTCACGCGGTCCTGGAGGACACCATTGTCTTCCCGTGATCGTTCGTCGACCTTCTCCGCCTTTCCTCCCCTCGATAAGGCTGATGCTTGTGGGTACACTGGAGTTCCCCCGGTGGAGCGTTCTGTCGCGATGCAGCTGTGTCCGGCAAGCGCTTCATCGCGTAGTGACCCTAAGCACCCATCCAAAGCCTGTAGATTTCCGTCTACCCTGGTGGCGAAGTCTTACAGAGCGGCGGGACAGGCAGCTGCCTCTTTGCATGCCATGGCCATCTTGCAGGTCTACCAGGCCCAGATGCTCAGGGACATGCACGAGGGTAGGACTGACCCAGGGCTCTTCGATGAGCTGCGTGCCGCCACCGATCTTGCTCTCCGAGCGACGAAGGTGACCGCACGCTCCCTGGGTCAGGTGATGTCCACAGCTGTGGTCCAGGAGAGACATCTCTGACTGAACCTGGCTGATATGTGGGAGGCCGAGCGGACTCGTCTTCTCGACACCCCCATATCCCAGGCCGGCCTCTTCGGCGGTGCGGTCGAGGACTTCGCCCAACAGTTCTCGACCGCTCAGAAGCAGACTGAGGCGATCAAGCACATTCTGCCCCGACGGCCCGCTGCTGCCTCCACCCAGCTGTTGGCACAGAATCCTCAGCCTGCTCGCCGCCGAGGGCACCCCTCCCGCGGCTCCCGCCCCTCCCACATGGCCCCAGCAGCAGCCTCCACCCGGCACCACAGCCCTCTCCGGCCCCGCGCCCCGCTAAACACCAGGCTAAGCGGCGCACCTGAGACGGGCTGCTCAGGATTGGCGATCAGTTCTTCACAGGAGATGGTAGCAGGGCCACTCCTTCCCCCGGTGGAGGGCCGGGGGAGAATCTTTTGTTCTCCACTCCCCGCTGCTCGTCCAACGATGAGCAGCACCCTAATGTGGTTAAAGAAAGAACTGATTCCCCCAGTCCTGAGCACACAGAGTTCTCGGACCATAGTGCGCGCCGCCCACGGGTCCCGCCACTATCGTCCCCCTCTGTCACAGAGTTCTCGGATGACAGCACGCGTCGCCCACGGGCCACGCTCCTCTCATCCCCCTCTGTCGCCAGACCCCTGCCAGAGCACGCCCCCGTGGGACGCTGGTCCTCCCCTGGCCTCCTCTGGCAGGACGCGGTTAATGACCATGCCCCCGCACAGGGCCGCTATGCCACCCTCGCCTGGGCCGGTCATTCCGCCTCACTGCCCCACCGACGGTACGTCTGTGGTTTGTTTGACCCCGCTGGCGCAGTTTCTGGAGGCCTGGCTAGAGCTTCCCAGACTGTCCCGCTGGGTCGCGAGAACCATCAGGCTCGGCTACGCGATTCAGTTTGCATGGTCTCCTCCCCGCTTCAGGGGACTCCGCTTCACTATGGTCGGTGGCAATGCCCCTGTCATGAGAGCGGAGGTCGACACCCTACTGGCGAAAGGTGCGATCGAGATTGTCCCTCCAGCCGAAATGAGGTCTGGCTTCTACAGCCCTTACTTCATTGTACCGAAGAAATCCGGTGGGTTATGGCCAATCCTCGACCTGTGCGTCTTGAACCGCTCCCTTCACAGGCTGCCGTTCAAGATGCTCACGGCCAAACGCATCCTCCAGTGGTATATGAGACCGCTTCAGCTTTGGCTTCGCGATCGAGTCCCGAGGTGGGCATGGCAACACGGCACGCTCCAAGTCCCAGTGACTCCAGCCTGCCGTCAGACCTTCACCCCGTGGTCGAACCTCAGTTTTCTACGGGCCGGAGTGCCGATAGAACGAGTTTCCCGGCATGTTGTTGTATCAACAGATGCCTCCACCACGGGCTGGGGCGCCATGTGCAATGGACATGCTGCCGCAGGCTCCTGAACAGGACCCCTGCGCCTTTGGCATGTCAATTGCCTCGAGTTGCAGGCTGTACGTCTCGCCCTGCACCGCTTCCGTGCACTGCTCAAGGATCAGCACGTACTAGTCCGATCAGACAATACCGCAACAGTAGCGTACATCAACCATCAAGGTGGTCTACGCTCCCGCCGTATGTCGCAACTTGCTCGCCACCTCCTCATATGGAGTCAGAAGCATCTGAGGTCACTTCGAGCCATTTATATCCCGGTAGACCTGAACCAGGCGGCCGACGAGCTGTCTCAGCTTCGGCCTCTCGCTGGAGAATGGAGACTCCATCCCCAGTCGGTCCAGCTGATTTGGGATCGGTTCGGGGACGCACAGGTAGACCTGTTTGCCTCACACGACTCGTCCCACTGCGACCTGTATTATTCCCTGACCGAGGGCACGCTCGGCACGGATGCACTGGCGCACAGCTGGCCGCGGGGCCTACGCAAGTATGCGTTTCCCCCAGTGAGCCTCCTTGTGCAGACTTTGCGCAAGATCAGGGAGGACGAGGAGCAGGTCATTTTGGTTGCCCCGTATTGGCACAACCGGACCTGGTTCTCAGAACTAGTACTCCTCGCGACAGCACCTCCCTGGCCAATTCCTCTGAGGAAGGACTTCCTTTCTCAGGGACGGGGCACCCTTTGGCAGTGGTGCCAGCGGTGGTGGCTACCATCACTTCCGCCAGAGCATCGTCCACGAGACATGCCTATGCGTTGAAGTGGAACCTCTTCGTCAACTGGTGTTCTTCTAAACATCAAGAACCCACGAAATGCCCGATCAGTGTCGTGCTTTCCTTCCTGCAAGAAGGGTTGGAGCGAAGGCTGTCTCCCTCCACCCTGAAAGTGTATGTTGCCGCCATTGCCGCACATCACGACGCAGTTGATGGTAAGTCTCTCGGAAAGCACGACCTGATCATCAGGTTCCTGAGGCGAGTGAGGAGACTGAATCCTCCTCGTCCTCCCCTGTTACCCTCTTGGGACCTCTCAGTGGTTCTAACTGCCCTGCAGAGTGCTCCCTTTGAGCCTCTGCAATCAGTGGAGCTCAAGTTTCTGTCAATTAAGACAGCGCTCCTGGTTGTATTGGCCTCCATAAAGAGGGTAGGGGACCTGCAGTCATTTTCGGTTGACGAAGCGTGCCTGGAATTCGGGCCGGCTAACTCTCACGTGATCCTGAGACCCCGGCCTGGATATGTGCCCAAGGTTCCTACTACCCCCTTTCGAGATCAGGTAGTGAACCTGCAAGCGCTGCCCTTGGAGGAGGCAGACCCAGCCTTGGCACTGCTCTGTCCAGTACGCGCCCTCCGTGCTTACGTAGACAGAACGCGGTGTTTCAGGACCTCAGACCAGCTCTTTGTCTGTTATGGTGGGAAGCTGAAGGGAAAGGCTCTCTCCAAGCAAAGGTTGTCCCACTGGATAGTGGACGCCATTGCTTTGGCATACCAGCAGCAAGGTCGACCATGCACCCTTGGTGTGACGGCCCACTCCACTCGGAGTGTGGCATCCTCTTGGGCTCTAGCGCATGGCGCCTCGCTAACAGACATTTGTAGAGCTGCAGGCTGGGCGACACCCAACACTTTCGCGAGATTCTATAATCTCCGAGTGGAGCCGGTTTCTTCTCATGTACTCGCTTCAACCAGTAGGTACTAAATTCTGCTCAGGTGTCTTCGCTTGCTCGCCATTCCTCTCCACTGATGGGATACGTGCGATATTCTCCTCAGGTGAGCCTCCCGCAGGCCCTGAGTTCCTCCAGCACTGTCGAGGTCAACGCCAGAGTTATGCCACCGGCAGCTTTCGCGCTTGGCTAGGTGCCTCCATGTGCATGGTTCCCCCTCTGGGCGACCCCCACATGTGTATTTCCACTGTAAGCCTCTTTGAGCATGTGTCTTTCCCTTGGCAAGCCACCTTGCCACCCCTGGGGTTGAAATATCACCCCAGTGATACTCCATATGCAGCCCCTCCGGGTCATATGTGTATTCCAAGCCCCATTATTTTACTACGTTGCTTTGCTGGCCGTAAATGCTGTGAATCCATGACAAATCCAAGCACTAACTCGCAGTTATAATTAGATGCACTGGGTCGCGCTGTGGAGTGTGTTGATTGTATTTGATCATATAACATCGTCATTTGCCTCGCGAAGTTTAGAATTACTTGGATGAAAATGATCTTACTAAATTATATTACAAAATGGAATTATTTTTAATCAAATTAATTAATGATACTGATTTATCATAATATCACCACCACAATGAGAAATCACATGAAATCCAAACAGCAGTCGAATGAGGAAAGACAGCTGTCTATCACTGCATTCACGACAGGTAAGCACAGCTGTACCGAACCGAGATGATAACTTATCAGAAAGCAAAATGATTTTGAAACATATGCTTTCTTTAAAGGGATAGTTCGCCCAAAAATGATGTTTAAGCCATGATTTACTCACCCTCAAGACGTTCAAGATGCATATGTCAATCTTTCAGACGAACACATTTTCAGTTATTTTAGAAAATGTCTTAGATCTTTCAGTGGTTATAATGTGAAGCAATGGGGTCCAGCTGCTTCAAGTCCGAAAATGTACATGCATCCTTCTCAAAAATAATCCATCCGGCTCCAGGGGGATAAACAAAGGCCTTCTGAGGGTAATCCGTGCGGTTTTGTCGTAAAAATATACATATTTAAAACTTTATAAACGAAAATAACTGGCTTCCGGTAGCGGTCGGCGCGCGTTCATGGAGATGGATGCTGGCATATGACGTAGGACGTAGCATAGGAAGTGTTGTGACGTAGAACGAACGTTGAGTTTTGTTTTGCTCTGCTCTCTGGCTCCGCTGTCAGGTTTGTTCTACATCACAACGCTTCCTGCGCTACGTCCTACGTCATACGCCAGCATCCATCTCCATGAACGCGCGTCGACCGCTACCGGAAGCCAGTTATTTTCGTTTATAAAGTTTTAAATATGTATATTTTTACGACAAAACCGCACGGATTACCCTCAGAAGGCCTTCGTTTATCCCCCTGGAGCCGGATGGATTATTTTTGAGAAAGATGCATGCACATTTTGGGACTTCAACGTTGTGGACCCCATTGCTTCACATTATAACCACTGAAAGAGCTAAGACATTTTCTAAAATAACTGAAAATGTGTTAGTCTGAAAAAAGATTGACATATGCATCTCGAACGGCTTGAGGGTGAGTAAATCATGGCTTAAATATCATTTTTGGGCGAACTATCCCTTTAAGTTGTGTTAAGGGTTTAAAAACAGAAAACACAAAGTGCTGTTATAAACTTCGAGCGAGATGATGGAAGACATGGTCATTCACACACACACACTTGCAGGAAGCTGAGTGTTAAAGGAGAACTCCGGTCAATTTTAACATTGAGCTCATTTTTTTGTAAATTTGGAGTGCTGTCAATACAGAGAACAACGACAAGAATCGGTGTTGCCTACACCGTGTTATCCTCTTTTTAAAATTTGCACCCTGTTGACTTCAATGGGGCCCGTTTTAAACCTGCTTTTAGCCTCTTAACATCCTTGATGTTTCATTACAAGTGCACAGCCAATGTGAGTGATTCCTTCAGCGTAAACACGGTGAATCTGACTGCAGTAGATGTGAAAGATATGGATAAAAATTATGTTTATTCAGCCAGCGCTCATACCTGTATTTACATCCTGTTTTCGGTCGAAGTCCATAGTAATCGATTGACGAGTTCACGCGCGTGATCATATGTACTAAACCAATGCGCGTGAACTCGACAATCGATTACTATGGACTTTGACCGAAAACAGGATGTAAATACAGATATGAGCGCTGGCTGAATAAACATGGCTGACTGAAGGAATCACTCACATGACCTGTGCACTTGTAATGACACATCAAGGATGTTAAGAGGCTAAAAGCAGGTTTAAAACTGGCCCCATTGAAGTCAACAGGGTGCAAATTTTAAAAAGAGGATAACACGGTGTAGGCAACACCGATTTTTGTCGTTGTTCTCTGTATTGACAGCACTCCAAATTTACAAAAAAATGAGCTCAATGTAAAAATTGACCGGAGTTCTCCTTTAAGGGTTCAGCGAGGTTAAGGGTGACAGGTTTAAGAACAGAAAACACAAAGTGCTGTTATAAACTTCGAGCGAGATGATGGAAGACATGGTCATTCACACACACACTTGCAGGAAGCTGAGTGTTAAGGGTTTAGCGAGGTTCTATAGAGGGATTAAAGAACTTTTCCTAATGAGACAATAAATCCAATAAAGAATAAATAAAGACAATAAAGAATGAATATCTTTCTGTATAGAAGGTTATATATAATGCTGGGTACAATGGTTTTTCTGTGAAAACCATTTTTTGTGAAAATCATTCCAAACATTATCATAGCAATTTCTTCCTGCATATCGTCCGCCATGCTTATTCTGAAGTCTCGCGAGATTTCCTGTGTTCACAGTCGAGACTCTGGTTGAAAATCTGTTCGTGTGTGGTGTGCTGACTTTGTCACATCATGGCACACCACACATTATAGGAGGAAAACGCTTAAATCTAGGATTTTTTGTCCTCATGTTTGTGGTCTATTACATTTTGAAAATCTTATAAGATGTAAAAAATCTTTTGGTGTGTACCCAGCATTAGTGGAAGACCTTCGGCAGCGCCTTTCTCTCCTTCTTCTCCGTCTTGCGAGCTCTTTTTGCATTGGAGGTGTTCAACTATAAGATCATCCATAAAAATCTCAACTTTGCCTGTGACATTAACATTTCTTTTTTCTGTTTCATCCTCATCCGTTACGATCAATGCATTCAACTGAATTCAACTTCTGTTAGCAACTGAAACCGGCTTTGAGCAACAGGCCACAGGACATTTTTGTTGTTTTACTAGAGACAAATAACTGCTTTTATTTCCTGCAATATTTTGTATTTGTATTTAAATACATTTTTCCACACAGTATTTTGTATTTGTATTTTAAATACATTTCCATCTCTTCTTGCCTGTTTATCTTGTCTTGTTCATTGTGAATCTTGTTTTTTCCTGCCCTGCATCCTGAGATTTCCTGGCCACTGACCCTCACTGCCTAGCCGCTAGACTCTAAGAGCTGATCCTCAAGTATCAAGTCTCTGGTTCTGGGAGCCTCTGCCTGGCAGCAAGACTGGTCCTACATCGGTCTTCCTCACCATCGTCCCACCTGGTGCTGCCTCTTCCTCTACAGTCCTCAAGCTCGTGGTCACCCCAGGACTGGTCTCAGTCCTCCCTGTCTGTCATCATGTCCTCTGCCCTGCTGTTTGAGCTGTTTTATGCCTCATTCTCCTTGTTGTGCCCTGTCTACAGTATTGTCAATAAAACATCACTGCTCATTCTGCGCCTGGGTCCCCTCATATATATAAACTTTTAATTTATTTAGAATATAGTTAACAATATAATTCAAATGTAAATGAAAGTCAAAAGCACATTTTGAGTACACAGTCCTGGAAACAAATCCTGTTCAAATAAGCTATATGGGACATTCTAAAGAATTGGTTCAAAGTTAGAGCTGGAAACATTTTTTGTCTTTTTCCACAAATTGGTATGCATGCAAATTGTATGATATCCTAGGTAATACAATCCTTAGTTGATAATGCAATATACCTACTTTATTTTTGACAAAACATCCCATACTATATATTTAACATACAAGCAGAAATTGGCAAACAAAAGATTATGACAGTAGTCTATTTTACTGTAAAAACTTTATAATCTATCCAAAACTAGTCAACAAAATATTGTCTAAATATTTATATTTCGTCGGTAACATCGTTTTTATGATATATTGGGCATATAAATGTTAATTTGCAGTTTAATACGTTGCTTATACAAAGACTTTTTATTTCAACTAATTTTTAGTAGATTTTTACTCATCTTAGTATACCAATATAGTTTGGGAAAAGCTAAACTAGTAGATGTTCATGTTCATGTAAAAATAGCATGTTGTAAGTGCCTGTACTGTAGTAAACAACAGCACGCATCTGGGCTGTTCATTCATATTTAAACAGTCTTTTTGCGGTTTACATATGCTATATTGCGATTAGAACAAAGCCCTTAAGAATAAAGAACTTACTATTCACAATCCTCAGCTGGATCCATTGCTCCTCGAAATGAAACTGAATCCAGCACTTCTGAGGTAAATTTTTCCAGGATTATATTACAATTACACAATTATTTTTCCTCACAGTGTCGCAAGACGACGCAAAGTATATGAACCTGATTAAACTTGATGTGTTTTGAGTTGATGTGGGCGTTGCATGGATTGCCTCAGATCATTTGTGTTTGAAAAGCGTGCGCTCTCAGTAGGCATGTTCACATTAGCAGATAATGAGCTGACATGAGATCTATGGGGTTAGAATTGTTGCATTATTCCAAATAAATAGTTTGAGATTCACAAACAAATGTAAAGAGATTCACAAAAATGTATCAAATTCACAAATATATGTAAAGTTTCACAAAAAAATTATAAAACTCACAAATAACTAAAATGAGATTTGCAAATAAAATAAAATATCTACAAATGTGTTTTATGTCACAAAAACAACTCTGTCTAGCATTTGAGAACCGATTTCTGTGCATTTGTAAATCGCTGCACGCTCAACTTTGCTCATTCATTTGCAATGGCTCAAATAGGAAGTGTAAGGCCCATACTTCAGTAAAATGTTTAAAATTTGGATTTTGTTAGACCATTAGACTGTATCAAGCCAAGACATTTTTATGAGCCTTTGAAATGCCACTTAAATCTCTGTTATGGGAACAACGCATTATGGAAGCGTCACATTATTCATGATAGAACAAAAAAGTATCAATAAATTGCTGACTGATGAAAAACTGGATTCAACCTAGTGATAAATATGTGAGTTTGTGTAATATAGGTGAAATTACTGTCACAAGAGCCAACAACTTTTCCCAAGTTATTTTACACAGCAGGTCGTGGGTTTAATGATCTATACAGCATTAAATGTATTAAATAGTATTTTGTAACGTTGGGATCCACTGGAAGCAAGTTTGTAGAACCCAAGTGCAGTTTATTCAGAATATCCAAAACAAAATGGCAAGGCACAAAACTCACTGACAACAGTTACCCAAACAAGCCATCAAAAAAACAAGACAAAGACAAGCATGATGGCTTAAATACATACCAGACTAATGACAAGACAAGGGACACCAGTGAACAAAGAAACAATGAACCAATACCAACATGACACATCAGAAAATGGAACACGTGGCAGGATCACATGACTAACAGCGAATCACATGACAAGACACAGAAACATGACATGTTTTACATTGTTGGAAACTGCTACGGCAGCAGGGAAGATAATGGGGCTATTTTGCTTTTGACGCGCCGCTTGAGTCCGGTGTAGAGAGTGTGTTATGATGCCGGGGATCTGTGATGATCATAATTTGTGTGTAATCCTGAGTTTATCCTGATGGAAATGTAAAGAACCCTTAAACTCCAATAATCTTTTGGAAACAGGGTGTTTTAACCACACAAACAGTTCAATTTGAATGAAGCGCCCATAGATTACAGCTCCATTTCAAGGTTGCGAATATCTTCAAAATGAATCAGATTCAGTTACCGTAAAGTCTAATGTGATTGGTTGTAGCGAGAACATGCTGCGATTGGTCTGCTCAATGTGGCCGTTATCTGATTGGCTTGAGTAAACGGTGGGTGGAGTCCACTTATTTGTGTATTTGTCTGCACGTGGACCCTAGAAGTGTTTCAAAATCCACAGATGCGTGAGGGGATTTACAAATGCACAGAAAACAATTCACAAATGCGTGCAGCGATTTACAAATGTACAGAAACCGGTTCACAAATAAATGCCAGACAGAGTTGTGTTTGTGACATAAAACACATCTGTAGATATTTTTTTTAAATTTGCAAATCTCATTTTATTTAATTGTGATATATTGCAATATATTGCTATATTGTCATATATTGCTCTTGCCTGTGTGACTAGTAGCTATTCGCTGAGTTTTGTTCAAGTTTAGAGACTCGCTCCAGAAAAAAGTTCACGGACACACAGAAGCAGAAAACACACCCTTTTTATTTTCTTTATTTTACAAAAGCACAATGTTTTATTTAGAAGATAAGTGGACACATAAAAAAGTTTTAAAAAAAAAACGTTTATTTTTTCATATTTCTTAAGTCTGAATGACCCTAAATGCCAGAGTATTTTAAGTCTATTTTGCTGCCGGTGCGTTTGTCGACCGCAGATGGATGAACTCGCTCATGTGATTTCAGAGATCTGGACTGAATGAAACTCTTGTCACAATATGAGCACTTGTAAGGTTTTTCTCCAGAGTGAACATGCAGATGACGATTGAGAGCTGCTTTATATCTAAAACTCTTCTCACAATGAGTACAGTTGTACGGCTTCTCTCCAGTATGAACTCGCTCATGTAATTTTAGAGATCCAGACTGAGCGAAACTCTTGTCACAATATGAGCACTTGTAAGGTTTTTCTCCAGTATGAGTTCGTTGATGTTGTTTCAGATAATCAGCTCTAGTAAAACTCTTCCTACAGTCAAAGCACACATGATCTCTCACTTCATCATGTGTTTTCTGGTGCTGTTTAAAACTGTCAGGCCTTGAAAAACTCTTTCCACAGAGAGAGCACACATAAGGCCTCTCATCTGAATGAAGTTTCAGGTGATGTTTTAGTTTTGATGATGAAATAAAATCTTTACCACACTGATCACAGTTAAATGGTTTTTCTCCAGAGTGAATACGCAGATGACACTTGAGTTTGGATGAAGACGTTAAACTCTTTCCACACTGAGTGCATGTATACAGTTTCTCTCCAGTGTGAATTCTCATGTGTGTGTTAAGGTTTCCTTTATGACTGAAACTCTTTCCACACTGAGGGCATGTATACGGTTTCTCTCCAGAGTGAATTCTTAAGTGTGTTTCAAGGCTTCCTTTCTGTGTGAAACTCTTTCCACACTGAGTGCAGGTGTGCGTCTTTTTGGCTTTTGTTCTTTGAATTGTAAAGTTGCGATGTTCCTCCTCCACTTCATCCAGTTCTTGTCTTTGTTCTTTCACTCTCACCTGGTCTAAAATACACAGAAATACAGTTATAATCAGTTCAAGTGAACCCTTATTTAATAGCAGAAAGCAACAGATATCAGATATATCACTGTTTGTTCTGTCATTGATTGTTAATATAGTAAAAATATGTTTGACAACTGCTATATACAAGGTTATGATCATTTGGATGCATTTCTCCATCATTTATCATCCATATACTGCTTATTAATTCACATCCACCAAAGCAGTCAACAATGAAGAATCAAGAATGGACACCAACCTATTTGTTCCTCAGTATCTTCATGTTTTATTCTGGATGGTTCTGGATCACTCATGTCTTCAATCTCCTCTTTAATAAACTCCATCTTTAACAGTAACACAGATTTCAGCTGCTACTCCTGGAGTTTGTCCTTCTCTTGAAGAATGATGGGAATATTCCCAGTATTTATTGGTGTATTGTTGTGGGAGGGGCTTCACTGCAGGTGTGAACTGTGATCACTGTGTTTTTATCCAATCTGCATTTAAAAAGTACAGAGCCATCATGTTAAACTGCTGCTGAAAAAACTCTTTCTCTCCAAAAGTTCCCTGTTTTCAGCTTGTTCATTATGGTGATGTCTGAGATCTTCTGTAAATTGGCACATTAAGCACATTTTATTGGTGTCAACAGGCTGAAACAAACTACAGCATCATTACATAGCCTGTGACATTCCCTATCAAAGGAACTCAAGCTGCGTTGAGACACGGTGGGAACGCCATACCCACTACGCCACAATGACAAATGCCTGTTCTGTGTGATGTCCTTGTGCACACTAAGCAGCAAGCAACTTAGCCCCAGGAGTGGAGAGGTCTATGTCATAAAATCTGACAAATGCGAGGACCAGCCTGCCACATCACAAATATCATGAAGGGAATCTCCCGAAATTAAAGCCATAGAGGCAGCCATACTCCTCGTAGAATGGGCCCGAACAGCCAGAGGTGAAGGCTGTCCGGCCACTTCATAAGCAAGTGAGATACCCACTTGCTCATTATCTGTTTAGATGCAGGGCAACCTTTCTTAGGTGACCCGAAGCAGACAAATAATTGCTCTGATTTACGACACAGGGCAGCTCTGTGAACGTAGGCATCCAAAGCCCTAATGGGAAATAAAAGATTAAGTTTTTCCTCATCTGGGGTATTAAATGGTGGAGGACAAAAGGCCTGCAGCACTTTTGGGCCCGCAACATTAGTAGGGACCTTAGAAATGTAACCCAGCCTAGGGTGAAGAAATGCCTTCACCATCCCAGGTGCAAATTCCAGACAGGAAGGAACAACCGACAGGGCTTGCAAATCTCCAATTCTCTTAATAGTAGTGTTGCTTTCATCAAAATCATGAAGGGAATCTCCCGAAATTAAAGCCATAGAGGCAGCCATACTCCTCGTAGAATGGGCCCGAACAGCCAGAGGTGAAGGCTGTCCGGCCACTTCATAAGCAAGTGAGATACCCACTTGCTCATTATCTGTTTAGATGCAGGGCAACCTTTCTTAGGTGACCCGAAGCAGACAAATAATTGCTCTGATTTACGACACAGGGCAGCTCTGTGAACGTAGGCATCCAAAGCCCTAATGGGAAATAAAAGATTAAGTTTTTCCTCATCTGGGGTATTAAATGGTGGAGGACAAAAGGCCTGCAGCACTTTTGGGCCCGCAACATTAGTAGGGACCTTAGAAATGTAACCCAGCCTAGGGTGAAGAAATGCCTTCACCATCCCAGGTGCAAATTCCAGACAGGAAGGAACAACCGACAGGGCTTGCAAATCTCCAATTCTCTTAATAGTAGTGTTGCTTTCATCAAAATTATGACTAAATATCGTCGTCAACTAACCTTTATCACTTGACAAAAACGAGACGAGACGCAACATAAATGCTGGTCATGTGACGATAACTATAATTAAATGTATAATGCAATATTGTTGACGAATAAAAACGAGACTAAATGTGGTTTACAAAATAAAAACTATGCTAAAATGTCTCTTCATTTTCGTTGACCAAAACGAGACGAGACGAGACGAAATGTTATGACGTTATATTTCCCACAAAAACAGTTAACTCTCATGCCTTTTCTTTTGCATTTAAATTTTAATACAATAAATCTTGGATATCACAAGAACTTGTTTTTCAACCTCCATGAATGAGACGAGTGTTACTTTTCAATTTGCTATTTTTGCTATTTTCCCATAGTGGTACACTACTGTATATTGACTGGGTTAAATAGAATTGCATTACAAAAAAGAGACTAAAATACAATTTTCATTGACTAAAACTAGACTAAATGTCATCAGTTTCCGTCGAATAAAACTAGACGAAAATAGTCATGGATAATTCTGACTAAAATAAGACTAAAATGCTCAAACTTTTAGTCGACTGAAACTTGGCTAGACTAAAAAGAGTATGAACGTGACTAAAACTAATAAAAGCTAAAATGACAGCTTGACACAAAGACTAGACTAAAACTAAAATTAAAACAGGCCGCTAAAAACAACACTATATGATATAGCAAGAAGAAATAAAGTGTTTAGAGTAAGGAACTTTTCTGAAACCTCTTCAATGGGCTCGAAGGGAGCCAAAGCCAGACCCTCAAGTACAATGGCCAAATCCCAAGCCGGTGCTCTAGAGTGCAGTGCAGGTCTCAACCTCAATGTACCACAGAGAAAACGAGTAATAAGAGGATCTCTCCCAAGAGAAGTACCCCCCCAGAGGGGTGTGGTAAGCCGATATAGCCGCCATGTACACCTTTAAGGTGGAAGGAGATAATCCAGCAGAAAAATCTTAAAAATAAAATCAAGAATTGTCCCAACGGGCAGTTAACAGGATTAAAATGATGTTCTCCACACCAGGCATAGAATCATTTCCATTTCAATACATATAGTTTCCTCGTGGAAGAAGCTCTGGATTGGAGAATGGTCTCAACAACCTCAGTCGAGGGACCGGATTCTATGAGCTGGGCCCCCTCAGAGGCCAAGCCCACAGTTTCCACAACTCCGGGTGAGGGTGAAATATTGTGCCCCCTGCTTGGGACAGCAGGTCCCTCCTGACCGAAATCTCCCTGGGAGAGCAGTCTAGAAGGGACACTAGGTACGAGAACCACACTCGGGCCGGCCAGTACGGGATACTAATAATAGATGAGCCCCTTCCTGGCGAACCCTCTCCAGAACTACCGGGAGCATAGATATCGGGGGAAATGTGTACAGGTGTAGCCTCGGCCACACCTGAACCATCGCATTCAGTCCGAGAGGAGCTGGATGTGTGAGGGAGAACCATAAAGGACAATAAGTTGAATCTGATGATGCGAAAAGGTCAACTTGAGCTTGACCGTAGTTTTCCCATAGGAGCTACACCACCTCGGGGTGAAGTCTCCACTTCCCGGGCCTCAGCCCCTGCCTCGACAGGATATCTGCCCCCATATTCATATGCCCTGGACTATATACTGTCCGAAGTGACAGTAATTTCCCTTGGGCCCATAGGAGGATCTGATGAGCCAGTTTGCATAGTATCCGTGACCTCAGACCCCCCTGATGGTTGATATAAGAGACCACCGATGTGTTGTCCGTGCGGACAAGCACATGGTGACCTCTCAGGTCTGGCAGGAAGTATTTGAGTGCTCGAAATACCGCCATCATTTCTAGCCGATTTATATGCCAAGAAAGTTGATGGTCCTGCCAAAGACCGTTCGCCGAGCGGCCACTCATGACTGCCCCCCATCCTGTGAGGGAAGAATCCATCAATAGCGTTATGCGTTGACAAGAAGCCCCCAACACTGGGCCTTGAGCGAGGAACCAAGGTTTCTTCCACATGACCAAGGCACGTTGGCATCGCCGCGTGACCGATCGTGCAAAACAGATTTCCCCTCGGAGAAAACCCCTTGGTCCCCTGCATGGGTCTCATGTACAGAAGGCCAAAAGTGATCATGTTGGACACAGCATGAGACCCAACAGTCTCTGAAACTGTTTCACAGTGAGTGACTGGCCTAGTTTCACCCCATTTAGGCTGTGAGAATCGCAGAAATACGTGCTGGAGACAACCGTGCCTGCATCGTTGTTGAATCCCAAATTACACCTAGAAAAGTGGTCCTCTGAGCTGGGAGGAGCACACTCTTCTTGGCGTTGAGCCGCAGCCCCAACATTTTTATACGAGACAGAACGACATCTCGGTGCCGAACTGCCATTTGCTCGGATTGAGCTAGTATAACGGCTCCTGAATGTTTTCTCCAAACCAGAAAACAAAACACGCTTCAACTGATGCCTTCGATGTCTTCTATATTTAATGTCTTCCTCTCAAGAATCAGGACAATCAACATCACAAACATCTAATAGACACCGTGAAAATAAACCAAAATTACAATCAAATTCGTGATGAAGTGATTTTGCCATGACGTTGCTCGATATATAGCTTATTAAACTGAAATCAATACACACAGTACCTTAAAATTATAAATAAATGATAATCAAGATATATGCAAACATACCATGTCCTTTCCAATCAGGATTCAGGAGACATTAGGAGACATTTTCTGATCAAACACTCTACACCTCTCAATTTGTGTGCAACAACTCGTGTTTCACTGTTTTTCTTTTTCTGGTGTTCACGCAAAAAATCAAATCACATGACCAGTACGTCTTACGTTACTCATTTTCTCCAGTAGGTGTCACTATTGCCAAATTATTATGCAAATCAAATATACAATTCCCAAATAAGTATTAAAATATTACACAACATTTATAAAACAAAACAAACAAATAAAAACAAAAACTTTCAAAGGTGAAAAATATTCAGCAAGAATATACACTATCTGCGACAGCTACAGCCAGGATCAACCAATCGTCGATATAATTTAATACGTGAATGGCTTGAAGTCTCAGAGGAGCCAGAGCTGCATCCACGCATTTTGTAAAGGTGCGGGGTGATAAACCTAGGCCGAAGGTAAGATCCTGATACTGGTATGCTTCACCCCCGAAAGCAAACCTCAGGAACTTCCTGTGATGAGGATGGATAGATGCATGGAAGTAAGCGTCATTCAAGTCTATTGTGACAAACCAGTCCTGGGACTGAATCTATGACACAATCTGTTTGAGCGTAAGCATCCTGAACTTGAGTTTCTGAACTCTGCTGTTTAAATAACGCAGATCTAGAATAGGACGCAACCCCCCATCCTTTTTCGGAACAATGAAGTAACGGCTGTAAAACCCTGATTCTCTGCTGGGAGGAGAAACCCTTTCTATAGCCCCTTTTTGTAGAAGCGTCAGAACTTCCTGCTCCATAACCAGAGCCTGCTCGAGGTCCACCACTGTGGGAAGGACCCCTTGAAATCTGGGTGGATGAAAACCGAACTGAATTCTGTAACCCTTTACTATTATATGAAGTTTTATGTAACAAAGTTCGGGAGGAGCATGTTCAGGTAATCAACCAATCAGCACAAGAGGAAGTCGGTACAAATGAAACCTTTCCTCACCTCTGTCTCATGACAAGTTTCACAGCATCCCTCCACCACCCCATCACCTCACACTCGGCTGGTTTCTATCCCAGTAAAAAGGGGGAGTACTCCCCCGGACAACATGCCAAATACGCTTAAAATAATACATCTGATTTCATGTACGTGTGAAATCGTGAAATGCAGGACCCACTGAGAAATATTTGGCAGCAGTTTCCACACTGCCAGAAATTCTACTAAGGGAACAAGTCTCTAGAGACTGGCCTCTGGATTTGGTTGAACGGTCACTTCGGTGCCCTGAAGCGGCGAACCGGCAGGGAACAATCGAACTGACCATTCTACGACCCTCCTTGGAGGATCGTATAGGGACACTGACACCTCAGTGCCCTGAAGTGGCGAAGGGAACAACCGAAGTGGCAGTGCTGCGACTCTCCTCAGAGAATCGCCCCCCAGAGGGACCCCCAGCAGTCTCGGGGACATTGAACCGGAAGAAACCTCTGGAACGCTGCAGATTGCTTTTTTTTTCTTCTTGAAACCTATCGACGACACAATTTATAGTGTCGCCGAAAAGACTTGTAGGCGAAAGCGGGGCGTCCAGAAGAACAGACCTATCTCCATCCTTTATCTCTGATAAATTTAGCTATAAATGACGCTCTGTGGCCACCAGGGCTGCAATTCGGCCCACTGATTTGGCTTTCTCCTTAGTGGCCTGGAGAGATAGATCTGTTGCGCAACACAATTCTCGAACTGCGTTGGCGCTAACTTCCTCACAATCGTCCATGTCCCTCAACAGGTCAGCCTGGTATGCTTGGAGTATAGACATGTTGTGTAAGCATGCCACGGGCTGACCTGCTGCCAAATACGCTTTACCCACCAGCGTTGATGTAGATTTTAAAGGCTTTGTGGGTAACGTCGGGGCTTTCAATTATGACGCTGACTTGGGGGAGAGATAGCTCACAAGCGCCTCTTCTGCCCGAGGCATTGTCATATAACCATGATGTGAAATTCCCATAACATTGCTATAATTAGATTTCTGAGGAGTTATATACTCTGAAAGATGCCGGTTTATTCCACGATCTCGACACCTCAGTGTGGAGATCAGGAAAAAACAGGAGTCCGAGGCTGTGATCTTGATGGTAAAAATCGTTCATCTAGTAAACTCTTTTTTTATATATCATTTCTTTCACTATCATCGGCTGGCCAGTCAATATTTAATTTAGCAACAGGATGAGAAAGAACCTCCATAAGCTCCTCATCACCAGAGGTATGAGCTGGCGAAGACTCATAATCCCCTGTATCAATACTTATGACATCCAGTTCCTCAGAACTGGATAGACGCAGCATTGGTGCCTCAACCCGGGAAGGAGAAAGCGCAGAGCGTGCTCCTTCCTGGGTAAAGGCACTGGATCTAGCAGGTGAGGGCTGAGATAGGGCGTCTCAAACCCCGCTGCTAGATCCATCTGCGAACCCCAAGATGTGACTCGGGGAACGCAAACCGAACCGTCCTCCTCGAAGAACGCCCGACGGGAGCGGATCGTCTTCACAGACAGCTTCTCGCAATGCTCACAGTCAGCCCCCTCGAGAACTGACCGGGCATGCTCCACTCCCAAACAAGCAACACAAAGCTGATGCGTGTCCCCACCCGTGATGTAACGTGGGCAGGGAACAACACAACACTTGAAATCCTGCTTGCTCGCCATGATATATATATATAGCAACTTGACAGACAACAATAAATATGACAAGGACAGATATACAGAGAGCGCTTGCTGAAGGCACAGAAGCTAGCACGGTCTAGTTTCAGGGGTGCTTTATAGTTTCCTGGTTGGTGACGTGACCCGCCATGATGTCTCGTCTTTCCATTGGACTGATTATACACGTGCTTCACGACGCAATCACGCAGGGGCGTTCCCACCGCGTCTCATCGCAGCTCGAGTTCCCTTGATAGGGAATCTAAGTTTAAAACTAAGTATAAAAGGGTATTCTTATCTCTCCCCCCGCCACCAGAGTGTGGAAGAACAGCAGGAGGCTAAAATCTTAGACCTCACTGTTTTGGCTCTCTGTGTGCTAATGAACACTAATTGGTTGAGCAAAGTTGGGGGGGCAAGGTGTTAGAAAGTCTATAAAATTTTAAAGTAGGTTGTTATACGTTTTGTTATAGTTCTCGTTACATTTCATTTAACAAGCTGAGACAAACCTTTGAAATCTGTTTTAAAATATGTTTCTGCCTCAGAATTAGAAGAGTTTTAGAACATTTATTATGCCTAATGTGAACGTGAGAAATTTGTATATGAAAAATATCTTTAATGTATTGGATGAAAGTGAAAGCTAAAGGACAATTCGGAAAGTTACAACTCACAAACAACTTCCACAAAACTAATAGTCGGGGAGGCAAAGTCTCAAAAATGGGTTGAACCTGACATGGTCTGCCATACTTTTTATTGTGTTTTTTTCTGTTAACTTTGACCGTAAGAATCAATAATTGGAGGGTCTGCTCAGCCGGAAATATTGCGGAAAAAAATTGTGGCCATTTTAGTGTATGCACCCTTTATTTTTTATCAGAAAAATGTGAAAAAATATTTTTTTCCTCAAATCCTCAGTGGGTTGGGTAGGCTGTCAATAAATTCATTCCAGATACACACAACACATGTGCTGACAACATCCACTGAAAAAATAACTCTTAAAACACATTTGTACATGATTTTGCATCAATTCAATGCAATAAAATTAGGTGTTTTCTCACTTTTTTCCAATATTTCCATCTTTACTTCATTGGCAATCAACTATTCCCCCAAGTTATGACATCAGTCAATATTAGGGGTGGGAATCTCTAGGCACCTCACGATTCGATTCGATTACGATTCAGAGGGTAACGATTATCGATTATTAACGATTATTAAATTAAATTATTACATTATTTTTTTACTACTTGGTACTTTTAAAGCAAAGTATTTATGATGACCCATAACGAACTTACTTCCAATACTTCCTATATTAATTTTATTAATAAAACAAATGGAAGTGATTTGGCAAGTCAACTGTAAGGTTACATTTGCCAGCATATGTCCCAACATTGCAAAGAACCAACAGGAAAATAAATATGTGCCTATACTAGCAGCATACTTGTAGTAAATTAATACAAACTTCAGCATATTCTTAATAATAGACTTCTAAACAACATCCTCTTGTTATTTCCAATGAGCAATATAATCCTTGAGACAAAAAACATTTTGCTGTAGCAAATTTACAAACAGTTTTCGTTCAAAAATATAGAATTATGTAACAGAAGCTATCAAATAATGCTTGTGGACTTACACATAGGCTATTCTGAATAATTAGTAATTAGTAACATACAAAGCCGCTCTTATACACAACTAAATAATAAAGAGTTATGACTTGAAATGTTTGCTGTATACCACAATCAAAAACAGCTTATACAAAAAAAGTGAATGAACATCTGCAGAAACCACAGTCAAAATGTAACTTTTTGTGACTGGCATTGCACATATTGCAGGGCAGTATAACGTAACTTGCGATCGGTTTACAGCATATTGATGTGAAAACTAAACAATACAGAAAGCAGCTCTCATACAAAAAATAGTAAATAGGTCACAATGAAATTGCCAATTTTCCATACGTTAGCTTAACGAAGAGGGTGCCGTTCGAATTTGGCACTCAGCCATCATGCGTCTGTTATGTGCGTGACTCTATGTGCACGCCAAAGACTGTCCGCGCACTGCACGTGCACGTCCGCTTTAGAGTTCCGTCAATATTACGTTATTAGAAACAATTTTTTTTTTTTTTTTTAGAAAATCGATTTTTGACATTTGTGAATCGATTCAGAATCGTCCACGTCCCGCATCGCGATGCATCTAAGAATCGATTTTTTCCCCCACCCCCAGTCAATATGTCATTCTTTTCACCAAACAGAATACTCATTCCACAGAAAAAAATCATAAAAATCCAACCAAAATCAATTGATCTGTGATGATTTCACTACTAGTTGATCAACAGGTTTAGAATTTAAGGCTACTCTCAAAATTCTGGAAAACATGCTGGATATTTAACTTCATGGCACACTTACGCACACACACATGATCTTAGTAATATGAATGAGTTTGTTTGGAACAACCAACCAACGGTAACCAATGGTTACCAATGGACTTCGAAGCTGCTCATCATTGTCTGTGGTAAGTGACATTGACTTTAGTGAACACCGGTAAGTCTGCCCCAGCGTTTTGGGAAAAGAATGGTAATATGGATATTGTACTGGTAATTAACTGAAAGGACCATGCCAGTTTTCAAACAAGTATCTATCTGATGATTCCTCATCCCGAATGTATCCCTGTAGCAGCAGCATTCATTCTCTTCTAGTTTACTTGGCTAACTTTTGCCGTTTTTGCTCATTTCTGTGGTTTCTTTAAACGGCCATAACTCCTCACAGGAATGGGGTAGAGACTTTTTTTTTTTAAAAAATGCTCAGAACAGTGTTAATTTTGTTGACACTATAATTTTTGCCATTATTTTCGTCAACGACATTTTTGTTTTGTCATTGACATTGATGAAAGTGTCAATAAATTTTCCTCATAGTTATCGTCATTTAAAGTCACCATGAACCGGAAGTTTCTAACGACTTTTCTTCAGTGTTGTGACGTATTTCCAAGTGAAACGGAATATTGAATAGAGAGCAGGGTTTTACTCTAGCGCTCCTCCTCTTCATCTCTCGCTCATAGCAGACTAATGGTTTGAGGGGAGTTGCCACGCCCTCGCGCCATAGCACATGACAGGAAGAGAAGAGAAGTCCTTTCGACGGGGGAGGGAAGGATAACATATTTGATTAAAGAATATAAGGGCACATGAATTTTTAAAAATTAATTAAGTGCACAGATAAATCATTTATAATAAACACTACAATATTACATATAAAAATACGAATTGTAAAATTTGATTTCATGCGACTTTAAAGCTGGTTTTTATTTACTTATCGTCTCGTTTTCGTCTGTGATTTTTTTTTATGTCACTGCAGTTAAATCTGCGTCTGTATTGCATGTTCAAACTTTAAAAATGATTCATATTAAAAGGTTAATTAATAGATGTTTTCTCCGGGAGTATATAATGGGTTTGGGAATTTTAGAGAAATTCTAAATTAATGCATTACAATTTAACTAAACCCATTCGATTTTAGATTTAGTCGACTAAAATCTTATCGTATTTCGTCGACTAAAACTAGAGTAAAACTAAAACAATTTAGATGACTAAAATATGACTAAAACTAAAATGGCATTTTAGTCAGACTATGACTAAAACTAAATCAAAATTTGCTGTCAAAATTAATATACTGTAACCAACAGAAATGATGATGTCTCATACAGACTTGACAATCAGCTGAAAGCTCAATAGCCGCTTTCCGACCGGAGGAACTTTTTCACAGTTCCTAGAACTATTGCGGGAAGTTCCCGGATGTCGGCGTGTTCGCACCACAGGAACTAGGAACGACTTTAGTTCTAGGAACTCCATTTGGAGGAACTAATTCAGCTCCTACTTCAGAGTAGGGTCTAAACCAGCACTATAGGAACTACTCGTGACATTAGTGTACACTGATGACCGAACGCATGCAAAACACCAGCAACCAACAATTCTAATAACAAAACTAAACAGTACTGTTAGACAGATCGCTAACTAATGAACACAGAGAATGCGAGCACTTGGCCAGTGCGAACACAAACGGCAAAACCGAGTTTGGGGGAGAGTAGTTCATAGACCTGTTTAGAAGTGGACAGTTCCTATAACTAAGTTCCTGTAACTACTTGGTCGGAAAGCGGCTAATGTGACTTTCTGGGGAGGAATCCTTTGTGGCGCACACAATGTTGTGAAAAGTACACAAATCGTAAAACTGTTGACCAGAAGAGGAAAAAAGTTTCCTTTGAAGCAGAACTTAATCCAGAGCCAGACAGCAGCAGGCCTACTAAAAAAACATGGATGTCAATGCCACAGCCAATCAAACACAAGGAAGAGTGCTTCATTTGTGGAAGAGCATAGAGGTTGACCGATTAATCGGCCGATTTTTTGCATTTTTTAACATAATCGGTATCGGCCAATATCCAAGTATATCAAGCCGATTATTAGGCGGGCGCATCTGTGGGCAGCCTAGTGTTGTTGTTGTTGTTGTGGAACACGTGTTCAACGCACACTGCGCCTAGAGTCATTTTCCAGCAGAGTGAGCAGACCGCATCCAGTTCCTTGGAGAAAACTCCTTTATATTTAATTAAAAACTTTTGATATGTTACTGCCAACTTCGAGAAAAAAAATTGAATAGGCGATATGACGTTCGGCTACTTTGGATATTGATAGCGTAGTTGAGGTTGCAGGCGCGATCGAAAAGTCGCGTCACTCGCGTGTGTTTACAGTCTATGGTTTAAAAGTCGCAAAGTGTTTACTTATATTTGTGTGCGTGTCTGAGGCGCGGGCGCGATCGAACAGTGGAAAAAAAGTAACTGTTAATTAAAATTTTAAGGAAAACAAATATATTAATCTGAAATTACCAAACATATCTCAAGGTCTTTTTATCTTTTGTACAAGTGCAGATTGGTCAAGTGTTCAATAAATGTTTTTGTTGAGAAATGTTGTCTATCTTAAGTAATTATGAGTGTTACATGTTATCTTTCAAATAGAGGTTAAAAACAAGCATATAAACGGCCAAATATCCGCCAAAATAAATCAGCAGCATTTATCAGCCATTGGCCGACCCGGATTTCAAAAGATCGGCATCGGCCTGAAAAAAAACATATCGGTCGACCTCTAGAAGAGCATGCACGACCAGAGGGAATAGATCCCCCATTTTGACAGACAGAATGCAGTATGGGAAAAAGCAAACAAACTTTAAGATGAAGAGATACTACACAAGATTCATGGTTCTGATGGAAACAGGTGTACTGATATGATTGTTGAGGACTTCAGATACCACAAGGTGCATGACCATGCATGACCAATGCATGACCAAAGACTAGTACTGCCACCACACATGATGCTGCACTAAACCAACTCATATCTTGGATAGATGAGCCCCTTTTCAAAGTGAATGGCATATTCTTCGTTACAGCTTCTAGACCTCTTTAATATTGCAGAGATATGTGTAGGTTCTTTAATATATCTGTTTATGAAATAACAGGTTTTAAAACTAAACAAACTAAAGATAAAACACCCTCCATATTAAATTTAAAAACTGATGTTTCATAAATAGACAAATAACTGATAGTTGTTTTTCTTGCATTTGTTTCCAGTCTCTTTTTAAATTTTGGTATTTCTTTGAGTAAGCGTTCAATGAAAGAATAATTCAATAATTTTCTTGTTTTCCAACATATAAAACACAAATATTGTGGCATTTCTTAGAAACATTGGTTTATTAGTTAACTAGCTACACAAAGTTTACTTGAAAGTTTGGGATCTGATGAAAACATTTGCTCACTGTGACACAGAACAATGCTTTTTAATATGATACACTAGATTATTTGATTGGGTGAAACTCTTCTCACACTGAGTACAGTCGTACGGCTTCTCTCCAGTGTGAACTCGCTCGTGTGCTTTTAGAGATCCAGACTGAGTGAAACTCTTGTCACAATATGAGCACTTGTAAGGTTTTTCTCCAGTATGATGTCGCTCATGTAATTTCAGGGTTCCAGACTGAATGAAACTCTTGTCACAATATGAGCACTTGTAAGGTCTTTCTCCAGTATGAATTCGCTCATGTAATTCCAGAGATCTTGAGTGAGTGAAACTCTTGTCACAATATGAGCACTTGTAAGGTCTTTCTCCAGTATGAATTCGCTCATGTAATTCCAGACATCTTGACCGAGTGAAACTCTTGTCACAATATGAGCACTTGTAAGGTTTTTCTCCAGTGTGAATTCTTTGGTGCTGTTTCAGACAGGCAGATGTAGTAAAGCTCTTCCCACAGTCAAAACACACATGATCTCTCACTTCATTGTGTGTTTTCTGGTGCAGTTTAAAACTGTCCGGCCTTGAAAAACTCTTTCCACAGAGAGAACACACATAAGGCTTCTCATCTGAATGAACTATCAGGTGTTTCTTTAAATTTGATAATGAAATAAAATCTTTACCACACTGATCACAGTTAAATGGCTTTTCTCCAGAATGAACACGCAGATGAACACTGAGACCTGATGCTTGAGAAAAACTCTTTCCACACTGAGTGCATGTATACGGTTTCTCTCCAGTGTGAATTCTCATGTGTCTGTTAAGGTCTCCTTTCCTTGTGAAACTCTTTCCACACTGAGTGCAGGTGTGCATCTTTTTTTCTTTTTTTCTTTGAATTGTAAAGTTACGATGTTCCTCCTCCACTTCATTCAGTTCTTGTCTTTGCTCTTTCACTCTCACCTGGTCTAAAACACACAGAAATACAGTTAGAATCAGTTCAAGTGAACCCTGATTTAATAGCAGAAAACAACAGAGATCAGGTTTCAGATCTTTCATATGGCAAAGGTTCCCTGTACGAAAAAGAAGTGTACTTCAAGTTATTTTAATGAATTATACTTAAGTATAGGGCTGAAACGATTCATCGAGTTACTCGATTTACTCGATTACAAAAATTCCTCGAGGCAAAAACTCTGCCTCGAAGCCTCGTTAAATTCCTATGACGCGCACTATACGCGCAGGGATCTGATTGTTTCACACGGACCGTTGTTCAATGTTCAGGAAGCACACTATAGCGCGCCATACATTTTGAATTTAGTTGGCGCGATGGCGGAGAGTAAAGATGTCCATAAACGGCAGAGAATGTCTAAAGTTTGGGATCGCTTCCTTTCAGCGTCGCTGAAACAAGGTAACGATTCTGTCCCCCGCATTTTTTTTTTGACCCAGCGCCAATATTTCCGCCCGTGCCTAAGCCTATACATTGATGTTCGCTGATTTTAATCCCATACTGTATTTGTAGTGATGTCGTGATGCGGTTTGACTAGATATGATGTTTAGCTTTGATGTTGTATAGCCTAAAAAAAGAACCCCTTCACACACAAACACACACACACATGCACCCTCATCTCTCTCACGCGCCAGTCAGACCAATTGCGGCAATGCATCACATATGCTTAAAACTTTTATGTAGCCACGCAACAATAATTTCAGCATGCATTCACTGTATACACCGGGACGTGATGGAGGAACAAATATTGTATTGCAGTCTTTGCGAGACCTTGTTTGTAGGCTGTTACGTCTGCCAAATAGTTACAGACAACAACAAAAAATGAAACTCCCCACCAGCCTGCTTCTCCAAATCCACTCGTACTTTTGGGGAAGACATAATCGGCTATTGTAATTGAGCATAGAACATTTTAAATTAACAAAAAAATATAATACTACAAAACGTGCAAAAGTGAAAAACAAAATGCTGTTCTTTTTCTATTTAACAAAATGCATATTTGCAATAAAACATTCCCCTTTTCAAAGCTACACTTATTTATTTATTTTTATAAATTGTATACATTGTGTACCTGTTTGGCTTGATATTTTATATTCATTTCATTTATTTTTGTTCTCCGGTGGGTAATTTGCAGAAGGTGCAATCATTTTTTTGTAATGTTGTATTAAGAAGACAAAACTAAGGCCAAATGGCCTTTACTATTTAAGTTTGTATTCATAGTTTTACATGTTATACATGTTTTACAGTAAGTTGACTTAACTGTACTGTTATATAATTGTTGGCACTGGCACTTATAAACACTAAATAGGTAAAAATTACAATAAATAGGCTTAGTTTTGGAGCCAAATGTTGGAGTTGGAATAAATACTTCTGTTTTTTTGTTTTTTTTGAGAAATAAAAGCCAAATGCTTGATCATTTTACAGCCACATCATTTTCGTTATGCATTATTTGTTTTGGTTGTTTAAAAACACTAATTTTTTTTAATCCGATTACTCGATTAATCGATCGATTAAGTGCTAGATTAATCGATTACAAAAAGAATCGATAGCTGCAGCCCTACTTAAGTAATGTTCAAGTATATTTTAAGTATACTTTATGAATTAAGTACTAATGTCAATGTAGTAGTAGTATACTTGTAAGTGTATTATTTCAATAATGCTTGGGACTAAATTCTTTAAAAAAAAAAGATTTGAAGCAAATGCCTGTGGACACTACCAGTGGACAAGCCTACACAACCATTCAGATACTCAGAATTAGGAAAATAGCCTGTTAAGTATACTTATCTATGAGTTAAGTATACTTAAGTGCAATTTTAAGTACAAAATAAGTAGTCTTAAAAAGGATATGTTCTTATTTTTTGTTTAAAAGAAGTATAAAAATCATGTCATTCATTTGTTAATATAGTTCAAATGTGTTTGACAACCGCTATATACAAGGTTATGATCATTTCCAAGACAGCAAGCCAACATTGAATAAACATTGTTTTTCCATCTGAATCATCATTATGGTTGATATTGAAATTTCAATGCAAAATAAATGTTGAATCACCATTACCATATCGATGAAAACCTGATGTTATTAATGTTGATGGCAACCATATTGGAACAACATTGATCTATAGTTATCTTTATGATTGATTAAGCATTGATATTTGGTTTACCGGGCGATCGCTGAATGTGTTGAAAAGTCATTGATTTATAGTTGACCGGGAAACGACGCTGTTGTTGAAAAGTCATCGACATATAGTTGACCGGGAAATATGATTGAAAATGCATCGATATATAGTTGACCAGGAAATATGATCGAAAATCCATCGATTTTTGTTTGACCGGGAGATCAACACCAACGTACTGCACCGGACACAGCTCATTTCTGGACCCTTGGCACAAGTGTACAGGTAAGCTTGCTTAATGTTCGATATGAATGAATTGTACCAAATCAAATACTGTTAGACTGATCGTTAACATGATGGTTAGTGTAGTAACCGACGCAGTGCTGCAGTCACTGAAATAGATTTTTGTTTTACCAATGTGTCAAAATCTGCCAAAAGTACTTTGTGGTTCTCTTCTAGGTTATAAAGTTAGCAAAACCTCCGAGTCCAGTCTATTTTTGTGATAGCTATAGCTCAAAATACATGTCTGTACCCAATTGCTAGTGTCGTGAAATTTATTAACACAGCACCGCTATTTCTTCTGACCGCCAGAGAACACCGGCGGAACCAACGCTAGCATAGTGCCCCACCCACAGAAGTGACCGCGGCGGGCCAGAATTGCACAGAAGACATGACTTACCTTTACTTTATTCAATGCAGAACTGTCTTGAGTTGTAACTGGAAATGCCGATTAGACCATCTCGTCGTAATACAAATCCAAAATATTAATAATCCTCGAGCAGGGCTGTGATATGCGTGCGATACAGTTTTATAACTCCATTGTGTTTGTTTTCAGAAATGATAACAGTCGTTTTATTCTAGTGCTTATGCGATATCACGATTTTTGATGATCTTCTCCAAAATCTGCTTTTGAGGAAAACATTTCATTGGCGTTCTGTTTTGACATGCACCTTTTCTGAGCGCGGGGAAGCGCGCGCACTCAAGGGGGGGCTAGGGGGGGCTTGGGGGGGGCTTAGCCCCACATACTTCATATAGAAACAATTAAAATGCCTCGTTAATTTTAAAGACATAACCTATTTATTATTATTAGCCTGTTTTTGCGGTGAGATTTATGCACATTCCTCCATGCATCATTCCAGTATTTAAGCAGAAATTAATATGTGCGATTAGTCGACCAGAAAAAACAAGTTTTGAAAAGTGCTTTGAATGTAGGGGAAACATGATAGGCTAGCCTACAACACATGGACAAATATCCTATCATTGAAAAATCATAAGCCTATAGGCTACTGAATTTGTTCCAAGTGTTCAAATATGTGTTCTGTTTAACTTAAATGCTAATTTTATGCATTGTGATTTTATTTTCTGTTTTAGATGCTCTTACTCAGCAGATGGGGACAGCCGCCGTCACCCACAGGCTGTGCAAAAGTGGCTGCGCTATGCGCCAGACCGGGCAGGAGAGACTGGACTAGAGATGAGCGGATGGGCTATTATTTCATCCGCAACCGCATCACAAAACTCATCATCCGTCCGCCATCAATCCGCACCACCAACGTTTTTGACCAATTTTCAAAACCGCACCCGCCCGCCATCCGCTGATTGGTGTATACATATATTTTTCATTTGATTGGTTCAACTGCCCGCCACCCGCCCGAATTTAATTAAAATATTATTTTTCTTCACGTCATCCACCCGATCCGCGGTTTATCCGCAGCTGCAACCGCATCTCTAGACTGGACGACAAAATATTCAGGCGTCAGAGGACATTGAAGTGTAAATAAAGAGTACAAATAATTAAATAAAAAGGCTAATAAAAATGAATTTGTTTTTAAATTGTGTTCAGTGTTTTATACAAGATTTCAAATGTTCCATTACTTTTTAACATCCTGGCTGTAGATAAAGCAGGCTATTTAATTTATGGCATTACATTTAAAAATTATTGAAATTCCATTGAAATCACGTTGATCCTTAGTTCAGTTAAAATTTTAACATTGTTTCAATATTCCTGATAATTGAAATACCATTGAAATTCCGTTGATCTATGGACAGGATTTCAACGTTGTTTCAATATTAAAACAGGGTGCAAAATGATGTAGAATCAACATCAGAGATCAATGTTGATTCAATGACTTAATGTTGAAAACGGAATGTTGATTTAACATAGTTTCAATGACTGTTTGCTATCTTGGTTAGATGCATTTCTCTATCATTTATCATCCATATACTCCTTATCAGTGGTTAAATTGGGCCGGGGCCCTCCCCGGCACATAAGCCTGCTCGTTTGTGTCCTGATGTGCCTGTTTGTAGTCAGTTGCCTACTGGAAATTATGTCACATAAAATTTTATGAAAGTGATGCTTTTGAAAACATATTTCTGATTATAAATGAAAGATTTTTGAAATGGCATGTCTATTTTGTCTCGGCGGAGCTGAGATGAGAACAATCGGGACACGGCCGTATTCTTGTTCAGCTGCTTAATCTCGTTGTCAGTCGACCATGATCGCGCACCGCTCGAGCATGCCATGCGCATCTAGGTAGGCTACTACTCAGAACTCCGACATGGATGAATGTACGCAATATATAATGAATGTTCAAGGGAGATCCGTAGTTGCGCAGGATGTGGAAGCGCGCAAAAGTTCCAGAACCTTCTAACGTTACTGCCTTGGAAAAAAAAAAAAAAAACTCACAAGCTGCTGGCCGCCGCTAAAGTTCAGCACAACGTTGGTTGTACAAAAAGTGCCCTGGCCTTGAATGACAAGATAAGGAAAATATGTTTGCACATTTTATGGGTCACTATATCATAACAAGGTAATACAATGTGTAATCAAGTGATGTCAATTCCAGCGTGGACGTGACATTTGCAGTAAAAACTTGAAATATAAATTCTCAGAAAATGCATTTAATACCAATATATTGAAACTGTTTATATATCCATACTCCTTTAATAAAGGTTGTTAGGCCTATTTTAGGGGGGCTGAAGCTACCCCAAAATGTTCCTAAGCTCCCCCTAAATGATAATAAAACAACAATAACAATTCAATTTATCAATAACCGTAGCCTCATTCATATTTAGACGCAACAAACGATATATGTCCAGCTACAAAAAATAGCCGAAAAGTCGGAAGTTGGAAAGAAGTAACTCAGAGCTGCCAACTCTCAGGCATTCACCGTGAGACACACGCAATTGACACTTTTCACACGCTCTCACGCCACACATCCATTTTCTCACGCACAGAAAATTCGCGAAGCAAAGAGGACACGGAGACCGACAGACTAGACAGAGCAGGTTACTTATGATTCATAAGTAATATGATATAAAAGTATCTCAACTCTCAGATTCTGTCAATTTTATTACGAAATTCAAACAATAAATACTGTTTTGGCGCTTGTAAATGTGACGTGACAGATTCCTAGCGCACGTGAACCGGTCATCTCTAATGGTAAAAAAACACAAACACTGTTGAAAGATACAGTAGTAGGCTACAACTTACTGAAATGTATATTCCTGATACATAATATCGATCAATCAGTGTTTTTTATCAGCGTGAAGAGGTCAATAACACAGCTGGAGAACAATTATGTTACATTTACCTCAGAAAAGCCATTTAATGAACATAATATAGGCTATAGCACGTAGGTGGCAAGAAAAAAAAAAAGAGCCAGAGAGTATTTTGCTAAATATGTGTTCTATATTACATATTTAGTACATTTTTACTTATATCAATAAATAAAGTTGTTATTATAATAAAAAACGCATTATATTTAATTTGAGTTATTTTTAACCTTAAATAATACTACCAGCTGATAGGGCTGTCTATGTTTACAGCATTAGGTGAGTTGTTTTTTTCTTGAGAAAAATGAATGCCTATCTTGAGAACCTAATATTTATCCAAATGAGTCAATATTAAATCAAATCACAATAATTGAATTGAATTGAAATAATAAAAAAGCGTAGCTTACCAGAAATTGTACCATGCACCATAAAATTTACATATAATTTTACACTTATGCTATACTAAAGCCTGAAATGGCCACTTTTTGTGACAGCAACCCTATCATTTTTGATCAAAGATGTGGCTTAACTTCAGTATTCTTATGATTGCTCTGAACATTTCTGACTAAGTTCAACAAACATTAAATTACTTATTCATAAACTTAAAACAAATAATTCATAAAAATGTGATTTTTAATAAAATCATAATAAATCCGACATAATAAATCCCAATTTAAGTCCTTATTAATTCATATCTACCAAAGCAGTCAACAATGAAGAATCAAGAATGGACACCAACCTATTTGTTCCTCAGTATCTTCATGTTTTATTCTGGATGGTTCTGGATCACTCATGTCTTCAGTCTCCTCTTTAATAAACTCCATCTTTAACAGTCACACAGATTTCAGCTGCTACTCCTGGAGTTTGTCCTTCTCTTGTAGGATGATGGGAATATTCCCAGTATTTATTGGTGAATTGTTGTGGGAGGGACATCAGATCTGCCAAATTCAAAGAGAAGTTATTTAATTGCGTTACTTATATTCAAATCAATTGAACATGTTTCTGATATAAATATAAATAATTGAATGCAGTTACATATCAGTTGCATTTAAAACAAGGTTTGTTTAATTATTGTCAAAGCGAAACAAGGACCTTCATGTTTAACTGAGCTGCTGAAAAGCCTCTTTGTCTCCAATAGTTCCCTGTTTTAACCTCATTCATTATAGTAATGTCGGGATCTTCTGTAAAGTGTCACATTAAGCACATTTTATTGGTGTCAAAAGACTAAAACTAAGTCTGTGGAAAAACTCTGCCAACATATTATAACACTCTAATTAAAAATAAACTGGGACACACAACACATTTCATAACATTAGTAACGTTACTTCAACGTCAATTCTCCAGTTGTTTAATGTTAAACTCTGTAATCTTGTAACATCTCTCACCTGCAGACTGGAAATATACGGCATCCGAAGAAAATAATTAACATTTGTCCTTCAATCACGATCGTTAACAGCATCACTTACAGCCTCGACTGGTGAAAGTTTCAGCTCGTCTAGAGTCTCTCCTGCTTGCTTCTGTGTCCTGCGCATCCTCAGTGCGCAGAGTGTCACGTTTCTTAAAGGGGCCGCATATTCTTAAGTAAATCACTTTTCATCACTGATACGGAGCAAATACACTATCGTCAGACTTATGACTTCGACAGTCTAGTCACCTGTACTGGGTTAATCAAACCTTATCAATACCAACAAAAATATATATTTTCGTAGAAAGACTTGTGTCTAAAAATTAAAGTTACCCAATAATAACTTGTTTATGGAGCTGTTACATAAAATAAATTTCATACTGCGATCATGCTCATAGACGGAAAAACAGCACTTTTGCTTGTAAATGTTGCTTGATTTTATGATGCTTGCTTGTATTGATCCTACATCAGATAATTATTAAAAAAAAAAGTATACATTTTTTGGTCCCTACATCTTACAGGTAACAGTAACAGGATAGTGAGACGGGAGAGAGATAAATTACACTAAATTACTTTGGTGGAAACTAAATAGAATCATTCTCACTTAACAAATGTGACAAACGCATGAATTTATCAACTTTTTTCTAAATGTCCTCTTTTGAAAAGCCTGAAAGAGTTGTTTTGTGCAGTCTTGTGACCACAAATAAACAGGAGCAAACACGGTTGAATAAGTACATGTTCTTTTATGTGAAACGATGATAAATTAAATTTGATACAATCTGTTAATAGCCCTTGTGGCCCGACTGATAAACTTTCAGGTGTTTTTCAGAAAGTAAAGTTTGAAGTAAAGTTTTTGCCACATTGATCACAGATAAATGGTTTTGTTCATTAGATGGACCAAGACTATGTCTTATTCCTCATAATTACATGTACTATCAAAACACAATGTGGAAGCTACAATAAGTAAATTACATGAATATATCTAATTCAAGTTAGACCTATTTAGCACACGACCCATTCTGACAGATTTTGCAAACTTACCACTAAGAAAGAAACAGATATTTACACTGCAATAATTATTATCTGAAGCTTCAAATACCACTCGTTTAGTGCCCTGATCAGACTGCAAACAAGTCTTTCTAGTTCTCTAAAAATGTCACAAAATTCACAAAGATATGTTGGCTTTAATTAAATTTTTTATGTCAACAGGTTCCACCTAACTGGGTTACGTTAAACACACATAATTTGTTCATGTAACTTCAACACCATGGAATTAAGTCATTTTAAGCGACCCATTTTAGTAGTAGTGAATTTTTAACCTCCTGAGACCCTGCATCCTCATATGAGGACATTACATTTTTGCCTCTTGACACAATGATAGTCAAATTTGTAAATCTTAGACATGTTGGCAACATTTAGGGACACTGCCCACACCATCTTGTGGTGATATCACAACATTACACCAATGTCAGTGAGAAGAAAATTACCCTAACCCTAACCCTAACCCTAACACTTCTACACCAGTTCCCGAAAGAAAAATGACCCAGGTAAAAAATCTATTCAAATTATATGAATGAAACAAATGTATTTATGTACAATACTGTCTCTATCATCATATGGGGATTAAAATTTGACATATTTTAGTAATAGTAGTACTCTAGGACATCAGTAAATGTGAAGCACTCGTTTGAGGACATTGGGATTATATTACGTTATCCCCTTAACTGTCACCGTCCCACCTGGGACGTTTGCCCATATATATTTAGAACAATAAAATCTTAGTAAAAACCTAAAGTAATATTGACAAACTATATATCATTTGAAAGCTTACAATCTCTAGTTTTCATATTTGGTGGATGTTTTTTAAAATAAATTACAGAAGAGCAGTAATTTATCAATTTGCAACAATAATATTTCATATTCATTAGGCGTGTTTAGAAACCTCAGTTTGTTTTCATGCCAAGAATTCAAAAGATAACACTAATTAAATGTTATGAGAAAAAAAAGGTCTGAAAATGTTTAGAATAAAAATAAAAATGTTATGGATTCTCGATTTGTGATGCGGCAGCGAGCTATAACGCACATATGTGCTCTTTTTATGTTTATTAGAGGTTGAAATCAAATCAAATACTGCCAAAACACCCATACTATTTCTGAATAGGATGTATACTTAATAAATTGTATGAAATTATGGAAAGACATGGTTCAGATCACTCAAAACATTATGAAAATGGAGACGCCCTTATATGGTCAGTAAGGAAGCTGGCTGTCCATCTAGTGAAAAAGTTTGGTACTGCGCCCAAATAAAATCTTACTGAAAGCTCATTTTTTGAGATATCAACCTAAAATTTGGAACACAACTTGTTTAGATTTTTGGCTTTAATTTTCTAGCAGTTTTAGAGTAAAATATATTTTATAATATATATATATTTTATATAAAATATAAATAATTATATTTTTACATTCTATATTTTCATAAACTCAAACTTATATAACTTTTTTTTCTGTTTCACTTTCATAATTTATTTCACTTCTACAATAATCTGGCAAATGTCTTCTTAAAAACAAGACCAACCATATGTCTATATTCCAAAGCATTCTTGAATTACAACCATTTAAGTTTGTTTTTTTATTGCTAGTACTATGTCCTCACATGAGGACATCATATGGTAAATCATAGACCCACTGTCCTCACATGAGGACATAATTTTCTGCAAAAACTACTTCCTGCACAAAAACAAATTTCAGTTATTATACTTATTAGGTCCTACTTATCCCAAATAGCAAGAACAATTATAAAATGCACACCAGGCAAACTCTTGGGTCTCAGGCTCTCTGACATGATTCAGGTATTCATATTTTTTATATTCATTCATCCATTAAAGGTACAATATGTAAGAATTTTGTAATAAAATATCCCAAAATCACTTGAACAGTGTGATATATTTCCTGCAGTTGTGTACTTACAATATCCCAAAAGTTCCCAAAGATTTTTAATTTCAGAGAAATTCAAATTTTAAATAGTTGTCCGTCCCAGGAAAAAATGTTCACTTGTCGCCTGTCACTGACGTAATATCCGCGTTCTCCCTGGTTTCCGCTCGTACTGCCATAGTAACCATGGCAACAGACGTGGACAACTGTGTAGTTTGTAATGTCTATCTGCACGCTGTTGTTGTTTCGCTCAAACATTATGGACCATGGCAAGCAGATTTTGGGAGGAAAATGAGAACTAAAACAAGGATCAATATCACCGTGGCGTTTTCGAGATGCCGAGAGCTCCACGTCCTTGACAAACTTTGACTCGACGCCGCTCCTACATGTACTTTATTAGACAGGTGAGCAAATGTACATGAAACTAATCAATGTTATATAGTTCAACATGATAAAATGTTAGAATATGATCTGTAAGTTATTCTAATGTTGATCTTACTGCTAGTCTCAAACAGCCAACAAACGAACACACAGAATAACATTATAACTTTCAACACACTCAAATGCGGTTTAGTGTGATAGTGTAGACCAAGTGTAGACCAAGTGAAGCAGCGCTGCATTACCTCACACGTTTCATTCGTCTAATAAACTGACCTGTGTGAGTATTATTCTGCTCTTGCGGGTAGTTTGTTAGAATGAAATGACCTTATTCCTTTATATCCGTGGGACTCGCGTGTGGCGCTGATATCTGTCTCTTATTAGCAATCGCGCCCTGCTTCATACTACAGTCATGTTAAAAACATCAATGTATTCACTCATCCTTAAACATTATTAGATCCATCGGCTTGACGACAAGCTCCATAATACTTAGCAAATGTTGCATCATCAATCTACGCCTTTGTTATTGTAAGAGGTTAGCTACTCCTAGGCGAATAAAAATTACATATTGTATCTTTAAGATTTCATTTATTTTAGTGAGACATGACTAAATTGATAGACTATTGCTAGCTATTTGCTAGCAGTAGCACATTTTAACATATTAAATGCTAAGATTTACATGTTTTTTCAGCCAAAAACTTACTGAATCAGTCTACAGACTAACACAATGCTCCACTCTTCTCCACAATGGTTACCTACTGTAATTTAAATGGTTCTAATAATTCCAATGTATTCAACATTTAAACACATTTACACATATCAAGTCTTCCCCTTTTCTAATTTTTTCACACAAAAAAACATAAAATAACATTTAATTTTAAAATTTATTCTCTCTTAATTCAACCATTTGCAAAGCATGCTGGGAACTAACAAGCACCGCCCAGTTTCAGTTAATGCAACACAAATCATTCATGTAATCCAACACAAACAGCTGAACAAGAGTTGTTTTGTGCAGTCCTGTGACCACAAATAAAAAAGGAGCAAATGCAATTGAAGATTTTTTTATGTGAACAATGATATAACCTAATGGCTAGTTCACACTACAGGATTTTAAGCCCGATTTGCAAGTTAACGAGCTCGCCGACAGGTCGGGCTGTAATCGCGTGCAAATCTGCGGGTGATCCACGCTCGCCAATCTTTAAGTGTGAAATACTTAATGACGCATCAAAAACGCTCGCTGACACGTCGCCGACGCCAGACAAATATCTAGCATGCCAAATATCTGGAGCTGTTGGCCGACTCAATAGCCTGTGGTGTCACATGTGCAACAGCCAATGATCAGCTTGTTATGACATTACAAAAGCCTTTTGTATTTGTAACCATCGTTTCCAAACCACAACAGTCAGCTGCTTTTTCATTATAATGTTTTACTCACCTCCAACTCTCTCTGACAGACAATCCCGCCCGCGTTTGCTTATCCATCCTTTCACCTATATTCTTTTTTTTCTTTTTTTTTCGGGGTTCTAAACAGATCATTGCGCAAACAATATATATATATATATAAATTTTTTATTTTTACCGCCAATTTTGTCCCGCCGTCCATTTTCAAATAGACAATGCGCCATTTCCCATTCCACTTCTTGCGAATGTTTTTATGACAAAATGTGGTTTTGGGACCGGATAGAGTCGTTGGGTGACAGAGTTGTTGTCAGCTCGTGTAGTGTGTAACCCCCTGTTGCAGAACATTTACGTAGTGTCATATATAGTGTGAACACCACAACGACTTCAAGACTCCAGAGCAAGTCATGTAGTCTAAACAGCACAGCGATCTGCCGACGTTTAAAGTTGTGTAGTGTGAACTAGGCATAATTTGATATGGTCTGTTAAGAGCCCTTGTGGCTTGACAGTGGAAATGCGGCTAATCATTTCTTACTGGCATATAAATGAACAAATCAAGCAAATGTAAACAGGTAAATGTGGAGTCCCGGCTGCGTTCAAAACACCCATGATTTCTCTCATAGTCTGTATTAGAAAAATATATTAGAAAAAAGCTTTTCCCCCAAAACTAACACATTAGACCACTCATCTGCATAAACTTTATACTTTGTTTTTTTCAGAACTGATGCTGAAGTATTTTTTGTTTTTACCACATTGAATACAGATTGAATTTACAAAATGATGATTGAGACTGTTTGCCCATTTGAAACTGCTTTAAAGGTGCTCTAAGTGATGTTGGGTGACGTCACTTCTTGTTGACGTTTAAAGTATTGTCAAACAAAACGGAGGCTAGCTAGACCCTCCCTCCCCCTCATCCGCGCACTAACCCCCCAAATCCTTCTTGTCGATACTGGCTGGAACAGTTTGTTATGTTTCATGTTCAGGGGACAGGCAGCTAGCGGATAGTGGGGGGATGTTTGCTGTATGTGACAAAAAATATTTTGGCCTACAAAATGTGTGGCATCGCTTAGAGCACCTTTAAGTCAAGGAAAGGAAAAGGATATACTACCCGCCCAATTTTGATATTCTAGGTATTATCAATTGGCCAGCATTTTGATATTGCAGTATAATGCGATAACAGCTCGCTTAAGTAAAGAGGAGCTAAACCATTCAGGGCTTTATAAGTAATCAGCAAGATCTTAAAAAGTATAGGGAGCCAATGCAGTGTTGACAGAACCGGGCTAATATACTTCCTGGTTCTAGTAAGAACTCTAGCCGCTGCGTTTTGGACCAACTGGAGTTTGTTTATTAAGCGTGCAGGGCAACCACCCAGTAGAGCATTACAATAATCTATCCTAGCCTGCATTTGACATTGAGAGCATATGTCAATATTTAGAGATATTTTTAGGATGGAAAAATGCTGTTTTAAATGTGGCTTTCAAATGAAAGATTGCTACCAAAGAGCACACCCAGGTTCCTAACCGAAGACAAAACCTTGCCAGTGAAGCCATCAAGCGTTAAATGGTATTCTAGGTTATTAAGTGCAGAGGTTTTGGTGCAATAATTAAAACATTTGTTTTTGGTAAACCTCAGAATTAAGTATAGTAGGAAATTACACATCATCTAATTTTTTATATTAACTATGCATTTAATTAGTTTTGTGAATTTGTGTGCTTTGTCAGGCTGTGAGGAAATATAGAGCTGACTATCATCAATTTAACAGTGAAAGCTAATGCCAGAATTCCTAATGATATCTCCAAAGGGTTGCATATACAGGGTGAAAAGCAATGGTCCTAGTACTGAGCCTTGCGGTACTCCATACTGAACTTGTGATCGATATTTGTATACTGCTACAAATTGATGACGGTCAGATAATTACGTGATAAGTTTAAGTATAGTGATAAGCTTCAGATAGGTATTTGAACCATGCCAATGCAACTGCAAACATTAATTTTGAGCCTAATCAAAAGAATGTTGTTGTCAACTATATCAAAAGCAGCGCTTGGGTCCAGTAATATAAATAGAGAGATGCAACCACGATTGGATGACAAGAGTCATTTGTAGCTCTAATGAGAGCAGTCTCAGTACATGATGTAGTCTAAATCCTGACTAGAAAATCCTCGCAGAGACCATTTCTTTCTAAGAAGGAACATAGTTGTGAGGATACTGCCTAGTATTCTAGTATTTTTGACAGAAAAGGAAGATTCGAAATTGGATTGTAGATAACTAATTCAAGTTGTGCTTCAAAGAGGATCTTCGACTTCTGGAAGAAGCATCTCTTTCAGTAGCTTAGGCGGTATAGAGTCTAACATAATACTGCTGATATAGATGATTTAACATGTTTAGACAGTTCTTCCTCGCCTATGGCAAATAATTTAAAGGTTTTTTTCAAGGTTTTGTATGAAATTCTAATTTTTGTTCTGTACATCCTTTATATTTGTA
Organism: Abramis brama; assembly: GCF_963993115.1. NCBI lineage: Eukaryota > Metazoa > Chordata > Actinopteri > Cypriniformes > Leuciscidae > Abramis > Abramis brama. Next base: position 6,211,556 of record NC_139972.1, read on the forward strand.
CAATTTACTGCAGTAGTAAGACCTGATCCTTTGGTTGACAATAATACTTTATGTCAAACATATTTATCACAGTATTAAGATATTATGTTTAAACTCATTAATGTGATTAAAACTATTTTACTCATTCTCTGTGTTCATTAATCAGATTGCTCAAGACAAGATATTTCTGTGCTATTTTTTTATAATTATTATCAGAAAACAATATACACCATAGTAAATGGACATATCCACTGTATGGAACGGCTCACTTTTGGGGTGTCTTCCACTGTGTACAGTACCTAGTACCTGTACTTTTAGTACAGCGTTGGTTGAGGTTCCAAGCGAGACGTACCGATACAAAATTGTGACGTGTAAACACTGCAGATCACTGATTGGTCAGAATAATACAATGCGATAATAATAAGAGACAATACTCTGCTTTTAGTATAAACTCCATATTTTATCTCAAAGAATTTACCTGAATGCATTTGACATGAAAACAAATTTTGCTCACTTGCAACATTTTTTCACATGAGTGAAAAGGCCTGATGAACATCTAAAACTCTTCCCACACTGAGTACAGTCGTATGGCTTCTCTCCAGTATGAACTCACTCCTGTAATTTCAGGTTTCCACACTGAGTGAAACTCTTGTCACAATATGAGCACTTGTAACTTGAAAGAGCACTTGAAAGAGCTGTTTTCAACCAAGTAACATCCTTCTTGTCTCTAAACAACCAGCTGGATGTCAACCAATCTGGCTTCAAGAAAGGGCATTCAACTGAGACTGCACTACTGTCAGTCACAGAAGCTCTACGGATCGCAAAAGCTGCTTCCAAATCTTCAGTCCTCATTCTCCTGGATCTGTCTGCTGCCTTTGACACTGTGAATCATCAGATCCTTCTGTCCAGCCTCTCATCACTGGGCATCACAGGAACTTCACTCCACTGGTTTGAGTCCTATCTCACAGGTAGGTCCTTCAGGGTCGCATGTAGAGGCGAGGTATCCAGAACTCATCAACTGACCACAGGTGTTCCCCAGGGTTCAGTTCTTGGTCCCCTCCTCTTCTCCATCTACACCACATCACTGGGACACATCATACAAGCACATGGCTTCTCCTACCACTTCTATGCTGATGACACACAGCTCTTCCTCTCATTTTAACCAGATGATCCCACAGTAGCTGCATGGGTCTCAAGCTGTCTGGCGGACATCTCGACATGGATGAAGGAACATCACCTGCAGCTCAACCTGGCGAAGACTGAGCTTCTCGTCCTCCCCGCCAATCCGTCTCTACAGCACGACTTCACTATCCAGCTAGAATCATCATCAATCACCCCATCAAGGTCGGTCAGAAATCTTGGAGTAACGCTTGATGACCAGCTGACCTTCACAGATCACATTTCAAAGACAGCTCGATCATGCAGGTTTGCACTGCACAACATCAGGAAGATCAGGCCTTTCCTAACTGAGCATGCAACACAACTTCTCGTCCAGGCCTTGGTCATTTCTAGGCTTGACTACTGCAATGCTCTTCTGGCTGGACTTCCATCATGTGCAACTAAACCTCTACAGATGATCCAGAACGCTGCAGCTCGTCTTGTCTTCAACGAGCCCAAGAGGGCCCACGTCACTCCTCTGTTCATCTCTCTGCACTGGCTACCTCTCACTGCTCGCATCAAGTTCAAGGCATTGACGCTCGCTTACAGATCTGTCACAGGCTCAGCTCCCTCCTACTTTCACTCACTCCTACGAGTCTACATCCCTACCAGAAGCCTACGATCGGTCAAAGAGCGACGTCTCGTGGTTCCATCACAGAGAGCCACAAAATCACTTTCCAGAACATTCTCATTCACAGTTCCATGCTGGTGGAACGCTCTCCCCACCCTCATCCGGAATGCAGAATCCCTGACAACCTTCAAAAGACAGCTGAAAACCCATCTCTTCCGTGAGCACTTAACCGCATGAAAAAAAAAAAAAAAAAAATCCCCTTTCCCTCTAAAACCTCACTTATCGGGCTTATGCTACTCTGAATAATGCCTGAACTTCGTATCTTGAGAACTTCTTGCGTTGTTTTTGTTTTTGCCTCTTCATGATGACTCGCTTAATCTAGTCCTAATTTGTAAGTCGCTTTGGATAAAAGCGTCTGCTAAATGACTAAATGACTAAAAATGTAAGGTTTTTCTCCAGTATGAATTCTTTGGTGCTGTTTCAGATTGTCAGCTTTAGTAAAGCTCTTCCCACAGTCACAACATATGATCTCTCACTTCATTGTGTGTTTTCTGGTGCTGTTTAAAACTGTCCAGCCTTGGAAAACTCTTTCCACAGAGAGAACACACATAAGGCCTCTCGTCTGAATGAACTATCAAGTGTTTTTTTAGTTGTGATGATGCATGAAAATCTTTACCACATTGATCACAGTTAAATGTTTTTTCTCCAGAATGAATACGCAGATGATGACTGAGAGTTGATGCTTGAGAAAAACTCTTCTCACACTGAGTACAGTCGTATGGCTTCTCTCCAGTGTGAACTCGCTCGTGTTCTTTCAGGTTTCCAGACCGAGTGAAACTCTTGTCACAATATGAGCACTTGTAAGGTTTTTCTCCAGTATGAATTCTTTGGTGCAGTTTCAGATTTTGAGATGTAGTAAATTTCTTCCCACAGTCAAAGCACATATAATCTCTCACTTCATTATGTGTTTTGTGGTGCCGTTTAAAATGACCCAGTCTTGAAAAACTCTTTCCACATAAACACACATAAGGCTTCTCACCTGAATGAACTTTCAGGTGTTGTTTTAGATGTGATGCTTGAGAAAAACTCTTTTCACACTGAGTGCATGTATACGGTTTCTCTCCAGTGTGAATTCTCATGTGTTTCTTAAGGTTTATGTTTTGACTGAAACTCTTTCCACACTGAGTGCAGGTGTGCAGCTTTTTGGCTTTTGTTTCTTGAATTTTAAAGTTGTGATGTTCCTCCTTAATTTTCTCCAGTTCTTGCCGTTGCTCTTTCACTTCGATTCGATCTAAAATAAATATAAAATTATAATCAGTTCAAGTGAACCCTGATTTAACCCCTTAAACCCGAAGTGTACCGCTGGCAGTGAGAATGTGAGAAAGTCCAAATGTAATATAATGTATATTTTCTAAAAATGTATAAAGTGTTCTATCAAACAATACCTACAGTGTAAAAAATTGCTGTAGTTATGCAGCTGCTTGCCAGTAACTTACTGTAGATTTAAATTGATGTTATTTACTGGCAACAGTTTGTTCAAAGTTAAATGAACATTAAACATTAACAAGTCTTTGTCTTTACAGAATAAAACTATAAAATAACAATCTAATGCAAAGCATTCTGGGAACCAGAAATCTTCATCAACCTTTTTCTGTTTTTGTTCCTTCAGATTTTGGTTCCCAGAATGCTTTGCATGAGGCTGTTATTTTAGTTTTATTCTGTAAAGATAAAGACTTGTTAATGTTTAATGTTCATTTAACTTTGAACAAACTGTTGCCAGTAAATAACATCAATTTAAATCTACAGTAAGTTACTGGCAAGCAGCTGCCAGTAATACTGTAATTTCTACAGATTTTTTTTACAGTGTATACCTTTTGACTCTCCTTGCTATAGTTTAGGAGTTATGAGTCTTTAGTTTTGTCTATGTCACTCAGACAAAAACAACTCTAAGACGCCCTCAGGGCTTACGGGTTAATAGCAGAAAGCAAAAGAGATCAAGTATCAGACCTTTGATGTGCCAAAGTTTAGTTCTGTCATTCTCTTGTTAATATGATCAAAATGAGTTTGACAACTGTTATAGCCTATACAAGATTAAAGTACATAATAGATGACGATTAAAATTAAGCATTTCTATAGAATTTTTCATTTATAGACTGTTTTCATATACTTATTATTTTACAGCTACTAAAGTATTCAATAATGAAGAATCAAGAATGGACACCAACCTATTTGTTCCTCAGTATCTTCATGTTTTATTCTGGATGGTTCTGGATCACTCATGTCTTCAATCTCCTCTTTAATAAACTCCATCTTTAACAGTCACACAGATTTCAGCTGCTACTCCTGGAGTTTGTCCTTCTCTTGTAGGATGATGGGAATATTCCCAGTATTTATTGGTGAATTGTTGTGGGAGGGGCTTCACTGCAGGTGTGAACTGTGATCACTGTATGATACTGACGCCCACAGGACCAGATATCGAAAAATCAAAGATAAGTTACTGAATAGATACTGGATTACTTTAACAGCAAAACACACGGTGCTTCAAATATATTTAGTTCAACTATAGAGCATTTTAAGTTGCATATTACTAGTGTATAAAACAGCTCTAGGTTGCTAATTTTTATGTAACCCAGAATATTATAAGGATGAAACAGGGCACATGTTATATTATTATTATATTATATATTAGATGACAGAAATCCACTTAATATGCAATATTCAGACTGAATAGAGGAGGGTTGTAGTAAATTCCTCATGTTGCTTCGGTAGCAAAGTTGTTTTGAAACAACGCCAATGTCTGGTAACATTATAAACTGTACAATGACAATACAAATACAATTTAAACAACGTTACCGTTCAAATAATATAGTTTTGACAAAACAAAAATTATTATAAAATGATAAACCTCACACGTGAGCCATAAATAACTTTATGTAAGTAAAGTTATATGAACAAACTGAAAGAAAATGCAAATTCTCTCTCTGACAGAAGGTGGCGCTTATGGAAAAGCAGAAATACAGCGGTTACTCCTGAACACAAGCAGCGCTGCACTTATAAACACTACTTTATTAGACATCATACTGAGGAAAGATAAAAGAAGATGCCATCGAAACTTTTATGAAGACAGTCATTTCTCTTCAGATATACATTCAAATAAAAACTCCTCAGATCTGCACTAATCACGTGAATGGTGTATTTTAGAGTCAGAAAGAGAGTTTGCAGGTGTGGTTTCTGTAGCCTTTAATAGTATTTTTAGTCATGTACTTTAACCTGAGGGGTAAAACATTAAAAACACATTGATACTGTCGGTGATTATCACATAAAGTGATGATCCTGTAGTTTGTCTGACACTAATGACGTGCTTGATGTGCCAATTTACAGAAGATCTCAGACATTATGATGAATGAGGTGAAAACAGGGACTATTGAATGAGATAAAGTTGCTTTTCAGCAGCTCAGTTAAACGTGTTTGTTAGACTGTTAATTTGCTAATTGACATTCACACAGTTTTGTTTTTCTTTACATTGTTTTGCACTAGGGCCTCTTCTCAATTGTTAAAAGATCATTCAAGAGTACATTCATCCAGTAATGAAACAAGTAAAAGATGTGTTCGACTAGAAGCGATGCTGCACAGCCTGATCGATGTATGACATGTAGAGCCGTAAAAGTAAAAGAGGAGAAAAAAGCGAGAACACACTTTAATCCTCTGTCCCAGACGGAAGATGATGACACCAGATTAGATATAAACAATATGGGTTTTATTTACAAAATATGGGTCTGGTTTCACAGACAGGGCTTAGATTAAGCCAGGATTAAGCCTCAGTTTAATTAGGACTTTTAAGTAGCTTTTATAAGCATGCCTTAGAAAAAAACCAATATGGCCATGATGTGACTTCCTACATCAGTTAGGGTTAGAAGAACTGTTGCCAAACATATAACATGCTATAAACGTAATAATCACTGCAATAATGATCCAATTATTTGACTGGGCAGTGCATGTTGCCAGATTGTATAATACTTGCTTGTATTGTTCCTACATCATACCAATATAAAAAAGGGAAAACTGAATTACAGGGAAATCTTTGCACTTATATTTTGACGTTTTTTTGGATAAGTTGGGGAAAACTTTAAAGGGTACAGTGTGTTGTGGCAGACTATCTTGGGTCGCATGGTATTGCTGGGTTTGTGGAGAGCTTTTCTGGCAGTTACTTTTGCAGATTTTGTACAGCTAGTAGGTTAGATTGTCAGAAAGTTGGAGCTGTTAGTTTCCCTCTTAGAACTGAAGACACTCACACAGGTCATCTTAAGACCATTAAAGACAATGGTTTGAACAACTAATGTGGTGTCAAGGCTAAATGTGTTCTGTCAGAAAAACGTAACTTTGATATAACTACTGGTTTCCCCCCTGACATCGCTCATGACTTATTTGAGGGAATAGTTCCTTTCGAAATTGCCCTATGTTTAACTGTTTTCATTTCAAAAAATATTTTACTTTGTCATATCTGAATAAGGTAATAGGAGATTTTCCTTACCAATGGACTGATAAAACAAATCGCCCCCATGCTGTTCCAGTGACGTTTGCTTCCAGGAGAACAGTTGGGGGTAACTGCCATGAAAATTGGGGTTTAATCATATTTCTTGCTCTATTAATCGGACAGACTGTGCCTGCAGGAGAACCACCCTTTCAACTACTCTCAGATTTGAAGGACATTGTGGACCTTGTTGTTTCTCCCGTGCAAACTGAGGAATCCATTGCATACTTAAGCTTTAAAGGGGTGGTAAAACACGATTTCACTTTTCTAACTTTAGTTAGTGTGTAATGTTGCTGTTTGAGCATAAACAACATCTGCAAAGTTACAACTTTCAAAGTTTAAAGCAAAGGGAGATATTTGCTTTTAAAGAAATCAATTTCTAAGAACTACAAAAAACGGGCAGTAGAGACTACACGACATTCCTGCGGGCTTGCTGACATCACTAAGCCCAATATTTACATAAACCCCTCCTCCGATGAAGGATTCACACAACGGCTAGATGGAGCAGTTCCAACTTTAAAAACAGAAACTGTTTACGGGCCACAACCTGCAAGTATGATTTATTTTTCGTCGTTGTGTTTTCCTGTAATAGTTCGTATTGTTAATTGTACGTTGTAGCAAGGAAGTAAACGAAGGACAACGCTGTTTGGCTCCACAAACCAGTTTGTTAAATGCTAACGTTAATTCATACTTATCCGACAAACACATACAAACTTCTGTTTAATGTCACCAGCGCAGCGAACTGGGAATGTTCGTGGTTGTTGTGTTGTCGTTTATGTGATCAGTGTAAATTATTCTTTGATTATAGCTTTTATGTATTGTTTATCTACAGGCATGCTAAACATGGTTTTGTGTTTGATTTGGCTACTGTTGTAAAGCCAATGTTTAGTGTTCGTATTGGATTAATAGTTCAGGCGACAGATATTTAGCTACAATCGTTCTAAATATACAAAAGTAACAGTGTCATATAGCGATCTGCAGTCTTAAAAACATACCTTTCTGAAACGTCCTTTAACAGCCGTTCTTGAACAGGTTCTGCTCGATCCTCTCCACTAACATTCTCTGGGTCTGATTCGGGCTCAAACTGGTATGGCAATATTGACGCCGTTGTTTACTGAAGCACAAACTACCGGTAAAGATAAGGGGGCGTGACGTTTCCGAACAACGTGTACTTGGCGGTAAGCGAATCACAACATACTGGGCCAGCTAACCAATCTGAGCCCATTGCGTATTTTGAAGGGGGGGGGCTTCATGGAACGCGGAAATCATACGACCGTTTTTACAAGGAGGGACAGAGCAGTGTAGAATAATGGTTAAATATGTGAAAAATAATGCAAATTTTTAAAAATGAAGCATGAACACATGTTACAGTGCACCCCACAAACACAATCAAGCCTTCGAAAAAAGGCGTTTTACCACCCCTTTAAGATCACTGAACACCAAGTTAGATTTAAGAAGGTTTTCCCTGACTCAGACTTCTTGCCGAAACATAATTTTTTGCAGCACTACCCTCAGTTAATTTGTGAGTTTGGACCTTTAGTTGAACTATGGACCATACGCTTCGAATAAAAACACAGTTTCTTCAAAAGAGTAGTGCGACACACAGGATAGCAGAAAGGCATCAATTTGCCATGGCGCATCAGCTTTACACCTGCAGCATACCTAAATCGCCTTTACAAGTAGCACGTGGTGCATCAGTTCCCCTTGATGTTTTGAAAGAGGACATTGCATTTGCCATCAGGCGGAGATACGCAGACTTGGATGCAGTGTTCTTGACTCAAAATTCATCTTACAACAGCCTCAACTACGGGAACGGGATGATTGTCCCACATAGCTCATTGGCAGGGATGCCTGAATTTGCTGAGATTATACAAATGGTTGTTGTCCAGGATACACTGTTTTTCGTTGTCAAGAAGCTGGCTGCATGGCTCTGGGAACACTATAGAGCTTATGAACTGAAGCCATGTCCCACAAAGGAGATAAAACTCCTTCATCCAAATGAGCTGAACGATCCATACCCATTGGTGGACTACACAGTTGCGGGAATGAGGCTCATTACTCTGAAAAGATACATACATGTTTAAGGTCAGAATTTATCGAGTGGTTTTACGTCTTTGCATGTATACCTTAAAATGCAACACAAAATTCTTGAGTCCAAATGTTAATTCAATACTTAAGTTTCATGCACCCATTTTTCATGTACATTTGATATTAGTCCAGTGCTGACAACATTGAGATTCATGTGGCTAGCTGCTTAATTGGGAAATCACTGTCCTTGCATGTGTTCTAGTATTTCATCATTCTATTGTAGCTTGTTGCCACGTTTGTTATTTGAATAGGCCTATAAGTTTAGGTTTTACTTTGTGCTGATTGTCTAAATGTCTAAAAATGGTATGGTCTTTCTCTCCCTATTTTCCACTCTCTCTCTCTCTCTCTCTCTCTCTCTCTCTCTCTCTCTCATTCTGTTTTTCTGTTTCTACTCTGTCTATCTACTGTCATTACTAATTTCTCTCTGGACACCATGGCGGAAATAGCACCTGTGCGCTTGCTGGTCATCGTCAGTGAAAATGATTGCATGAGAATGGAGCTGCACATTCTCAAAGCTGTGGAAGACCTCCTTGAGGATGTGAAGAATGTGGACTAGGAGGCCATATACGGCTACAGTATAAAGACACTGATTTTGGAGATATGTTTATTAATGTGACCTCAACATCTGTAATTAAGGACCTCACCATTCTTAAAGTGATCACGCTAGACCCTGAAGCCACAACTGTTGTCCTGTACCCAGTTAATACCCCAATGAGTAGCACCCTTTCTCTCAACATAGACAGTGAAGACTGCCCCAGCTTGCTGTCTGCATTGCCTAGCCACACTGCTCTGCCTAGCCACACTGCTCTGCCTAGCCACACTGCTCTGCCTAGCCACACAGACTGTTTAAGAAAAGAGCAGTGGCCAAAGGCCTTCCAAATCCCACTCTTTTCGTACGACACTGAGTGTCAATTGCAGAGGGCAAACATTGAGTTTGCAAACAGCCATACTACACTTACAGTTGGCACCAAAATGCTTTCAGACATTTTAGAAAAGCTAGCTGAGGCAATTTACAGCTACAAAGCCTACCCAACAGGTTCCAACTGCAAAGATGTTGCAGATGCATTGATTAGAAAACACCCCTGCTTAACTCAACAAGGGCCCTTTGGGGCGGGTTGTGGCTGGCAACAAAGAATCAGGGTTAAGATGGCAAACTACCGCACTCTACTTAAGGCACATGGTACATCAGCTGAGCTCTCCCTGAACTATTTTAAATCCAAATCTCGGGAGGACTCCTACCCTGCAAAGAATTTGAAGAGGCCTAGAAGAGCAGAGTTGAACTATTTCCCACCCTTACCAAATGGTGAGACACCAGAAAGCCTGGAACTGGAAAGAGTTTCTCTTTTGTCTGAACTTCAGATAAGAAATAACAGGCAAACTGTTAAAGAGAAGATGGCCAAGACGTTTGGGTACCGGAGGCAAGAAACAGTGCATGAGCAGGCGAGAATTGCAAATGTTGTGGAGAGGTGGCCAGCACTTTTTCAAATGGAAGAGGTCAGTTTTGGTGCAGAACTATGTTGATTCTTGCTCATTTGGTATTCATAACAGTAATTTGATTACAGCTTTTGTCACTAATTTAAATAGTTTTGTCAATTATTAATCCCAAACTTTGTATTTTCTGCTGTTTTCATTTTTTAGATCAGTGCCGAGTTCATGAGAATCACGACAGTGCCCTTGGAGACCAAATTCTTACAGCAGCTGGACAGGCATTCCACGAAACTTGTACAGATAATACGGAATAAGGGTGGCGTGACAAAGGAAAGGACTGGCAGGATTTTACATTGTTTAGATGAGGTATGTACAATTACGACTGAGTCAGACTGAATCAAACTTTTGATATTACTGTAACGAGGTTCAACAGTTATGGGAAGAAGGAGGCGGGAACCGGCGAACATTCAACATTTTAATGATAAAAATAAACCAAATACAAAATGAAAGTAAAGGCCAGCAGCCCCTCACGGACGACTGCTGGCCACACAAAACAGAAACAAAACACAACATAAAATCAGGCCTGTCCTCTCTCCCTCTTCACTGTCGTCGCTCCTCCTTTATGCTTCTGCTCCTCCGTGAGAGATTCGAGACCGGTGCGTCTCGCAGGTGTCGCTCATCAGAGTAATCACGCCACCGGCCTCATGCCGCTCTCTCACGGCCCTCGGCCTCGTCCTGCTCGCCACATACCCCCATCGCCCCTCGCAGGCCGGGGGGTACCCACGAGACTGCGCTCTACTCCCCCCCCTGCCCCTCCTCCGGGGAGACCGAACACGGCGGCTGCGGTACCTGGGGGTATGGACAGACGAGGCGAGAGAAAAGGAGACGGAAGCATGAGGAGCGACAGAGACGAGAGAGGGGAGAGAGGAAAAATTTTAAAAAAAATAATAATAATTATTAGTCCGGTTCCCACAACGCGCTGCCATCTGGCCCTACACCAGCTGGGCGATCTTCTCCGCGGTGCCTGGCGGTGGCGCTGGATAGCCCTCGGTGGACGGCACGAGACTCCTCCGCCGCCTGTTGGACGGCGACGGCTCCTCCGGATACGGGCAGACGGCAGGAATCCCCCGTTCCCTGCTCCTCCCCATCATGGCGGACGACAGCAGGCTCCGGCCCACGGCGAACGGCGGCGACTCCTCCTCTCCCTCACGGACGGCAGCCGTCCCTCCAGCACCCAGGCGGCCAGCAGCGAGCTCGACCGTCCCCCCGGCAACTCACTCCAGCGCACCGCCTCGAGCGTCCATGGCGACGGACTCTGCTCACCATGCTCGATGGCACCGCGGATTCCCCACAGCGGCGAGGGCTCTTTGACAGCGCGTTCCTCCTTCTTCCCGGGTTTCGACACCAATGTAACGAGGTTCAACAGTTATGGGAAGAAGGAGGCGGGAACCGGCGAACATTCAACATTTTAATGATAAAAATAAACCAAATACAAAATGAAAGTAAAGGCCAGCAGCCCCTCACGGACGACTGCTGGCCACACAAAACAGAAACAAAACACAACATAAAATCAGGCCTGTCCTCTCTCCCTCTTCACTGTCGTCGCTCCTCCTTTATGCTTCCGCTCCTCCGTGAGAGATTCGAGACCGGTGCGTCTCGCAGGTGTCGCTCATCAGAGTAATCACGCCACCGGCCTCATGCCGCTCTCTCACGGCCCTCGGCCTCGTCCTGCTCGCCACAATTACCTTAACCGGTCCGTTCTATGGTCGCTATGACAGGGTTGTACGTTAACTTTTTTTGCACATAGCACTGGTGCTACAGAGGTTAAAAGATTTGTAGCACCAGTAGCCTGAAAGTTGTCAGCACAGACTGATTTCTTTTGTAGCATGTGCGACAAATATGTTGCACTGTACAGCCCTGTATGATACCAATTATGACATTAAAACCCTGACAACTCAATCGTTTGTGCCCAAAACTAACTCCGTCTAACCACAATGAGTGAGATTTGGCCTGCTCAATCTCATTCTAATTGTAAAAGACTGAAAAAGTCGGGTGGACTCCCAGTATAAGCTAGAGTGCAATTGTATTAAAGGAGAATGTGAAATGGACCAAAAGTATATTGCATACATACTTCCCCTACTGGAGAAGTCAAGGTACTGTGTTTTAATAAAAACAGTCTTTTTAATAAACTATATGTACACTTACAAAGTTCTCAATTCCTTATTTCAAATGTTAGAACCTTAATTATACTATCAACGAAGTGTGGGGCTACTTTGAGCCTTGTTTATGGTTTAAAAATAGTGATTTATAGCACCGCGCATGATGCCCCTAACACCAACATTGTGAGCCTTTTGCACATATAGGCTAAATGTGGTCTTTAAAGGCAGGCATGACGTTATAAAAAATGCTCCATGATGAACGGTCAAATTGTTTATCATGTTTCAATATACTTTTTGTCTGTTTCACACCGGATTTCTCCTGTATGCGGCAAAAAAGGAGCATGTAATTTTAATTAATGCATTTTGTTCAGGTTGTGGACATCAACACAAGGAGGAAATCAGTTCTTAAATGTTTAATCATCTACTTTGGTGAATCTGTTCACCATCTCATCAACGAAATTCAGGTACGTACATTGCTCAGCCATCCACGCACATACTTACATACTGTACATACTGGTAGGGCTCAAAAAATTAGAATGTCGTCTAAGTTCAGTAATTTCGGTAAAAAAAGTTACAAAAAAGTGTAACTCGTGCATCATATATATTCATTACACAAAGTGAAATATTTCACGCAATTATTTGTGCTACTTCTGTTAAATGCAGCTTATAGCTATGTTGAATTTGAATTTATTTTATTTGATCAGGGACAATGCACAAACAACATTAGTCTAAAAAAGAAGAGATGTCATGTGCCAGGTTGTAGCAAAAAATGCTAATTTCCACCCGCAGTCCCTGGACAGGTTGATATTATAGCCTACTTACAAAAATTCATAAAATATATACAGAAAAATAATACATGGAAGCATTACTTCACTCACATCATAAAAACCCTCCCCACTTCAGGAATCTATCACTCATTTACTCACAGTTTACATCATTCATATCACAGTCATTCAGTGGGTACAGATTTGCTTTGATAATAACCACTGTTTGGTCAGGCGTGTAAAAGTACCGTAGTTTGTGCATGAAATAATTTCGTTTGGAAGAGTGTTCCAAAGTCTCACTGCTTTATAAGAGAACGATTGTTGACCATATGTGGTTCTGCGTCATGTTCACGTATGTATATGCACTAAATGCCTTGTTGAGTATTTTGGCCTCCTTTTGCATGAATTGCTGCATCAGTGTGGTGTTATATGGAGGCAATCTGCATGTGGCACAGCTGAAGTGTTATGGATGCCCAGGTTGTTTTAAAGGTTGTATCAGCGATTGCAGGCCCAAACATAAATTATCATATTCATCCTCACGATCCGCTAGCTGCACGCCCCATAAGCAGGCCGTCAAAAAAAAAAGGCTCCAGGCTCCGAGATCTGTACACATAAACAATAGACCGAAACAGTGCTACCAACCACTCAAAACCAAAACAGTATTCCAACCAATCATTGACGAGATGAACAGGAACATACTTTTCTTAAGGCATACATTTCTGTATTACAAATCCTTGTTTTTATTGGTTCTATTTGATATTTAAATTTTCTGAGATACTGAATTTGGGGTTTTGATTGTCTGTAAGCCGCAACCATCAAAATTTACACAAATATTTACTTGAAATATTTCACTTTATGTGTAATGGATCAATGTAATATACAAGTTTTCACTTTTTACCTTGAATTATTGAAATTTATGAACTGATTTTTGACTATATTCTAATTTTTTATCCCACACACACAGTGAGAGAGAGAGTTTAAGACACATGCGTCAGCATGTCACAAAGTTGATTCATGACAATTACAGGGCTGCCAACTTTTGAGTTTAGCTTGGAGTGAGATTTTTTTTTTTTGGGGGGGTATGTAAAAACAAATATTGCATCACAATAAGTGTAATTGTGATTGTGTGATTGTGATTTGATTCCGATTTTGATTCAATATTGACTAATTTGGATACGTGTTTATTTTAAATTTTATTTTAAAAAATAATCTCACCTAATGCTGTAAAAATAGAGGGCCCAATCTGCTGGTATTATTAAAGGTTAAAAATAACATTAAATTAAATATAATGCAGTTTTTGTTATAATAACAATTATTTGATGACATAAGTAAAAATATAATAAATATTAATATAGTGCTCAGCAAAATCTCCTCTCTAGCTATTTATTCTATTCAATTAACATGCTATGGTCATTAAATGGCTTTCCTGAGGTAAATGTAACGTTATGTGACATAATTGCTCTCCTGCTGTTATACTGACCTCTTTCCGTGGTTGAAAAACACTAATTGGTCGATATTATGTATACTTTCGGTAAGTTGTACTGCATCTTTAAATAAAAAAGTAACAGGTGATCGGTTCACGTGCACTTGAACTGAGGCGCTCAGCGATCTGTCACGTCACATTTACAAGCGCCAAACGTATTTTTGTCTGAATTTCGTAATAAAATTTACGGAATCTAAGAGCTGAGAATTAGTTTAATATTAAAAGTACCTCTTTGCTCCACAATTTTTCTGTGCGTGAGAAAATGGATGTGTGGCGTGAGAGCGTGTGAAAAGTGTCAATTGCGTGAGTCTCACGCTCAATGCGTGAGAGTTGGCAGCCCTGCAATTATGTTTCAGGGAGGACATTGGTATTTGGCTACACACTTGGTTCAGAACGAGCTGTGCAAGCAGTAGTCTCTCATACACAAGCAGGCACGCACACAACTGGTGTCTCACACATACACATGCAACGAGCAGGGGTGTCAAACAGTTGAAACCAGATATTTACATACACTTCAGAAAAAGACTTTTTTCCTTTACTGTCGAACATTAAATTAGACAGTAAGCTTCTTCTGTTTTAGGTCAGGCTATCCTTAGAAATATATTCACTATCCTTGGCTGCAATTTAATTCAAAGTTTTGCCTCTACTGTTTTGACTAACTTTCTTTTCATCATCTAGTCTGTGAAATTATAGCTGGCTAGCAATGGAACTTGTTGAACCTGCTTTTCAACGGTTTGACACCCCTGCTCGTTGCATGGGTATGTGTGAGACACCAGGGGCCCGTTCTTCGTACGTCGCTAACTCAGTTAGCTGGATTTGATTGTTGACGATTTGGCATGATCTTGGATTGTTTGGTTCTTCGAAGCTCATCCTGGACTTGCTGTCATAGCAACAGGTGCGCAAGCTTAAACCTGCTCGGGAGCAGGCTTATTTCATGTAAACAAGATTAGATCCCGGCTTCATAAGCGGAGCTGATACGGGAAGCGCGGTAGTGCACTTTCTGAGAGATATATTTTTTTCTCGTGACTCGTGAGATTGTCGTTTACATTATTAATTTGTTGGAAACGCACATTTATTTTCGACTTGTCGGAGTCGGGCTTTAACTAGGCTACAGCAAAAACTGTACCCTATTATTTGCGAGTGGCTCTTTCCTTTACACTATTGGAGATGTGGAGAACTTTATGGAAAGTGCTGTCTGTCGTGTCATTCGGAGTTTACCTGGCGATTTAGGTTTAAAAAACAGTTTTAATTTTTTCTTTTATTTTTTTTTTGTGGCATTTCCAAGCCACTTAAGACCCAATGTTGTAAAGCAGTTTTTTTTAAGCAGTTTTATTTTTTTATTTTTTTTAGGCTATCATATTTTTTTATGAAGATCATGCAATCTTGACCATGCTGATTACAGTATATATGTCACTCAGGCTTATAGGCTAGACCAGACTGCCATCAAGGCCTCAATGAAGGGGATTATGTGAACAGAAAGGGGGTTCACAATGTAAATGTGCAGCCCAGTTACTATTGTGATTCTTAATATTCCAGATTAATAATATATCAAAAAAAAAAAAAAAGGCAGTTGACAAATCTTCCATATCACAAATGTGAAAGCAAAATGGCCAGGATCTGTGCATGACTTAAGAATTTTCAGAGATTCACATTTATGCACATTATTTGTAAGGAAAGTTCCACAATTAAATATCAAGCTCACTGTATTACACACACTTATGCTGATCCTAACAGAACTGCATTTTTTCATAGGTGATTATGACATGTTCCTGCCTGCAGACAGGTGTTTTATGACCCCATTCCCTGACCCAAACCAGTTACAATGCAGCTCTAGCTCATTGAACAAGGGCACACAATGAAATGAACTTTGGCTAACTAAAAAGAAGATTTCAGTGTGAAAAGTCTGAGGGTTGCACACCTGACAGGGCCTGTGACATTGTTGCATGTGCCATATTACACAACACTGCCAAAAAAAAAAAAAAAAAACACTTTTCATTAAATGTTTAATAAAAGACAAATATGCTTAGTTCCTTGAGTTTTATTTCAATTGTTCTTTGTAAAGAAAAGCCAGTGGTCAAGTGCCTGCAACAAGAGATATTAGACACATGCCTCATTCAACAAATAAAAAGGAAAAGTTGTCCATACACTGCCCACCTGTAGGCCTATGTCTCATCTGTCTGTGCAGACTCTTCTGTAGGCCTTTCTGTAGATGTGGAATCCTGCAACTTATATTGCAGCCATAAAGCATACAAGTATAAATTAAGTAAAGTTATTTATGCACTTGCAGGTAGGCTAGTTCCTCCATATGACAGTTATCTGAGAGGGTTTATTCACTGTCCAGTGCAATGGAAACAAATGGACATTACAGAGTCTTATACTTTCTTTCTTTTGGAAAGTTAGAAAATGTCCACTTACTGCACATATTTCAGCCACTTTCTTGGGAACAGATACAAGTGTTGGTGTATTATGTAAAATTGCACAAAAGAGGAAAACACAATGTCATTACAATGAACTACACTTGGGAAACATGTGATCAATAACTCATGGCAAAATATTTTTACATTAACATAAGTTTATCAGTTTTCACTTTCACAAGTCAAAGCAATTCATCATTACTCAAGATTTAACAGTTGAAATGACTATAAGGCCTTAATTTAATGCAGCAAAAATTATTTTACAGTGTAGGCTACTAAGATCTTTTCTTTCTTTTTTTCTCAGCCTTTTTCTTGGTTGCTTTTATAAACAGACAACCGTTTATTTAACAGTGCCTTTTATAGAAGAGAAGAGACTATAATTTAACTAAAAATTACCATTATGTAGAATTTTTTGTTCTTCACTTTTATTTGTTCCCATGTTCTAGTGTGGTGACTCTGACATTACAATGAACAAAGTAATTATGCAATTATTAAAATACAAATAAGGCTAATAAGAGATAAAAACATCTAACATGGCCACTTCTAACGGATTTAAATTGTCTGCTACTTTTTGCCAGCCCTCTCTCCTGGCTTTTGCAGACTTTGAGGTGTTCCTTGGCGTTTTGATTAAACATTAAAATTCCGAATAAACTTCGACTATTAGTTCTTGCTCTGCTGAGGAGAAAAACTGTGCCCGCTCTTTGGCCACGCTGAACAGCCAATAGCAGCGTTGCTGATCAATGTTTCTACTATCGATACATATCCCCTTTTAAACCAGCGCATGAACGCGCAGTTATCTCAGATAACTCAATCCAGCGATACTAATCATAAACAACAGGTGTGTTCGAAGAACCCAATTAGCCGGATCATGATTAGCACGATGATATCATCTTGGATGTGTCATTTGATCTCGGATGTAATAAGCAACGTACGAAGAACGAGCCCCAGTTGTGTGCGTATACTAACACATAAAACTAATATCTAACACAAACACACGCATACACACACATTCATACAAGTTGTCATACAAGAGTTTTAAGAGTGAGATGATGAAATCCCAAGTTTCTATATGCACTTATAAGAACCTGAACGAACCATCAAGCATTAATTTAACCCTTCTATCCTTTCGTAGGTTCTGGGATGTTCTGGGATGAGTTTTATGGATTTTGATATGTAAAGTCTCTTGGTGTGTAAAGTTTATGGGGTTTAAGACATTCCAATCTGAGGTCATGGATATTTCCTGCTGAAATCTGTTTTGTTCATCTCTCGTGGGACCTTGGTCTCTGTCATTCTCTTAACCAATCAGTGTTCTGCAACAAATCTAGCATTGACCAGTTATTTCATTAGTGGGGCTCATCCCTTTGAAGTTTGCATCGTGCTGGGGGGGCTCTTTTAAATAGCCAGACTGGTGGTGCCGGGACCCGATGGCAAGATTGATGATGATGATGAGAAGTTCTGAACAAATCTTCCCCCTTCATTCGGCGAGAAGCGGAAAGTTTGAATTAATCTTCTGGAAGAAGATTAATTTGTGTTTGGTTCATCCTCGCAGTCGCCACACCAGGATATGCCAGGTGATGGACTGGAGCAACCAATGGCCGTCTTAATCAGTGAGACAGACACCAGGGTTCTCATTGAGAGCACAGAGGTCCTCAGTAATGTGCCCTCAAACGCAGCTGCTGTAGCAATGTTATTTGGACTGACATAGGTGCTAAACCTCAAGTATCCAAAAGAACTGAAATTCACTTTTGAGTTTTTTCAGAAAGTGTTAATGGAACTTGACACAAGAAAAATGACCCCCAAAATATGTCCCCTCTGCACTCTGCTGCATAGTCAATGACTGACTGACAGCCTCCATTTCAGTGCTTTGATGAACATACACACACAAACACACAGGATGGCAGAAATGCCTTCACCCCAGTCTCCACTACATCGTAATAGTAGTTCAATAGTTGTTTGTTGTTTACTGGATGTGGCAATATCTATGTTTTGTATTTATTTACATTTATTTCTTCTGCCAAAAATGTTAATTCCTGAGAGAAGCAGACCAATTGTTTTTAGGTATTTGTTCTTATTGTTCTTATTTGTTCTTATATGATATATTCACATTTTAATACTGCTATATATGAAATTCAACTTGAAATGAACTCATTACTTGAACTGTCTCAGAAATACATTTGTATTTGTAAAACAATGTTTGTTTTGCCAACAAAAAGTCTAATCTTAAAAACAGTGATTTTCATACAAGATTTAATAAATATTTAAAAGAACGTTTGATCTGACTCATTAAAAAAAAATATATATATATATATATATAGAGAGAGAGAGAGAATTTAAAAATTTTAGATTATGCCAATTGCGAAGCCATTTATATTACTTGTAATGAATAGCCTACATATTTCAGATTGAAGAAAACTCAATTTAGATCAAGTCTGTTAAAAACATTTTTTTTTAAGCCAATTTAAAATATTCATTTACACCAAATTCAGAAAAAAGTTTGCATGAAATGCAGAAAATTAGTTTGAACTGAATGGTTTCTGAACATTAGGTCAATGTAAAATCTTTATTGTGAATGGTTACTTTAATTTTATTAAGTTAATCCAATGTTTCACTTTTTACAGTGTATATGAATATATTTCATGAATCAAAAGTAATTATAGTTCTTATAACATAAATATAATAAATAATTAGCAGCAAAAGATCAACAATTTGGTCTCTAAAGTTTGTTTCACACTATAAACTGCTTTGATTTGGAGTGAGAGATACAGGGGGAATGGCTTTATTGTATCAGATACATGTCACTGCACTGATTGGTCCAGTTTTGGTCTGCGATCTCTAACCCAGAATAAAACCTGCTCCGGAGCAGCTTAGCCGTGTAGCGTAAGTTACCATGATGATGAACACAACTAAAACCAATCCACTTTGCTCAAACTAATCTCGAACTTTACCTGTTAGCAACTGAAACCGGCTTTGTGCAACAGGCCACAGGACGATTTTGTTGCTTTACTAGAGACAAAGAACTGCCTTACACAAAATCTCACAAAATCACACATTGTTAGTGAAATGGTCATTTTATTTGTTGTTATTGTACAGATGTTCGTTATTGTATATACATCTGTTTATGTAATAACAGGCTTTATGTAACTAAAACAAAAGTTAAAAATTTTGTTACCAACTTGCAGGGAATTTTTTCATATATTAACAAATAACTTCTTGTTTTTTTTCTACATTTGTTTCCAAACATTTGCTCACTGTGACACAGAACAATGCTTTCTAATATGAGTCCTTAGATTACTTGATTGGGTGAAGCTCTTCTCACACTGAGTACAGTGATACGGCTTCTCTCCAGTGTGAACTCGCTCGTGTTCTTTCAGAGATCCAGAATGAGAGAAACTCTTGTCACAATATGAGCACTTGTAAGGTCTTTCTCCAGTATGAATTCTTTGGTGCAGTTTCAGATGCTGAGCTCTAGTAAAGCTCTTTCCACAGTCAAAGCACATATAATCTCTCACTTCATTGTGTGTTTTCTGGTGCAGTTTAAAACTGCAGAACCTTGAAAAACTCTTTCCACAGAGAGAACACACATAAGGCCTCTCATCTGAATGAACTTTCAGGTGTGTTTTTAGATTTGATGATGAAATAAATTTTTTACCACACTGATCACAGTTAAATGGTTTTTCTCCAGAGTGACGGAGCAGATGAACACTGAGACCTGATGCTCGAGAAAAACTCTTTCCACACTGAGTGCATGTATACGGTTTCTCTCCAGTGTGAATTCTCATGTGTTTGTTAAGGTCTCCTTTCTGTGTGAAACTCTTTCCACACTGAGTGCAGGTGTGCATCTTTGCGGCTTTTGTTCTTTGAATTGTAAAGTTACGATGTTCCTCCTCCTCTTCATTCAGTTCTTGTCTTTGCTCTTTCACTCTCACCTGGTCTAAAATACACATCAAGTTAGAATCAGTTCAAGTGAACCCTTATTAAATAGCAGAAAGCAACAGAGATCAGATCTTTCACTGTTTGTTCTGTCATTCACTTGTTAATATAATAAAATGTTTGACAACTGCTATATACAAGGTTATGGTCATTCAGATGCATTTCTCCACCATTTCTCATCCATATACTGCTTACTAATTCACGTCTACCAAAGCAGTCAACAATGAAGAATCAAGAATGGACACCAACCTATTTGTTCCTCAGTATCTTCATGTTTTATTCTGGATGGTTCTGGATCTCTCATGTCTTCAATCTCCTCTTTAATAAACTCCATCTTTAACAGTCACACAGATTTCAGCTGCTACTCCTGGAGTTTGTCCTTCTCTTGTAGGATGATGGGAATATTCCCAGTATTTATTGGTGAATTGTTGTGGGAGGGGCTTCACTGCAGGTGTGAACTGTGATCACTGTGTTTTTATCCAATCTGCATTTAAAAAGTACAGAGCCATCATGTTAAACTGCTGCTGAAAAACCTCTTTGTCTCCAAAAGTTCCCTGTTTTCAGCTCATTCATTATGGTGATGTCTGAGATCTTCTGTAAATTGGCACATTAAGCTCATTTTATTGGTGTCAACAGGCTACAGCATCATTACCTTTAACTTCAGTTCTTGTCTTTAACTTTTCCCTCCATCTAGTCTGAAATAAACATATGAGAACATTAGCCTAAGTTGTTAGAATGAGTTCAAGGAGGATAAATGTGAATATTGAAGTGAACCCTGATTTAATCAAGTAAAACAAGTATATCTTTCTAGTAGGGCTGCAACAATGAATTATTAAAAGAATCGATTACGAATTTCATTATCGATTCGTTGTGTCGTGCGACTATTACGCTACTCAATAACTCGCGGAGATTTTAGAGTATAAATAACAAAAACCCGAGTGTGTCTGAGTGTTAGTAAATTGGTACATAGTAATATATAATTACTATATAAGAGGCATGGAAGTTCGATAAATGGACAACAATATAAATAAAACCAACAATTAAATTCTTACCACTGAATTAGCAGACTGTGATTTGAATCAGATATACAGAAGATGAAAACACTTTCTTGTCTGTCCCAAGTACCACTACAAGGGGAATATTTTTTCCACAATTTGCAGCACTGCATTTTTCAGTCTTTACTCTAAATGACTCAGAGAAACTTCACTATATGCTTGGAAAGGATGAGCTGCAAAATACATTACACAACATACCAGGTGCCATTTCAATCCATTGCATTTCATTTTTTTTTTTTTTTTTGTATTATTTTATATTGTATTTTTATTTTATATACATTGTATTTATAATTATGACCGCCGCTAGTGTAGCTAGCGAAAGCGGTCATATAGGGATTGTCAAAGTTTTTTTTGTTTTTTTTTCCCGTCAATCTACTGAATAAACAGTCTACTGACTGAGCGCGCGCTTATCAAATGACGTCACTCACAGAACGACCTCAAAATAATATTTATAAACAAAAATATATTTTCACTCTGTCTTGCACAACAAAATAAATATGATATAAATTAAGTAAAAGAATATAAACATTTAATTGTTTAAAATTAATTGTTTCATAATCGTTTTTTTACCAGCTCAAAAGTAAAACATACACAAATGTTTGCTGGAACAGTTCCCAAGAAAAAACAAATACATTATATTTTTACATGCTTGCAACTTACTACAGCAGTTTTAATGGCATTTTAAACCATCTAAAAATCAAGAAAACAACCAACTCTATTTTTATCAGCTTTTATTATTTTCTAACTACAGAAAATGACTCTTTTACAATAAGGAAGCAATATAGTAAACATGGGAAAATAAGTAAATTACATGAATATGTCTTATTCAAGCAGATTTTTCAAAGCAGTTATCTAGTGCGAAAAAAAGTAATAATTGACACTAAATTAAAGTAGACAATTTGTTCTACTTTAGACAGATTGTTCTCAACTGGTTTGGCCATGGGACCAATATTTTACCATGGTCATTAAGCTGCAACTGTGTGTTTGTGTGTGTGTATATATATATATATATATATATATATATATATATATAAATAAACAAACACACAAATATATATATATGAATAATAATAATAAAAATATGATAACACTGATGAATAAACAGTATAAATGTAAGGCTTTTCAACAGTCCCAAAAAACACTGTTAAAAAAACTTGCTGCCTTAAATTTAAGTACAACAAACAAGTCATTTAAACTTAAATTACTGTAAACTGATTTTAAAAAAAATTAGTTGAATCTTGTATAACTTAAATAATAAAGTAACTTATTCTGATGAGTTGATGTAAAAACATTTGTTGTCATGATTTATTGATCATGTCATTATTTACAGTGTAGTTTTTGTTAATACAAAAAAGTTGGTAAAGTCACCAAAATAAAATGTACAAAATAACACAAAGTGAAATAATGTGAAGTGGCATTGTAAGAGCCAATTTAATATGCTGTCAGTTTGCATTATAATTATTCTCAGCTTGTTTCTGTTTTATTGAAACAGATGAATTTATTTGAAGTAATCCTGTATAGAGTTTACTTAAAGATACAATGTCTTCTTTTTTTTTTTCGCTGCTAGGGGTCACTAACCTCTTACAATAACAAAGGCGTAGGTTGATGACACAAAATTTCCTGCGGAATTATGGAACTTGTCATCAAACCGATGGATCTAATAATGTTTATGGATGAGTGAATACATGGATGTTTTTATCATGACTGTGGTATGAAGCAGGACGCGATTGCTAATAAGAGACAGGTATCAGCGCCACACGCGCGTCCCAAGAGCCTAGCGGGTATAAAGGAATTAGGACATTTCATTCTACCGAACTACACGCAAGTGCTGAATTACTACTCACACAGGTCAGTTTATTAGACGAATGAAACTTGTGAGGTAACGCAGCGCTGTTTCACTTGGTCTACACGATCACACTAAACCGCATTTGAGTGTGTTGAAAGGTATAATGTTATTCTGTGTTAGTTTGTTGGCTTTACTAATACTGTAAGTGAAAATACAGTAATAATACTGTAAACATTTTACAGTAAATTACAGGCATCCAGCTGCCAGTAAGTTACTGTAAAATTTACAGCAACGTCTTTACAGCTAAATGACAAGGTAAAAGTCAGAAAGTTACAACTCAAAAACAACTTCCACAGAACGTCACAGATCTAAAGTTTATTTCATTTATACATTTGCTTCATCTGAATCTCACAGTTTATTTTAATTATTAGATCTGTAGAAACCTTTTACTCACAAAATCACACATTGTCAGTGAAATGGTCATTTTATTTGTTGTTATTGTACAGAGTTATTGTGCAGATGTGCATTATTGTACATTCATCTGTTTATGTAATAACAGGCTTTATGTAACTAAACAAAAGTAAAAAAAAATTCAGGGAATTGTTTCATATATTAACAAATAACTGATTGTTGTTTTTCTACATTTCTTTCCAGTCTCTTTTAATTTTGGTAATTCTTTGAGTAAGCGTTCTATCAAAATAATTTTCAATAATTTTCTTATTCTCCAACATATAACACACAATTATTGTGGGATTCCCAGCAACACTGCATTACCTGCATTAATAGTTATTAATAGTTACTTCAACATGAACTTATGATTAGTGAAGATATGAACTAATCATGAACCAATGAAGAGCGATCCCTAACTACGACAGGAGTCATAATGCTTCATGCATGAATAACAGCAGCCTTAAACATGTTAGTACATGTTAGACAGATAATGTTAATGCATTAATTAAAGTTTAGGGGTAAACTAAATCAATCAGGCTCCATAAGAATACAAAATAAATATTTTGACTTTGAAATACATGAAATACCTGAGGAATCAGTTCCCAAAAATTTTTTAAAACAGGAAGCATGAACTAAGGTCAAGGAACATTTGCTGGGATCAGTAGTTCACTCTCCATCCAGACACAGGTCATGACGATACTGTTCATCCGTACTAAACATTAATTAATGCATTAACTATCAAACATGTACTAACATGTTTAATCTACTGTCATTCATGCATGAATCATTATGACTCCTGTCATAGTTAAAGGTAGGGTATGGGATTTGCAAAACGGTCGGCAGATTTTGAAAATACACAACTCAAATGGTCCTACCTTCTTTCCTCCAACACTGGCCCTGACTCCACCCATTCATGTGGAGGGAGTGGGATGGGGGAGGGGGGTATGGTACGACCATTTGATTGACGAACTTACTGTCCAATGATTCTAGGTGGTCTTGGAAATGATTGGCTGGAGTTTTTCGAGTCCTGCCCGTTCCACAGATGATTAAATTGCTTAATTTTCATTTCAGTGCTTCTAACTCAGTGGCTGTAAGTGGGTTAGGAATAGGATTTCAAGTGATTTTGAAAAAATGGACAAAAAAGAGAATCACATACCCCACCTTTGAGGATCGCTCTTCAGTGGTTCATATCTTCACTAACCATGAGTTCATGTTGAAGTTACCATTAATTCAGGAATTAGTACATGATTATTCATGCCTTGTTATTGTAAAGTGTTACCTGTGAATCAGTGATGCGCGGGTTGATCCAAAATGAGCGGGTGCCTGTGGTCACCCGCGGTCACGAGTCATCCAAAAATATTTTTAATGATATTCGGGTCGCGGTCGGTCGGGTCGTTTGAAATAAAGATGCCAATTAAACCTTTGTAATTTATATAGTACTAGACACAATTTTCTATGAAATACATAGGCCTACACTTTATTGGCTGAATAACTGGCAAGAAGTACGATGACGCACGAGCTCAGTCTGCAGGTAGAGATGGAGGCAGCAAGAGAAAAGACTGGGGAGTGGAAGCTCCGCAAATACACAAATAAAAAGAGCAAAGTGTGGGAGACATTTGCCGAAATAATGAAAGATGATGACCAAAGTGCTGGCTTTGTCATGTGTTCTTCTTGCAATGCTTTTTACACATTTGATAGCCACAAAACTGGCACGACCAACCAGGCACGGCGCCAGGATTCCAGTTTTGGATGGGCCAGACCAATTGTGGGTGGGCCTAAATAATAATAAAAAAACGTTATCCAATCACTGCTTAACCTAATAAAAAAATATTGACTAATATAGCCTATTGTTATATTATTTGTGCGTATACATAATATAGATTTTAATAGCTTGATGCTCTTTAAATATTTTGTTGCATTGTTAAAAGTTTCGGTGCACAAGACGGACCTACCCGCGATCGCTCTCCATGGTTCTGACCAAAGAAGAGCGCTTTGGAATCTCCATTACGCATCATACATGGGCTGCATTTCCCGATAACATTGTCTCTTAGCGCGCTACGAAGGTATAACTTAACTAAAGGTATACTACCACTAAAGGTATATCATTGCTAGGCGTCTTCAGGGCTATCATCCACTTGCGAGGCAGAGGCGCTGGCGCCCTCCTAGCAACAGCGCCGTTTTTTGTAAAACATGATTTTGACGACTTCATTAAGTTTTGTTTTATAGAAAACTCTTTTTAAAAGATTTTCATTTTGTATAAATTGTATCTTAATTTTGATCAATGTTTTATCAATCAATTACCCGTATTTAATGAATAAGAAGCAAATATATAGCAGACAATGTAATAAGGCGCCGGCACGATCACTTGCATTGCTTGTGCCTCACAGTTTTGAGAAATATAGGCTATATATTACAGAAAGTTTGAAATGTCTACTTTTAAACGAAAATATTCAAACCAAAATAAATAGGCTACTCTCTGATTATGTAATTCATCCATATGAAATGTGCATTTCTCTCTGGCGTTCATGGCGAGTCCGAATCATCAACTTCATCTTTGCAGCGACACAGAAAACACCAGTTTATTACAAAACAATTAAATGTCTCCTTGCTAATTTAGACACATTCATAATCATTACTTAAACCGAATTCTTTGTGGCAAGCTTTATGCGTGTGATCATAAAACTTATTATCCTGTAGGCTATAGCCTATTTAAGTAATTAAATTAATATAAAGGGGCGATTTGTCCACGAATGGCTTAAATGAACAACTACTAGTCGACTAGAAAAAAAAAATAATAATTAGTCGGAGGTAGCCCTTATTCCACATATTTTCGAACCAGGCTCAGGCCATTCTGGGTTGAGCGAGCGACCCTACGGAATGAGTGAGCGGAGCGGAATATTCGCTCACGAGCTCTGATCGGAACAAACCCGAACCTCACTGTCTATGAACTTGCGCAGAAACATCAAAACAGACATAGCCAGCTTTTTAAAATTGTTTTTAAAACTAAACATTTAGACTATTTTAGTACAAATTATGTGCTTATTGACGATTTTTTATCATTTTTGACAAAATTAGAATATATATATTTTTTTTTCCAATGATGCTACGATGAGCATTTACTACTTTTAAAAAATGCGGGTCAGGAAGCGGGTCGGGTACAATATTTTCTTTTTCTTTTTTTGCGGTCCGAGTTGCGGGCGGGTTAGTTGAAAACGTTGGTCGGGTGCGGGTTGTTTATACATTGACCCGCGCCGCGCATCACTGCTGTGAATCTAACAAAACATTTGCTCACTATGACACAAAACAATGCTTTTTAATATGAGTCCCTAGATTACTTGATTGGGTGAAACTCTTCCCACACTGAGTACAGTAGTACGGCTTCTCTCCAGTATGAACTCGCTCGTGTGATTTTAGAGAATCAGAATGAGTGAAACTCTTGTCACAATATGAGCACTTGTAAGGTTTTTCTCCAGTATGAATTCTTTGATGACTTTTCAGATGGTCAGCTCTAGTGAAGCTCTTCCCACAGTCACAACACACATGATCTTTCACTTCATTGTGTGTTTTCTGGTGCAGTTTAAAACAGAACAGCCGAGAAAAACTCTTTCCACACTGAGTGCATGTATACGGTTTCTCTCCAGTGTGAATTCTCATGTGTGTCTTAAGGTCTCCTTTCTGTTTGAAACTCTTCTCACACTGAGTACAGTGGTACGGCTTCTCTCCAGTGTGAACTCGCTCATGTGATTTCAGAGATTCAAACCGAGTGAAACTCTTGTCACAATATGAGCACTTGTAAGGTTTTTCTCCAGTATGAATTATTTGGTGCTGTTTCAGAATGGCCACTTTAGAAAAGCTCTTCCCACAGACACAACACACATGATCTCTCACTTCATCATGTGTTTTCTTGTGCTGTTTAAAACTGTACAGCCTTGAAAAACTCTTTCCACAGAGAGGACACAAATAAGGCCTCTCACCTGAATGAACTTTCAGGTGATCTTTTAGATTTGATGATGAAATAAAATCTTTACCACACTGATCACAGTTAAATGGCTTTTCTCCAGAGTGAATGTGCAGATGATACTTGAGACCCGATTCACCAGTGAAACTCTTTCCACACCGAGTACATGTATACGATTTCTCTCCAGAGTGAATTCTCATGTGTATTTTAAGGGTTCCTTTCTCTCTGAAACTCTTTCCACACTGAGTACATGTATACAGTTTCTCTCCAGTGTGAATTATCATGTGTTTGTTAAGGTTTCCTTTCCGTGTGAAACTCTTTCCACACTGAGTGCATGTATACGGTTTCTCTCCAGTGTGAATTATCATGTGTATTTTAAGGTTTCCTTTCTGAGTGAAACTCTTTCCACACTGAGTGCAGGTGTGCGTCTTGGCTTTTGTTCTCTGAATTGTAAAGTTACGATGTTCCTCCTCCACTTCATTCAGTTCTTGTCTTTGCTCTTTCACTCTCACCTGGTCTAAAATACACAGAAATACAGTTAGAATCAGTTCAAGTGAACCCTGATTTAATAGCAGAAAGCAACAGAGATCAGATCTTTCACTTTTTGTTCTGTCATTCACTTGTTAATATAGTAAAAATATGTTTGTCAACTAGGGCTGTCACGATAACCGCAATATTGCAGTACTGCACTACTGACAAGCCAACTGCAGAGGAATGCAAGTACTGTAGCAACCGCGATATTCGCGGTTCTTTTTTCATAAGTCGATGCCCTTCTTGTTTTGCACTTCGTGGACGTATATTGAATGTTAAATAAGTTAGTAATGATAACAAGACTGTTTTTATCATGGTGATTTCTACAGAGGCTTCATGGATTTGCACTGAAGTCTAAACAGTGAATGAGAGAGATCGACTGAGCGTGTGCGATGACCTGCATCTGTCTTTGAGGTCAAGTCATATATATTCGTGAAAAGGTTGCCGTGTCCAAGGAAAGCGAAATATTTGTCATATCATCCTTTTAACGTTTAAGGGTATTACCATGAATGGCATCAGTGCCAGCGCTGGTCAGCATCCACAGCGCGAGAAAGTCGCGGAAACAAAAATCAGCGAGTCATGTATTGAATCAATGCCATTGGTCTCTATTAAGTACTGTTAAGACGCTGTTTAGTTTCGGTTACATTGGTTTTCTGAAAATGTACTCGTTTTTGTGCATGCTGACCACATCGTAACACTTATAGCAACAAATAAATATAAATAAATAAAATAAATAAAATAAATGGCGATAATACCGCATACCGTGCTATTGAGCCACTCAAAATTACCGCAAGGGAAAATCCTTTACCGCGACAGCCCTATTGACAACTGCTATATACAAGGTTATGATAATTTGGATGTATTACTCTAATTTATCATCCATATACAGCTTATTAAAGCAGTCAACAATGAAGAATCAAAAATGGACACCAACCTATTTGTTCCTCAGAATCTTCATGTTTTATTCTGGATGGTTCTGGATCACTCATGTCTTCAATCTCCTCTTTAATAAACTCCATCTTTAACAGTCCCACAAATTTCAGCTGCTACTCCTGGAGTTTGTCCTCTTGTAGGATGATGGGAATATTCCCAGTATTTATTGGTGTGGGAGGGGCTTCACTGCAGGTGTGAACTGTGATCACTGTGTTTTTATCCAATCTGCATTTAAAAAGCACAGTCATGTTAAACTGAGCAGCTCTTCGTCTCCAAAAGTTCCCCGTCTTCAGCTCATTCATTATGGTGATGTCTGAGATCTTCTGTAAATTGACACATTAAGCTAATTTTATTGGTGTCAACAGGCTGAAACAAACTACAGCATCATCACCTTTAACTTCAGTTCTTGTCTTTGCTCTCGCCCCTCCATCTGGTCTGAAACATTAAAACATTAAGTTGTTAGAATGAGTTCAAGGAGGATAAATGTGAATTTTCAAGTAAACCCTGATTTAATA
This sequence comes from Abramis brama, assembly GCF_963993115.1. NCBI lineage: Eukaryota > Metazoa > Chordata > Actinopteri > Cypriniformes > Leuciscidae > Abramis > Abramis brama. The sequence goes on from NC_139972.1 coordinate 6,241,289, forward strand.
ACAGAAAACAAGTGAGATCTGCTTATCAAATATTATATTTTTGATGTACCAAAGGTTAGTTTTGTCATCCTCTTGTTAAAGGTTGCTGTAATTTATAGTATTATTTTCAGAAAATTACTAAAAAGTCTAGTTTAAATTTTTTTAAGTGTTGGTGCTTAATGTAACAATATCTAGTGTATATGATAAATCACGTTTGAGATTTGGGCTGGCTACTGTATACAGGCCACCAGGGCACCATACAGACTCTATCAAAGAATTTGCTGACTTTCTATCAGAGTTAGTACTGGCTGAAGATAAAGTCCTAATTGTAGGTGATTTTAATATAGGCCTACATGTAGATAAGGAAAAAGATGCACTGGGATTGGCATTTAAAGACATTCTTAACTCTATTGGAGTTAGACAACACGTGTCAGGACCTACTCATTGTCGTAATCATACTCTAGATCTAATATTATTACATGGATCCAATGTTGATGCCACTGAAATTCTGCAGCAGAGCGATGACATCTCAGATCATTATCTAGTCTCATGTTAACTTCATTTAGTCAAGGCTGCAAAGCTGACTCCGTGTTACAAATATGTAAGACCTGTATGACCGTATGCCACGTGATATATATTGTGCTTCACGTAGCAGGTTTTATGTATTAGTTCTAGGAGTGTTGCCACAAGTTGTAAGTTTTTGTTTGACAGTCAGCAGAGGTAAGTTAAGGTGTGCGTGTAGCACGCTGAAGATGTTTCTTTGTGATTTTTCTTTTGATTTAGCTAGGTTAGATTTAAAGGTTATAGTTAGAGGTGTTTTGTTTTATTTAGTTCTTTGATTTTGATTTGGCAACACTCGTGCTCTTCATTTGGTGAATTTCATAGTATTTTGTTAAAGTTCCTGTTTTTGTTTTGACTATATGTGGCTGCAGGAAAATGACACAGGACCAACAAATATAAGTGGGGTTTGTATTTTATTCCTGATAATTAGTTAGGAGTTTCTTTTCTTGTAGGTACGTAGGGCAAAAAATCCAAAATAAAACAAAATTCAGTGCCAGTATATCTTTGGAACACACAGCCGTTTCATCACGGCCAGATGAAAACGCTAAATTATCCAATTTGACAGAGTGTGTTAAAGATATAAAAGATTGGATGACGCTAGGGCTGTACTGTCCTAGTCGATTAGTCGATTAATTGGTCGATACATTCTGGTTCGACCAAAATTCTGATTGGTCGATTTTCTGATCAGTTTCAGATCATTTCATCAGTTTTGCCGCGCTGAGGCGCGCTCATTTCATCAGGTGGAAAGCACTAACTGCTAATGGGGGTGTTTTCAGAGTACCCTCGTTTCACTGTAACAGTCTGTCTTCAAAACACCCCCCTTGTTTTCACCTTTTTTGGATTAGCCCAACCCAAGAGAGAGCGTCGAGCATAGAAGGTTTGATGCTGAATATTATTTATTTAATTGTGAGAGCGTTTAATAGTCAGTCCTCTTCTAACATGTCAACAACAAAGAAATCGACAGTGTGGCAGCATTTTGTTAAAATTGATAACAGGAAAAAGGTCGAATGCAAAGTTTGCAAGCAACAGTTTTCCACAGCTCGACGACAAACATGACATATCATCTAAAAGTGGTAAGCTCACTTGTCTGCGTTAGCTTGCCCTGTCTGTTTTGAGTAGGCTATATGAACATATCAGAATTTGCATATTTCAATGTTTTAGTGTGATAACCTAACTTTTTTATTTTTTATTTGGAGCCTAATGCGCAATTGCGCTGTGCTGTTGGTTGTGTTAGTTTTGAGCCTAGGATGCTTTATTTTTCAGTTATGCACTTTATTTCGTTTCTGCTCTTGATCTGGTTTGTTTAATAAATATTATTTTTTTATTAAAGTGGACGTGCCTTTTGTGTTTATTAAGAGTAAAAGCTTTAGTTAATAGTCTATTCGTGTCTCAGCTGCGAAGCTGAGCTCATGTTCAGCCTCGCTCGGTGCGAGGACATGCACGGTGAAACGATAGTGTCTGACAGTTATAACTTATTATTATAACATATGACAAAAATAATTGTCTAAATTATGTTGCATATTCCTCAACAGTTCTTGTGATGATATCACTAGTTGACAACATAGTACTATTTTCGGAAATCATAAGCTATGATATTGCGCAGGTGCACGTGATGCAGCGCTGTCAGAGCCGACAGACTCGAGTGTCAAACTCATTTCAGTGCAAAATAATTAGGTCAAAAACGATTTAATATACTGCAAATAGCCTACTAGTTGTTTATGTTTATTTATAATTAATTTAGGCGGACAACAAGGCTACCAAGTACTGCGCACAGTGCGCATCTAATTCATTTAACGTTTTTTTTTTCTAACGTCATTTTTAGTCGATTTTAGTCGATTTTTAGTCGAAAATTTCAGGACTTCAGTCGACCAAGATTTTCTTTGGTTGAGTACAGCCCTAGATGACGCACAATTTTCTTTTATTAAATCCAGACAAGACAGAGGTACTAATCATCGGTTTAAAAAACCGCCCACAAAACCTCTCACACTACAACTTTAACATAGTAGGATGTCCTGTTACTTTATCCTCTACAGCAGGGTTCACCAATCCCGGTCCTGGAGGGCCGCTGTCCTGCAGAGTTTAGCTCCAACCCCAATTAAACACACCTGAACCAGCTAATCATGGTCTCAATAGGCATACTAGAAACTTTCAAACAGGTGTGTTGGAGCTGGTTGGAGCTAAACTCTGCAGGACAGCGGCCCTCCAGGACCGAGATTGGTGAACCCTGCTCTACAGTAAAAGACCTAGGTGTTATACTAGACTGCAACCTGTCTTTTGAAAATCATATTTCATATGTTACAAGAACAGCCTTTTTCTACCTTAGAAACATTGCTAAGCTACGTAACATGCTATCAGTTTCTGATGCAGAAAAATTAGTTCATGCATTCATGACCTCGAGACTAGATTACTGTAATGCTTTATTAGCCGGTTGTCCTGCATCCTCAATAAACAAGCTACAGTTAGTCCAAAATGCCGCCGCTAGAGTTCTTACTAGATCAAGAAAATATGATCATATAACACCAATTTTATCATCACTACATTGGTTACCTATAAAGTTCTGTATTAATTACAAGGTATTGCTACTGACTTATAAAGCCCTAAACGGTTTAGCTCCAGTCTATTTAACGGATCTTCTATCGCCCTATAATCCATCGCGCTCTTTAAGATCACTAAATTTGAGGCTTTTGGTCATACCTAGGATATCCAGATCCACCAAAGGAGGGAGAGCATTTTCACATTTAGCTCCAAACTCTGGAATAGTCTTCCTGATACTGTTCGTTGCTCAGACTCGCTCTCCCAGTTTAAAACTAGATTAAAGACGCATCTTTTCAGCCAGGCATTCATATAATACTTTTAATCTTACAGTTAAATCCAACCTCTAGTTCATAAACGCCAGAGGAGAACTGGCCCCCGACTGAGCCTGGGTTCTCCCAAGGTTTTTTTTTCTCCATTAGGTCACCTGATGGAGTTTTTCGGTTCCTTGCCACTGTTGCCTTTGGCTTGCTCAGTTGGGGATATTTGGGATATTTAATTTAATTAATCAATCAACAATACTATTGATCAACATTACCAAACGTGGACATTTTCCACTAGAAACAAGCATTGATGTATTATTTTAATTTAATACTGTGAAGCTGCTTTGATACAATCTGTATTGTGAAAAGCGCTATATAAATAAACTTGACAGCAAATTGTTCACCTCAAAAATAAAATAAATATAAAAGTACAATTTGTCGCTTCTTATTGTGTGCAATAATAAAGAACAATGCAAATAATGAAACACCAATAGCAATAATACGGTAGTGGTACTTCTGGAAAGAAAACAGAACTGCATGAACAGTTAGACTGAAATAACACTCACAAAATACACCTGAAATGACATAGCGTGGATATTACTCACTTTTTCCCGTGTTTCTTACGTTACACACTAATAAATCACTTCTTCCACGCGAACAGGCCTCGTCTGTACATGCGGTGCGTTAGCTCAGCCACACTCACACATTCACGCAATCCTGCGTAAACATCCAACTCCCTGAATAAGGACAAATTACACTTGAACAGCAGTCACTTGCAGCATAACTCTCTGACTTCATCGCGCGTTCACGCTCATTTTCCCGTTCGCATACACAATGACGTCACCCGATGCCTCTTAAAGGACCCTCCAGTACATTTTCTGTAGATATGTCTCTTATTCACATTAAAAGCATTAAGGCCCCTAACCATCACCTGGTTACATTCTCCCCTGCATCAGGGTAAGCACCCTCGATTACTCATTTAAGACCAGAGTACTCTTAACCTCTTTTACTGCTTCCCGGAACAGAACAGAACTCAAATCAGCCAATATCTGTGAAACTGCTGCCGGACTTATAGAAGTAGTCTAGGACAGACCTTGGCTCATGGTGCACATTTGAATGCCGTCCAGCATTTGGCCTCCTACTACATCTGCAGGGTCCGCAACAGGAAGAGTTAACACCCTCGTAGCTGCATCCAGTCTTTCCTCAGTCTCCAAGGCCTCAGCAGGCTCTGACAGAACATTGGTCAGAATCAACTGATTCTCTGCTGCGTACCACATTGGGCACATGCCCTATACCTTGTTGGCCAACAGACTGGGTGCTAAGACCTCTTACTGCAGGCGCATGAGATCTCTCCTCCCTCAAAACTACACCCTCCTCTGAATCCTCAGACTCCACTTCCCTAAGGGACTCAGACTTCTCTCGTGCCTTTGGCAGTCTCCTAGGGGCGGGAGTAGGCTGATTCACACAGGGCCTGATGTCTACTCTGTTAACTCTCTTTGTAGGCCCTCCTTCCAACGGCTCCACTGTGTAGGTGTTGTCCATGATCCCTACTACCTGATATACGATTGGCCCCCAGGCATCCTGGATCTTGTAATGGCCTACCGGACTGCTCCTCAGGTACACGAGTGCGCCGACCTCGATCTTCGGGTAATAGATTCTATCCTTGTGCAAGGAGATGCGCTCAGCAGCCTTCTGTTCAGAATATTCCCTTGCCCTGGCATGAGCATCATTAAGACGCCTTTGGTGAACCAACAGCCAGTTGTGTTTCTGGTCAAAAACTTGCTCTTGTCCTAGAAGGGCATCCACAGGCAGGTAAGGATCAACCCCAAACAATAAAAAATATGGAGAATAGCCAGTAGTCGTGTGAGGCGTTGCATTGTACGTGAAAACCAACTCTGGTAGGTATTCGGGCCACTGTCTTTTCTTTTCAGGTGGCAGTGTTCTCAACAGTTCATGTAACGTCTTGTTGAACCGCTCACACTGAGCGTTGCCAGTGGGGTGATATTGTGTGGTGCGGCTCTTTTTCACCCCATAGAACTTACAAAGTTCAGCCACAACCTCACTCTCAAAATTACACCCCTGATCAGAATGCAGACGCGCAGGAATACCATACTTCATAAACCATTCTCGAAGCAGCACCTTGGCTGTGGTATCTGCCTTTTGATCTCGGGTAGGGAAGGCCTGAGTGAACTTTATAAAGATGTCAGTGACAACCAGAACATTCTCCTGACCATTGGTTGCGGGTTCCAACAACGTAAAATCCACAGCAATTACCTCAAGCTGTCTAGAAGCCAAGAACCATTTCATGGGAGGGTGGACCCTCAGCTGTGGCAGCTTGGTCATCACACAGCGTTGCATTTGTTCACATCATGGTGCATCCTTATCCAAAAACACCGGCGTCTCAACAAGTGAAGGGTGCGCTCGATACCTTGGTGTCCCACAGAATCGTGCACATACTCCAGAAAAGGCTTCTTCAAATTGAGGGGTAGCAAGAACTGATAACAATCCCCGTGCCTCACATCCTCAAAGACACGGTACAGTAGACCCTGGCGCTCCTTAAAGATGTTCCAGTGCTTCAGCATTGACCAAACAGGTTTTGGAAGAGCTTTTAGTTCTTTACCATAGGGTCTTCTCTTTTGATCCCAAAACTTCCTGAATCCGCCAATCACGGTGTCTTGCTGTTGGAAGCTGGTCAATTCATCATTTGAATATCCTGGAAAGGTGGGTGTATTTCCCTGACCCAGTCCATTACCATCATTGAAGTTGGACACTACAGCCCGCTTTACAGCTGTGCATCCCAGCAGCCACAAGTGCTGAGTCCAGGTCTGAACCTCGGTGAATCCATCCACAGACTGCCACACATCCATCGTACTCTGTGTCCTCTGGGGCTGGCTCACGCTACTCTGCAAATGGCTGTCTAGATAGTGTGTCAGCTACTGTGTTTCAATACCCCGGACGATACTGGACATCGAAATCAAAGACAGATAATTGTGAAATCCATCTTTGTTCAATCACTCCAAACTTTGCTGTTTTCAAGTGGCACAGAGGATTATTGTCAGTTATCACAGTAAATCTGGACCCCAACAAATACCCCCTGAACTTCTCAACGATCACCCACTTGAGAGCAAGGAGTTTGAGCTTCATGCTGCAATAATTTCTATAATTTTTTTGTGTGTCTCTCAGCCGTCTACTGGCAAAGGCAATAACACGTTTTACATCTCCTTGTTTCTGATATAAAATGGCACCTACTCCCTGATCTGTCTCCACAATAAAGGGTTTTGAATAGTCAGCCACCTCTAAGACAGGTGCACTAGTAAGTCAATCTTTGAGGGTGTCAAAAGCAGTTTGACATTGTTCAGTCCATAGACTCCCCAACAAGACATTAATTCTACTGGAGCTTTCAGTGTTCAGACATGAATTCACCACATCATGAAGTGGACCAGCTATCTTGGAGAACCCCTGAATAAATCATCTGTAGTAACTACAGAGCCCAAGGAATGATCTCAATTCCTTCAGTGTAGACGGAACCGGCCACTGTTTTATAACTGCCACTTTTTGAGGGTCTGTGCCAATACCATCAGCAGATATCTGATGTCCCAAGTACACAACCTCCGACTTAAAGGTCCCATGACATGCTACTTTTTGTAGGCTTTAACCCTCTGAGGTCGACAAACGCGCGGGCGCGTTTTGCTGGATTTTCTCCACATTGTAGCACTATAAACTTAAATTTCTTCAGCATTGATGGTCATACAGAAAAAAGAAATATAAAAAAAGAATCTGTGATATTTCTACTTTTGTATGTGTCCACTTACAATCAAATCAAAACATTGTGCTTTTGTAAAATAAAGAAAATAGACAGGGTGTGCGTTCTGCCTCTCCGTCGCGGTGAACTTTTTTTTCTTGAGCACGTCTATAAACTGAAACAAATCTCAGCGAATACTTGTCACACATTTATGAGCCATACACCTTTATAAACATTTAAGTGTGTACTTTTAAATGATCGGATTCAAAACGAAAACAAATATTCTCTGTTTAAGTAATTTGTATAAAACCAACAAGATGTCCAGCTTCTCAAACGCTTCCTAATTATTTTTTAAACCACGCCCACTCGCGCAAAAGATATTCACATGCAAATCTCCACATGGAACGCGATCGCGCTCATTACCTCAACAACAAAACACTTCACTTCACTTTTCGTCGAGTTTGAAAGACGTGCCTGAGCTTACATTGGATTTACATCAGAAGAAGAAGAACCCGATTTGAAGACAAGAAAGATAAGAAATTACATACTTACATATTAGTTTGCTATTGTTGCATAAATTTCACATTGCAGTTGAACTGTTGCTAGATATATGGTGAATATTATAATATTTAGACCCGTGTTTACTGTTACTGTGTTTGTGGATATCTGCTCAAACGTAGATATGTATATGGTAACCATAATGTTTTATATTTGAGCGCAATCGCGTTTGAATGTATCATATTTTGGATCGTGATCGCGTTTGAATGTATCATATTTTGGATCGTGATCGCGTTTGAATGTATCATATTTTGCAGCGCGATCGCGTTTGAATGTATCATATTTTGCAGCGCGATCGCGTTTGAATGTATCATATTTTGGATCGTGATCACGTTTGAATGTATCATATTTTATCCAGCACTGCGCATAGCTTATGCCTACAAGGCACAACAAACCTGGTGTTCACTGTTCATTATATTATATATTGTTGGAAACATTTGTGTGTGTGTGTGTGTGTGTGTGTATTCTGTGAATTTTAAAAAGCAATTTTAACCAGAAAAATCTAAAATGTATTCCCAAAATCATGCAGGCCTTTCTCTTGATATCAGTATGTTCACTTTTTTTTTTTCAGGGCCCAGATGCCACTGAGGACTTCAGTGAACATGAACATGGTAAAGTGAAAATCAAACACCTTGGAAATGAAAGGTATGTACAATGTTTTTAGGAATGGCACAAAGGTCTCTGTCTTTGGATCATTGTTTTCAATAAGTGCTTTTTTGGCATTTGTTGTGTGTATCTTTGGACTATGTTGTGTTGTAAATAAATCCAAACAATTTAAAAGCCATTCTTTTTTTAAATCTCCTCATTTACAGTATTGTGCAAGGTTGCTCAGAATGACAGGGCCTGATAGCTCCTAATAGGGCCGTTAGGGGAGGGTCTTTGTCTTTCTCAGGTGAGAAAAGCTTACATATTAATGACCTCTCGCATAAGGCTTTTTCACACAAAACACGTCGTAAAATTTTTAAATCAATATATTGTCTTATCTGAATGAGCAATCAGGGTGATTTTCACATAGTTTTAGAGCAAATATTCTAGGCTACGTGATACAATTTTCAAAAGTCTTGTGAAGAAATAATCAGTATGGGTTTCATGGCCTTATTTCAGTGAGAATTTTTTTTTGTATTTTCACAAACCACGCATAAATGTCATTATCTCAAAACTACAAACTTTTACATACATGCTGTTGATATATTATTGTAGCAGAGTTTGTGCTGAATACAGTGTAATTAGACTTTAGCCATGAAAATGTCACAAGTAACAGAAATAACCAGAAATGTCAGAGCATGTCAGAACACCTCCAGGGCCCAGAAAACAGCTCAGACCTCAGAGGGTTAATATAGGCCTTAGTGGTCCCTAGTACTGCATCTGAAATCTCTTTCCAAAAATTCAGCCTCGGTGCAGAATTATAGCCACTACAAGCCAGTCCCAAAATGAGCTTCCTTCAGACGGGCCGTTTCGGTGTCTGTAGCTTTAAATGATAATGAGGAGGAGAAAGGCGGCGCAAGGTGGAGGGTGGGTGTGGCCTTGACCATCTTGCGCAACGGTACCGTGGCGTGCATGTTTACGTTGGATATAGCAATGGCACGAAGACACGCAGTCGTTCAAGCATTTCAGTTTGACCCAGAATCTGATCCAGATGGAGAATCAACGGATGAAGAAGTTGCAACTCAGCGGCTCCAGCAGGACGTTTCCGAATGGTTAGTTTAAAATATTATGTCTGGATACGGTACTTTATTCGGATGGTTTACAGTTATTATCATGTAGCTAACGCTAACCTACTGTTGCCTTTTCATGAGAGATCTGTAACGTCTGTGTTTATCTTATTACAATTACATCAAGCTCTACATGCGATCTTGAAATGCGGATATCGCGCGCGCCTATATAAAACGGTTATCCAAATAACAAAGAAGTGTACAACACTCGCGTTACAGTGTGTGTATTCACACACATAAACTGCATAGCTGCATAGCTAATGTTACAGCCACATTCTACGTGTAACAATCTAGGTAACCATAAACAGTAAAGCAACACACTTATATATCATTAGTTGACTTACTTGTCCGAGGTGTGTAGCTGAGCCAAAGAGAGTGATCCAGACTTTAGTTTCAGACGTTCAGCAAGCCCAGCTCTGTATTGACCCTTCGGTGTTCATTTGTACATCCAATTATTGAGCAATTGTTATGCTTCGCTCACTCAAAAGCCATGATATCTCTCGTGGACAAACTAAAATCGTGCGCGCGCGTTCCTACTTCCTAGCGCATTTTCTCATGGGCGGAAAATATTCTCTGGGCGGGCAAAGCAGAGACAGGGGAGGTAACATTTCCTCCTTATGGCGTCATAAAGAGGAGATTCAAGATCAGCGCGTATGAGCCTCCATTTTCTCAAAGGCAGAGAAAGATAGCAAAAGCTCGATTTACACCGATTGAAATTTCTAGAAACTTGGGGACCATATACAGGCTAGGGGAACTAATATTAATGTTAAAAAACCTCAGAAAGTGAAAATTTCATGTCATGGGACCTTTAAGAAAGTGATATTTTTCTAACTTGACCTTGAGACCAGTGTCCTGCAGCCTGCTCAATACAGTTTCCAGCCTTACCAAGTGCTCCTGGAATGTTGAAGAATACACCAGGATATCATCTAGGTAAACTAACAGAAACAAGATCATTCATGGTAGCCTGCATCAGTCTTTGGACAGCATATGCAAGAATTCAAAGAGGCCAAAAGGGGATGAGAAAGCCGTCTTGTGCCTGTCTTCTTCCGCCATGGCCACCTGATGATAGTCGCTTGCTAAATCAATTGTCGAGAAGTAACACGCCCCCTGCAAAGCATCAAAGCTCTCAACGATTCGAGGTAAAGAAAAGGCGTCTTCTTTTGTTTCATAACCCGATACTGCCGTCTGCTTTACATACCAGCCAAATTGGTGATGCATAGGCACTATAGGCACTTGTATGAATCCTTTCCTTACCAGTCGTGATATGTGATCCTTCACTTCTTTATACTGGTTCGGAGGAATTCGACAATAGGGCTGTGTGACGGGCTCATCATCAGTTAAGTGGATTTCATGTTTGATCTTCTCTGTGGAACCTAGGTCTTCATCTTCTAGGGCAAAGATATCGATGTATTTCGTCAACAAAGACCCGAGCTGAGCTTGCTCTTTCTCGCTTCCTCCCACATCAGTCTTATCCAAGATAACGTGCACACGGTCTCGGTCTTGCCCATTCCTCATTTTTAAAGTCACCCGTTCAAGGTCAGCCGAGATCCGCTGAAATTTTACTTCACACCGCTGCAAGCTGTCCACACACTCCACCTTTGATAGGATACCCAGACGGGTCCTAGGTGACAACCATACATCCTCCTGAGAAAAATTCAGAATTTTAACAGCTATGCAGGGACAATGTGAGTCAACAAGGGTGGGGATGACTACCAGACCTCCTGGTAACGGAGTACTGAGCGGCTCTAACAACATAGGACTTCCCTGACCAACACGCCTATTGAAGCCCATCGTTGTTATTGTCACCACTGATTGTCACCACTGATTCCACTGAGTCCATTTTCCAGCTACACACACAACGGATTTTCTGTTCACAGAACATGTTTGGACTTTCTGGAAAACATGTCTCCAATCAGAATCTAATTTTCCCCCTAAGGTAGTCTCAAATTCTGCTTGGACCAACTGTTCACATCGGCTGATTATATTCATTCCTATGATACATGGTACTGTTTTTCCAGAGCTAGAGATGTCTTTGACTACTAGGAAGCCACAATTCGGCATCTTAATTCCCACTGCCTCCACCTCAAGCTAAGTAACCCAGGTAGGGTATATCAAGACCATTGGCTGCTGTGAGCTTTAGCCAACAAGCCATGGAGAGAATGTCGTCATATTTACCACACAAATGGTCTTTAAAAAACTGCTCAGTTATTGTGCTAACCTGAGTGCCTGTGCCCAGGGTCCGAAATTAACTTTTTGGCTCATCTGCCACGGGGACTGGTAGATGAAAAAATCCACCAGCCAAGCATATTTTTTACCGGCCAAAATAATAAACAGCCTTTGTTTGTCACATATACATTAATTTCAGTACATTTAACTGAGATAATAAGGTATTATGTTGAATACAAACATAAAAAAATGTCCAGAGCAAAATTTGAAATGTATAATAAAAAAAACTATAAATTGATCAAAATGAAATAAATATATGAAATATTACTATCATTGGGGTGAAATAAAAACATTTTTTGCCAGTTTTGTTACCTGGCTCATGTGGAAGGGAAGGCAGAACGTACTCGGTTACTTACGTAACCTCGGTTCCCTGAGAGATAAGGGAACGAGAATTGCATTGCAAAGTAGATGTGAAAGATATGAATAAAAGTTAATTCGGCCAGCGCTCATACCTGTATTTATTTCCTGTCTTCGGTCGAAGTCCACAGTAGTCGATTGTCGAGTTCTCCACTGTTGCTTAGTTACCTATGATCACGCGCTTGAACTCGACAATCGACTACTATGGACTTCGACCGAAAACAGAAAATAAATACAGGTATGTGCGCTGGCCGTATTAACTTCATTTTTATTCATATCTTTCACATCTACTGCAGTCAGATTCACCGTGTTCACTCTGAAGGAATCACTCACATTGGCTGTGCACTTGTAATGACACATCAAGGATGTTAAGAGGCTAAAAGCAGGTTTAAAACTTGCCCCATTTAAGTCAACAGGGTGCAAATTTTAAAAAGAGGATAACACGGTGTAGGCAACACCGACTTTGTCGTTGTTCTCTGTACTGACAGCACTCCAAATTTACAAAAAAAAGAGCTCAATGTTAAAATTGACCGGAGTTCTCCTTTAACAGAGACATAACAAAATCATACTGATCTTGGTCAGACTGGTGCCTAACACGCAGCACCCGCTCGACTTCCTCTATAAAATCATCGACTGACCTGCCATCTTTCTCCATATCACCACAATATGGTAATATGTGCTTTTCTCTCGGGACATACACATAAGACCTCTGATTCAGTGAGGAAATCGCAGCCATTGCTTGATCATGTTTACTTTGCAACTCTCTAATTTGCTCTGTTAAATTAGCTCCACCATGATCATAATGTATTGTATTGGATCATAATCACCTGTATTGCTCTGTTAAATTATCTCAGTGAGTGAGAGAATCGTGCCAAATCTGGAAGCGCATGTAAAAGAAAGATGCAACTGTACAAATCGGGTTATTTCGGGAACTTTTTTGCCCCATGCACACAACAAGTCATTTAGACATTTGCAACAGTTTATTTTTTTTTAACAAAGTTTGATTTTACGCAAAAACCGTACCAAAAGTGTAGGCTAAGCGTGGAAAAATGGAAGTCAGAAGAATACAGATCCTATTTATTTTGTGTTAGCATGAAGCTGCAGTTTCACAATACATGAATTACACTTACAAATAACAGTAAAATGCTGCAAATATTTTTTTCTTACACTTGAAAGGCGATTTACACCTTTACAAATCTTCTATTGCGCATGCAAATTTAATTTACACTTGCAATCTTATGTACAGTTTCACAAATCTTATCCTGCGCATGCAATTCTTTATGACATCCTTTTACCTTCATATTAAACCATTCAAGCCAAGACAAATTGAGCGCGCTGTCTGTGATAGACACACACACACACAGTCACGATGCACAGAAAGACGCGCGCCAGAATCGAGTTCTCTTTCGACTTGAAGTTGAACAAACACCAATGACCAAATATGTCACCAATGTTAGGCTAATCAAACAACAAAAAAGAAAGAGAAAATTACTTTTGCTGCTTTAAAAAAGATAATTAATTAAATAATTTATATTTAATTTATACAGTGAAGACTACATACAGTGTTATTTGGCCCAATGACGTGACGTGCAATTTTGATGTCCAAACCCCTTTATGAAGTCAAAATAAGGAAATGTTTAATGAAAAGCACATATTGAATCTATTGATCTCTGTTTATCAAATGATATGAACATATATTGAGGGTATTACAGAATTATTATACATTATAGTCACATAATGTCATACTGGATAACTGTCCGGACCTTAGAGTGACATACAAAAAAGCCAAACAAACTGTTTAAAAATATAATAAACCCTAACATCTCTGCCACAGGCATTATTGTATGAGTCTTGACAACAATATATTTAAATATGACAAAGAATATGACATCCAGTTGATTGTTATGCTTTGGAGCATTCTGTCCCAAAACTGGCTGTCAGACAATGTCATCCGGGATAACAAGCAAACTGGAGCAATTTTATTGTGAATTTTATTTTGACACGATGTGAGACAGCATGTTACACAATCAGGAAGACCTGAAGGACCCCCAAACAATGGTTAAAGGTAAGTATGTCTTTCATAAAATGTGTTTAACTTACCAGTTTTCCTCACTAGCACACTATGTAGTAAAATCCTGTGTCATATGGGATAACACTAAACTAACATAATGTGGATTTTATGTAAATATGTTTATTTAGCATGAATTTGGAAGTTGAAGGTAAAGGTTGCAGATTTCTATAGGTAGCCAAAAATACTGCCTGATTAAGATTTAAACTGAGTTTTGTCATACTGGATAAAAATTGTGTCATATAGGATAACAGTTATTTTCTGTAACTGCCCATAATGTCGTCCGTTATCTTGGATGACGTGTTTGACAATATATTCATATACAGTTTTCAGCTTCACTGTGTATAATTTCCATTCAAATTGTTATATTAACATATCATTAACATTGTTTAGTTGAATATTAGCAAATTATATAATTCATAATAATATTCAATTACAATTACATTTAATTATTGTCCAACCTGTCATATTGGGGAATCCGCCCCTTTAAGAACAGGCCATGGCCATACTCTAATCGCAGTGCTCAACTGTGCAACCAAGATTGGAGAAGGTTTAATGAGATGAGGTAATAACCTGCAACTGCATGCAAAATTCCATTGGTTGTCGTTTTATTCTAAATGCTTCAGTTATTTTAGACAATGTCTATAAAAAATGTAGTGTTCATTTAATGAAATTTAGTGATTCAAGGTACTTCTGTTATGATTATGTTCTGTTATGATTATGTTATGAACATTATTATGTGTTTAGTGTTGTAAAAATGACAATTCATGTGTTAACTCGTATGGTGTCATACCGAGTAACAATTTATGTCAGGAGGGATAACGCTGTTTTTTTTCCATTGAAATGCATAATTTCACTTCATGGAGTTGAGGAAACAATAATAACATGATACCAAGTCCTGTAAAACATTTTCAGACATTTTGCATTTTAAATCACATTGCAGTGTTAAAATGTGGGTAAAGAACTTGAACAAGTAGGGTCACAGTTAAAGAAATCACAATATAATAGCTCTAAATATTGTTTACTGCATCACTTTATATATTCATTAAGTAGGCTATTATTGAAAACTTATAATTATTATTATTGAAAACTTTTAATATCATAATATTTAGAAAATGCATTAACGTTATACTGTATGACATTTTGACTGGTGTCGTCACATGATTCTCAGTTAAACCGCTTAAAATACATTGTTTAAAATTGAGATTTTAGTAATAAGTAAAAAAACATCCCCATAAAGATAATAACTACTTTGATGTGCAGTTTTAACCTTTTTGATTTTTTATCAGTTGAAAACCTTATTTGTCACTGGTCCATTTACATTTGATTATTCAATGTCTGACTCTGTACCCGAATACAGTTAGATTTACCTGAAAATTGTATTCATCTATATCTTTGTTCTATTGTATTTATGCTTGTAATTTGTTTATTACTTTCTATGCAGATTTACTTAATTAAAAAATCAGCCCAGTCATTCTAGAATGATTCATTATTTCCAAATAGACCTATTCAAGTCATCTGGTGAAATTGTTTTCATATCGCAATATATAGGCTATCGCAGAAAGATAAAATAATGCAATGTAATTTTTCCCAATATCGTGCAGCCCTAGAGACAATCAACATGTTCAGATTCACTGTCTTTCAGCTGAAGGATGCATGAGAGAAAAGTCATAATTACCGTCCTCCCTAACAGTAACTGCAATTCATCTATTACACAGGAAACAGATATTGCTATAAAAACATATTAACATAAAAATGAAAGCTAAACCCATTTAAACGAAATTTCCACAGACTCAATCCACCAAAATGATATGTGGAGATTTCTTTTTTTCTTTTTTTTTTCTTCTTTTTTTTACTCAAACCAGCAAACACAACAGTAGAGACAAAGCAACTCGTAATGCGAAAACAGGCATAAGGTCAGGCAGCAAACTTACATAAATCAGTCCACAATAGAAAACAGTCCAGGGCAGGCAGCAAAGAATCACGAAGAGAATAAACAGTCCAAGAGTAATCCACGGGAAGACAAAAACACAGGCAGAAACGCTCAGAGATGTTCACCAGGGCAAAACAAAACTTCAATGAGGAACTTCTTCTTCTTCTGTGTTTTTTATTGGCAGTTTGCAAACAAAGTGCATTACCGCCATCTTCTGGATTGAGATGTGAACTCATTGGAGTGTCATTTTATTATGTTACTAAACTAAAAATAAATAAAATAAAATACATTAAAAATAAAAATAAATAATAAAACCTAAATCCTGAGTTTCTTTCATAAAGATCATAACATCCTGAATTATAGATTGTGTGCCAGGCAAACTAAATAGGCTTTTTAAACTCTCCATTTTCCGTTGCACTCTCTAGTTCTTTCCTTTTTATCAAGAGTACTTTCTACACATCAAGAATATATGTTTTACATTTCCCACTTCTCCACAATTAATGCACAAGTGTTATCCTATTAACTTAAGGCAGCATTTAGTCTTGTGTGCCCTATTCTCAACCTTGTAAGCATAGTTTCCTCCTGTCGTCTTAGACTCCTGTTCGTTTTAACCACTTTCTGCCAGGACTTTTATGTGCTTTTCCCAAATAACGGAAGTGATGTTGACATGCGGGTTAGCAGTAGCATGAGCCGTCAGGCAAGTGTTATTTAAATAAACTCCTGATGAACTTAAAAACTTTACAATGCCTCGTTTTATGAGTACATAACCTATTTGTACTGTAGAAGTTTGGTGCCATTCTGGGCATTATTAGTGGGGTAATTTACGAGATACATCACAGGATCCATTAGCGCCTGCATTAAGCCATCCGGCTGATTTCTCTAAATAAGCTCTAACTTTAATAATGTTCAACCAAGGGAAATAAAGGCTTCTGGGGGGTGTTTGGCTCGAGGTCATGGTGCAAAGGACCCTATACGTTTATTTTACCCTGAACCATCCCTTTAATAAATCCTTATCTTGAGTCAAATAAGCAAGCTGACATTCAGTACAATCTATATATTTTATTTAGAATACATACAAATGTCATTTACGTCTTTTAGTTTGTCAAAGTGGCATTTTTGAAGAGTGGGGATGTGTGAACGTGCTCTACTATGTAAGAATGAGCATATGATATGACTGAATCTCAGATGCCATGTCCGAAATTTACAGCAAAACTTCTAGCATTAATTCATTCTCAAACTGATTCATTAAAGTAGTTATTACTCCAACACCTGCATGACATCATTAACCAACATGGTTGAATGACCACTTTGCAACAGTTTCAGGAAACAGCCGTGACTAGTAGGGGTGGGCGGATCGATCCTGAAGTATCGATCCTCACATAAAAATATCGATCCAAATGTGTGTTTTTTTACCAGTAATTTTTTATTAATTTAGCACGCAATTCAGTGCGTAAAATAAGCTACTAAGTGGAAAAATAAGCGAATGTTAGCGGATAATTGTGTAGGATAGAACTTTTGGTAACACTTTACTTGAAGGGGTGTGCATAAGACTGACATGACACCTTCATAATTAATAATAATAATTCCTTACATTTATATAGCGCTTTTCTCTGCACTCAAAGCGCTTTACATAGAAGGGGGAATCTCCTCAACCACCACCATAATCATGACATGACAGATGTCATAAATATGAAGGAGGTCTTATGCATGTTTATGACAACTGTCATTAAGTGTCATTCGCTCAATTATGACATTTTTAATGCAAATATGACATTGTTTGAGATGTCTTTGTTATGGCAACTTGACATAAACCAATACATCATAACCTGTCAGTGTCTTTGTCATGACAACTTGACATTACCAAGACAACATAAATTGTCATAAATATGTCATAAACATGACATAGCAGATTAACTATCAAACTTAAGAAACCACTTAGCTTTACGGGTTAACATTTCATTAAACTGTCAGGTGGTTGGTTTTGACATGAGGCCATTATAACTGTGTCATGAATGTTTTTCTTGACCTCAACTACAGTGGTACAAATTTAATTTGTCATTAAAATGTTATAATGGCTTCATGACAGCCAATGTCAAAACCAACCACATGACAGTTTAATGAAATGCTAACCTATAAAGCTAAGTGGTTTCTTAAGTTTGATAATTAATCTGCTATGTCATGTTTATGACATATTTAGGACAGGTTGTGTTGTCTTAGTAAAGTCAAGTTGCCATAACAAAGACATCTCACACAATGCATGTTTGCATTAAAAATGTCATAATTGAGCGAATGACACTTAATGACATTTGTCATAAACATGCATACAACCTCCTTCATATTCATGACATGTGTCACGTCATGATTATGACGGTGTCATGTCAGTCTTATGCACACCCCTTCAAGTAAAGTGTTACCGAACTTTTTCTCCTAGTCATCTGGATACAAGACGAAACCAATCAATCACAGAAAGCGTTCGATGCTGGTGCTTCGCTGAGCTCACAGGCCCAGTGCGTTTGGGAAACGAAGCCTTGCTTAGATGACAGAGAAACAATCTGGAGTTATTTTGCAATAAACAAACCAAAAGTGTACATAACAGTTCAAAATGTTGACGTCAGTAAGATTTTTTTAATGAAATTAATATTTTTATTCAACAAGGATCGATGCATCAAAAGTGACAGTCAAGGGTTTTGCACTGTTAAAAAAAAAAATCTACTTCATATAAATGCTGTTCTCTCAACTTTGTTCATCAAATAATTCTGCATAAAATGTATCATGGTTTCCACAAAAATATGAAACTGTTTTCAACATTGATAATAATAAGAAATGTTTCCTGAGCAGCAAATCAGCATATTAAAATGAAATATCATCATGACTGGAGTAATGATGCCGAAAATTCAGCTTTGATCACATGAATAAATTACAGTTTACTATGACATAGAAAACCTATGTTAAATTGTAATATTACAGTTTTTACTGTATTTTTTATCAAATAAATGCAGAAGAGAATTAAAAATCTTACAGACCCCAAACTTTTGAACAGTAGGCTAGTACTAGTAGGCTAGTAGTAGGCTAGTACTATAATTAGGGTAGTTTTGTAAAAGTCACTGACTAATTACAGGCGAGTTGAGAGCACAAATCACAAAATATTTAGTAGTCATGAAAACGTATTCAGATTTAGCATATTAATGATGCATTCACCTCATAAATCATGACACACTGCTCTAGCACAGGA
Source organism: Abramis brama (assembly GCF_963993115.1). NCBI lineage: Eukaryota > Metazoa > Chordata > Actinopteri > Cypriniformes > Leuciscidae > Abramis > Abramis brama. Next base: position 6,260,452 of record NC_139972.1, read on the forward strand.
AAGTGCATACAAGTTCAAGTGCATGCTTTTAAAATGAAAAAGTATTGGTATCGGATCGATACCGAAATTTCGCCCACCACTAATGACTAGCTAGTTGATTTCTTCAATGATGTATTGTACTGTGGTAGTAAAGCAGCGAGTTATGTCGTTGTACGGGAAACACACACCCCGACTGATAAACTGACTTAAAAATTTGGTGATTCTTGTATAACAAAGTATACAGAAATAACTTATTTTGATGAGTTGATGTAAAATCATATGTTGTGACTTATTGATCATGTCATTTTTTACAGTGTAGTTTTTGTTAATACAAAAAAAAATGTTAGTAGAGTCGCCAAAAATAATGTGTACAAAATAACACAAAGTGAAATAATGTGAAGTGGCAATTTGGGGAAACAGAAACAACTGGAAATACACAATACTAAAACTATTAATGAAACATATGGATGAATGAACAGCATTAGAATGAACATCATTCCTGCATGCAAATCCTTCCCTTTTAACACACTGTAACAATATTAGCTCAAAGGGGAAATATTAATAATAATCCATAATTACCAATTATGATTAATTAGTAATATTTGGGTCAGTTAATTAGATTAACTTTGAGGTAAGCCAAATTAATATTACAATCCATTAATCAGTTCCAACGAACTCTTTGATTATTCATTTATTCTAAGAAAAGTGTATCTTTCATGATCACTGAAAAATGATTATTCCTTAGCATGTCCAACGCTTAGAGCATGTAACAAGATCAAGATCGTAAAAGGGCAAGGGCGTAGATTTGGTTTGAACATTGGGGGGGTTGAAGTTTGGGTATGCCTCCTGATATTGTGATCATGGTATAAATATTGGGGGGTTGTAATGCATAGATTTAAATATGGGGGGGGTTATCTCCCCCCCATCCCCCCCCACAAATTACGCCCCTGTAAAAGGGACTTTGTATGCAAGCAGAGAATCAGAAACCAAATGCATAATTGTGCACAAGTTTTATTAACTAAATCACAAACATAACTAAACTAAACAAACAAACAAACATACATACATTCATCCATACATACATGCATAGGTAAAGTGGTGAGTGTTATGGAACCGGAAGCAGGAAATAGAACTATGGAAAAGATCTATTTCAGTATGAAAAGCCTTATTTCCATCAGCATATTTCAGAGCACCTCATTAAATTGATACTTGCATGGTCAGTTGCAGTGGATACAATTCTTGAAGTGGTTGAAATTGGAGCTCAATGATGGGTCCGTGAGTGTCAAAAGTCACTGGTGCAAGTTGCCATCGTTTTCTTCTCTGCTTGATAGAGAAGATGAGGATGACTGGCATGGTGGTTTTGACGCTGTTGTGGGTCGGAGCTTGCATGGTGGCTTCGAGCACATGGCTGTTGTGAGTCGAAGCCTGAGGGCACGCTGGACGGCACGGCATCCTGAAGTGCCGAGAATGCCAAGAGTGCCAAGATTTGATGGTTGCCCATTCAGTGATGGTAAGTTTGCAGTTTTGCAGTCTCCGTTTTGGGAGCATGAAAGCATGGCCAACGGTGCTCACGGCCTGCTAGGCCCTGGGGTTTGAAACTCTTTCCACACTGAGTGCATGGATACGGTTTCTCTCCTGTGTGAATTCTCATGCGTCTCTTAAGGTTTTAAATTATTAAATAAAATCTTTTGTGTTACAAAAATAAAATGTATGCCGCAGTTGTAGATGACTCATTCAATAATGTAATCGTCTGGTTTTAGTCAGGCTTCTGTCAAACACAGCACATATATTATGATCTCTAATCATATCATTTACAATAAGTGCTTTTGAAGAAAGGACTGAATATTCAGCAACCCAAGCTTTGTCATTTGTTTATCTGAATTATATATGTTTTTTATTTGTTGAACATCAATACAAATGTTACCCTTAAATGAATTTGGGAGCCACTTCTAGCCAAAATAACCTTGAGTTTGGTTACATGTTGTTTTTGCCAAAATAACTTTATAACTAAATAACTTAAAATAACGAGGTGTATGATATTCCATCAAGCAAAGTCAACAGTGATTACAAGGTATTTGTTTAAGTTCCTTGACATGTTCTATGCATTGATGACTATAGTCTATTCTTTGGCTATGGTTAGATGTTCATTAATTTTTCATGACAGCCCAAATTTCGCATTGTTTTAGCCTAGATGCCTGTGTTTGACATCTTTTAAACGCAAAATTTCTTGCTGAGATCTGACTTCTGTGATGTTTAGCCAGTCTGTCTGCTTCCTGACCTGAGCCCCAGATTGTCATGTTCGTTTAGCTAAAGGGATTAAGTTTTTTTGTATTTAATAATTTAGGGAACAGACCTAGTCTCTATATGATGATATCTAGGTGAAAGAGTCTCTTTATGATGGGATTTATCATTTACATTTACATTTAGTCATTTAGCAGATGCTTTTGTCCAAAGCGACTTACAAATTAGGACTAAGTTAAGCGAGTCATAGTGAAGAGGCAAAAACAACGCAAGAAGTGCTCAAAATACGAAGTTCAGGCATTATTCAGAGTAGCATCAGCCCGATAAGTGAGGATTTAAAGGAAAAGGAAAGGGTTTTGTTTTTGTTTTGTTTTTTATGAGGTTAAGTGCTCACGGAAGAGATGGGTTTTCAGCTGTCTTTTGAATGTTGTCAGGGATTCTGCATTCCGGATGAGGGTGGGGAGATCATTCCACCAGCATGGAACTGTGAATGAGAATGTTCTAGAAAGTGATTTTGTGGCTTTCTGTGATGGAACCACGAGACGTCGCTCGTTGAACGATCGTAGGCTTCTGGTAGGGATGTAGACTCGTAGGAGTGAGTGAAAGTAGGAGGGAGCTGAGCCTGTGATAGATCTGTAAGCAAGCATCAATGCCTTGAACTTGATGCGAGCACTTGTGCAGTGCAAACCTGCATGATCGAGCTGTCTTTGAAATGTGATCTGTGAAGGTCAGCTGGTCATCCAATATTACTCCAAGATTTCTGACCGACCTTGATGGGGTGATTGATGATGAATCTAGCTGGATAGTGAAGTCGTGCTGCAGAGATGGATTGGCAGGGAGGACGAGAAGCTCAGTCTTTGCCAGGTTGAGCTGCAGGTGATGTTCCTTCATCCATGTCGAGATGTCCGCCAGACAGCTTGAGACCCGTGCAGCTACTGTGGGATCATCTGGTTGAAATGAGAGGAAGAGCTGTGTGTCATCAGCATAGCAGTGGTAGGAGAAGCCATGTGCCTGTATGATGTGTCCCAGTGATGTGGTGTAGATGGAGAAGAGGAGGGGACCAAGAACTGAACCCTGAGGAACCCCTGTGGTCAGCTGATGTGCTCCGGATACCTCGCCTCTCCATGCGACCCTGAAGGACCTACCTGTGAGATAGGACTCAAACCATTGGAGTGAAGTTCCTGTGATGCCCAGTGATGAGAGGCTGGACAGAAGGATCTGATGATTCACAGTGTCGAAGGCAGCAGACAGATCCAGGAGAATGAGAACTGAGGATTTGGAAGCAGCTTTTGCGATCCGTAGGGCTTCTGTGACCGACAGTAATGCAGTCTCAGTTGAATGCCCTTTCTTGAAGCCGGATTGGTTGACATCCAGCTGGTTGTTCAGAGACAAGAAAGATGTTACTTGGTTGAAAACAGCTCTTTTTTAAGTGTTTTCACAATGAATGGTAGGAGAGAGATAGGTCTGTAATTCTCTACAAATTATGTGTTTAGTGTTGGTTTTTTAAGCAGTGGAGTTACCCGAGCCTGCTTGAATGCAGTAGGGAAAGTGCCAGTATGGAGGGATGAGTTGATGATGTGTGTGAGTGCTGGTAGAAGTGTGGGAGAGATGGCTTGTAGAAGGTGTGAGGGGATGGGGTCTAGAGGGCAGGTGGTAGGATGACTGGAGAGGAGAAGTGTAGATACTTCTTCCTCGGTTAGCGGAGAGAAGGAGGGGAGAGGGTTATTGGCTGTGGAAGGGGTCGGTTTGGGTTCCTGTGTGTGTGGAGCTGAGAACTGACTGCTGATAGATATTGTTTTGTTGGTGAAGAAGTTAGCAAAATCGTCAGCGGTTAAAGAGGAGGTGGGTGGTGGTGGAGGTGGACAGAGGAGAGAGTTGAATGTCTTGAAGAGTGATCGTGTGTTAGAGGAGCTGTTGAACTTGTTGTGGAAGTAGGAAGATTTTGCAGCATGAACATCCACAGAAAAGGAAGAGAGGAGAGATTTATACATACTCAGGTCAGATGTGTCTTTTGATTTGCGCCATTTCCTTTCTGCTGCCCTAAGTTCGGTCCGGTGTTCACGAAGAACCTCAGATAACCAGGGGTTAGAGGGAGTAGCGTGTGCTGGCCTGGAGGAGAGAGTGCAGATATTGTCAAGAGAAGAGGTTAGAGTGGAGCATAAGGTATCCGTTGCGGTATTCACATCCAGAGATGAGAATTGTGAGGGTGGGGGAAGAGAAGATGACACGGCAGAGGAAAGATGGGCGGGAGAAAGTGAGCGCAGGTTTCGTCTGAAAGTGACTGGTGGTGGGGGTGGTGGTGCAGGGGTAGAGAGCTGTAGACTGAAAGTAATGAGGAAGTGATCTGAAACATGGAGAGGTCTCACCAAAATGTTGTCTGTAATGCAGTTGCATGTGTAAACCAGGTCCAGTTGGTTGCCTGATTTGTGAGTACCTGTGGTGATGAGCCGTTTGAGATCGAAAGAGGCTAGGAGAGAGATGAAGTCTGTTGCATGTGGCTTTTCAAGATGAATGTTGAAGTCACCAAAGACTACAAGTGGGGTGCCGTCCTAAGGGAAGGAGGACAGCAGCACATCCAGCTCATCTACGAAGTTACCCAGCTGACCTGGGGGGCGATAAATGACTACAATATGGATCTTATTGGGATCTGTAAGTGTAATAGCATGATATTCAAATGAGTTGTTGTTGAATAGAGAAGAGAGCGCTGAGTATTTCCAATTGTTAGAAATGAGAAGCCCTGTACCCCCACCCCTCCCAGACTGGCGAGGGGAGTGAGAGAAAGAGAAACTGCTAGAGAGAGCAGCGGGGGTTGCTGAGGCTTCTGGACGAATCCAGGTCTCAGTCAAGCCCAAGATACTAAGAGTAGAATGAGATGCAAAGGTTGGAATAAAGTCAGCTTTATTGACTGCTGACTGACAATTCCATAGACCCACGGAAAGAGAGAGAGGAGTGTGTGAGGATGAGAGAATGGGACGCAGATTAGCAGTATTGCGCTGCCTTTTGCGCATGGTGAAAGGGCGTTGCCGAGAGATAACAGAAATGTATTGAAAGCACATGTTGCGTAAGGTGAAAATAAGATAAAAGTGGGAAAGAAAAGGGAGAAGGAGATACTTCCCAGATAGCATGTAACCATTGAAACAATGTTGAGTCAGTGTTGATGCGTCAACGCTGATTACATTGAAATGACGTTAGAAAGTGATGTTGTTTTACCATCACTCTTGCACCCTCAGTTAATATTGAAATAATGTTCAGATTTCAACCACAAATCAATAGTGTTAATATTGCTTCAACATTAAAAAGTGATGTTTCAACATAATTTTTGCACCCTCAGTTAATATTGAAATAATGTTCAGATTTCAATCACAAATCAATGGTGTTAATATTGCTTCAACATTACAAAGTGATGTTGTTTTTGCATCACTCTTGCACCCTCAGTTAATGCTGAAGCAATGTTGAGATTTCAACCAAAAATCAACGGTAATAGTATTGATTCAACATTACAAAGTGATTTTTTATCAACATCACTTTTGCACCCTCAGTTAATGTTGAAACTGTTGAACAAAATATCAATAGTAATGCTACTGAATCAACATTACACTATGATTGATTCTACATCACCGATGCTGAATCAATACTGAAATTAAAACAAATAATCAATGGTAATATTGAATCAACGTTACACTAAGATGTTGAATCTACATCACTGCTGTTGAATCAACTCGGAAATTAACTAAAATAAATCAATGGTAATATTGTTGAATCAACGTTACACTATGATGTTGAATCTAAGTCACTGCTGTTGAATCAACACTGAAATTAACAGAAATAATCTTTGGTAATATGGTTTGATCAATGTTACAATGTGATGTTGATTCTAAATACATTTTGTTGAAACACTGAAAATACAACTGAAAAGGAATGTCAACCAATGTTGCCATCTGATGTACTAAGTTAATGTTGAAACAACATTAATATTTCAACTACACTTCAATGATGCGTCAACAAATTCCTGACCAAAAATTTGGCAAAAACCTTTTAAAATATAAATGACACATTTCCAGCAGTTGAGTTAATTTATTTTATTCAATCAATCAATCAATGACAAAAATATATTAAAAGATCATTCTTTAAAAAAGAAAGGGGGAGAAATAGGACAAAAGCATTTCAACCTTTAAAAATAAAATTGGCTTCAGAAGTCTGATGTCATAACTACAGGTGGTCCAACGGTTCAGGTTTTTAAAAATCTGTCATACATCAGACTACTGCCTCTTTTCCTTTGGGTTCTCTGAAATCTGAAAAAGAAAGCATGATGTTACTCGAGAACAAGTCAGTTCAGTTGCCACATTCAAGAATGTTAATATACTAACACAATACGATTTGCTTTTTAAAAAAAGTTGCTGAACACAAAATATTTTAACTATGATTAAAGTACCGTTAAATTCTGATTATTTCATTTATTTTTCTAAAATCTATTAATGCTTCAATATAAAAAAAAAAATCACTATGGCAGGGGTGTCCGATTTTATCTCCAGCCCTAATTAAACACACCTGAAGCAGCTAATCAAGCTAATCAAGGTCATTAGGATCAATGGAAACTTCCATGCAGGTGTTGGAGCTAAACTCATGACTTCATGAAGAGGAACAAACACCTATGAGCTATAGCCATTAACAATATCTCAGTTCAATTTCTGTGAAACTACATAGCATTCAAGTAACACGTTTATCTTGTAGAATGAAAGAACTTAGGTTTTTTCAATGAAAATTTCTTTAAAGGGATGGTTCAGCCCAAAATGAAAAATCTGTCATCATTTACTCACCCTCAAGTTGTTCCAAACCTGTATGAGTTTCTTTCTTCTGTTGAACACAAAAGAAGATATTTTAAAGAATGTTGGTAACCAGAAAGTTGACGATGGCCATTGATTTCCATAGTAGAAAATAAATACCATGGAAGTCAATGGCTACCATCAACTGTCTGGATGCCAACATTCTTCACTCTATCTTCTTTTGTGTGCAGCAGAAGAAAGAAATTCATACAGGTTTGGAACAACTTGAGGATGAGTAAATAATGACAGAATTTTCATTTCGGGATGAACTATCCCTTTGAAGCTGCAGATTCACCTTATGTAGACCTTAATCTCTTCAAATATCACAAAATAGCCATGTCAGTCACTTTCTTAATAAACACAAGATGTTTTTTGTTATTGTGTTTCAGTGGAAATTTCTCAAATTTAATACAGATTCAGGAATATGAATGATTACCTGATTAAGCAGTGATAAGGCACAGGATATCATCAAGTCCCAGGTCAGGTGATTATGCTGTCGACAACAACTCTGTGTATAATCAATGTCAGCATTATCAGGAGGGGGGTGCTTTTTTTTTATTTATTGTCCATCTTTGTCGGCCTTCATTCCTACTAAAGGAGCAATGTGCTCTGCATGCAAGCACTGATGGATGCAAGACATGAGCTATGTTTGCAGTGTAACTTTCTTGCTCATGTTCATGTCTCCTGCACTTCAAGAAATGTGTTAAATGACGTTAGAACTTTATTCAGGAAATTCGTAATAAACTTTACTAAAGCAATGTGCATTTTTTAAGTATGTAGATGCACCATTGTTTGAAACTGTGCTAGAGAAGTGATGTAAGTATGTCAGGTGCTTCAACAAACAAGACTTCTGTATTAGGATGCACCTATGTTTTCTCTCTAATGAGGAAGCATTACACTACTGAGAAGTGCACATGCAAAACCAAAATGGGCGTTTACCAATCAGTGGCCAATTTCAAACTACAATAAATGTTTTTCAAACATTTTTCAACAGACTTGCTAAACCACCCCACCCCTAAACCAAGCCCCCACTGGATTAGCAAATCAGGTAAAGCGGTTGAAAATGCCCATTGTGGTTTGAAAACGCCCCACTGATAGAGAAACACCCACTAGTGTTCTGCAGAGATACATGCCTGAATGATCTTGTGCTCATCAACTACAAATCACTGTTAGTTCAATGTCACTGTCTCCACCGATGTGTGCTGTTGGCTTTCATTCAAATTTCAATGCTGATCCAACACACTTTAAACACTGAAATGTCAATCTCAACCCAAATTATGGTTTGGATCAAAACTCAACATTGTATTAATGTTCCCATGCTATCTGTGCGATTTATTTCAACACTTTACTTACTTGGAAAATTAATGTATGTTAGTAGATTTAGTAACAATAAATAAAATGCAAGTAAAAAGCATGCTAAAAACAGAAATACATTATATGCACCATTGTTTGAAACTCTGAGAGTTCATGCATGTCAAACACACAAGACTTCCGTATAGGATGCACCTTGTGTTTTCTCTCTAATAAGGAAGCATCAATTAACTACTGAGAAGCCCACATGCAAAACCAAAATGGGTGTATACCAATTAGTGCCAACTTTCAAACTACAATTGTTTTTTCAAAAGACTTGCTAAAATCATGAGGGCCCACCCCTAAACCAAACCCCCAGTGTATTAGAGCAAATGAGGTAACACCATTGAAAGTGCCCATCATGAACTGAAACGCCCCACTGATTGGGAAACACCCAGTAGTGTTTTGCACAGATACATGCCTGCAAGATATTGTGCTCATAAACTAAGACTCACTGTCAATGTCACTGTCTTCACCCATGTGTGCTGTTCACTTTCATCAACATTTCAATGCTGATCCAACACACTTTAAACATTGAAATTTTGATGTCAACCAAAATGATGGTTTGGATCAAAACTCAATATTGAATCAATGTTACCATGCTGTCTGGGATAAATACTTTACCTTCCGAGTCTTTCGTTCATTTGTCACATGACAAACGCATATACGAGCTCCTGCAGAGGTGGTGAAAGCAGGCCGACACTGCCACTGTGGCATAGGCTACAACAGGCCTAATGTGTGAAACTGGGTAGGTGGAGTAACTATTATGTGTCGTCATCCCGCCAATGAGTCTCACTCCAGCCAAAGTCCCAAAGTTGGCAACCCTGCACACAGTAAGAGCTTAATGACCATGGTAAAATGTCCCAGTGGAGAACCACAGATCAAAACTAACTTTAGCTGGATAATAACTTTATTCTAGAGCTGCTGTAAAGCCAAAACTATCTCTGTTACTGTAATTTACAATTTTCACAGTAAAGCTTTTTAGAAACTAGCTATACTGTTAAAAGCGCTATATAGACTTGACTGATCTAGTTTAATTTAGTATCAATCATTATTTGTATTTTTTTTCCCACTGGATAACTGCTTTGCACAATCTGCTTGAATAAGACATATTCATGTAATTAACTTATTTACTAATGTTAACTATATTTCCTGATTGTTCAAGAGTCATTTGCTGTAGTTGCATAAGCTGTAAAATGTTAAACATACTGAAAAATAGAGCTGGTTGTTTTCTTGATTTTAAGATGGCATAAAATGCCATTAAAACTGCTGTTCTTTTTTTTTTTACTTTTCCGGTTCTGAAACAATTAACTATATGCTTTAAATGTTTTATATTATTTTGCTTAATGCATATCATCTTTAGTTTGTTGTGCATGACAGAGGGAAAATATTTTTGTTTATGAATTATATTTTGAGTTCGTTCTGTGAGTGACGTCATTTGTATTGGACAGCGGTTTCATTTATAATGAAAGCATAATTTCTTTAGTAATAATTTCTCGAAGTTTTAGCAGCTTTCTTATTAGCTGATAAACAAAGAGAGTCATAAAATAATTTTAAATCAACACAAAAAAGTCTAAAATTGGGCTTCGAAACAGTTACTTTACACTTATGAACATAAAACTCGCCACATAAAGTAAGCAGTTTTAATCTGTCATCCATCTCCTTTGATCCGGAGTCCCAAATCAAAAACAGCACATTCACAACCTCAAAAGTAAAGAGTTTGTAATAAGCAGAAAAAATAAGCCAGGCTACTTCTTTCCAGAACTCTTTTGCATAATCACATTCAAAAAACAAATGTGGTATTGTTTCAAGATTAGAATTACAGAATGCGCAATGTGAAGAGATGTCTAACTTAAACTTAGAAAGAAGAGAGTTACAGGGATAGTAATTATGTAAAATTTTAAAGTGAAGCTCTTTCCACTTATTAGGTAACATAAACTTATTAATGCCAGTCCATATATTAATGGTAGAAAGAGAAGGATAATTTAATTTCCATTTGAAAAAAACTTTGGGATGACAGCTGATCTCCCTAATAAGAAATCTTCAAATCCAAAAATTGTTACATTTGACATTGGAAAGCTCCAAACCTCCAATAGACAACTGGGGCATTTCACAAACGGATACTCTGTAGCTACAGTATGACCTAACCATATGCAAACGTTTAAGTGAAATAGAATTGATAACCCAGTTATAAACTTTAGGTGAGCATTTGATAAATTCATTGTAGGAATAAAAGCTACCATCGTTCTTCAACAAATCCAAAACAAAAATAACACCTTTGTCAACCCAATCCTTAATAAAGATAGATTTTTTTCCACGCAGCACATTCTGATTGTTCCATATAATACACCTATGAGGGGAAAAGTTGTGGCAAAAGGCAAGCTTACAGGCCTCCAAGGCTTGCTTATGAAAATTAGCAAGCTTAAACGGCAGTTTGTTGCATTTAAAATCGCAAGACAATAAAAAATGTAACCCTCCATATTTTCCAAAGATAAATTTAGGTATGTGAAACCATAGCAAATTAGGATCAGCATTCAGGCAGCATTTAATCCAGCCGATCTTGAAAACCTGATTGAGAGTACTGAAGTCCAAAGCATTCACACCTCCCTCCAAAGTATTTCTTATCAAAGTCTTCCTTTTAACATACTCAGTTTTATTTTTCCACAAGAATTTAAATAGTATAGAGTCAATAGATGAGCATGTTTTTGGGTTGACATATAAGGACAAAGCTGGGTAAACTTCAGCTTTAGCTATCAAGACACGACCATAGATAGTTAAATTTCTTTGCAGCCAGCAATTGAAGACATTCTTTAATTTATTTGTCCGTTGTGAAAAATTATCTAAAATTCTATCTTTGGGTGATTTACTTATTAAAATGCCTAAATATCTAACAGAACTTTTGACCTCAATACCTTCTATATGACCTTTTTCAAGACTGTGAATTGGTATAATTTCACTTTTATTTCGATTAACAGTGAGACCAGAAGCATTAGAAAAAGTTTTTAAAGCTTCCAAAATAACAGGAACCTGTTTCTCATCTTTTAAAAACAGACAGGTGTCATCCGCCAGTTGACTAATTAGAAAAGTGTGTTCAGCTACAACAATACCCTGAACATCTACACAGCGAGTAATAAAAATATTAAGAAACTCTGTGACTAATAAAAACAAAAATGGTGAAAAAGGACACCCTTGTCTGATGCCCCTGCTAATCGTAAACCGTGGGAAAAAACATCATTCACCAAAGATACATTGCTGTTAATATTTTTGTAAAAAGTCTGACCTATTCTGATAAAGGAAGAGCCAAAACCAAATTTGCGCAAAGATTCAAACATAAACTCATGCTCGACTGTTTCAAAGGTCTTATAAAAGTCTAAAAATAAAATGATTGCACCATCGTTGATCAATTCATTATAATCTAAAATATCTAAAACAAACCGAATGTTATTTGCTATGTGCCTACCTTTCATAAAGCCAGATTGGGAAACTGAGACAATTTCTTCTAAGCATGGTTTCAATCTATTTGCATAAAGGGAAGCTAACAATTTATAATCAGAATTAAGTAAAGTAATTGGGCGCCAATTATCTAAATATGAAGAATCTTTGTTAGGCTTTGGGATTAAAGTGATCAAGCCCTGCTTCATGGACTCAGTTAATTCACCTTTCTTTATACAGTCTTTAAAAACTTCCAAAACAAGTTTTTTTAAGTCTTGCCAAAAGGTCCTATAAAATTCAAAAGGCAGTCCATCTGGACCTAGCCTGGCTAACATCAGACCTGGTCTGGGAACCACATGTTCATTTTCTCGTATTTGAGGCGTGGTTTACGAATGCCCAGAGCCGTTTATTGGACGCAACGATTGTCTATCAAATGCGCCTGTTAGTAGCTCATAGCCAATCGTTTCAATTATACCAGATGACGTATGTAGAGCGAGAGAAATTCGACGGGGAAGAAGACGAAATAAACTTGCGTTCTAAACTACTTAGAACACTATCTAAGGCTGCATCGATAGGCAACTTCGCTTCTGCTGCCATGTTAGATCCATAGATATAAACAAACTGCTTCGGTGTGTCGCATAGATGTCGTCATCGTCTTGCTGCTCCATCCCCGTTCTGTGATTGGTCCCCTCGCTGAGGCGAAAATCTAGTCCATGGAATCCAGGCTGCCTAGCAGCATGAATAAAATCGCGCTGCGCACAAGGCAGCATGGGGAAACCCAGGCTAATCTGGACCAGGGCTTTTATTGAGGGGGTCTTTCTGGATAATCATATCCAACTCTTCCATAGTCAAGTCCATCTCACAAGACGACCGATTTCCATCACTTATAATAGGTGTGAATGCTTGAACCCTCTCAAAAAAACTATCAGCAAACTGAGGTTTAAATGAAGAAGAATAAAGCTGTGAATAAAAATTGGAAACAAAATTAGAAACTCTAGCTTCATCTGTGACCAAATTTCCCTCAATATTTAGAGAAAATCGCGCACACGCTCAGTCAGAACAGCCCGTGACTGGAGAGAGTCAGTCATGTATGTCTCCGCATTAAAAAGTGAAAATATGCTGTATTTAGTGAAGTTTTGAGTTGATATTAATTATGGAAGTGTAAAAAAAAAACGGTACAAGTTTATGTATGCGCTTTTACGCCAACAGTTCGATGTATTTTGGGAGTTTTATTAACGCGCGCAGTTTTCCCTGTTAATAAATGTATCCACGTATAATTTTTTTGTGGATCGAGTCAGTGGAAATGTTTTTTATTCTAGTAAATGTGTGTATCTTTCATTTTGATGTTAAAATCATATTGTAAAAAACTATGGATGTAGTGTCTGTGACGTCACCCGTAGGTTTCTGAAGACCGTTTTTGACATAGATATCATATAATAAAGGCTAGATGTCTCATCCGCGCTGCTGGCCAATGGAGGTCGACGTCCGCACACGGTGGCCATCTTACCACAGGGTGCTCGCTCACTCGTAACATGGTGCATGTACTTTTAAATAACCATAACTTGCTCAATTTTCAACCGATTTTCAAACGGTTTGGTTTGTTATAAATGTCAGAGATGTAGTTATGACACTGCATACATATGAATAAATATAACAATGGACTTCCATATGAAAGAATTATAGCCACGTTAATAACGTTTGTAAGAAACCAAACCGTTTGTAAATCCGTCAAGATTTCAGCGAGATAAGAGGATTTGTGTGCGTGCTGATCACTCACCTTAATTCACAGCTTCCCTGTGGTAAGATGGCTGCCGGTGATGCCGGAAGTGACTCCGCCGGAAGACATCTAGCCTTTATTATATGATATCTATGGTTTTTGAAGCCTAAAGTGGGCGTAGCAGACCGTCGCCATCTTGGTAGTGCGTCACTCCCGAATTTATTTATTTTTACAGTCAGACAATGAGCCGAGGTAACGTGATGGCTAACAGACAGTAGACAAACGGCTAATGATGACTAATAAATACAGCAGCGGGAATCCACCCGTCACTCAAAAGTGAACACCCTTAATTTATGCAGAACTTTAAGGCTTAATATAATGTAAACGGATGAGTTATAAATTCATCCCCTCACAGTTGTCATGAAGGGCAAAATAAGCTGTATAGACCAAAGCCACTTTTTGCTCCAGGCTGTAAACGTCTTTTTTTCTGCTGTAAAGTTGGGCATTTCAACATGGGGGAGATGCAGATTTGACTCACTTCTACACCCAGCCTCAAGCGGCCAGTATAAAATGTATATATCCATGTATTAGATGAATTGCAGTTCCCTTTCGTAAAGGGAACTCCCGCTGCATCGATACTCGATACTTTGGGGAATGCCCTCGGCATGACGCGTCTGAAGTCTGTAATGGAATTACTCCAATCTTGATTGGTGCTGTGTCTTTCGTCACTCGTGACGTTGCATGTGACGGTGATCCGGAAGCTATAAAAGGACAACGGAACATAGCCGCGTCAGCTTTTCTGTCTTCAGCAAGCGTTCTGTGTGACTGTATTGTCTCATTTGGTGTTGTCTGTCTATCTCAATATATATGGCGAATATAGAGAAACGACTCGGCGGTGTGCGGTGTGCGTCCCCTTGCCCATGCTATTTGAGCGAGGATGACACGCACTCGTTCTGTGTTGTTTGTCTGGGAGTGGAGCATGCACGGGCAGTGCTCGAGGGCGCTGTCTGTGCAAACTGTTTTCAGCTATCTATGAAAGAGCTCCACTCCCGTTTGAGCTTGTTCGATCAATTAGATCAGGCTCGCGTTCCCAGTGCATCAGGTCCCGCGTCTGTTGAGGCAGCGCGCCGCTTGTATGCATGGGATTCGCACGTGGGGCTGGCATATAATACTGAGACGGTTGCGACCCTTTCTCAGTGTTTATTAACCAGCTCCACTGGTCTCGCGCACGGTTCGGAAGCCCGCGCTGCGGCTTCTTCCGACCGTGTTAAAGACACAGCGTTTGATTTATCTGGCTCAGAGGAGTTAGATATTATCAACACTGAATCACGTGGATATGGGGATTCGCCACCCCATATTCCCGTTATTGAGGAGTTGCTGGAGGTTGTGACCAGGGCAGTGGTTAAATTAAATGTTGAATGGCCATATAATAAGCAGGAAGCGACTAAGAAAAATAAAATGGATGAGCGCTTCCTGCAGACCCAGTCACAATCTTTGTGTCAGAGCCTTCCCTTTTTCACTGATCTCCATACTGAGGTATCGAGATCGTGGAAAAATCCATGTTCATCTCAATTATTTTCCCCCCATGTATATATTTACTCATCCATTAGGGAATCTAATGAGAATGGTTATGTGGTGATGCCTCGGGTTGAGGAATATTTTGCAAAATATTTTCTCCCCGACATTGCGTCACCCCTGATAGCTCAGACACTTCCCTCCAAATCTCGTACATCGAATTTGTTAGGGAAAGCATATATGGCGGTGGGTCGAGCCGGTGCATGCCTACACACGATGGGGTTATTACAGGCATATCAGGCTGACCTCCTCAAAGAGGTGGATGATAACTGGGAGGTCTCACTCAACGGTATTACTGAATTTCGTAGAGTAGCTGACTTATCTCTCCGTATTATTAAAGAGACGGCCCGTGCTATTGGCCGTTCTATGGCAGCACTAGTCGTCTCAGAGAGACATTTATGGCTTAATCGCTTGGGGATCGGGGAGAAAGACAGGGCTTTCCTTCTCGATGCCCCCTTTCGCCTTCTGGCCTCTTTGGCGATGCGGCAAGAACCGTTGTCGAGAGGCTTCAGGAGGCAGAGCGACAATCAGCTATCCCCAGTTGTCAATCCAGGTCTCATGGGGTTGCTGCCAGGGGGCAGCCTCATGGGACAGCCGCCAGCTCCTCATATTTTGAGAAGGTTTCCTCTTGTGCCCCCCCGTATAAGGCTTGGGGCCAGAAGAAACATTCTCGCATGAGGCCCTCTATATCGAGGACAGGTCTGAGGACTGTCTCTCGGGCTAAGATGGCTTCAACTAAGAGGTCTTGTCGTAACACGCAGACCCTTATGGCTGTTTCCCCAGGAGAGCGAGTACAGGAGTCTCGCCCCCTTATACAGCCCTTAGGAAATCGATGTTTACTTCCCGCCGCCGACGGCGCTTCAGGACACATCGGCTTCCGGCGAACACAAATCGCAGTATCTGCCCGAAAACGTTGCGGCCCTGTCGAGTTCGCTGCCTCTCAGGAGGTCTGTAGAGAGCGTATTTCGGTTAGTTCCTGCCAGCTAGCTGCTTCAGGTCACCGAAACCATTTGGAAATTTTTAGCCGAGGCCAGTCTCGAGGGACTGGTCCCCATAATGGCATATTTAGACACCCCGAGGGGTCTTCAAAATATAGCCTAGGGGGTCCTGCTTTCAGTGGAGCTAATATACAAATATTATCTACTAAGGGTGGTTCACATGTCTGCCAGCCCTGAGCAGGGTCGGTTTTTGGAACAGGAAGTCTAGTCTCTCTTAACACAGGAAACCTCAAGGTGGGCTCTTCCTCGGTTTCGGGAGCCCGGGTTCTACAGCCGGTACTTCATAGTTCCTGTGAGGGAAGGGGAGTAAGGCCTTGTTTCGGATCTCAGGGTACTGGATCAACCTCTGAGGGGGTTCAGATTCAAGATTCCTACTGTCAGTCAGACCAGCTCCGAGGACTGGTCTGTCGTGATAGATCCACAAGCTCCTTAACTCCTCATTCCCTTCTAACCCCATCACAGGAAGTTTCCGAGATCCGCTTTTGGGGGAAAAGCGCATCAGTTCTGGATTCTTCCATTCGGCCTAGTATTGTATCCCCGCACCTCCTCGGAATGCATGGTCACTGTCCTAGCTCCATGGAGTCTTCAGGGCATCCTCATTCCTGTCCATTGACTACTAGAGCAGACGGTTCAACACCGAGGTGTTGTTCTGAGTCTCGTGAGGTGCTCGGGAATATGGCTAGGAAAAATCACCACTGCCTCTTCAGAGAAACCGATTCCTGGGGGCGGTGTAGGTTATAGTCATGATGCAGGCACAATTGTCTCCAGCTCAGACATTCATCTTCCTGACCATAGTCATGAATATCAAGCTAGGCCAGGCCACCACTATATGACCTTATCAAAGAGTGGGCTCGCTGGCAGCAGTGTTCAACATACTATTCTTTGGCCTGCTGTACGTGGGGGCCCTGTAGTAGTGGCTCAGGACCAATGGGTTTTTCCCGAGAGGGAACCCACTCTGCATGACCAGAGTTACGCGCACATGCCCTCGTTTTCTGATCATGGGGAGGAAGTTATGGTTTCTGCTCCTAGAACCTGTGTTGGAAACACAGGGTCTGAGGAAACTTCAGAGAGACCATCAGGTTCTATTTTTGACAGACACTACGTCGGTGGTCTCTCTGATCAAAGAGGGGGCAGTCATCCTGTCGAGGCAGGGGTTGCGGCCCGGGGATTTCAAACTCCACCCCAAGTTGGCTTTAGCCGGGATGGAGGTCGGTGTGTCGGAGGTGGTCCTGTTTCCCCTTCATGTGGACGGCCACCTTCTGCGCCACCTCTTCCATGCTCTTCCAGCTCTGCTGGGTCTGGATATCATAATACAGACATGGTTGAGGCCATGTCTGTGTATACTTTCCCCGATTGTTCTGCCCCCGGGGGTTTTAGAGTACAAGAGGGTTCGGCAGTACGGGATCAGCTTACTCTTAGTAGCCCTGTGCTGACAGGCCCGAATATGGCTTCCAAACATCTGGGCCCTTCTGGGAATCTGGATCAGGATGGTCCTCCCTCCTCAGTCCGAGGTCGTGATATTTCACCCTTGGCTGTAGCCCAAGAAGCTGCTGGATTGGCCCCTGAGGGGGACCAATTCATAAATTCTGGTCTCTCAACCGAGGTTGTTGAGACCATTCTAAACTCTAGAGCCCCCTCCACGAGGAAACTTTATGCATTTAAATGGAAAATCTTCATTTTATGGTGCAGAGAACGTCAGTTGGACCCAGTTAACTGCCCAGTGGCTTCAGTACTGGAGTTCCTCCAGAATCGTTTCTCTGACGGGCTCTCCCCGTCCACGCTTAAGGTCTATGTGGCGGCTATATCAGCCTTCCACACGCCTTTAAGGGTGGGCACGCTGGGGACACACCCACTCGTAATTCGTTTCCTTCGTGGAGCCAGGAGGATGAGGCCTGCTATCCAGCCTAGGGTCCCCACGTGGGACCTGGCAGTGGTCCTTGAAGGTTTATCCCTGGCACCCTTCGAACCCCTGGATAAGGTGTCTGAGAAATTTTTATCCTTTAAGGTAGCCTTCCTGCTCGCTATTACTTCCCTGAAACGAGTTGGCGACCTGCAGGCGCTATCTGTGGCTCCCTCTTGCCTCGAGTTCTCTCCTGGCAGAGTGAGAGCCATTCTCCACCCTAGACCTGGCTACGTGCCTAAGGTGCCCACGAATGTGGCACGGTCTATAATCCTTCCGGCCTTTCATCCTCCACCGCATGTGTCGGCTGATCAAGCTAAATTACACTTGTTATGCCCGGTCCGAGCTCTTGAGGCCTATGTACATAGGACCTCGGGCTGGAGGAAGTCGGACCAGCTGTTTGTGTGTTTTGGGTTATCCAAGAGGGGCTCCCCGGTCTCCAAACAGACTATTAGCAAGTGGATAGTAGAGGCTATTTCTTCAGCTTACGAGGTGCGCAATCTGCCTTCACCTCTCCTGATAAAAGCTCACTCAACCAGAGGAGTGGCATCCTCTAGAGCAGGGGTCGGCAAGTAACTTTGGCCGCGGGCCAATATTTTTTTTAGCCAGTAGATGGCGGGCCAGCTACACAGAGTAGGCCTATGGATACAAATTAAATACTCTTATATAGGTCTATAATCGCAGAATATGATGGGTCCGTCACCGTCCGTGGATCATTCGTTCAATCGTTTTTTTTAAAAATTAAAACCAAAAATAAAAAGATGAAAAACGACTTGTTTTTCCATTATTTATTTCCTGAACTAAAATGAAAAAAACGAATAACGACGGGTTTTCTGATGTTCTGATTGTGCTCAGATCAAAAATAGAAAAAATGAATTACTGGATTAGACAGATTTTAATTTTTATTTTGAATTTAACACCTTAGGCATATATCAAGGAAATCATTTTAAACAGATCAAGTATTATTGTGGTAACAGAACAGATTACAGCCATTTTAATAAAGGTGAGAATCATGCCTCATTCGCTTACAGTCCGACTTTTGAACTTTATTCCTTTTTTTATTATTATTATTATTATTATTATTATTTATTCGGGGGGCACACATGCACACCTAAGGTTTAAGGAGGTCTGTCAATATAAATATTAGGCTATTTTAACATTGTAGGCCTACTGTCAGCAGAGAAAAAAATGCCACAGAAAAAAATTTGGAAATATAAATAACATAAATTAAATAGGACAAAGCCTATCACTCAAATTTCTAAGCAACATAAACGAAAATCATATTGCCCTACTGACAAATGAAGTAGGCTATTTTCTGCCGAACTATTTCAAACATCCTTGCAAAAAAAAGAATCTTGTTGCTCCTCAGAGCTAGGTGTAGCCTACAGGTGGTCAGAATTAAGTGTGGATGCGCTGTCCAAAGGTGTATGGATGGGCTATTGTCAGTCAGACCGCCCGCTCCGTCCAAAGTACACCAGAGTTGTGACCGCTACCATCTTTTGACGCGCGAATGGACACAAAGTGGTCAAGCGTATAACTAGACGCGGCAGGCGCGAATTTGACGTGCTATTCGCGTCCGGTGTGAACGCACAGTTATACTTTAAAATGTAATCCCGCGCCGCATGATTCCCTATATGTGCGTTGCACACGGCGGTGAAATCGCCGCACGACTACGGCTTTTCTCAAGTATTGGAAGAGTTTTGTGCAGCATTTAGGACTTCCAAAATAATCCGGCGGGCCAGAAAATATTGCTGGCGGGCCAGTTTTGGCCCGCGGGCCGCCAGTTGCCGTTCCCTGCTCTAGAGCCTTGCTAGCAGGGGTTTCTCTTCAGGAGGTCTGTGATGCTGCTGGCTGGGCCTCCCCACACACCTTCATCAAACATTACAGTCTGGATCTGCCCTCTACACCAGGTTCACAAGTTCTCATGTCTTGAGTGTGCCAGATTGCTTCACACCAGGACGGGGTCTCTCAGTGTGGCGGCGTGGGTATTCGTTCCCCAAAGTATCGAGTATCGATGCAGCGGGAGTTCCCTTTACGAAAGGGAACGTCTCGGGTTACGTATGTAACCCTCGTTCCCTGAGTAGGGAACGAGACGCTGCATCCCTCGGCCACACTTTTCGCGCTCCCGAGAACGACTTGATTCGACCCTTTAAAAGGCTATGTTCCGTTGTCCTTTTATAGCTTCCGGATCACCGTCACATGCAACGTCACGAGTGACGAAAGACACAGCACCAATCAAGATTGGAGTAATTCCATTACAGACTTCAGACGCGTCATGCCGAGGGCATTCCCCAAAGTATCGAGTATCGATGCAGCGTCTCGTTCCCTACTCAGGGAACGAGGGTTACATACGTAACCCGAGACGTTACTGTTAGGGAGGACGGTAATTAACATGTCTTTTCTCATGCATCCTTCAGCTGAAAGACAGTGAATCTGAAGAAGTGTGTGTGTTGATTGTCTGTCCTCTGTCAATAAAACTGAAGATGTTCATTTAGGTGAAATCTGCTGTATATTTACAAGACACATTTTTTTGTGTGTGTGACAACATTCACTTTCATTTGTATAATGCAAGTTCGAAGACAAAACATGCAGCCTATTATCTTAATTCCATAGTTACCTTTTACATAAAATCATTCCTGATTTTATGATTTTTTTTTTAATTAGTTCAAATGCATGATGATCACTGACTGTTTGGCTTAGTTTATATATATATATATATATATATATATATATATATATATATATATATATATATATATATTGTTAATAAAGTTAATATATTTGTAGTTTATGCCAATCATAAGGGCTGTGAAAAATAAGCAAATAATCTAGGAATATAAATGCATTTATATCATAATCTTGCACAGCAGTTGTCGTTCACATATTGACTATTAACAAGAGGATTACAAAACTAACCTTTGGTACATCGAAAATATAATATTTGATAAACAGATCTCACTTGTTTTCTGTTATTAAATCAGGGTTCACTTGAAAATTCACATTTATCCTCCTTGAACTCATTCTAACAACTTTAAAATATATATACTATGGAAAATATATATACTATGGAAGTCATTGTTACCAGAAACTGTCTGGTTACTGACAATCTTCTAAATATCTTTCTTTGTGTTCAGCAGAAGAAATAAATTCATACAGGTTTGAAACAACATGAGGGTGAGTATATGATGACAGAATTTTCATTTTAAAGTGGAGTATCCCTTTAAATGTGCCAATTTACAGAATATTACCATAATGAATGAGCTGAAAACAGGGAACTTTTGGAGACAAAGAGGCTTTTCAGCAGCAGTTTAACATGATGGCTCTGTACTTTTTAAATGCAGATTGGATAAAAACACAGTGATCACAGTTCACGCCTGCAGTGAAGCCCCTCCCACAACAATTCACCAATAAATACTGTGAATATTCCCATCATCCTACAAGAGAAGGACAAACTCCAGGAGTAGCAGCTGAAATCTGTGTGACTGTTAAAGATGGAGTTTATTAAAGAGGAGATTGAAGACATGAGTGATCCAGAACCATCCAGAATAAAACATGAAGATACTGAGGAACAAATAGGTTGGTGTCCATTGTTGATTCTTCATTGTTGACTGCTTTGGTGGATGTGAATTAAGCAGTATATGGATGATAAATTATGGAGAGATGCATCTAAATGATCATAACCTTGTAGCAGTTGTCAAACATATTTTAACTATATTAACAAGTGAATGACAGAACAAAATTTTGCCACATAAAATATCTTATACCTGATCTCTTTTGCTTTCTGATATTAAATCAGGGTTCACTTGAACTGATTCTAAATGTATTTATGTGTATTTTAGACCAGATAAGAATGAAAGAGCAAATACAAGAACTAAATGAAGTGGAGGAGGAACATCATAACTTTACAATTCAGAGAACAAAAGCCAAAAAGACGCACACCTGCACTCAGTGTGGAAAGAGTTTCACTGAGAAAGGAAACCTTAACAAACACATGAGAATTCACTCTGGAGAGAAACCGTATACATGCACTCAGTGTGGAAAGAGTTTCACTCAGAAAGGAGACCTTAAGAGACACATGATAATTCACACTGGAAAGAAATCGTATACATGCACTCAGTGTGGAAAGAGTTTTACTCATGCAACAGGTCTCAGGTATCATCTGCATATTCACTCTGGAGAAAAGCCATTTAACTGTGATCAGTGTGGTAAAGATTTTATTTCATCATCACAACTAAAAACACACCTGAAAGTTCATTCAGATGAGAGGCCTTATGTGTGTTCTCTCTGTGGAAAGAGCTTTTCACTGCTTGACAGTTTTAAACGGCACCAGAAAACACACAATGAAGTGAGAGATCATGTGTGCTTTGACTGTGGGAAGAGCTTTACTACATCTGGTGATCTGAAACAGCATCAACGAATTCACACTGGAGAAAAACCTTACAAGTGCTCATATTGTGACAAGAGTTTCATTCTGTCTGGAAACCTGAAAACACACAAGCGAGTTCATACTGGAGAGAAGCCGTACGACTGCACTCAGTGTGAGAAGAGTTTTAGATATAAAACAAGCCTTCTGAGTCACATGAAGTTATGTCGCAAGAAGTCGTCACAATGAGCAACATTTCATTTTTATTTCAAATACATTCAAGTAAATGGTGTGAGATATACAAAATATGGAGTTGCTTCCAAAAGAGTGGGTCGTGGAGTTTGCTTTTAAAGAAACAACAACATACATAATTATTTGATTTTATAATATGAGGCTTTTATTTTGAAATAAATGCATGAAAGCTATTGAGACTTCTGTCAGACTCACTTTCTTTCAAAAAAGCAACTGAGAAAAATGTGTTTTCCTAATTCAGTATCTGCGGTCAAAGATCTTGCAAAATTATATGTCATATAATATAATAGCATAAAAATTTAGTACTGGGAATGAAGATGTGCTTGATCCATAACCTTGAAATCAGCATAGAACTGATAAACTCAAACATGTCATTGTCTGCTGTAAAACCTTATAAATTCTAATAGGGAATTGTGTATTGTTTTCAGTTAATACATTTAGAGATTAAAGGGGACCCCCTTTAAGATCCCCTTTTCCAAGATGTAAAACAATTCTCTGATGTCGCCAGAGTGTGTATGTGAAGTTTTAGCTCAAAATACCCCACAGATATTTTTTATAGCATTTTAAAATTGCCACTTTTTGGGATTGAGCAAAAACTCACTGTTTTAGAGTGTGTCCCTTTAAATGCAAATTAGCTGCTGCTCCCGCCCCCCTTTTCAGACGAGGGAGGAGCTTCTACACTGTAAAACCCAACAAGTTAACTCAACTCAAACCGATTAAGGAAACTAATTGCGGCAAACCATTTAAGTTTTAAAATAAATACATATGAGTATTGTGAACTTATATATATTGAGTCATATTCACTCATAATTTAGTGTTCGTTTAGTCATTCATTTTGAGTATAGTAACTTGAATATTTTAAGTTCATTCCATTAAACTTTTAAAGTAATTTAAACCATTTAAACTAACTGGTTTGAGTTCATTTAATAAATCTAATCAAGTCATAACAACTATATAGCTACTCAAATGGTTTTAGGAAACCGATTGCGGTAAATGATTTAAGTTGATTAAACTCAAATTAATAAAGTTTTATAAGACAAAGGAAAAACATTGGTATAAAGCAGGGTTCCTCAAACTCGGTCCTGGAGGGCCACTGTCCTGCACAGTTTAGCTCCAACCCTGATCAAACACACCTAGCTGTGAGTTTCTAGAGATCCTGAAGACATTGATTAGCTTGCTCAGGTGTGTTTGATCAGTGTTGGAGCTAAACTCTGCAGGACAGTGGCCCTCCAGGACCGAGTTTGAGGAACCCTGGTATAAAGAAATGGTCAAAGAAAAGGATGCAGTTATTAATAGTATTTATTGAAAAATAATTTATTTTACAAAAGGTTCTCAGTGATGAATGTTGTGAAAGATGGTCAGTCAGTCTCCTCACTGTCCAAAATACAAAACTGCACATGACTTCTGTCTGGCGAACTGTGAATAAACAAACAAACAAAAAAAACATTAATCTTCCACTGACAAAACTGGTTTACTCACAGCATAAATGCTAGAATAGAGGTTATGCGTGACGTCACCGTCGGCTAAGTGGCAAAAAGACTGAGCGGCAGCATTTGTTTTCACTATAAAAACACACAAACACATCTAAAATGGAAAAGAGCTTTGAGATTGACAGTACAACTAGATTTGACAAGATCCAAAATGACTTACATTGCATTTCAAGGTGCACATTTTACATTCTTATCAGTTCTCAGTTCTTGCTTTCCCTGGGAAATTACCTTTTTCTTTAGTTTTTGCCATGTGAATGACAGTCACTGGAGGATAGTCAGTCAGTCTTCTTACTGAAATAGATCCAAAAATGCGCAGGACACGTTTGTCTATTTTGAACTGTGAAAAAAAAAATTAAAAAAAAAAATTAATACATTTTCCACTGACAAAAATGTAATTTACTCACAGCATAATAAATAGAATAGGTCAGTTTGTAGTACCTTTTTCTTTCATTTTTGCCACGTGAATGACAGTCGATGTGGAGGATAGTCAGTCAGTCTCCTCACTAGACCCTAAATTGCACGGAACACGTTTGTCTATGCAAATACATGAGAAAACACAAAAATATGAATTACTCTTACACTGACAAAACTGTAGTTTACTCATCATTATAAATGAGGAAATATGTCAGCTTGTATTAACTTTTTTTTTTTTCGTATGAATGATGGTCGGTGGTTGATAGTCTCCTCACCGATATCCAAAATTGCCCAAGGGACACATTTGTCTATGACAAAATGTGAGAAAAAACACAAAATATTAATTAGTTTTCCACTGTCAAAAAATTGGTTTACGTTACTCACAGCATAATAAATAAAGGAATAAGTCAGCTTGTATTACCTATTTCTGCAGTTGTTGCCATGTGAATGACAGGCGGTGGATGGTAGTCTCAATCACTGATAATGATCCAAAATGGCTCGGGACACTTTTGTCTAAGCAAAAATGTGAGAAAACACACAGAAATTAATTAATCTTCCACTGAAAAAACTTAAGTTTATTCACAGCATTATAAATGAAGAAATAGGTCAGCTTGTATTACCTTTTTTATTTAGTTTTTGCCGGGTAAATGTCGGTCGGTGGACGATAACGTTATAGCTGCTAGTCTCCTCACAATATCCAAAATTGCGCGGGACACGTTTGTTTACGCTAAAATGAGAAAACACAAAATATTAATTTTCCACTTCTGTGGTTTACTCACAACATAATAAATAAAAGAGTATGTCAGGTTGTATTAACGTTACCTATTGGCGCTTTTCCACTGCATGGTACGGCACGGTTCGGCTCGGTACGGTTCGACTCGGCGCGGAACGGTTCGGCTCGCTTCGCTTTTCCACTGCGTGGTACGACTCGACTCGGTACGGCACGGTTCGGTTCGCTTTAGCTCGGTTGCTTTTCCATTGCAGTTAGTACCGCTTCAAACTGGGTGGGACTGATCGTTATAGTTGCCGCCTCTACTGCCATGACATCATCGTAAACGCGCCACATTTCAAACGCACAACAGGGGATGGTGCTCTTGATTCTCGGCATGTGGATGTTTTTAAATTAAATTAAACGTTCTTATAATGGTTTACTATATGGAAGGAAAATTCTTAACGTGTAATTAAACGTTGCGTTCATATTCTGGGCTCATCTGATTTTTTGTACATAGCATAGCCTACTTTGTTATGATTTTAGTATCATAATGATTAATAAATGCACGCACAATTATCCGTGAACTTGATTTGAACAAATGCCTTTCAACTTGTGTGTGCAAAATTCAGAATTAAATGAATGTGCAGCAATCTTTACAAATAGAGAGTCTAGGCCTAATGTACTGTTTTAAACTAGCCTACTGCCATTAAAAAAGCGCATTTAGTTAATGTTATGTTATTTTTTTCCATCTGCCTATGTTGATTATGAAAAGTGAACAGCACGAGTAGAGAGACATGGAGCGAGTCGGACATAATTTTGACCACTTCATTAAGTTTTGTTTTGTAGAAAGCCTTTCTTTAAAGTGAATTTCGTTTTGTATAAATTGTATCTTAATTTTAATATTTTTTTCATCAAACAATTACCTGGATTGAATAAATAAGAGCAAAATAGACAATTTAATCATTGAGGCGCCCGAGCGGTCACTTGCATTGTACGTTAACTGGAGCGCATCTCATCCTCAAATACACAAAGCTTGAAATGTCTTTAAACGAAATAATTATAATATTATTATAATTATAATATAATAATTATAATTATTATATAAATAAAGAAATAGGCTACTCTCTTATGTAATCCATTATGTGCATTTCTCTCTATAGGCGCGTTTACTACGAATATGGCGATCGTCAACTTCATCTTTGCCATGCACAGACACTGACAGAAAACACTATTTTACGAATAAAAATCAGTGCACGCGTTTTAATAAAATTAAAACTTTAATTGTGATCATTAAAATAATTGAATATTAAATATTTTGTGGCCAAGTTTTGCTCATTTATTAATAGTATATATATAGGCTATATATAGGCGTAATTTTATTAAATTGAACAAGCGCAAAATTCAGCATTCAATCAAATATTCAAAAAGACTTAATAATAATGTTATTTCAACATAATATCTCGTTATTTCGACATAATGTGCGTGCAACAAGCAAGATGTGCATTTGTAAATCCGGGTATGCCTGCATTGATTTTTATTTATAAAATAGTGTTTTCTGTCAGTGTCTGGCAAAGATGAAGTTGACGATCGCCATATTCGTAGTAAACGTGCCTATAGAGAGAAATAACATTATTATTAAGTCTTTTTGAATATTTGATTGCTGAATTTTGCGCTTGTTCAATTTAATAAAATTAAAACTTTAATTGTGATCATTAAAATAATTGAATATTAAATATTTTGTGGCCAAGTTTTGCTCATTTATTAATTATATATATATATATATATATATATATATATATATATATATACACAC
The DNA here is from genome assembly GCF_963993115.1 of Abramis brama. Classification (NCBI taxonomy): domain Eukaryota; kingdom Metazoa; phylum Chordata; class Actinopteri; order Cypriniformes; family Leuciscidae; genus Abramis; species Abramis brama. The sequence continues at coordinate 6,287,511 of NC_139972.1, forward strand.
ACACACACATATGTGTGTGTGTGCCCTCAGCACATGCGTTAAAAATTATCCGGCGCCGCCCCTGACTGCAAGAAACAGTTTGCAAGAAACTTTTTAACTGCAAGAAACTACAGCGTTGGCTGTTGTCTACTGGCTATTTAAATCTAGCGGGTTTGTCTCGTGCATGGTCTCATGTCGCAAATACAATGACACATGGTAGTGACGATTCTGTCTGACCAATCAGTGATCTTCAGTGTTTTCACGTCACATTTTAGTATCGGTATGGTACGCTTGGAACCTCAACAGAGGTGGTACCATTTAAAGCGAGCCGAAGCGAGCCGTACCGTACCGTACCATGCAGTGGAAATGCGCCATAAGTGAGCCGTACCGAACCGAGCCGTACCGTACCATGCAGTGGAAAAGCGCCATATTTCTTTAGTTTTTGCCGTGTGAATGACGGTTAACGTTAGCACTAGTGGAGTCAGTCAGTTTCGTCCTCACTGATAAATATCCAAATTTGCGCGGGACACGCTCTGTAAAAATGTGACAAAACGCACACACATATAAATTACTGTTCCAGTGACAAAACTGTCGTGTACTCACAGTACAACTAACTTACTGCCGCTGATTAAAAAAAATCTCTAAGTTAGTGCTAAATGCAATGTCGCGTTGGCTTGGCGTTTCTGTGACGTGACACAAATGGCATAACTTAGTCTTATTACAGTAGTTAGTAACCTACATTACTTTAGCTAGTCGGTCTTCTTAAGATGAAGAGTAACGACAATACAACGTTAAACGTACAAGTGCTCTAAAGAGGACGAAGCATTTTGCCGTGCTTACCTGTTAAATCTCTCCATGGCCGCCATTCTGTTCCGACTCCGAGTTACTTCGTGTGTGAGCTGAGCTGTGGGGGATGGGCAGATTGAAATAAATACGCGGGGTTTTCCGGTGCGTGAGGGAGAACGCCGTAGAGAGACCTAAATGTAGGCTTCAAATGAAGCAGAAAATGTTAAATGTATTTATTTAAGTGTTTATTTCATCTCCTTATACAAAAGTAATTTCTTGAAAAATAAAATTTAAAAGCTAAAATAACAAATAGGTTATTCATAACTTATTCGGTTTAAGTTCTGCTTAATACATTGCAGTTTTTGAGTTAATATCACATATTTTATTAAGTTAAACTAACTTTTAAAAAAAAATAAGTTAAATGTACTCATTTAGTTTAGTAACTTTCAGTCTTAGGTTTTACAGTGTATGACTCATTCCCGGCATGACCGCAATAACAAAACATCACACTCTCACACTATGAAAATGTCAGAAACTGCAAGTAGTTTTCCACAGCATTGTCTATTCTTATACGTGAGCGGATACTGCTTGGGCAAAAGCTAGGCAATCTGATTCAGATTCTGATTGGATTCGTTTTAGACAGCTTTGAAATAAATGTACAGTTGCCATTAGGAAACCTAAAGCTGATTATTTTATTGCAAAAACTACGACAAATTTAAATAATCCTACATTTTTTTGGCAGAATATAAAGTATATAGCAGGGAACAAAAAATCATCTGATTTTCCTTCATGTATAACTATGGATTCCACTATCATATCTGATAAAGAGCAAATACTTAACCATTGTAACAAGCATTTTATTGACTCTGGGTCTTTATTTAAGTCACACAATTTTTTGCCCTCAAATAATGACTTTGTTAGTGCAGAAACTAGTTTTAAAAAGGAGGAGTTCACTTTTGTACATATCAAGAGTTCTGATGTCCATAAAGCACTTAAATTGCTTGATATAAATAAATCACCAGGCCCTGATTGTGTGGAAACTATCTATTTGAAAATGGCAGCTGATATTATTTCGACCCCTTTAACTTATCTTTTTAATCTTTCAATAGATACTGGTGTTATTCCAGAAATCTGGAAATCAGCTTTTGTTATCCCCTTATTAAAAGGGGGAGACCCTACTATACTAGATAATTATAGGCCAATCTCTAAGCTTTGTGTCCTATCAAACATTTTAGAAAGTTTTATTAGTGATCAAGTGACTTGTTATTTGAACGTACACAAAGTTCTATCTAGTAATCAATCTGGGTTTCGTAAAAAACATAGTACCACAACAGCCGTTTTGAAAGTTTTAAATGACATTGTGGGATCAGTTGATAAAGGTGATTACTGCGCTTCCCTTTTTATCGATTTATCAAAGGCTTTCGACACAGTGGATCACGAGATATTGCTGCATAGATTAAGGAGTGTTGGCTTATCAAATCATGTTATTTTCTGGTTTAAAAATTATTTAAGTAATAGAACTCAGTGTGTTCAGGCTGAGGGTAAAAAATCAGGACTATTGGAGATTGTTAAAGGTGCTCCTCAGGGATCCATGTTGGGGCCACTTTTATTCACTATCTACATAAACAGTATTGATCATGATAATCAAGATGTTAATTTTCATTTTTACGCAGATGATACTGTTATGTATTGTGGTGCACCTTCGAAACAGCAATCCTTGCTTAAACTTCAAGCGGCTTTTGATGTTATTCAGTCTCGGCTTCATACACTAAAACTTGTTCTGAATGTAGATAAAACTAACATCATGTTATTCTCAAGCTCGAAAAAGGCGGTAGACAATTTTATTCCTCTCCAGACTTCGCAAGGTAATGTGATTGAGTTAGTGAAAGAATATAAATATCTTGGCATCAGTATCGATGATAAATTATCTTTTGGATCTCACATAACTAATTTAAAGAAACAATTAAAAATAAAGCTTGGGTTTTATTTTAGAAACAAGTTCTGTTTTTCATTTAATGTAAGAAAGAGGTAAGTTTCTGCTACTTTCTTGCCTGTACTCGATTATGGTGATGTGGTGTATCAATTTGCTTCCTCTCAACTTCTTTCTTCTTTGGATGCTGTTTATCACAGCGCTTTAAGATTTATATCAGATTGTAAACCTTTAACTCTTCATTGTATATTGTATAATAGAGTATCCTGGCCATCTTTGTCTATTAGAAGGAAAATTCATTATTACCTAATCATTTATAAAACTATTCTGGGGTTGTTGCCTCTGTATCTAGGTTGTCTAATTCAAAAGAAAAGTGTTGGGAAATATTCCCTCTGGTCTGATAATTGTTTTACTCTTTTTGTTCCATTTGTGAGAACTGAACTGGGAAAAAGGGCTTTTATGTACGCAGCTCCATTTGAATGGAATTTACTCCAAACGAAATTGAAATTACAAACTCTGGTGCCTATGGAACATTTTAAATCTATTATTCGGTCACTCGAAGACTCATTGATTTGCAATTGTTTTTAAGTGTTCTAATTGTATATTTGTTGTTTCAATTTGTAAGTTGTGACTCTAACTGCTGTCCATTCTTGGCCAGGACTCTCTTGTGAAATAGATTTTTAATCTCAGAGAGATTTTCCTGGTTAAATAAAGGTAAAAAAAAAAAAAAAAAAGTGAAAACACAGAATGCAACAGGAAGTTTCAGAATGGTTAGTTGATGTTTTAATGTAGCTAATATGAAGATAACTTTAATCGATTAGCATGTTCCGTCATGATAACTCAATAACTCGCTGTAGGTGTTCGTGTGGGAATTGTTGTAAGATGCCTACATAGCCAGAGAACATATGCTGAATGGAACTAGAACAGGTATAGCTTGGTTAACTTACGGTTATAATTGATCTCGCTGTCATCTTGCTGTTATGACATGCATTCATGTTACGAATTTTATTGCAATAAAGATGTATGACTGAGCATCCTAGACTTAAATGTGTATTCTCTTCAGGACGCACATTTATCGAGCCGACTATGGAACCTTACGGCTACGTGGAATTGTACAGTAACTGTGGCTGAATACTGTTTCAAAATGGTCACTTTTTATATTTTATTCAAGTTTGAAAATTTAAATGCAAGGCTATACAATATAATACTATATTTACATCTACAATCAACCTACACATACTGACTCCGCACAAGTAAAAACATAACTATGTTCGTAATTGCAACCATGAAATTGATAACCCAGAACAAACTTAATATTTATTAACGTCATAATACACTCTGCAAATAATTATAAGTAATTATTTCACAATTTGTATAAATAGTTAGTGGAGGAATCTTACTTTATGCTTGTAAACAAATAAACATAGCATATCCTGCAAAAACAATACATACTGTAAACAAACTAGTGAATATTTGACATTTTCTTTGACCATAGACATATCTATGGTTTTTGAAGCCTAAAGTGGGCGTAGCGGACCGTCGTCATCTTGGTAGTGCGTCACTCCCGAATGTATTTATTTTTACAGTCAGACAATGAGCCGAGGTAACGTGATGGCTAACAGACAGTAGACAAACGGCTAATGATGACTAATAAATACAGCAGCGGGAATCCACCCGTCACTCAAAAGTGAACACCCTTAATTATGCAGAACTTTAAGGGTTAATATAATGTAAACGGATGAGTTATAAATTCATCCCCTCACAGTTGTCATGAAGGGCAAAATAAGCTGTATAGACCAAAGCCACTTTTTGCTCCAGGCTGTAAACGTGTTTTTTTTTCTGCTGTAAAGTTGGGCATTTCAACATGGGGGAGATGCAGATTTGACTCACTTCTACACCCAGCCTCAAGCGGCCAGTATAAAATGTATATATCCATGTATTAGATGAATTGCAGTTACTGTTAGGGAGGACGGTAATTAACATGTCTTTTCTCATGCATCCTTCAGCTGAAAGACAGTGAATCTGAAGAAGTGTGTGTGTTGATTGTCTGTCCTCTGTCAATAAAACTGCAGATGTTCATTTAGGTGAAATCTGCTGTATATTTACAATTTTTTTGTGTGTGTGACAACATTCACTTTCATTTGTATAATGCAAGTTCGAAGACAAAACATGCAGCCTATTATCTTAATTCCATAGTTACCTTTTACACAAAACATCATTTTCAATGTAAAAAAATAAAAATAAAAATCATTCCTGATTTTATGATTTTTTTTAATTAGTTCAAATGCATGATGATCACTGACTGTTTGGCTTAGTTTATATATATATATATATATATATATATATATTGTTAATAAAGTTAATATATTTGTAGTTTATGCCAATCATAAGGGCTGTGAAAAATAAGCAAATAATCTAGGAATATAAATGCATTTATATCATAATCTTGTACAGCAGTTGTCGTTCACATTTTGACTATTAACAAGAGGATTACAAAACTAACCTTTGGTACATCAAAAATATAATATTTGATAAACAGATCTCACTTGTTTTCTGTTATTAAATCAGGGTTCACTTGAAAATTCACATTTATCCTCCTTTAACTCATTCTAACAACTTTAAAATATATATACTATGGAAAATATATATACTATGGAAGTCAATGTTACCAGAAACTGTCTGGTTACTGACAATCTTCTAAATATCTTTCTTTGTGTTCAGCAGAAGAATGAAATTCATACAGGTTTTAAAAAAAACATGAGGGTGAGTATATGATGACAGAATTTTCATTTTAAAGTGGAGTATCCCTTAAATGTGCCAATTTACAGAAGATCACCATAATGAATGAGCTGAAAACAGGGAACTTTTGGAGACAGAGGTTTTTCAGCAGCAGTTTAACATGATGACTCTGTACTTTTTAAATGCAGATTGGATAAAAACACAGTGATCACAGTTCACACCTGCAGTGAAGCCCCTCCCACAACAATTCACCAATAAATACTGGGAATATTCCCATCATCCTACAAGAGAAGGACAAACTCCAGGAGTAGCAGCTGAAATCTGTGTGACTGTTAAAGATGGAGTTTATTAAAGAGGAGATTGAAGACATGAGAGATCCAGAACCATCCAGAATAAAACATGAAGATACTGAGGAACAAATAGGTTGGTGTCCATTCTTGATTCTTCATTGTTGACTGCTTTGGTGGATGTGAATTATTAAGCAGTATATGGATGATAAATTATGGAGAGATGCATCTAAATGATCATAACCTTGTAGCAGTTGTCAAACATATTTTAACTATATTAACAAGTGAATGACAGAACAAAATTTTGCCACATAAAATATCTTATACCTGATCTCTTTTGCTTTCTGATATTAAATCAGGGTTCACTTGAACTGATTCTAACTGTATTTCTGTGTATTTTAGACCAGGTGAGAGTGAAAGAGCAAAGACAAGAACTGAATGAAGTGAAGGAGGAACATCATAACTTTACAATTCAGAGAACAAAAGCCAAAAAGACGCACACCTGCACTCAGTGTGGAAAGAGTTTCACAGAGAAAGGAAACCTTAAGAGACACATGATAATTCACACTGGAAAGAAACCGTATACATGCACTCAGTGTGGAAAGAGTTTCTCACAGAAAGGAGACCTTAACAGACACTTAAGAATTCACACTGGAGAGAAACCGTATACATGCACTCAGTGTGGAAAGAGTTTTACTCATGCAACAGGTTTTAGGTATCATCTGCACATTCACTCTGGAGAAAAGCCATTTAACTGTGATCAGTGTGGTAAAGATTTTATTTCATCATCACAACTAAAAACACACCTGAAACTTCATTCAGGTGAGAAGCCTTATTTGTGTTCTCTCTGTGGAAAGAGTTTTTCAAAGCTGAACAGTTTTGAACGGCACCAGAAAACACATAATGAAGTGAGAGATCATGTGTGCTTAGACTGTGGGAAGAGCTTTACTACAGCTCAGCTTCTGAAATTGCATCAACGAATTCACACTGGAGAAAAACCTTACAAGTGCTCATATTGTGACAAGAGTTTCACTCTGTCTGGAAACCTGAAAGCACACAAGCGAGTTCATACTGGAGAGAAGCCGTACGACTGCACTCAGTGTGAGAAGAGTTTTAGATATAAAACAAGCCTTCTGAGTCACATGAAGTTATGTCGCAAGAAGTCGTCACAATGAGCAACATTTCATTTTTATTTCAAATACATTCAAGTAAATGGTGTGAGATATACAAAATATGGAGTTGCTTCCAAAAGAGTGGGCCGCAGAGTTTGCTTTCAAAGAAACAACAACAAACATAATTATTTGATTTTATAATATGAGGCTTTTATTTTGAAATAAATGCATGAAAGCTATTAAGACTTCTGTCAGACTCACTTTCTTTCAAAAAAGCAACTGAGAAAAATGTGTTTTCCTAATTCAGTATCTGCGGTCAAAGATCTTGCAAAATTATATGTCATATAATATAATAACATAAAAATTTAGGGTAACACTTTAGAATACTGTTCATTCATTAATGAATAACTACACAGGAACAAATGAGTAATGCATTAGTAACACTCTAGTAACTAGTATTAACTAACAATTAACTCTGATTAACAAATTAGTAAGTAATCGCGCTCAGATGAATGTAGTAGTTCATTATTCGCTAATCAATAACTACTATTTTTTCATACCTCCCAGAGAACTACTATCTACAGGTTCATAATTAACATGAATAATGCATAATTTATAAAAAAAGGTAATGGTAACCCACTAGTAATGACTCAAGTATTACTACATCATTCTAAAGGAACTACTAATTATTTGGATCAGTATTCTAAAGTGAAAAACATGATAACTACCTAATATTGACTGAAGTCATTGTAAGCTTTTGAGATTTTTGTAAGATTTTGAATATCAATTCCTTCCAATGGATTTGGTAACACTTTAGTAATTACTAGTGTGTTCCCATGATCTTCACTTTAGAATACTGATCCAAATAATTAGTAGTTCCTTTATAAAGATGTAGTAACACTTGATTCATTACTATCCAAAACCTTGCAAAAGCCTTACAAAAGTGGTAGTTCACTATTAGCTAATCAATAACTACTATTTTTCATACCTCACTGAAAACTATAAGAATATACAGGTTAATAAATATTTATAATGCACAATGTTTAATATAAGGTAATGGTAGCCCATTAGTAATGAATCAAGTGTTACTACATCCTTCTAAAGGAACTACACTGAGAAAAACAATAAGTAGAATTTACTCAATTTTTATAAGGCAAGTTTTTGCACAAATTTTTTTCAAGTAAATTTCACATTGATGGAAATTAAGTAAATCTACTTAACTAAGCCGAGTAAAATTCACAAAGTGAATAAGTACATATAACTTGGCCTGTTAAATTATATTGAGTAATTTTTACTTACAAATCTGATATAATTAATATAATTAAGTAAAACCACTTGATATTTTAAATACATTTTACTTGTTTTATGCAGTGCTGGTAATTATTTTAAATTAAATTAAATGTTACTCTTATAATGTGACAAAATAATACTGTGACAATGTGCAGTTAAGAGTAATTTATTAAGAAATAAGCATATACAGAAACCTATAATGACAATAATAACAATTCAGTGTGTTCGGTCTCTCTCTTTGTCCCTCTCAACCGGTTTACAGCAACGGAGGCACAAAGGGCTGAATGCATTTGAGAAATATCCTGAAATTAAGAAAAGAGAGAGAGAAAAAAACAATAATCAGTAAACAGCTAATACTTTTAAATTAAAAGTTAATTAATTTGCATTCACATTATTCATTTCATTTAAACCAAATCATTAAAAACATCCTGCATGACCTTACTCTCATAGTCAATTTACACACATTAATGCTAACATGTGACACACAGCAGATATCAAGGCTACGAATTAGGAATTTGGGAGTACGAATTATTGTCATTTACAACGTGGTTACGATTTAGTAAAAGCAGGGACCATTTAATAGATAGTATGCACGATTTAGCAAATGAATGAGGAAATGAATTATATTGTGCACGATGAGGGAACGAGAACCTTCTCACTTAGGCCTATTGTTAATTCGTGGCCAATATTTGTCATCTATAAAGAAAATTGAACACAAAATAAATATTAAACAAAAAGATCATGATTTAAGTGACATATTCATGGTTTTTAGGCGTAATTACTGATAAATCGTGTAAAACGTAAAGTTTAAAACTGAGAAAAAAATATGGCTAACGTCTACAAAGTTAACTCGTCATTAACCCTCTTGAGTCGGCAAAAGCGCCCGCGCGTAGCAGCAAATTAGACTTATACTCCGTCATTTTTGGTCATAAAGATTACAGACTTAAGAAATATGAAAAAATAAACTGTTAAATGTCTACTTTTTCCACTTTCAATCGAAATAAAACATTGTGCTTTTGTAAAATAAAGAAAATAAACAGGGTGCTTTCTGCCTCTGCCTCTCCCTTAACTTTTTTCTGGAGCACGTCTCTAAACTTAAGAACACTAAACTTTTCAAATGTATAGCATGAAGTGATGACAAGACAATCGTTGAATTAATCAAAAAATCATTATAAATCCGTAATATAATGCAGTTTTTTACTGTTGCTTACCTGTCGAGAGCCGTTGGAGTGGAGATTCGAAATCCCTCAATCATCGCGTGTTTTCTTCTTTCTGCGCATGCGCAGATTCCTTTCTTCAAGGACTAAATTTTACTTGATTTTTTTAAATTTGCTTCAAGTACTTAATTAATGCATGTAAATATGCCAGAGAGTCAGAAGTCAATTTCACTTGTCTGTTGGATGTCTAATATTTACAAGTAAAAAATTAGTATATAATTAGGATTTACTTAATATACTAAAGTTTTCATTTTTACAAAATTATTCTTAGCAAAAGATACATGATTTTTCCTGTTTTATTTACTTTGACATAAAATCATTTTTTACAGTGTACTAATTATTTGGATCAGTATTCTAAAGTGAAGATCATGGGAACACACTAGTAATGACTGAAGTTTTACTAAATCCATTGGAAGGAATTGATATTCAAAATCTTACAAAAATCTCAAAAGCTTACAATGACTTCAGTCAATATTAGGTTGTTATCATGTTTTTCACTTTAGAATACTGATCCAAATAATTAGTAGTTCCTTTAGAAGGATGTAGTAATACTTGAGTCATTACTAGTGGGTTACCATTACCTTTATTATAAATTATGCATTATCCATGTTTATTATGAACCTGTAGATAGTAGTTCTCTGGGAGGTATGAAAAAATAGTAGTTATTGATTAGCTAATAATGAACTACCACATTCATCTGAGCGCTATTACTTACTAATTCGTTAATCAGAGTTTCTTGTTAGTTAATAGTAGTTACTAGAATGTTAATAATACGTTACTCGTTTGTTCCTGTGTAGTTATTCATTACAGTATTCTAAAGTGTTACCAAATTTAGTACTGGGAATGAAGATGTGCTTGATCCATAACCTTGAAATCAGCATAGAACTGATAAACTCAAACATGTCATTGTCTGCTGTAAAACCTTATAAATTCTAATAGTGAATTGTGTATTGTTTTCAGTTAATACATTAAATACATTAAGGGATTAAAGGGGACCCCCTTTAAGATCCCCTTTTCCAAGATGTAAAACAATTCTCTGATGTCGCCAGAGTGTGTATGTGAAGTTTTAGCTCAAAATACCCCACAGATATTTTTTATAGCATTTTAAAATTGCCACTTTTTGGGATTGAGCAAAAACTCACTGTTTTAGAGTGTGTCCCTTTAAATGCAAATTAGCTGCTGCTCCCACCCCCCTTTTCAGACGAGGGAGGAGCTTCTATGACTCATTCCCGGCATGACCGCAATAACAAAACATCACACTCTCACACTATGAAAATGTCAGAAACTGCAAGTAGTTTTGTACAGCCGTATATGCATGAATCGGACAGTGAAGGAGAGGCTGGAGAAGAATTACTAGCTTTAAATCTCATTATCTCTAAAACTGTACATCTCACAGTAGTTGGTTGCTTTAGACCTCCTTCAGCTAATAATGATGCCATTTCATCTCTGATGCACACAGTGACATCGTTGGATTACAAGGAGCTTCTTCTTCTGGGTGATTTTAATGTGAATTGGTTGCAGTCAGCTTCTGATGGTCTTAAATTAATTTGTGATACTCTTAACCTTTCTCAGCTAGTTGAGACACCTACTAGACCAAATTTGAAGGATTATAAAAAGTCAACATTAATTTATCTTATTTTTACAAATGTTCCACACAAATATTCATTGGCTTCTGTATATGCAAATGATGTTAGTGATCATTGTGTTGTTGCCACAGCTAGAGATACAAAATTACCTAAACATAAATCAAGTATCATTACAAAAAGGTGTTTGAAATATTTTAATGAGCAATGTTTTCTCCAAGACCTTGCTACTTATGATTGGGAAAGGATCTCCCTCATCCCCAATGTCGAGTTTGCTTGGCAATATTTTTATGATGGTCTTACTTCGGTTCTTAATAGGCATGCACCGTTTAAGAAATTTTGAGTTAAAGGCAGGGATAACCCTTGGTTTTCCACAGCATTGTCTATTCTTATACGTGAGCGGATACTGCTTGGGCAAAAGCTAGGCAATCTGATTCAGATTCTGATTGGATTCGTTTTAGACAGCTTCGAAATAAATGTAAAGTTGTCATTAGGAAAGCTAAAGCTGATTATTTTATTGCAAAAACTACGACAAATTTAAATAATCCTAAAAATTTTTTGGCAGAATATAAAGTATATAGCAGGGATCTGATTTCCCTTCATGTATAACTATGGACTCCACTATCATATATGATAAAGAGCAAATACTAGCAATACTAAACCATTGTAACCAATAATAACCGACTGCAGAACCGCAGAACCATACGTCATAGCAGTGTGAGGATGACAGCGCCAGCCTAGAAACAGCCTAGAAACAGCCTAGGTAAACAATCCTAGAAATGCCTTCAGCTTTAGCTATCAAGACACGACCATATAGTTAAATTTCTTTGCAGCCAGCAATTGAAGACATTCTTTAATTTATTTGTCCGTTGTGAAAAATTATCTAAAATTCTATCTTTGGGTGATTTACTTATTAAAATGCCTAAATATCTAACAGAACTTTTGACCTCAATACCTTCTATATGACCTTTTTCAAGACTGTGAATTGGTATAATTTCACTTTTATTTCGATTAACAGTGAGACCAGAAGCATTAGAAAAAGTTTTTAAAGCTTCCAAAATAACAGGAACCTGTTTCTCATCTTTTAAAAACAGACAGGTGTCATCCGCCAGTTGACTAATTAGAAAAGTGTGTTCAGCTACAACAATACCCTGAACATCTACACAGCGAGTAATAAAAATATTAAGAAACTCTGTGACTAATAAAAACAAAAATGGTGAAAAAGGACACCCTTGTCTGATGCCCCTGCTAATCGTAAACCGGGGAGAAAAACACCATTCACCAAAGATACATTGCTGTTAATATTTTTGTAAAAAGTCTGACCTATTCTGATAAAGGAAGAGCCAAAACCAAATTTGCGCAAAGATTCAAACATAAACTCATGCTCGACTGCGTCAAAGGCCTTATAAAAGTCTAAAAATAAAATGATTGCACCATCGTTGATCAAGTCATTATAATCTAAAATATCTAAAACAAGCCGAATGTTATTTGCTATGTGCCTACCTTTCATAAAGCCAGATTGGGAAACTGAGACAATTTCTTCTAAGCATGGTTTCAATCTATTTGCATAAAGGGAAGCTAACAATTTATAATCAGAATTAAGTAAAGCAATTGGGCGCCAATTATCTAAATATGAAGCATCTTTGTTAGGCTTTGGGATTAAAGGACAATTCCAGTGAAAAATGAACCTAGGGGTAATTAACACATAGTTACTGAGTCGATCGTTCCCTGGAATGTGTTTTCATGAAACTAAAATACTATATATAAGATATTTTATAAAGACAGTACATTACGCGTTTACATGCAGGATCCATCTTGGAAAACGAACGAACGCCGTGCTACGTTAGATTTCACAAATGTAATTCCTATCGACCAGCTCACTTAGCACGGCGTTCGTGGCTCGATTAGTCGAGACTGTTTTCCAAGATGGATCCTGCATGTAAAGGCGTAATGTACTGTCTTTATAAAGTATCTTCTTATTAAACTGTCTGTACACTTACAAAGTTCTCAATGCTTCGGTTTGCATGTAAGGACCCTCATTATGCTACCGTGTTAGTGTGAGGCTATTTTGAGCCTTGTTAGTGGTATTAACTAGCGATTTACTTTTACTTACTCTGTGCCCCATATACTAGCGTTATAAGATAATCTGTTTTTTAAGATAAAACTCTTCACATTCGATTTTCATGAAAACGCATTCCAGGGAACGATCGACTCAGTAACTATGTGTTAATATAGTTAAAAAATGTTTGACAACTGCTATATACAAGGTTATGATCATTCAGATGCATTTCTCCATCATTTATCATCCATATACTGCTTATTAATTCACATCTACCAAAGCAGTCAACAATGAATAATCAAGAATGGACACCAACCTATTTGTTCCTCAGTATCTTCATGTTTTATTCTGGATGGTTCTGGATCACTCATGTCTTCAATCTCCTCTTTAATAAACTCCATCTTTAACAGTCACACAGATTTCAGCTGCTACTCCTGGAGTTTGTCCTTCTCTTGTAGGATGATGGGAATATTCCCAGTATTTATTGGTGAATTGTTGTGGGAGGGGCTTCACTGCAGGTGTGAACTGTGATCACTGTGTTTTTATCCAATCTGCATTTAAAAAGTACAGAGCCATCATGTTAAACTGCTGCTGAAAAGCCTCTTTGTCTCTAAAAGTTTCCTGTTTTCAGCTCATTCATTATGGTGATGTCTGAGATCTTCTGTAAATTGGCACATTAAGGCTGAAACAAACTACATTATCACAACTTTGAAATTTCACTTCAGTTCTTGTCTTTGCTCTTTCACCTCCATCTGGTCTGAAACATATTAAAAGATTAAGTTGTTAGAGTGAGTTCAAGTGTGTGTTCGTTTTTCCATCTCAGGAGCCGTCATCCCAACCATTTCAGAGCAACCCGTCAAGAGTTTGGGGAAGCTTTTTGACTCCAGCCTGAAAGACTCTGCCGCCATCCAGAAGTTCAACAAAGAACTTGGAGCTTGGCTCACCAAGGTTGATAAGTCCGGTCTGCCTGGTAGATTTAAAGCCTGGATCTACCAGCATTCCGTCCTGCCCCGAGTTCTGTGGCCCCTGCTGGTCTATGCAGTCCCGATGACAACAGTTGAGTCCCTAGAAAGGAAGATCAGTGGCTTTCTTCGGAAATGGCTAGGGCTTCCACGCAGTCTTACCAGCGCTACACTGTATGGGACAAGTAACATCCTGCAGCTGCCCTTCAGTGGCCTCACTGAAGAATTTATGGTGGTACGCACCAGAGAAGTCCTACAGTACAGGGATTCCAGAGACTGCAAAGTGTCATCAGCCGGCATTGAGGTGAGGACAGGAAGGAAGTGGAAGGCTGGGAAAGCAGTGGAGGTGGCAGAGTCACGCCTAAGACAAAAGGCATTGGTGGGCACCGTGGCAACAGGCAGAGTGGGCTTGGGCTACATCCCGAAGATTTTGGTCAGCCAGGCCCGTGGCAAGGAAAGACACCATCTACTCCAGGAAGAGGTCCGAGCATGCGTAGAGGAAGAGCGAGTGAGCAGGGTTGTGGGACTCCGGCAGCAGGGAGCATGGACAAGGTGGGAGAGTACACTGCAGCGCAGGATTACCTGGGCAAACATCTTGCAGGCAGATTTCCATCGGGTCCGTTTCCTGGTACAAGCTGTCTACGATGCCCTGCCAAGCCCAGCGAACCTCCATGTCTGGGGGAAGAGTGAAACACCTTTCTGCCTTCTTTGATCTGGAAGAGGCTCCCTAGAACATCTCCTCAGCAGCTGCCCAAAGGCTCTGGCAGATGGTCGCTATCGCTGGCGCCACGACCAGGTGCTTAAGGCAATTGCTGAGAGTGTAGCCTCAGCCATTAGCACCAGCAAACACCATCATGCTCCAAAGAAGGTAGTCCTCTTCATCAAAGCTGGAGAGAAACCCCTGGCGCGTCCACAATTAACAACAGGCCTCCTCCACAAAGCCTCTGACTGGCAGCTGCAGGTTGACCTTGGAAGACAGCTGAGGTTCCCTCAGCATATTGCAACCACAAGTCTCCGCCCAGACATGATAATTACCTCCGAGGCTTCAAAACATCTGATCATGCTGGAACTTACGGTGCCATGGGAAGAGCGAATTGAGGAAGCCAATGAGAGGAAACGCGCTAAGTACCAGGAACTGGTGGAGGAGTGCAGGGAGAGAGGCTGGAAAACCTTCTATGAGCCTATAGAAGTTGGCTGTAGAGGCTTTGCAGGGCGGTCACTTTGCAAAGTCCTTAGTCGTTTGGGTCTGACAGGGGCGGCCAAGAAGAGGGCCATTCAATCTGCAAGCAAAGCCGCAGAAAAAGCTACTAGGTGGCTTTGGATTAAGAGGGCTGATCCGTGGTTTGCTACTGGGACGCAAGTCGATTAAAAAAAATGTACTATTTAATTGCACAATTTGCTGTAATTAATTGCAATTAATTGCATTTCCTCCAAGCTTGTAATCATCAATAATTAAACTTAGAATCACCGGAAAAAAAGTCACAGAAAATAGCCCTATATTAAAATAATATTAAACATCAATATATCAATGTATTATTCTTTTTCAATAATCAATCAACATAATCAATTTAAGATTTTTTTTTTCAATTTCAATTTTTACTAATTATAAAAATAAACTATAGTCCTAAAAAAGCTATTATTACCAGAGCATGTGATCAGAGCAGGTCATTTTAAATGAATAGTTCACCCAAAAATAAAAATTCTGTCATCATTTACTCTTCCTCAAGTTGTTCCAAACCTTTATGACTTTCTTTCTTCTGCTGAACACAAAAGAAGATATTTTGAAGAAAGTCGGTAACCAAACGACTGATGGACACCATTGACTTCCATAGTAGGAAAAAAAAATACTATGGAAGTCAATGGGGACCAGCAACTGTTTAATTACCAACCTTCTTTAACATATCTTCTTTTGTGTTCAGCAGAAGAAAGGAAATCATACAGGTTTGGAACAACTTGAGGGAGAGTAAATGATGACAGAATTTTCATTTTTGGGTGAACTATCCCTTTAACATTGTTGCCCAGCATGACTATACCAGCTCAGCAAACAGAAGTCTACTGAGAAATTTCACCTTATTTGAGCGGACTTTGCTTTTCCAGTGCGTGATCGGTACATGATTGGAGCGTTTGGGCCGTTAACGACAGAGCAGAACGCGCAGCGCAAACACGGAGTCGGACATTGAGCAGAGAGCGCAGCGCACTGACACACACACACACACGGAACGGAGAGTGCGGCGGCGCACACGGAGCGGAAAAGACCCGCTCATGAAAGCTGTGCGAGAATGAAACCCGATCCCCATATTTTCGGCTTTTCAATAGCAGCCGAGAGGACATGTTAACACTAGATCGGATTAAAACCGAAACTGAAAGGACCGCATGTGTGCAATGACGTTTAAATAGCATAATGTCTTATGACATGTGGAATGAGCTGTTTTTCTTGTTGAATAAAATGATTGTCCTGTCATTCTAAAATTAATTTAAAGTAATGTAATTGTTTGGTTTTAGTCAGGTTTCTGTCAAACACAGCACATCTAGGTTGATCTCTAATCGTATCATTTACAATAAGTGCTTTTGAAGAAAGGGATTGAATATTCAGCAACCCGAGTTTTATCATTTGTTCATTTGCATTATATCTGTTTTTTTATCAGATCAATTAACATCAATTAAACTTTTAGTCTTAAATGGGTTAGGATGTTTTTTGTATGTCCTTATTCAGGGAACAGACACAGTCTCTATGCATTTATCAGACCTCAGTGACGTGAGAGCTAGCAGACGGTCGGTTTAGCTAGTCTGTCTGCTTCCTGACCTGAGCCCCCATTAGTCAAGGTTCAACTCTAAGACTATGGGCCCTATCATATTCCCGGCACAATGCAGCTCTAGGCACGACGTGAGTGTTTTCTGCTAATTTCAGCCTTACGCAGTTATCATTTTCACGTCCAGCACCACTTTGTTTAAATAGCAAATGCATTTGCGCCCATGGGCTGTTGGTGTGAAAACGATGTGTTTTCAGACGCATTGATGGCACGTTGTTATTTTGAGGCAACTCACACACACACACACACAGCTTTAACCTTACACACGAGCAGATCCGTTTGCGCTCTGGAGACGCGTCCGGTCTTTCCACAATCAAATTCCGTCATGTAAATAGCGAATCCACCATGGTGCAACACACCCATTACTCATTAAGAGAATGGGGACAACCCTTTTAATTTGGTCTCTAGAGTTTGTTTCACACAATAAACTGCTTTGATTTGGAGTGAGAGATACAGGGGGAGTGGCTTTATTGTATCAGATACATGTCACTGCACTGATTGGTCCAGTTTTGGTCTGCGATCTCTAACCCAGAATAAAACCTGCTCCGGAGGACAGGTTAGCCGTGTAGAGTAAAGCCCTATTCGGACGGGACTAGTTTCACAGGGAGACGTTAGAGAAATTTCTGTTTCACAGAGGTACTTTGAGATTTTAATCCTGTCCGAATCTGCCATGTCTGTCTTTTTCTCACACGACCTCTGTAAAAATTCCAGAGCAAATTACCTACTGTTTTTCGTCAAACTCGGCGGTCCTCAGAGAAATCTAATCCCTTCCGAATGCGAATGTCTGTGATTGCCGAAAATGTTTTTTTCCAAAACGCTTTTTCTTGTGTGTTTTGGTCAACGTGAACTACCGTACAATCTCTCGCTATCGCGCAGGTATTCACGTTTCTGCTTTTTGCGTACCGATAATGGATGTAGATGTGTTCGGTACACTGCAAAGAAACAAAAAAATGAAATCAACAAGAAGAGCCAAATCACGTAAACTGTTAAGACTGGCTATAGTAATATCAGTTTCAGGTAAGATTACTTTCATTTCTGCACTTAATTACATAACGTGTAAATTATATAAGTTAAAACTTTTTATTCACTTATTTTATGAACACGTGATCTTCTGCAATGCTCACATGTAAAACACAGACACTCCTACCTCGGTAATAAAAACACGGAGATGTTAGTCCCGTCCGAATCCGTACATGAAATCACAGACGTAGGTTGATAAGAATTGTAACTCAAACGTCGTTTGGAAAACTAGACCCGTCCGAATAGGGTCTTTGAAAAAAGCCACTTTGCTCAAACTAAGGTTGTAAGGTTTTTCCCCAGTATGAATTCTTTGGTGCTCAGACATACAGCTCTAGTAAAGCTCTTCCCACAGTCAAAGCACATATACTCTCTCACTTCATTATGTGTTTTCTGGTGGCGCTTAAAAAAAACTGTCAAACAGTGTAAAACTCTTTCCACAGAGAGAACACACATAAGGCCTCTCATATGAATGAACTCTCAGGTGAACTTTTAGATGCGATGATGAAATAAAACCTTTACCACACTGATCACAGTTAAATGGTTTAACTGTTAATTGATGATAATCAATAACAGTTAAATCCCTGTGTTTTCAGCTCATTCATTATGGTGATGTCTGAGATCTTCTGTAAATTGGCACATTAAATCGGTTTATTTGTGTCAACAGGCTGAAAACGTCCTCAATGGTGTACAATTACCTCTGCCAATGATCTCACTTATCCTCGTAAGCGAAGAATTTCTTATCTTTATTTACATGGGAAGGGTAAGTCCACGGAGACATCCATGTTGTTCCGCCATCTTGAAAAACTATAATAGCAGAGAGGGACAAAAAGCACTAGGCTACCTGAGCACGTTTCCACAACGTGTTTTCATTTAGAGCCAGCGTCACGTGACTGAAACCAGCAGAAACGGACAAGGAGAGAGGCGTAATGCGTGTCACTCACTACCCCGGAAAATCTGAAAGGCTGCACTGCACGGTAGTTCATCTTCATACTTGGGATGACTTCGCTATCGGGATAGCTTTTCCGAGGGTGGAAAGAGCTATTGAAGAGAAAGACTTTGAGAGGGACGCTGAAATTGCCTGCTTTCTTCTCGACAGCTTTTTTTCATTGCTTGGTTGTGTAATTCATTATATAGGCAGCATTACAGTAGAACATGTATAGTTAAACTTGATGAAGTGCTATTGGAAGACATGTTGTCATAGCTTCTTGGTACATAACGGCTACCGTAGTTGACAGGGATGAAACGAGGAGGACATGTCAGACCTTTGCCATTCCAGGCCACGCCATCGGGACCGAGTCTTTGTTGGAGGCGGTTGATTTTTTGTTTCAAAGCTTTTTTTGTTTTAGATGTTTAATACACAAAGCAGTGTCTCCCCCCCTGGGAGTTTCTCCAGTATGCCATATATCAAACTGATGGAAAAGAGTCCTACTCTGTAAAAATTGAGGACAACAGTTGTTTCAGGCCCACGTGATATTAACTCATATTTCCATTACCGCCGCCAGTGTGTGTCCTTCAGGGGCAGTCAGTCGAATTTTACAGGTGTAGATAAAGGCATACCCCAGGGTTCTTCGCTTGGGCCTTTGTTATTTTCCATTTTTATTAATGACTTGCCACTCTGCTGTTCAGGGTGTGACATTCATCTTTATGCAGATGATACAATTATATATTGCTCCAAACCAAATATTTCCGACATAAATTATTCTTTACAACATGACTTTGATTCTGTACAGCAGTGGCTGTCATTTAATAAACTCCTGCTGAATAAATCAAAATCTTACTGTATGCTTTTCCACAAGAAAGATAGAAATAATCTTAATCTGTATTTTCTAGATTCTTCTCCTCTAGCGCCAAACCGAAAAATTTAAATATCTCAGTGTTTGGCTAGAAACTGATCTTTCATTCAAAGCTCATATACACGCGCTTAACAACAAACTTAGCTTTCGTCTTAAAACATTATATCAATCGATAGACTGCTTTAACTTTCAGGTTAGGAGAAGAATAGTCTCACAGTTGTTGCTACCTATCCTGGACTATGCAGATATTATATATACTAACACTACTGCCACTTGTACAACAGCCTGTGCCGATTCGTCCTTCGCTGCCCCTATAGGACACATCATTGTGTGATGTATGAACAGGTGTCCTGGCTTGCACCCTCAGCCAGAAGACAATATCATTGGCTTCAGCTCATTTTTAAATGTATTTACTTTCAATATCCATATTATTTATCGCAATATTTAGTGCCTTACAGTTCACAATATAGCCTTCGTCACAATGAACAGATCTTCTTTACTGTCCCTAGAGTTAAGAGAGAAATTGGGAAATATGCTTTCTGTGTTAGAGCCCCTCGTGACTGGAACAGTCTTCCTGCATCCATTCGCTCGCTTACGTCTTTTCCTCTGTTCCGAACTGCTTTGTTAACACATCTTCAGAATACTTGTCTATGTTTCTAACATTTCAGATTTAGCATCGATATGTGTCATGTTATGTATGTGTGTATATATGAATGTGCTTATGTATATATATGTACATATATAGTGATGTTAACTTTGTCAGTTATATTTGGGATTATTGTGTTATATGCAATATGTTACACCAGTTGTTCTCAAACATCTCACACCAAATACCCCTCTTAAAATGCTTGACTTCCAAAGCACCTTCATGCTGAGTCCTAGATTAAAAATGTTTTACTCCATCTGTGATGGGAGGGGATAGTGAGAGCTTGTGTGTGTGTGTGTGTGTGTGTGTGTGTGTGTGTGTGTGTGAGTGTGGGCGTGTGTGCGTGCGTGTCCGTATGGTGTGTGTGAATGTGTGTGAGTGCGTGCGCTAAGGTTTTTTTTTAGTTTTTTTTTTATTATTATTATTATGATTTTTTTGTTTTATTTGATTGTATATACTCTGTTGTTCTGCTGTTCTATGTTTTTGGACATGATCCTGAGGACCCCCATGAAAACGAGATGTTTCATCTCAATGGGTTGATCCTCTAATAAATGTTCATAAATAAATAAATTAAGATATTAAAGAGAGAGTGTGTGTGTGTGTGTGTGTGTGTGTTTGAAGAAATGTGAATGTTTTCTATTTGTATCTGTTTTATAATGTACTTAGAAATACCCAACCAGGGACAGGAGTTGAAAATTAGCATTAGCTATAAACTCTATGCTGCGCATCAGTTACAGGCTTTGTATTGTAACTATGTTTGACTGTATGGTCCCTGTTAAATAAATAAATACAAATAAAATAAAATAAAATAAGATGAAATTTTAAATTTAGTTTGTTGCTGTTCTTAAATCAACACATTTTAATAAATGAAATTGTAATTGTATGAGAGTTCAGATGAGTTGCTTAATGACTTTTAATGACTGAATATTTGGACAGATTTACAATTGTTATATAAAGTCTGTGGGGAATGTTGAAGGTCAAAGGGTGTGGGTGTGGTTAACAATTGCACTCAATACTTGTATACAAAAAAAAAAATAATTAAAGAAATGTATTAAAAATGTAAAAAAATAAATAAATAATAATAATTAAAGCAGCATTTATCGGGATTCAAGCATTTAAGGCCTTTAAGGCCTTTAAGCACAAAAGCATCAAAAGTTATTAAGTTTTATTTAGCAAGCATGTAACCACTGACATAAAAGATGGAAAAGACAATGGAAGCTTTTTGCCATTTATTTGGTCCGATCTGCATGAAACTCGGCATGCTTCTTCACCATGTTATGACACATATGCTCATCAATTTTGGTGAAGTTCTGAGTTTTCATTTGGGATTTATAGGCTTTTTAGTGTATTTTACCACACCCCTTTTCTAAATGGCCCTGTTACAGCCACCCAAATGCAAAAGTTCAACTTTTTTTCGATAATTACTGATCTAGAGAGTCCAGAGAATTGTCCAAGACTGGTCTGGTTCCGATCGGGACTAGTTCGCAAAAGTTGGTTTTGGACAAAATACGACATAGCAGAATTTTTCCTGCCTAAATCGAATTTGGAGATAGCCATTTTGTCCGCCTTGAGCCAAGGATAAGGCACTCGAGTCTAGGTCCAACGGCCTAAGAGTTATGAGCAATTTTGTACTTTTGGTTGCTGTAGCGCCACCTATGGACCAATCGGGGTCATACTATAGGTTGTCCCCAAATTGAGGCCTACCATCGGGCCAGGTTTCACGTCTCTAGGCCTTACGGTTTGGCCTGCATGATGCGTTTTACGAATCCTTACAATTACAATAGGGTTTCAGCATTTCATTACAGTGGCCTCAAAAAAATATTTGTTACTAATTTTATTTAGGCAATGAGACAGGGAATAACCCAGCACATGAGTAATATTAACCCAGCAAGAGGGTTAATTTCACCCATTGGTTGGGTCAAATGAATGACCCAGAAATATGGGTTAAACTGTAAAACCCAGCACTTGGTTCAAACCAACCCAGTGTGTGTTCTGTCCAATAGTGACCCAGCGGTGTGGTTAAGGTTGGGTTATTTTTAAACCCTGCAGTTTATGTATATATATTGCTTTTAATTTATTTATAATATAGTTAACAATATAATCCAAATATAAATGAAAGTCAAAAGCACATTTTGAGTAAACAGTCCTGGAAACAAATCCAGTTCAAATAGGCTATATGGGACATTCTACAGAATTGGTTCAAAGTTAGAGCTGGAAACATCTTTAAAAAAATGGGTCTTTTTCCATAAATTTTGTATGCATCTAGTAATTGTGCAGTTAATTATCATACTGTATTTCTACCAGAAAGACTCGGTAGGCAAGATACCGAAACAAGTATACATGTATTAACAGCCTAAAATGATGGGCAGGTAGTTGTGGTTAGTAGCTAAGTGGTTTATTTTAGCAAAATACTCTCTATAGGTCTTTTTTTCTAGCCAACTAACGTGCTGGCTTTCCTGAGGTAAATGTTATGTGACATTATTGTTCTCCAGCTGTTTTATTGACCCCTTTGTTTGATTGATTGGTCGTATGATTATGTATGAGGAATATACATTTCGGTAAGTTGTAACTGTAACTGTATCTTTCAACAGTGTTCATTCGTGTTTATTTACTATTAGCTAGAGATGATCGGTTCACGTGCCCTAGGGATCTGTCGCGTCACATTTACAAGCGCCAAAACGGTATTTATTGTTTGAATTTCGTAATAAAAGTGACAGAATCTGAGAGCTGAGATTTTTTTATATCATAAGTAACCTGCTCTGTCTAGTCTGTCGGTCTCCGTGTCCTCTTTGCTGTGTGGCGTGAGAGCGTGTGAAAAGTATCAATTGCGTGTGTCTCACAGTGAATGCGTGAGAGTTGGCAGCTCTGTTTTATGTATTGTTTTTCCCTTATTGGCTAATTAAATGCTCAGTTTTATCATTTTAATGGTCTTACCTGAAAATATCAAGCTAGAAATATCGCAACGTTGCCGCCCGCGTCATCCAGTAGATTTCCCGATTACCGTCGAGCTGGATTCCTGTGGGACTGGATCTGGAGTCTTCTGTATTTGTCGGTTAACCATGTGGATGGATGATAACAGCCTTCTGCGCCTACCAGTAGGCACATGAGGCCCCCTTCTGGCCAATATCTATAAGCTGATAACCACTGATAACGCCCATTCAACATTCGAAACGGGTGGTTGTGTGCCCTGCTCTATTGTTTGGACTGTTCCACCTGTGTTTTGTCTTTGTCAATAAATATCACTCCCCATTCATTCTGCGCCTGGGTCCTCCCTTCTCTGAATCCTGACAGATATAAGTGCATTTATATTCCTAGATTATTTGCTTATTTTTCACAGCTCTTATGATTGGCATCTACAGGTGCTGGTCATAAAATTAGAATATCATCAAAAAGTTGATTTATTTCAAGAATAAGAGCAAAGAGCAAATTGAAGAACAAAAGACAGAAAGTGGAGGGGGAGAACCAGAGAGACCTGGTGAGGAAGGAGACATGAAAGTGACAACAAACAAACTAAACAGGCAAAGGAGATGAAGAAAAGGCAAAGAAAAGAATGAGTAGTGCACTTAAGATGAATGAAATGGAAGAGAGAAGAGAGATAGAGGGAGTCGTATTAAAACCAGAATGGTGAGTAGAAGAAGATGGGCTGAAGCAAAGACTCTAGATATATGAAAACATTACACTCCTATATTACTCATTAATAGTAATGCCCAACATGGCAAATTAATCCAACCTTCTAAATAAAAGAGCAAATTGTTGATTAGAAAAGTTAACACGTCATCCCAACTGCTGTTAGAAGCTCCGATTACTATAGAAATAGACAGTATTCAGAGATTCTTGTGTATGACTGCTTATGGGCTGCTCCAGCCTGAACATGTTTATATATATATATAAAATAACATCAACAGCGCAGATGTCCAGTTCGGATTCATGCTCAATGTGATCAGGCTATATAGCACCAGCTCTTTTAGCGCTCGTTAAGAAAGCACTTATTGAAATCAAGTATCTACTAATATGTGGTTTCGAACGCAGCCAGGCTTTTATTAATGGGTCATTGAATCTTTGACTGAAACTGATTTGTTCAAAACGCTGAATCATTCAGTAATGAAAACACAGTTATGTGCTCCTGTGAGAGGCTTTAGGGTTCTGCTGTGATCTTTATTTGGAAGTATTTTTCACTGCTGAAATAGAACAAAAACAGTCTAAAGCGTCTAAAATGTAAGTGACTAAATATGAATTTCTTGTTTATTGAACTGTCATTAAATCAGTGTCATATTTTCAATCGTGATGGTATTCAGCACTCTTGGTCGTGATGTTGCTTAACTGTATCATATGTTATAAATATAAAAACTCCACATGAATTTTTTCCGCTGTAAGTTCACTGATTTTGTTTGTGTGAGATGCCCTCATTTGTCTTCATTTCTCCTCATGATGCGCGAGCCTCAAAAGCACAACCTTGTTACCGCCAGACAGTACAGCGGCTGTTTGCGGATTGGTTGGCAGTCCGAAAGTTGGCAGATATTTTCTTTACCGATAATAATTAACAAATTTAATTAAATTTTAAATGAACAAATATAGTAAGTAAACAACAATAGGCCAAGTTTAGAAAAACATTTATTATTAAGACCTTAAAAAATATTTCTGCATAAATTTGTCTCACACCAACTATATCATGTTTGGCCTCAATAAACTCCAATCTTCATCCCCCATTTGTTATTTTACATTACATTTTGCTAACTTTGTGACACATTAGTATTATAAGAATCTTTTCTTAAACACTCAATGAAGTTACATATTCAAATGCCCTGCCAGAGCATAATGGGTCGTAAAATTTCCCTCAGAAGGAATTTACTTGAATGTATTTGACATGAAAATGAATTGTTGCTCCAGCGAGCAAAAAGTCGTCCAGAAGACGTCTAAAAGACGTCATTCTTAGACATCCAGAAGACGTCCTCACAGGAGCCAGAATGAAAGTTTTTTTGACGTCTTTTCTGGACATTGTATAGACGTCAATTAAAGACGTGCTAAAGACGTCATTCTTAGACATCCAGAAGACGTCCTCACATAAGCCAGAATGAAAGTTTTTTTGACGTCTTTTCTGGACATTGTATAGACGTCAATTAAAGACGTGCTAAAGACGTCATTCTTAGACATCCAGAAGACGTCCTCACAGAAGCCAGAATGAAAGTTTTTTTGACGTCTTTTCTGGACATTGTATAGACGTCAATTAAAGACGTGCTACAGACGTCATTCTTAGACATCCAGAAGACGTCCTCTCAGGAGCCAGAATGAAAGTTTTTTTGACGTCTTTTCTGGACATTGTATAGACGTCAATTAAAGACGTGCTAAAGACGTCATTCTTAGACATCCAGAAGACGTCCTCACAGAAGCCAGAATGAAAGTTTTTTTGACGTCTTTTCTGGACATTGTATAGACGTCAATTAAAGACGTGCTACAGACGTCATTCTTAGACATCCAGAAGACGTCCTCTCAGGAGCCAGAATGAAAGTTTTTTTGACGTCTTTTCTGGACATTGTATAGACGTCAATTAAAGACGTGCTAAAGACGTCATTCTTAGACATCCAGAAGACGTCCTCACAGAAGCCAGAATGAAAGTTTTTTTTACGTCTTTTCTGGACATTGTATAGACGTCAATTAAAGACGTGCTAAAGACGTCATTCTTAGACATCCAGAAGACGTCCTCACAGAAGCCAGAATTAAAGTTTTTTTGACGTCTTTTCTGGACATTGTATAGATGTAAATTAAAGACGTGCTACAGACGTCATTCTTAGACATCCAGAAGACATCCTCACAGAAGCCAGAATGAACGTTTTTTTTGCGTCTTTTCTGGACATTGTATAGACGTCAATTAAAGACGTGCTACAGACGTCATTCTTAGACATCCAGAAGACGTCCTCACAGGAGCCAGAATGAAAGTTTTTTTTACGTCTTTTCTGGACATTGTATAGATGTCAAGTAAAGACGTGCTACAGACGTAATTGTTAGACATCTAAAGGCAGCCAGAATAAAAGTTGTATTAGACGTGTTTTCTGTAGTAGAAATGTCAAAGACTGTTAAAGACCCATACTGACATGGAAATCCCATATGTGCATTTTGCAAGGATCAAACTTTAAAAAATATTTACTTACAAATATTTATAAAACAGTGGTTGAACTTGTGAGTGAGCTAGTTCTCACTGAGAAAAACCCAGTTACTCCTTGTTAATGGTTGTCGTGTCATGAAACTGCAGACACACAGACCATAGACCTAAATAAGATTTTAAAGAATATTGATAATATTGTATATTCAATTGAATAACTGTGGTGTATATACTTGCATTTGTATATCTTAACAATATAACTAATAAACTGCTTACCATTTTCCTGTAAACCAAACTAATCACTCCAAGAAATCAACTATTTAAATCTCAAGATATATTTTTATTACTATTTTAAATCTTAACAGCCGAAAGAGTAAAGTATAAATTAACACAATAAAACTTAAAAGACAGAACAGTAAAGTTGTAAATTAACACAATTTCCCTTTAAATAATCTATAAAATGTTGTTAAAAAAATATAACATAACAGTTAACAAAATATGGCTGCTATAAGGTTCACAAGCTTCATTTATAGCAGCAAGCAGTTCCAGATGATCGGCTACAGACTTTCTTTGGGCCTCTGTTGCAGCTGGGTCCCATTTCATGACAGCAGCTACAATCAAAGCAAAAAAATCCACATGTAAAATAAATAAATACAAATGCCACTGTTGTGGTTTAGCTTATAGCAGAGATACATAGTTGAAAATTTGAGTACTCGAATCAATTAAATGAAATAAATCACAAATCAAGTAAAATTACATCAAGCCTGATATAAGGCATTCCACACACACACACACACACACACACACACACACACAGGGGCCATTTACAACTTCATGCGATTTTAGTGATCGGATTGCTATATGATCTTGAAAAGACCAGGTGTAAATGCCCTCCGAAACGCATTCGTGACGCATTTGAATCTGAATGCTCAAACCACTTCAGGAGGTGGTCTGGGTCGCATTCCAGAAAAAACTGGACATGCATCTGGTTGTTGAAACCACATATGTAAATTTTACTCCTCCCAAAAACGCTCTAAAATAAAGGTGTGAGAGCGTGTTATAGGCTATATGTCATGTTATAGCCAGTTATGACGACGCTACTGCCGCATCGCCGCTGACCATCTAACGTTATTCATCAAGCCAACGTGCAAACTATCGCAAATCAAAGTGAAAGTAAGTCCCAGATTCTTAACACACAGTTATCATCATTAAAAGTAAAGAAACGAAATGATCTTACCAGGGCTGTTGCGCTCTCTCCTATTGCGGTCTTTGATTTAGAAATTTTAACGGATGATCAATAAAATGCAGCTCATATCTGTTGCTTTCGGTGACGTGAACGCCATTAAATTTGCATAGCGAGGGAATCGAGGGAATTATGTGACCAGGTGTAAATGGAATTGTTGTGATAAAACAGATAGCTATCCGATCTGAGAAAACGCATCAAGTGGCCAGGTTTAAACAGCCCCATATACACACACACACACACGCACATATTAGGGGTGTAAGTTAACGGTTCACAAAATCCATGGTTCGGTTCGGTTCAATACGATACACTTGTGTCACGGTTCGGTACGTTTTCGATACAGGAAAAAGAAAGAAATACCAGAGAAATTTCCTTGTTTTAATATTTTTAACTTTTTTTTTGTATTAAACCTAACATCATAAAGTATGATTTTTTTTTTTTACTTTGAGGAATGATGAAGCTATAATTGACTCTTAGAAGCATGTAAAACAGCTCCTTGAAAAAAATGAAATGTAATATTGTAGTTATAAACAAAGGTTTATTTTAGTTCAGATTAACATTTGAGGGCAGTAATTTTATTTATGTCAAAAAAATAAAACCAACGTAATGTAACTTGAAAGCATTATAGCCTACTATTCCTGCCAAACTTCCATGGTTACAGTTAGTGTTACTACAGTAAATCCATGGTGAATGTTGCTGATCTGTGGACACTGGATTGTTCATTCATGGCACAATGTTTCTACGTCAGCGCTGTTTGATCCGTTAATAACAGAGAAATATGAATGCTTCTCACTAGATCTCGCAGCGATGTTATTACTTCAGTGGGGATCTATTAGCGCCGTGTAGTAACAGTGTCGCTTGATCAAGATCGGCTCGCGCTGCACTGGTCCAAACTGATAAACGGCCCGTGAAACACATAATAACAGCACCTGCTTTCTGGTCAGTTAGCCTACAGTACCTGCTTTTTTTGTGGAAACCAAAACTTTTGATTGTGAGAGAGCCATGTGTTAAAAGTCAGATGGCACTTAAGCTACTTTATGATTTGCCCTATGTCTGAACAAAAGAAATAAAAGTTAACTATCTATACCATATTGAATTGCATAGCATCATATTTTTGCAATACGTTGAATCGAAATCGAATCGCACCGGATCGTAATAATAGTGAATCGTATTGCATTGCATTGGTAGCTGGCAGCTGCTTATATGTATCATTAATGTATTGTATCGTTGGCTATGCATCGAGATGCGCATCGTATCAGCCTCAGTTATGGAGATGCACATCCCTAATACCTACATAGGAAAAGTAACTACATTTACATACTGTGAATCGTTTTTTTTATTTATCGAGAATCGTTTTTGAATCGAAAATCGCAATTGTATCGAATTATGACATTTTCTTAATCTTACACCCCTAATATAAACATACATATAGTACTTTGGAGACCAATTGTGTTGAAATAACATTGAGACAAAGGAGGTAGAGGACGAATACTCACTTCTCTTGGTAGCTGTTCCGATGAATGACGGATCCTGGCCACAGAAAGATAAAAGAGAGAGGTAAAAGGGGGGAATAAATTAGCATGGGTCACATTTCATCTGTTTTGTCTGGTATCTAAAACTTATGTCTGATAGAAAAATGTGCATCACCAAAAGAAGGAACATGTAGATTAACACAGTGGATCTGTCCAAATGGTAATCGTTTTAATAACGTTGTCATCTGAACAAAGAAAGAACTCTTCCGTTTTTAGTACATTGTTGTTGAGTAAAAGTTCCTTAAGTTTGTGTGTTCTTGACGTCTTTTCTTTTAACCCTGCAGGTAGTTACATTAACGCATCTATTAATAAAAGTTTTACCTATGGAACTTCGGTATGATGAAAATGTGTGTAATATAGCAAACCCAAACAAATGTTAAATGGAACTCTTCCACCATATCTAGTTTTAAAATGAATCACAGGAACTTGCCATCCTAGGTCACATTACCATAAATATAATATAAAATTACTATAAGATAAAATTACTTCAGTTAATTTACCATCGCATGCATGTCCCCCTTTGCTAACCCTTTTGTGGAAGGCTCTTTGTGAAGGGATTTAGATGTTTGCTTGGAACACCCCTTTAATTGTACATTTATTAAATCACATGTAAGGTTTATAAATAATACTAGGTAAAGGAGAGCAAACTGATTCCCCCTTCATTTTATCTACCTTATGCCGACCGAAAGGTATATGATTTTCTTTCTTCAGATGAAAACACATATTTTAGAAAAAATAAACTAGACTTTTAGAAATATTATCCATCTCTTGTGTTTGTGTGTCAAATAATGCAAGTGAATAGACACCAAAATGCTGAAGGTCGAAAAAGTCCAAGAGCATTGCTCACATGATAAGTGCAGAAAACATCTTGTGTGAACAACACAGCAAGCTGTGAGTAGGCTGTATGAAGTTTCTGGCATATGCACTTGCATTATATTGGCTTAGAATAATGGATAATTAAAAAATATATATTTGTGGAAAGAAAGTCAGATTTTTAATTTCGGAGTGCATTGTGCCTTTAAAATTGACTGCGGATTTAGATACTGGGTAACACTTTATTTCAATAGTCCACTTTAGACATTCTACTAACTATAAGTAACTTTGCAACTACGTGTCAACTATCTGTCATTAGAGTATTAGTAGACTGTCTGCTTAATATTTGCTAACACTCTGTTTTGTTGGTCCCCTAACAGACATTCTACTGACTATAAGTTACTTGGCAACTACAACTCAACTTATTCTCCTAACCCATTTCCTAACATCTAAACTTAACCTACCAGTCTATTGACTGTCTACTACAGCCTACTAATACTCTAATGAGAGTTAGTTGACATGTAGTTGAAAAGTTATAGTTAGTAAAATTTCTAAAGTGGACTATCGAAATAAAGTGTAACCAGACACTGCAGTGGATACTTACTAGTGATGGACTTGTTTCTCTGTTGGTGCCTATTCTGCTCCGTAAGTCCAATGCTTGATCTAAAAATTTTTTTTTTTTTTAAAAGAGTGTTAATAGGATTATTGATCGGGTAACATAGGACCATTTTTTTAATGTTCCATAAGTGTTATATAAATCTGGAGAACCCTTACTAAAAATTAACACTGTTTTGCGACACTAACCAAATGGTAATAAATTATTGTAATACGTAAAATAGGAAAGAGGCCGCACTATGCATAAACTTTTATTTGCAAAAACACGTTTCGGCGTGTGCCTTCATCAGTTTGCACGCGCCGAAACGCATTTTTGCAAATATAAGTTTATGCATAGTGTGGCCTCTTTCCTATTTTACGTATTACAATTATCCAGGCCAGCACTCTAAAACTTTATTAATATATGCAGTGAAGCCTGCTCCTATACTTACTTAATAAATTGTTGTATTAAATCCACCATAAAAACATGGTTTCTACACTATAATAAATAAAACATGGTTAATTTAGCAAATGTCCTTAAATGATTAGTTCACCTCAAAGTTGAAAATTGTGTCATCATTTACTCACCCAAGTTGATTTAAACCTGTATGAATTTCTTTCTTCTGCTGTACACAAAGAAAGATATTTTGAAGAATGTCGGTAAACAGACAGACTTGGGTCCCATTGACTTCCATAGTAGGAAAAAAAAATACTATGGAAGTCAATGGGACCCAAGTTACAGACATTCTTCAAAATATCTTTCTTTGTGTTCAGCAGAAGAAAGAAAGAAAGAAATTCATACAGATTTGAAACAACTTGAGGGTGAGTAAATGATGACACAATTTTTAACTTTGAGGTAAACTAATCCTTTAAAAGAACAGCTCATCCAAAAAAAAAAAAAAAAAAAATAGAGTTTAAAAATAGAACACTCACCCTGGTGTTGAAATTTTATGAGTTTAATTTTTAAAATTTTAAATTTTATCAATTTCTTGTGTAGAACCATAATTAAGATATCTTGAAAAATGCCTTTTATTTTTGTCATACAATGAATATAGGCCTAGTTGTTTTATTCCCAAAATTCTTGTGTTTCACAAAAGTAAGTTATAGAGGTTTGAAAAAAATACTTTCATTTTGAAAGACATTTATTTTTGGGTCAGCTAGGCCTGTAAACTCAAGAAGATAAAGCTTGTCTGGAGGGTTTGAACCAGTGCATTTGAGCAGAGTTTACATGTTCTGCCTCTATTTCACGTGTATTTTATGACAATACTCACCGCATCTGAACATCGTGTGGCTGGATAATATTTATTCCCAAAATGCCTGGATCATGAAGGAAACACACACATACACATCAATATTAGTTATTTGTTTTACTTACTAACGGAGACATTTGCAAAAGCTTGCAAAATTGACTCACCAGCTCCAAAACATATTATTACGACTCGTTAATTTAACTGATCGGTTAGCCATCCCGCGATCAACAATATTCAAAAGCCTAGTTTGGAGATTCTTATAGTAAGACTGTGACAGTTCCTTTCTGTCTAAGATACAATATTCTCAGTTCACTCGTTGTAAAGCATTTATTTTTTATCATAAAGTTAGACAAGTTAACGTTACACATCCTAGCAGCACATAACATTAATACATTGGGAATACCGTATGCACTAATAATATTGCTCTAATCGCGTTTAGATTCTCACTTTAATACACTATATCTTGATGTAGCAGAATTTGTATAAAATAAAGTTATTTACCTTCCGTAGATTGCAATATGTCCGTTGTTAAAATTCTTTGTCCATTTCCTTGTTTGTTCTTCATTTACACCCAGCAACACCCAGCAACTCGCTCAAAACATTTAGCAGTCCGATGTAAAGTAATCCATGTTTTAAACGATGTAAAACCCACAGAATAGGCTAATATTGAAGATCCCGCGCAGCAGCAAAGCAAACACCGACTCGCTCAACTGACGTTTATTCAAACTTGACTCATAAAGGCGCGCTTAGTTGTCATTGGCTAGATTCCTGGATGACAGTCAGAATAAACAGAGAATAACCAATCATGCTCAAAACAGCTAGGAGAGACAGCCAATAGTGTGGCAACATTGCAATTACAGGAAAATATGAATATATATATATATATATATATATATATATATATATATATATATATATATATATATATATATATGTTTTTTTCATTGCAGTGCATGATTAAAAATTAAAGATTAAAAATTAAAGATTAAAAATACTGTAAGAACTTACAGTAACTGACCATATATAATATGTATTTACCACTGTTCTTATAAAGCGCAATTTAATAGAGCAAACAGTGTATTAAACAGAGCAAACACTGCATATATTCATATACAATTCTGTAAGATCTATATGAAAATCTAATGAATTGGTATCATGGTGGTGACAGTTACATTCATGTGACCCATAATGACCCTTTTACACTTTCACAAATTCTTGACCTTTCCTTTAGAAACACTCTTATGCCTAATAATGTCAACATCCTTTTTCACCCTGTGTGGCACTGGTACACAACCTGTTGGTTTAGAGTTAATCCTCTGTCCAACGCAACACTTTGGTAACATTGGCATAATTATATACAAGTTACAACATAATACCCCGGGTTTCACACTTTCACAGGCAAGACTTAAGCCTGTAGTCCCAGACTAAAATGCATGTTTGAGCAGTATTACCTGAAAGCAACTGACATATCTTATGGCAGTGCCATTGTTTTGTCTCAAGATGCACACCAGTAATGTTTTTTTTTTTCTAAGGCACATTTTTAAAAGCTATAATTAAATACCCAAATTGAACTAAGGACAAATCCTGGCTTTATCTAAACCCTGTCTGTGAAACCGGGTCTGGGTTAGAAATTAAGGGTTAAGGTTAACCCTAACCCTAACCTTAAGACTTGCCTACAGACTTTTATTTAACAGCTTGGTGTTAACTGCAGTGGTTAGGCCTTTAGCATTGATAAAGGACAAAAATCTTCTCACTGTGACAGTCTGTTTAGTAAAGATTGTTTGTATGGATTGTCCCTAAACTAGAGCTATTGATGCATTCAAAACATACCTGTATCATAAAGATCGTATTTACAAATTGAACATACATGAACGCCGCCACAATGATGAAAATATGAGTAGGAAGCTTGGGATTTTCTTTTAGCCCGATCTTGAAGAGTTATGAGTGTGTCAGTGAGAAACATGTAATACCACAATACTTTGGTATTTAGCAGTTACATTGTCAGGCTTTTCTATTTACGATGAAGTAAGCTAATGCCTGCACAAAATATGACAGTAGTATTACAATATAACATGTAATGATACATTTTACAGTGGCTTCATAAATTAATTTCAACATAAATAGTAAAATAGTAAAACCTCATGAATACAAACTTCCCAGGAGGACTTAAAAGCATCATGTGTGCATCATGAACCCTGTTGGTGTCTGACCAGCAAGATCAATTTAACAGTTAATGATATAGTCTGTAAATTAACAGTCAGTTAATTAATTTACAGATATTGTTTGTCATTTTGTTCTGAACTAGTTCTGGCTGTCAGTGGACGTTTAGATTATGGCTGGATTGGACATCATTATTCACGTCATTTATGGACTGTTTCTGGATGTCAACGGACGTCCAGATTATAGCCAGTATGAACGTCTTTTCTGAACTAGTTCTGGCTGTCAGTGGACGTTTAGATTATGACCGGATTGGACATCTTTATTCGCGTCATTTATGGACTGTTTCTGGATGTCAACGGACGTCCAGATTATAGTCAGTATGAACGTCTTTTCTGAACTAGTTCTGGCTGTCAGTGGACGTTTAGATTATGGCCGGATTGAACATCTTTATTCACGTCATTTATGGACTGTTTCTGGATGTCAAAGGACGTCCAGATTATAGTCTGTATGAACGTCTTTTCTGAACTAGTTCTGGCTGTCAGTGGACGTTTAGATTATGGCCGGATTGAACATCTTTATTCACGTCATTTATGGACTGTTTCTGGATGTCAAAGGACGTCCAGATTATAGTCTGTATGAACGTCTTTTCTGAACTAGTTCTGGCTGTCAGTGGACGTTTAGATTATGGCTGGATTGGACATCTTTATTCACGTCATTTATGGACTGTTTCTGGATGTCAAAGGACGTCCAGATTATAGCCAGTATGAACGTCTTTTCTGAACTAGTTCTGGCTGTCAGTGGACGTTTAGATTATGGCTGGATTGGACATCTTTATTCACGTCATTTATGGACTGTTTCTGGATGTCAACGGACGTTCAGATTATAGCCAGTATGAACGTCTTTTCTGAACTAGTTCTGGCTGTCAGTGGACGTTTAGATTATGGCTGGATTGGACATCTTTATTCACGTCATTTATGGACTGTTTCTGGATGTCAACGGACGTTCAGATTATAGCCAGTATGAACGTCTTTTCTGAACTAGTTCTGGCTGTCAGTGGACGTTTAGATTATGGCTGGATTGGACATCTTTATTCACGTCATTTATGGACTGTTTCTGGATGTCAACGGACGTTCAGATTATAGCCAGTATGAACGTCTTTTCTGAACTAGTTCTGGCTGTCAGTGGACGTTTAGATTATGGCTGGATTGGACATCTTTATTCACGTCATTTATGGACTGTTTCTGGATGTCAAAGGACGTCCAGATTATAGTCTGTATGAACGTCTTTTCTGAACTAGTTCTGGCTGTCAGTGGACGTTTAGATTATGGCTGGATTGGACATCTTTATTCACGTCATTTATGGACTGTTTCTGGATGTCAACGGACGTCCAGATTATAGCCAGTATGAACGTCTTTTCTGAACTAGTTCTGGCTGTTAGTGGACGTTTAGATTATGGCTGGATTGGACATCTTTATTCACGTCATTTATGGACTGTTTCTGGATGTCAACGGACGTCCAGATTATAGCCAGTATGAACGTCTTTTCTGAACTAGTTCTGGCTGTCAGTGGACGTTTAGATTATGGCTGGATTGGACATCTTTATTCACGTCATTTATGGACTGTTTCTGGATGTCAACGGACGTCCAGATTATAGTCAGTATGAACGTCTTTTCTGAACTAGTTCTGGCTGTCAGTGGACGTTTAGATTATGGCTGGATTGGACATCTTTATTCACGTCATTTATGGACTGTTTCTGGATGTCAACGGACGTCCAGATTATAGCCAGTATGAACGTCTTTTCTGAACTAGTTCTGGCTGTCAGTAGACGTTTAGATTATGGCCAGATTGGACAAAATTACTCAGTGTCATTAATCGACTAATTCTGGCTGTCAATGGACGTTCAGATCATGGCCTGGACGGGCGGACTTGATATCAACCTGTTTTGTACGTCCACAGACGTCGCTTGCTCAGTGGGTTGTGTCGACTTCTTACGACATATCTTCATGTGAGTCAGAAGGCTTTTTTTATGTTTGAAACTCTTCTCACACTGAGTACAGTGATACGGCTTCTCTCCAGTGTGAACTCGCTCGTGTGATTTCAGGTTTCCAGACAGAGTGAAACTCTTGTCACAATATGAGCACTTGTAAGGTTTTTCTCCAGTATGAATTCTTTGGTGCAGTTTCAGAAAGGCAGATGTAGTAAAGCTCTTCCCACAGTCAAAGCACATATAATCTCTCACTTCATTGTGTGTTTTCTGGTGCAGTTTAAAACTGTCCAGCCTTGAACAACTCTTTCCACAGAGAGAACACACATAAGGCTTCTCGTCTGAATGAACTATCAGGTGTTTTTTTAGATCTGATAATGAAATAAAACATTTACCACACTGATCACAGTTAAATGGTTTCTCTCCTGAGTGAATACGAAGATGTCTCCTGAGAGTTGATGCTTGAGAAAAACTCTTCTCACACTGAGTGCATGTATACGGTTTCTCTCCAGTGTGAA
This sequence comes from Abramis brama, assembly GCF_963993115.1. NCBI lineage: Eukaryota > Metazoa > Chordata > Actinopteri > Cypriniformes > Leuciscidae > Abramis > Abramis brama. The sequence goes on from NC_139972.1 coordinate 6,323,915, forward strand.
CGTACAGATGAACACTGAGAGTTGATGCTTGAGAAAAACTCTTTCCACACTGAGTGCATATAAACGGTTTCTCTCCAGTGTGAATTCTCATGTGTGTGTTAAGGGTTCCTTTATGTGTGAAACTCTTTCCACACTGAGTGCAGGTGTGCGACTTTTTGTCTTTTGTTCTTTGAATTGTAAAGTTATGATGTTCCTCCTTCACTTCATTCAGTTCTTGTCTTTGCTCTTTCACTCTCACCTGGTCTAAAATACACAGAAATACAGTTAGAATCAGTTCAAGTGAACCCTTATTTAATAGCAGAAAGCAAAAGAGTTTAGGTATAATGTATTTTATGTGGCAAAGGTTTATTCTGTCATTCACTTGTTAATATTTAAAACATGTTTGGCAAATGCTATATACAAGGTTATGATTCAGATGCATTTCATCATTTATCATCCATATACTGCTTATTAATTCACATCCACCAAAGCAGTTGTAGCGACTGAGACAATCAGACACAGGTCTAAAATACACTATTACATTTAACAAATAAGCTTCAAAGCCCTCTCTTAGGAATGTAACATTGTTGTATGTTTGTTTAGTTTAGTTATGTTTGTGATTTAGTTAATAAAACTTGTGCACAATATGTATTTGGTTCTGATTCTCTGCTTGCAACAAAGTTTACTTTACGATTTAGATTTTGACTACAGGCTCTTAGTACTGTACAGTAAGAAAAGACATTTCCCTTCCCCGGAATTGAATATTTCTTAGAATTAATAAACAATTAACACTGAGTGTTCACAAGACAAACAGGTGGGTTGATTGTAATATTAATTTTACTACATTAAGTTAATTATATTAACTGATCCAAATATTCATAATAAATTATAACCAGTTATTACTGATTATTAATATTTCATAGAGCTAATTCATTACACAGTCGACAATGAAGAATCAAGAATGGACACCAACCTATTTGTTCCTCAGTATCTTCATGTTTTATTCTGGATGGTTCTGGATCACTCATGTCTTCAATCTCCTCTTTAACAGATTTCAGCTGCTACTCCTGGAGGTTGAAACTGAAGATTTCACTTCAGTTCTTGTCTTTGCTCTTTCACTTCCACTGGGTCTGAAATATATTAAAACATTAATGAGTTCTGGAGGATAAATGTGAATTTTCAAGTGAACCCTGATTTAATAACAGCAAACAAGTGAGATCTGTTTATCAAATATCATATTTTTGATGTACCAAAGGTTAGTTTTGTCATCCTCTATCCGATTTACGGCAAAAGAGTAACACTTGACCTGACGTACAACGTAATGACGAACGCGGAAGCGCAGAGGATAGAGCAAAACAAAACACCAGTCACGAATCAAAGTCTAAAACTACAATTTCTGAAGAGAAATGTTGGAGGAGCTTGAGTTTGTTGTCCAGCCCTGTTTGTTTGTAACCGCACATCGTCACTCATCGTCAAGTGTTCCTCTTTTGGCGTAAGTCGACTTGCGTCTGCCGTCTGCCGGATATTTTTCTTACACGAACACATCGCTTCACTTCAGAAGGCCTTTATTCACTCCCCAGGGCCGTGTGGAGCACTTTTATCATGGATAGATGCACTTTAATGGACTTCACAACAGAAACGGCCATTCACTGCCATTATAAAGCTTGGAAGAGCCAGGACATTTTTATTATAACTCAGATTGTATTCGTCTGAAAGAAGAAAGTCATATACACCTAGGATGGCTTGAGGGTGAGTAAATGGAGTAATTTTAATTACTAATAAATTACTAATACTAATAATTCATTTTTAATTATAGGGAACTAGTTAAATAGTTAAAATGTGAATGACAATTGCTGTAGAAGATGAAGAGAAGTGAATTTATGCCATATATATACCTAGATTATGTGCTTATTTTTCACAGCCCTTATTGTATCTAACAATATATATAAACTAGGGCTGTGCCGGTAAACTTGACAAACCCGGTGGTGTTGGTACGCCAAAACACATAGGTAACGCGATAGGTAGAACACCAAAACACCAAAACGCGATAGGTAGGATCTGTAAGAATTGAGAAATTACAAAATGCCGGACAGTCTGGTTGAAGAGCGACCAGACCCTGAGAGAACAAAGGACCTCTCTGGTAATTCGTCCTCTCGTGCTCTATCGAGACGAAAGTCTCACTTCCGAGTCATCCTAATCTACATCTCTTCCCCCCTTCTCTCACACACAAAGGAAAGTGGTCTCTGGACAAATGGTCTCCTACCCCCCAAAAAGGTGTAACTTCTGAATGCAAATTTCCATTGTTAAAAGATGTTTCCAAGTGAAAGAGGTCCTGACTATATAATGAAATGCAGCAGGGGATTTGGGTCCTTTCTGTACCTCAGATTCGCCTGTGAGGCTGACAGTGAGACCTCTCAGCCTCGTGTATTTCTTAATGTTGGGTTGCATCTCTTCTTTTTATTCCAGAGCATTTGATGTTTTGTATCGATTATCTTTGAATTGATTATGAAATTGGCATGATACATTTACCTGACATGATAAATTGTTACATTTGATTATTCTAACTGACTTAAAAGGAATAGTCAAACATTCGCTCATAATTAATGATCTACAGATAACATTAAAATCTTTTCATTTATGGAGTCAGATGAAATAACGAGAGAATACATATTCAAATGTATTGCATTTAATCAAAAAATACTTTGCCTCGAGAAAAGGACAGTAACACGTAAAGACCTTCTGCACTGGTCGGAGGCCGGTTTTAGGCTGATCGAGCGCGAACTTACAGATCCATTTGCGACATTACCATAGTATTTAATAACCCTGGTAATCCAGAGTTCTCGCGAGAGCACAAGTTGAATTTGCTCAGTGAGTTTACTCTGGCGTCGAGTAATGATGCTCATTAAATATGCCCCTCGATCTGAGCTGCACCAATCACATCGGGTTATCTGATATAGAGGCCAGAGGCGAGCTAAACAGATGACGACAGTGCTGTGATGTCAAAGTCATTAGTAAACATTGCAAGACGGCTATGGATGAACACCACTTGTTTGAAACGGCTTTGGCCGCTACAATGAACGAGTTAGACTTGGCTTTTTATTTAAAACAGGAACAGAAGACGCCGCTCGAATCGTTCCTTTGCAAGAAGGATGTTTTTGCTGTTTCGCCGACCAGATACGGTAAGAGTATAATCAGAGAATGTCTAATAAGGTTAGCTCCACTGGTAGCGTATGGGGTTTATTGTTGTGATTGTTTGTAGTGTTATCCAATTGCATTCAGCGAGATTTTCAAATGCATGCTTGGTGCCGCCCCTCGAGCTGGCCGATTTTCATTAGTCGACGCCAGACCATTAATCATTTAGATTTAGGTCTGGATTTCCAGGCTAGTATTTAAAGGTTGTATCAGCGATTTCAGGCCCAAACATAAATGATAACATTCATCTAATCTTTCCTAACGATCCGCTAGCTGTCCGCACCATAAGCACGCCGTCAACAAAGTCAAGGCTCGAAATTGCGACCATTTTGGTCGCATATGCTCCTGAAATTTAATCTGTGCGACCTAAAAATATATTTGGGAGCATTTGTGCGAGTGCAAATAATGGTTGTGGTGCGACCTGTTTTCATTTCTCTTAAAAAACGTTTGCAAATTACTTCACAGTGTGTACCTTATGTGCGCTGATACGCGATGGCCGGACCATCATTATATCCAACGTTATATAACCAATCCAGGGGTTTTCCTGCATTGAATTTATTTTGGCGGCCGCCAAAGCCTTATTTGATCGGTGACGTGACTGCTGCGCTTGACAGGGCCGCGCGCGCGCACTCTCACGTCTTTAAACAACACGAGCGCTGTCTTGCTCTCTCTCCCTCGCGCTCGCGCATATTAATCAAAATCATTTGACACGATAGAAAAAGGGCGGAAGACCGAAGTTTCACGTGGAGCATTCGGAGATTTGTTTTCTCCTGAATTACCGCGGAGTGTGAATTGTGCTAAACAAAAAAATAAACTGCCGGGATAATCAGACAACGCGTGCCGTAGGCTACACGTCCACTAATGACACGTCCGATTCGCGAACTAATGACTCATTTGAACCGATTCACTTTAATGAATGGTTAAAACAACTGATCCAACACTGAGCTCACGAGACGTCGGAATCGGTGTATAACAAATCGGTAACACTTTATAATAATGTTACATATATTAAATTCTAGTTAACTACATTAGTTAACATGTACTATCAATAAACTGCACTTTGTTAATTTGTTAACCATTGTAAATTTCAACATTTAGGCTACTAATAATAGCCTACATTATTGAATTATTATTATTTTTTTGTTAACATTTAATGCACTGTGAAGTAACATGAATGAACAATGAACAGCTGTATTTTTATTAACTAAGATTAACAAAGATTAATACAGCATATTATTAGCAATAGAGTGCCAAGTGCCAAGCAAAAAATGCAGGGCAAACAAATCAGGTTCATCAGGTTCGATTATTAAGGCTTTTAATCGGCAGGATGCTGCTGGTCGTTCCGCTTTATTGGCAGAGCTAATTATACGTCAAATATAACACCACACACCATCGCCAAAGAAGAGCTTGCCTTCACTAAATTTAAACCTATGTTGCAGCTCATGGAAAAAGAACGGAGTTGCGATTAACGACAAATCATGTGCCAATATCATCGGGATGAGATGATATAGAGCCAGAAGACCAAATTTCAAATCTTGGCCACAGGATGTGTAAAGCCCTAGTGAAATGAAATATGTCATATATAATTTGTAGTTGTGGTGCTCCTAAATTTTTGCTGGTGCTCCTAACTTTTTGAAGTTGGGAGCACCAGTGCTACCAAGTAAAAAAGTTAATTTCGAGCCCTGAACAAAGTGCAAAGCTGATATTCAGCATCATTACTCCAGTCTTCAGTGTCACATGATCCTTCAGTAATAATACTAATATGCTGCTAAAAAGAAGCATTTCTTATTTTCTTATTATTATTTTTTAATATTATTAGTATTGAAAATGTTTTTTTTATATTAAAAGTATTTTTTAAGCATAAACAAATAACACTAAATTTGTCTTCACTTAAAATGTTATAACCTCTAACTTAACCTACCCAGATAAGCTCCAGCTACTACTAGCAAACATATAAAAATTAGGTTTTTATTTTCAACTTGGGTTTTACTGTTGACCAAGTTCAAAGTCTTTCATAAGACAAAAACCATAACAAACATCTTTGTAAAAATAACTTTTACATTACACTAGGCACATAGGCTAATATACTGTTTAATTACATAATAAAAGTTCACTCACCACAAAATACATTTTTAAATCCAATAATCAGATGAGATGATCCTATACTTTAACAATTATTTGTCTTTATTAAGCCATGATTAATGACTAACTGCATGATCTACATAGCTTTACTGAACCTAAACGCAAATATTGAGAATGTGACAAATATATGCATATACTTACAAAGCCAAAGACGCACTGTGCTGTGGCTCTTAAAGGAGCCTTTGGGTGTATGTAACAGCTATTGACAAAAAAACAAGGGAAGGAAAAGGTGAGAAAAAGAAAAACACTGAATTTGATTCAGAAATATTGAATTTACAAATCGAAATGTATTGATTGTTCATCAATGATCATTGACTAATCAATTTTTTAAGAACATGGCAAATCATACATGCAGACGACTGCTAGATTTATCACTTACAACGATCAGATGAAAGTTGACACTAAAAAAGAGAAAATAATTATGTTCATGCCATTCACCATAAAATCAATAAAAGCTGTTATTTATGAATATATCAAAGCATCTGAAAAATGTACAAAAGAAACTCTGACAAGTAAAAGAAATATTAAGTGACAATACAACTTATTTTCATTATTGAAAATAATTTTACTTGAAAATTATTAATATTTTTTTTTCCCTGGTTGTACAAATGTTGTACCTTTACTGTATTTTTTTGTATTATATAAAAAGTGCAATTATCTATCTATAAATTACAGAAACGTCTGTCTGTGTCTGTGTGTGTGTGTGTGTGTGTTATGTGCAACCATTAGTCAGATGGATTTCAAACTCGACCAAATTTGACATTGTTTGGATTAGAAATCCTAATATCATTAAATTTATCGGTCAGAGAAGCCCCAAGAAGGTTGTGTTTTAAAAATAAACATTCTGGCATACTCTGTCAGCTACACTGTTTACTTCTGAATATTATATTTTATTCACAGCCATCATTTGTAGTAACCTGATCCCTGAACTCAATGCGTTCACAGTCTCTTTCACGGGCACCACTAAAAACACACACAAAAACTGATTTTGCACTAGTTATTATAATCTCACACGGGTAGGCTACTGTATAGTCATTTCTGTCTCTCACTCACTCTCTCAATGTAAATAGAGAGAGCGCTCGCGCTCAGAGTGCGTGAGAGAGGAGTTCACGCGCTCCAGAGAGAGGAACTTCCGCACTTTCACGCAGCCAAGTATAAGAGTAAAATATTATTAATAATTGTAAACTTAATTTTAAAAAACAAAAACTAACGTTAACTTTACCAACATGAATCTGAAACGAAATAGGTTAGCAAATCTGCTCCATATAGGCCTAGTGTGAATGACGTCAGACAGATATAACGGTATTAACGGTAATTAGCTGCGCTGAAAGTGTACCATATGGGAAAAAACACACAAAAAAAGTCAGAAAGCCATTGTTTATGAGAACAGAAGATCTAGATGTGTTCGTTTAACAGACAGGCCGTCCATTTTATACTTATATATACAAAAAAAACTTTACCTCAGTAAAACTCTCAGTCCTGCGATGACCTCTCATCCAAAAGGGAGTCCGGCTGTGCGCGCGATGGGCGCGTGACCCTTTCTTATATACCCTAGATCTGGTTCTTTCGCGTCTTTGCACTTGTTGTGAAATAGTAAATAGTTTATATATTTTGTCTTTAATATTATTATTATTATATTTTTTTATTATTATTATAAGCAAAGTCCATATGGATGGGATATAGTAATACTACTACTAATAATAATATAATTATTTTTCTCTTTTTTGTTACTATTATTATTAAGCAAAGTCCATTTGGATGGGATATAATAATAATAATAATAATTATTATTATTATTATTATTATTACTAGTAATAACAATTATTAGTAGTAGTATGGCACTTTTAATAATAAAAAATATTTTCTAAAAGTCAAATGTTTTGGTGTAACTTCAGTTCGTAGGTATACCCATCAGATTTATTTAACAAAAACATGAACAAATACAATACAAATAATACAAATACAAAATAAACAATATCATTTCAATTCTTTTATATACAGTATAGGCTATTTATTGTTGTTGTTATTATTTTTTGCCATAATCCACCACTCTCTATTTTTCCACACATTGAAAAATCATGGGAACTCAAATATGATCCTTGTGGATATTTTATTTCAACATGGTGAAAATAATATAATAATTGTATTTGCCCTGGTCTCCATTTGCTCTACCCCATTTAAGTTCATCATGATAATCCTTGATATAATTAAACCATAAATAATATAGGCACATATTTTATTACAGCAAAACATTTTTAGTTTATAATTCATTTTTGTTACAGTTTTAATGGCAACAGGTAAACAAAAAAGATTATTAATATAAAAATGTATATTAAATCATGAATTTAAACCTTCTTTTGAAGTTCTATGAATTGTGGCATTTTTATAATTTAATGTGCCATTTCTCAACCACAATCGGCCCAGCTACACACAGCCAAAACCTAGCCAGATCTGGCAACCATTACTGGGCCAGAGCTGGTCACTTCCGGTGAGCCGCTGCCAGTACACAGCCGAGTGAGCCGACACTCAGCCGCGATTGGCCCGATTCCGCTGGCTACCTGGGTAACGTATGGAAAATCGGCAATTTCATTGTGACCTATTTAGTATTTTCTGTATGAGAGCTGCTTTCTGTATGAAGACAGCTGCAGTAGAGGCCAGGGATGAAACCCAGCATCTGGTGATGTCTATGCGTTCCAGACTTCAGGCTGTAATTGACTGCAAAGGATTTGCAACCAAGTATTAAAAAGTGAAAGTTTGATTTATGATTGTTAATCTGTCCCATTACTTTCGGTCCCTTAAAAAGTGGGAGGCACATATACAAACTGTTGTAATTCCTACACCGTTCACCTGATTTGGATGTAAATATCCTCAAATTAAAGCTGAAAGTCTGCAGTTAAAGCACATCTTGTTCGTTTCATTTCAAATCCATTGTGGTGGTGTATAGAGCCAAAAAGATTGGAATTGTGTCGATGTCCCAATATTTATGGACCTGACTGTATTTGTTAAAGTCCACATGAAATCAAAATTGACCATATTTACTTTGTTTGCCTAAATTGATCGTTTTGTGGTGAACAATTCATCCATGCAAGTCAATCCACACAAAAAAAATTTTTGGCTTCGTAATCTTTAATCAAAATCTGAAAATGCCCCTCCCCTCTGCATTGGATGACCTTCTCTGATGACGCAGGTTTGATGGCTTGGTTTGGGAAATGCTTAACCACTCCCCTCAAACCGTTAGTCTGCTATGAGCAGAGATGGAGAGGAGGAGCGCTAGAGTAAAACCCTGCCCTCTGTTCAATATTCTGTTTCACTGGGAAATACGTCACAACACTGGAGAAAAGTCGTTTGCAACTTCCGGTTCACGCGGACTTTAAAACTGTCATTATGTCCTGACAGTAGAATATGAGACAGATAATCTGTGAAAAAATCAAGCTCCTCAGGCTCCTCCCAGTGGTCCTATTGCCATTTGCAGAAATACACCGCTCCCGGTAAGAAACAACCAATCAGAGCCAGGAGGAGTGTCTTAGCAGTGTCAATCAAGCTCGTGTACGCGCTGTTCACACCCCTCTCCTGCACAGCGCGCACCGTCGTTCAAAATCAAGATTGCCGGTGTGCCGCAGCTGTTCTAATGGCGGACAAACAACCAAAACTGCCAATTTCTCAGTGGCACCTGCTCATACAACAAAGACAGGTAAACGGAAAAAGACCGATGACGATAAACAAGCCCGTCGGAGCCCATTGACTCAGGCCCCGTCCACACTACTGCGTTTTCGTTTAGAAACGGAGAATTAAAACGAATACGATCTCTGTCCACACCAGCGTTTTAGCTGCGTATTAGAATTGATCTCCGTCCACATTAAAACGACTGAAAACGCGGATCACGTGACCATTCACCAACACTGGGCATGCGCATGCCGGTGTAAACACAACTTCATTGATAAAATTATCCCACCATGCGCTGGTTCTTCCCGGGTTAACCCAAAATCGACGCTCCATGTGCGATCGGTACCACCGCTGCACACAGGAATTGTCACAGATCGCTCAAATGATAGCTTGCCTCCGGCGCATGTAGGCAGTTATAGCATTGTAAAATGCAGAATGCACAACAGCTGCTAGCAAAGATATACGCCATGACTGACGACACACAATCATAGAGCCGAGCGAGAGCCTCTACTACGTCATCGTTTCTAAAGTCCTCCGTTTTGACCTGTCCACACTAAAACGCCCTCCGGAGATTCAAAACGAAAAACGGGTCGGCAGCGTTTCTAAACTTCTCCGTTTTTGCCGTTTTAGTGTGGACGGGAGGTGCAAACGTAACAAAAGGTCTCCGTTTTTAAACAAAAACGCAGTAGTGTGGACGGGGCCTCAGTGTCAAAACTCTAGCCACGTAACATACAGATAAAATGTCACGCAGTGTGCAAAGCAAAACCTGCTAATTCACTGGCTTGTCATGTTGCTGAAATAATTTACTAGAAAACCTTATTTAGCATTACACATCGCTAGAATAATTACTTACATACTGTAACGTTACTGTTATATTATCTTACTAGCTAATATAACTTATAGAAAGAGTGCAACGTTATGAAGTTACATTACATGTATTGCAAAATACGTAATGATTTGAGGACCAAGTTTGTAGTCAAAGTATGGGCAGGGCATAGTCAATGTAAAGCATATTGTTGATGTTTCGTCCCTACCAGTGAATATGCGATAACTGTTTATCCGCCGTCATCAGTGGCCCTGCATGTTTAATAGCCTGCGCATTCACGGCAGGCTCCGTTGTGGAGGAGGAGCTGTGGAGGGAGGAGCTGTGGGGGAGGAGCTGTGGGGGAGGAGCTGTGGAGGAGGAGCTGTGGGGGAGGAGCTGTGGGGGAGGAGCTGTGGGGGAGGAGATGTGGGAGAGGAGCTGTGGGGGAGGAGCTGTGGGGGAGGAGCTGTGGAGGAGGAGCTGTGGGGGAGGAGCTGTGGGGGAGGAGCTGTGGAGGAGGAGCTGTGGGGGAGGAGCTGTGGAGGAGGAGCTGTTGAGGGAGGAGCTGTGAAGGGAGGAGCTGTGGGGGAGGAGCTGTGGGGGAGGAGCTGTGGAGGGAGGAGCTGTGGAGGAGGAGCTGTTGAGGGAGGAGCTGTGGGGGAGGAGCTGTGGGGGAGGAGCTGTGGAGGAGGAGCTGTGGGGGAGGAGCTGTGGGGGAGGAGCTGTGGGGGAGGAGCTGTGGGGGAGGAGCTGTGGGGGAGGAGCTGTGGGGGAGGAGCTGTGGAGGAGGAGCTGTGGGGGAGGAGCTGTGGAGGAGGAGCTGTGGGGGAGGAGCTGTGGAGGGAGGAGCTGTGGGGGAGGAGCTGTGGAGGAGGAGCTGTGGAGGAGGAGCTGTGGAGGGAGGAGCTGTGGGGGAGGAGCTGTTGAGGGAGGAGCTGTGGGGGAGGAGCTGTTGGGGAGGAGCTGTGGAGGGAGGAGCTGTGGGGGAGGAGCTGTGGGGGAGGAGCTGTGGGGGAGGAGCTGTGGAGGAGGAGCTGTGGAGGGAGGAGCTGTGGAGGGAGGAGCTGTGGAGGAGGAGCTGTGGGGGAGGAGCTGTGGGGGAGGAGCTGTGGAGGGAGGAGCTGTGGAGGGAGGAGCTGTGGAGGGAGGAGCTGTGGGGGAGGAGCTGTGGAGGAGGAGCTGTGGAGGGAGGAGCTGTGGAGGGAGGAGCTGTGGAGGGAGGAGCTGTGGGGGAGGAGCTGTGGGGGAGGAGCTGTGGAGGGAGGAGCTGTGGAGGGAGGAGCTGTGGGGGAGGAGCTGTGGAGGGAGGAGCTGTGGAGGAGGAGCTGTGGGGGAGGAGCTGTGGGGGAGGAGCTGTGGAGGGAGGAGCTGTGGAGGGAGGGCTGTAGTGCAGCAGAGAGCGAGGGGGAGTGACCTGTAAGCTGTGCTTGTTCGAATTTTCAGGCTAAGTCAACGTTTTCTAAAAACTCCCTACTGCAGCTTTAATATTCAGCAACCCAAGCTTTGTCATTTGTTTATCTGAATTATATATGATTTTTATTTGTTGAACATCAATTACATTTTACTAATTTACTTTTTGGTCAACACTTGACACAATTCTGCAAAGATAACAAGGTTATTTTGTCCACTAAGGAATTACTGCCAGCTGATAGCTATACACATGTGAGTGAAGCTTGGCATACTACATCCTGGTTGGACCATTGTATATCTACAGCTGATGCACATGATTGTATAAAGGAGGCTGAGATCCTATATGGTTTGGCCACAGCAGACCATATTCCTGTCTCTATGTTCATAAATATTAAGGGTTTACCTGAGCTTGTCTGTAGTGGTATATTAGCCATAAACCAGGTGAGATACTGGTGAGATACTTTGCTTGTGCAAAATTCAGAATTTCAGAATTGGCCTTCATTCAATTCATGAATTTGAATTTGAATTGAATTTACTCCGCCCCACAGGACGTTGAATTGAATTTGAATTAGAATGACAGGAAGTGGAATTAAATTCATGGCAATTCAAAGAAATTCCACACAGTCACACAACAGAAAGGATGTGTTGAGTCTCGCATGCATTCAGTGTTAGGAAGGTTACTTTGGAAATGTTATTGCTTACTGTTATTAGTTACTCATTAAAAATGTGGTTTGGATTACTTCATTTGGATTACTTTATCAATGCAAAGCAATTTCGTTTTAAGTTGATTAGTAACTAATTGAATTAACCATTTACCTCAGTAATACAACTAAATACATTTACAATAAATCAAACTTAATTATTTGTTCTGTGACTAGAGCTTTTAACATTCATTGCTGGGGGAAAACATATCCTTTTAATCTGTACAAGTAGTTCAAACTAATATCATTTGAAGAGTTAATTTGAAGTGCCATCTGAAATTTTCTTCTAAAATGATACATTTTATCAAGCTCGTATATTTAAGTTCAGTAATTTCATTTAAATGGCAATGAAAAAAACCTATTAATTGTCATTTAAGTGAAATTACTGAACTTAAATATACGAGCTTGATAAAAATGATCATTCTAGAAGAAAATTTCAGATGCCACTTAGAGGCTTTCCCATACAGAAAAAAAAAATTTGAAATATATTTTAAAGTGTCAAAAATATATGTGGCATATATTCCAAATGTATTGAAATATATTTGCATTGTTGTTCACTTATATTTATCATTTTTATATATATTCTGAAATATAACAAAAATATATGATGTTAAGTCTGAAATATATTTACAATTATAACATGCAATGTAAAATATATGAAAAAAGATATGGTCATAAAATGTTTAGCTTGCTAAAGAAGGGTCGAATATGTATTTTGATCATAGTAATTCCTCTACCTTTTCCCCTATATACAACAGTAGGCTACCATATTTCACTACTGTATTATGACACGCAGCTATAATAAATACTGTACTTACATTTAAATGACTGCAATGTAAAATGACAGATAGTTGCTTTCCTAGGACTATTAGGCCATATTAGGTGGCACGTACCTAACACTTAGTGCAATTATTAGATTTATTGTTGTGTTTTATTAACATCTTTCCTTAAGTCATTTAAATATTGAAAATATGCACAATATTTATGATGCAAGTATAAGTGACACTCCAACAGTGAAGTACACTTAAACAATATAGAACTCAGTGTCTAACACTGCATACACACTATTAAATAACTGTATTCAATTCTGTAAAAATATGGGAAAAAAAAATGCATTTTGTGTGTTATTTCCTACATAAAACTACAGTTAGCAGCTATATGCACATAGCATGTTTCTGGGGGTTCACTTTTTATTTTACCTACCTTTTGTCTTCTGCATTCTCCTTACCCTTGTCTCCTGTTCTTCCCTCAGACTCGTCCCCCGGAAACAGTCCCACGGACCCAGCCCCAAACCCCATCTCTGCAATAATAATTAATAAAGGCTGGTTTAAAGTACTTCTTCCTGCCTCTGCGTATTAATGCTCATGGGTAACCTAAATGGGTTCCATTCAGACCTTAACATTAAGTATTTTACTGTTATATGTCAACAAGATTCAGACATTTTCACCTGGCTATACCCAATGTTTAGATCTGTTGTGGTATTTATGCAAATTAGTACATGCGTAATAAGATTATGCACCATTTGTCCATGTTAACAAACAATTAAAAAAAAACTTGTAATACATTTTTTTGTTTGTCTTGATGTAAATAATCAACTCAGTAAATGTTATGGTAATCTAAAGGTTAAATATTTTACCCAATTCACGTGAGAAAAGAATGAATAGGCGTATGAATTGTCAGGGATCCACCAGATCTGCACACTCCGCCCACTCGTTCACTCTCCTCGGAATACTGATTCACCGCACCTGCACCTCATCATCACCTCTTCACCAACTCCCTTTATAAACCCACTGCACCTTCAGTTCACTGTCTGGGGTGCACAGGAAGACATCTATATAGGATACAAGGGAAAGTGTGAAAAGACACACACAAACAGATCTAGACAGGAAGAAATTGTGCTGACTAGGATGAGGTTGGCTCATACAAAGCTGAATAGTACAATGTTCTTAATGAGAAAGCATGGTGATGGAAATTGTGAGTATTGCCAGAGCCATACACCTGAAACAGTAGAGCATGTAATAATTTATTGTCATAAATACAATCAGGCTAGGCAAAGGCTTGTTACTCAGTTGGAAGCAAAGAAAGTGTCTCTAGATACTAAGACCTTATTGGAAAGAAGTTCAGGGGAAATTTTTGGTTTCTTACTTTCTTTTTTGAAAAGTACAGGCCTTTTTAAAAGGATATAAAATCTACTTTATCTGTTTTTTTTTTGTTTTTTTTTTTTTGCTTAAAACAGTACAGAATAGCCAGTAACTCCCGTTCCTTACTCCAGTCCAGTGGTGGCGGTAATGCACAAGAAATAGTTGCTAACCGCCAATAAAAAAAAAGAAGTTGTTGTTCACTGTCTGGTCTCATCTCTACATAGGGTGCTTCTCATTTCTTATTTGTGCATCCTCGTTTCCTTTCCTCGCTTCCTTTCCTCGCGTCTCAGCTCCGCCCCCTGTAGGATGCGAGGGAAGGCTGCAAGGAAAAGACGCGAGGACCTGTCTATGGCGAGGACGGAGGAATCGAATGCAACTTTTTTTTTTTATACATTGGAATACTTGATCACTCGAGCGTCACTTCATCGCGTCATCAGCAGCGCTCAAAGGATCTGCCCATATGTTGTTGAAGTTTGTTTATTTAAGAAATTCATAATAAATAATAATAAAGCAAGATACCCTGTTGAAATATGTGAGATGTGTGGTTTATATAAACTGCAAAGGTAAAGTATAAATTAAAATGATTGTGACCGATGTGAAGGGGGAGGAGAATTTAGACGTGCGTCACGTGACGTTTAAGTCGATAAAAATCTTCCGCATAGGATACACCTGTGTATCCTCACTCATGACTCCTCAGGAAGCCTCCTAACTCCTCGATCCTCGACTCCTCGCGGTGCATTTAAAGAATTGAGATGTCCTTCAAGATGGCTGAGCTCGATCGGTTTCCGGGTCATAGGATGGAGGACGGAGGAGCGAGGAGACGAGGAGGGATATTGAGAAGCACCCATAGACACACATGACTCACTCTAAAGACTTACCCGATCTACCTAGATGCGATCATCTTCTTTAGTCTCCTATTCCCGCCTACCATCTCTGCTGATCACCATCATTGTCCGTTTTCCGCTCTGGTTTCATCTCCACCTGCAAAGACATTCATATTACTAATTCAGCTAAGTTTATTCATCATCTCAGCACTGCATTACCTACTCACCACAACATCTGCTGGTTCCGTGCTTCTGTTCTTAATAAATCATTGTTGATCTTACTCACCTGCCTGATTATTCACTAAATCTGACAGAAGACCAGACCGCGTGCAGAACCCCACAGAACCAGCGATGGATCTGCAGCGCGCTGTCCGTCTCTCTTTACTTCCATCACCACCGGATAACCCACCCACCATTCCCACTGATGTCCTGCCTGCCACACGCCAGTCACTTCATCCTCGATCACCCGTTGTACCACCACCTGCCTCTGCCAGTCCCATGGCCCAACCAGCGACATTCATCGGTGAGGCGGAGGACTACAGTGGTTTCATCCTGCAATGTTCACTATATTTTGAGATGCAAGCTCATCAATTCCCCAGCGATTCAGCCAGAGTGGCGTTTGTGATATGTTTGCTATCCGGCTGCGCGCTTCAGTGGGCTCAATCATTATGGAATTAAAATGCTCAAGTCACCAAGTCCCTCTCCAATTTCATCCACCACTTCAAAGAAGTTTTCAGCCAAACAGCGTCAGAATTATCTATCCTTGATCAGCTCTTCAATCTTCGTCAAGGTAAACAATCAGTTTGTTCCTATGCTCTTCAGTTCCGCACTCTGGCGGCATCTAGCAGCTGGAACGAAACCGCGCTACTTACAGCTTTCCACCACGGACTTAATGGCAACAATCGCCAGCTGATGTTGGTGTATGCCGACTCAATGGGGCTCATTGTTATATTTCACATCCCTGAAATTATTTCTGCGGTAAAATAAAAATGTGTAATAAGTTTACTATGAATTAATACAATACATTATCCCTTAAATCACACTTAAATGTCACCCTTAATAGTTTAAACATGTTCGTTCGTCTTGGCTCAAAGTCACTTGCTGTAAAACTTTTCTTTCAGAAGATTTGCGTTAATTACAAGTGAAATAATGAAATATTTCATCTCTAATCAATATTTTTTTTTGTCGAATTATTTTTTGCCCAAGTTAGTTTTGGTATTGAGGTAAAAGTTAACTTACCTTGCATTCGCTATAGCCTATAACAGTGGGTGGTTGTCAGCAGATTTGACGTGTTTCCCCCTTTGCAGCAACTTTCCTCTTGCAAGATCTGCAGACAGGGTGCCCATCCGCGATTAAATTGCCCTCAGGACTCTTGTAATAGACAAAATACGACCACACCTCAGATTTTGTCCTCTTGGATGGCTGAAAAATCTTGCGAGCACTGTCACTGCCTTCCGCCATGTCTTCTCGTGTAAAAAACAACGTTGCATGCTCATGCCTGCTTCAGACTGATTCTGGCTGGACAAGATTTACCGCGAGTTTTCAAAATCATGATAATTAAACACGGTTTTAATGATAATCAAATTTACAGATAATACTAATCGTCAGGACATTTTATCGTGAAACCGGTAATCGTCCCATCCCTAAATGTGAATATTGAAGTGAATCCTGATTTAATAACGGAAAAAAAAATCTCCATGTTTTCGGTGCTGATGTGGTGGTGATGTGTTCATGTATGTACGGATGGCGCTGCCAATAAAGCACCTAAAAGCTGTTACAAAGAACTGGCAAAAGTAATGATTATGAATGTCAAATATAGCAAGGAGACATTTTAAGTGTTTATTAATAAACCAGTGTTTTCTGTCTGTGTCGGCTGCAAAGATGAGGTTGACGATGCTGACTCGCGATCTCACAGTAGTGAATGCGCCAGAGAGAAATGCACATTTCATACGGATTACATAAACCGAGAACAGTCTCTTTTCTTTTAATAAAACTCTAAAATTCTTTTAAAAATACATTGAATACACCACGGGCCAGGGCTGGATTTTTTGGCCCGTGCAGGGCTCTAAGCAGTATGCTAGCTGGAGCTGTTTACCTCCAGTCTTTTTGGTAAGCTAGGCTAGCGGTGGGTGCGTCAGACAGAATTACAGCACGCACGGAGATGAGAAGGGTATGTATGGACCAAGCGGCAACCTCCCCGTCTCTATCTTGAAACCAACACGGAAGTGAGTTAAACTGCAATTCATTGACTGGCTGCTTGGGCTGGCTGCAGAAGTGAGTCAAATCTGTATTTCCCCCATGTTAAAATTACCAACTTTACAGCAGAAAAAAACATGTTTACAGCCTGGATCTCTATGTGGCTTTGGTCTATACAGCTAATTTTGCCCTTCATAACAACTGTGAGGGGGGTGCATTTTTTTATAACTCATCCGTTTAGTTGATTAATATTTAAATTTACGGGTGTGGCCACTTGAGTGACAGGTGGGTTGTCGCTGATGTCAATGCTAGCCGTTTGTCTGCTGTTACTAGCCGTCACTTCACCTCAGTAAATGTTAGCTGCTGAATGTTTCTGTCAACACGGCTACTCTCGCCGATCGGTTACATCCAGCCGCAGCCGATGTCGAACAAACCTTTTATGTAAGGTGGGAGGAGTTGGATCTGGATCCGACCCCGCCTTCTGGATCTTGTGTAAAACTTTCAACATAACAGCATTTCGACGGCATGGTGGCAACGACACTCTACTACCACAACAACTCTTCTCCAAAGCAATATTATAAATAGGCTTAGCCCCCTTTAGTAGGTGTTACCAGAGGAGGGGTTTATGTAAATGTTGGGGTTAGTAATGTCACCAACCCTGAAGGAATGTTGTGTAGTCCCTACCAGACGTTTGCTGTAGTCCTTAGAAACTGATTTCTTTAAAAGCAAATATCTCTCTTTGTATTGAACTTTGAGCGTTGTAACTTTGCAGGAGTTGTTTATGCTCAAACAGCAACATTACACACTAACAAAAGTTAAAAAAGTGAAATCATATTCAACCACCCCTTTAAGTTTGCCGGCCAAGCTCAAACTAGGCTTTAAGTAATTTGAGCTCTGCAAATTCAACACATCCTCATTTGAACATTTTATTTAATTTTGAACCATAAAACTGTTTGAAATGTTTATCTTCTTATTTAATCATTCGACTTGTCTGATAATATTTATCAACTGCTGGGCACAATGAATTAATCATCTCGAGGGGGATGAGCCTTATGCTGGGTACACACCAAAAGATAATCGGTCTGATTTTGGACCGATTTCCCCCTTCCTACAATCCTAGCTATGTCCCGATTATCTTGATGGTTCTACAGATTATCTTATCAGATTTTCCCTTGGTGTGAGGTGTGTCAGTGTCTGAACCTGCTCGGAAGAACGTCGGAGCCGCCCCGATCGCGAATCGTAAATATTCGATTAGAAATCCTGATGTGTGTGTGTGTGTGTGCAGGAAGCTGAGTGTTAAGGGTTTAGCGAGGTTCTGGGATTAAATAACTCTTTCTAAAGAGGCAATAAATCCAATAAAGAATAAATAAAGACAATAAAGAATGAATATCTTTCTGTATAAAAGGTTCTATATAATGCTGAGTACAATGTTTTTTTTCCTGTGAATTTTCTGTGAAAATCATTCCAAACACTATCATTGCAATTTCTTCCTGCATATCGTCCGCCATGCTTATTCTGAGGTCTTGCAAGATTTTGCGAGATTTCCTGTGTTCACAGTCGAGACTCTGGTTGAAAATCTGTTCGTGTGTGGTGTGCTGACTTTGTCAAATCATGGCACACCACACACTATAGGAGCAAAACGCTTAAATCTAGGATTTTTTTGTCCTCATGTTTGTGGTCTATCACATTTTGAAAATCTTATAATATGTAAAAAATCTTTGGGTGTGTACCCAGCATTAGTGGAAGACCTTCGGCAGCGCCTTTCTCTCCTTCTCCGTCTTGCGAGCTCTTTTTGCATTGGAGGTGTTCAACTATAAGATCATCCATAAAAATCTCAACATTGCCCATGACATTAACATTTCTTTTTCCGTTTCATCCTCATCTGTTACAATCAATGCATTCAACCATTCTTTAATATATTCAATTTCTGGGGAGTTTTCAGAAGAAGCTTTATCAGAAAAATTCATAATTGTTCTCCAATATTCATTACAGTTCTCTAACGTATAAAACACAAATCTTGTGGCATTTTACAGGAACACTAGTTTATTAGTTAACTAACTAAACATTTACTTAATGTGAATCTAACAAAACATTTGCTCGCTGTGACACTCCAGTATGAACTCGATCGTGTAATTTCAGAGAATCAAACCGAGTGAAACTCTTGTCACAATATGAGCACTTGTAAGGTTTTTCTCCAGTATGAATTCGTTGGTGCCGTTTCAGATTGGCAGATGAAGTAAAGCTCTTCCCACAGTCACAACACATATGATCTCTCACTTCATCATGTGTTTTCTGGTGCAGATTTAAACTGCTCAGCCTTGAAAAACTCTTTCCACAGAGAGAACACACATAAGGCTTTTCGTCTGAATGAACTTTCAGGTGTTTTTTTAGATCTGATGATAAAATAAAATCTTTACCACACTGATCACAGTTAAATGGTTTTTCTCCAGAGTGACGGAGCAGATGAACTCTGAGAGTTGATGAATGAGAAAAACTCTTCTCACACTGAGTACAGTCGTACGGCTTCTCTCCAGTATGAACTCGATCGTGTGATTTCAGAGATTCAAACCGAGTGAAACTCTTGTCACAATATGAGCACTTGTAAGGTTTTTCTTCAGTATGAATTCGTTGGTGCTGTTTCAGAATGGCAGATGTAGTATAGCTCTTCCCACAGTCAAAGCACATATAATCTCTCACTTCATTGTGTGTTTTCTGGTGCTGTTTAAAACTGCCTGGCCTTGAAAAACCCTTTCCACAGTGAGAACACACATAAGGCCTCTCATCTGAATGAACTTTCAGGTGATATTTTAGTTTTGATGATTCAATAAAATCTTTACCACACTGATCACAGTTAAATGGTTTTTCTCCAGAGTGACGGAGCAGATGATCTCTGAGAGATGATGAATGAGAAAAACTCTTTCCACACTGAGTGCATGTATACGGTTTCTCTCCAGAGTGAATTCTCATGTGTGTCTTAAGGTTTCCTTTCTGTGAAAAACTCTTTTCACACTGAGTGCAGGTGTGCATCTTTTTGGCTTTTGTTCTTTGAATTGTAAAGTTATGATGTTCCTCCTTCACTTCATCCAGTTCTTGTCTTTGCTCTTTCACTCTCACCTGGTCTAAAATACACAGAAATACAGTTAGAATCAGTTCAAGTGAACCCTGATTTAATAGCAGAAAACAACAGAGATCAGATCTTTCACTTTTTGTTCTGTCATTTACTGTAATATAGTAAAAATATGTTTGACAACTGCTATATACAAGGTTATGATCATTCAGATGCATTTCTCCATCATTTATCATCCATATACTGCTTATTAATTCACATCTACCAAAGCAGTCAACAATGAAGAATCAAGAATGGACACCAACCTATTTGTTCCTCAGTATCTTCATGTTTTATTCTGGATGGTTCTGGATCATTCATGTCTTCAATCTCCTCTTTAATAAACTCCATCTTTAACAGTCACACAGATTTCAGCTGCTACTCCTGGAGTTTGTCCTTCTCTTGTAGGATGATGGGAATATTCCCAGTATTTATTGGTGAATTGTTGTGGGAGGGGCTTCACTGCAGGTGTGAACTGTGATCACTGTGTTTTTATCCAATCTGCATTTTAAAAGTACAGAGCCATCATGTTAAACTGCTGCTGAAAAGCCTCTTTGTCTCCAAAAGTTCCCTGTTTTCAGCTCATTCATTATGGTGATGTATGAGATCTTCTATAAATTGGCACATTAAGCTCATTTTATTGGTGTCAACAGGCTGAAACAAACTACAGCATCATCACCTTTAACCCTCTGGGGTCTGAGGTGTTTTTGGGGTCCTTGAGATGTTCTGACATGCCCTGACATTTGTGCTTTTTTCAGTTGCTTATAAACATAGTAATGGCAAAAAAAAAATTACACACTATTTAGCACAAACAGGGCTACCATAACATGTGAGCAACAAGAATGTACATGTCTGCATTTTTGAGAGAATAATGTTTATGCATGGTTATTGAAAAAACTAAAAACTAAAGTTTCTGAAATAAGACCACAAAACACACACTAAATATGTGCCAATAAGACTTTTGTCTAATGGATGTCATCGCCTAGTGTTTTTTCTTCAAAATTATGTGAAAATCACCCTGCCTTATCATTCACATAACACAATACATTGATTTGAATTTTGCAAAGCACTTTCTGTTTGGAAAGGCAATATTCGAGTGGGCGTTGACGATCATGCATATTTAGTGGTTCACACCTGAGGACCGCATACTTAATGAGCCATTCATTCAGGTGAGTCACTGAGCCACAAGAATGCAAGAGCAACAGTTGGAAGCATCTCAATTCTTTTTTATTTTTCCACATATTGTGCTTGCAATTTGGCCTATAATATCCAAGGAAAACATGTAATTGTGCAGTTAATTCTCATACTGTATTTTCAGTTTTGGAATATTTATCCTCTCCCCAAATTTGTCACTAATAAAACACAATAAAAATTATTTAAAGAAAAGGCTTATATTTACCTTTTAATAGTTTGTTTACATCTACCTTGTAAATATTTAAATAAACAACAATTCAAGTGTAATCTTTCTTTGTACAAACTAAAGTATACATTTTATCATACATATTTCAAAGTTAAGGATTTGATTGATTATTTGATTATTTTTGACAAAAAAATTGGCAAATAAAAGCTTATTTGAGGTGGCAGATATTTTACAGTAAAAATGTATAATCTATCCAAAACTAATCAACGAAATGTTGTCTTTCATATGTCTGTAACATAGGTCTTTCATTTTTATTATAAGGAATATAAATGCTAATTTGCAGTTTAATACGTTGCTTATACAAATATATATATATGTGCATACACACACACATATATATGTGTATATATTTATACACAAAAATAAATTTTATTTATATTTTTTATATACATTTTTTTTTCCACAAATTGTGCTTGTAAATTGTATAATATCCAAGGTAAACATGTCTAGTAATTGTGCAGTAAATTCTCATACTGTATTTTCAGTTTTGGAATATTTATCCTCTCCCCAAATTTGTTACTAATAAAACACAATAAAAATTATTTAAAGAAAAAAAAATTATATTTACCTTTTAATAGTTTGTTTACATCTACCTTTTGAGGGACATTTTCCATTATTATTATTATTCCTCACAGCGCTGCGAGACGGTGTAAACAAGTAATGATCTGAATAAACTTGTGTTTTCTCGAGCTGATATGGGGCTCGAGAAAACACAGCCCCTCACAGGTTTGCGCCGTGGATTCCCGCGAGTCAGACGCGGATACTGTGTTTGTTTTAGGCTCGCGCAGTCTTCACTCGGACGCGCGCTTCAATCCGTTGTGGAGACTCTCTTTTCGTTCCAGTGAAATTACAAAATAAAATACACACAAGCATGTCTCTGCCTGATATACAACCACTGATAAACATAATCTGATTTGACAAAAAAAAAAAAAACTATATGAGTGCGGATTTGAACTCAGAACCTCTGACACGCTAGGCAAATGTTCTACCACTAGACCACTTGAGTTCACGTATTTACTCACGTGAAAACTCGTTGTTTACTCGGCGTGATCAATTCGCTCTTGAACATGCTGCCGTTCGTCTGAGTTACAATCTTCCTCTGAGGAAAAGCCAAGGTGAGTTATTCCTCGCTGTCCAGGATCATCTGAACGGCGTCTTTACCGGAGAAACGCGCCATCCTCTCTAAACGCGATGAACTATCAGTGAATCTGATCTGATGAAACTTCGTGTTTTCAAGGCATTGATCGGGGGGCGGGTGCGAAGCATAGATCACCTAAACTATTTACCATGTCAATAGCGCCGGGGGCGGGGCGGCCTCAGTTCATTATAGAGATAATTAGGCAGAAGGAAAAAACGGTACCTCTCCTTGCTTTCAAACGGATTACATGAGTTGAAAACATTTGTTTTTTTTATTAATTACTTCATTTAAAAGAAGAGATTTCAAGCTTCATAAAGACATATATCACGTGCCTGTGTGAGAAGTATTCGCTGAGTTATGATTCATTTTCGGACGCGTTTCAGAATGGACTACACGGACAGAGAGAAGGCAGAACTCGCTCCGTGATTATTTTTCTTAATTTGGCGAAAAGCACAACACTTTGCTTTTATTGTGAGTATACAGAAAAATAATACACATTTAACAGAATCGATTGATGTATGAAACTCCTATGGAAAATCAAAGTCAACAGAGTATTTATGAGTTTCTTTTACACTGATAAAAAAAAAGCGAGCTGGTATCGCCGGCGATACCGCCGACCTCAGGGGGTTAACTTCAGTTCTTGTCTTTGACTTTTCCCTCCATCTAGTCTGAAATAAACATTTGAAAACATTATTAAATCAGGGTTCACTTCAATATTCACATTTATCCTCCTTGAACTCATTGTAACAACTTAGGCTAAAGTAAAACAAATCTATTTTTATAGTAGGGCTGCAACAACAAATCGATTAAAATCGATTATTAAAATAATTGATTACTCATTTCAATCATTTCGATTCATTGTGTCGCGCCACTCAATAACTCACAGAGATTTTAGAGTATAAATTTTTTAAAAAAGAGTGTGTCTGAGCATTAGTAAATTGGTATATACAGTGAGGAAAATAAGTATTTGAACACCCTGCTATTTTGCAAGTTCTCCCACTTAGAAATCATGGAGAGATCTGAAATTGTCATCGTAGGTGCATGTCCACTGTGAGAGACATAATAAATAAAAAAAATCCAGAAATCACAATGTATGATTTTGTTAACTATTTATTTGTATGATACAGCTGCAAATAAGTATTTGAACACCTGAGAAAATCAGTGTTAATATTTGGTACAATAGCCTTTGTTTGCAATTACAGAGGTCAAACGTTTCCTGTAGTTTTTCACCAGGTTTGCACACACTGCAGGAGGGATTTTGGCCCACTCCTCCACACAGATCTTCTCTAGATCAGTCAGGTTTCTGGGCTGTCGCTGAGAAACACGGAGTTTGAGCTCCCTCCAAAGATTCTCTATTGGGTTTAGGTCTGGAGACTGGCTAGGCCACGCCAGAACCTTGATATGCTTCTTACAGAGCCACTCCTTGGTTATCCTGGCTGTGTGCTTCGGGTCATTGTCATGTTGGAAGACCCAGCCTCGACCCATCTTCAATGCTCTAACTGAGGGAAGGAGGTTGTTCCCCAAAATCTCACAATACATGGCCCCGGTCATCCTCTCCTTAATACAGTGCAGTCGCCCTGTCCCATGTGCAGAAAAACACCCCCAAAGCATGATGCTACCACCCCCATGCTTCACAGTAGGGATGGTGTTCTTGGGATGGTACTCATCATTCTTCTTCCTCCAAACACGTTTAGTGGAATTATGACCAAAAAGTTCTATTTTGGTCTAATCTGACCACATGACTTTCTCCCATGACTCCTCTGGATCATCCAAATGGTCATTGGCAAACTTAAGACGGGCCTTGACGTGCTGGTTTAAGCAGGGGAACCTTCCGTGCCATGCATGATTTCAAACCATGACGTCTTAGTGTATTACCAACAGTAACCTTGGAAATGGTGGTCCCAGCTCTTTTCAGGTCATTGACCAGCTCCTCCCGTGTAGTTCTGGGCTGATTTCTCA
Organism: Abramis brama; assembly: GCF_963993115.1. Classification (NCBI taxonomy): domain Eukaryota; kingdom Metazoa; phylum Chordata; class Actinopteri; order Cypriniformes; family Leuciscidae; genus Abramis; species Abramis brama. The sequence continues at coordinate 6,348,591 of NC_139972.1, forward strand.
CCTTTCTTAGGATCATCGAGACCCCACGAGGTGAGATCTTGTATGGAGCCCCAGTCCGAGGGAGATTGACAGTCATGTTTAGCTTCTTCCATTTTCTAATGATTGCTCCAACAGTGGACCTTTTTTCACCAAGCTGCTTGGCAATTTCCCCGTAGCCCTTTCCAGCCTTGTGGAGGTGTACAATTTTGTCTCTAGTGTCTTTGGACAGCTCTTTGGTCTTGGCCATGTTAGTAGTTGGATTCTTACTGATTGTATGGGGTGGACAGGTGTCTTTATGCAGCTAACGACCTCAAACAGGTGCATCTAATTTAGGATAATAAATGGAGTGGAGGTGGACATTTTAAAGGCAGACTAACAGGTCTTTGAGGGTCAGAATTCTAGCTGATAGACAGGTGTTCAAATACTTATTTGCAGCTGTATCGTACAAATAAATAGTTAAAAAATCATATATTGTGATTTCGGGATTTTTTTTTTTTAGATTATGTCTCTCACAGTGGACATGCACCTACGATGACAATTTCAGACCCCTCCATGATTTCCAAGTGGGAGAACTTGCAAAATAGCAGGGTGTTCAAATACTTATTTTCCTCACTGTAGTAATATATAATTACTATATAAGAGGCATGGAAGTTCGATAAATGGACAACAATATAAATAAAACCAACAATTAAATTCTTACCACTGAATTAGCAGACTGTGATTTGAATCAGATATACAGAAGATGAAAACACTTTCTTGTCCAGACTGATCTCATGAAATGGCGTATGTATGACACGCCAATTCAATTTCCATTTTTGGTGTGCTATCAACATGCATAATCGCTTTTCAGCGTGTTTATCAACGCCGTTGACTTAACGTTACATTACTGTATATATAAATATGACCTACCCCAACTCTGTCCCTAAACCTACCCGTCACTGGGGTTAATACCATGAGTCTTCTCTTACCATTTTTATGAACAATATGGCATTAAAAGATAGTTTGAGCCACAAATCCTACCCCTAAACCTAACCATAACCATTTCTTAAAACTACCTAGGCAACAATTATAAAGAAAAACAACAGACAGACGAGTATAATCACAATAATTTATTTATGGTTCCTATATAGAACCATAATATACTAACCTTACAACACAACATCGATTCACAAAATACACCAATTTTATTAGCTTGATGTAATCCAAACCTTCAGAATCCATATATTATTTGCAAGAAAAAGATCCAAACTCAGCCCTTTATCCAGTAATCGTCATCTTGACCGTAAACGTCAAACCCCGCGCTTGTTATGAATTCAAATTCAAAAATTGCGCCCTCAAGAAGCGTTACAACAGGTTACTATGGTTACGGCAGTAATATCAAACGCTCATTGGCTCTCGCCTCACCTGCTTCGTCACAGATTGCGTCATGCACATTCACATTTGAAATGAAGCGCGCACTGCCGCGCAGCCCTCAGAGCGAACCGAACCGAAGACGGATTAACATTTTCATGGATTTGAATTAATAACTTAAATTCTGCTCTGTTACCTCATACAAAACCACTGCCAGAGAGGACTGCGACACATCGTCACGTGAACAACTTTTGGTACCGATTTTGACATTTTTGCTCCTCTCAGGAATCTGATGATCAGGTCATGCTTTCCCAGAGACTTACCTTCAACTGCATCGTGATGTGCGGCAATGGCGGCAACATACACTTTAAGAGTGGAGGGAGAGAGCCTTCGCTCCAACCCTTCTTGTAGAAAGGAAAGCACAACACTGATCGGGCATTTTGTGAGGTCTTTACGACGGGAAGAACACCAGTTGACGAAGAGGTTCCACTTCAACGCATAGGCATGTCTCGTGGACGATGCTCTAGCGGAAGTGATGGTAGCCACCACCGCTGGTGGTAGGGTACTCAACCTGCTGAGGAGCAGGTCATTTTGGTTGCCCATTATTGGCACAACTGGACCTGGTTCTACGAACTAGTACTCCTCGTGACAGCACCTCCATGGCCAATTTCTCTGAGGAAGGACCTCCTTTCTCAGAGACGGGGCACCCTTGGCACCCTCGTCCCGATCTTTGGAACCTCCACGTGTGGCTCCTGGATGGGACGAGGGTGCAAAGGGTGCCCCATCTCTGAGAAAGGAGGTCCTTCCTCAGAGGAATTGGCCATGGAGGTGCTGTCGCGAGGAGTACTAGTTCGGAGAACCAGGTCCAGTTGTGCCAATAAGGGGCAACCAAAATGACCTGCTCCTCGTCCTCCCTGATCTTGCACAGGGTCTGTGCAAGAAGGCTCACTGGGGGAAACGCATACTTGCGGAGGTCCCACGGCCAGCTGTGTGCCAGTGCATCCGTGCCGAGCGTGCCCTAAAAAACTGAGGTTCGACCACGGGGTGAAGGTCTGATGGAAGGCTGGAGTCACTGGGACTCAGTGCATGCCGTGTTGCCATGACCACCTCGGGACCCGATCGCGAAGCCAGTGCTGAAGCGGCCGCAATCCGAGCGGCGTTGCTGCGGCTGCGGATGCCATATGCCCCAGGAGCCTCTGAAATAGTTTCAGTGGAACCGCACTCTTGGCCTCGAATTGACGTAGGCAAGTCAGCAGTGACTGCGCGTGCTCGCTCTTAAACTGCACGCACATGGCGACAGAGTTGATTTTTATACCGAGAAAAGAGATCCTCTGCATGGGGCAAAGTTTGCTCTTCTCCCAGTTGACCCGAAGGCCCAGACCAGCTAGGTGCTGGAGCACTAGATCCCTGTGTTCGCAAACCTGGTCTCGAGAGTGAGCTAGGATCAGCCAGTCGTCGAGATGCGAGGAGACAGGGCTAGCCCGAATGGGAGAACTGCGTACTGGTATGCCTGCCCCTCGAAAGCAAACCGTAGGAATGGTCTGAGTCGAGGAAGAATGGAGACATGGAAGTAGGCGTCCTTCAGGTCAATTGCTGCAAACCAATCCTGTGGCCGCACACATAGAAAATGCGTTTGGCCAAGGCATCCTGAACGTCAGCCTGTGAAGGGAGCGGTTCAGGATGCGGAGGTCCAGGATTGGTCATAACCCACCAAATTTCTTCGGGACAATGAAGTAGGGGCTGTAAGGCCCGGACCGGTCTCGATTGCAGCCTTCGCCAGTAGGGTGACAACCTCCGCTCTCATGATAGGGGCATTGTCACCGACCATAGTGAAGCGGCCTCCCCTGAAGCGGGGAGGAGACTGTGCGAACTGAATCGCATAGCCGAGCCTGATGGTTCGGGAGACCCAGCGGAACAGGTTGGGAGCTCTAGCCAGGCTCCCAAGAACTGTGCCAGCAGGGTCATGCGAACCACAGACGTACCCTCAGTGGTGCAGCAGAATGACCAGCCGGACGTAGGTGGCATAGTGGCCCGGTGTGGGGGCACAGTCATTAGCCGCGTCCTGCCAGAGGATGCCAGGGAAGGACCAGGCTCGTGAGCAGCGCGCACTGTCATCCACAGCCTCTTGGGGCTCGGAGGAAGGAGCATCAGTTCTTGAAAAAATAGATTCTCCCCCGGCCCTCCATCGGGGGAAGGAGTGGCCCTGCTACTAACTCCTGAGAAGAACTGAGCCCTAACTCCAAGCTGCCCATCTCGAGAGTGCTGCTTAGCCTGGCGTTTGGCCGGCTAAGGGGCAGAGAGACGGGCAGTGCCACCCTCCTGCATCCCCCTCCTGCCCGGGGGCGGTGAAGACTCGAGGAGAGGAGCCGCAGGGATGCGGCCTAGGCAGGAAGCAGACTAAGGAGACCGCACGGACGGATGACCGTTGGTGCAGAAGGCCTCAGTCCGCTTCAGGGGAGGGTCGAAGACTGTTGGGCACAGTCCTCAACCACACCGCCGAGCAAGTCGCGTTCTGATGCACGTCCGGGAGAAAGGCACTCGGGGCGAGTGCTGTAGAGCAACACGTGCCCAGGAAACCAATCATCAAGCCTACAGCGCTCGGGGGGAGGGTGGAGGGAGGCACACACAGAAGCCCCACGGTTTGCGATGTGGAGGGGGGCGTGGCCCGAGGAAAGCTCATCTTTCCATCACCCTGTAAATACACGTCCAGTAAATACACGAGTGAGCCATTTTGAAAAAGACGTGCCGCGTGCAGCTCTTTTAGAGACTAAGAAAAGCTCAGCAGAGTGCTGAAGCGCCTAGGGAGAAACATACACACTGTCGGCAGATCACTGCACAGATCAGCAGCAGGCAATGCTATCTCGCTGGAACGTGCTGTCACACCAACACACTGAAGAGCCACTCGTCTCGTAGAGTGAAGATGATTCAGAATGGCTTGTAGGAGTGAAGAGTACTCTTGGCTCCGAAGCAAAAACTTATCTGCATGTTGCCAGTGTACTTCCTTATATACCCACAACATGGGGAGGACTTACGCTATGCAAATTCCGCAGACCCATGGCATTTTCTTGCCATTGGCTCGTTTTGTATACTCGGAGGTGAGAGGCTTTTTGTAAGCGAAACCCCATTTGTCGTCACTGATGTAACTCGTAGTGACCATGAAAGGGAAAGCCAGTTTGTTCAAACTAATCTTGAACTTTACCTTTTAGCAAATGAAACTGGCTTTGTGCAACAGGCCACAGAACATTTTTGTTGTTGTTTTACTAGAGACAAAGAAGTGCCTTACACTGACAGCTAAATGACAAGTCAGAAAGTTACTTGCCCAAAACTAACGTCACAGAACTAAAGTTTACTTCACAATACGTTTGCTTTATATGAATCTCATTTATTTTAATTAATGGATCTGTAGAAACCTTTTACTCACAAAATCACACATTGTCAGTGAAATGGTAATTTTATTTGTTGTTATTGTACAGTTATTGTACAGATGTACATTATTGTACATACACCTGTTTATGTAATAACAGGCTTTATGTAACTAAACAAACAAAAGTAGAAAAAAACTGATCAAATTCAGGGAATTGTTTCATATATTAACATATAATAACTGATTGTTGTTGTTCTACATTTCTTTCTAGTCTCTTTTAATTTTGGTACTTCTTTAAGCGTTCAATCAAAATCATTTTCAATAATTTTCTTGTTCTCCAACATATAACACAATTCTTGTAGCATTCCGAGCAACACTAGTTTATTAGTTAACCACACATTTACTTAATGTGAAGGTAACACTTTACAATAGCAGGGCATGAATAATCATGTACTAATACCTGCATTAATAGTTATTGATAGTTACTTCAACATTAACTTATGATTAGTGAAGATATGAACTAATCATGAACCAATGAAGACTGATCCTTAATTACGACAGGAGTCATAATGCTTCATGCATGAATAACAGCAGCCTTAAACATGTTAGTACATGTTAGACAGATATTGTTAATGCATTAATTAAAGTTTACGGGTAAACTAAATCAATCAGGCTCCATAAGAATAAAAAATATATATATTTTGACTTTGAAATACATTTAAACAATTTATTGAAATACATTTAAACAATTTATTAGTCATAATTTAAACTATTGACATCAGCAGCTTCATCATAAACATTACTGAAAGGCACATGATTAGTTTGTCATTAATTTCACTGATTCTCCTAATCAAACATAGAAATCATTATCATTATGACTCCTGTCATTGTTAAGGATCGCTCTTCAGTGGTTCATATCTTCACTAACCATGAGTTCATGTTGAAGTAACCATTAATTCAGGAATTAGTACATGATTATTCATGCCTTGTTATTGTAACGTGTTACCTGTGAATCTAACAAAACATTTGCTCACTATAACACAGAACAATGCTTTTTAATATAGAATAGAGTCCCTAGATTACTTGATTGGGTGAAACTCTTCCCACACTGAGTACAGTGGTACGGCTTCTCTCCAGTGTGAACTTGCTCGTGTTCTTTCAGAGATCCAGAATGAGTGAAACTCTTGTCACAATATGAGCACTTGTAAGGTTTTTCTCCAGTATGAATTCTTTGATGACTTTTCAGATGGTCAACTCTAGTGAAGCTCTTCCCACAGTCACAACACACATGATCTTTCACTTCATTGTGTATTTTCTGGTGCAGTTTTAAACAGAACAGCCGAGAAAAACTCTTTCCACACTGAGTGCATGTATACGGTTTCTCTCCAGTGTGAATTCTCATGTGTATCTTAAGGTCTGATTTCTGTTTGAAACTCTTCTCACACTGAGTGCAGTCGTACGGCTTCTCTCCATTGTGAACTCGCTCATGTGATTTCAGAGATTCAAACCGAGTGAAACTCTTGTCACAATGGCCCTCATTTATCATTCTTGCGTAGAAACGGGCGTATATATTGGCGTAAGATTATGCTTATACTCCTCTCATCGCCTGATTTATGAAGATGTGCGTACCTTTGAAATCCAGGTGTACGCAATACCTGCCCTTGATAAATGCCGCGGCTGAAAACGATCGTCATTAGAATAACACGCCCCTATCTCCGCTCCCCCCACGCCCTCATTTTACGCCATGGACACACGGAAGACGGCAAAGAAGAGAAACTTCTTTGAGAAAGAGAAAGCGAAACCAGGGAAGTGGAAAGAAACAAAATTGATTTCTAGATTTTTATTATTAATGACGCTTATTGTTATTTAGAAGAAGAATGTCGTTATTATTATTATTTGTATTATTATTATTTAAAAGAAGAAGAATGTCTTTATTTTGTCAGTCTGAATTTTTTTTTTGGTCATTGAAAGCCTTTCATTACTAAACCCAGTCCGTGCACACCTGCCGGGCCTAACCCTGGCCTAACCATCGTTTCAAAGAATACTACAACGGCAAGCGCGTCGAGTATAAACGCCTCGTCCGTTTGGGGAGGTGCGCGCGCAGTCTGCGGAGCCAGGCGAAAGTATAAACAAGGCTTGAAACGTCAGGTAAAGCGCACAGGCTCGCAACTGAAGGAATACATATGCCTACAATTCAAATGCTTTGGTAAAGTCACACAAATTAAACATTGAAGTCCATGTTGCACAAAAATAAACACTGAAGTTTATAATTAGCCTACTATGTTGTTTTTTTTACAGTGGGTCATAATACATCATATCTTTTAGTTTGTCAGTGCGTTTTGTAGTGTTAGGAATTGTTTTTCTGCGCATTCCCGCACTCAAAACGTGCGTACACCACCTCCTGAGCTGGCGTAGGATTTGAGCGTGCCGTACGCCAATGTCCATATTGATAAATCTCAAAGTCACCGTGGTTTTGGGTGTACGCTGGAAATTTGGTGTACGCACTTTTGATAAATGAGGGCCTCACAATATGAGCACTTGTAAGGTTTTTCTCCAGTATGAATTATTTGGTGCTATTTCAGAATGGCCACTTTAGTAAAGCTCTTCCCACAGACACAACACACATGTTCTCTCACTTCATCATGTGTTTTCTGGTGCTGTTTAAAACTGTACAGCCTTGAAAAACTCTTTCCACAGAGAGAACACACATAAGGCTTCTCATCTGAATGAACTTTCAGGTGATCTTTTAGATTTGATGATGAAATAAAATCTTTACCACACTGATCACAGTTAAATGGTTTTTCTCCAGAGTGAATGTGCAGATGATACTTGAGACCTGATGCATGAGAAAAACTCTTTCCACACTGAGTACATGTAAACGGTTTCTCTCCAGTGTGAATTCTCATGTGTATTTTAAGGGTTTCTTTCCGTGTGAAACTCTTTCCAAACTGAGTGCATGTAAACGGTTTCTCTCCAGTGTGAATTATCATGTGTTTGTTAAGGTTTCCTTTCTGACTGACTGTGTGTCTTTTTGGCTTTTGTTCTCTGAATTGTAAAGTTATGATGTTCCTGAGCAAATGAGCATTTCACCCCCCCTTTAAGTGAAGCATCAGCTTCTGTGTTACCCATGCGACGCATTGCTGGTCAGCTGAGCCTTGAAAAGTGGAGCTCAAAGTTAAAAATAATTAACACCTTGCCTGATTACTATCTTTTAATGAATCAGCGTTTTTGAACGGTTTAATGACTCACTCAAAGACAGTCCGTTGCCGTAAAAATGTAACTGAGTGACAGTCTTTCAATGCGCGGAGACACGGTTTAGTTTCGTTTACATTGGTTACTGAAAATGTACTTGTGTTTTTGTGCATGCTGACCACATCGTAACACTTATTTATATAGCAACAAATAAATATATATAAAAAAAAAAAAATGGCGATAATACCGCATACCACGCTATTGAGCTACTCAAAATTACCGCAAGGGAAAATCCTTTACCGTGACAGCCCTATTGACAACTGCTATATACAAGGTTATGATCATTTGGATGTATTATTCTAATTTATCATCCATATACTGCTTATTAATGCACATATACCAAAGCAGTCAACGATGAAGAATCAAGAATGGACACCAACCTATTTGTTCCTCAGTAACTTCATGTTTTATTCTGGATGGTTCTGGATCATTCATGTCTTCAATCTCCTCTTTAATAAACTCCATCTTTAACAGTCACACAGATTTCAGCTGCTACTCCTGGAGTTTGTCCTTCTCTTGTAGGATGATGGGAATATTCCCAGTATTTATTGGTGAATTGTTGTGGGAGGGGCTTCACTGCAGGTGTGAACTGTGATCACTGTGTTTTTATCCAATCTGCATTTAAAAAGTACAGAGTCATCACGTTAAACTGCTGCTGAAAAACCTCTGTCTCCAAAAGTTCCCTGTTTTCAGCTCATTCATTATGGTGATGTCTGAGATCTTCTGTAAATTGGCACATTAAGCTCATTTTATTGGTGTCAACAGGCTGAAACAAACTACAGCATCATCACCTTTAACTTCAGTTCTTGTCTTTGCTCTTTCACCTCCATCTGGTCTGAAACATATTAAAACATTAAGTTGTTAGAATGAGCTCAAGGAGGATAAATGTGAATTTTCAAGTGAACCCTGATTTAATAACAGAAAACAAGTGAGATCTGCTTATCAAATATTATATTTTTGATGTACCAAAGGTTAGTTTTGTCATCCTCTTGTTAATAGTCAAAATGTGAACGACAACTGCTGTACAAGATTATGATATAAGTGCATTTATATTCCTAGATTATTTGATTTCACAGCTCTTATGATTGGCATCAAATAATATAGCCTATTAAGCATTTTAACTAATTACATTTTTTCATATAGAATCAGACATCATTATATTTAACATTGAAAATTATGTTTTGTGTAAAAGGTAAATAGAATTAAAGGGGCTATATGTAGTTTTCAGTGGCCAGACTGAGACGCAACACACCGGGAGAAAGCATCACACAACATGCTGGAAACTCAGGTAAACTCCCACTGCAACGTTACAATAATAGGCTATTAATGTTAGCTTACCTGTCCAATAGGATGAAAGCCAACTCCGGGTCTGTTTTTATACCCAAAACAAAGCGGAGGTTTCTCCATGATTCAAAAGCCCTGCCGATGTTGATCAGTGTTTTCGTCCAAAGTCGATCCGAATCACGTTTGGCCTGACGAGCTTCAGCAGATAAAACTTTATTTTTTGTTTTTTAACAATATGTGGAGTTTGTGTTGGAGTCTGTGTTGTGCTGGGACCAGGTCGTTTCTTAGTGTTAGCAGACATGTCATAAGTTGCATAAGTCATAAGTCCATGTCATATGTTGCAGTGTCGTCACTGTCGAGTATAAAGTCAGTAGATGAGGCTCGGGAGCGCGCATGCAGGGCACGTCACTGGATTTCGCGGTAAATCCGACCCGGAGCCTTCACATAGAAATAGGAATACTTGCTTTCAGAGGTAATAGCAAAACCCGCCAAGTGGATCATTTTAATGTGAGATTACAACCCCTTCACACACAGGCAATAAAAAAAGGATTCATTTTAGTAGAAAAACTACATATAGCCCCTTTATACAAGAGAATCTGGTTATTTGGATAATAGGCTTGTTTTGTCTTTTGTCTTATACAAATCAAATTACACACCAGTGAATTTTGACAAAAATGTCTTGTAAATATAAAGCAGATTTCACCCAGCAACACAAATGAACCACATCTGCAGTTTATTGACAGAGGACAGTAGGGCTGCACGACGTATCATTTTAGCCTCGATATCGCGATGTGCGCATTCACAACAGTCACAACGCAGGATGTGCGATGTCAAGTATAGGTATCGTAGTTGATCCGTGATTCATGATCATTTCATGAGAAGGATGCCGTCTACACTAATGTAGCCCCTTTCACACAAGAGATTCCGGAAAATACACGGATAAAGTGACCCGGGATTTGACCCGGGTTCGATGGATTTTGGTTCATTCATACTGCCAGTGATTTTCCGGAATCAGAGAGTGCGTTCACACACAACCCGTAAAAATCCCGTAAAGACACGTGACATCGATGTGACTTGTAATGTCTCAGCAGCACCTTAAGTTTGCTTATGAGCTGCGATTTCCACGCTTGTGCGTTTTTTTCTCTGATTCGATCATAAACTTGCGCATTACGTACCGTTTCACAGCTGGCGAACGATCCCGGCTTCAGCTTCATCATTACGACTAGGGGTGTAACGGTACACGTATTCGTATTGAACCGTTCGGTACGAGGCTTTCGGTTCGGTGTTTGGTACGCATTTTCAAACCGAACCGTTGGACCATTTTTCCTGCCGACCAAAATTTCGTTATTTCAAATGTAGGCGGGTCGCGCGTGGCAAGCGCGCTCATAAGAGTTGAGCACCAATGTTGTGGTCATGTTGCGGCATGACCACAACATTGCCCAACATCAAATGGCAAACGTAAAGGAAGCGGAACGAAACTGCTCGTTATTGTGTGGTTGACGGACCATTTATCAGTTTGGACCAAAGCAGCGCGAGCTGATCTTGATCAAGCGACACTGTTACAACACAGCGCTAAGAGATCCAGTAAAGAAATCATTTGAATTCTCCACAGAAGTAATATATTCAGGGCTTGAATTTCGGCGCGGGATTGCAGGTATTGCGCATAATTTTAATCATTCCCGCAGGTCTCCCACTTAGGGCTGGGCAAAAAAATAGATTTTTCGATTAATGGTTTTTTTAAATATGGTCGATTCAAAATCGATTCTCAAACGCCAAGAATCGATTTTTTCCCATCTTTATTTATCTATGACCCAAATATTAGTTTTCCCCCACTGTTCATAGGCTTGCAAACTCCATTTTATAGCTAATGCTGTGAGATTTTATGTTAGTTTTATCTAAATCATAAAATAACCTCAACCAGTGCTGAACATTTAATCATATCGCAATCGTGATGTCAAGCCTATACGCAATTAGGCTATATGACGCAAAATGCTGCAATTTTATATGAAAAACAAATTTGGGCTTTTAACGCAATTAATGCAGCATCTGTTAATTTTTTGTCATCCTTCGGCTAGTGTTACATGTATTCATGTAACACTAGCTCTTATTCATGCAAATGCTTTTAAATCATTCATGCGCGACAAGACAAAAAAGAGCTCGCTGCCTGTGAATGTCGTGACTGTGACACAGAAAAACTTACGATGATATAGTGCGTGCGCACAAGACAGCCCAGAATATAGTTATCTTTCGCGCTTGAACGAACAATAGCACACAGTTATGCCAAAATGTCTTTTTGTTGAGTATTTTCATAACATAAGAGCAGTCTTATGATAAACGCAGAGAATGTCTAATTAGGCGAGAAGTTTCACTCTCAGTACACTTCCGGCTTCTGAACTGGTTGCAGTTCCTCTCTGATTCCATATGAGGGCGCTCACAGGACAAGTGCAGAATGAATGGAGGTCTATGGCGCTATACCAATAAAAATCCACTTTTCTCAGGATATAATTTTTTGTCTAGTAATCTGAATGTTGTATTCGAAAGGAGATGCAAATAAATTACACATTGCTGGGTGTTAGATTTTTTTGAGTCACTTATTTGCTTTAAAAAGTCTTTTAAAGTGTCAATGACGTCATACACATGTACGACCAGAGATACTGCTTTACGGCAATCCTTCACTCACTCTGGTGCGTTTGCGCTCTGCACTTTCTTTTCACTCGAGGCATCGACAACACAGCTGACACAGGTAAATACGTGCTAGAAGAGTTTTTGTTTTGTTTGTTTCTGGTCCCGCTGCGGATGACACGATGCCATCAAGCTGTATCTCTGGTCGTAATCAGTCCTTCACTGACCAATCAGCGTTCATTAGCAGAATGCTAGCGTGTTATGGGCAACAACAACTCAGCCTGTAAGAAATCAAAAAGACATAAGTACTCGTTCATTCAACTTTCGACCTATAACCCATGTTGAACTTGCAAAATCTACAATCAGATCTGAGATTTCTCAACGGCAATCGGGTGAAAGAGACAAATTCAGCTGTCTAGCCCCATAGACTCCCATTCATTTTGCACTCATGGCGATCGCCCCCAGTGGAACTCTGGTGGAACTACAACCAAAATTCGGTACAATAGAGCTTAATAGGGAGTGGGCAGGCTCTCCGTAGACGGGCTCTGATAAACGTGAAGAGTTGTGACTCGTGAGAGAATGAGGCGCGTGTGAGATCCGCGTCTCTGAGAGCAGCGGCTGGTCTTAAAGGGACAGTACACAGTAGCCACTAATTATCTCTGTCGTTAAAGTTAATCAAAGAACAAAGGGAACAGACAAAAACACTCACTGCTCTTGACTAAAGAACTTTTGTAACTTTGATTAGTCTATATATAATTTATAACTAATGCAGTGCAGACTGTTTGTTAACTTTATTCAATTTCTGTATATGGCCTAGCTGTTAAACAGAAAGGGCACAGATAAAAAATATAAAATGTTTTTATATGGGTTTATGTGAGGATTGTTAACCTGTTTGATCAAGATATGTGACTGTTCTGACTTGTCCAATTTTCAGCATCATTTTTTCATCTTGCATCAAAATCCTGTCTATTCATTGTATGCATTTGAAATATAGAGTTGGGTTCTGTTTTAATTGTACCAAATTGTACCTAAAATAAAAAGAGTTTAATATACAGGTTGGTAGCTCTTAATTTATTTTTATTAATTAAACACTTGAAAACTTATGTTCTTTTTTTAATAAATATAGGATTTGTATTAAATATTCATTGAGTCGAATCGAAATCTAATTTAGAATCGAAAAATCGAATCGAGAATCGAAATCGAATCGAATTGAGAGCTTGCGAATCGAAATCGAATCGAATTGTAACATCTGAATCGATACCCAGCCCTCCCACTTATAATGCGGGAAATTCCCGCAAACATTGATTCACTTTAGCATGTAGGTTGTATTGGTAAATTAATCCACACAGATTATAAAATCAAATCAGTCATTTTAAAACTGTCTGCGAGACGCAATTTCAGAAACAGCATGAGCGATTCAGCAGTGCTGCGTCTTCTCTCTCTCGTCTCTCAAAATGGGTTGCACAAGGCAATCATTAAGCACACTGCAGGCGGCGATAATACACACTCGCGTTTCGGGAGTCAGGATAGACGGAATTGTCACTTGCATAATCGGGCCAGCATTGCATCATGAGTAACTAAAGTTTACCATTTGCACGTCTTCTTAAGTTTTACCAGTTTAAACGCGATTTTAAACTATTCGGTACTTGCGCGATGTCTGAGAGATGTTTTTTTTTCTCTGCACACATACATAGAGTAAAGCCGCCTCACAAACAGCTTGCGGGTAACAAAAGTAATTTTTCGTGGATTATATCGCTTTAACAGTCAAAAACATTCGAAAATTATGTTAATTTTCGGTCTTGGTGAGTATCCTCTAAACACAGTCGGTTTAGTCTTAAATAAGCATAAATCGCACGTGACCGTATAATGAAAACAGGATCCGTGCACTAGCTCATAAAGGGACAGCAGCCATATGTGTCTGTCATTAATTTGGTTGTCAAAACAACAAAACATAGGCTAGCTTTCATTTGAAAGAATCAGGATTAATAGCCTATGTATTTAATTTAGTCAGGACTAAAATACTACCCAGTGTTATTTTACATTTGATTACTTTATTCAGTCTCTGTAGTATTTCTGAATATTAGTGTTAGACCGAAGCAAAAACTTTTCTCTTTATTTCTCTTTATTGGTATCATTATTCTATTGTATTTGTGCTACTTTTTTCAATTTAATTCAAAGATTGAAATCAAGCTTCCTTGTGTTGTGTAAATTATTAAGAACAAAATTACCCCGTTGTAAAAATGCAATGAGTGAGCATACATTTAGGCGAGATAAATGTCATTTAAAAAAAAAAAAAGAGTCTAAACTACCCCCTCAAATTAAAAATTCCCCCCCATAAGAATCACCTAAGGGGGATTTCCCCCCCATTTTCCAAAATGAAATTCAGGCCCTGAACATTGCTGCGATATCTAGTGAGAAACATTCACATTTCTCATCCTCTGTAATCATACTTTATTATGTTAGTTTTAATTAAAGGAAAAAAAATATTTGGCATTTCTTTCTTTTTGCTGTATCGAAAACGTACCGAACCGTGACACAAGTGTATCGTATTGAACCGAACCGTGAATTTTGTGAACCGTTACACCCCTAATCTGGCATGTTTTAGTGCTGGGCAGTATGACCAAAAATCCACATCACAGTATTTTTCTAAATTATACCGGTTTCACGGTAAATTGGTTTTTTTTTTTTGTTTTTTTTTTTTTTTTAACCATGACTGGGTGTTAACCACATTTTCTACTGAGTGAGAGAGGAAATACTGCCGTAGATTGACTAAAAGGGGGTCGGGTAGTTGACGTGACGTGGCTTTTTCACCGTCACAGAAGATAAAAAATAATTTATTTCACATTTTCATCATTTAGAATACTATAAATGGTTAAACATTTTCTTGTTTTACATGAATTTGTTGTTTAAATACCTGAGTTATTTTTTATTATTTTACAACTTTGAGCCAAATCTCAAAATCGTCCTACGGTGTGACGGTAGACAACATTATTTCATAAATATGAACTTTTATAAATAAAGAAAATAATGTTTAAACATCTTAATGAACACTCCTGGCATAATTGTGCAAGTGTCTATTTCACTAAGTGACCATCACTTTTCCTATACATACATTTCTAAAAGTGTAGGAATTCAATAAAGTTTGTCACAGAAAAAAATGTCCTTTGGTGTTATGCAATAACCTGACATTAAGTTGGGCAATATCATGGACAACTAAATTTAGTTGAAAGACCCCATTCAAGGTCATGTGACTGAAGACCCCTATGAAGCCCATGAGAAGTGCACATGGCAAGTATTTCTCTCAGAATTGTTCAAATATTTAACTATGTTTTCAGACCACTGAAGTTGTTAAGTTTTTTTGTCCTTTAGTGTGACACTCCTAAATTTAATTTTTTTATTAAAATTTGTATTTTTGACAGCAGGACTATGTAATATTATGCAAATGTATCATGCCAATTGCTAATAACAGTTCAGCTAGTATTAGCATGGTTATTAACTGCCACAAAAGCTCAAATGTCCTTTGGTGTGACAGAAAAAGTCACAGGAAATGTCCTATGGTGTGACACTTTGGCCTGTCACACCATAGGACACAGATGTCACACCATAGGACAAGACCTCCTTAAGAAGCTTTTAAAACGAATATATAAAGTTTCAACAAAAAAACAAATGTCCTCCTTTATTATTGTTACAATAAACACTATATATTCTGACTCTTTTTATGCAATGACTATCTTTGTCCTTTAGTGTGACGTTTTGTCCTATGGTGTGACAAACACAAAACAACAGAAAAATATACTTATTTTAAAATATCTTTTAAAAAAAGAGTCAAGTTTGGCATTAGGGGAGTTACAATAATATCTCCTCTTAAATAGGTACAATTTCAAACAGTTTTGTAAGGGTGGCGAAAAAGTTTTACTGACATTCGTAGGGAAAAGTTTATCAGGTTCATCTATCCATGGTGAAAATGATTCTAATTAGTACTTTCATGTAAAATAAATATCACTTTAAGAAAATAATGTTTTAATAATGTGAACAATTCTATCTCAAGTATTTTTTTTATGTTATTTAATATAATTTCTTAGTACTTTTTAAATGTCACACCATAGGACACATTTACAGTACTGTTGAGTGAAAACGTGAAAAAAATATGTGAAGTCATTGACAAATTGAGTGACCACTACTATTTTCTGAAACTGCAGTTTTCATACTCCATAAATATATGTATTTTTTCTTAAAAAGTTATGTTTTCCAAAAAAAGTACTTTTTCTTGGCCATTTGTCAACTACCCGGTCGCACACCGGACGCGCAGCGCCGCGCCGCGCCACGTCTTTTAAATTCGAACACATTATTCTCTATGAATGTACACACACCGGCGGCGCCTTTCGCCGTCTGTCCGCGGCACCCAGCAACGGCTCAGGACCGTGTTCAAAATCCTGCCGCGCCATAGAGCGCCATTTACATAGTTTTACATTAAATGTACATTTATTTGTCTCAAATCGTCGTTAATGTATATAGTGACTTCACCCTTTGCTGCAACACATTTAGTTTTACATTCATTCACAGAAATCAGCTGCTTGAATGAAAACTGCTGATGTTATCGGATTTTCAGGGGATATTCTCAATTCATTCAGTTAACAGACGCTCTGAAGTAAAAACTGCAATTCATCTAATAAAGCTAAACACATTTAAAAGAAATTTCCACAGACTCAAACAACAAATGATATGTTGAGATTTTTTTTTTAAACGCGCGTTAATAAAAGTGCAAAAATACATCAAACTGTTGACAGAAAAACGCATACATAACCTTATTCCGGTTTTATGGCACTTGACTTCCATAATATAAACTCAAATCTTCACTAATTGTAACGAGGCTTCAGCAAAGTGAGGATCCATTGCAGCTTTATTGTGATCTTGGTCGTACAATCAGGGTCAATCACCAGCAAACACAACAGTAGAGACAAAGCAACTCGTAATGCGAAAACAGGCATAAGGTCAGGCAGCAAACTTACATAAATCAGTCCACAATAGAAAACAGTCCAGGGCAGGCAGCAAAGAATCACGAAGAGAATAAACAGTCCAAGAGTAATCCACGGGAAGACAAAAACACAGGCAGAAACGCTCAGAGATGTTCACCAGGGCAAAACAAAACCTCTCATGAGGAACTTCTTCTTCTTCTGTGTTTTTCATTGGCAGTTTGCAAACAAAGTGCATTACCGCCATCTTCTGGATTGAGGTGTGAACTCATTGGGATGTCATTTTATATATGTTACTAAACTAAAAATAAATAAAATAAAGTAAAATTACAAATAATAAAATCTAAATCCTGAGTTTCTTTCATAAAGATCATAACATCCTTAATTATAGATTTATAGAATTATAGAATTATAGGTTTTTTAAACTCACTCCATTTTCCGTTGCCCTCTCTAGTTCTTTCCTCTTTTCAGAGTACTTTCTACACATCAAGAGTAGTCCTATATGTTTTACATTTCCCACTTCTCCACAATGAATGCATAATCCAGTCTGGTGTTTTCCTATTAACTTCTTTAGGCAGCATTTAATCTTGTGTGCCCTATTCTCAACCTTGTAAGCATAGTTTCCTCCTGTCGTCTTAGACTCCTGTTCGTTTTAACCACTTTCTGCCAAGACTTTTATGTGCTTTTCCCAATTGACATGCGGGTTAGCAGTAGCATTAAAGTGTTATTTAACTAAACTCCTGATGAACTTACAAACTTTCTAATGCCTTGTTTTATGAGTACAGTTATCGGTACTACTGTATAAGTTTGGTGCCATAGGCATTATTAGTGGGGTAATTTACGAGATACATCACAGGATCCATTAGTGCCTGCACTAAACCATCCGGCTGATTTCTCTAAATAAGCTCTAACTTTAATCATTTTAACCAAAGGGAAAAAAGGCCTCTTGGGGGTGTTTGGCTCGAGGTCAAAGGACCCTAGGATTATTTTACTCTGAACCATCCCTTTAATAAATCCTTATCTTGAGTCAAATAAGCAAGCTGACATTCAGTTCAATCTATATATTTTATTTAGAAAACATACAAATGTCATTTACATCTTTTAGTTTGTCAAAGTGCCGTTTTTGAAGAGTGCGCATGTGCGAACGTGCGCTAGTATGTTATAATGAGCATATGATATGATTGAATCTGGGAATAAAGCAAAATAACTGAGAAAAATGAGAAATAGTCCTCAGATGCAGTGTCCGAAATTTATAGCAAAACTTTTAGCACTAATTCGATCCCAAACTGATTCATTAAAGTAGTTATTACTCCAACACCTGCGTGACATCATTAACCAACATGGTTGAACGACCACTTTGCAACAGTTTCAGGAAACAGCCGTGACTAGCTAGTTGATTTCTTCAATGATGTATCGTACTATGGTAGTAAAGCAGCGAGTTACGTCGTTGTACGGGAAACACACCCCTGACTGATAAACTGACGTGAAAAATAGTTGATTCTTGTATAACAAAGTATACAAAAGTAACTTATTTTGATGAGTTGATGTAAAATCATGTTGTTTGACTTATTGATCATGTCATATTTTACAGTGTAGTTTTTGTTAATATAAAAAATGTTGGTAGAGTCACCAAAAATAAAGTGTACAAAATAATACAAAGTGAAATAATGTGAAGTGTCATTTCGGGGAAACAGAAACAACAGTAAATACACAATACTAAAATGAACTATTAATGAAACATATGGAAACTGCTTCTGATGAATAGAATGAACATCATTCCTGCATGCAAATCATTCCCAGTTAACACATGATGTACCAGTTACGTAATTTATTGGTACTTTTTGGTTATTTTAATGACTTGACAACATAACTACGACACTCCATGCTAGTCATTTATTTATTCATTTATTATTATTTATAATGAAGTGATATACAGTGTGCTGTATTTGCAGTATAACGGCTGACAACAGTGACAAGACAGGAAAGTGTGTGTTCCTAAGGTGAGAGACTTTTTATTTCATAACAAGTAAAAAAAAAAAAAACTTTATAAAAATGACAGTTTTACAACATCTCTGACCGCAGATACTGAATCAGGAAAACATGTTTTTCTCAGTTGCTTTTTCTTAAAATGAGTCTCACAGAAGTCTCAATAGTTTCATGCACATCTTTCAAAATAAAAGCCTTGCATCATAAAATCATAAAATTATGTTTGTTGTTGTTTCTTTGAATGCAAACTCCGCGACCCACTCTTTTGGAAGCAACTCCATATTTTGTTCATCTCACACCATTTACTTGAATGTATTTAATATGAAATGTTGCTCATTGTGACGACTTATTACAACATATCTTCATGTGAGTCAGAAGGCTTCTTTTATATTTGAAGCTCTTCCCACACTGAGTACAGTCGTACGGCTTCTTTCCAGTATGAACTCGCTCGTGTTCTCTCAGGTTTCCAGACTGAGTGAAACTCTTGTCACAATATGAGCACTTGTAAGGTTTTTCTCCAGTATGAATTCTTTGGTGCTGTTTCAGATTGTCAACTTTAGGAAAGCTCTTCCCACAGTCACAACACACATTATTTCTTACATCATCATGTGTTTTCTGGTGCAGTTTAAAACTGTTCAGTCGTGAAAAACTCTTTCCACAGAGAGAACACACATAAGGCCTCTCATCTGAATGAACTTTCAGGTGATCTTTTAGATTTGATGATGAAATAAAATCTTTACCACACTGGTCACAGTTAAATGGCTTTTCTCCAGAGTGAATGTGCAGATGAACACTGAGAGTTGATGGGTGAGAAACTGCTTCTTCTGTGTTTTTCTTCTTCTTCTTCTTCTTCTTTCTTTTAATGGCGGTTGGCAAACAACTTTTAAGTGTGCATTACCGCCACCTTCTGATATGGAGTGTGGATCACAATAGCCTTTTCTCACTACCCTTTAAATAAATAAATAAATACATACATACATAAATAAAACCAATAAATAACTTCATAAATATCTAATAACATTATTAATATTCATACATTATCATTATTATTAAATACAACTTTCTAAGACAACTAAACTCATATCCTTCTACTAAGCCCTGTTTTATTCAAAAACACAAATATCGCTCTATACCCTACATGCCCTGAATTCATTTGTAATATTTCCTTCATTTCAAATCTATTTTTTTCTTTTCTAAACCAGTCTTTCAGCCTCATCCTTTCCTCCTTATACCTATAACAATTAATAATGACATGTTCTACTGTTTCGTTAATATTACAGACCTCACACATCCCAGTTTCATGTTTCCCTATTATTTTAAGCGTACTATTTAATCCAGTATGCCCAAATCTCATTCTCGAAATAATGTCCTCTTCCTTTTTATTCCTATTATTTTCTCTCATACCTCCTACCCTCTTCTGGATACTGTAGTACATTCTCGCTTTTGTTTCCATATTCCACTCCTCTTGCCACTTCTTACTCATTTCTGCTTAGATTATGCTTTTAACTTCCTACCACATCTATCTCTGTTTTTTTGGTAGCATTTTTGGCATATTTATCAGCCAATTCATTTCCTTCTACTCCTATATGGGCTGGAATCCAGATGAATTTTACTACTACTCCTACTCTATTAATTCTATAAACAGATTGGGCTATTTTCAACAAAATATCCTGTCTTGCTTCTGATTGCATGTTCTTAATACTGGTTAACGCACTGCATGAATCTGACCCTATTAACACTTCCATTGGCTTACTATTTTCAACCCACTCAAGGGCTAAGAGAATGGCCAGCATTTCTCCTGTAAACACTGACATTTTATCATTTACTCTCTTATTTAACATAACATTCACTTCTGGTATAATGAACGCAGCTCCTACTCTATTATCTTCTGTTTTTGATGCATCTGTATATATCCAACGCATTCTCATCCTTGGACGTCACATACTGACCCTTGTGACATTTCGTCTACATCGAACGCACATGGCACCCTTTAGCGTCAATATGACACGCACAGGATATGGGTAGGTTTAGTTCTGGGGTAGGTTTAGGGTTAGACCGCTAGGAGGCGCCTTCTGGCTCATATCTATCTGCGTCTCATATTGACGATAAAGGGTGCCATGTGCGTTTGATGCAGACGAAATGTCAACAGCGTCAGTACTATGACGCCTTGGGATGAGAACGGGCTGATATATCTTAGTAAACATAGAATAATTCTCCTCTATGTATCTACTAACCTGACTCCTATCAATACTATTCTCTTTTTTCCACTCTAAAAGGTGCAAATCCACCTCTAACTCCCCTAATAGCCAAGGTGGAACATTAGATAATGGCACAGTGGGGATTATCGTCATATCTCCTATCCCTATCTCATCGACTGCATCTCTTATTATCCAACCAAAGCTCTTAATCTGTCGTCTTTCCTTTTCTTGACAAGGTTGTAACACCTTCTGAGTCGGGTGTCTTTCCTTATGCCCTTTTAAATTTGCCCAGTATGTTAATGCTATCTGATTTCTTCTAATATCCAATGGCATCTCATTCATTTCTACTTGTAATGCTGTCACTGGGGTTGTTTTAAAAGCACCACAACAGAGTCTCAGCGCCTGACTTAGAATAACATCCAACTTTTTTAATAATGTTCTTGAAGCAGACTGGTAAACTGTACATCCATAATCAATAACTAATTAATCCAATATATACTGCTTTCAATGAGGTCCTACTTGCTCCCCACTCTCTACCTCTCAGACATCTTACTACATTCAATATTCTTTTACATTTTTCAACAACATTCTCAATATGTATTTTCCAGTTAAGTTTTTTGTCAAACCATATCCCGGGATATTTAAAACATTCCACTCTCTCTAGATTTTTGTCATAAAGTTTAAGTTGAATCTGTTCTTGATTTTTCCTTTGAGAAAAACAGATTACTTTGGTCTTTGCCACTGAAAACCTAAAACCCCATTCCATTCCTCAACTCTCTACCTTCCCATTTGCCTCTTGCATCTTCCTCACTAAATGTTCTATATTTCTTCCCTTTTTCCACATAACACTGTCATCTGCAAATAAAGCAACACTTATAGATCTATCAACTCTACTAAATACTTCATTTATCATAATTGAAAACAAAACTGGACTAGCTATACTCCCTTGAGGAGTTCCATTTTCCACTAAATTCTTTGTACTCAATTCTTTCCCTACTCTTATTGCGATCCACCTATTCGTTAAAAAGTTTTTGATCCAACTATACATTCTCCCTCTTATTCCCATTTGATAAATCATAATCATTAGTCCTTGTTTCCACAACGTATGCCTTCTCAACATCAAAAAATACAGATACTATACTTTCTTTATTAATTTGAGCTTTTCTAATTTCACTCTCTAAACATATTGCCGGATCTATTGTGCTTCGTCCCTTCCTAAACCCACTCTGGTAATCCTTTATCAATTCCTTTGTCTCCAAATAATACTTTAATCTTTCATTTATCATTTTGTCCATAATTTTCCCTACATGTGAAGTTAAAGCAATCGGTCTATAACTTTCTGCCAAACTCGAATCCTTACCTGGTTTACATATAGGGACAATAATTGATTCTTTCCACTGTTTTGGCAATCTGTGTTTTTCATTGGCAGTTTGCAAACAAAGTGCATTACCGCCATCTTCTGGATTGAGGTGTGAACTCATTGGGATGTCATTTTATATATGTTAGCCTACTAAACTAAAAATAAAAAAAATAATTTAAAAATAAAAATAAAATAATAAAACCTAAATCCTGAGTTTCTTTCATAAAGATCATAACATCCTGAATTATAGATTGTGTGCCAGGCAAACTCAATAGGTTTTTTAAACTCAGTTCATTTTCCGTTTCCCTCTCTAGTTCTTTCCTTTTTTCAGAGTACTTTCTACACATCAAGAGTAGGCCTATATGTTTTACATTTCCCACTTCTTCACAATTAATGCATAATCCAGTCTGGTGTTTTCCTATTAACTTTAGGCAGCATTTAATCTTGTGTGCCCTATTCTCAACCTTGTAAGTTTCCTCCTGCGGTCTTAGACTCCTGTTCTTTTAAACCACCACTTCCCTTACGAAAAAGAAGTATACTTAAAGTTAATTTTATGAAGTATACTTAAGTAATGTTCAAGTATATTTTTAAGTATACATTATGTAGTAAGTATACTAATGTCAATATGTACTAGTAGTAAACTTGTAAGTGTACTATTTTAATACCGCTTGGGACTAAATTGGCCCAATTTTAGTATATAAAAGTATGTTTAAGTGTAACAGTAGTAAACTGTTTAAGTGCACAACTAGTTCATAATTACGTTTCTCATTTGTACTGCAAGTGAACTTATGGGTATACTAGTAGTTTATTATTTAATACTTGTAGCAACTTTGAAGTATACATTCAGTAAACTACTAGTTTAGTAGGTTTATACTACAAGTTTTCTTTAAGTGAACTTAACATTATACTTATAGTTGACCATTTATATATTATTTTTGCTCTTTTAGTGTACTCTCAGTAAACTACTAGTTTAGTGTTATACTGCAAGTATACTAGCAAGTTTTCTTTTAGTGAACTTAACATTATACTTATAGTTTACTATTTATATATATAATTTTTGCACTTGCAGTAGGCCTACTATGTTCAAATGTTATTTTTTTATACTTGAAAAATACTTTTAAAGGGTAACTAAACCCCGTTAATAAAAACTGTATTACTGTAATTTAGCAGTAAGCAGCTGTAGAATAAAACACTGGGTAACAGGGATTAACACTGGGTAACAGAAATGTGTGTCAAAAGAGAAAGAAGGAGAGAGAGAAGAGAGAGTGAGGGAGAGAGAGGGAAGAAAAGACAAAAAGGTGGGAAAAGAGAGGGTTGCAGGTGTCTCTCTCCTTCCCTTGCAGCTGGCACCTGCATAGTGTGGGTTCTGTCCACTATATATAAAAGATAAGAAAGACAAAAAGTTTAAGTTACTCTGTGGTGGACTGGTTCCCTGTAAGTATGGTACTCGCATTGTAACCCTAATCCTAAAATTTCTACAATTTAAGAAATTTCAACTATTAAAAAAATCATGTGAATAGTATCCAGAGACTGTTCAGGTCACGTCTGCCGATCCAGAGACTGTTCAGGTCACGTCTGCTGATCCAGAGTCTGTTCAGGTCACGTCTGCCGATCCAGAGTCTCCGGACAAGATGGCCGCCGCCGAGTAAGTGTCTGTTCCTGTGCCTGAGCCGGTGTCAGGCACCGAATTAACCGAATTAACTTCGAATTAACTTCCAAATTAACTTCCAAACTCCTAAGTCTGGGTCTGAATTCTTCACTCTGTAAGTGGATTCAGGACTTTCTTTCATACAGACCCCAGGTAGTGAAAGTAGGCCGGTTCACCTCCGACTCCATCACCCTGAGTGTAGGAGCGCCACAGGGCTGCGTTCTGAGCCCCCTACTTTATTCTCTCTACACACATGATTGCATGGCTTCTCACAGCTCCACTTCTATTGTCAAATTTGCTGACGATACAGTGGTTCTGGGCCTTATCTCCAACAACAACGAGACTGCATACATGGAAGAGGTTGAGAAATTAACATCTTGGTGCCAGGACAACTGTCTCTCTCTGAATGTGACCAAAACCAAAGAGCTGATTGTGGACTTCAGAAAGAGACAGCAGGCCTTTACTCCTCTTATGATCAGTGGGATACCTGTGGAGAAGGTGAGCAGCTACAAGTACCTCGGTGTGAACATCTCTGAGGATCTTACTTGGACCTCTCACACTCACTCACAGGTGAAGAAAGCCAGGCAAAGACTATACCATCTGCGACAGCTGAGAATATTCAGGGTATCACCAATGATCCTAAAAACTTTCTATTTAAGGGCCATAGAAAGTGTTTTAACTCAGTGTATCACAGTGTGATATGGGAATAGCTCAAGCCACGACTGCAAAGCACTTCAAAGGGTTGTGCGCTTAGCTGAGTGCATCTCTGGGTCTTCTCTTTCACCCCTGCAAGACATTTACCACAAACGCTGCAGGAAAAATTATTAAAGACTTCAACCACCCTCATAACCGTCTCTTCAACTTGCTGCCATCTGGTAAGCGCTACCGCAGCGTTAGGTCTAAAACAGAGAGACTTAGGAGAAGCTTCTTCCCTCAGGCCATCAGGCTCCTAAACTCTGTCTCTTAACATTATCTGTACTATGGACATTAATACCTGCACTTAGTACATTAATACCTGCACTCAGCACTGACTGCTCCTTATTGTACCGCAGCTACAAAACTACATCTTTTTGCACTTTACATTGCTGCTATGTAACTACCTCGTTACTATTGTCTGTATATGTCTGTAAATATTCTCAGTTTAGCTTACAGATTATTTTTTTTTATTATTAGAAATTGTATCTTTATATTGCTTAAATTGTTAATTATTTTTAGTGTTTTATAATATTGCATCTTGGAGTGGACCCTATTTACATTTCACTATTGGTTGTATATTCTGTATATAACTGTGTATGTGACAAATAAAATCTTGAATCTTGAATCTTGTCTGTTCCTCCGCCGTGGCCGCCCGAGGGAAAGTCTCCGCCCTGGCCGCCCAAGGGACTGTTGTCTCCGCCCTGGCCGCCCGATCGACTGTCGTCTTCGTTTTGGTCGCCCGATGGGTCGTCTGCTTCGCCCTGGCCGCCTGATGGACTGTCTGTTTCGTCCTGGCCGCCGGCTAAGCCGTCAACCCCTGTTCCTGTTCCCCTTCATGGACCTGGCACCCCATCCCTCCCCCTGATCTTCCACCATTCCACCTCCCTTCTGGACTCTTTTTTTGTTTTGTAGTTGTGTCTTGGAGCGTCTGGTAGCCGCTCTGTAGAGGGGGGGTTATGACACAGTGTCTGGTTTGTGTTTCCCTGGGTGTCCACTAGAGGTCTCTTCCCCATACCGTCACCACCTCATCATGAACTGCAATTCCCATAATCCTTTGTCTGAACTCATCACTGATCATTGCACACAGCTGTTCCCACTCACATTGTTTGTACCTGTCTATTTATACCCTGTTTGTTTCTGTGATTGTTGTGGATTCCTTGTTTAATGTCTATTTGCACTTCTCTGTTCCACTCCTGGTTGTTTCTTGTTTATCGGACTGTCTTGTATGGATTTTTGACCTTTTGCCTGGCTGGATTGTGAGTACGGACTACCCCATTAAACTGCACTTGGACCATACCTTTTTATGTGTGCATCCCGTGACAGGACATGGAATTTGATCAGAAGATTATCCTATGCGGTTTAACTTCCTCTAACCCATTGCAGTGCTAAAATAATGGCCATTATTTCAATTGAGAAGACTGAGAGGTGATCTGAAGGTCTTTTTTGGATGTTAATGTTGTATTTTGGGATGAATACAGCAATGTAGCAGCAATCAGGGCTCCGAACCTGTTCAATGAACGAAAACAAACGAACAAAATTTTGACAGGAACATAACCAGAAACGGAAACAAAATCAAATTGAATCGTTGTGAACAAACACGCTTATTTGAAATGGCCATTAACCGGTTAACAATGTTATTTTATCGTTCTGTTAACTATTTTAATTTGCCAGTCAACCAATCATGAATTCACATAGTACTGACTGTGCAAATGTGATATTGACGCATAACCTATCCAACGTGAGTGAAATGCCTGCGCTCAGATGTCAAGTCAT
This sequence comes from Abramis brama, assembly GCF_963993115.1. NCBI lineage: Eukaryota > Metazoa > Chordata > Actinopteri > Cypriniformes > Leuciscidae > Abramis > Abramis brama. The sequence goes on from NC_139972.1 coordinate 6,375,076, forward strand.
CATAGGGGCATTGTGCTGGCATTAGTTTTCCCAAGGATATACTGTATGTCACCAACTGACAAAAAATTAGGCCTACATTTCAGTGAAAATTAATATGCAACTTTTTGAAACCAGCGAAAATTGCAGGATAGTGTAGAACCATAGTCACCAACCTGTCGATCGCGGTCGACAAGTCGATCTTGGAAGCATTTTAAGTCGATCGCGAAGAGTTTTCAAAATCAGAGAAAAAAACCCAATATTTTTAATCATTATCATTTATTAATTTAAAATGCACCATGTGTGAGCCTATTGTATGTAGTAAATGGTGTCTAGGGGAGGGAGAGGAGTATATCTGTCCAATCAAATAGCCTATAGTTTACATATAATGTCTGTAAAGCAACCGCTGACTTAAGCCTTGTTTATACTTTCGCCTGGCACCGCAGCGCGAGCCTCCCCAAACAGACGAGGCATTTATACTTGACACAACTGTTTTAGACTGAAAACCAGACCATACAACTGATTTAGACGCGCAAACTGGGTGCCGGTGTGATGAGATGTAGGCTACTAATATCCGTCTGCTCGGGCAGATTCGGCTCAAAGTCGTGCATCTTCGGATGCGGAGGCGCGCGCGCTGTTACAATGACGTCATTTTTGCCACGCGTGCGCCTCCGCATCCAAAGATGCACGACTTTGAGCCGAATCTGCCCGAGCAGACGGATATAAGTTTTTTATTACATTCGCGCTCATGCTGACGCGTCGAGTATAAACAAGGTTTTACAGCTCAGCCACTTCATACTACTGCGCTCACTTCAAGCTAACGAAACGCAAGCAAGCTAACGAAACAATGGCTAAGGCACAACCGGCACAACGGAAAAAGCAAAAAACTTATAATTTTCATGTAGAATGGGAACATGATTTTCTGTTCACCATAGTTAAGGACAAAACAATTTGCCTGATTCGTCACCAGGCTGTTGCGCTAGCAAAAAGGGGTAACTTGGAGAGGCACCACAACACCATCCACCCCAATTTCAAAGATACATACCCGCTAAAGAGCACTCTTCGTTCAAAGAAAGTTGACGAGCTGAAGTCTGTTTTGAAAGCACAGCAGTCACTTTTTACCAAACCGACAGCTAAAAGTAAGGCTGCAACAGAGGCATCCTTCCGTGTCAGCCACCTGTTGGCTAAACATAAGAAACCGTTCACCGATTGAGAGCTATACAAGGAGCCAATGGTCGTTGCTGCAGATACCTTATTTAAAGATTTAAAAAACAAAGAGGACATAACAAATGCTATTCGGAAGTGTGCCACTTGGCCCAGCCACTGTGGCAAGAAGGGTAGAGTTGTTATTGGAGGACGTAAATCAACAAGTTCTCAAGGATTTATCGCTTTGTGAGTGTTATTCTCTGCAATTTGACGAATCCCAGGATGTGACAGACACTGCACAGCTAATGGTATTTGTTTGCATGGCTTTTAAAGATTCAACTACTAAGAAGGCTTTTCTCACTCTATTACAAGGGAGGACAAGAAGTGAGGACATTTACAACGAGTTTAAATGTTATGTGCATGATAACAGCATCCCTATTCATAAGCTGGTTGCGATCACCACAGACGGGGCACCGGCAATGCGTGGGCTGCATTCAGGCACAGTGCCGTCACGATCCCGATTTCCCCAGGTTTTTAAACTATCACTGTGTGATCCATCAGCAAGCACTGGCTAGTAAAGTAGTGGACTTGTCTCATGTCATGACACTTGTCGTTAAAATTGTAAATTCGATTCGGGCAAAAGGACTACAGCACTGCTTGTTTAAATCTGTATTAGATGAGCTTCATTCCTGTCACGTTTTGGGTTTGTTCTTGTCATGTTTCTGTGTCATGTCTTGTTTCCATGTCTGTCATGTGATTCCCTGTTTGTCATGTCATCCTGCCATGTCTTGTCATTTGTTAATTGTCTGATCATTGTTCACAGGTGTCCCTTGTTTTGTCATTAGTCTATGTATTTAAGCCCTCATGTTTGCCATGTGTCTTTGTCAAGTATTGTTTCCTGTAGTCTGCTGTTGTGCAAAGTTCATGTTCATGCTTTGGTTTTTGTTTTCATGCCACGCCATGTTTTTGTTTCATGTTTTGTTTTAGTTATAATAAACTGCACATGGGTTCTCATCTCTCAACTTGCCTCCAGTGGATCCTTATTACAATTCCTCATACGGTGACTTGATTCTCCACTCTTCCATAAAGTGGTTGAGTCGTGGGAAAGTACTGCAGCGATTTGTGGACTAGCTGCCTGAAATCAAATCATTTCTGGAGTCACGAAATGAGCAGCATGAGGAACTGTCTGATGATGCATGGCTGCTAGACTTGGGTTTCCTCACGGACGTAACAGCAAAATTGAACGAGCTGAACTATGAGCTTCAGGAAAAAGACAAAGACGTGACCCACATGATCAGCACTGTCAATGCCTTTAAGGCCAAGGTAGGAGTGTGGGCTTCTCAGCTGAAGAATGGAAGCCTAGTGCAGTTCCCAAACCTCGAAAAAATGTCGCAAAACATGAGAAACAAAGATCCTTTTCTCCCGAGAGGAATTCCCAACTGTTCCCAACTGGAGAAACTGGCATCCGAATTTAACAGGCGTTTTCAGGAGTTAAATGACATGCGGGAGGTTGTTGTATTTATCTCAAACCCGTTCCTCCCCATTGAGACTGAGGAGGTATCCACCAAATTCCAGCAAGTATTTGCTTTACCAATTGGAGTTGACATGGAAATAATTGAACTGCAAAACGACATCGAGTTGAAAGCAAGGTCAAGAGACAGTGATTTTTGGGGTCTTGTAAATACTGAAAAGTTTCCCCTTCTCTCATCCTGTGCACTTAAGGTGAAGGCCTACTTTGGATCAACATATCTCTGTGAGATGGCCTTTTCACAAATGAAAATAATCAAGTCAAAGAACAGATCTTGTCCAACTAATAGACATCTGACAGACTGTGTAAGACTTGCTGTGTCAAACTATGAGCCAGACTACAGAGCACTTGCTGATAGTGTGCAATCACAGCCATCACATTGAATATATGTGTGGGGAGAGAATCTCATCTGAGCCCTATGAGGACTATTGCTAGTTTGAAATCTGTTGGCTATATTGTTAAAAGTGTTTTATGTGTTTTATGTTTTTGAAAAAGGGAAAGAGAATCAGTGCTGTACATGATTGTGTTAGGCCTGTAATTCATTGATTATTGAGGTAATGCATGTAGGTCTGTAATTTGTGTGAAAATATTTTTGAAGAATTGAAGGATGACTTGTCATAATATTTTGTATGCTAGTTGCACTAACCTGAGTATTTCCATTTTGAAGTGTTTTAAATATGTTTTAAAATGGAAAGTGAAACAGTACAATATTGGCTTAGGCCTGTAATTGACTGATTATTGTGTTTATATATGAGTAATAAGCCTGTGGAAATACTTAACAATGTTATATTACTGTTGAGAATGTTGAATTATAGTTGACAGTGTGTATAGTTATAAACTATTTGTATAGTTAAATAAATATTTTGCTAGTGACTAACAGGCCACAAAGAATGTCAAAGTAGAACTTACATTGTGGCCTTGTTTTTTCATAATTTTTTGCAAGTGGTATGCAACTATATGTTCAAAACTACACGTGCATTACGCACAAGAATGATTGAACACACAAGTGCCATTAGGAGACAGGATGATACATCTTCAATTTCTCGTCATTAAGTCTGCCAACCACTCTCTGTCTGACATAAAGTTCCTGGGCATCGAGAGGATTCTACCTCATAGAAGAGATGGAGATAGAGATAGAATATTATTGCAAAGGGAGGCTTTTTGGATCTTTGAACTTAAATCTTTATTTCCTGAGGGTATGAATGAATAACTTGAATTTTCTTGTTTTTTTGTAAAATAATAATAATTATTACTATTTTTTTTTTCCTGTGTCTGTAATGCTGTATCATCCTTTGAAGCTGTATATCTGAAACATTCTGCTATATGTGTGCAAGATGGAACTTGCTTGGAATTCTACTTGTTATAATTGAGGTTTATCTGAGATAATTGTATTCAGCTGATTGTCCTTAATTGCTGACCTGCTTAAAAAAAGGTGAATGTTGTTTGCTAAGTGAGCACTGAAGATAGCAATGTGCTGAAACGTTTGCTTGCTGGTGTCTATTTGTTTTTAACTCACATGCACTTTGCACGATGCAATTTATAAAATAAAAAAATGTTTTTGTAGACTTTTCCAGTCTTGAGTGGATCAGTGTGCAGTCAGCCACCCTTCTTGTTCATTCATAAATTACGGAGTAACAGGCTCCTCAGAAGGACAAAAATTCCTGTGATCGTGCCGACGCCTCACGTGCACACGTTCTAGCATTGCTAACTTGACATCGCAGCTGCATGTTCATTATGTAAGGGATAATGTAGAGCGAGGCGGTTGTTATAGCGAATACAACCCCAACAGGCTGATCAGGACCCCGACCCGAAGCGGAGCTTGAAACAGGCTGAAGGGGTTGTATTCGCTATAACAACCGCCTCGCTCTACATTATCCCGCTTATTAGATGGCTACCTACCAAATAAATCAATAATTTGACACAAAATATTGATTTAAAAAGGAGTTTATTGATTTAAAAAAACGATTGTATTGCTTCCGCTAAAGAAAATAGTCCGTTCCCTCTCTACGGTTAGAATCCTGCGTCCTCTGTTTTGCATGGCAACGGTGTGTTATCCTTAGCAGCGCTCTGTTATCAAGAAATAACACACCGCATTCTACATTAGAATTCAAGCAAGCCATGTAACAACAAAATATAATAGTCAACCAAACATAGAAATTTAACCAAACCATGTTCATGCTACAGAGGTAGCCCCTCATTTAGGACGAGCTCCTCGGTTTGTTCTGGCTGGTCCTGCTCGGACTCATCCGGTTCTGTCACCCCTTCACTCGCCATGTTATGCACGTTTCTGCCAGCATCACCATGGAAAGATTGCAGTCCTCCAAATGATGAAAAAGTGTTTGTTTTTTTTGCGACACCACAATATAACCGATAGAGCATAATATGAATTGATAGACTTTTTATATTGTCCATCCGATATATATCGTCATATCGCACAGCCCTAGTATAAAAAATCATTAATTACACGTTTGAGTTCGCAGATGATGACGCAAACATTCACCCCCATCCTCTCCACCACCACCAATATGGTCCCTGTCCTCACCTCCCCGGGGGGGCTCGTTTGCGCCAAATAACTTTATCATTCAAATTTCCGTTTTCATTTTGTGGTCTATTAATTAATAAATGTCATTGTGATATCATCTCGCCTTCCAAATCTTTCTGGTAGAACTAGATGATACTGTGCTTTTGGAACCAACTCCATATTTTGTTCATCTCACACCATTTACTTGAATGTATTTGACATGAAAATGAATTGTTGCTCATTCTGACGACTTCTTATGACATATCTTCATGTGAGTCAGAAGGCTTCTTTTATGTTTGAAACTCTTCTCACACTGAGTGCAGTCGTGCGGGTTTTCACTAGTATGAACTCGCTCATGTAATTTCAGGTTTCCAGACTGAGTGAAACTCTTGTCACAATATGAGCACTTGAAAGGTTTTTCTCCAGTATGAATTCTTTGGTGCACATTCAAATTGCCCGCTGTGGTAAAACTCTTCCCACAGTCACAACACACATGATCTCTCACTTCATTATGTGTTTTCTGGTGCAGTTTAAAACCGTCCAGCCTTGAAAAACTCTTTCCACAGAGAGAACACACATAAGGCCTCTCACCTGAATGAAGTTTCAGGTGTTGTTTTAGATTTGATAATGAAATAAAATCTTTACCACACTGATCACAGTTAGATGATTTTTCTCCAGAGTGAATGTGCAGATGACACTTGAGTAGGTATGAAGATATGAAACTCTTTCCACACTGAGTGCATGTATACGGTTTCTCTCCAGTGTGAATTCTCATATGTATGTTAAAGGTTTCTTTCTGTGTGAAACTCTTTCCACACTGAGTGCAGGTGTGCGTCTTTTTGGCTTTTTTTCTTTGAATTTTAAAGAAATTATGTTCCTCCTTCACTTCATTCAGTTCTTGTCTTTGCTCTTTCACTCTCACCTGGTCTAAAATACACAGAAATACAGTTTGAATCAGTTCAAGTGAACCGTGATTTAATAACAGAAAGTAACAGAGATCAGGTATAAGATCTTTTATGTGGCAAAGTTTTGTTCTGTCATTCACTTGTTAATATAGTAAAAATATGTTTGACAACTGCTATATAAAAGGTTATGATCATTCAGATGCATTTCTCAATCATTTATCATTCATATACTGCTTATTAATTCACATCTACCAAAGCAGTCAATAATGAAGAATCAAGAATGGACACCAACCTATTTGTTCCTCAGTATCTTCATGTTTTATTCTGGATGGTTCTGGATCACTCATGTCTTCAATCTCCTCTTTAATAAACTCCATCTTTAACAGTCACACAGATTTCAGCTGCTACTCCTGGAGTTTGTCCTTCTCTTGTAGGATGATGGGAATATTCCCAGTATTTATTGGTGAATTGTTGTGGGAGGGGCTTCACTGCAGGTGTGAACTGTGATCACTGTGTTTTTATCCAATCTGCATTTAAAAAGTACAGGGTCATCATGTTAAACTGAGCAGCTCTTTGTCTCCAAAAGTTCCCCGTTTTCAGCTCATTCATTATGGTGATGTCTGAGATCTTCTGTAAATTGGCACATTAAGCTCATTTTATTGGTGTCAACAGGCTGAAACAAACTACAGCATCATCACCTTTAACTTCAGAAATTGACTAAAACTAAGCCACGGTATATTTTTAAACGAAATTAAAAATGTTTTAATGAGCAAGCTTTTCTTCATGAAATCTATCAGAGTGATTTAAATTTAGTTTGTGATATGGATGATGTTGAGCTGGCCTGGAATTATTTCAAAAAGACCTTTTTAGCTATAGTTGAAAAACATGCCCCTATCAGAAGATACAGAGTGAGGGGTAGAGACAATCCTTGGTTTAATGACTCTATTGCAACAGCTATTAGAGAACGGAATAAAGCATGGATTAAAGCAAAAGTAAATAATAATGATAAATGCTGGGTAAATTATAGGGTATTAAGAAACAAATGCACAAGACTAATAAAAAGTACAAAAAGTGAATATTATCTGAATTTATTAAATGAAAACCTTAATGACCCCAAACATTTTTGGAAAGTAATTCAATCTTCTTCGGGAGACGTACCCCCTCCAACTATCCCAGAAGTTATGATAGCAAGTCAGGGTGAAGTAAGGGGTAAACAAAATATAGTAGATACATTCAACAAGCATTTTATTAATGCAGGAATAGATACTCAGTCAACACTCCCAACCAACCCCACAGATAGTGTAACTTCTATCACAAACTTGTCTAATGTAAATTTGAATAATTTTAACTTTACTTCAATATCTGTCTCTGAAGTGCAAAAGGCTCTGTTAGGCCTGGACTGTAAAAAGTCTGCTGGGCCAGACCAGATTGAGCCATATTTTCTTAAAACTGCTGCAAATTTGATTGCTAAACCTATCTCTTCCATTTTTAATCTTAGTTTATACAGTGGTTCTGTCCCCAAATCATGGAAATCTGCATTTGTCCTCCCACTATTAAAAAGTGGAGACCCATCGGCCTTAGATAATTATCGGCCAATTTCCAGATTATCTGTCTTGTCTAAACTATTTGAGTCTCTTATAAATGAGCAACTAAAAAATTTTTTAGCTGATAACTGTATTTTAAGTTCCACTAAGTCTGGTTTCCGGAAAGGACACAGTACAATTACGGCTGTAACCTCTGTTACAAATGATATTGTTAATGCTTTAGATGGCAAAAAGTCTTGTGCTGCTCTATTCATTGACTTATCTAAAGCTTTTGACACCGTTGACCATAATCTCCTTCTACAAAGATTGCAATACATAGGTTTTAGTAGCACTGTGCTAAATTGGTTTTCTGATTACCTGAGTGGTAGAACACAGTGTGTGACATTAGATAACTGTACCTCATCATTGCTAGAAGTAAAAATGGGTGTCCCCCAAGGATCAGTTTTGGGTCCTATTTTATTTTCTATTTATATAAATAATTTAGGTGTAGGTCTGAATCAAACAAAGGCTCATTTTTACGCAGATGACACTATTTTGTACACCTCTGCTACATCATTGAAGGAAGCAATTTATCATTTACAGTCTGCCTTTAGTCAGGTACAAAAATCTTTGGTAGGATTAAAGTTGGTATTAAATGCTAAAAAAACTAAATTAATGGTCTTTACACGTTCACATTCTCCTATGGATTTCACTATTTTAACACAAAGTGGTACTCCAATAGAGAGAGTGACTTCTTACAAATACCTAGGTATTTGGATTGATGATAAATTGTCTTTTGGGGTCCATATTGAGAGCCTTTTAAAAAAACTCAGACCTAAGTTAGGTTTTTATTTTAGATTAAAGAGGTGCTTTCCTTATTCAGCAAGGAAAAGGTTGGTGCAGAGTTCATTCTTAACAGTTTTGGATTACGGTGATTTAATTTATATGCACTCTACCTCATTTTTATTAAAAAAATTAGATGTATTATATCACTCTGCCTTACGTTTCATTACAGATGCAACAGCTAGGACTCACCGCTGCACTCTTTATGAAACTGTACAATGGCCCTCCCTCTCTCTCAGAAGAAAATTCCATCTATTGATTTTTATTGCCAAAGCACTAATGGGTAAATTACCTATTTACATTTCAAATTTACTTACTTACCAAAATAGTGTTTACAGAACAAGGTCGTCAAAAAAAATATTATTAATTATTCCATCAACAAAAACAGAATTTGGTAAAAAAAGCTTTTTCATCATATGCACCAAATGTCTGGAATGAACTCCAAAACACCTTAAATTTAGAATCACTTCCATCTATTAATATTTTTAAAAACCTTTTAAAGTCAACTTTGACTGAACGGTGTAATTGTTTTTAACTAGGTACCCTTTAAATTATATGTTTGTATTTACTTAAGTTAAACAAAATGTCTTGTTTGTATATGTATAGTCTATGTATAGAGATTGTGTTGTGTAGTATGTAATTTTTTGTCCTGTCTTTTTTAATGTTTTTTTCTTTGCAACTTTTTGGCCGCCTATCTTGGCCAGGACTCCCTGGGAGAAGAGTTACTGTAACTCAATGGGACTTTTCCTGGTTAAATAAAGGTTAAATAAAAAAATAAAAATAAAAAAAATTCAGTTCTTGTCTTTGCTCTTTCACCTCCATCTGGTCTGACATAAACATAATTAAAACATTAAATTGTTAGAATGAGTTCAAGGAGGATAAATGTGAATATTGAAATGAACCCTGATTTAATATCAGAAAACAAGTGAGATCTGTCTATCAAATATCAGGTCTTTGATGTACCAAAGGTAAATTTCGTAATCCTCTTGTTAATAGTCAAAATTTGAATGACAACTGCTGTACAAGATTATAATATATACAGGAATCACAGAGTTAAATTTAATACATTTTAAGACCTTTTTTAAGACTCCCTCCATACATTTTAGGACATCATCGCCACATCAAGTTATAACTGTTACATCGGTGACACCTTACATTACTAGCCTATATATTAATTGTAGGTTAGCACAACTAAACAGTCTTAGTTTGTGATAACTCCTTATCAATGCAAAATAATTTAGAAGGGTGGGAACGAAGCACAAGTGAATTAATTGAGTGACTAACCCAATGCAACGTTTTTTTTTATTTATTATTTTTTATTAATTTAATTAATCAGACCATTACAATTTTACTGTCTCTTGTCATTATAACCCCAATAACAATAGTAAATAAAATTGTAATGGTAAAATAAAGCCAAAAATAGTAAAACAAAGCAATTAATTTATTCATGCCCCAATGCACTCTGGGAGTACACTACCTCAGATCATAGAAAGAATTAAGTTGACAAAACTTAAGTGGATTAAGTAAGAAGAACTTGATGCAATTAAGTTATGCTTAAATTAAGGCAATGAGTTTGCACAATAAGTAAACTGAACAAATTTGTTTTTACGGTGCAGGGCAAGTCAAACTAAACGTTCAATGTTTAAACGAAGCAGTAGGCACGTCATCTAAAGACCTTTTGATTTCTGTCTATCACGTTCACATGCGACCAAATAATCTGTTAGTAATCGGATTGACCTGTCTCGCGCTGCTGGTAGGGTTAGCTTGCCTAGTGCAGCTTTCAATACACAGCAGCAGGAGTTGGTTGGGCTTGATGTGCCAAGAAGTCTTGTACACGACCCAAAGCCTGTCTGGCCTCACGTGGTAGGAGGCTGTAATCTATTACCTGGAAGACAATAGGGGAGGGAAGAGGACTAACAAGCCAACTCCAAAACATTCCCCCAAAGGTGGGGGTTGGGCGTGGGACCAGCTACTCCACCCTGTAAAAAGCCTTCAGCTACAGGAACATCGACAAAAATCAGAAAATCCTCAAGCCTTGGGAAGGAAGCCTCTGCAGCAAACCAAGCTAAAGAAAATATGACGACGTGCATGGAAAACCGCAAGGAGACTGTACGTCTGAAGCGGCTTCTGACCTCAAAGCGACCCACCACCAAAGCGACATGGAATGTGAGGACCATGTATGCTGGTGGAAAGGCAGAGGAGATGAGGAGGTACGGGACATCCCTCCTGGGTCTGGGAGAAACCAGGTGGCTCCAGTCAGGGCAGGTCAAGCTGGCGAGTGGAGAGACCATACTCTACTCAGGACATCCCGATGACTCTGCACCACACACAGAGGGAGTAGCGTTCATGCTGTCCAAGGAAGCACAAAGGGCCCTTCTCATCTGGGAACCCATCAACTCACGGATCATCACTAACAAATTTCAAACCACCCACAAGAAAATAAACCTCCAAGTGGTACAATGCTACGCCCCCACCAACGACACGGATGATGATGAGGACCAATTCTACAACCAACTATACACTATTCTACAGGCCAGGAAAAGGAAGGACGTCATGATCTTGATGGGAGACATGAATGCAAAGATAGGGGGCAACAACAACGGCTTTGAGACAGTAATGGAAAGAGAAGGACTAGGTACCATGAATGAGAATGGAGAGAGGTTCGCAGCAGCTTGTGCAGACAACAACTTGGTCATTGGTGGGTCAGTATTCCAACACAAGAACATCCATAAAGCCACCTGGGTGTCTGCTGACCACACCACAGAAAATCAGATAGACCACATCTGCATAAGTCAGAAGTTTAGACACTCTCTGCTGGCTGTCAGAGTCAGAAGAGGAGCAGACGCAGGATCTGACCACCACCTCCTCACAGCAAAGATCCAGTTGAAGTTAAAATGCATGAAGCACAGGTAAGAAAGGGTCAAATTCAACACACAGCAATTTCAGGACAGTGGCACTACACAACCGGTACCAAGCCCTAGAAATAGAAACCCCAAGCAAAGTGGAAGAGATATGGAAAGGTCTGAAAACCTTGTGGAAAGACACATGCAAAGTAGTAGTAGGGAGGAGGAAGACAGAAAGCAAGCCCTGCTATCCAGAGATACAGATAGCAAAGTGAGTGAGAGGAGGAAGAAAAAAGAGGCAGTAAACAGAAGTAAAACCAGAGCGACCAAGGCGGCAGCACAGAAAAAATATGCAACAGCAAATAAAGAAGTGAAAAGAAGTGTAAGGAGAGACAAGAAGAAATGTATTGAGGATTTGCCACAACAGGCAGAAGAAGCAGCAGGAAAGAACAACCTGAAAGACCTATACCTAACAAGAAAGCTCACAGGCAAATTCAGACACGCACAGGCACATATTAAAAACTCACAGGGTGTACTCCTCACAACCAAGGAAGACCAGGTAAAGAGATGGACTGAACACTTCAGAGACCTGCTCATTAAGGCCTTGAAAGGAGGGAAAGCAGAGGGACCAGACGGGATTCCAGCAAAAGCTCTTAAGGCCGACACTGAAACCTCCACCAACATGCTCCACCACCTCATGAAAACCATCTGGGAGAAAGAAAATGTCCCATCTGACTGGAGAGATGGCCACATTGTGAAAATCCCCAAGAAAGGAGACCTCCGGCAGTGCAAAAACTACAGAGGAATAATGCTCCTTTCAACACCTGGGAAGGTGCTCAAACATATCCTGCTCGAGAGGCTCCAGAAGGGGGTTGATGAGAAACTGAGAGAAAACCAGGCTGGCTTCAGGAACAACAGATCCTGTGGAGACCAAATTGCCACCCTCAGGATTATTATTGAACAGTCCATCGAATGGAATGTCCTCGCCTGTCTATGTGAATTTCATAGATTTCGAAAAAGCCTTTGACAGTGTGGATAGGGAAAGGCTGTGGAAACTGATGCCTCATTATGGGATCCCAGCAAAGATCATCAACATCATAAGGAGCACCTACCAAGGGACGAGATATCAAGTCCTCCATGAAGGATGTATATCGGAGGCATTTGAGGTCCTGACTGGTGTGCGGCAAGGGTGCCTACTCTCACCCTTTCTTTTCCTCCTTTGCATAGACTGGGTGATGAAAGAAACAACCAACAATAGACGAACCGGCATAACGTGGAGCTTGACCGAGCAGCTAGAAGATCTCGATTTCGCTGATGATCTGGCACTACTGGCTCACACACACCAACAGATGCAGGAAAAATCTGGAAAACTGGAGGAAACAGTTGCTCTGCTCTGCTCTGTCTCAAAATAAACTCATCAAAAACTGAAGTATTGTTTATCAACAGCAAGAACAACACACCCATAACCATGGATCAAAATGCACTAGAGGATGTAAACAGCTTCACATACCTTGGTAGCATCATTTCAAGGGAAGGTGGCACGGAGGATGATGTCCAAGCCAGGATCAGAAAAGGAAGGACAACATTCAATATTCAAAATATTTGGAAGGCAAAAAACTTGTCACTCAAGACCAAACTGCAAATCTTCAACTCAAACGTAAAGACTCTCTACTTTATGGCTCAGAAACCTGGAGAATTACCACCACCATACTCAATAAGCTGCAGACCTTCACCAACCGGTGCCTCAGACGCCTCCTAGGAATATACTGGCCTAACATCATCTCTAACGCCAACCTGTGGGAACTCACCAAACAAGACCCAATAGAAATGCAAATCCAGAGGAGGAAATGGAAGTGGATAGGGCACACACTCAGGAGAAAGAAATCAATCACTAAACAGGCGCTGACGTGGAACCCACAGGGCAGGAGGAAGAGAGGCAGACCGAGAACCACCAGGAGAAGAACCACAGAACAGGAGATGAAGAAAGAAGGGCTGACGTGGCAACATCTGGAGCGGAGGGCCCAAGACAGGAGAGGATGGAAGAGCTTCGTCGATGGCCTATGTTCCTATGGGAATTTAACCCTCTACTGCACGCATTATTATGCAATCATGGAAAAAAATGTTAGTGTTTTTTTATATATAAAATAGACTCAAATTAACATATTTATATTTTTTTTATTTTTTTTTATTTTTCGGGGGGTACTTTTGGGTGCGTTGCCATATGGCAACATTGTGCGACAATGGAACAGCCTGATGTGTTTTCTCCCAAAATGACATGAAATTCATAGATGATTACAGACCTGTCTTTTAGAAATGAAATTGTTTTTATTATTATTATTTTTCAAGAGCTTTGTGTACAAAATACGAAACTAATTTTCAAAGTATTATTTCAACAACATTTACAAAACATCTGACGCAAACTCATAAGAACTGTTCAAGTGAAACTACTCAATGTGAAACGATTATTTCAACAACATTTAGTCTACTACATATTGAGTCTACTAGGCCTAATTCTGCCTGGCTCTCATACTCCTCGTCACTGATCCCTAGCTCATCCCCACTTTCATGAGATGGTATAACCACTTGTACCCTGTACATTTCAGCCCTCCTCTCAGCCTTGCCATAGAACACTGACGGCTTCATTTTCTAAACAAAATAAGTAATACAATTTTACTTTTATACTTTACTTTTACTTTACTTTAAAAATATATACAAATATATATAAATATATGAGTAGAATACAACCATCCAACTATATCAGTGCATCCATACATTGTCATTCATACAAAGCTACTCTGCATTAGCATGGGCAAAATATTGTTCCATTACCGCACAATGTTGCCATATGGCAACATACCTATTTTATTGAATAAAAAGGTAATAGTAGTATCAAAACAATGTGACAATGACTGAAAAAAGATAAGAACTTATCCCAGATGCTTGATGTAATTTTAAATTCTGAAGAAATATGAAAAATTGAGGAAAATCTTCACATATTCACGAGCAATTCTTCAGCAACTGGAGTCATCAAAAGTGTGTGAAAAGAATGACAGTGCAAGGGTGTGTAGTGTCATGTGATGTCATCAAAGCATATCATTGGTTACCACCAGGTTCTACCATGAATTTAAGACCATTCAGAGCTCATGTTTATTTTCAAATTTCAAGAAATGTCCAAAGAAAGGGTATGTTGCCATATGGCAACACCGTGCAGTAGAGGGTTAAAGGCCTAAGTAAGTAAGTAATCGGATTGACAGCTCAATTGGACTGAAAAGCATTCATATAAACACCTTAATCGATCCGAATGAGCTCGATCTGAATGAAATCTTGATTGGATTGAAAGGGGTTGTTTATTCCTTTTCTAATCCGATCGAGAGGACATGAAAACACTGGATTAGATTGAAAACCGAAACTGAACGGACCGCATGTGTGCAATGACGTTGAAAGAGCGTAATGTCATATGACGTGGAATGAGTTTGTCTTGTTGAATAAAGTGTCATAAATGATTGTCCCGTCATTCTAAAATTAATTTAAAGTAATGTAATTGTTTGGTTTTAGTCAGGTTTCTGTCAAACACAGCACATCTAGGTTGATCTCTAATCGTATTATTTACAATAAGTGCTTTTGAAGAAGGGGACTGAATATTCTGCAACCCAGGCTTTATCATTTGTTCATCTGAATTATATCTGTTTTTTTATCAGATCAATTAACATCAATTAAACTTTTAGCCTTAAATGGGTTTGGAAATTTTTTGTATGTCCTTATTCAGGGAACAGACACAGTCTCTATGTGATGATATCTAGGTGAAAGAGGCTCTATGTGATGGCATTTATCAGACCTCAGTGACGTGAGACAGCTAGCAGACGGTCGGTTTAGCCGGTCTGTCTGCTTCCTGACCTGAGCCCCCGTTAGTCAAGGTTCAACTCTAAGACTATGGGCCCTATCATACTCCCGGCGCAATGCAGCTCTAGGCGTGATGCGAGTGTTTTCTGCTAATTTCAGAAAAAAATCCAAAAAGCCAGTTTGCTCAAACTAATCTCGAACTTTACCTGTTAGCAACTGAAGCCGGCTTTGTGCAACAGGCCACAGGACGTTTTTGTTGTTCTCTTTCATAGGTTCACTCAACGCTGCGTAGCTTTAAGTCGCAGTGGGAACGCCCTCTGGGTGTGCCGATTGTCTGAAGCCCTTATAGAATCACGCAATTCATTGGCTGATGGCGCGGGCGCCGCCCCGACGGTCTTACGTCGTCACATTATACAGGCGCGCGCGACATCTGCTCCTCAGATTTCTCTGCCTTCACGAAGCGGCCATTTCATGCCCTTCGCTTTCGGTTTTTCTGAGCCCGAAAATTCGGATTACAACTGCTTCGTCGTCTTCTGCACTTCAGCGACTGGAATAAGTGGAACTCTGTTCTCCTTACGGTGAAGTGCAATGGAATATCATCGTTGCTCTCCGCCATGTGCTCACTTCATTGCGAGCGACGACCCTCACAGTAAGTGCGTTAAGTGTTTGGGTTTTTCGCATGCGCGTGAGGCTGTTTTAGGATCGTCTAAATATAAATTCTGTGACAATCTGCTTCTCAAAACCCTCCGCTCTAGGCTCGCGATTTTTGAGAAGGAGTCATTCGTTTCCCCCCGTCGCGCTCCCGAGAGGGTTCGAGGATGTGGAGTATGAGCAGACGGGCCTCGCCCTTTCTCTCCCTCCCTCTCCCGAGCACGCACGTGGCATGCCAGTCAAGTTCGCGCATGATTATTTATGCCCCAGCCTGCGAGCAGGCTGGAAGCCTAGCGGCCAGGAAACGCGGCCTACTGCGGCTTACACAAAGCTTATGGATGTGCTTTCGCGCGCTATGGAGAAGCACGCTATCGAGAGTCCCGCGAGTCACAGTCGTCTAAACTCGACGAGAGATTTCTTAGTGGCCCTAATTCTAGGCCAGAGCGAAGAAAGCTGTCCTTTTTCAGTGATCTGCATCACAAGATTTCCAGATCCTGGAAGCAGCCTTTCTCTGCTTGTCTGACAAATGCGGCAGCCGCTGACTTCACCAACCTCGTGGGTTCTGTGGAGCAGGGTTATTCCGCCATTCCAGCGGTCGAAGACACGTTAGCTAATCACCTCGCTCCGTCGCCTGCGCCGTCATGGAAGTCGCGTTCCCTCCTTCCTTCTAAAGCGTGTAGGACTACTTCCTCCCTTATCGGGAAATCCTACATGGCAGCTGGTCAGGCAGGCAAGGCCCTACACACTATGGCCATTCTTCAGGCCTACCAGGCGGACGTCCTGAAGGAAATGGACGAGGGAAATTAAGTGACTCCTGAAGCTGTCAAAGAGCTTCGTAAAGCCACAGATCTGGCCCTAAGAGCCACCAAGCACACCACACGTGCTGTAGGCCGTTCTATGGCGGGTGCAGTTGCCGCTGAGCGCCATCTATGGCTTAATCTCACAGAGATCCGCGACAAAGAGAAAGTTTTTCTCCTAGACGACAAAGATTTCACAGTCTGGTCTGTTTGGGGAGGCGGTCAACACGGTGGTTGAGAAATTCCGAGCTGCTAAGTCTCAGTCGGCTGCGTTTAAGCAATTTATGCCTAGGAGGCTTAGGGAATCTTCCAACCCCTCCCCTTCTCAACCCAGAGAACGGAGTTCCCTACTAGGAGGAGTGACCCGGCTCATCCCCCACCAACCACGGTTTGGGGAGTCCGCGGTCGCCCGTTTACCCGCCAGCAACCTCACAGGCTTCTTCAGCTGAAGCGGTCCAACAAACCGGCCGCTCCAGCTTCCTCGAGCCATTCCTGACCCTCTGGTCAGAAAAAGGAGAGCTCCTCTTCATCTACGAGGTTGGGACAGACCGCGCAAGCGTTTCTGCCCTCCTCTAACCAGCTCTCCTTTTCCTACCCTGTCACTTTCGCCACCCAACGTGTTTCGAAGTGCAGTCCCTATTTTACCATTTTCAATCAGTCCGGCGCGGGAGGAAGGGGACGCATTTTGCTCTCTCCCCTCACCCCCGATGCACTTTATACCTGCCGATCGCATCCTTGGAGGCACATTGCGTTTTCCTCAGGAGCAGGCAGACCCAGTCACTCTGATCCAGGCAGGTACCTCCCATCACGTGTCAGTACGCCAGGTGCTCTCCTCCATGGCCAACCACGCCACCCCACGGGAATCAGCGCGACACCCTGACTCAGGTATCTCCTCTGCACTGCAACACCCCTCTTCCTGTATCACATTTCTTTCAAGAATGGGAGCGCCTACCAGGGGTATCGCCTTGGATCCTTCTCACAGTTCGACTCGGCTACATGCTTCAGTTTTGTCGCAACCCCCCCTGCTTCAACGGAGTCTTTCCTACTGTAGTCGACAGCGCCACAGAGGCTTCTGCACTACAGCAGGAGATTTCATCCCTTCTACTCAAAGGGGCGATAGAGGAGGTTCCTTTGGGGGAAATCGAACAGGGCTTCTACAGCCGTTATTTCCTAGTCCCGAAGAAGGGCGGCAGCCTGCGACCCATACTAGATCTCCGCCAACTAAATTTCTCCCTTTACAAAGGGAAATTCAAGATGTTGACGCTGAAAGCTATCATATCTAAAATTCGGTTGGGAGATTGGTATGTGACGGTAGACACATACCAATCAGCTCCGGAGCGGATTCTGACTCTCAAGGTTACTCTTTTGTTAGCTTTGACTTCGTTGAAGCAAGTGGGGGATTTGCAAGATCTTTCTGTCAGCGAGTCATGTATGGACTTCACTCTTGGTCTGGTCAGGG
This sequence comes from Abramis brama, assembly GCF_963993115.1. Taxonomy (NCBI): domain Eukaryota; kingdom Metazoa; phylum Chordata; class Actinopteri; order Cypriniformes; family Leuciscidae; genus Abramis; species Abramis brama. The sequence continues at coordinate 6,393,108 of NC_139972.1, forward strand.
TGACTTTGAGACCGAGACCAGGATATGTGCCCAAAGTATTGTCCACAGCATTTCGCTCTCAGGTTATTAACCTTCACTCTTTCCATCCTCCTCCTTTTGTTTCTGAGGAGGACAGGAAACTTTATTTGCTCTGTCCTGTCCGAGCATTGAAGTTCTATATGGATCGCTCTGGCGGTTGGAGAAAATCGAACCAGCTCTTGGTATGTTTTGATGCTGGCCGCCACGGGCTTGCCACATCAAAGCAGAGAATTTCCCACTGGGTTACAGAGGCTATTTCACTGGCATATGAGGTGCGCGGTCTGCCTTCACCTCTTAGCATCAGGGCACATTCCACCAGAAGAGTGGCTTCCTTTCAAGCAATTTTAAGAGGGGCCCTCCTGGAAGACATTTGTGTGGTGGCAGGCTGGTCCTCTCCACACACTTTTGTCATATTTTACAGTTTGGATCTCGACATGACTCCAGGTTCCCAAATTTTATCTGCTTGAACCAGTTGTGTGTTATCTTGTCATTGTACTACTTACGGCAGAGAAATCTGAGGAGCAGATGTCGCGCGCGCCTGTATAATGTGACGACGTAAGACCGTCGGGGCGGCGCCCGCGCCATCAGCCAATGAATTGCGTGATTCTATAAGGGCTTCAGACAATCAGCACACCCAGAGGGCGTTCCCACTGCGTCTTAAAGCTACGCAGCGTTGAGTGAACCTATGAAAGAGAACAACAAAAACATCCTGTGGCCTGTCTCGTTCTCGTCTCGTTCCCTATTCAGAGAACATAGGTTACATCAGTAACCAGAGACGTTTTACTAGAGACAAAGAACTGCCTTACACTGACAGCTAAATGACAAAACTAACGTCACAGAATTAAAGTTTATTTCACTATACGTTTGCTTTATCTGAATCTCATTTATTTTAATTATTGGATCTGTAGAAACCTTTTATTCACAAAATTACACATTGTCAGTGAAATGGTAATTTTATTTGTTGTTATTGTACAGATGTATGTTATTGTGTATACATCTGTTTATGTAATAACAAGCTTTATGTAACTAAAACAAAAGTAAAAAAAAAAAAACTGATCAAATTCAGGGAATTGTATCATATATTAACAAATAACTGATTGTTGTTGTTTTCTACATTTGTTTCCAATCTCTTTTAATTTTGGTATTTCTTTGAGTAAGCGTTCAATCAAAATAATTTTCAATCATTTTCTTTCTTGTTCTCCAACATATAAAACACAAATCTTGTGGCATTTTACAACAACACTAGTTTATTAGTTAACTACACATTTACTTTATGTGAATCTAACAAAACATTTGTTCACTGTGACGCAGAACAATGCTTTCTAATATGATTCACTAGATTACTTGATCGGGTGAAACTCTTCTCACACTGAGTACAGTAGTACGTCTTCTCTCTAGTATGAACTTGCTCATGTGATTTCAGAGATCCAGAGTGAGTAAAACTCTTGTCACAATATGAGCACTTGTAAGGTTTTTCTCCAGAGTGAATTCTTTGGTGCTGTTTCAGTTGATTAGATGTAGTAAAGCTCTTCCCACAGTCAAAGCACATTTGGGGCCCTATCTTGCACCCAGCGCAATTGACTTTGTACACCGACGCATGTTTCATTCCTATTTTGCACCCGCGCAAAGCGCGCTTTTCCCTCCATAAAAGCACGTCGCTAAACTAGGGAATGAACTTGCGCTCCCTGGGCGGTTCAGCGCAAAAAAGGAGGCGTGTCCCGGCGCAAACAATCCCTGGTGCTATTTTACTGTTCCATAAAACAATTGCGCCACTGGCCAGAAAAAACCTAGTCTAAAGTCTGTGGCGCGTCGCGCGTTGTTCATTATGCTATTTTAAGGGCGCATGCTTGACCATAATGTATAGCGTGCACAACGCGCATACACTTTGATTCTCTAATCTACACAGAAGCAGCAGTTTTCATTTTTGCAAATCATATTATTACAAACGATAGATAGATAGATAGATAGATAGATAGATAGACAATTGATTATAAAAGCATACATCTAGCTTACACATTTACCCACATTATTATATGCCTGTTTAATTTGGGTGTGTTTCTCCATCCCCAGTGTTACTTCTCTCTCTTTTACGGCCGTGACGAGAGCGTTGCTCTCCTCGGCTGTGAACCGCTCCTGGCGCGCGCCTGGCAAATCCGCCGTTATAATAGCAATACGCCAAGGAAAAGGCGCGTCTGCTCTTAAAGGTAATGTGAGATGACGCTCTGATTGGTTTATTTCACGTTACGCCCAAACCACACCTATGAATAATGAAGCTACTTCAGACCAACCCCTTTTAGATTGGCGCCGGGCGCAAGAGCCATTTATCCCGCCGGGAAAATAGCAACAGCGCCGAGACCCGCCCACAAAGTTACTTGCGCTTTGCGCTTTGACACTTGCGTTTCAGATCGTTAAAATAGGGCCCATAATCTCTCACTTCATTATGTGTTTTCTGGTGTCGTTTAAAATAATCCAGCATTGAAAAACTCTTTCCACAGAGAGAACACACATAAGGCCTCTCATCTGAATGAACTTTCAGGTGATCTTGTAGATCTGATGATGAAATATAATCTTTACCACACTGATCACAGTTAAATGGTTTTTCTCCAGAGTGAACGTGCAGATGATACCTGAGACATCTCTGAAACTCTTTCCACACTGAGTGCATGTATACGGTTTCTCTCCAGTGTGAATTCTCATGTGTCTGTTAAGGTTTCCTTTCTCTGTGAAACTCTTTCCACACTGAGTGCAGGTGTGCGTCTTTTTGGCTTTTGTTCTCTGAATTGTAAAGTTACAATGTTCCTCCTCCACTTCATTCAGTTCTTGTCTTTGCTCTTTCACTCTCACCTGGTCTAAAACACACAGAAATACAGTTTATCATCCATAAACTGCTTATTAATTCACATCTACCAAAGCATACAACAATGAAGAATCATGAATGGACACCAACCTATTTGTTCCTCAGTATCTTCAAGTTTTAATCTGGATGGTTCTGGATCACTCATGTCTTCAATCTCCTCTTTAATAAACTCCATCTTTAACAGTCACACAGATTTCAGCTGCTACTCCTGGGTTTTGTCCTTCTCTTGTAAGATGATGGGAATATTCCCAGTATTTATTGGTGAATTGTTGTGGGAGGGGCTTCACTGCAGGTGTGAACTGTGATCACTGTGTTTTTATCCAATCTGCATTTAAAAAGTACAGAGTCATCATGTTAAACTGCTGCTGAAAAGCCTGAAGCCAAAAGTTCCCTGTTTTCAGCTCATTCATTATGGTGATGTCTGAGATCTTCTGTAAATTGGCACATTAAGCTCATTTTATTGGTGTCAGGCTGAAACAAACTAGCATCATTACCTTTAACTTTAGTCCATGTCTTTGTTCTTTTCCATCCATCTGGTCTGACATAAACTTAGACAACTGCTGTACAAGATTATGATATATACAGGAATCATAGAGTTACATTTAATACATTTTAAGACCTTTTTTAAGACTCCCTCCATACATTTTAGGACATCATCGCCACTTCAAGTTATAACCGTTACATCGGTGACACCTTACATTTACTAGCCTATATATTAAAGGTATAGTGGAGGATCTTTCCGAATTTTAGATAAGACCCCACGAGATGGGACCAGAAGCAATCTGCATAGCGGACTTGAGAAGCGCTTCGGACCTCGCTCTCCGCACTACTAAGTCTGCTGCACAGGCCATAGGACGGAACATGGCTTCTGTTACCGTTGCTGAGAGACATCTATGGCTGACGCTCTCGGAGATGTCTGAGTCTGAGCGCACCGCGTTCCTCGACGCCCCGCTTTCTTCTGCTGGCCTCTTCGGATCCTCTGTCAATGAGTTCGTAGAGAGATTCGCCGAGGTGCAGAAAGCGTCACAAGCCTTTAAGCACTTCTTACCGAAGCGCTCCAGTTCCACAGCGGGCCGTGCGAAACCGTCTGCTCGGAGCTCTCAGCCACAGCCTCCGCCCTCTGCCGCTTCATCGCAGCGCCGACAGGACCGCAGCTCGAGGCCTCGCTCTCGCTCTACTAGCCGCCGCCCCGTTCCGCGTGGGCCGCGGCCAAGGATTGCGGTGAAGCCCGAAGTCCCGAAGCCATCCTAGCACGCCTAGGAAAGCGTCGGTGTTCGAGTCCCGCCGCGGCTGGACTCTCACCGAAACACACCGCTCGCTCAGTTCCAAGAATTGTGACTGTTCCAGCGTATACTGCAGTGTACAAGCCGGAACAGCTGCCCGCTTGCCTGCACACAAAAGCCGTTTTTACGGCTACCCAGATAAATCCCATAAAGAGTGTATTTTCTGGTGTCCCGGCCACGGCCGATGGTGCTATAAGTGTAGAGCAGATGCCCACTGCCCAGTGCCCATCCCTACACACAAGCACAGCCCTTCACACAGGGCCCGCGCTCATAAAATCGACTCAGGTCGATCGCGCACCCAACATAGTAAACGTGCCCACTGCCCAGTGCCCACAAACACTATGTTCTGCATGTCTCACGGTTTCTGTAAAAACGAAACCTGTGCGCATTTGCTCTGCTCAGGCAGACAGTGCGTTCAAAGCAGTAAATGTGCCCGCTTCCCCGCGCCCACACTTACTCACAGACATAATAAGTCCTACGGGACTCGCCCAGCCCTCCCTCACTCGGTTAAACACCGCAGCGGGGTCGAGCGCGGGCATTCTGCCCGCTGTGATCAGCGCGCTCCCCGCCTCAAATGTCACAGGCATAACGCCTATATTACAGCACACCGAAGCGCCTCTGCCGCCCAGCGAGCAGAGCGCGCTTCGCATCCAACCCCTAGCCACCCATGCAGATGCGTGGGCAGCGCTTCCCGGGGTTTCGGAGTGGGTGCTAGACATTATAAAAGGAGGCTATTCGCTACAGTTTTGTCGGCGCCCTCGCCGCTTTACGGCGCGCGTCGAAACTACGGTGTATACAGAAGTAGCACACCTACTTCGAGCCGAAATATCAAAACTGTTGAGCAAAGGGGCTATAGAGCCTTTATCTCAAGCTCAGAGCGAAGGGGGGCTGTACAGCAGATACTTCCTGGTACCGAAAAAAGACGGGGGTCTCAGACCCATACTGGATCTAAGACAGTTGAACAAGGCATTGGCGAAACGCAGTTTCAAAATGCTCACGACCAGAAAAATCCTTGCGCAAATTCGCCGAGGAGACTGGTTTATGTCGATAGATCTGAAGGACGCGTATTTTCAAATACAGATAGCGTCACGTCACAGGCGATACTTGAGATTCGCCTTCGAGGGCCAGGCTTATCAGTACACAGTCCTGCCGTTCGGCTTGTCCCTAGCACCCCGTACATTTACGAAGTGCATGGACGCAGCGCTCGCGCCCCTCAGACTCCGAGGCATGCGAGTGCTGAACTATTTGGACGATTGGCTGATTCTAGCTCAATCACGCTCAGAGCTCGTAGAGCACAGGACCATTTTACTCGATCACCTCGAGAATCTAGGTCTAAGAGTCAATTGGGCGAAGAGTTCTCTGAACCCCAGTCAGATGATATCTTTTCTGGGCACAGTTCTGGACTCGCAGTCTATGATAGCGCGGCTGTCATCACAGCGCGCACTAGACATTCAGCGCACAGCGAGCTTTTTCCGCTGTGGCGCGACCGTCCCGCTCAGGAGATTTCAGAGGATGCTCGGTCTAATGGCCTCAACATCATCAGTTCTTCAGCTGGGCTTGCTCCGCATGCGCCCCCTGCAGTTCTGGTTAAAAGCGCGGGTACCGCGCAGAGCGTGGGCATCCAGTCAGCTTCGTCTCAAGGTCGATCAGATTTGCTTCTCAGCTCTGAAACCTTGGAAAGCAAACGACTGGTACCAATCAGTTGTAAGCCTGGGGATTTCCTCGAGGGTGAAAGTAGTGTCGACGGATGCCTCCACCTCGGGATGGGGAGCGCTGCTCGAGGGCAGACCGTTCTTCGGCCAGTGGTCAGAACGGGAAAAGCTTCAACATATCAACTGCCTGGAAATGTTGGCAGTGGACAACGCGCTGACGCGTTTTTGTCCTCAGATAAAGGGCCTGAGGACAACATGTTAGTCCGCTCGGACAACATGTCGGTGGTGTCCTACATAAATCGCCAGGGCGGTCTCAAATCCCGAAACTTATACAGGCTGGCGGAACGCCTCCTGTTATGGGCTCAGCGCAACCTTCGCTCGCTGAGAGCAGTGCACGTGCCTGGGCTACAGAATTTGTGGCCAGACAGACTGTCCAGGAACAACCTTCCGGCGAGCGAATGGTCTCTACACCCACAAACAGTCAAACTGTTGTGGGAGAGATTCGGCAGAGCGAAAGTGGACCTGTTCGCGTCTCACGAAAACGCTCACTGCCCGGTATTCTTCTCCAAGAGCAAGAGCGCGCTGGCCCAAGTGTGGCCGCGCTGCCCGCTCTATGCTTTTCCCCCCGTCTCTCTCCTGCCTCAGGTGATAGAACGGATCAGGGAAGTGAGATGCTCAGTGCTGCTCGTAGCGCCGCTCTGGAAGAACCAACCGTGGTTCCCAGTTCTGATGCAGCTAGCGGCCCCATGGCCAGTGCCATTGAGGAGGGACCTCCTCTCTCAGGCCCCATGGCCAGTGCCATTGAGGAGGGACCTCCTCTCTCAGGCCAAGGGTTCGATTTGGCATCCTCACCCGGAGCTGTAGTCCCCTCATGTATGGGCGCTCAACGGGTACCCGCTGACCTCCCGGAGGGAGTGCTAAATACTATCACTCAGGCTAGAGCTCCGTCTACTAGACGGCTCTATTCCTCGAAGTGGTCGGTATTCTCTGGCTGGTGCACAGCTCGGGGCTTTTCACCCTTAAACTGTGGGGTGATGGAGGTTCTCTCCTTCCTACAAGAGCTGCTGGATAAGGGCAGAGCCCCCTCCACGCTCAAAGTCTATGTGGCGGCCATAGCAGCGTTTTCTAAATCAACGCTCGGTCAGTCAATAGGAAGGAACGATTTAGTCATCCGCTTCCTCAGGGGAGCCAGGGTGGGCCTCGCCGTCTACATTTATAAGGTTTTATAACCTGGAGGTTCCCGCCTTACAGGCCAAGCTGCTGTCGGTATAGACAAATCAGTGCTGTCTGTTTCGCTGATTCAGGACACTGAGGTCGCTGAGCGCTGCGCGCTGCCGACTGTTTATGCTATGGGCAGTATTGCGTAAGACCCGCATTTTCCCACATCAGTTCAGGTCAGTTTCCGCCCTGTCTGTGTGATGTCACTTAAGCGTTGCGTCTATGGACGCTGCTGTATATGGATAGAGTGATTTCCCCTCCTCTTTCCAGGACTCTCGGTGAGTTCCCCTGGTGATTGTGCACTGTAAATCCTGGGCTTCGCCTTCAGGTTTATTGGTGTTAGATCCCAGCACGCACGGCGTTTTGCATTGGGTCCCCTAGCGTAAGCTACTTACGCAGTACGAGAGACCTCTCGTAAGAGAACGTACTCGGTTACTAACGTAACCTCGGTTCTCTCTAGAAGAGGGAACGAGTACTGCGTATCTTGCCGTGCATGCAACACACTCTGGTTCGCTTCGGCGATGAAAAAACAGGGATCAGCTGCTCCGAGCCTTCCTTTATAGGGCTAAGCCACGCCCGTTTCGGGGGGACATGACGCAGAGGGCGCGAAGCACCCTCATTGGCCTGACGTCACTCCAGGCCTCGCTCGGTTGGCTGATGCAGTTGCCGCAGAGCAGCCAATGGGCACGCGAGCTGTCTCGCCCATGACTGCATGCTGCCGCAACGCGTTTTGCAATAATACAAAATTATAAGGATAATTTTTTGGCTTCAATATCTCGTGGAAAAGAGGTTTTCCCCTAGCGTAAGCTACTTACGCAGTACTCGTTCCCTCTTCTAGAGAGAACCGAGGTTACGTTAGTAACCGAGTACGTTTTAGTCAGGTTTCTAGTCAGTCATTGTATCAGATACATGTCACTGCACTGATTGGTCCAGTTTTGGTCTGCGATCTCTAACCCAGAATAAAACCTGCTCTGGAGCAGCTTAGCCGTGTAGCGTAAGTTACCATGATGATGAACACAACTAAAAACCAATCCACTTTATTGAGCCGTTAAAAGCCAGTTTGCTTAAACTAATCTCAAACTTTACCTGTTAGCAACTGAAGCAACTTTGCAACTTTGTGCAACAGGCCACAGGACGTTTTTATTGTTTTACTAGAGACAAAGAACTGCCTTACACTGACAGCTAAATGACAAAACTAATGTCACAGAATTAAAGTTTATTTCACTATACGTTTGCTTTATCTGAATCTCATTTATTTTAATTATTGGATCTATAGAAACCTTTTATTCACAAAATTACACATTGTCAGTGAAATAGTAATTTTATTTGTTATTGTACAGATGTTCGTTAATGTATATACTTCTGTTTATGTAATAACAGGCTTTATGTAAAAAAAAAAAAAAAAGTAAAAAAAAAAAATCAAATTCAGGGAATGGTTTCATATATTAACAAATAACAGATTGTTGTTGTTTTTCTACATTTGTTTCCAGTCTCTTTTAATTTTGTTATTTCTTTGAGTAAGCGTTCAATCAAAATAATTTTCAATAATTTTCTTTCTTGTTCGCTAACATATAAAACACAAATCTTGTGGCATTTTACAGCAGCACTAGTTTATTAGTTAACTAACTACACATTTACTTTATGTGAATCTAACAAAACATTTGCTCACTGTGACACAGAACAATGCTTTCTAATATGATTCACTAGATTACTTGATGTGGTGAAGCTCTTCCCACACTGAGTACAGTCGTACGGCTTCTCTCCAGTGTGAACTCGCTCGTGTGATTTCAGGTTTCCAGACTGAGTGAAACTCTTGTCACAATATGAGCACTTGTAAGGTTTTTCTCCAGTATGAATTCTTTGGTGCTCTTTCAGTTGACTAGATGTAGTAAAGCTCTTCCCACAGTCAAAGCACACATAATCTCTCACTTCATTGTGTGTTTTCTGGTGTCGTTTAAATCCTTCCAGCCTTGTAAAACTCTTTCCACAGAGAGAACACACATAAGGCCTCTCATCTGAATGAACTATCAAGTGATCTTGTAGATTTGATGATGAAATAAAATCTTTACCACACTGATCACAGTTAAATGGTTTTTCTCCAGAGTGAACGTGCAGATGATACCTGAGACCTGATGCATGAGAAAAACTCTTTCCACACTGAGTGCATGTATACGGTTTCTCTCCAGAGTGAATTCTTATGTGTGTGTTAAGGTCTCTTTTCCGTGAGAAACTCTTTCCACACTGAGTGCAGGTGTGCGTCTTTTTGGCTTTTGTTCTTTGAATTGTAAAGTTACAATGTTCCTCCTCCACTTCATTCAGTTCTTGTCTTTGCTCTTTCACTCTCACCTGGTCTAAAATATACAGAAATACAGTTAGAATCAGTTCAAGTGAACCCTGATTTAATAGCAGAAAGCAACAGAGATCACATCTTTCACTTTTTGTTTTGTCATTTACTTGGTAATATTGTAAAAAATAAGTTTTGATAACTGCTATATACAAGGTTATGATCATTTAGATGTATTACTCTCATTTATCATCCTTATGTCACAGGCAGGGGGCGGGCGCTAGCCGCCCCTCCCTAAATTGCGTACCACCCTGAGGAGCAAGACCGTATTCCCACAAAGTCAGAACAGGACACAGAATAGCTTCAAAAGTTTTTATATTTATTAACTGATTAAAAGAGTCTTTGAAGTGAGCAATTACTCCCAGGAGGAATCGACCAGCAGTTCCTCGTTCTCTACTCAGACAGACACAGCTTTGGCAGGTTCTTCAAGCTTTAGCAGGTTCTTCAAGCTTCAGCAGGCTCTTCACTGGACTCAGACAGAGAGTGGAGGATACATATGACTCACAGCTTCAGACTCACGCCTCTCAACCCGACAATCGTGGCCGTGTCCACGTGACGGCGGCAGCCGTAGTGATCGCATCGGTTTCGCGTTACAAACGCGCTCGATCAAATCGTCGGCCGAGCGCCCCTTCCTGGGCGCCAGTCTCTCCCTGCATCTGCTGCACTCGTCGGCCGAGCGCCCCTTCCTGGGCGCCGGTCTCTCCCTCGCCTCCGCCGCGTTCTCTCCCCGCCTCTGCTGCCCTTTGAACTGTCGGCCACAATGAACATAAAGCACTCCCACCACACATGCGGGCCAATCGCCAGCATAGATTCTTCCCGCCGAACACCTGAAGCTGATTTATCTATTAGATCGCTAGATTGTCACTGTTTACATCCAGGCACAGGAAACAGCCATTTTGCTGGGTGTTACAATAAAAACACTCCCCGAGGGAAACCCTTTCCCTGGCGTGTGCGTTCCTCCCCCACTGAACATAGTCACCCCGTGACACATATACTGCTTACTTCACATCTACCAAAGCAGTCAACAATGAAGAATCAAGAATGGACACCAACCTATTTGTTCCTCAGTATCTTCATGTTTTATTCTGGATGGTTCTAGATCACTCATGTCTTCAATCTCCTCTTTAATAAACTCCATCTTTAACAGTCACACAGATTTCAGCTGCTACTCCTGGAGTTTGTCCTTCTCTTGTAGGATGATGGGAATATTCCCAGTATTTATTGGTGAATTGTTGTGGGAGGGGCTTCACTGCAGGTGTGAACTGTGATCACTGTGTTTTTATCCAATCTGCATTTAAAAAGTACAGAGCCATCATGTTAAACTGAGCTGCTGAAAAACCTCTTTGTCTCCAAGAGTTCCCTGTTTGTTTTCAGCTCATTCATTATGGTGATGTCTGAGATCTTCTGTAAATTGGCACATTAAATCGGTTTATTTGTGTCAACAGGCTGAAAACATGTCCTCAATGGTGTACAATTACCTCTACCAATGATCTCACTTATCCTCGTAAGCAAAGAATTTCTTATCTTTATTTACATGGGAAGGGTAGGTCCACGGAGGCTTCCATGTAGTTCCGCCATCTTGAAAAACTATAATAGCAGAGAGGGACAAAAAGCACTAGGCTACCTGAGCACGTTTCCACAACGCCTTTTCATTTAGAGCCAGCGTCACGTGACTGAAACCAGCAGAAACGGACAAGGAGAGAGGCGTAATGCGTGTCACTCACTACCCCTGCAAATCTGAAAGGCTGCACTGCACGGTAGTTCATCTTCATACTTGGGGTGACTTAGCTATCGGGATAGCTTTTCCGAGGGTGGAAAGAGCTATTGAAGAGAAAGACTTTGAAAGGGACGCTGAAGTTGCCTGCTTTCTTCTCGACAGGTAAGTCAATGTTACGGTCAAGCTTTTTTTCATTGCTTGGTTGTGTAATTCATTATATAGGCAGCATTACAGTAGAACATGTATAGTTAAACTTGATGAAGAACTATTGGAAGACATGTTGTCATAGCTTCTTGGTACATAACAGCTACCGTACTTGACAGGGATGAAACGAGGGGGACATGTCAGACCTTTGCCATTCCAGGCCACGCCATCGATACCGAGTCTTTGTTGGAGGCGGTTGATTTTTGTTTCAAAGCTTTTTTTGTTTTAGATGTTCAATACACAAAGCAGTGTCTCCCCCCCTGGGAGTTTCTCCAGTATGACGTATATCAAACTGATGGAAAAGAGTCTTACTCTGTAAAAATTGAGGAACAGTTGTTTCAGGCCCACGTGATATTAAGATATTAAAGAGAGAGAGTGTGTGTGTGTGTGTGTGTGTGTGTGTGTTTGAAGAAATGTGAATGTTTTCTATTTGTATGTATCTGTTTTATAATGTACTTAGAAATACCCAACCAGGGACAGGAGTTGAAAATTAGCATTAGCTATAAACTCTATGCTGTGCATCAGTTACAGGCTTTGTATTGTAACTATGTTTGACTGTATGGTCCCTGTTAAATAAATAAATAAATAAAAATAAAATAAGATGAATTTTAAATTTAGTTTGTTGCTGTTCTTAAATCAACACATCTTAATAAATGAAATTGTAATTGTATGAGAGTTCAAATGAGTTGCTTAATGACTTTTAATGCCTGAATATTTGGACAGATTTGCAATTGTTATATAAAGTCTGTGGGGAAGGTTGAATGTTAAAGGGTGTGAGTGAATACTTGTATACAAAAAAAGTATTAAAGAAATGTATTCATGAGATTTTTAAAGAAAAATTCAAGTATTAAAGAAATGTATTCATGAGATATTTAAAAGAAAAATTCAATGAGATTGAAATCACATATACAGTGGCCTCTCTGGTTTATTGTATTAAAGAGACAATACTTATTTTACATTCGTAATATAAAAAAATATTTGTTACTTATTTTATTAAAGTCTGCGTGAACCGGAAGTTGCAAAAGACTTTTCTCCAGTGCTGTGACGTATTTCCCAGTGAAACGGAATATTGAACAGAGGGCAGGGTTTTACTCTAGCGCTCCTCCTCTCCATCTCTGCTCATAGCAGACTAGCGGTTTGAGGGGAGTGGTTAAGCATTTCCCAACCCAAGCCGTCAAACCTACATCATCAGAGAAGGAGCGCCATTCCAGACCGGAAGTAACTTTTCAGATTTTGATTAAAGATTACCACGCCAAACCATTTTTTTCTGTGTATTAACTTGTGTATTAACTTGCATGGATTAATTGTTCACCACAAGACTAGTAATATGCGCTAACAAAGTAAATAGGGTCAATTTTGATTTCAGTTGGACTTCAAGGCAATGAGACAGGGAATAACCCAGCACATGAGTAAGATTAACCCAGCAAGAGGGTTAATTAAACCCATTGGTTGGGTCAAATGAATGACCCAGAAATATGGGTTAAACGGTAAAACCCAGCACTTGGTTCAAACCAACCTAGTGGGTGTTCTGTCCAATAGTGACCCAGCGGTGTGGTTAAGGTTGGGTTATTTTTAAACCCTGCAGTTTATGTATATATATATATATATATATATTGCTTTTAATTTATTTATAATATAGTTAACAATATAATCCAAATATAAATGAAAGTCAAAAGCACATTTTGAGTACACAGTCCTGGAAACAATTCCGGTTCAAATAGGCAACAGAATTGGTTCAAAGTTAGAGCTGGAAACATCTTAAATTTTTTTTTGTCTTTTTCCACAAATTTTGTATGCATGCAAATTGTATAATATCCTAGGTAAACATTTCTAGTAATTGTGCAGTTAATTATCATACTGTATTTCTATCAGAAAGACTCGGTAGGCAAGATACCGTAACAAGTATACATGTATTAACAGCACAGTAAGCGAATATTATGATATAAAGTTCTTTGGCGTAGGCCCCATCCGTAGCTCGTAATCTGAGGAAACATGAAAGCAAGGTGCAGCCAACCCCCTGGTGGGTATGGGAAGGGACCATCCTGGTGGTGGTGGGGTTGAGGTAGGTGAATGAAAGCATCAGCATCTGAGAACTCAGACATGTGTAAGTACTGATCTTTTATACTACAAGTATTAGAACACGATTGGATATATGAGACGTACGTCTTCCTGGCAGAACTTGCGCTAAAGCTTTCATTTTCAGAAAGTTTTAGAATATTTATCCTCTCCCCAAATTTGTCACTAATAAAACATACTAATAAATAATTGAATGAGAAGGCTTATATTGACCTATTAAGATTTTGTTTGTTTACCTTGTAAATGTTTTTTTTTTTTTTTGCTATTTTATTAAATAGTTTTCACATGTAAATCAACAATTTCAATTTTACAAAAATCTTTCAACAGCGCTGGAGGAACTCAGGGCTTCTCAGGGAGGCTCATCTGAGATGAATATCGCACGTATCCAGTCCACGGAGTGGAATGGCGAGTAAGCGAAGACACCTGAGCATATCCTAGTACCGGCTAGGTAAAGCGAGTTCATGAGAGGACACTGGCTCCATATGGAGATTGTAGAATCTCGCGAATGTGTTGCCCAGCCTGCAGCTCTACAGATGTCTGTTAGCGAGGCGCCATACGCTAGAGCCCAAGAGGAGGCAGCCGGCATCCATCTCCCGTGAACGCGCGTCGACAGTTGCCGGAAGCCAGTTATTTTCATTTATAAAGTTTTAAATATGTATATTTTTACAACAAAACCACACGGATTACCCTCAGAAGGCCTTTGTTTATCCCCCTGGAGCCGGATGGATTACTTTTGTGAAGGATGCATGCACATTTTTGGGACTTGAAGGAGGTGGACCACATAACTTGACATTATAACCACTGAAAGATCTAAGACATTTTCTAAAATAACTGAAAATGTGTTCGTCTGAAAAATTGACATATGCATCTCAAACGGCTTGAGGGTGAGTAAATCATGGGTTTAATATCATTTTTGGCCGAACTATCCCTTTAAGCTCCACTGATTGCAGAGGCTCAAAGGGAGCACTCTGCAGGGCAGTTAGCACCACTGAGAGGTCCCAAGAGGGAACGAGAGGAGGGCGAGGATGATTCAGTTTCCTCGCTAGTCTCAGGAACCTGATGACCAGATCGTGCTTTCCCACGGACTTACCTTCGACTGCGTCGTGATGTGCGGCGATAGCGGCAACATACACAGCCTTTGCTCCAACCCTTCTTGCAGGAAGGAAAGTACGACACTGATCGGGCAGTTTCTGGGGTCTTCTGGGGCGAGAAGAGCACCAGGTGACGAAGAGGTTCCACTTCAACTCATAGGCATGTCTTGTGAACGATGCTCTAGCGGAAGTGATGGTAGCCACCAAACCTGCCTTCAAACCTGACTCAAGCGGGGCACACTATGGCACCCTCGTCCCGATCTTTGGAACCTCCACGTGTGGCTCCTGGACGGGACGAGGGTGCCATAGGGTGCCCCGTCTCTGAGAAAGGAGGTCCTTCCTCAGAGGAATTGGCCAGGGAGGTGCTGTCGCGAGGAGTACAAGCTCGGAGAACCAGGTCCGGGTGGGCCAATGAGGCGCAACCAAAATTACCTGCTCCTCGTCCTCCCTGATCTTGCACACGGTCTGTGCAAGAAGGCTCACTGGGGGAAACGCATACTTGCAGCTGTGCGCCAGAGCGTCCAATGAATGATCAATGAATCACCGCGTACAGTATAGACACTATCACAAATTATGAATTTTCATGTAGCCACCACTAGTCAATAAGGAAGATTATAGACATGTCATATATCTGCAGGTAAGAAAACAGACGTCATGGGAAAAATGTGTTAACATTGCAAACATGTTAGTTTTACATTATTTGAAACATTATTTGAAGCAGCAGCGAAGATAATGGGGCACTATTTGCTTTTGACGCGCTGTGTCGCGCCGCTTGAATCCGGTGTTGAGAGGGTGTTATGATGCTCGGGATCTGTGATGATCATAATTTGTGTGTAATCCTGAGTTTATCCTGATGCAAATGTAAATAAGCCAAACTCCAATAATCTTTTGGAAACAGGGTTTTTTAACCACACAAACAGTTCAATTTAAATTAAGCGCCCATAGATTACAGCTCCATTTCAAGGGTGCAAATATCTTCAAAATGAATCAAATTCAGTTACCGCCCGGAGTGTAAAGTCTAACGTGATTGGTTGTAGCGAGAACGTGCTACGATTTGACAGCTCAATGTGGCTGTTATCTGATTGGCTTGAGTAAACGGTTGGTGGAGTCCACTTATTTGTGTATTTGTCCGCACGGAGTGCACGTCGACCCTAGAATTGTTTCAAAATCCACAGATGTGTGAGGGGATTTACAAATGCACATGAAGCAATTCACAAATAAATGCCAGACAGAGTTGTGTTTGTGACATAAAACACATTTGTAGATATTTTATTTGTGAATTTTATACATTTTTGTGAATCTCTTTACATTTGTTTGTGAATCTCAATCTATTTATTTGTAATAATGCAACAATTCTAACCAAATAGATAACGACTGACATCTCTCTCTTTTCATACAGATTATCCTATATAAACAGAGAATAATTGATTTCGTTTTGAAGGTATACACTTAAATGATTATAAAGATATATTGCTCTTTTATAAGGAAAGACCAGTACTTTTTTTAGGCTTGGTTTGTAGGGAATCACAAACCTGCGCACAGATATTCAAACGCACATAACTATAGAACCAATTCTTAATGCGCATGTGAACGCCATCAGCGTTTCTCACAGGTTCGCGTTTAAAGTCTTTGTAGAGAGAATGGTGTTGTCTTGGCGGACCCTAATTTAATAACAAATGATCATTGCGACGGAAGCGAATCAATCAAAACTAACTTTAGCTGAAAAATAACTTTATTAAAGAACCACTATAAAGCCAAAACAATCTCTGTTACCTTAAATTATACGTTTATCTCTGTAAAGCTGCTTTGAAACAATCTACATAGTTAAAAGCGCTATATACTGTAAATGAGGATGACTTGACTTGACTTGAGTTTTGTTCAAGTTTAATGATGTGCTCCAGAAGAAAAGTTCACAGATACACAGAGGCAGAAAGCACACCCTGTTTATTTTTACAAAAGCACAATGTTTTGTTTCAATTGTAAGTGGACACACAAAAAAAGTCTGAATGACCAGTCTATTTTGCCACCAGCGCATTTGTTGACCCCAGAGGGGTTGAATTGTTTTTTTCCAGACCTGGAAGGTTTTTCCCAACCTGCAGATGAGACTTGAGTCTGGATGAAGATGTGAAACTTTTCCACACTGAGTGCATGTATGTAAAGACCACCCATTGGCCCAAAGACAGAGTCCAGTGGTCTGGATGAAGGTCTAATGCGTGTACGTCTTTTCAGCGCTCTAGGTAAGTTCACTTAATTTATTAGAATTTAGTTTCAATATTACTTTAACTCTATGCTTAACCTGACTCCAATTTCAAATGATAATCAAATTTAGATCGTGTTTCTTATTAGAAAACAATCATAAATATTGATTATGACTTAATTTAGATCTTTGATTATTTTCTGAGTATCCCATACTTTCAGTTATTAATTCATTAAGGGACCCAATGCGTTCCAGGTTTACGTGGATTTCACGCACAGTCTTGCTAGTCTGATCTTGGTCAGAGGGTGCAGGGTTTCCTAACACCTCTTTAGTCGGATGCCTAGTGCTCACTCATACAAAAAAAGTGTAGTTTATTTAGTCACTTCCGTACAACTTGCCATGTTAGTGATAGACAGAACTCAAAGGTCTTCAGATGACGTGTCCACTGCTCCGTTCACATGCGCCTTTAGTTTGACCTATCCTGGACACAGAGCTGCAGTAGCGCCAGCTTCGTCATAATCTACTAAAATAATGATTTCAGGAGAGTCCAGACTAAATCAAATATAACATTTTATTTGTCAGGTAAAAATTGTATCATGCTAATAACACAAGTAAATGATTAAAAGCCAATTCATAAATAATAAATACATGACATCACTTGCTCAAATATTACTCCAAGAGTAAGAAATGCATTCCTGACAGAGACACACAGTGGTGTGTGAGTGTGTTACGAGTGTAAGACACTGACACAGCACTGGGTGGGGGTTTTCCTGGTTACAGGTTCCCCCCGTCTGCTCTGCCACTTCCCCTTAAATACCCAGACCAGAACAAAAGGGTTATATAATAGTTTTAGAGTTGTTTTGGTTAATGTACCCCAGGGGGTAACACCTGGTTTCAGGGGAGAGGGGAGATATCTTGAAGAGACACCACCCAAAAAGGAGAACAGAAGTTCTCCTAAGTTTTCAATCTTTCTCATTATACCAATGACTGCAATGAAATCAAGACCATTTTACCAATCGCACTGAGACATTTAAAATGATGCCAAACATGAAAGGGAAAAACAATAGATTTACAAGATACCTCATATGTTATATATTGACAATCTAAGTGAACTTTTAGTGACTTGAAGAGGGAGAGGGGTGATGCATAAACAAGGAGATAAGTTTGGACAAGACAATGTCCTGTGGTCTTTCTTTGCGATCTTCTGTCCAGGGTGCGTTTTATTGCTTTATTGCAAAGTGAGTTCTCAGCTTTGGTCTTAGCAGTAAAATCAGTTCTTACATGTATACGGTTTCTCTCCAGTGTGAATTCTCATGTGTGTATTAAGGTGTCCTTTCTGTGTGAAACTCTTCTCACACTGAGTACAGTGATACGGCTTCTCTCCAGTATGAACTCGCTCGTGTACTTTCAGGGTTCCAGACTGAGTGAAACTCTTGTCACAATATGAGCAGTTGTAAAGTTTTTTTCCAGAGTGAACACGCATATGATAATTGAGAGATATTTTCTGTGTAAAACTCTTCTCACACTGAGTACAGTAGTACAGCATCCCTCCAGTGTGAACTCGCTCATGTTTTTTCAGCCTCCAAGACCGAGTGAAACTCTTGTCACAATATGAGCACTTGTAAGGTTTTTCTCCAGTATGAATTACTTGGTGCTGTTTCAAATTGCCCACTGTGTTAAAACTTTTCCCACAGTCACAACACACATAATCTCTCACTTCATCATGTGTTTTCTGATGCTGTTTAAAACTGTCCAGCCTTGAATAACTCTTTCCACAGAGAGAACAGACATAAGGCCTCTCACCTGAATGAAATTTCAGGTGTTTTTTTAGATTTGATGATGAAATAAAATCTTTACCACACTGATCACAGTTAAATGGTTTTTCTCCAGAGTGAATACGCAGATGAACACTGAGAGTTGATGCTTGAGAAAAACTCTTTCCACACTGAGTGCATGTATACGGTTTCTCTCCAGTGTGAATTCTCATGTGTTTTTTAAGGTGTCCTTTCTGTGTGAAACTCTTTCCACACTGAGCGCAGGTGTGTGTCTTTTTGGCTTTTGTTCTTTGAACTGTAAAGTTCCGATGTTCCTCCTCCACTTCATTCAGTTCTTGTCTTTGCTCTTTCACTCCCACCTGGTCTAAAATACACAGAAATACAGTTAGAATCAGTTCAAGTGAACCCTTATTTAATAGCAGAAAGCAACAGAGAGCAGATCTTACACTTTTTGTTCTGTCACTCACTTGTTAATATAGTTAAAATTTGTTTGACAACTGCTATATACAAGGTTATGATCATTTAGATGCATTTCTCCATCATTTATTATCCATATACTGCTTATTAATTCACATCTACCAAAGCAGTCAACAATGAAGAATCAAGAATGGACACCAACCTATTTGTTCCTCAGTATCTTCATGTTTTATTCTGGATGGTTCTGGATCATTCATGTCTTCAATCTCCTCTTTAATAAACTCCATCTTTAACAGTCACACAGATTTCAGCTGCTACTCCTGGAGTTTGTCCTTCTCTTGTAGGATGATGGGAATATTCCCAGTATTTATTGGTGAATTATTGTGGGAGGGGCTTCACTGCAGGTGTGAACTGTGATCACTGTGTTTTTATCCAATCTGCATTTAAAAAGTACAGAGCCATCATGTTAAACTGCTGCTGAAAAACCTCTTTGTCTCCAAAAGTTCCCTGTTTTCAGCTCATTCATTATGGTGATGTCTGAGATCTTCTGTAAATTGGCACATTAAGCTCATTTTATTGGTGTCAACAGGCTGAAACAAACTACAGCATCATCACCTTTAACTTCAGTTCTTGTCTTTGCTCTTTCACCTCCATCTGGTCTGAAACATATTAAAACATTAAGTTGTTAGAATGAGTTCAAGGAGGATACATGCAAATTTTCAAGTGAACCCTGATTTAATAACAGAAAACAAGTGAGATCTGTATATGAAATATTATATTTTTGATGTACCAAAGGTTAGTTTTGTCATCCTCTTGTTAAAGGTTGCTGTAATTTATAGTATTATTTTCAGAATTACTAGAAAGTCTAGTTTCAATTTTTTGAAGTGTTGGTGCTTAATGTAACAATATCTATTGTAAATGATAAATCACGTTTGAGATTTGTGTTGGCTACTGTATACAGGCCACAAGGGCACCATACAGACTTTATCAAAGAATTTGCTGACTTTCTATCAGAGTTAGTATTGGTTGCAGATAAAGTCCTAATTGTTGATGATTTTAAAATGCATGTGGACAACGAAAAAGATGCATTGGGTTTGGCATTTAAACACATTCTTAACTCTATTGGAGTTAGACAACATGTGTCAGGACCTACTCATTGTCGTAATCATACTCTAGATCTAATATTATCACATGGATCCAATGTTGATGCATTGAAATTCTGCAGCAGAGCGAAGACATCTCAGATCATTATCTAGTCTCATGTAAACTTCATTTAGTCAAGGCTGAAGATGTTTCTTGGAGTTTTTATTTTTGATTTAGCTAGGTTAGATTTAACGGTTATAGTTAGATGTGTTTTGTTTTATTTAGTTCTTTGATTTGGCAACACTCGTGCTCTTCTTTTCATTTGGTGAATTTCATAGTATTTTGTTAAAGTTCCTATTTTTTGTTTTGACTATATGTGGCCGCAGGAAAATAACACAGGACCAACCAATATAAGTGGGGTTTGTATTTTATTCCTGATAATTAGTTAGGAGTTTCTGTTTCTTTTCTTGTAGGTACGTAGGGCAAAAAATCCACAATAAAACAAAATACAGTGCCAGTATATCTTTGGAGCACACAGCAAATTGTTCACCTCAAAAATAAAAGAAATATAAAAATACAATTTGTCACTTCTTATTGTGTGCAATAATAAAGAACAAAGCAAATAATGAAACACCAATAACAACAATACGGTAGTGGTACTTCTGTAAAGAAAACATAACATCTTAGAACTGCATGAACAGTTAGACTGAAATAACACTCACAAAATACACCTGAAATGACATAGCGTGGATATTACTCACTTTTTCCTGTGTTTCTTACATTACACACTAATAACTCACTTCCACGCGAACAGGCCTCGTCTATACATGTGGTGCGTTAGCTCAGCCACACTCACACATTCACGCAATCCTGCGTAAACATCCAACTCCCTGAATAATGACAAATTACACTTGAACAGCAGTCACTTGCAGCATAACTCTCTGACTTCATCGCGCGTTCACGATCATTTCCCCGTTAGCATATGCAATGACGTCACCCGATGCCTCTTAAAGGACCCTCCAGTACATTTTCTGTAGATTTTCTAGGACAGACCTTGGCTCATGGTGCACATTTGAATGCCGTCCAGCATTTGGCCTCCTACTACATCTGCAGGGGCCACAACAGGAAGAGTTAACACCCTCGTAGCTGCATCCAGCCTTTCCTCAGTCTCCAAGGCCTCAGCAGGCTCTGACAGAACATTGGTCAGAATCCACTGATTCTCTGCTGCGTACCACATTGGGCGCATGCCCTATACCTTGTTGGCCAACAGACTGGGTGCTAAGACCTCTTACTGCTGGTGCATGAGATCTCTCCTCCCTCAAAACTACACCCTCCTCTGAATCCTCAGACTCTACTTCACTAAGGGACTCAGACTTCTCCTCTCGTGCCTTTGGCAGTCTCCTAGGGCGGGAGTAGGCTGATTCACAAAGGGCCTGATGTCTACTCTGTTAACTCTCTTTGTAGGCCCTCCTTCCAACGGCTCCACTGTGTAGGTGTTGTCCACAATCCCTACTACCCAATATACGATTGGCCCCCAGGCATCCTGGATCTTGTGACGGCCTACCGGACTGCTCCTCAGGTACACGAGTGCTCCGACCTCGATCTTCGGGCAATAGATTCTATCCTTGTGCAAGGAGATGCACTCAGCAGCCTTCTGTTCAGAATATTCCCTGGCCCTGGCATGAGCATCATTAAGACGCCTTTGGTTAACCAACAGCCAGTTGTGTTTCTGGTCAAAAACTTGCTCTTGTCCTAGAAGGGCATCCACAGGCAGGTAAGGATCAACCCCAAACAATAAAAAATATGGAGAATAGCCAGTAGTCGTGTGAGGCGTTGCATTGTACGCGAAAACCAACTCTGGTAGGTATTCAGGCAACCGTCTTTTCTTTTCAGGTGGCAGTGTTCTCAACAGGTCATGTAACGTGACGTCTTGTTGAATGGCTCACACTGAGCGTTGCCAGTGGGGTGATATAGTGTGGTGCGGCTCTTTTTCACCCCATAGAGCTTACAAAGTTCAGCCACAACCTCACTCTCAAAATTACACCCCTGATCAGAATGCAGACGTGCAGGAATACCATACTTCATAAACCATTCTCGAAGCAGGACCTTGGCTGTGGTATCTGCCTTTTGATCTTGGATAGGGAAGGCCTGAGTGAACTTTGTAAAGATGTCAGTGACAACCAGAACATTCTCCTGACCATTGGTTGCGGGTTCCAACAACGTAAAATCCACAGCAATTACCTCAAGCTGTCTAGAAGAACCATTTCATGGGAGGGTGGACCCTCAGCTGTGGCAGCTTGGTCATCACACAGCGTTGCATTTGTTCACATCATGGTGCATCCTTATCCAAAAACACCGGCATCTCAACAAGTGAAGGGTGCGCTCGATACCTTGGGTGTCCCATAGAATCGTGCACATACTACTTCTTCTTCAAATTGAGGGGTAGCAAGAACTGATAAAAATTCCCGTGCCTCACATCCTCAAAGACACGGTACAGTAGACCCTGGCGCTCCTTAAAGATGTTACAGTGCTTCAGCATTGACCAAACAGGTTTTGGAAGAGCTTTTAGTTCTTTACCATAGGGTCTTCTCTTTTGATCCCAAAACTTCCTGAATCCACCAATCACGGTGTCTTGTTGTTGGAAGCTGGTCAATTCATCATTTGAATATCCTGGAAAGGTGGGTGCATTTCCCTGACCCAGTCCATTACCTTCATTGAAGTTGGACACTACAGCCCGCTTTACAGCTGTGCATCCCAGCAGCCACAAGTGCTGAGTCCAGGTCTGAACCTTGGTGAATCCATCCGCAGACTGCCACACATCCATCGTACTCTGCGTCCTCTGGGGCTGGCTCACACTCCTCTGCAAATGGCTGTCTAGATAGTGTGTCAGCTACTGTGTTTCGATACCCCGGACGATACTGGACATCAAAATCAAAGACAGATAATTGTGAAATCCATCTTTGTTCAATCACTCCAAACTTTGCTGTTTTCAAGTGGCACAGAGGATTATTGTCAGTTATCACAGTAAATCTGGACCCCAACAAATACCCCCTGTACTTCTCAAAGATCGCCCACTTGAGAGCAAGGAGTTTGAGCTTCATGCTGCAATAATTTCTATCATTTTTTTCTGTGTCTCTCAGCTGTCTACTGGCAAAGGCAATAACACGTTTTACATCTCCTTGTTTCTGATATAAAATGGCGCCTACTCCCTGATCTGTCTCCACAATAAAGGGTTTTGAATAGTCAGCCACCTCTAAGACAGGTGCACTAGTAAGTCGATCTTTGAGGGTGTCAAAAGCAGTTTGACATTGTTCAGTCCATAGACTCCCCAACAAGACATTAGTTCTACAGGAGCTTTCAGTGTTCAGACATGAATTCACCACATCATGAAGTGGACCAGCTATCTTGGAGAACCCCTGAATAAATCATCTGTAGTAACTACAGAGCCCAAGGAATGATCTCAATTCCTTCAGTGTAGACGGAACCGGCCACTGTTTTATAACTGCCACTTTTTGAGGGTCTGTGCCAATACCATCAGCAGATATCTGATGTCCCAAGAACACAACCTCTGACTTAAGAAAGTGATTTTTTTTTTTTTGTCCTGCAGCCTGCTCAATACAGTTTCCAGCCTTACCAAGTGCTCCTGGAATGTTGAAGAATACACCAGGATATCATCTAGGTAAACTAACAGAAACAAGATCATTCATGGTAGCCTGCATCAGTCTTTGGAAGGTTGCAGGTCCATTGCAGACCCCGAACAGCATACGCAAGAATTCAAAGAGGCCAAAAGGGGATAAGAAAGCCGTCTTGTGCCTGTCTTCTTCCGCCATGGCCACCTGATGATAGCCGCTTGCTAAATCAATTGTCGAGAATTGATTTAGCAACGTACCAGCACGATTGGTGATGTATAGGCACTATTACTTTCTTGTCTGAATCCTTTCCTCGCCATTCGTGATATGTGATCCTTCACTTCTTTATACTGATTTGGAGGAATTCGACAATAGGGCTGTGTGACAGGCTCATCATCAGTTAAGTGGATTTCATGTTTGATGGAGCCTAGGTCTTCATCTTCTAGGGCAAAGATATCGATGTATTTCGTCAACGAAGACCCGAGCTGAGCTTGCTCATTCTTGCTTCCTCCTACATCAGTCTTATCCAAGATAACGTGCACACGGTCTCGGTCTTGCACATCCCTCATATTTAAAATCACCTGTTCAAGGTCAGCCGAGATCTGTTGAAATTTTACTTCACACCGCTGCGAGCTGTCCACACACTCCACCTTTGATAAGATACCCAGACGGGTCCTAGGTGAAAACCATACGTCCTCCTGAGAAAAATTCAGAGTTTTAACAGGTATGCAGGGACAATGCGAGTCAACGAGGGTGGGGATGACTACCAGACCTCCTGGTAACGGAGTACTGAGCGGCTCTAACAACATAGACTTCCCTGACCAACATGCCTATTGAAGCCCATCGTTGTTATTGTCACCACTGATTCTGCAGGTATGCGCTCAGTCCATTTTCCAGCTACACACACAACGGATTTTCTGTTCACAGAACATGTCTGGACTTTCTGGAAAACATGTCTCCAATCAGAATCTAATTTTCCCCCTAAGGTAGTCTCAAATATTCTGCTTGGACCAACTGTTCACATTGGCTGATTATATTCATTCCTATGATACATGGTACTGTTTTTCCAGAGCTAGAGATGTCTTTGACCACTAGGAAGCCACAATTCGGCATCTTAATTCCCACTGCCTCCACCTCAAGCTCTAAGTAACCCAGGTAGGGTATATCAAGACCACTGGCCGCTGTGAGCTTTAGCCAACCAGCCATGGAGAGAATGTCGTCATCTTTACCACACAAATGGTCTCTAAAAAACTGCTTAGTTATTGTGCTAACCTGACTGCCTGTGTTCAATAGGCCTTTAGTGGTGACGCCACAAATTAAAAGGTCAACAAAAGGACATGTACCAACAGCAAGTTGCAATAACTGGTCACCGGTTGGAGGTGCATCTCTTGAGTCTGTGTGTCTCCCTTGAGTCTTGCCTGACTCACATCAACCGGGGATTCTCGTTTCCCTGGGAGTCACAGGATACAGGCCAAGCTGTTCTAGAGCTCTGCTTCTGAGGGCAATTCTTTGCCACGTCCAGCGACTTGACACTTGAAACATATTGGTTACCCATCCTCAGTGAATTTTGGTTGTGATTTAGGCATAAATGTTTTTACCCTGGTACTACCACCCCTTACAGTCAGATTTTTGACGGCTTGAGTTAGTTCACTAATGGCTTTGCCTTGTTTGGCTACCACTTCGAGAACATCCTCTAAGGTGACACTTTTTTTCTCTTGCACCCTGAGAATCGAACATTGCGTCATGCTAGTACTACATCGAGACTTAGTAGTTTTTGAACTCCCTGGGGGCTCTTCTACAAACCAAAGCTGTGCTTCATCTCGCACCTCTATCATCGTACACCTAGGGTGGTCTCGCATTGAGAGAACATTGAGAGGGCATGAGAAAAGTCTATTATGTTTTCCCCCCTCTTTGGCTGTAACAACTGTGCAGGAGCTGAGGTGTGCTGCGTCTATCTCTAAACGCCTCCCTAAGGTACCCAAACAAATCATCAACCCCATCATCAGTAAAACTGCGAAGACTTACCTCTTCCAAGGCTGTACCCCTTAACAGAGACATAACAAAATCATACTGATCTTGGTCAGACTGGTGCCTAACACGCAGGACCCGCTCGAATTCCTCTATAAAATCATCGACTGACCTGCCATCTTTCTCCATATCACCACACAATATGGTGATATGTGCCTTTCTCTCGGGACATACACATAAGACCTCTGATTCAGTGAGGAAATCGCAGCCATTGCTTGATCATGTTTACTTTGCAACTCTCAAATTTTCTCTGTTAAATTAGCTCCACCATGATCATAATCTCTGTATTGTTCTGTTAAATTAGCTCAGTGAGTGATAGAATCATGCCAAATCTGGAAGCGCATGTAAAAGAAAGACGCAACTGTACAAATCGGGTTATTTCGGGAACTTTTTTGCCCCATGCACACAAGAAGTCATTTAGACATTTGCAACAGTTTATTTTTTTA
The DNA here is from genome assembly GCF_963993115.1 of Abramis brama. NCBI lineage: Eukaryota > Metazoa > Chordata > Actinopteri > Cypriniformes > Leuciscidae > Abramis > Abramis brama. The sequence goes on from NC_139972.1 coordinate 6,419,143, forward strand.
AAGGTGCTGTATGTAGCTTTTCTACTAAAATGAATCCTTTTTTTATTGCCTGTGTGTGAAGGCGTTGTAATCTCACATTAAAATGATCCACTTTGCGGGTTTTGCAATTACCTCTGAAAGCAAGTATTCTTATTTTTATGTGAAGGTGCCGGGTCGGATTTACAGCGAAATCCAATGACGTGACCTGCATGCGCGCTCCCGAGCCTCTCGCCTCGTCTAGCCTACTGACTTTATACTCAACAGCGACGACACTGCAACTTATGACATGGACTTATGACTTAGCCTGTGCAACTTATGACATGTCTGATAACACTAAGAAACGACCTGCTCCCAGCACAACACAGACTCCAACACAAACTCCACATATTGATAAAAAACAATAACAAGTTTTTTTCTGCTGAAGCTCGTATTAAAGGAGAACTCCGGTCAATTTTAACATTGAGCTCATTTTTTTGTAAATTTGGAGTGCTGTCAGTACAGAGAACAATGACAAAAATCGGTGTTGCCTACACCGTGTTATCCTCTTTTAAAAATTTGCACCCTGTTGACTTCAATGGGGCAAGTTTTAAACCTGCTTTTAGCCTCTTAACATCCTTGATGTGTCATTACAAGTGCACCAGCCATGTGAGTGATTCCTTCAGCGTGAACACGGGTGAATCTGACTGCAGTAGATGTGAAATATATTAATAAAAGTTATGTTAATTCAGCCAGCGCACATACCTGTATTTACATCCTGTTTTCGGTCGAAGTCCAAAGTAGTCGATTGTCGAGTTCACGCGCGTGATCATAGGTAACTAAACCTTGCATGAATTTTATCCCGAGCCGGCAGCAATCACGTGGGCTTTCACGCTAAACCGTCATGTTGCGAATGGGAGAGAGAGAGAGAGAAAAGTGTGTGTGTGTGTGTGTGTGTGTGACAGTGACAGTGTATGCGCACGCTGTATGGTTGCTGCCACTGAGGTATAGCCCCATCGACGTGGTTGTGTATGATTTGGCAATAGGGGACAGCTGGTGAAAAAACATGTTTAAAAATTATCGGGAGGTCGGGAGGTGCTTGTAACGTGCTCGGCTCGGCTCGTAATTCCTCTCACACGCTGCGAGCCGCGACCATGCGAGCATCACCGATTCCACTCGATTTCTCCCGAGTGAAAAAAATCATCTGCAGCAAAACAAAAATAATGTCTGTGACTGTTTTGTTGCAACTGATAAGACACAAGTTGTTTTTGTTATTGTGTTTCATCCAAAAACGAAATGGAGATTCATTTTCCTAATTAAAAAAAAAAATCTTTTTATTTCTTAAAACATGATATATTGTGAGTTATTACTGATAATATATCGATCATCGCAGTATCGCCATATCGTGATTTTATCGGTATCGTGAACAATGTATCGCGTATCGTGAAGTACCCAGTGATTCCCAGCCCTACTTCTGTTATGATTATGTTCTGAACATTATTATGTGTAAGTGTTGTAAAAATGACACGTTTTTTTCCATTGAAATGCATAATTTAACTACATGGAGTTGAGGAAACAATAATAACATGATACCAAGTCCTGTAAAACATTTTCAGACATTTTGCATTTTAAATCACATTGCAGTGTTAAAATGTGGGTAAAGAACTTGAACAAGTAGGGTCACGGTTAAAGAAATCACAATATAATGAAAAAAAACAGTTGTGCAATTTTTTTTTCTGAGCTCTAAATATTGTTTACTGCATCACTTTATATATTCATTAAGTAGGTTATTGATTTGAAAACTTTTAATATCATAATATTTAGAAAATGCATTAACGTTATCCCGTATGACATTTTGACTGGTGTCGTCACATGATTCTCAGTTAAACCGCTTAAAATACATTGTTAAAATTGAGATTTTAGTAATAAGTAAAAAACATCCCCATAAAGATAATAACTACTTTGATGTGCAGTTTTAATCTATGCAGATTTACTTAATTAAAAAATCAGCCCAGTCATTCTAGAATGATTCATTCTTTCCAAATAGACATTCAAGTCATCTGGTGAAATTGTTTTCATATCGCAATATATAGGCTATCACAGAAAGATAAAATAACGCAATGTAATTTTTTCCCAATATCGTGCAGCCCTATAGACAATCAACACACACACGTCTTCAGATTCACTGTCTTTCAGCTGAAGGATGCATGAGAAAAGACGTTAATTACCGTCCTCCCTAACAGTAACTGCAATTCATCTAATACACAGGTCACACATATGGCTATAAACATACATTAACATCAAAATGAAAGTTAAACCCATTTAAACGACATTTCCACAGACTCAATCCACCAAAATGATATGTGGAGTTTTCTTCTTTTTTTTTTTTTTTTTTACTCAAACCAGCAAACACAACAGTAGAGACAAAGCAACTCGTAATGCGAAAACAGGCATAAGGTCAGGCAGCAAACTTACATAAATCAGTCCACAATAGAAAACAGTCCAGGGCAGGCAGCAAAGAATCACGAAGAGAATAAACAGTCCAAGAGTAATCCACGGGAAGACAAAAACACTGGCAGAAACGCTCAGAGATGTTCACCAGGGCAAAACAAAACTTCAATGAGGAACGTCTTCTTCATCTGTGTTTTTCATTGGCAGTTTGCAAACAAAGTGCATTACCGCCATCTTCAGGATTGAGGTGTGAACTCATTGGAATGTAATTTTATATATGTTACTAAAATAAAAATAAATAAAATAAAATAAATTAAAAATAAAAATAAAAAAATAAAACCTAAATCCTGAGTTTCTTTCATAAAGATCATAACATCTTGAATTATAGATTGTGTGCCAGGCAAACTCAATAGGTTTTTTAAACTCACTCCATTTTCCGTTGCCCTCTCTAGTTCTTTCCTTTTTATCAAGAGTATATGTTTTACATTTCCCACTTCTCCACAATTATGAAGTATACCTAAGTAATGTTCAAGTATATTTTTAAGTATGCTAATGTCAATACTAGTAGTAAACTTGTAAGTGTACTATTTTAATACCGCTTGGGACTAAATTGGCCCACTTTTAGTATATAAAAGTATATGTTTAAGTGTAACAGTAGTAAACTTTAAGTGCACAACTAGTTCATAATTATGTTTCTCATTTGTACGGCAAGTGAACTTATGGGTATACTAGTAGTTTATTATGTAATACTTGTAGCAACTTTGAAGTATACATTCAGTAAACTACTAGTTTAGTAGGTTTATACTACAAGTTTTATTTAAGTGAACTTAACATTATACTTATAGTTTACCATTTATATATTATTTTTGCTCTTTTGGTGTATTCTCAGTAAACTACTAGTTTAGTAGTTTTATACTGCAAGTATACTAGCAAGTTTTCTTTTAGTGTACTTAACATTATACTTATAGTTCAACTGGATCCATTGCTCCTTGAAAAGAAACAGAATCCAGCACTTCTGTGGTCATTTTTTCCAGGATTATATTACAATTATGCAATTATTATTCCTCACAGTGTCGCAAGACGACGCAAAGTATATGAACCTGATTAAACTTGATGTGTTTTGAGTTGATGTGGGCGTTGCATAAATTGCCTCAGATCATTTGTGTTTGAAAAGCGTGCGCTCTCAGTAGGCATGTTCACATTAGCAGATAATGAGCTGACATGAGATCTATGGGGTTAGAATTGTTGCATTATTCCAAATAAATAGTTTGAGATTCACAAATAAATGTAAAGAGTTTCACAAAAAAAATATAAAACTTACAAATAACTGAGATTTGCAAATAAAATATAATATCTACAAATGTGTTTTATGTCACAAACACAATTCTGTCTGGCATTTATTTGAGAACCGCTCTGTGCATTTGTAAATCGCTGCACACTCAACTTTGCTCATTCATCTGCAATGGCTCAAATAGGAAGTGTAAGGCCCATACAATAGAGATCGCTAAGACATGTGACCAACTGGGCGGCAACATCATCAGAACGCAAATAATTATGGCTATGGTTGGCCCGTTTACATGGGCTGGCTTAGCAGGCTAGTGTTCTGGCATGAAAATAATGAAAAATTAGCGTGAAAAACAGAATATAATCCTACAAAATGCAGCGGGCTAAAGAAAACATTGTCGGACCATACCGCCTAAAACTAAATCCTAATGCAAAGACGAGATATGACGAGAAAATAAAGGGAATCAAAGGACTGGATCCTTACGAGCAGAGCGACTGGTCAAGGGACGTCAAACTGTTGCCCAACTTCCAGCACCCATATATATACAACTAAATGATATGAAGTGTTAGTGCATACACACACAAAGTTTTCAGTAACTTCAAGTCGCTGCAGCAGGCCCAGGTCTTTTTTACAGATGGATGGGTCCAGGACCTGGAGATCGTAAAAGTGGAGCAGAAAACTGTTGTCGTTCAAAGGTATGCTAATGTTTTAAGCACCACACTCCTCGCTCTCTCTCACCTATCTGCATGCAGTCAGAATTCAACAAACCAACGTGTGTGTGTGTGTGTGTGTGAGAGAGAGAGAGAGAGAGAGAGAGAGAGAGAGAGAGAGAGGGAGGCGCGGGCGCGATCAAACAGTGGAAACATAAAAACATACACCGTCATTTTGTTCATACACGTCATCATTCAAACTGCAAAGTGTTTACTTGTATTTGTGTACACTTGCAATAAAACACAACATTGTGCTTTTGTCAAAATGTAAACTTGTCAAACTTTAACCTACAACTGTCACCCAACCAAAATCTCTCTCTCTGGAAAACGATAAAAGGAACGTTCTTAAGCTTTATGCCACTTCTATCGTGAGAACGACTATTGCAGTTTATAACACAGCAGGTAGACGGCATCTTGAACACTGCGTTCTTCCCTCCATGCAATGAAGTCTGGCGCCTTATGTTTGTGCTGCGGATTCCCAAAATGCTTTGCATTCACCACTGGGAATACGTCATGATGACGACACATTAGCAAGCCTTATTGCTTCAGTAAATGTTTAAAATTTGGATTTTGTTAGACCGTTAGACTGTATCAAGCCAAGACATTTTTATGAGCCTTTGAAAATGCCACTTAAAATCTCTGTTATGGGAACAACGCATTATTCATGATAGAACAAAAAAGCATCAATAAGTTGCTGACTGATGAAAAACTGGATTCAACCTAGTGATAAATATGTGAGTTTGTGTAATATAGGTGAAATTTTCCCAAGTTTTAAATATGCAGCATGTAAAATCTGATAATTAAATGTGTTCAGAGGTGGAAAGTCCAGGGTCTGGCCGTATGTTTATTCCACCCATGAACTTAGCCAGCTGATTTCACTAATTAGTTCTAATTAGCTAGCTAGTATCTCCTGGCTGAAAGACTGTGCTAATTAGCAAATCCAGGTGATTGGAACAAAATACTGAGGAGGACTTTTACTTTCTGAACCTGGACTTTCCACCTCTGAATGTATTAAAGGGATAGTTCACTTTGAAATTAAATTTTGGTATGTTTTAGCTTACCTGAAGGGCATCCAAGATGTAGGTGTCTTTTTTTCCGCAGTAGTTTCAATTTTGATATTTTTAGGTCAAACCGTTCTTGTCTGTCAGTCCTATAATGCAGGTCTGTGGTCACTGTCTAAGAGCATGCACAGAGTCCAAATTAAAACAATTCCCCATCGTAAGTACACATTGATGGCCAAAGACACGAAACGAGCGGTTTGTGTGAGAAAACGAACAGTATTTATATCGTTTTTACCTCTTGTACACAACCACGTCCAAGTGATTTGAGGGCGCATGCGCATCCTGGTGTGTGACGTGTACGCAGACTGGTGCATAGATATATATATACACTAGATATCGCATTGGCTACGGCAGTTCATTGGAACGAATGCCGTAAGCAAGGCGACATCTATTCTAGTGTATATATATCTATCACCAGTCTGCATACAGATCACTTGGACGTGGCTGTGTACAAGAGTTAAAAACGATATAAATACTGTTCGTTTTCTCACACAAACCGCTCGTTTCGTGTCTTAGGCCATCAATGTGTACTTACGATGGGGAATTGTTTAATTTGGAATTTAATTTTTATTGTAAAAGTTACTTGCAGCATCCAAAATAAATGCAAACATGTATTTTTCAGCATTGCATTATCCAGTCAAAACCCCAGTACACGCTGTTGCTCGTACTGTTACATCTTCAATGATGGTCATTTGGACTGATATTTGGTATTCTACATAATATTTATGTCTTAAAGCTACATGTCACCACGATTGCGATTTAAAAGACAAAATCATCTGTTTTGCCATTTCTTACATTGTGTCTACCCCGTGTGAGGCTGTCTACACTGGACAAAGCAAATGTGTAAATTGCAAACATGTTAGTTTTACATTGTTGGAAACTGCTACGGCAGCAGGGAAGATAATGGGGCACTATTTGCTTTTGACGCGCTGTGTCGCGCCGTTTGAGTCCGGTGTAGAGAGTGTGTTATGATGCCGGGGATCTGTGATGATCATAATTTGTGTGTAATCCTGAGTTTATCCTGATGGAAATGTAAAGAACCCTTAAACTCCAATAATCTTTTGGAAACAGGGTGTTTTAACCACACAAACAGTTCAAATTGAACGAAGCGACCATAGATTACAGCTCCATTTCAAGGGTGCGAATATCTTCAAAATGAATCAGATTCAGTTACAGTAAAGTCTAACGTGATTGGATGTACCGAGAACGTGCTGCGATTGGTCTGCTCAATGTGGCCGTTATCTGATTGGCTTGAGTAAACGTTTGGTGGAGTCCACTTATTTGTGTATTTGTCTGCACGTGGACCCTAGAAGTGTTTCAAAATCCACAATGCGTGATTTACAAATGCACAGGAAGCAATTCACAAATGTGTCCATCGATTTTCAAATGTACAGAAACCGGTTCACAAATAAATGCCAGACAGAGTTGTGTTTGTGACATAAAACACATTTGTAGATATTTTTTTATTTATTTGCAAATCTCATTTTATTTATTTGTGAGTTTTATACATTTTTGTGAATCTCTTTACGTTTGTTTGTGAATCTCAGTTTATTTTTTTTGTAATAATGCAACAATTCTAACCCAATAGAGAAGGACTGACATCTTTTTTAATACAGATTAGCCTACCTAAACAGAGAATATTTGTTTTCATTTTGAATTAGATCGTTTAAAAGTAGACCCTTAAATGATTATATATATTGCTCTTGCCTGTGTGACTAGTAGCTATTCGCTGAGTTTTGTTCAAGTTTAGAGACTCGCTCCAGAAAAAAGTTCACGGACACGCAGAGGCAGAAAACACACCCTTTTTATTTTCTTTATTTTACAAAAGCACAGTGTTTTATTTAGAAGATAAGTGGACACATAAAAAGTAGAGATTTAACAGTTTATTTTTTCATATTTCATATAGGCCCAAGTCTGAATGACCCTAAATGCCAGAGTATTTTAAGTCTATTTTGCTGCCGGTGTGTTTGTCGACCCCAGAGGGTTATAATGTTTTTTTTCTAGAGTGAATGTTAAGATGATACTTGAGTCTGGATGAAGACGTGAAACTCTTTCCACACTGAGGGTATGGATATGGTTTCTCTCCAGTGTGAATTCTCATGCGTGTCTTAAGGTGAGAGTCTCTTTTCACGCTTCTAACAGCTTCTCTCCAGTATGAACTCGCTCATGTGATTTCAGAGATCTGGACTGAGTGAAACTCGTGTCACAATATGAGCACTTGTAAGGTTTTTCTCCAGAGTGAACATGCAGATGACAATTGAGAGCTGTTTTATATCTAAAACTCTTCTCACAATGAGTACAGTTGTACGGCTTCTCTCCAGTATGAACTCGCTTATGTAATTTTAGAGATCCAGACTGAGTGAAACTCTTGTCACAATATGAGCACTTGTAAGGTTTTTCTCCAGTATGAGTTCGTTGATGTTGTTTCAGATAGTCAGCTCTAGTAAAGCTCTTCCCACAGTCAAAGCACACATGATCTCTCACTTCATTGTGTGTTTTCTGGTGCTGTTTAAAACTGTCAGGCCTTGAAAAACTCTTTCCACAGAGAGAACACACATAAGGCCTCTCATCTGAATGAAGTTTCAGGTGATATTTTAGTTTTGATGATGAAATAAAATCTTTATCACACTGATCACAGTTAAATGGTTTTTCTCCAGAGTGACGGACCAGATGATAATTGAAAGCTGAAGAATGAGAAAAACTCTTTCCACACTGAGTGCATGTATACGGTTTCTCTCCAGTGTGAATTCTCATGTGTATGTTAAGGTTTCCTTTATGACTGAAACTCTTTCCACACTGAGTGCAGGTGTGCGTCTTTTTGGCTTTTGTTCTCTGAATTGTAAAGTTATGATGTTCCTCCTTCACTTCATTCAGTTCTTGTCTTTGCTCTTTCACTCTCACCTGGTCTAAAATACACATCAAGTTAGAATCAGTTCAAGTGAACCCTGATTTAATAGCAGAAAGCAGCAGAGATCAGATCTTTCACTTTTTGTGCTGTCATTCACTTGTTAATATAGTAAAAATATGTTTGACAAATGCTATATACAAGGTTATAATCATTCAGATGCATTTCTCCATCATTTATTAATTTACATCTAGCAGTCGACAATGAAGAATCAAGAATGGACACCAACCTATTTGTTCCTCAGTATCTTCATGTTTTATTCTGGATGGTTCTAGATCACTCATGTCTTCAATCTCCTCTTTAATAAACTCCATCTTTAACAGTCACACAGTTTTCAGCTGCTACTCCTGGAGTTTGTCCTTCTCTTGTAGGATGATGGGAATATTCCCAGTATTTATTGGTGAATTGTTGTGGGAGGGGCTTCACTGCAGGTGTGAACTGTGATCACTGTGTTTTTATCCAATCTGCATTTAAAAAGTACAGAGCCATCATGTTAAACAGGGTATCTGCACAATTTTTAAAGTCAAATTTAAGGCTTTTTAAGACCTTTTTAAGACCTGAAGAAATCAAAATTAATACCGTACATTAGGGGTGCGCAATATTGACAAAAATATGTCTAGATATTTTCAAAGTTTTGTTGATAATAATTAAATTATATTTTACTGATTGTATTTTTGTACTGGTACCCTGGCTGGTTTAGGCCTGTTGTTGACAGCAGACTCATGAAGATATTCATATTTTTTATATTCTATGCAGTGGTCAGTTCACAGTAGTGACCGAAATTAACATTTTTATTAAAGGGGCAATATTTGCCACCTTAAATTGATTTCCAGGGGCATTTTCACCTATATATGGATATTGATTCTAAACGTATTTAGAGGTATGCATCACCTTTTATGTCAAATTCTAACATTCAAATTAAATTATATTAGAATAACACAGTACCAATGTCAAATTAAATCATTAAATTAAAATCCATCCTTGCAGTGCAGAGGTGACACAGAAGCGGCATCCAAACTGGCATTAGCCTACTATATTTACACTTCATTTACAATTGCATAAATAAAGCTATTCAATATTTAAATATGAAATGATTTATAATTTTAACGTTTTAATTAAAGGATACTTTAAATATGAAACTGAAACCACCAGTAGGTGGCGGCAAGTCACTGTCTTAATAAGCGAGTTGTTGGAGTCATTTATTCAACCGACTTGTTCAAACGGCTTATTCATTCAGAAAACAAGTGATTGTTCATTGAATCGTTAAAATGATTCGTTCAAAATGCGGATTTCAGTAAAAAAAATAAAAAATAAAAAAAATAATCACTGTTTGTTGGACTACGGCTTCATTATGAAATTCTCGTCGGCGATATAAAGTGAAAATTGACAATATTGTGTCCAAAAAGTAACTCACAATGTTAACTTTATTGTTAATTTAACTGTTGTATAAAATAAATAGCACATTTGCAATTGTGCAAAGGAAAACGGCACTCTTGCTCATGTGATATTCTAATATAACAACATATAATATAAATATAAGACAAAAACTCATTTGGGGACATCTATAACTGCACTGACACATCACGCAGTGAAAGCAAGCATGAGAGAAACGCGATGTCAGCTCGCACTCGCAGTGCCTCGTACATAGTTAAAACAATGATTACAATATCATCATAGTTCATAGACAATATCGCACACGGCACACTCCTAAGCACATAAAGAATGAACTTACAATTGAACTGACATTTACTCGTTTTCTTCTCTCCTCTCGCGTGCAGGAGACAGATGTAGGCTAATATACTGCCGTAAGTGACGCGAATTGTCACGTGAACAAGCAAATCCACAAAGATAGAATTAAAAAATAATAATAAGAGCCGCTAATTAGATAGTTTTAATTTCGAAAGCATTTAGATAAGTCGAAGTCGAAGTGTCATCTAAAATTTAAGACCTTTCATAAATAAAAATAAGACATTTTTAAAAAATATATAATTTCTAAGACTTTTTATGGCCTTAAATTTAAAAAATCTAATTTAAGACCTTTTAAGACTTTTTAAGGATCCGCGGGGACCCTGTTAAACTGCTGCTGAAAAGCCTCTTTGTCTCCAAAAGTTCCCTGTTTTCAGCTCATTCATTATGGTGATGTCTGAGATCTTCTGTAAATTGGCACATTAAGCTCATTTTATTGGTGTCAACAGGCTGAAACAAACTACAGCATCATCACCTTTAACTTCAGTTCTTGTCTTTGCTCTTTCACCTCCATCTGGTCTGAAACATATTAAAACATTAAGTTGTTAGGAATGAGTTCAAGGAGGATAAATGTGAATATTGAAGTGAACCCTGATTTAATAATGGAAAACAAGTGAGATCTGTCCAAAAGGTCATGTAAAAGTAAAGGAGATGTACCAGTTTTGTAATCCTCTAGTCAATAGTGTAGTGAAATATTTGAATTTTGATAGATATTATGAACCTACAAACGCACTTCCAGATACATATGCACGAACACACTTACATAGAAGCCCAAAGCACAGAGGACGGAAAGGACACAAGAATGCCCATATATGGGGAACAATGTCGACATCAGAAGAAGGTTGATGTCACATGCGTTAGTTCCTTTGGAAAAAAAAACAAGAAACTGCATAGGAACAATGTAACCCAGTTCAGTATAAATATGACTGCATTTTGACTGTTGAGTTGTTGCATTTTTTATTTTGATGTCGGTTGCATCCCTGGGGAGAAATTAGTTCTCTTCTAGCTCAGTTTATTAACTGAGATTGTTTTTGCTTCTATTGCTCTGCTGTATTATCTTAACTTGCAGACCTCGGATGAGAACAAGTTATTTTTTAGTTCTATTGCTTGAACTGCTTATAAGGTAATTAGCCTTTGTAATATTCACTCATACATGACTGCCCTGTTGAGATTGAATAAGCTGAAGTTTATAACCTGTAACTTTTTGATGATTTGCTACAAATATTCATCTTTGTGTAACCAGTATTTTATCTTTTGTTTAAATAAAATTTTATTTCATAAAGACAAACACTGTAAAGTTTTGCTTCAGCTTACAAAGACAGTTCCATTAGCAATAGACAGAGCATTGTAATAAGTTTTGCAAGACCAAAGACAACAAAGTTTCGAGGAACGATTCTGCTGGAGGGTAAGCATGAATTTGATCTATATGTCTAGTTGTCAATGATTATTATTGTTTCACGAGAGTGTAGGGACTACACCTAGACTTGCTGGTATAAATTAGGAAATAAATCCTATTCTGACCTGACAGCAAAAGACTGCCTAGCAACATTGACACTAGGGGTTAATCAGGAAAATGAGATAAATACCAGATCTCACCACAATAGTCAAAATTTGAATGACAATTGCTTAGGGCAGGGCGATATGGGAAAAACAAATTAGCATGATACTTGTTTAATATCAGTCGATATCGATAATTATTACGATAAATGTCACGCTGGAACGCGATATCGATTCTTAAATCCCAAGAATCGATTAGGCCACTCATCCTGTTTTCAGTTGATGAATGAACAGGCGCGCTGGAAGCTGTTTCATGCGAGGGGGGCTGGGGCTGGGTTGCAAAGTATGTGACGTCATTATGTTGTGGCTGACGACAAGACATTAAATTTACATTTACATTTATTCATTTAGCAGACGCTTTTATCCAAAGCGACTTACAAATGAGAACAATAGAAGCAGTTAATCTAACAGTAGGACAACAAAATGCAAGTGCTATGAGCCTTCTCAGTTTAATCTAACGCAGATTTTTATTTATTTTTTTAATAGAACAGAATAGAATAGAGTAGTAGAGAAAGTGTTAGTATTACTGGATCAAGTGCTGTAATTGATCCAGTAACTCTGTACTGTATAGGCCTACCTGTCGTAGCCATTAAAGAAAACATTTTTAGTTTAATTTTTAAGTTTAAATATTATAGGCTAATGTTATTTTCTAATTTAATCAATGTTGATTATGAAAGTGAGCATATTCTTTATTTTAAAAAAAGCACAATGTTTTGTTTCGATTGTTAGTGGACAAAAAAAGTAGACATTTAACCGTTTTTTCCCCCCATTTTTTTCCCACATTTTTTCAAATATTACTTTAGCTCAACGCTTAATCTGATTCCAATTTCAAATGATAATCAAATTTAGATTGTGTTTCTTATTAGAAAATGATCATAAATATTGATTGACTTAATTTAGATCTTTGATTATTTTTCTGAGTATCCCATACTTTCAATTATTCATTCATTAAGGGACCCAATGGGTTCCCGGGTTTGCGTGGATTTCACGGACACAGTCTTGCTAGTCTGATCTTGGTCAGAGGGTGCAGGGTTTCCTAACACCTCTTTAGTTGGATGCCTAGTGCTCACTCATACAAAAAAAGTGTAGTTTATTTAGTCACTTCCGTAAAACTTGCCAAGTCAGTGATAGACAGAACTCAAAGGGTCTTCAGATTAGAGATGCGTGGTTGGCGGTTACAGCCGCGGATAAACCGCGGATCGGGCGGATGACGTGACGAAAAATAATATTTTAATTAAATTCGGGCGGGGGGCAGGTGGCGGGCAGTTGAACCAATCAAATGAAAAATATATGTATATACACCAATCAGTGGATGGCGGGTGGGTGCGGTTTTGAAAATTGGTCAGAAACGTTGGTGCGGATGGATGGCGGACGAATGTTGAGTTTTGTGAAGCGGTTGCGGATGAAAGAATAGCCCATCCGCGCATCTCTACTTCAGATGACGTGTCCACTGCTCCGTTCATACGCGCCTTTAGTTTGACCTATCCTGGACACAGATCTGCGGTAGCATCAGCCTCCTCATAATCTAGTAAAATAATGATTTCAGGAGAGTCCAGACTAAATCAAATATAACATTTTATTTGTCAGGTAAAAATTGTATCATGCCAATTACACAAGTAAATGATTAAAAGCCAACTCATAAATAATAAATACATGGCATCACTTGCTCAAATAATACTCCAAGAGTAAGAAATGCATTCCTGACAGAGACACACAGTGGTGTGTGAGTGTGTTACGAGTGTAAGACACTGACACAGCACTGGGTGGGGGTTTTCCTGGTTACAGGTTCCCCCCGTCTGCTCTGCCACTTCCCCTTAAATACCCAGACCAGAACAAAAGGGTTATACAATAGTTTTAGAGTTGTTTTGGGTCAATTAATGTACCCCAGGGGGGAACACCTGATTTCAGGGGAGAGGGGAGATATCTTGAAGAGACACCATCCTAAGTTTTCAATCTTTCTCATTATACCAATGACTGCAATGAAATTAAGACCATTTAGACCATCGCACTCATTTAACATTTATTGAGACATTTAAAATGATGCCAAACATGAAAGGGAAAAACAATAGATTTACAAGATACCTCATATGTGATATATTGACAATCTAAGTGAACTTTTAGTGACTTGAAGAGGGGGGATGCATATATAAACAAGGAGATAAGTTTGGACAAGACAATGTCCTGTGGTCTTTCTTTGCGATCTTCTGTCCAGGGTGTGTTTTATTGCTTTATTGCAAAGTGAGTTTTATCTCAGCTTTTGTCTTAGCAGTAAAATCAGTTCTTACATGTATACGGTTTCTCTCCAGTGTGAATTCTCATGTGTGTATTAAGGTTTCCTTTCTGTGTGAAACTCTTTCCACACTGAGTACAGTCGTACGGCTTCTCTCCAGTATGAACTCGCTCGTGTACTTTCAGGGTTCCAGACTGAGTGAAACTCTTGTCACAATATGAGCACTTGTAAGTTTTTTCTCCAGAGTGAACACGCAGATGATAATCCAGAGTTATTTTCTGTGTAAAACTCTTCTCACACTGAGTACAGTCGTACAGCATCCCTCCAGTGTGAACTCGCTCATGTTTTTTCAGGCTCCAACACCGAGTGAAACTCTTGTCACAACATGAGCACTTGTAAGGTTTTTCTCCAGTGTGAATTCTTTGGTGCTGTTTCAGACAGGCAGATGTAGTAAAGCTCTTCCCACAGTCACAACACACATGATCTCTCACTTCATTGTGTGTTTTCTGGTGCTGTTTAAAACTGTCCAGTCGTGAAAAACTTTTTCCACAGAGAGAACACACATAAGGCCTCTCACCTGAATGAAGTTTCAGGTGTTTTTTTAGATTGGATGATGAAATAAAATCTTTACCACACTGATCACAGTTGAATGTTTTTTCTCCAGAATGAACACGCAGATGATGATCCAGAGTTGATGCTTGAGAAAAACTCTTTCCACACTGAGTGCATGGATACGGTTTCTCTCCAGTGTGAATTCTCATGTGTATTTTAAGGGTTCCTTTATGTGTGAAACTCTTTCCACACTGAGTGCAGGTGTGCGTCTTTTTGGCTTTTGTTCTCTGAACTGTAAAGTTACCATGTTCCTCCTCCACTTCATTCAGTTCTTGTCTTTGCTCTTTCACTCTCACCTGGTCTAAAATACACAGAAATAAAGTTAGAATCAGTTCAAGTGAACCCTGATTTAATAGCAGAAAGCAACAGAGATCAGATCTTTCACTTTTTGTTATGTCACTCACTTGTTAATATAGTTAAAATTTGTTTGACAACTACTACAACTACAAGGTTATGATCATTTGAATGTGTTACTCTCATTTATCATCCATATACTGCTTATTAATTCACATCTACCAAAGCAGTCAACAATGAAGAATCAAGAATGGACACCAACCTATTTGTTCCTCAGTATCTTCATGTTTTATTCTGGATGGTTCTGGATCACTCATGTCTTCAATCTCCTCTTTAAATAAACTCCATCTTTAACAGTCACACAGATTTCAGCTGCTACTCCTGGAGTTTGTCCTTCTCTTGTAGGATGATGGGAATATTCCCAGTATTTATTGGTGAATTGTTGTGGGAGGGGCTTCACTGCAGGTGTGAACTGAGATCACTGTGATTTTATCCAATCTGCATTTAAAAAGTACAGAGCCATCATGTTAAACTGCTGCTGAAAAGCCTCTTTGTCTCCAAAAGTTCCCTGTTTTCAGCTCATTCATTATGGTGATGTCTGAGATCTTCTGTAAATTGGCACATTAACCCTCCGCCGGCGCGTTTGCTGGATTTTCTTCACATTGTAGCATTATAAACTTAAATAACTCCCATCATTTATGGTCATACAGAAAAAAGAATTATAAAAAAAGAATCTGTGATATTTCTACTTTTGTATGTGTCCACTTACAATCAAATCAAAACATTGTGCTTTTGTAAAATAAAGAAAATAAACAGGGTGTGCGTTCTGCCTCTCCGTCGCGGTGACCTTTTTTTTCTTGAGCACGTTTATAAACTGAAACAAAACTCAGCGAATACTTGTCACACATTTATGAGCCATATACCTTTATAAACATTTAAATGTGTACTTTTAAATGATCGGATTCAAACTGAAAACAAATATTCTCTGTTTAAGTAATTTGTATAAAACCAACAAGATGTCCAGTATCTCAAACGCTTGCTCATTATATTTAATTTGACCACGCCCCCTCTCGCGCAAAAGAGATTCACATGCAAATCTCCACATGGAACGTGAACTCGCTCATTACCTCAACAACAAAACACCAAAACACTTCAAGTCTCTGCTTTTCGTCGAGTTTGAAAGACGCGCCGTGAGCTTACATTGGATTTAACTCAGAAGAAGAAGAAGAACGCGATTTAAAGACAAGAAAGATGTAAGGTAAGAAATTCTTACATATTAGTTTGTTATTGTTGCATAAACTTCACATTTCAGTTGAACTGTTGCTAGATATATGGTGAATATTATAAAATTTAGACCCGTGTACTGTTACTGTTTTTGTGGATATCTGCTCAAACATAGATATGTGGTAACCATAAGGTTTCATATTCTGGAGCATGCTGTGCGTTTGAATGTATATTTTGGAGCGCGATCGCGTTTGAAAAGCAAAACGCACCAAACAGTAGGCTTTATGTGTTTACTATTATCTCATTTCATATCATCATAACGAATGGAAACATTTGAAGTAACATATGATAATCAATATATTTTTCTCTAGCGTAGTTGTTACTGAAATCTGTTGGAAGATTTATAGGCTGCTATAGGTTATTGTTATTATGCAGCACTGCGCATAGCCTATGCCTACAAGGCACAACAAACCTGGTGTTCATTATATTATATATTGTTGGAAACATTTGTGTGTGTGTGTATTCTGTGAATTTTAAAAAGCAATTTTAACCAGAAAAATCTAAAATGTATTCCCAAAATCGTGGCCTATAGTTTCTCTTGATACCGGTATGTTCACTTTTTTTCTTTTTTTTCTTTTTTCAGGGCCCAGATGCCACTGAGTCCTGCTGACTTCAACATTCACATGAGTCTCTGTATATGAACATGGTAAAGTGAAAATCAAACACCTTGGAAATGAAAGGTATGTACAATGTTTTTAGGAATGCCACAAAGGTCTCTTTCTTTGGATCATGTTTTCAGTAGGCATGTGCCGGTATCAAATTTTCATGCTGCGATTAATTGATTGAGCTTTTATCACGGTATACGGTATTATCACGATATTTTAATTGCTATAATTATTAAAGGTTAAAAATTAACAAATTAAATTAAATACAATTTGGTTTTCATTATAATAAATTATGACACAAGTAAAAATATAATACAAATGTAATATAGTGCACATATTTAGCAAAATACTCCTCTCTATAGCTATTTTTTCTAGTCAACGAACGTGTTTGGTCATTAAATGGCTTTCCTGAGGTAAATGTAACGTTCTGTGACATAATTGTTCACCTGCAGTTTTATTGACCTCTTTCCGTGGTTGAAAAACACTGATTGATCGATATTACGTATGAGGCATAAATACCTTTCGGTAAGTTGTAGGCTACTGTATCTTTAAATAAAAAGTAACAGAGGATCGGTTTACTTGAACTGAGGCGCTACAGCGATCGGTCACGTCACATTTACAAGCACCAAAACGGCATTTATTGTCTGCATTTCGTAATAAAATGGACAGAACATGAGAGCTGAGAATTTTGTTTCATATCAAAAGTAACCTGCTCTGTCTAGTCTGTCGGTGTCAGTGTCCTCTTTGCTCCGTGATTTTTCTCTGCGTGAGAAAATGGATGTGTGGCGCGAGAGCGTGTGAAAAGTGTCGATTGTGAGTCTCACGCTGAATGCGTAGAGTTGACAGCCCTGGTTTTAGAAGGGGGATAAATCGTCGGCAGCGTTCCTCCTTCCGCCATGCTTCTTCTCCATGTGAGGATTGTTTACATTAGACTAGAGTGCGCACTGCGCCGCATGCACACAGTGCTTCATGTGGGGATTGTTTACATCAGAGTGCGCACGTGTTTCGCGCAGCATATACGCAGTGTTTGTTTAAGCGGTTGATGGAAAATAAGCTAATGCGCGTCCTAAAAATCTAAATTCTGATTTATTATTTTTCACGGTATTTTGAAGTGCCCGCGATAACAATATCGTGCATATTCATTACCGCGATTTATCGCATTACCGACAACCGGCACATGTCTAGTTTTCAGTAATGTGCTTTTTTGTCATTTGTTGTGTATCTTTGGATGATGTTGTGTTGAAAATAAATCCAAAACAATCTAAAAGCCATTCTTTTTTAAATCTCCTCATTCTTTGTGCAAGGTTGCTCAGAATGACAGGGCCTGATAGCTCATGATAGGGCCTGATAGCTCCTAACAGGGCCATTAGGGGAGGGTCTTTGTCTTTCTCAGGTGTGAAAGAAATTAAATATTCATGATGTTCGCATAAAGCTTTCTCACACAAAACACGTCGTACACATTTTAAATCAATATATTGTCTTACCTGAATGAGCAGTCAGGGTGATTTTCACAGTTTTGGAGCAAATATTCTAGGCTACGTGATACAATTTTCAAAAGTCTTGTGAAGAAATAATCAGTGTGGGTTTCATGGCCTTATTTAAGTGATAATTTTTTTTGGTATTTTCACAAACCACGCATAAATGTCATTATCTCAAAACTACAAACTTTTACATACATGCTGCTGATATATTATTGTAGCAGAGTTTGTGCTGAATACAGTGTAATCAGACTTTAGCCATGACAATGCCACAAGTAACAGAAATAAGCACAAATGTCAGAGCATGTCAGAACACCTCCAGGGCCAGAAAACACCTCAGACCCCAGAGGGTTAAGCTCATTTTATTGGTGTCAACAGGCTGAAACAAACTACATTATCATCACTTTTGAAATTTCACTACAGTTCTTGTCTTTGCTCTTTCACCTCCATAGCGTCCGTTAACTATACAGTATATACATGCAAATATTTCTTAAATAATTACATGTGTATGTGTGTATTTATATATACAAAATAATTATACACAGTACACACACACACATATATTATGCAAACACAACCTTTTATTTTGGATGCGATTAATCGCGATTAATTTTTTCCCAGCACTAGTAATCTAACAAAATAGAATTTTATGTGGTATTTTAAATTGTTCTGAATTTGATTTCTTTAAACGAATATTGAACATTTGAAATTAAACTAACTGAAATGTTTTCATGGCTGAATTTTTTAGACATGTATTTTTTTTTGTTCTGAATTCTTAGACTGCAAATATTCAGTTTTTAAAAAATACAGATTAAAGTTTTCAAGATGAAGAAAAAATTCAGAACTTCAAATTCAGTTTTCTAAAATTCAAACCGCGGAAAATTCAGATCTTACAGAAAGTAGGTCACAGGTCATCCACAGGGAAGAGTAAAGGATCTCAGATAAGTCGAACAGAGCATTTTGGCTGCACTGCAGTAGTTTTCTGCCGCAAACGCAGTGGTGGTTCAAGAGAATCCATGTATCTTTCGTTCAGTCGTTTTTTTTATTTAATATTAAGAGTAGAAAAAAGAGAAAACAGCTTGAGTATTAGATTTCTAATATTAATAATAGTGCTCCGCTGCTGCAGTTGCACGGAGCTTACAAAACTTAACGCATGTATTGCAACTATAGGCTACATTTCATTTTCTCATCAAACAACTAGACTAACGAATGACTCGACACAACAAAAGAGCCTAGACAGGGCTTTCTCTGTGTAGACCAGCAGTTGGTCTGAATTTGCTATAACACTGTAGCCTATTTTTCGGACTGTAAGTCACGTTTTATCATGAAACACGCTGTGATTTATTCCAAAGTGACTCGGGCATATATAATGCATTTAACGTTAAATAATCTAAATGTTGACTTTCAAAAGTAGGCGCGCCAAGAAGGCTATTCGCTGTATTTTGGTTACTTTTTGGTGTGCGCCAGAAGGAGACCGAGATGCGCTAAAGCAGCGCATCATGTTGTTTTATTTATTTTTCAATGGCATTATATTTTGTAGTCATTTTGAATGTACACAAATAAAAATATACATTTCACTGTTTCGAATTATGTCATATTATCTGTATGACTATAAATAACAGAGTATTAAGTTATTTCCCAGCAGTGTAACAAATCCAAGTGACGGCGCTCGCGCATCGCGCTCTCACACAACATAGTATCAGTTCTGGCATTGCTTCATATCGCAGACTGCTCATTATCAAAAAAAACAGTCAACCAAACATATAAAAAGTTATTCTGCCTAATTTAATTGGTCTGTTGTACAATATAAAGGGCAAGCTGTGCCGCACACAGTCCTACTTGTTATTCCAAACATTTCCCTTAATTGCTGTGAAGACGCTGATTTAGCCTTATCCAGAAATGCATGCGTGAGATGCACAAAACACACACAAATGGCGACACATGCTGGACAAAACTGTAAATGTAATACAGGCCAATCATGTAATGATGATACCTTTTACAAACCAACTGCAAATGTGTTGAACAGTTACAAAGTGAAATCTATTAAATACAATCTACTGGTAATGTAATGCTGTACGGATAAATAAGAACGGTCTATAATGTTTGTTTATTAATTGTAGGGGTTTTCAAGCTAATGTGTTATTTTAGTTGTTGATTAATAGGCATTTTAAGGGAATAAAGAAAAAAAAAGGTTTTTGTGGCTAATTGTAGCCTTGTTGTTCTAAAATAATGATTTTAGAAATGTCTAAACTTAAATCTAAAAGAGATAAAACACATTGAGTAATCCTCTGGAGCCATATAATGGTTGTAGGTAAAAGTCTTTGATCATAAAAGTTTTTGTTTTTGCAAATAAATAATAAGAATACCATAAATCCCCATAAAAGACAGTGGCAGCATTTGTTTGAAAAACACTTATAAAAAGGGAAAGAGCTTTACGATTGACTGCACAATTAAATTTGACAACAAATCTGAAGTATTTTTTTTTACAGAATGGCGAAATGGATCACTGCAATTCATAGAAGGTGGATTTGAAGTTATCATTTTGAAACAATATGGGTATTTAGGGGTAAATTCATACCTACAGTATATATTGTATTCAATTAAATATTGACATCGTATAATTCTGCATAATTGGATGTTTTAAATAAACACTGACAAAAAACTATACATGTTTTAGGGCTAATCAGACTTCAAGCTTTGTAAAGACACGTTTCATGCCACAGTGACAAGCATTCGCGGAGTTACAGATCATTTTCTGTCGCATTTCAGAATGAACTTCACTTTGAGAGAGACGGGACAACGCATTTATCTAACTAAGCCAAACAGCCAGTGATCATCATGCATTTGAACAAATTGAAACAATTCATAAAATCAGCCATGATTTTTTTCTTACATTGTAAAGGATGTTTTGTGTAAAAGGTAACTATAGAATTAAACAAGAGAATCTGGTGATTCAGATAATAGGCTAAATGTTTTGTCTTTCAACTTATACAAATCAAAATTACACACCAATGAATGATGTCAAAAAATGTCTTGTAAATATATAGCAGATTTCACCCAGCAACACAAATGAACCACATCTGCAGTTTATTAACAGAGGACAGACAATCAACACACACACGTCTTCAGATTCACTGTCTTTCAGCTGAAGGATGCATGAGAAAACACATGTTAATTACCGTCCTCCCTAACAGTAACTGCAATTCATCTAATACACAGGTCACACATATGGCTATAAACATACATTAACATCAAAATAACATCAACGCTAAACCCATTTAAACGACATTTCCACAGACTAAATCCACAAATGATATGTTGAGTTTTTTAACGCGCGTTAATAAAAGTCCAAAAATACATCGAACTGTTGCAGAAAAACGCATACATAACCTTATTCCGGTTTATGGCACTTCCATTATATAAACTCAAATCTTTACTTAATTGTAACGAGGCTTCAGCAAAGTGAGGATCCATTTGCAGCTTTATTGTGATCTTGGTCGTACAATCAGGGTCAATCACCAGCAAACACAACAGTAGAGACAAAGCAACTCGTAATGCGAAAACAGGCATAAGGTCAGGCAGCAAACTTACATAAATCAGTCCACAATAGAAAACAGTCCAGGGCAGGCAGCAAAGAATCACGAAGAGAATAAACAGTCCAAGAGTAATCCACGGGAAGACAAAAACACAGGCAGAAACTCTCAGAGATGTTCACCAGGGCAAAACTTCTCAATGAGAAACTTCTTCTTCATCTGTGTTTTTTCATTGGCAGTTTGCAAACAAAGTGCATTACCGCCATCTTCTGGATTGAGGTGTGAACTCATTGGGATGTCATTTTATATATGTTACTAAACTAAAAATAAATAAAATAAATTAAATTAAAAATAAAATAATAAAACCTAAATCCTGAGTTTCTTTCATAAAGATCATAACATCCTGAATTATAGATTGTGTGCCAGGCAAACTAAATAGGTTTTTTAAACTCACCCCATTTTCCGTTGCCCTCTCTAGTTCTTTCCTTTTTATCAAGAGTATATGTTTTACATTTCCCACTTCTCCACAATTAATGCATAATCCAGTCTGGTGTTTTCCTATTAACTTTAGGCAGCATTTAATCTTGTGTGCCCTATTCTCAACCTTGTAAGTTTCCTCCTGCGGTCTTAGACTCCTGTTCTTTTAAACCATCACTTCATTTACGAAAAAGAAGTATACTTAAAGTTAATTTTATGAAGTATACCTAAGTAATGTTCAAGTATATTTTTAAGTATGCTAATGTCAATACTAGTAGTAAACTTGTAAGTGTAGTATTTTAATACCGCTTGGGACTAAATTGGCCCACTTTTAGTATATAAAAGTATATGTTTAAGTGTAACAGTAGTAAACTTTAAGTGCACAACTAGTTCATAATTACGTTTCTCATTTTAGTAGGGAGGTTAAGCCCAAAAAATAGGCCTTTGACTTCAAGTCATGATGCAAAGGCCGCCTTTGGTATGGAAGGACCTTAGGGTCATACAAATAAATGTATCCTAAGACACAAGTGAGATCACACTTTGTATCAGAAAGAAACAGTTTTTTTCAAAATGGCCGCCAATGCGCCAAAAATACTCTAGAGCCCATATCTTTGCTTCTGCTATTGCTATAATGACAAATTTGGCGACAAAGTGTACATTTTTGGGGTCAAGGAATCCAATAAAATTGGTTTCAAGTTTAAAAAAAACAAAAAACATTTCCCATACCATGACAATTGGGGGTAAATATGCACATTTCACATAAAAATTGTGTCATCAGAGTGACTTTACTTATCTTTCCTTCAAAAACTTTAATTTTGTATTTAAGCAGTGCAGCTACTTCTGTACATTACATTTGTCCTAAGTAGCATGAGATTTCGACCAGTCAGGAGTAGCCTTTAGCAAATCAGTTCCTGCAACAACACATCCCATCTGCACCAGGAGCTGTGCAGCTGTTGAAGGTCAGAGGTGACAGGTTAACACTTTGAGGTTCTTATGACTTTCTCATTAAATAGAAAAATGTTTTTAATGTTAGATAACTAATAACTAGCTAGCTAGTAACTAGTTAGCTTCATTATAACTAGGTCGCTAGTAACTAGTTAGCTTCATCATAACTAGCTAGTGACTAGCTAGCGTCATTTTTATTGAAGCAAGCACATAGCCTACATGTTGCTAGCTAGTTAGTTAGCTTCATTATTTGATAGATTTTAACTTTTGCAAATGCTTGTTAATGCTCATATTATCTATCTTATGATGTTAAAGCAACTTCATTTCTTTTTTCAGATTAGCCATAATGGAATGTCGTGACTGGAGTTTATGCTTCCTATGTCAGTCCGCCCTAAAGATTGAAAAAACATTAGATCCCTCTTCATCATTCAAACTGAGAAACAATCCTGAAAGATTGCAATCATGTTACAAAGAAGCTTTAGATAACATCCAGGAGCTGAAGGCATTAGGGGATCCGCCTGAGTTTATAGTGGACATTAGTGGTGGTAGTCAGGATGTAGTTCAGCTGATGATTCAAAATCCTATGGTGTGGCACAAAAGCTGCAGAAATGCAATTGATAAACAAAAAGTAGAGCAAGAAAAAGAAAAAAGCATGAAGAGTCCGTGAGCCCAGTAAAAACACAGCGCATGAGTGACAAGTCCACCACATTCGCTTTACCCAGACCCTCAACATCATCATGTGAACCATTCGATAAACTGTGTCTCTTCTGTGGTGAAGTGGGCAAAAAAAAAGGAAGAGTGGACATGTATGGGGCAATACACTTGTCAAAGACCATGCAACAGTATCGCGGTCTCTATGGGGATGGCAGCAGGATTCCCCAGACTCTCCACCAACTCCTGTCTACACTACAACTGCCATTATTTCAAAGGAATTGCCAGAACTTGTCATTTGCAAGTGTAAGACTGACTGTAAGGCACCCTGCAAATGCTGCATGCAGAGGCTGCCTTGCATGTCTCTCTGTGGATGTCTTGGCTCATGTTCCCACAGTGGTGCAGACATCTAAATAGAAAATCATCTTAGTGATGTATTTACACTAAACTATTAGTCTTCATCACTAGAATATTGTAGGTATGGCATTGCCTACTTATAAACTGTGAACATAGTTATGAACTTGTTGTCTCACTAATCAGTTCCTTTGCACCCATAATACACATATTCAACACTTTAAGTTGTTATTTATTAAATTATTATTAAGTTGTGAATGGACTGTGTGTTTGGCATGCGTTTTTTAATAAAAAATTTCATACTTCACCTTCAATTGTCATGGTAAGGACAACATTATTGTTTTTTAGTCTTGGAACCTATTTTATTGGACTCCTTGACCCCCAAAATGTACACGTTGATACCAAATTTGTCATTATAGATATAACAGAAGCAAAGATATGGGCCTCTCAAGTATGGTCGGCGGCCATTTAAAAAAAAAAAGTGTGTATATAAGATACAAAATGTGATCTCACTTGTGTCTTAGGATAAATTTATTTCTATGGCCCTAAGGTAATTCCATACCAAAGGGGACCTTTGCATCATGACTTGAAGTCAAAAGTCACTTAACTTCCCTACTATTTGTACTGCAACTTATGGGTATACTAGTAGTTTATTATGTAATACTTGTGTTGTGAGATTGTTTTTTGTCCATGTTAAGCTACCGTAGTTTGGGTATGCTAACCACTAGAGGGCACCGCATTACTATTATTGATTGAGTCCAACGCATGGCTTACTTTACTCTGTGCTGTAGCCAAATAAACCCTCTTTAATGAAGACCACGACCCGTGTCTTGCCTAATATCATGACATGGTGTCAGAATTAAGGACTTCACGCCGACATTAAGAGCAAGATGGCAAAGTTTGGACCTCCCGAGCCGTTCGATTTCTCGCAGCCAGCGGAATGGCTTACATGGCGGCAGAGATTCTCCCGGTTTAGAGTTGCATCGAAACTTGACAAAGAGAGCAGCGAAGTGCAGGTGAACTCGCTCTTGTACTCAATGGGGAGAGATGCCGAACCTATTTACGGCTAGTTTGTGTTTCCTGCGGCAACCGAGGCCATGCCACATCCAGAGTATGAGTTTAATCTGGTGATGCAGAAGTTTGATGAACACTTTGTCCCGAAAAGAAACGTCATCCACGATCGCGCCTGTTTTCATAAGCGGAGCCAAAGGGTGAGACAGTTGTGAGACAGTTGAAGCTTTTGTGCGGAGCCTGTACGAGCTGCAACACTGCAAGTTCGGTGCGGGGAAGGGCGAGCAGATCCGGTACCGGATCGTCATCGGAATAATGGACAAAGAGGTGTCGCAAAAACTCCAGCTAGAGGCGGACCTGACTCTGGAGAGAGCCATCCAGCTTGCACGGCAAAGTGAACAAGTGAAACAACAAAGTGCAGAGTGTGTGGAAACTACAGTGAATGAGGTGAGACAGAAACATTACAATAGCACAAGGAGGAGCTATGATAAACCACGGCAGGACAGAAATACAGTGAGAACAAACTGAACTGTCAGAGATGCAACAGGATGCATGATAAAAAGGAAAGCTGTCCAGCCCGTAACAAAAGGTGCAGAAAGTGCAATAAAATCGGACATTGAGGCCGTGTGTAAATCTAAGATGCTGAAAGAAGTCAGAGCAGAGGCCGTTATGGATTCAGACGAGGATTCATTTTTTATTGGAGAACTATTCCTGAGAGCAACCACAAAGTCAAAGCCAAACATCACTGAGGAGTCAAACCCGGATACTGATTGGGATGTAGAGCTATTAGTGAATGGCAGTCCGGTGGATTTTAAAATCGACACAGGTGCTGATACCACCATTATGACTGAAGAGACTTTCAGCATACTACGTCAAAAACCAAACCTGAACAAGTCCAGGCCAACAGTGTACAGCCCAGGCGGGAAAGTCCGATGCGTGGGTAAGTTCCTTGCCACCACTACATACAAAGGTCAGAAATACCAATACTGGATTATGGTCATAAAAGGACAGTATGTTAGTAAATTGTTGGGCAAGGCAGTGGCAAAGTGCATGGGGCTGGTAGCAAGAGTCAATGCTATCACTAGTGACTTAACAAGCGATGTGTTCGGGGAAATAGGACTACTGAACTGTGAGCCTGTTAAGATCGAGCTGACTGAGGAAGCAGTCCCATACAGCGTCAACACGCCACGCAGAGTTCCGTTTCCGCTCCTTCCAAAAGTGGAGAAAAAGCTAAAGCGTATGCTGAGCCTCGAGATCATTGAGGAAGTTACAGAGCCAACAGACTGGTGTGCCCCAATGGTGCCCACTCCAAAACGCAACAAGGGTGAGGTCAGAGTGTGTGTGGATTTGAAACGCTTGAACAAGGGAGTGAAGCGCAAACGTTACATTTTGCCCACACTGGATGATATAACACCTAACCTGGCAGGAGCCAAGGTTTTCTCCACTCTGGATGCCTCTAGCGGGTTCTGGCAAATTCCATTGGACCCCAGCTGCCAAAGATTGACAACCTTCATTACCCCAATGGGCCGGTTTTGCTTCAAACATCTGCCATTTGGCATTACATCAGCGCCTGAGATTTTCCAGCGGCTGATGACCGACCTGCTCAAAGGCCTAGAAGGGACTGTCGTTGTGATGGATGATATCCTGTTTTACGGATCTACAAAAGAGGAGCATGACCGCCATCTCGACGCAGTGTTGCGGACGGTTAAGGCGTCCGGTCTCAAGCTCAACAGGGCCAAGTGTCACTTTGGAAAGACTGAACTGCAGTTCTTTGGACACATCATTAGTGTGGATGCATGTGAAGCATGATGAGAGCAAAGTGGAGGCTATCGCTCAGATGTCTAGCCCCTCCAACGTGGAGCAGCTGCGGCAGGTGCTCGGACTGGTTAACTATGTTGGAAAATTCCTGCCATGCCTGTCTACAGTGTTGCATCCACTCACTAACCTGCTCAAGAAAGAGACTACGTGGGTTTGGGGTGAGCCTCAGGAGCAAGCATTTAACAAAGCAAAAGCAATGCTCATGGCTGCACCAGCCCTTTGTTATTACGACGCCAACAAACCAACAGTGGTCAGTGCCGACGCCAGCAGTTATGGCCTTGGTGCTGCCCTGTTGCAAGACCACGATGGAGAGTTGCGGCCTGTTGCCTTTTGTCACTGCTGAACATGTTCCCGGTAAGCAGCTAGTAGTCGCAGATACACTCTCCAGACATCCACTGAAAGACAGCTACGTGCCTGAAACAGAAACGCAAGTAAAGGCATATGTGAACACTATGGTGGCTAGTAAACCAATCAAGTCACCCAAGCTCGAGGAAATTCGCAGAGTCACACAAAGCGATGCTGAACTTCAAAAAGTAATCACATTCATCAGAAAAGGGTGGCCTCACAAAATGGCGGAGGGCTCACCACTGCGTGGATACTATGTAGCCAGAAGTCACTTATCAGAGTCGGACAGTCTGGTCCTATACCACGACCGCATAGTAGTTCCAGCAGTACTCAGAGCTGGGGTCCTGGACCAACCGCACGAAGGTCATCAGGGCCTCACCAAGTGTCGGGAGCGAGCCAAGTTGACAGTTTGGTGGCCAAACATCGGAGCACAGATCACAAACAAAGTGAAATTATGTGACTTTTGCAGAAGGCACAAACCTACACAAAGACGTGAACCACTGGTAACCACTCCCCTGCCCAGTGGCCCATGGCAAAGGATTGCTGTTGACTTGTTCGAGTTAGAGGGTAAGACTTTTCTTGTCGCTATCGATTACTTCTCTAGAGACATTGAGATTGCTTCCCTCACCACCATTACCAGCAAGCAGGTTATTAACAAGCTCAAGCACATTTTTGTGAGATGGGGCATCCGTACTACTGTTCTGGTCCTAGAAAAGACATTGCTGCCACGTCCATTCAACCAGGATCAAGTCTACATGAAGGACGCAACAGCAAAAGGTTCATACAGATTGTACTACAATCGCAGGCACTCGGCACGTGCGCTCCCTGAACTTCACCCTGGTCAAACTGTTAGAGTGAAGCTCGATGGGGAGAAGGGATGGACAACACCTGCCAGGGTCATCAGTAAGTCCAAGGAGCCGAGATCCTACCTCGTGGTTGAGATGATTCCACCATCTACTCCTGTGAGAAGAACTTCCAGGGGCCGTGAGATAAAGGTGCCTCTTAGGTTTCAAGACTGATGATGTTCAAAAGGGCAGAATAACCCCTTTCAGGACTGAGGGCAGTCTACCCCTGTGACGTCCTGCACCATTCTGAGACTATTAGCTAAGACTTAAAAAAAAAGAAAAGGAAAATGTTATTTGATAAAGTTGTTGCATTTATTTTGTTATATTGTTTAAAAAAATTAAGATTTAATTAATATTGCAAAATGCAGATGTTTGGATCTTGTTATTGCTAACTTTCAAAAGAGGGAGATGTTGTGAGATTGTCTTTTGTCCATGTTAAACTACCGTAGTTTGGGTATGCTAACCACTAGAGGGCACCGCATTACTATTATTGATTGAGTCCAACGCATGGCTTACTTTACTCCTTGCTGTAGCCAAATAAACCCTCTTTAATGAAGACCACGACCCGTGTTTTGCCTCATATCATGACAACTTGTAGCAACTTTGAAGTATACATTCAGTAAATTACTAGTTTAGTAGGTTTATACTGCAAGTTTTCTTTAAAGTCCCTGTAAAGGCAATTCTAAAAAAAAAAATCTAAACACATTATAAATGTTAGAAATGTATTACTAAAACATATTGCAAAGACTGTGAACTGTGAAGTACTGAATTGTGGAGTTAGACCGTTAAACAGTTTTTCACCATTGCTGTGTTCCGGATTTTTTGGGCGGGGCTAAAACGGGGGCTCGATGACACACTGAAGCCCCTGAGCTCCTGGACACGCCCCTACTTGATGACGCACTGGAGCCCCTGACGCTGGCCCCTCCCCTAACAATATAGCACATTCACATCAGTTTGCCGATCGCGAGTTACTGTCAGTACTATTAGTTACTACAGCCTACAGTTTGCTAGCTAGCTATGCCTTCGTCACGGAAATGCGTAACGTTACTACCTGGATGCGATCACGTACAAAACAGATCGGTGTCCTTATTTAAATTTAAAAAAAACGATCACATCAAGAAGAGGTGGATTAATTTTGTGAAGAGCCACCTTGATGGACAGCTGAGGATCACCGCCAAAACCCACCTCTGTAGTGATCATTTTACACGGGATAATTTTATAAACTTTCGTCGGAGACAACTGGGATTCACTGATAATCCGCTGTTACTGGTAAATGGGGCCGAACCAACTATCTCCCGCCTCGGCATTCATCCTCCCGTCGCGCCGACAACTGGTGCCATCGTCGGGAGTGCGTGCCCACCAATGAGTGTAAGTTGCCTTGTGTGCTTTTGTTATAATTACAGTATAGTAGGTAGTCCAGGCTCGAATATGTATGGCTTTGTAAAACCAATTAAGCTGCTAGGAGCATCCATTCCGTCGTCTGTAGCGGTGACAGTTGAGTGTGGCGACGGCAGCTTTCCCACGAGTGGGCGTGGTTTCAGCGCAGCCAGCGGACACGCCCCCAGCGTTTGAGAGCAGAGACTACTGCTCATTTTTTCAAGATTTTAATAGCTTATTTTATGTACTTGCCGGATTTTTTTATCATTCAAATTTGGCTGGGTGGCTAATAACACATTTTTCTGTGGTGTGACAAACTGAGAACACATACTTCATTTTGACTTTACAGGGACTTTAAGTGAACTTAACATTATATTTATAGTTTACCATTTATATATTATTTTTGCTCTTTTAGTGTATTCTCAGTAAACTACTAGTTTAGTAGTTTTATACAAGTTTTCTTTTAGTGAACTTAACATTATACTTATAGTTTACCATTTATATATATTTTTTACACTTGCAGTAGGCCTATAATACTATGTTCAAATGTTATTTTTTATACTTGAAAAATACCTTTAAAGGGTAACTAAACCCCTGGTCAGAGCCTGACTCCACCCACTGGCAATATTTGAAAAATGCTGGAAAAGTGGGCAGACCCCAGCAGAGATAGACGGGACGAACCGAGGGCAGGGCTGAGCGGGGGGGCATGCACCTGAGACCCGCAGTGACGGACTAATTGACAGCTGCTGTCAGACTCTAAAATGGAGAGTGACTGGAGTGACGCAAGTAGCTTTGCAACAGAGCTGTCATTTGAAGTCGAGGACTTTTCTCCCCCACCTTCACCTGAAGTGGAGGAGGGTGAATTGTTTGTGGACACAGGGCCAGAGCCATATCAAATCGAGCCGCTGGCTCAAACTGCGGTCTTAACTCCCGCATCACGATCGGCATCCGACGTAAAGTACATGCATCTGATGAGTTTTATCAAGTTGATGTCAATAGCGCAATCTCTGTAGGCATATTCATATTTTGCCGCTATGTGAAAAAATCCAGCAAAATGCGCCGGCGAAATGTCCCAGAGGATTAACTTTAGCCTAACCATAAATTGTGATTATGATCACTCACATCAAGATGCGGCTGCGGTGGTGGAGTCCATGCAGGAGGAGCAGCGTTTGGCATTGCGTCGCTTTTCAGTGCGAGCTGTGTGGAGAAGCCCATTTCCACCTCTACTGCGTTACCATCCTGACCACTGTACAGTTTGTTTGGTTTGTTGTACAGGTGAGGTGAGGTGGCATTACCTGCTCTGGCTTTCCAGCCTGTCGCACCTCCTCCGGTGCCGTTGGGACAGCTACAGGGTTATCAGCTGGACACTGCCAATTCAACTGCAGTAGCCACCATTCAAACTGAAGAGGGCAGCACTCATACGTTTTTACACCATATATTGTAGAATTAAAACACTTTATACCCAAATGTCAAAAAAGTTTGAATCGAATCAATGAACAGCACTAATAAAGCCCCATTCTTACAGATCATTAACTAAAAAAAGTTGGTTTAGGGTTTAGTTACCCTTTAACTGTACTTTAATTTTAAAAACATTGTATTTGCTTCATGCATTCTTTTTATCTTGAATGTTGGTAAGTTTCATAAATAAAGGCAACATTTTAAACAAAAAAGATGAGAAAATCTAATCTAAGACTACACCTTGATCAGATTCAGAACGATGATCAAAACACAGATGGAGTAGATCGAGTCCAACACCTCCAAAGCTTCACAGTCGTTTTCTCTTCATAGGTTACGCTTCATTTCATTTGGTTACATTAAGCAGTTTTGATTTACAAGCTATTTAATGTTTGATGATCACATTATTTTACATTTGAGTGAGCAGTCTTCTATCACTTGTTTCAGCTTCTTCTTTGTGTTTTGATCTGGAGATTCTGTACAAGAAGATGTGTCATAGCGCCCCCTACCATATAACAGGGAAGACATGGATAGCTGGAAAATTCAGTCAATGGTGGGAAAAAGTAGAATTAGAGTAAATTCCTATGTGCACCTGTGGATTAGCCTACACAAATTCAGATACGCAGAATTAGAAACATATCTGTTTTATATCAATATTTTAATCAATATTTTCAAATAATGTAGGTTTCATAAGACTGTATATGAAAAACTATGTAAAAAAAGTATATTTAATACGCTACTCGATCAAAAGAGTTAACACAACGACAAGCCAAGTACTGTATACTTTGAATAATTAAACATTTAAGTACTGTATATCTCGATCAAAAGATTGAGTACAAGTACAGGCCAAATATACTTGGACTTTTCTCTCAGTATAAGTCAAGTACACTTAAGTGTAATTAAGTATATTTCTGAGAAGTACATAAAGTCTATTTTTGAGAAGTATATAAAATGTAGACTGAAAGTATGCTTCTTTTTAGTTGAAAAGAAGTATAGTAATAGAACACTTGAATAAACTTGTTTTTCATAAGGGAATTATTATCGCTGTGTTACAAGATCAGGTATTTAATAAGCTGCTCAATCAAAATAGTAAACACAAGTACAAGCCAAGAATACTTAGTATACTTAATTATACCTTTAAGTATATCTCGATCAACAAGTATAGGCCAAATATACTTAGACTTTTCTCTCAGTATAAGTAAAGTATACTTAAGTGGATTTTGAAGTATATTTCTGAGAAGTACATCAAAAGTAGACTGAAAGTATACTTTCTTATTTTTAGTTCAAAAGAAGTATACTAATAGCACACTTGAATAAACTTCTTTTTTGTAAGGGTTCTTTCTGCAAGCTGTATAAATGTCTTCCTTTCTCTTCCTGATCCCATGTATCCTGCCACATTTTATTAATAGTATATTTAATGATAACTTTAATTTCTAATTTGCTAAGTGGAACTTGTATATTTATGTTCATGCCTTCAGGGCTTCTTTTGCTAATGTATCCACTTTTTCATTTCCTTCAATACCCACATGCGCTGGAACCCAGGTAAACTGTACATAATTATTTGTTGAGTTAATCTAAAAATTAATTGATTTACTTAATCTAAAAGATCTGTACATATAGATTTTCCACTCTGAATACTTGATAGGGAGGACATGGAATTTGATCAGATGATTATCCTATGTGGTTTAACTTCCAACCAATTGCAGTGCTAAAATAAGGGCCATTATTTCAACTGAGAAGACTGAGAGGTGATCTGAAGTTCTTTTTTGGATGTTAATGTTGTATTTTGGGATGAATACAGCATGTAGTCGCAATCAGGGCTCCGAACCTGTTCAATGAACGAAAACAAACAAACAAAATTTTGACAGGAACATAACCAGAAACGGAAACAAAATCAAATTTAATCTTTCTGAACAAACACGCTTATTTGAAATGGCCATTAACCGGTTAACAACATTATTTTATCGTTCTGTTAACTATTTTAATTTGCCAGTCCACAAATCATAAATTCAAATAGTACTGACTGTGCAAATGTGATATTGACGCATTGCCTATCCAACGTGAGTGAAATGCGCTGACATTAGTTTTCCCAAGGATATACTGTATGTCACCAACTGCCTACATTTCAGTGAAAATTAATAATATGCAACTTTTTGAAACCAGCGAAAATTGCAGGATAGTGTAGAACATGGATTCACACAACATCAAATCACACACTTTTGTGAACGGAGAAAATTGAATAAAACTAACTATATAAAACTACTATATAGGCCTATACGCAAAATAAAGGCTATTTCCCTTAAATAATTACAGATTAACCAAACGAAAGGAAACATTTTGCTGAGCTTCTGTTCATGCGACGGGGTCCAAAGTTCCCAAAAAGGAAACCGAGATGGCAGAAAAAGGCATTGTTCTTATTTTCTGTATTTTACAAAAGTTTTACAGTTTTTAATAATTTCGTCTATACTTTAAATATTTCTTCTTCTATAAATCATGGAGTAACAGGCTCCTCAGAAGGACAAAAATTCCTGTGATCGTGCCGACGCCTCACCCGCACACATTCTAGCATTGCTAACTTGACATCGCTGCATGTTCATTATGTAAGGGATAATGTAGAGCGAGGCGGTTGTTATAGCGAATACAACCCCGACAGGCTGATCGGGACCCCGAGGCGAAGCGGAGCTTGAATCAGCCTGAAGGGGTTGTATTCGCTATAACAACCGTCTCGCTCTACATTATCCCGCTTATTACATGGCTACCTACCAAATAAATCAATAATTTGACACAAATTATTGATTTAAAAAGGAGTTTATTGATTTAAAGGGGGGGTGAAATGCTATTTCATGCATACTGAGTTTTTTACACTGTTAAAGAGTTGGATTCCCATGCTAAACATGGACAAAGTTTAAAAAATTAAGTTGTACGTTTGATGGAGTATTTCTGTGCCAAAAATACTCCTTCCGGTTTGTCAGTTTCGGAAAGTTTTTTTTTGAGTATGGGCCTGTGTGACGTCAGATGGGGCGGAATTTCCTTATATGGGTCCTAAGGGCACTTCTCCCGGAAGGGCGCGTGCGCACCCGTAGACCAGAGCGAGAGAGCGAAAGCAGTACGCCCATCAAAGCGCTGTGCTCGGCTTTAGGGAAGTCATCAACGGAGTTGTGCAAGTTCTTGTTTGTTCCCTGCATTTCGACGATGATTGTTTTATAAACATGGCCCAGTTCGACGCCGGATTTGCAGATCGTCTAATGCTTAAGGATCGAGCAGTCCCAACGATAAAGGTTCACGTTCGTGTGTTGGAACCGCAGGCGGTGAGTAAAACTGCTTCAAATGTCTGTGTGTTGTTAGCTATCGGCGCGTAAGCACAGCCCACACGGCACGCCTCCAGCCGCTCGTTTTTTTCCGGAAAGACTCGGTACAGCCTATCTTTCTTTCATGAATATAATAAAACTAAAGACTTTTTGGAGATATGAAGGATGCAATACTACTCTATAGGTACTCAAGATTAACATGAGATTGACTGAAACTGAGTGTTTCACCCCCCCTTTAAAAACGATTGTATTGCTTCCGCTAAAGAAAATAGTCCGTTCCGTCTCTACGGTTAGAATCCTGCGTCCATAGCAACGCTCTGTTTTGCATGGTGTTATACTTAGCGGTGGTCTGTTATCAAGAAATAACACACCGCATTCTACATTAGAATTCAACCAAGCCATGTAATAACAAAATATCATAGTCAACCAAACATAGAAATTTAACCAAACCATGTTCATGCTACAGAGGTAGCCCCTCATTTAGGACGAGCTCCTCGGTTTGTTCTGGCTGGTCCTGCTCGGACTCATCCGGTTCTGTCACCCCTTCACTCGCCATGTTATGCACGTTTCTGCCAGCATCACCATGGTGGCGTGTAAGATTGCAGTCCTCCAAATGATGAAAAAGGTTTTTTTTGCGACACCACGATATAAACGATAGAGCATAATATGAATCGATAGACTTTTTATATTGTCCATCCGATATATACCGTCATATCGCACAGCCCTAGTATAAAAAATCATTAATTACACGTTTGAGTTCGCAGATGACGACGCAAACATTCACCCCCATCCTCTCCACCACCACCAATATGGTCCCTGTCCTCACCTCCCGGGGGGGCTCGGTTGCACCAAATAACTATTATCATTAAAATTTCCGCTTTAATTTTCTATTAATTAATAATGTCAGTGTGATATCATCTTGCCTTCCGAATCTTTCTGGTAGAACTAGATGATACTGTGCTTTTGGAAGTAACTCCATATTTTGTTCATCTCACACCATTTACTTGAATGTATTTGACATGAAAATGAATTGTTACTCATTGTGACGACTTCTTATGACATATCTTCATGTGAGTCAGAAGGCTTCTTTTATGTTTGAAACTCTTCTCACACTGAGTGCAGTCGTGCGGGTTTTCACTAGTATGAACTCGCTCATGTAATTTCAGGTTTCCAGACTGAGTGAAACTCTTGTCACAATATGAGCACTTGAAAGGTTTTTCTCCAGTATGAATTCTTTGGTGCACATTCAAATTGCCCGCTGTGGTAAAACTCTTCCCACAGTCACAACACACATGATCTCTCACTTCATCATGTGTTTTCTGGTGCAGTTTAAAACCATCCAGTCTTGAAAAACTCTTTCCACAGAGAGAACACACATAAGGCCTCTCATCTGAATGAAGTTTCAGGTGTTGTTTTAGATTTGATAATGAAATAAAACATTTACCACACTGATCACAGTTAAATGGTTTTCCCCAGAGTAAATGTGCAGATGACACTTGAGTAGGTATGATGATATGAAACTCTTTCCACACTGAGTGCATGTATACGGTTTCTCTCCAGTGTGAATTCTCATGTGTACGTTAAGGTCTCTTTTCTGCGAGAAACTCTTTCCACACTGAGTGCAGGTGTGCATATTTTTGGCTTTTTTTTCTTTGAATTGTAAAGTTATGATGTTCCTCCTCCACTTCATTCAGTTCTTGTCTTTGCTCTTTCACTCTCACCTGGTCTAAAATACACAGAAATACAGTTAGAATCAGTTTAAGTGAACCCTGATTAAATAGCAGAAAACAACAGAGATCAGATCTTTCACTTTTTGTTCTCTCATTCACTTGTTAATATAATAAAATGTTTGACACCTGCTATATACAAGGTTATGATCATTCAGATGCATTTCTCCATCATTTATCATCCATATACTGCTTATTAATTCACATCCACCAAAGCAGTTAACAATGAAGAATCAAGAATGGACACCAACCTATTTGTTCCTCAGTATCTTCATGTTTTATTCTGGATGGTTCTGGATCTCTCATGTCTTCAGTCTCCTCTTTAATAAACTCCATCTTTAACAGTCACACAGATTTCAGCTGCTACTCCTGGAGTTTGTCCTTCTCTTGTAGGATGATGGGAATATTCCCAGTATTTATTGGTGAATTGTTGTGGGAGGGGCTTCACTGCAGGTGTGAACTGTGATCACTGTGTTTTTATCCAATCTGCATTTAAAAAGTACAGGGTCATCATGTTAAACTGAGCAGCTCTTTGTCTCCAAAAGTTCCCTGTTTTCAGCTCATTCATTATGGTGATGTCTGAGATCTTCTGTAAATTGGCACATTAAGGCTGAAACAAACTACATTATCACAACTTTTGAAATTTCACTTCAGTTCTTGTATTTGCTCTTTCACCTCCATCTGGTCTGAAACATGTTAAAAGATTAAGTTGTTAGAATGAGTTCAAGGAGGATAAATGTGAATATTGAAATTAACCCTGATTTAATAACATAAAACAAGTGAGATCTGTCTATCAAATATCAGGTCTTTGATGTACCAAAGGTAAATTTCGTAATCCTCTTTTTAACACTCAAAATTTGAATGACAACTGCTGTACAAGATTATGATATATACAGGAATCACAGAGTTAAATTTAATACATTTTAAGACTCCCTCCATACATTTTAGGACATCATCGCCACTTCAAGTTATAACCGTTACATCGGCGACACCTTACATTTACTATATATTAATTGTAAGTTAGCACAACTAAGCAGTCTTAGTTTGTGATAACTCCTTATCAATGCAAAACAATTTAGAAGGGTGGGAACGAAGCACAAGTGAATTAATTGAGTGACTAACCCAATGCAACGTTTTTTTGTTTTGTTTTTTTCATTTTTATAAATTGTATTAATTAGACCATTACAATTTTACTGTCTCTTGTCATTATAACCCCAATAACAATAGTAAATAAAATTGTAATGGTAAAATAAAGCCAAGAATAGTAAAACAAAGCAATTAATTTATTCATGCCACAATGCACTCAGGGAGTACACTTCCTCAGATCATAGAAAGAATTAAGTTGACAAAACTTAAGTGGATTAAGTAAGAAGAACTTGATTCAATTAAGTTATGCTTAAATTAAGGCAATGAGTTTGCACAATTGAATTAAGTAAACTGAACAAATTTGTTTTTACGGTACAGGACAAGTCAAACTAAAGGCGTATGTTTAAACAAAGCAGTAGACAAGTCATCTGAAGACCTTTTGATTTCTGTCTATCATGCTCACATGCGACCAAATAATCTGTTAGTAATCAGATTGACGGCTCAATCGGACTGAAAAGCCTTCATGTAAACACCTTAATCGATCCGAATGAGCTCGATCTGAATGAAATTTCGATAGGATTGAAAGGGTGGTTTATTCCTTTTCTAATCCGTAAACACTAGATCGGATTGAAAACCGAAACTGAAAGGACCGCATGTGTGCAATGACGTTTAAATAGCGTAATGTCTTATGACATGTGGAATGAGCTGTTTTTCTTGTTGAATAAAATGATTGTCCTGTCATTCTAAAATGAATTTAAAGTAATGTAATTGTTTGGTTTTAGTCAGGTTTCTGTCAAACACAGCACATCTAGGTTGATCTCTAATCGTATCATTTGCAATAAGTGCTTTTGAAGAAAGGGATTGAATATTCAGCAACCCGAGTTTTATCATTTGTTCATCTGCATTATATCTGTTTTTTATCAGATCAATTAACATCAATTAAACTTTTAGCCTTAAATGGGTTTGGAAGTTTTTTGTATGTCCTTATTCAGGGAACAGACACAGTCTCTATGTGATGATATCTAGGTGAAAGAGGCTCTATGTGATGGCATTTATCAGACCTTAGTGACGTGAGACAGCTAGCAGACGGTCGGTTTAGCTAGTCTGTCTGCTTCCTGACCTGAGCCCCCGTTAGTCAAGGTTCAACTCTAAGACTATGGGCCCTATCATATTCCTGGCGCAATGCAGCTCTAGGCGCGACGCGAGTGTTTTCTGCTAATTTCAGCCTGACGCAGTTATCATTTTCATCAAAACGATGTGTGTTCAGACGCATTGATGGCACATTGTTATTTTGAGGCAACTGAAATATATTTTTTGTTACTTAAAGAGCGCGATAGTATTGTGTGCCTATAGAATTGTGTGCCAGGTCCAACACCCGCGTACACTCTGCTTATTACACACACACTCTGCTTATTACACACACAGGGACGCGCAGCATTACACAAACATGCCAAATATTGAAAATAAAATGATTACACTGTTAAAGATTATTATTGTGTACATAAAGATATGATGGATTCCGGCTTGTCCCGTAGATGGTCTCGCTTTAACCTCGCACACTCTCACACACACACACACACACACACACACACACACACACACACACACACACACACACACACAGCTTTAACCTTACACACGAGCAGATCCGTTTACGCTCTGGAGACGCGTTCGGTCTTTCCACTATCAAATTCCGTCATGTAAATAGGGAATCCGCCATGGTGCGACACACCCATTACTCATTAAGAGAATAGGGACAACCCTTTTAATTTGGTCTCTAGAGTTTGTTTCACACTATAAACTGCTTTGATTTGGAGTGAGAGATACAGGGGGAGTGGCTTTATTGTATCAGATACATGTCACTGCACTGATTGGTCCAGTTTTGGTCTGCGATCTCTAACCCAGAATAAAACCTGCTCTGGAGCAGCTTAGCCGTGTAGCGTAAGTTACCATGATGATGAACACAACTAAAAAACAATTCACTTTCCTGAGCCCGAAAAAGCCACTTTGCTCAAACTAATCTCGAACTTTACCTGTTAGCAACTGAAACCGGCTTTGTGCAACAGGCCACAGGACGTTTTTATTGTTTTACTAGAGACGAAGAACTGCCTTACACTGACAGCTAAATGACAAAACTAACGTCACAGAAGTCAAGTTTATTTCAATATACGTTTGCTTTATCTGAATCTCATTTATTTTAATTATTGGATCTGTAGAAACCTTTTATTCACAAAATCACACATTGTCAGTGAAATGGTAATTTTATTTGTTGTTATTGTACAGATGTACGTTACATACATTACATGTATGTATGTATTATACATCTGTTTATGTAATAACAGGCTTTATGTAACTAAAACAAAAGTAAAAAAAAAAAAAACTGATCAACTTCAGGGAATTGTTTCATATATTAACAAATAACAGATTGATGTTGTTTTTCTACATTTGTTTCCAGTCTCTTTTCATTTTGGTATTTCTTTGAGTAAGCATTCAATCAAAATTATTTTCAATAATTTTCTTTCTTGTTCTCTAACATATAAAACACAAATCTTGTGGCATTTTACAGCAACACTAGTTTATTAGTTAACAAACTACACATTTACTTTATGTGAATCTAACAAAACATTTGCTCGCTGTGACACAGAACAATGCTTTCTAATATGATTCACTAGATTACTTGATGTGGTGAAACTCTTCTCACACTGAGTACAGTCGTACGGCTTCTCTCCAGTATGAACTCGCTCGTGTGATTTCAGGGTTCCAGACCGAGTGAAACTCTTGTCACAATATGAGCACTTGTAAGGTTTTTCTCCAGTGTGAATTCTTTGGTGCTCTTTCAGATGACTAGATGTAGTAAAACTCTTCCCACAGTCAAAGCACATATACTCTCTCACTTCATTGTGTGTTTTCTGGTGGCGTTTAAAACTGTCAAACAGTGTAAAACTCTTTCCACAGAGAGAACACACATATGGCCTCTCATATGAATGAACTTTCAGGTGAACTTTTAGATGTGATGATGTAATAAAATCTTTACCACACTGATCACAGTTAAATGGTCTTTCTCCAGAGTGAATACGCAGATGAACACTGAAAGCTGATGGGTGAGAAAAACTCTTTCCACACTGAGTGCATGTATACGGTTTCTCTCCAGTGTGAATTCGCATGTGTTTGTTAAGGTTTCCTTTCTGTGTGAAACTCTTTCCACACTGAGTGCAGGTGTGCATCTTTTTGGCTTTTGTTCTCTGAATTGTAAAGTTATGATGTTCCTCCTCCACTTCATTCAGTTCTTGTCTTTGCTCTTTCACTCTCACCTGGTCTAAAATACACAGAAATACAGTTAGAATCAGTTCAAGTGAACCCTTATTTAATAGCAGAAAGCAACAGAGAGCAGATCTTTCACTTTTTGTTGTCATTTACTTGGTAATATAGTAAAAATATGTTTGACAACTGCTATATACACTGTTAGACTTTTCTGTAATTTCTACAGTTATTTACTTTAAATCCCCCAGTATTATACTGCTATTTTTGCTTACAGTAAATAACTGTGATTCCCATTGCATCATGGGAATTTTCTGTGACGTCTAACACAACATACAGAGACTTACTGTATTTTTTAAATTTGCTGTATACTACTGTATTTGACGTAACGGTCTCTCTGGCTGGCACCATTCCATTGTGCTTTTTATGTCCAATTTTTTGCCTTACACCGCGTGTCTACAACGCTATAATAGCCAGAGGCTGTCTATATTGGACACATTAAAGCGACCGGACCTTTAATACAAAATGCAAATACCGTACGTCAGAAATATAACGGCGCATCACTATACACTGTCTGGGATTTGTTGTGTCAAGCCAGAGCATCCAGTGTAATATCACGCAACAGTGTTGCGAGTAAGTTACTGTAAAAAACCCTTGAAAAGTCTAACAATGTACAAGGTTATGATCATTTGGATGTATTACTCTCATTTCTCATCCATATACTGCTTACTAATTCACATCTACCAAAGCAGTTAACAATGAAGAATCAAGAATGGACACCAACCTATTTGTTCCTCAGTATCTTCATGTTTTATTCTGGATGGTTCTGGATCTCTCATGTCTTCAATCTCCTCTTTAATAAACTCCATCTTTAACAGTCACACAGATTTCAGCTGCTACTCCTGGAGTTTGTCCTTCTCTTGTAGGATGATGGGAATATTCCCAGTATTTATTGGTGAATTGTTGTGGGAGGGGCTTCACTGCAGGTGTGAACTGTGATCACTGTGTTTTTATCCAATCTGCATTTAAAAAGTACAGAGCCATCATGTTAAACTGCTGCTGAAAAGCCTCTTTGTCTCTAAAAGTTCCCTGTTTTCAGCTCATTCATTATGGTGATGTCTGAGATCTTCTGTAAATTGGCACATTAAGGCTGAAACAAACTACAGCATCATCACCTTCAAAATTTAACTTCAGTTCTTGTCTTTGCTCTTTCACCTCCATCTGGTCTGAAACATATTAAAACATTAAGTTGTTAGAATGAGTTCAAGGAGGATAAATGTGAATTTTCAAGTGAACCCTGATTTAATAACAGAAAACAAGTGAGATCTGTTTATCAAATATTATATTTT
This sequence comes from Abramis brama, assembly GCF_963993115.1. NCBI lineage: Eukaryota > Metazoa > Chordata > Actinopteri > Cypriniformes > Leuciscidae > Abramis > Abramis brama. Next base: position 6,460,855 of record NC_139972.1, read on the forward strand.
TGATATAGGTTTGTAATCCTCTTGTTAATAGTCAAAATGTGAACGACAACTGCTCTACAAGATTATGATATTGTCAGGGTTCTGCCCTGACAGCCTTGTCTGTGTTGTCATGTATTAATGTTTCTTTGTTTGTCTTGTGCTTGAGCACATGGCTGTGTCTTTGTTTGTGTTTGCCATGTGCTCCTCTTGTCCTGCCACCTTGTTTCCTGTTACCACGCCCCCTTGTTTAGTCCATTGCTGCGTTCCAAACCGCATACTTCCCTACTATTTAGTATGGGAAAAAGAGTAGGCGAGCGAAAAAGTATGTAAGAATCCAAAAGAGTAGGCGAGAATTACCTGGGTGACGTACTAATTATCGCGAGATTCGGACTTAAGTGCGTTCGAATATGCCTACTTTCCTACTATATAGTAGGCGAAAACAGTACGTGAAGGAAGCAGTACGTTCGAAACATCAGTATTCATAAAAGAGTAGGCGAGAAGTTCCCGGATGGCTTACTGCTTCCGGCCAGATTTTCGAGTGCTCAACCGATGGATACTCTTCTATCCCAGGAGGCCACGCGAGAGGATTCGTCATTATCAAACATCGCAGAGATCGGCGACGCGGGTGCTTTCAAATGTGAGTAAACACAGTTCCTTTTGTTAAAATTGCATGTGTTGAACTACTGTAGAGTAAACTGTTGAATTGTTGAAGGTGTAAAGACGTTACACAGTATAGTATAGTTGTGATTTTGCTGTAAAAACACGTTTTATTATGTATAACGTTAGCTAACAGGGGAGCTCCAGTAAAGACACGTAAGTTACATGTCTCTAAAGTGGAGTTACATAAACCATATACATCTTAAAGACGCTTATTTTAAATGTCTGTTTACATCTGACAGGAAAATCTTGAAATATCACAATATGAAATTACGGTGGCCGAGAGAGCTCAACGCGCTGCAACTGAAGAAAACACATGCAAATAGAAAAACACCTGCAAATTAAGAAAACATCTTCATCAGTTTCACAACACATGTGTGCTCCAAATACTCACAACACAACCAAATACAGAAACGCGCTGCAAAAGTTCACAACACAAACAAATACAGAAACGCGCTGCAAATAGGACAGAACACAACGGAAATGTTTCCGGGGAACCCAATAAGTGACGGACCCGGCTGGGACGTGCTTACAGCTGTCTACTTTTATTATTATTTAATTTTTTGCAAAACATACAGAGATGACACGTTTATGACATACAACTTTGTATACAATATACAAAATGTATTTACAATATGTTCAATGTCATAGGAATACTAAAAAGAACAATGAGCTGAAGACTAAAATAAATAAATAAATAAATAAAGAGAGAGAAAAAGAACATGAGGGAAAGACATTAATCTATACATCAGTTACATTGTACACATTTTTTCATGTAATGTTAAAATAAGTTTCATAAGAAATGTTAGAATGCAGCTAGGGTCCAAATATGAGACGGCAAGTTTTAAAGTTGAGACACTCACACACAGATATAACGCATATTATAAAAACTTTGTTGTATAAAATGTATATTTATTTGCAACAGTTATGTTAACAGCAATAATACTATATTTCTGGTAAGAACAGCTATTCAGCTGATGGACACGCGCTGCGTTGTCATGGGAACATCCCAGGTGAAAATAACAGGGCTGCCAACTTTTGAGTTTAGCTTGGAGTGAGATTTGTAAAATGTATGTAAAAACAAATATTGCATCACAATAAGTGTAATTGTGAATTGTGATTGTCAAAACATTTGGTAACTAAATAGAATTGTATGCAGTTTAGTGACAACATGTTACAATGACTGGTAGGATACAGTTTTTATTATTGCTTGACAAAAATTTCAAGATTTCAATTCCATTCTTGTGATTTGATTCCGATTTTGATTCAGTATTGACTAATTTGGATACATGTTTATTTTAAATTTTATTTAAAAAATGAATCTCACCTAATGCTGTAAACATAGAGGGCCCAATCTGCTGGTATTTTTAAAGGTTAAAAATAAATTAAATATAATGCAGTTTTTGTTATAATAACAATTATTTAATGACATAAGTACAAATATAATAAAAATGTAATATAGTTCTCAGCAAAATCTCCTCTAGCTATTTTTTCTATTCAATTAACATATGGTCATTAAATGGCTTTCCTGAGGTAAATGTAACGTTATGTGACATAATTGTTCTCCTGCTGTTATAGTGACCTCTTTCCGTGGTTGAAAAACACTTAATGGTTGATATTATGTATACTTTCGGTAAGTTGTACTTCATCTTTAAATAAAAAAGTAACAGGTGATCGGTTCACGTGCACTTGAACTGAGGCGCTCAGCGATCTGTCACGTCACATTTACAAGCGTCAAACGTATTTTTGTCTGAATTTCGTAATAAAATTGACGGAATCTAAGAGCTGAGAATTAGTTTAATATTAAAAGTACCTCTTTGCTCCGCAATTTTTCTGTGCGTGAGAAAATGGATGTGTGGCGTGAGAGCGTGTGAAAAGTGTCAATTGCGTGAGTCTCACGCTCAATGCGTGAGAGTTGGCAGCCCTGAAATAATGAGGAAATTACGTTGTCTTTCGTTGCTCCCTTCATCAACATAATGGCACACAAGTGCCCCGCTCCCTCCAAAGTGCCCAATTCAAGGGCTCTGCCGGAGAGTAGGGCATAGGTAAAGCTCACGAGCAATAAGCACGTCCCAGCCGTCCGTCCGTCACTTATTGGGTTCCCCGGAAACATTTCCGTTGTGTTCTGTCCTATTTGCAGCGCGTTTCTGTATTTGGTTGTGCTGTGAGTATTTGGAGCACACATGTGTTGTGAAACTGATGAAGATGTTTTCTTAATTTGCGGGTGTTTTTTCTATTTGCATGTGTTTTCTTCAGTTGCAGCGCGTTGAGCTCTCTCGGCCACCGTATGAAATAGACATCTGAGTGATGAATGTGTGCTATTATGTAGAACAAATCTATAAAGTAACTAACGTTAAACATAAGTTATCTATTTTATTTGTCAGTTTAGTAGTTGATAAATTGAGGAACATTTATGTTGGATAAAAAGTTAAAACAACCTCAACATGTAAATGTAGTGTTGAGTTCATAAATCACAGAGGTAATGTGAATCTTGTCTGGATGTTACAGGGTCAGATGAACAGATGTGTGTTTATCTGGTGGAGAGTGGCTCATGAAGGCTTTGAGTGAGTATACTACAGAAATTAATAACAACTATTTAAATCTTAAGTTGTAGTTTATTTTAATTATTGTAATTTCAAACAGAGCTATTACAGCACCTTTCTGATTCTTGATTTCTGTGCATTTGCTGCAGATCTTTTGTGGTGGAGCAGGACCTGCAAGGAAAGATGATGGCGGCATTTGTGGAAAAAAAGCGTTTTGTCTTCTGCGGTTAAAATTACTGCTTTTGTGTTATGTTTGTGCATTTTGTAGGATCTGAAATGTCAGCAGGCTGGTGTGAGCACTGAGGATGAGGAGCCCAGAGGCCATATATATATATTATGGGTTTGCATACATAATATGAGATTTTTTACACAGGAAAAAAGAACCTACAAGGTTGAATATCTTAATATATATTTTCTTAAATAATTCATTATAATACATTTTAAAAAAGCATTTTTTGTTATTTATAGGCCTGAGGGATGAAACGACAGTTAAATTCAACAAGAAAAAGAGGAAAAAATAAAGCAGTTAGCCACTTTTGCTTGTGGATGAAAATGTTTGGATATAAAAAAATAATAATTAACAACATATTCAAGAGATGACAATTTTGGGATTTCGTAATAAAAATAAATAACATCGTTAAGGATAAAACATTGGGTCACATTAGTAGGGTTAAATATAAGAACTTAAATCAACCCTAAATGTATTCACAAAATAAATGGGCAGCAGTTTCTTCAAAAAGACCACAAAATGAGCAAGTTTAATCAATATCAAGATATTTACAGATAGATGAATTAAACGTGTCCGTTCGAATCTTTTAAGTTGTTGCGCGTGTGATAACGCGTCGTAGGTCACATGATAACGTCAACATGGCAGATGTCCGGTTCGCATTCATACTCAATGAGATCTGGCTATAAAGTACCTACTCTTTTAGCGCTCGTTAAGTAAGTACTTACTGAAATTAAATACCTACTCATTGAGTATGCGGTTTGGAACGCAGCCCATGTCTTGCCCTCATTTCACTAATTGTGCTCACCTGATCCCCATGTGATATTGTGCCTCTTTCCCTCATGTCTTGGCTGGTTCGTTTTGTGTGTTCTATGTGTGTATGCAGTTACTACAGAAATTGACAGTCAGTGCTAGTGTAGATTTAGTTGTCTTGTTGGATTATTTTTGTTTTATTCATTTCTATTTTCTTTGTCCCTGGTTTTTAGTCTAGTTCTAGTTAGTGATGGCCAAATGAAGCGTTTCGAAGCATTATTGCTTTCTGATACAATTGTGTCGAAAATGGTTCATTACTCGAAGCTTCATTTAGATAGAAATTGCAGCACCATCTCCTGGTGAAGTAAATGTAATGCAACAAAGCTGACAACCATAAAATGCAAGTAACGCCCCGTTTATTACGTGTTTACCGAGGCGATCAAAGCTGAAACAGTGTTAGTGCTGTGAAACTCATTTATGTAGGTGAATTTTACAGATACTAATGAATTTCATGTGTTTACCTTGATAATAAAACATTAAGCATGATGTGTGTGTGTAATTATTTCTTTAGACAAGGACAGAAGATCAGACCAGCTTAAAAAAAGTTGGAAACCATCACAGAAATTCTAATGGTTTCTATTAAAATAGGAACCATTGGCTTTTACCATTTAAACCACTACATAATTCTTTTTTTGTAGTGTGTTTGGGACATATTCCATTTGGATTTAATGCCCCACCAATACAACCCAACACATATCAGTAGACCCACAGAGACCACTATAATTCCCATTACAACCAATAAAATTCCCATTAAAACCATTAAATCCAATAGAATTTCTGTAATGGTTTCTATAGGTTTTTTTTACCTTCACTTTTATAAGAAATACAGCCGCCAGGTTTCAAACCTGTCAACACTGGATTGGGCTGTCAAAGCAGTCAGGTGGTTCACTACAGGAGTGAACCAGTGTGTTTGCTTCAGAAGTCATTTTCACGTGACTAGTGACGTAATGATAAATGCTCCAAAGCAGTGGTTCATTGCAAGGACCGTTCGAGTTTGAAGCAAGCTTCGGAGCGTCGGTGTCAGACGTAACATCACTAGTTCTAGTCTTTATTTTCTTGTTCTCTCAAGCCTTGGTTTTACTTCTTATTTAAGTTATTTATTTTTCTCTAGTTCTCTGCAAGGTTGCAGTCTTGTTTATTTATTATTTTATTTACCTTATTTTCTCCTTTTGCTACCTCCAGTTATTAATTAGTCTTTTGTTTTCCTAGTTATAGTTGTTGGTTTTTTGTTTCTGTTATCTCTTGTGTGTACGTCTTGTGTTGGTTGCTGCCCTGCATCATGTTCTTCCTTGGTCATTGAGACTTCTGTCCTGGCAAGCCACTCTAGTGCCTAGTGTTGTTTCATCCCACCTATGCCAAGCCTATGGTTCCTTTAGCTGCTGTCAAGTTTCCACTGTTTCCAAAGTGCCTGGGTTTGTCTAATCCCTGACCAGCCTGTTCTCCAGTTGTCACCCGATTCGAACGTTATCACTCGATTGAATGGGCGTTATCAGTTGTTATCAGCTTATAGATATTGGCCAGAAGGGGGCCTCCTGTGCCTACTGGTAGGTGCAGAAGGCTGTTATCATCCATCCACATGGTTAAAGGTACAATATGTAAGAATTTTGCATTAAAATATCCCATAATCTCAAGGCCAGTGTTATATATTTTGTTAAGTTGATTACTTACAATATCCCAAATGTTTCCAACTATTTTTAAATCATGAGAAAATTGCGATTTTAACCAAGGAAACGGGGCGTTAGAGTCGCCAGTCAATCGCGTCATATCCGCGTTACCCTCGGTTTCCGCTCGTACTGTGTGGAGTCCTGGACAATTGCGGAAGTTGTAGTTGTAGCGTCTATCAAGCAACACACGTTAGGATGACGCGGGCGGCAACGTTGGCATATTTCTAGCTTGATATTTTCAGGTAAGACCATTAAAATGATTTAAGTTATTTAAATGAGCATTTAAACTGCAATTAATTAGCCAATAAGGGAAAACAATACATAAAATGGTATTGCGTGATCGTGACATGATTGTTGACATGAGATAACCGTATTGTGATGTGTCTGCAGACGTTATAGGCTAGGCCCTATTACGTTATTAGCCTGTCGTTACGTTACATGCTTTATGTGAACATTCGTTGGTAATAAGCAGGTTTTTACGTCTGAAGCTAATGGGGGAATTTAGTTTCTAGTTAAACGCAAAGTTAAACTGTAAAAATGACTTTTTACACACTGACAGTAAGGCTTATTGGATATTGTGTATGCTCTAACGCTTCACTGAAGCCATATCATAGGCCTAACGCTACCCATATTGACTTGAGTGAAGTATTCAAGCCCAAGACGTATTTTATGGCTTTTTGGAAACCTTGGGATCTTGATCTTGACTTGACTAGAATGTAAAATAAAGTTCTGTGGGTTTGAACAAAGCTTGGCTGGATTTGATCCCACACGAGTAAGCTTACAATTACATTAATGCAAAAGATGAACACTGGCAATCTATTAGAATTAACGTTAACATTAAATATACTGTGGTGTCTGTTTGTGTCACATTTATTGCTGTCCTCGACATTGAACTTGAAAAATAAAACCCAAAGGCACAGGTCTGCCTGTCTGTTTATCTATTTGTCTGCCTGCCTGTTACATTAATATCTCTTTACCTAACTTTTTTTTGGCTCCCTTTACAGCATACATTTCCAGCGGGTTGCAAGGACTTCTGTGGCAAGTTTGTTTTATTACTTCCATGCTCTATGCCTTTGTTGAACAATCCAAAATTTGGTTTTGGGCTGTTTAGAATTAATTGTTCAAAAATCTGTCTTGTGCAAGTTTCTCTCTGTTTATGTTTTAGATTGAAGATGGCCCAGAGAGGTAGAGATGGCGAGAGATGGCCCAGAGAAAGAAAAAGCTAGTCAGTAATAAATCAGTAATAAAAAGAGACAGTGTTGCAGATCATACCATCGTTCTCAGACACTCTTGCCTAATGCTTCTGGATTAGCAACTGTAAGGCTAGTTGCTAATCCAGAAGCATTAGGCAAGAGTGTCTGAGAACGATGGTATGATCTGCAACACTGTCTCTTTTTATTACTGATTTATTACTGACTAGCTTTTTCTTTCTTTGTTATTCAACAAGAGAGAACTCCCATCAATGGGAATCAAAAGGAAACACTGAAATCATTTAAGGATGGAATGACACGAGTCGGTTCAGAATTAATACCAAGAGCTGCGTCGGCTACTGGTTTGGACACCAGTGTCATAGAAGTAAGGTTTACTTTAGTGCCACACTAACAAACAACATGTCAAATAAATGAATGAAGTGTTTTGTTAACATTCAGTTTAATTGGTGTAATACCCTTTCGCTATTTTTTTTTTTTTTTTTTCAGAACTGGATCGGTAATTACAAAAGATCACAAATGACTAATGCTTCGTCTGAGCCCCGGCCATCAAAGGCCAAAGTTCACATTAGAGGAGGATTACATTTGAAATAGGTAAGTGACATGACCAGTGGTTGTCTTTCTCCACTTGTGTTTTGGCAGTGGTGAAAATAAGTTAACTAAAGAATAATACAACTTTTATTCTCGCCGGCGCCGCCATGTCGTGGAGATGCTGTGTTTTCCGTTCAAAAGCCAAACTACTTTTGCCTTCCAAGGGCTGTTCCAGAACAGTACAACCCAAATATTTAACTGACTGTTTCTAGCACCTCAGAGCACAGATCGGTTTTGGGTCTTTGTCTTTTCTATGATTCATTGATACTGCTGTGTGATTAATTATTTTTCTCCAGTAATGCAGAAAGGCCAATTATTTGTTATGCTCATGTGACCCCTAGGGTCAATCACAAGTTGACAACCAACAATCTGAATTTTAGATGTTTACAAGCAGGCTATCCCAATAAAGGGAAATAAAGGAGAGAGAGGGACTGGAGTATTATAAAAATAAAAACAGTTTATTTTATTTTTCTCAAGTTAGACACACATGAAAAACAGACCTTAGGCCTCTGGGCAACAAATTCAAGGACGGCACTTTCAACAAAGTGCAAAATGAAGATATTTGAATAAATAGTACTCAATAAAAATTCAGCAAAACTCAAACAAACACAGAATAAATAAGGCACATCACAAATCACATGCACAAAAAAACAAAAAAAGTAATTTACACTCAGCAAACCAGTGACCACACAACAGAGTTGTTACCCCCCAGGATATTGCACCAACCCAATGGCCTAAGATACAAACATTACATACACAAACATGAAATATACAGCAATATGCACAAGGGAGAGAGAGAACACACACACACACACACACAACAGTGGCCAAGATGGCATATGACGATCCTCCTGCAAAGAAAACAGTTACGATATCATACAAGCAATTATACAGGTCAAATCAAAGCTATGCCTAATTTGAAGCCTGTGCATCCATGGGCTAAAAATTACTTAAACCGTAAAAGGTCTTCAATTAAATATCAACAGTTGGAACAGGGCAGGGTGCTAAAGTAGCCTACATTACCAACCTGTATGAATGCAGACCGCAGCGTCGAGCCAAGAGCTTGTTAAGTTGTAATACTGTAGCGATCGCTTTATTCCGTCTGGTTTTTACTCGCACATTCCCAGGCCAAACTAGAATACAGACATGGCGAGTCAACATGACTACCTACATATGAACAAGCGTTCCGTGACAAAGATGTACACACGTGAGGGAGAAAGGAAGCCAATGAACTTACATTCTCAGCACAACAAACAGCACTCGGCAAACTTGTAGTGGTCGCACTCTAAACCAGTAACTAATATAAACAGAACACGAATCAATGAGAGCTCATTATGACCAGTGCCTAAGAAAAAAAAAGCTGAACGCTGCTCATAAGTAAAGGCAGAGAACTTACATTTTCGTTGAAACACGCAGACACAATTCGTAGCCAATGAGGACTCGTGAAGACAAGGAGCTGGATGTAACCACGGCACTGAATAACCGCACAAACACCGAGTCAAGCTACAAAACAATGCAATAGTCTGAATCAAATCAGATCCATGCCAACCATGTTTTCACAAGGAGGCTAAAATACATTTAAGCATGAACTCACATCAACTCGTACAACCAACCAAGAGTCCAAGGAACCAAGAGTCTGTAGCACAACACTAATCAGAGAAACCGCCAGCTTGCTGGATTTAAAGGTGCAGCGCCAAACAGCCACCACCTGATTCAATCAAGGCGCAATTCCCGCTGCCTACGTCCTACCCGCCATAGATATCATATATAAACGCTAGATGTCTTATGGCGCAGTCACTTCCGGCATCACCGTTCGGCCATCTTGTCACAGTGAAGCTGTGAATTAAGGTGAGTGATCAGCATGCACACAAATCCTCTTATCTCGCTGAAATATTTTGATGGATTTACAAACGGTTTGGTTTCTTACAAACGTTATTAACGTGGCTATAATTCCGAATGCTTGAACATGTATGTTATAATTATTCATATGTATGTAGTGTCATTACATCTCTGACGTTTATAACAAACCAAACCGTTTGAAAATCGGTAGAAAATTTAGCAAGTTATGGTTATTTAAAAGTATATGCACCATTAAACGAGTGAGCGAGCACACTGTGGCAAGATGGCCGCCGTGTGCGGACGTCGACCTCCATTGGCCAGCAGCGCGCACGAGACATCTAGCCTTTATATATGATATCTATGCTACCCGCTACACTCATATTACACAATTGTTTTGTTTTGTTGTTTTTTCTCTAAAAATATCAATCAGATGCAGCCCAATGCAACCCCACTGACATGGCAGAGGGAATGTCCGAGCACATGGGTGCAGAAGGTACGCTGAGTTGTTTTTATTTTATCTTTAAATGCATAACATTAAACTTAAGAAGCATAGTTTACTAGATATGTAACTGGTCATTGCACAGTACATTTAACTACTGTATACATTATTGTAGTAATATTAAATCAAAAGATGAAATTTACACCTTTGTGTGATGGTTTAATGTTTTCATATCACCAGATACAGCAGATGGCATCCAGACGAAGGCAGTGGAGGAAATTTTAGAGGCCATGTGTGAAAATGGTATTTCTTGTATTCGTTAGACATTTTACCAAATGCTACAATTTATTGCTTTAGTATTTGGTATTGCTTTAGTTCAAGCTTAGAACAATTGTTCTGAGAAGTCTGCCATTGACATTTAACACAAAGAGAAAAGCTCACTTGTTTGAAAATTACAATTTATAAATGCAGTATTTATCCAGGTGACATTAAACGGCATATATACGGTTGATATTCTGATAATTTTACACTTTGAATTGACTGAATTGAATTTATATGCAAATAATGGGACTGTCTATTTTAATCAATGATTTACTAATTAACTATTGACAGTATAAATGCTGACAAATTGAATTATGAATTTGTAATCAAGTTGTTGTGTTTGTTTTATGTACTTTAGGTGTACAGCAGATGGAAGAGTCCTCAGAATCAGCCATTACTATAGTCATCGTGATGATCGCAGATAAAGGTACTGTATCTTTCCACATATTCCTTTGGCAACAGTTAAAAATGAACAAGCTGCCTTTGAGATGTTGCTTTAAATATGGTGATGAGTATGATTTCGACTAACTGGCTTGACTTCCAAAATATTTTTCTTTTGGTAGATGGAGGCAATTTGTGCTGTGTCTGCCATTTTGATAAGAAGAACGCAAGAAAGAAGTGGCGTTCATGGTCTCAGTGCACAGTGTGCCAATCATGGTCACACACTGCATGTGACTTTAAAAAGAACATGTGCCTTCACTGCCAGTGTCAAAACACCATGCAAACACCCTGAAGATGTATCTTGTTTTGAGTTGGTTTTACTGTGCTGATGGCCACCCACACCCACACCATGCATATGCTTCAAATGTATTGTAATGACTACACTTCACATGTAAGAAGATCTTTTTTGTTATTTTCATTCACCCCAATTTGTATTTATTATTGTCGTTTGTTGGCACCATTAATGTGATCTCCTTTAAACAGGGCTTATGTGGGAACCAATAAAGTTATATTGTACTGAATTGAGTATACATGTTTTTTTATATATAAATCTGTATTTTACAGCTGTATTTTAAAACGGCTGGGTTTTAGCAAGTACCTCACCATAGTATTCAAAACAGTGGGTTAGAGTATGACTTCATTCTCCTGTTTTGAAATACTGACCTTTAAACATCACCTTGGTGCATGTTTGAAGGCTTATAATTATACGTTTAAAATCTGATTACATGTGTTTACAACACCCCTAAACTCCTCACTGTACTCTCAATTCACTATTTACAACCTCCAATTCTAAGAAAAGCACTAATGTTTTAAAAACTACAATTCCCTAAAGGTAAGCAATGCAGCTTGATACAAATCAGCAGTACAGTTGTAGTTTTTCTTTTTTTAAACATAGCTATTACTCATTATGGGAAAGTTGTATTGTAGAGTCAATACACCTGCATGTTCCCTTTTAGTTTTACAAAGATAGTTGCTTCAGAAGATTCAAGATTCAATAATTTATTGTCATTTAAACTCAGTCAAAGGGGATTTGGTTTGGTGAGCTCAAAAAAAAAAAAAAAAAAATCTTACACATTGACCACATTTGTACATTTCAATAAATAAGTAATATCACAATATGGTGTTTTATATTATTTTCACATAAAATAATGATATTAGACAACATTGAAAATGTAAATCTCCTGTAATCACAGGAAGGTTGAACTCAGCACCAGGTGAAAGACAGACTAACAGAGATCAGGATAATTTCTTTGGATTCAGAAAGTGTATGAAGTGCTTGTACACATAACAGGTTTGAATATACAGTCTGAGGATTTTAGGCCAGTTGGGACTTTTTTCTACTCTGAGAAGCTTTGTAAATAAAGGCCCTGCCCTGTCCTGTCATACCAGTGCTTACAGTCCTAGTTATCATTGTCATCCTCATCCTCATCATTATCACCATCATCATTGTATACCAGTGTCTGTATGCTTGACATGGGGAGGGCCTGACACAAGTAGGGGTTGTCTACAGGAACAATGTCTGGTACATGTGGGTGAAACATCACAGTGGCTTGATGATGTTTTCTTTTCAGCTGTTGGAGACGTTGGATGAGAGCAGCTTGTTCAAAAGGCTTCTCTGTTATTTGACCAATCGCACCCTTCAACGTCATCACCGATCACGTGCCAAGGAGGAAAAGCAGGTGCACCCAGGGGGGCAGGGTTTTCTATTATTTTGAAGTTTCCCCGGGCGCCGCCATTGGCTAGCGGACCCTCACCTGCTGTTAGCATCCCATTGACTCCCATTCATTTTGGCGTCACTTTGACAGCGAATAACTTCACATCTGAGGCATTTAAAGACTCCATTTGTCCATTATTTATTTCTAAAGAAACACTAAAATGTATAAAAGGCTCCATTACCTTGTAGCTTCTGTTATGACCCCGTAGAAGCAATTTTTGTAAAAATAGGCTAACGATTGCGTCATAACCACGCGACTCTCTGTCGCACAGCAGAGAATTACCGTATGGACGGGAGGAGAAGCTCGCGCGCAATCGGGGGGACGTGGAGGCAAAATGACAAAGTAATTAATCAGAATACTTAGCAAAAGTGTCTCCTGCTCCAGCTCATGGACACCTCCTACTCGCACTCTCCGTCTCTGCAAGTTTCAGAAGGGAATGATTCAGATTTCTCTTGGCACAGCTACTAGAAGACAGACGGGTTGCTCACGTCACATCTACGTCGTCAAGCTCAGTTTGAGTCTGCGCAGTACGCTCGACCAGGAAGTAAGAGTTTCTAATTGACTTCACTTTGTCTCCGTTGAATCCAATGGGGTCGCTGTGTCCATTTATTTTACTGTCTATGGGTGCACCGAGCAGATGCAATGAACGCGAGCTGTTCCAAGATGAGTCCACTTTATCGCACGTTTGTTGGCAGTATCTGAATATTACTGATGTAATATAGTGAATAGAAAGTAAGTGTATTTTGTCAGTTTTTCCTCAGAATATGCCGATCGTTCATGCCGCGATTCAGATGTATCTAGCGCCATAATAATCTGTGTTATCTAAGTAATACTGCCGTCCTGTTATCCCTTTCTCAGTAGCCATAATAGCTACTGCAAGTAATACACACAATTTACAGTAAAATATGACAATGTGTTTGATTATTTCGTGATTTATGAGTACATGTTATCATTGATTTAAATGTGATCAGTCACCATAAATGTGCTAAGGGCGCCATCTAGCGGACTTATACAGAATGTCTGTTATATTTGTGTTCCTATCACTCATTTAAGTTTATTTCTGTATTTTTATTTCCAGAACCACACCTGTTAAATTGAAATTATCATCAGTAAACACTTTCAAAGAGATTTGGAGTCTGCAGAGTGAATTCACTACATTTGATGTCATTACACAGTTCTGACCGACTGTCTGCAGGGGTTCGAAATAACCCGAATTAGCATAAACTTAAACCTCAATTACACAGCTCTTGCACCAGGCTGATCTATCTCTTTGATGGCAGAGCACAGAAAGACACGCTGCTGATGGAGGTGTTCAGTTACAGTTCTCATTTCCTGGTATAGCATGCGCTTTCCCTCAGCTGCCCGAGTCTTCATATGTAAGGCATCAATCCCTCGCCTTTTTAGACTCTACAAAACATTATCTTCTTCAATCTGGAAGACAAAAGAAATAAAAAGTGCTAAGTCTTGTTACCAGGTGGTTTCTAAAATGATGGGCAGGTAGCTGTGGTTAGTAAGTGGTTTATTTTAGCAAAATACTCTCTATAGTTCTTTTTTTCTAGCCAACTAACCTGCTGGCTTTCCTGAGGTAAATGTTATGTGACATAATTGTTCTCCAGCTGTTTTATTGACCCCTTTGTTTGATTGATTGGTCGTATGATTATGTATGAGGAATATACATTTCGGTAAGTTGTAACTGTAACTATATCTTTCAACAGAGTTCATTCGTGTTTATTTACTATTAGCTATAGAGATGATCGGTTCACGTGCCGCTAGGGATCTGTCGCGTCACATTTACAAGCGCCAAAACGGTATTTATTGTTTGAATTTCGTAATAAAAGTGACAGAATCTGATAGCTGAGTTTTTTTTATATCATAAGTAACCTGCTCTGTCTAGTCTGTCGGTCTCCGTGTCCTCTTTGCTTTGCGATTTTTCTGTGACAATGGATGTGTGGCGTGAGAGCGTGTGAAGTGTCAGTTGTGTGTGTCTCAAAGTGAATGCGTGAGAGTTGGCAGCTCTGTTTTATGTATTTTTTCCCCTTATTGGCTAATTAAATGCTCAGTTTTATCATTTTAATGGTCTTACCTGAAAATATCAAGCAAGAAATATCGCAACGTTGCCGCCCGCGTCATCCAGTAGATTTCCCGATTACCGTCGAGCTGGATTCCTGTGGGACTGGATCTGGAGTCTTCTGTATTTGTCGGTTAACCATGTGGATGGATGATAACAGCCTTCTGCGCCTACCAGTAGGCACATGAGGCCCCCTTCTGGCCAATATCTATAAGCTGATAACAACTGATAACGCCCATTCAACATTCGAAACGGGTGGTTGTGTGCCCTGCTCTATTGTTTGGACTGTTCCACCTGTGTTTTGTCTTTGTCAATAAATATCACTCCCCATTCATTCTGCGCCTGGGTCCTCCCTTCTCTGAATCCTGACAGATACACTACCGGTCAAAAGTTTTAGATCGGTAAGATTTTTAATGTTTTTAATCTCTTCTGCTCACCAAGGATGCATTTATTTGATTAAAAATACAAACAAAAACAGTCATATTGTGAAACATTATTACAATTTAAAACAGCTGTTTTCTATGTGAATATATAGTAAAGTGTAATTTATTCCTGTGTTCAAAGCTGAATTTTCAGCATCATTACTCCAGTCTTCAGTGTCACATGATCCTTCAGAAATCATTCTGATATGATGATTTGATGCTCAAGAAACATTCATGATTATTATCAATGTTGAAAACAGTTTTTTATATTTTTATTTCATGATGCTATGATGAAAAGAAAGTTCAAAAGAACAGCATTTGTCTGAAATGGAAAGCTTTTGTAACATTAAACACTACCGTTCAAAAGTTTGGGGTCAGTAAGAATTAAAATTTTATTTTTGGGGGAAATAAATAAAATAAATCAATACTTTTATTCATCAATGATGAGTTAAACTGATCAAAAGTTACAGTAAAGACATTTATAATGTTAGAAAATATTCTATTTTAAATAAATGCTGTTCTTTTGAACTTTCTATTCATCATAGAATTTTGAAAGAAAAAAAAATATTCAACTGTCTTCAACATTGAAAATAATAATGAATGTTTTTTAGCTTAAATTCATCATATTAGAATGATTTCTGAAGGATCATGTGACACTGAAGACTGGAGTAATGATGCTGAAATTTCAGCTTTCATCTGAGGAATAAATTACATTTTTAAATATATTAAATTAGAAAACAGTCATTTTAAATTGTCATAATATTTCACAATAATACTGTTTTTTTAATTGTTTTTTTTTTTTTTATCAAATAAATGCAGCCTTGGTGAGCAGAAGAAACTTCTTTTAAAAACATTAAAAAAACTTATCGATCTAAAACTTTTGACCAGTAGTGTAAGTGCATTTATATTCCTAGATTATCTGCTTATTTTTCACAGCTCTTATGATTGGCATCTACAGGTGCTGGTCATAAAATTAGAATATCATCAAAAAGTTGATTTATTTCAAGAATTCAACTTAACAGGTGAAACTAATATATTATATAGACTCATTACATGCAAAGTGAGATATTTCAAGCCTTTATTTGTTATAATTTTGATGATTATGGCTTATAGTTTATGAAACCCACGAAATCAAAATCCCAGAAAATTAGAATATTACATGAAATCACACAGTAATTACACAGTAATACCATGGTCATTGAACCTGGTTTTGGTTCTTTTGGCAGTGTGGACAGGTGCAAATCCTGTGATAATGAAGTGAGGATGAAGGAAAGATCAGAGGATAAAGAACAAATTGAAGAACAACAGACAGAAAGCAAAGAGTATAGAAGTACCAAGAGGCGAAACTCCGTTGCAGTTTTGACAACAGCCACTAGGTGGCGCTTCGGTAGCGCGGCCGCCATTTTGGACTGAACCAACAGCTTTACCGTTAGCACAACTACCGTATACAGCATTAACATTATGTCTGGAAATAATTGGAAACAAAGAAAACAGTGTTCTGCCATCAACTGCAACAACTACCAGTGTACAACCAATGAACTAGCATGTCATAGATTCCCCAAAGATCCAGAGAGGTAAAGTAGAAAAGGTTTTTATTAACTTTAAAGTGAGCTAACGTCAACGATAACTTATAAAAATGTACAAATTTAAAAATATAATTATTTATATTTTATATAATATATATATATATATTACAAAATATATTTTACTCTAGAACTGCAAAAAAATCAAAGCAAAAAATCTGAAGAAGTTGTGTTCCACATTTTAGGTTGATATGTTGATATCTCGCTCCCTCACCCTTTCTGCCGTGTGCTCTACACGGTTTGGAGCTGCGCGCTCTTGCTCGCTCTAGATTCCGGGAGATTTTAGCTAATTTGCGTGCATCAGAGAGCCGCTATCAATATGCGGGAGACTCCCGGAACTTCCGGGAGACATGGGATGTCTGCTATAGAGATATTAAAAACTAGAAACTACTATTTAGTTCA
Organism: Abramis brama; assembly: GCF_963993115.1. Taxonomy (NCBI): domain Eukaryota; kingdom Metazoa; phylum Chordata; class Actinopteri; order Cypriniformes; family Leuciscidae; genus Abramis; species Abramis brama. Next base: position 6,477,766 of record NC_139972.1, read on the forward strand.
TTTAACCGCTTTTGAATTTGAACCGGTTATCGTTCAATACTATGACAGCTGTGTTGCGTTCAGTCCAAGATGGCGGAGCTGCAGCTCTGCGCATGGGTGCGTTTGTTGCAATGGAACGTTCTATTGAGTTTCGCCTCTTGGTACTTCTATACTCTTTGCAGAAAGTGGAGAGGGAGAACCAGAGAGACCTGTTGAGGAAGGAGACATGAAAGTGACAAAAAAGACTAAACAGGCAAAGAAAAGAATGAGTAGTGCACTTAAGATGAATGAAATGGAAGAGAGAAGAGAGATAGAGGGAGTCGTATTAAAACCAGAATGGTGAGTAGAAGAAGATGGGCTGAAGCAAAGACTCTAGATATATGAAAACATTACACTCCTATATTACTCATTAATAGTAATGCCCAACATGGCAAATTAATCCAACCTTCTAAATAAAAGAGCAAATTGTTGATTAGAAAAGTTAACACGTCATCCCAACTGCTGTTAGAAGCTCCGATTACTATAGAAATAGACAGTATTCAGAGATTCTTGTGTATGACTGCTTATGGGCTGCTCCAGCCTGAACATGTTTATATATATATAAAATAACATCAACAGCGCAGATGTCCGGTTCGCATTCATGCTCAATGTGATCAGGCTATATAGCACCAGCTCTTTTAGCGCTCGTTAAGAAAGCACTTATTGAAATCAAGTATCTACTAATATGCGGTTTCGAACGCAGCCAGGCTTTTATTAATGGGTCATTGAATCTTTGACTCAAACTGATTTGTTCAAAACGCTGAATCATTCAGTAATGAAAACACAGTTATGTGTTCCTGTGAGAGGCTTTATGGTTCTGCTGTGATCTTTATTTGGAAGTATTTTTCACTGCTGAAATAGAACAAAAACAGTCTAAAGCGTCTAAAATGTAAGTAACTTAATATTAATTTCTTGTTTATTGAACTGTCATTAAATCAGTGTCATATTTTCAATCGTGATGGTATTCAGCACTCTTGGACGTGTGATGTTGCTTAACTGTATCATATGTTATAAATATAAAAACTCCACGTGATTTTTTTCCAAAAGTTGGCAGATATTTTCTTTACCAATAATAATTAACAAATTTAATTAAATTTTAAATGAACAAATATAGTAAGTAAACAACAATAGGCCAAGTTTAGAAAAACATTTATTATTAAGACCTTAAAAAATATTTCTGCATAAATTTGTCTCACACCAACTATATCATGTTTGTCCTCAATAAACTCCAATCTTCATCCCCCATTTGTTATTTTACATTACATTTTGCTAACTTTGTGACACATTAGTATTATAAGAATATTTTCTTAAACACTCAATGAAGTTACATATTCAAATGCCCTGCCAGAGCATAATGGGTCGCAAAATTTCCCTCAGAAGGAATTTACTTGAATGTATTTGACATGAAAATGAATTGTTGCTCATTGTGTCGACTTCTTACAACATATCTTCATGTGAGTCAGAAGGCTTTTTTTATGTTTGAAACTCTTCTCACACTGAGTACAGTGATACGGCTTCTCTCCAGTATGAACTCGCTCGTGTGATTTCAGGTTTCCAGACAGAGTGAAACTCTTGTCACAATATGAGCACTTGTAAGGTTTTTCTCCAGTGTGAATTCTTTGGTGCTCTTTCAGAAAGGCAGATGTAGTAAAGCTCTTCCCACAGTCAAAGCACATATACTCTCTCACTTCATTATGTGTTTTCTGGTGCAGTTTAAAACTGTCCAGCCTTGAACAACTCTTTCCACAGAGAGAACACACATAAGGCTTCTCGTCTGAATGAACTATCAGGTGTTTTTTTAGATCTGATAATGAAATAAAATCTTTACCACACTGATCACAGTTAAATGGCTTTTCTCCAGAGTGAATGTGCAGATGATAATGGAGACCTGATGTATGAGAAAAACTCTTTCCACACTGAGTGCATGTATACGGTTTCTCTCCAGTGTGAATTCTTAAGTGTCTGTTAAGGGTTCCTTTCCGTGAGAAACTCTTTCCACACTGAGTGCAGGTGTGCGTCTTTTTGGCTTTTGTTCTTTGAATTGTAAAGTTATGATGTTCCTCCTCCACTTCATTCAGTTCTTGTCTTTGCTCTTTCACTCTCACCTGGTCTAAAATACACAGAAATACAGTTAGAATCAGTTCAAGTGAACCCTGATTTAATATCAGAAAGCAAAAGAGTTCAGGTATAATGTATTTTATGTGGCAAAGTTTTGTTCTGTCATTCACTTGTTAATATAGTTAAAACATGTTTGACAAATGCTATATACAAGGTTATGATTCAGATGCATTTCATCATTTATCATCCATATACTGCTTATTAATTCACATCTACCAAAGCAGTTGTAGCGACTGAGACAATCAGACACAGGTCTAAAATACACTATTACATTTAACAAATAAGCTTCAAAGCCCACTCTTAGGAATGTAACATTGTATGTTTGTTTAGTTTAGTTATGTTTGTGATTTAGTTAATAAAACTTGTGCACAATATGTATTTGGTTCTGATTCTCTGCTTGTAACAAAGTTTACTTTACGATTTAGATTTTGACTACAGGCTCTTAGTACTGTACAGTAAGAAAAGACATTTCCCTTCCCCGGAATTGAATATTTCTTAGAATTGATAAACAATTAACGCTGAGTGTTCACAAAACAAACAGGTGGGTTGATTGTAATATTCATTTTACTACATTAAGTTAATTATATTAACTGATCCAAATATTCATAATCAATTATAACCAGTTATTACTGATTATTAATATTTCATAGAGCTAATTCATTACACAGTTGACAATGAAGAATCAAGAATGGACACCAACCTATTTGTTCCTCAGTATCTTCATGTTTTATTCTGGATGGTTCTGGATCACTCATGTCTTCAATCTCCTCTTTAACAGATTTCAGCTGCTACTCCTGGAGGTTGAAACGGAAGATTTCACTTCAGTTCTTGTCTTTGCTCTTTGAAAGAAGAAAGTCATATACACCTAGGATGGCTTGAGGGTGAGTTTCACTTTCTCTGGCAACACAAAATCAAACATAGCCGAACAAGCTCCTACTAGGGGTGGGGGGGAAATTGATTGTTAGATGCATTGCGATGCGGACGTGAACGATTCTGAATCGACTGACAAATGTCAAAAATCGACCATGGGGTCATTTTAATTACTAATAAATTACTAATACTAATAATTCATTTTTAATCATAGGGAACTAGTTAAATAGTTAAAATGTGAATGACAATTGCTGTAGAAGATTATGATATAAGTGAATTTATGCCATATATATACCTAGATTATGTGCTTATTTTTCACAGCTCTTATTGTATCTAACAATATATATAAACTAGGGCTGTGCCGGTAAACTTGAAAAACCCGGTGGTGGTGGTACGCCAAAACACATTTTTTTGAGTTAACGTCTTTAAGTTAATTTGCAATCCACGTGATTTTAGTTTCACTTTCTCTGGCAACACAAAATCAAACATAGCCTAAATGTCTTGCCTTTGTGAAAGATAAAATTCCCACTTCAGACCTTTTACAACAAGTACAAAACATGAAGATATCAGAAAAGAGATCGCCTGTCTCTTTCCTGCTCGTGTCCCACATCCCTCTCAAAGCGCAGGGCTATATCACGCGTCTTTGTGTGGAAATATAAAACTAATGTTTGTTTTTTTAAATATTTAACATGTAAGTTAACATTACTTACTGATATTTATTTCAATGCTTTTACAGGCTTTAGTACGGAGCCTCTGAAGGGACCTTTGCAAAAATAAAAAAATATACAGGCTTTCGCGTGCTCACGCGTTACAATTTCCAGTTTGCGTTATAGTGTCATTACTACAAATGTGGGAAAAGGGATGAGATGAGAGTGTATGGATACAGTTGGATGCATAAAAGCCACTAGAAGACAAGCCTGCAACCTTCAGCCAAAAAAAGGAAAGGAGACCAGAGTCAGTTTTTTTTTTTAATGGACATCAATGGAGATGGAGAAGAGGCTTCACAGAACCGTTTTTATGAGGAAATATTTAACGAATCGACTGCCTGTCCACTAATCTTCAACACGTTTTGCGCTAAACAATACTTTTGCTGGGAATGAGGCTGTGTAGATTTTACTATGATAAAAAGGTTATTTTATGAGAGAATGCAAAGAAGGGAATGTTGCGACAGGTAGGGTCCATTTGCGACATTACCATAGTATTTAATAGTAATATTGAGTGATATTGTATATGGTCTAAAGAAAGAATAAAATGCAGATGTTTTCTTTCTTTGACTTTCAGGTTTTACCAGTTATGATAAGACTTGAGTTGTAACTGATGTATGCATATGACGCTGATATTATGCATTTTAATGAATAAAGACAACATGAATTTAATTATAAATATTTATATGTTGTTTAATTAAAATTAAACATTAAGTGTTGTCAACTGTGTGCTTGATGATGATGATATAACGCTTTGTCATGAATGATGGTATAAAAATATTTTGAATGAATTAAATATGTATTAAATTACAATTAAGTTTTTAGTGTAATCTTAAATGTAGTTTTTTGCGGCCTGCAATGACTAGTACTTTGCAGCTAATAGAGATATTCATGCTTTTCTTCCTACAGTAAAGCACAGTCAATGCAGTCCTACTGCACCTTTACTAGCGATATAACACCACATTTATTCACAAGACCAACGCGCTAATATTCCTCAAGAAACTGACTGTCATAAAGCTCGTGTGATCCATGTAAGCAGAACGCTTTCTCCGATGGTAAGAGACACACTCTCATCTCCCGATAATAAGACACATCTCTGGAGCTCCCAGCACACTCTCATCTCATCCCTATTCCCACATTTGTAGTAATGACACTATAATGCAAACCGGAAATGTACACGAATGAAGAGCGAACACACACTGGAGAAATGAACGTTTGGGCATTTCTCAGTGAGTAAATTCATGGCCGAATGGTAGAACTTGCGTTTCGATCATTTAGATGACACGGGTTCAAATCCCGAACCAACCTGGACTACTGTAATTTTTATATTAGCCTATCAATGCATTTTATAGCCTTTTATTGATGCTGAGAGATTTGTCTAGTTCTAAAACTCTGTTACACCATATAGTTATTTTGCTTATATTTATAAAATAAAATTAGCATGCATTTCCATTATACACTAAGGAACAAACATTATACAACAGAATGACTTTACATCTGTATAATAATTCCAATCATAATTTCAAAAGCAGTTCTGTTAATATATATATATATATATATATATATTATTTACAATGATAATAATAATAATATATAATAGCTTTACAATGATTTACAATAGTACATAATACAGAGGTTGCATGATTATTCTGTGACAGCTAGTAATTTCTGAGATGCAAAAAAAAAATTAAAAAAAATAACTCATGTGTGTTAAGAGCCAGCTTTTCTTTTCTTCTTTTCTTACACAAGCAATATATATATATATATATATATAAAGCTAATAATTGCAAAGCTGATATTCAGCATCATTACTCCAGTCTTCAGTGTCACATGATCCTTCAGTAATAATACTAATATGCTGCTAAAAAGAAGCATTTCTTATTTTTAATATTATTAGCATTTGAAAATGTTTATATATATATATATATATATATATATATATATATATATATATATAAAGTATTTTTTTAAGCATAAACAAATAACACTAAATTTGTCTTCACTTAAAATGTTATAACCTCTAACTTAACCTACCCAGATAAGCTCCAGCTACTACTAGCAAACATATAAAAATTAGGTTATTATTTTCAACTTGGGTTTTACTGTTGACCAAGTTCAAAGTCTTTCATAAGACAAAAACCATAACAAACATCTTTGTAAAAATTACACTAAAACATTACACTAGGCACATAGGCTAATATACTGTTTAATTACATAATAAAAGTTCACTCACCACAAAATACATTTTTAAATCCAATAATCAGATGAGATGATCCTATACTTTAACAATTATTTGTCTTTATTAAGCCATGATTAATGACTAACTGCATGATCTACATAGCTTTACTGAACCTAAACGCAAATATTGAGAATGTGACAAATATATGCATATACTTACAAAGCCAAAGGCGCACTGTGCTGTGGCTCTTAAAGGAGCCTTTGGGTGTATGTAACAGCTATTGACAAAAAAACAAGGGAAGGAAAAGGTGAGAAAAAGAAAAACACTGAATTTGATTCAGAAATATTGCATTTACAAATCGAAATGTATTGATTGTTCATCAATGATCATTGACTAATCAATTTTTTAAGAACATGGCAAATCATACATGCAGACGACTGCTAGATTGATCACTTACAACGATCAGATGAAAGTTGACACTAAAAAAGAGAGAAAATAATTATTTTCATGCCATTCACCATAAAATCAATAAAAGCTGTTATTTATGAATATATCAAAACATCTGAAAAATGTACAAAAGTCTCTAATAAGGAATAAGTCACAATACAACGTATTTTTATTATTGAAAATAATTTTACTTGAATATGATTCATATTTTTTTCCCTGGTTGTATAAATGTTGTACTGTATTATTATCTATCTATGAATTACAGAAACATCTGTCTGTAGCCTATGTCTGTCTCTCTCTCTCTCTCTGTGTGTCTGCGTGCATGTGTGTGTGTGTGTGTGTGTGTGTGTGTGTGTGTATTTGCGACAGGTGTCTCGCTACGGGCACGAGTAAGTGCAGTGCCAAGTTTGACGTTGTTTGGATTAGAAATGCTAAAGATATCATTAAATTTATCGGTCAGAGAAGCCCCAAGAAGGTTGTGTTTTAAAAATAAACATCCTGGCATACTCTGTCAGCTACACTGTTTACTTCTGAATATTATATTTTATTCACAGCCATCATTTGTAGTAACCTGATCCCTGAATTCAATGCGTTCACAGTCTCTTTCACGGGCACCACTAAAAACACACACAAAAACTGATTTTGCACTAGTTATTATAATCTCACACGGGTAGGCTACTGTATAGTCATTTCTGTCTCTCACTCACTCTCTCAATGTAAATAGAGAGAGCGCACGCGCTCAGAGTGCGTGAGAGAGGAGTTCACGCGCTCCAGAGAGAGCGCACTCCCGCACTTTCACGCAGCCAAATATAAGAGTAAAATATTATTAATAATTGTAAACTTACTTAAAAAAAAAAAAAAAAAAAAAAAAACTAACGTTAACTTTACCAACATGAATCTGAAACGAAATAGGTTAGCAAATCTGCTCCATATAGGCCTAGTGTGAATGACGTCAGACAGATATAACGGTATTAACGGTAATTAGCGGCGCTGAAAGTGTACCATATGGGAAAAAAGCCACAAAAAAAGGCAGAAAAGCCATTGTTTATGAGAACAGAAGATCTAGATGTGTTCGTTTAACAGACAGGCCGTCCATTTTATACTTATATATACAAAAAAATACTTTACCTCAGTAAAACTCTCAGTCCTGCAATGACCTCTCATCCAAAGGGGAGTCCGGCTGTGCGCGCGATGGGCGCGTGACCCTTGCTTATATACCCTCGATCTGGTTCTTTCGCGTCTTTGCACTTGGTGTGAAATAGTAACGTTTAAATATTTGTTCTTTATTATTTATATTATTATAAGCAAAGTCCATTTTGATGGGATATATTATTATTAATAATAATTATTATTACTAATTATTACTAGTAATAATAATTATTATTAGTAGTATGGCACTAGTTTTAATAATAAAAAATATATATACTAAAAGTCAAATGTTTTGGTGTAACTTCAGTTCGTAGGTATACCCATCAGATTTTTTTAACAAAAACATTTTAACAAAAAAAAATTAACAAATTCAAAATAAACAAAAAAAACAAAAATGTATGTCATTCCAATTATTTTATATGCAGTATAGGCTATTTATTGTTGTTATTATTTTTTTGCCATAATCCACCACTCTCTATTTTTCCTCACATTGAAAAATCATGGGAACTCAAATATGGTCATTGTGGATTTTTTATTTCAACATGGTGAAAATAATATAATAATTGTATTTGCCCTGGTCTCCATTTGCTCTACCCCATTTAAGTTCATCATGATAATCCTTGATATAATTAAACCATAAATAATATAGGCACATATTTTATTATACTACAACATTTTTAGTTTATAATTCTTTCTTTTTTTACAGTTTTAATGGCAACAGGTAAACAAAAAAGATTATTAATATAAAAATGTATATTAAATCATGAATTTAAAACTCCTTTTGAAGTTCTATGAATTGTGTAGTTTTTATAATTTAATGTGCCTAATGCGCCATTTCTCAACCACAATCGGCCCAGCTACACACAGCCAAAACCTAGCCAGATCTGGCAACCATTACTGGGCCAGAGCTGGTCACTTCCGGTGAGCCGCTGCCAGTACACAGCCGAGTGAGCCGACACTCAGCCGCGATTGGCCGATTCCGCTGGCTACCTGGGTAACGTATGGAAAATTGCCAATTTCATTGTGACCTATTTAGTATTTTCTGTATGAGAGCTGCTTTCTGTATGAAGACAGTTGCAGTAGAGGCCTGGCAGAGCATCACCAGGGATGAAACCCAGCATCTGGTGATGTCTATGCGTTGCAGACTTCAGGCTGTAATTGACTGCAAAGGATTTGCAACCAAGTATTAAAAAGTGAAAGTTTGATTTATGATTGTTAATCTGTCCCATTACTTTCGGTCCCTTAAAAAGTGGGAGGCACGTATACAAACTGTTGTAATTCCTACACCGTTCACCTGATTTGGATTGTGGTGGTGTATAGAGCCAAAAAGATTAGAATTGTGTCGATGTCCCAATATTTATGGACCTGACTATTTGTTAAAACTGTCATTATGTCCTGACAGTAGAATATGAGACAGATAATCTGTGAAAAAATCAAGCTCCTCAGGCTCCTCTCAGTGGTCCTATTGCCATTTGCAGAAATACACCACTCCCGGTAAGAAACAACCAATCAGAGCCAGGAGGAGTGTCTTAGCAGTGTCAATCAAGCTCGTGTACGCGCTGATCACACCCCTCTCCTGCACAGCGCGCACCGTCGTTCAAAATCAAGATTGCCGGTGTGCCGCAGCTGTGCTAATGGCGGACAAACAACCAAAACTGCCAATTTCTCAGTGGCACCTGCTCATACAACAAAGACAGGTAAACGGAAAAAGACCGATGACGATAAACAAGCCCGTCGGAGCCCATTGACTCAGGCCCCGTCCACACTACTGCGTTTTCGTTTAGAAACGGAGAATTAAAACGAATACGATCTCTGTCCACACCAGCGTTTTAGCTGCGTATTAGAATTGATCTCCGTCCACATTAAAACGACTGAAAACGCGGATCACGTGACCATTCACCAACACTGGGCATGCGCATGCCGGTGTAAACACAACTTCATTGATAAAATTATCCCACCATGCGCTGGTTCTTCCCGGGTTAACCCAAAATCGACGCTCCATGTGTGATCGGTACCACCGCTGCACACAGGAATTGTCACAGATCGCTCAAATGATAGCTTGCCTCCGGCGCATGTAGGCAGTTATAGCATTGTAAAATGCAGAATGCACAACAGCTGCTAGCAAAGATATACGCCATGACTGACGACACACAATCATAGAGCCGAGCGAGAGCCTCTACTACGTCATCGTTTCTAAAGTCCTCCGTTTTGACCTGTCCACACTAAAACGCCCTCCGGAGATTCAAAACGAAAAACGGGTCGGCAGCGTTTCTAAACTTCTCCATTTTTGCCGTTTTAGTGTGGACGGGAGGTGCAAACGTAACAAAAGGTCTCCGTTTTTAAACAAAAACGCAGTAGTGTGGACGGGGCCTCAGAGTCAAAACTCTAGCCACGTAACATACAGATAAAATGTCACGCAGTGTGCAAAGCAAAACCTGCTAATTCACTGGCTTGTCATGTTGCTGAAATAATTTACTAGAAAACCTTATTTAGCATTACACATCGCTAGAATAATTACTTACATACTGTAACGTTACTGTTATATTATCTTGCTAGCTATTATAACTTATAGAAAGAGTGCAACGTTATGAAGTTACATTACATGTATTGCAAAATACGTAATGATTTGAGGACCAAGTTTGTAGTCAAAGTATGGGCAGGCCATAGTCAATGTAAAGCATATTGTTGATGTTTCGTTCCTACCAGTGAATGTGCGATAACTGTTTATCCGCCGTCATCAGTGGCCCTGCATGTTTAATAGCCTGCGCATTCACGGCAGGCTCCGTTGTGGAGGAGGAGCTGTGGAGGGAGGAGCTGTGGGGGAGGAGCTGTGGGGGAGGAGCTGTGGAGGGAGGAGCTGTGGGGGAGGAGCTGTGGGGGAGGAGCTGTGGGGGAGGAGCTGTGGAGGGAGGAGCTGTGGGGGAGGAGCTGTGGGGGAGGAGCTGTGGGGGAGGAGCTGTGGAGGGAGGAGCTGTGGGGGAGGAGCTGTGGAGGAGGAGCTGTGGAGGGAGGAGCTGTGGAGGGAGGAGCTGTGGGGGAGGAGCTGTGGGGGAGGAGCTGTGGAGGGAGGAGCTGTGGGGGAGGAGCTGTGGGGGAGGAGCTGTGGGGGAGGAGCTGTGGAGGGAGGAGCTGTTGAGGGAGGAGCTGTGGAGGGAGGAGCTGTGGAGGAGGAGCTGTGGAGGGAGGAGCTGTGGGGGAGGAGCTGTGGAGGGAGGAGCTGTTGAGGGAGGAGCTGTTGAGGGAGGAGCTGTGGAGGGAGGAGCTGTGGAGGAGGAGCTGTGGAGGGAGGAGCTGTGGGGGAGGAGCTGTGGAGGGAGGAGCTGTGGGGGAGGAGCTGTGGGGGAGGAGCTGTGGAGGGAGGAGCTGTGGGGGAGGAGCTGTGGAGGGAGGAGCTGTGGAGGGAGGAGCTGTGGGGGAGGAGCTGTGGGGGAGGAGCTGTGGAGGGAGGAGCTGTGGAGGGAGGAGATGTGGAGGGAGGAGCTGTGGAGGGAGGAGCTGTGGAGGGAGGGCTGTAGCGCAGCAGAGAGCGAGGGGGAGTGACCTGTAAGCTGTGCTTGTTCAAATTTTCAGGCTAAGTCAACGTTTTCTAAAAACTCCCTACTGCAGCTTTAATATTCAGCAACCCAAGCTTTGGCATTTGTTTATCTGAATTATATATGTTTTTTATTTGTTGAACATCAATTACATTTTACTAATTTACTTTTTGGTCAACACTTGACACAATTCTGCAAAGATAACAAGGTTATTTTGTCCACTAAGGAATTACTGCCAGCTGATAGCTATACACATGTGAGTGAAGCTTGGCATACTACATCCTGGTTGGACCATTGTATATCTACAGCTGATGCACATGATTGTATAAAGGAGGCTGAGATCCTATATGGTTTGGCCACAGCAGACCATATTCCTGTCTCTATGTTCATAAATATTAAGGGTTTACCTGAGCTTGTCTGTAGTGACAGCCATAAACCTGGTGAGATACTGGACTGGACAAGGCTCACAGAAGACGACCTGCAATATTACAAGTTACTGACTGATGTGCACTTGAGAAATATTGAGTTACCTGTTGATGCAATTATGTGTGTGGATAGCAGCTGTAAGAATGTAAGTCATAATAATGACCTATGTGCAATGTATGATAGAATTGTGAACTGTTTAGTTGATGGAAGTGAACCACTAAGAAGTAAAGTGGTGAAACAATATATTGTAAGACCAGGGTGGAATGACTATGTCCATGATGTTCATATGGAGGCAAGAGATGCATTTAGAAGATGGGTCTTAGCAGGCAAACCTAGGCATGGCCCAGTCTGTGAGCACAAGGTACGGTCTAATGCTAGGTTCAAATATGCTGTGCGTTTTATAAAAAGAAATGAGCAGACTATGAGGGCGAACTCTATGGCGAGAAAGTTTCAAACTAATAATGTTTATGAGTTCTGGAAGGAGGTGAAAGTGGTTAACAACAGCAAAATGCCACTGCCTTCTAGTATTGATGGCATTACTGAACCTGAAAACATTGCAGAGCTATGGAGGAGACACTATGAGAACATTTTTAACTGTGTGAAGAGTGATGTGTTTAACATAGGAGAGATACCTCACAGTGATGGTGTAGTCATCAGGCCGGAGGAAGTATGTTATGCTATTGACAAACTTGAACAAAGCCTGTGGGCGGGATAGAATAACAGCAGAACATCTGAAATACGCTAGTCAAAGTATTTCAGTTTTACTCGCTCTATGCTTTTCTGGGTTAATGAAGCATGGCATACTTCCTGGATCCATGTTATCTGTCTTGCTAGTACCTGTAGTTAAAAATAAGACTGGTAAATTAACTAGTATAGATAACTATAGACCTCATTAATCATATGCTTTATGCTGATGATTTGGTGGTACTGTCTCCCTCCAGTGCTGGCCTGCAGCAACTTCTTAGAATATGCTCTCAATATGGACTAATGTTTGATATAAAATTGAACTCAATGAAGAGTGTGGTACTGATCGCCAGAACCAAGGAGGATATGAAGTGTGTCCATCCTTCTTTCTCATTGGCAGGTGAACCACTTAAATATCTGGGACATGTGATAAGAGATGACCTCTGTGATGATGATGATGATGATGATGTGCAGCGTCAGTGTGGAAAACTGTATGGGCAGGCAAACATGCTGGCACGCAAATTCCACATGTGCACTCCTGATGTTAAAATCTCACTCTTCAAAACCTATTGCACTCCACTGTATACTGCCCACCTGTGGTGTCATTTTAGTGAGTCGAAAATGAAAAAAACTTCAAGTGGCTTATAATGATGCGCTGAGAATTGTCCTTAAAATTCCTAGGTGGAGTAGTGCCAGTGAAATGTTTGTGTCTAACAATGTGCCCACTTTTAACGCTGTTTTAAGAAATTTTATGTATAGATTCATGTGCAGACGGACAGGGTCTAAGAATATGATCATTGTGTCCATAGTTGATGTTTCTAAGAGTGACACAAGGTATACATCTTGCTTTTGGAAACATTGGACCCGAAGCCTGTATATGTTTTATAAATGATGCCTCATTTGCATCATTCTTAAATGTTTTTTGTATTGTTTTGTTTTTCATATTTATATATATATATCTGTACTGTGTTGTCTCTATGGACTTCTGTGTCTTGAATAAAGTTGACTGATTGATTGATTTTTACCCTTAAATGAATTTGAGAGCCACTTCTAGCATGTCATTTTTGCCAAAATAACTTGATATTTTTATATTAATTTAAAAGCAAAGTTTTTAATTTTACTTGTCAATTAATAGGCTATAATAACTATATGAATATATTTCATGAATCAAAAGTAATTATAATTCATATAATATAAATATAATGAATAATTAGCAGCAAAAGATGGGCAATTTGGTCTCTAGAGTTTGTTTCACACTATAAACTGCTTTGATTTGGAGTGAGAGATACAGGGGGAGTGGCTTTATTGTATCAGATACATGTCACTGCACTGATTGGTCCAGTTTTGGTCTGCGATCTCTAACCCAGAATAAAACCTGCTCCGGAGCAGCTTAGCCGTGTAGCGTAAGTTACCATGATGATGAACACAACTAAAACCCAATCCACTTTGCTCAAACTAATCTTGAACTTTACCTGTTAGCAACTGAAACCGGCTTTGTGCAACAGGCCACAGGACGTTTTTATTGCTTTACTAGAGACAAAGAACTGCCTTACACTGACAGCTAAATGACAAGTCAGAAAGTTACAACTCAAAAACAACTTCCACAAAACTAACGTCACAGAACTCAAGTTTATTTCATTTATACATTTGCTTTATCTGAATCTCAGTTTATATTAATTATTGGATTTGTAGAAACCTTTTACTCACAAAATCACACATTGTCAGTCAAAACATTTGCTCACTGTGACACAGAACAATGCTTTCTAATATGAGTCCCTAGATTACTTGATCGGGTGAAGCTCTTCCCACACGGAGTACAGTGATACGGCTTCTCTCCAGTATGAACTCGCTCGTGTGATTTCAGGTGTGCAGACCGAGTGAAACTCTTGTCACAATATGAGCACTTGTAAGGTTTTTCTCCAGTATGAATTCTTTGGTGCCGTTTCAGATGACTAGTTGTAGTAAAGCTCTTTCCACAGTCACAACACACATGATCTCTCACTTCATTGTGTGTTTTCTGGTGCAGTTTAAAATTGTCCAACCTTGAAAAACTCTTTCCACAGAGAGAACACACATAAGGCCTCTCATCTGAATGAACTATCAGGTGTTGTTTTAGATCTGATGATGAAATAAAATCTTTACCACACTGATCACAGTTAAATGGTTTTTCTCCAGAGTGACGGAGCAGATGAACACTGAGATTTGATGAATGAGAAAAACTCTTTCCACACTGAGTGCATGTATACGGTTTCTCTCCAGTGTGAATTCTCATGTGTGTCTTAAGGGTTCCTTTCTGTGTGAAACTCTTTCCACACTGAGTGCAGGAGTGCATCTTTTCGGCTTTTTTTCTCTGAATTGTAAAGTTATGATGTTCCTCCTCCACTTCATCCAGTTCTTGTCTTTGCTCTTTCACTCTCACCTGGTCTAAAATACACATCAAGTTAGAATCAGTTCAAGTGAACCTTTATTTAATAGCAGAAAGCAAAAGAGATCAGGTATAATGTATTTTATGTGGCAAAGTTTTGTTCTGTCATTCACTTGTTAATAGTTAAAACATGTTTGACAACTGCTTTGTATATAGCAGTATAGCGGTTATGATTCAGATGCATTTCATCATTTATCATCCATATACTGCTTATTAATTCACATCTACCAAAGCAGTTGTAGCGACTGAGACAATCAGACACAGGTCTAAAATACACTATTACATTTAACAAATAAGCTTCAAAGCCCTCTCTTAGGAATGTAACATTGTTGTATGTTTGTTTAGTTTAGTTATGTTTGTGATTTAGTTAATAAAACTTGTGCACAAGATGTATTTGGTTCTGATTCTCTGCTTGCAACAAAGTTTACTTTACGATTTAGATTTTGACTACAGGCTCTTAGTACTGTACAGTAAGAAAAGACATTTCCCTTCCCCGGAATTGAATATTTCTTAGAATTAATAAACAATTAACGCTGAGTGTTCACAAGACAAACAGGTGGGTTGATTGTAATATTAATTTTACTACATTAAGTTAATTATATTAACTGATCCAAATATTCATAATCAATTATAACCAGTTATTACTGATTATTAATATTTCATAGAGCTAATTCATTACACAGTCAACAATGAAGAATCAAGAATGGACACCAACCTATTTGTTCCTCAGTATCTTCATGTTTTATTCTGGATGGTTCTGGATCACTCATGTCTTCAATCTCCTCTTTAACAGATTTCAGCTGCTACTCCTGGAGGTTGAAACTGAAGATTTCACTTCAGTTCTTGTCTTTGCTCTTTCACTTCCACTGGGTCTGAAATATATTAAAACATTAATGAGTTCTGGAGGATAAATGTGAATTTTCAAGTGAACCCTGATTTAATAACAGCAAACAAGTGAGATCTGTTTATCAAATATCATATTTTTGATGTACCAAAGGTTAGTTTTGTCATCCTCTATCCGATTTACGGCAAAAGAGTAACACTTGACCTGACGTACAACGTAATGACGAACGCGGAAGCGCAGAGGATAGAGCAAAACAAAACACCAGTCACGAATCAAAGTCTAAAACGACAATTTCTGTTAGTTTGTTGTCCAGCCCTGTTTGTTTGTAACCGCGCATCGTCACTCATCGTCAAGTGTTACTCTTTTGGCGTAAGTCGACTTGCGTCTGCCGTCTGCCGGATATTTTTCTTACACGAACACATCGCTTCACTTCAGAAGGCCTTTATTCACTCCCCAGGGCCGTGTGGAGCACTTTTATCATGGATAGATGCACTTTAATGGACTTCACAACAGAAACGGCCATTCACTGCCATTATAAAGCTTGGAAGAGCCAGGACATTTTTATTATAACTCAGATTGTATTCGAAGAAGAAAGTCATATACACCTAGGATGGCTTGAGGGTGAGTAAATGGGGTCATTTTAATTACTAATAAATTACTAATACTAATAATTAATTTTTAATCATAGGGAACTAGTTAAATAGTTAAAATGTGAATGACAATTGCTGTAGAAGATTATGATATAAGTGAATTTATGCCATATATATACCTAGATTATGTGCTTATTTTTCACAGCTCTTATTGTATCTAACAATATATATAAACTAGGGCTGTGCCGGTATGAATTCAGTTAGATTGAAACAGAAGGTGTGCATGTAAACAATGAATGGCGACTGTAGAAAGCAAAAACTGAATCCCGGACATTTTGGACGATCTCGACGGCCGGACATGTCTGGGAAAAAGAGGATGGTAACCACTACTACTCAGCTTTCTCCACAGAGCAAGAGCCTGTTAGCTTAGCTTCCAAAAAAAGATGGCTGACACTTTTTGTACATTCTGTGAGTGAGATCCCACCCTCTATGGGCGGGCTGAGGACATGCAGAACAAGCTCCTACTAGGGGTGGGGGGGAAATTGATTGTTAGATGCATTGGGATGCGGACGTGAACGATTCTGAATCGACTGACAAATGTCAAAAATCGATTTTCTAAAAAAAATAAAAAAATAAAAATTCCTAATAACGTAATATTGACGGAACGCAAAAGGCGGAACTCAGCAGACGTGCAGTAGATAACAGAGACGCACACACAACAGAGACCCATGATGGTTAAGTTAATGCCAGTTGTGATTAATACTTAAATCATAATTTAATCCTACATTTGTTGCCCTTATCCTTATGGTGTGACTTGGCCAGGATTCGTCAGGAGGGTCACCTCTCATCACTACCCTGTTGCATTTCTCCCTTACTTTAAATGGAGGCCAGAGGCTTCGACCGTCCTTTACCCATGAGGTTGGAGGAAGTCGATAATATGATACATTGTCTTTGAACAGAAAAGGATTTAAAAATAATTTGAAAAACCCAAAAAACTAAAAACAAAACCTTTACAATGATTTACAATAGTACATAATACAGAGTTTGCATGATTATTCTGTGACAGCTAGTAATTTCTGAGATGCAAAAAATAAATAACTCATGTGTGTTAAGAGCCAGCTTTTCTTTTCTTCTTTTCTTACACAAGCAATATATATATATATATATAAAGCTAATAATTGCAAAGCTGATATTCAGCATCATTACTCCAGTCTTCAGTGTCACATGATCCTTCAGTAATAATACTAATATGCTGCTAAAAAGAAGCATTTCTTATTTTCTTATTATTATTTTTAATATTATTAGTATTGAAAATGTTTTTTTATATAAAAGTATTTTTTTAAGCATAAACAAATAACACTAAATTTGTCTCCTTAAAATGTAATAACCTCTAACTTAACCTACCCAGATAAGCTCCAGCTACTACTAGCAAACATATAAAAATTAGGTTTTTATTTTCAACATGGGTTTTATTGTTGACCAAGTTCAAAGTCTTTCATAAGACAAAAACCATAACAAACATCTTTGTAAAAATAACTTTTACATTACACTAGGCACATAGGCTAATATACTGTTTAATTACATAATAAAAGTTCACTCACCACAAAATACATTTTTAAATCCAGTAATCAGATGAGATGATCCTATACTTTAACAATTATTTGTCTTTATTAAGCCATGATTAATGACTAACTGCATGATCTACATAGCTTTACTGAACCTAAACGCAAATATTGAGAATGTGACAAATATATGCATATACTTACAAAGCCAAAGACGCACTGTGCTGTGGCTCTTAAAGGAGCCTTTGGGTGTATGTAACAGCTATTGACAAAAAAACAAGGGAAGGAAAAGGTGAGAAAAAGAAAAACACTGAATTTGATTCAGAAATATTGCATTTACAAATCGAAATGTATTGATTGTTCATCAATGATCATTGACTAATCAATTTTTTAAGAACATGGCAAATCATACATGCAGACGACTGCTAGATTGATCACTTACAACGATCAGATGAAAGTTGACACTAAAAAAGAGAGAAAATAATTATTTTCATGCCATTCACCATAAAAGCTGTTATTTATGAATATATCAAAACATCTGAAAAATGTACAAAATAAACTCTATTAAGTCTCTAATAAGGAATATCACAATACAACGTATTTTCATTATTGAAAATAATTTTACTTGAATAATATTTTTTTCCCTGGTTGTATAAATGTTGTACTGTATTATTATCTATCTATGAATTACAGAAACGTCTGTCTGTAGCCTATGTCTCTCTCTCTCTCTCTCTCTCTCTCTCTCTCTCTCTCTCTCTCTCTCTCTCTCTCTCTCTCTCTCTCTCTCTGTGTGTGTGTGTGTGTGTGTGTGTGTGTGTGTGTGTGTTATTCGCATATCTCTCGAACCGTTAGTCCGATGGATTTCAAACTCGACAGGTGTGTGTGTGTGTGTGTGTGTATTTGCGACAGGTGTCTCGCTACGGGCACGAGTAAGTGCAGTGCCAAGTTTGACGTTGTTTGGATTAGAAATGCAAAAGATATCATTAAATTTATCGGTCAGAGAAGCCCCAAGAAGGTTGTGTTTTAAAAATAAACATCCTGGCATACTCTGTCAGCTACACTGTTTACTTCTGAATATTATATTTTATTCACAGCCATCATTTGTAGTAACCTGATCCCTGAATTCAATGCGTTCACAGTCTCTTTCACGGGCACCACTAAAAACACACACAAAAACTGATTTTGCACTAGTTATTATAATCTCACACGGGTAGGCTACTGTATAGTCATTTCTGTCTCTCACTCACTCTCTCAATGTAAATAGAGAGAGCGCACGCGCTCAGAGTGCGTGAGAGAGGAGTTCACGCGCTCCAGAGAGAGCGCACTCCCGCACTTTCACGCAGCCAAATATAAGAGTAAAATATTATTAATAATTGTAAACTTACTAAAAAAAATAAAAAAAATAAAAAAAACTAACGTTAACTTTACCAACATGAATCTGAAACGAAATAGGTTAGCAAATCTGCTCCATATAGGCCTAGTGTGAATGACGTCAGACAGATATAACGGTATTAACGTTAATTAGCGGTCCTGAAAGTGTAGCCTATATGGGAAAAAAGCCACAAAAAAGGCAGAAAAGCCATTGTTTATGAGAACAGAAGATATAGATGTGTACGTTTAACAGACAGGCCGTCCATTTTATACTTATATACAAAAAATACTTTACCTCAGTAAAACTCTCAGTCCTGCGATGACCTCTCATCCAAAGGGGAGTCCGGCTGTGCGCGCGATGGGCGCGTGACCCTTGCTTATATACCCTCGATCTGGTTCTTTCGCGTCTTTGCACTTGTTGTGAAATAGTAAGGTTTATAAATATTTTTTTCTTTATTATTATTCTTATTATTATTATTGTAAGCAAAGTCCATTTTGATGGGATATAATATTACTAGTAATAATAATAATTATTAGTAGTATGGCACTTTTAACAATAAAAATATATATACTAAAAGTCAAATGTTTTGGTGTAACTTCAGTTCGTAGGTATACCCATCAGATTTTTTTAACAAAAACATTTTAACAAATACAAAATAAACAAAAAAAACTAAAATGTATGTCATTCCAATTATTTTATATACAGTATAGGCTATTTATTGTTGTTATTATTTTTTTGCCATAATCCACCACTCTCTATTTTTCCTCACATTGAAAAATCATGGGAACTCAAATATGGTCATTGTGGATTTTTTATTTCAACATGGTGAAAATAATATAATAATTGTATTTGCCCTGGTCTCCATTTGCTCTACCCCATTTAAGTTCATCATGATAATCCTTGATATAATTAAACCATAAATAATATAGGCACATATTTTATTACAGCACAACATTTTTAGTTTATAATTCATTTTTGTTACAGTTTTAATTGCAACGGGTAAACAAAAAAGATTATTAATATAAAAATTTATATTAAATCATGAATTTAAAACTCCTTTTGAAGTTCTATGAATTGTGGCGTTTTTATAATTTAATGTGCCTAATGCGCCATTTCTCAACCACAATCGGCCCAGCTACACACAGCCAAAACCTAGCCAGATCTGGCAACCATTACTGGGCCAGAGCTGGTCACTTCCGGTGAGCCGCTGCCAGTACACAGCCGAGTGAGCCGACACTCAGCCGCGATTGGTCCGATTCCGCTGGCTACCTGGGTAACGTATGGAAAATTGGCAATTTCATTGTGACCTATTTACTATTTTCTGTATGAGAGCTGCTTTCTGTATTGTTTAGTTTTCACATCAATATGCTGTAAACCGATCTGTTATATGCACGTTACACTGCCCTCAACACTCTCAGTGTGTATCAGTTCAATGCCAGTCACAAAAAGTTACATTTTGACTGTGTTCTCTGCAGATGTTCATTCACTTTTTTTGTATAAGCTGTTTTTGATTGTGGTATACAGCAAACATTTCAAGTCATAACTCTTTATTATTTAGTTGTGTATAAAAGCGGCTTTGTATGTTACTAATTATTCAGAATATGTGTAAGTCCACAAGCATTATGTGTGTATGAGAGCTGCTGGTACATCATTCTATATTCTCTGGATCTCATCAAGCAAGCGCTTCTTTTCTTGGGCAATCTTCTGAGTAATCTTCTGACGCCTTTTGTTGCGATCTGTAATAAGAGCAAAAACAATGGTATTACAAAAGAGCTGCCATAGCATTTAATGAACAGAAACAATATAACTTCCATCTGCATCACTTACATTTACTAATACATACCATTCTGTCTATAAAGGTAGTGCTTCTTCTGACAAATGCTCACAGAGAAAGAGTGCTTCGATGAAGATCTGCAAACCACGAGCATCAACAGAACTGGCTGCTGCATTTCCGAAATTCAAGTTAAGAAGAAAGAGAAATGTTTCAAACACACTTAAGTTTTCTTAATTGCACATAGTACAGCAGCAACAGACACACTTTAGGACAATGTTTAATTTGGACAGAAATATCTATCTCGTATGTTTTTCTCATACCGTACTGGACACTGACTGCATGTTTCAGCAACAATTAGGGACCAAGCAACATAGGCCAAGAGGCATAGGCATCTAATCTGTGTGATATCTTTTTTATCCTCACTTTTCCAGATTCTGTGTTTATGAGAGTCCATAGTCCACAGTCTTTCTTTATGAAAGTCATTGATGGGGGATTATGTCCCCTATCCATTCCACACATCGAATTTGGTGACCCCATGACCTTTATTGTAGCTCCACCAATAGGCCAAACTTTCAAAGATGGCAAAAAGATTAAGACTGTTTTCCAATGAGAAGCTGAGATACTTTCACCAAGAATGAGAACCAACAAGTGCCTTTTGAAAATATCAGAGTTACAAGCAGAGCATGCATGAATGCTGCAAACATGGAGCCTTAAGGCTGATTTATACTTCTGCGTCGGACCTACGCCGGAGCCTCTACGCTATAGACTAATGGTTGGTTTTCATTTATTCTTCTGCGTCGTTGTCCGCGTTGACGCACAATTACTCATGCAGAGGGAGCATGTGAAACCCGAGGGAGGGGTTCTAGCAGACCAATCACAGCGCTTGCGTCCGCGTAGAATTGACGCGTTACATTTTTGGAGAGGTGCACGTCAGGGTACGCCGAAGGGTACGCGCGCTACACACAGCCTACGACGTAGCTACGGCGAGAGTTCGACGCAGAAGTATAAATTGGGCTTTACTGGCACATTGTGCTTGGTCTGTCATTTCCTACCTCAAATAATATTGTTCCATTTTGGTCTGATTTGCATGAACATGCACCAATCATTCTGTTTTCATTGCTAAAATGTTTACTTTCTTTAAGTCAAAATACTAATTGAAGACTTATGACTTGCAAATAGTGCCCATCCCCACATCATAATTGAACATTAAGCTACATCAACAACCCACTGCTTTAGCATGTCCTCACTGCAATGCAACTGGTCCTGCATCTTCTTCAGGCTCTCTGTTGCATCTAAGGTGTTTTCTACTGTCTGCAAAACAGCAACACACAACACACTGTCATTTCATAAAATACCAAAAAGTATATGTTCCTGCCTGATTTAATATAATGACATATTCGACTTCATATACATAGCTGATATGCATCAATATTGATCAATTAACTGTTATATAATGAACTATTAAATGAATAACTAATTCAGTCTGTTGATTTGTAGTGCTGTCTAAAAGCTGAAGACCCATATCAAAACATGATTAAAAACTGTTTTTTTTATATATATTTATTTCAAACTGCAACATGCATACAGTAGAAGTTAGCTTAGGCTAATGTCAATCGTAGGATACCAGCTGTGCTAACGGAGCAGCGCACGGTTCCACTAACAACTCATTTTAATGCATTACGCTGCCATTTTGACACATGGCCCCATGTATCAACGTATCAACATGAGGGTATGTTTTGAATACCGTGAGGCGGGCTTGCTGGTGTACTGATGAGTGCCACTAGGGGGCACTAATGGGATGAGTAGTGCAAGTACAACTGTTGGGAAAAGGAGAATAAAAGAACGCACATGGTGTGTAGAAACTAGCATCTGTGTTGGTTGTCTGTGCAACAAGGTAAATGAAACATGGTACCAGGAGAAATCGATTAATAGTTGTAAAATGAGTGTAAATAGCATTCGGCAGCCAAACGAGCTGAATCTGAGCGGGAATGTCCATGCAAACTGGAAATCCTTCAAACAGAGCTTTGAGCTGTACCTGTTAGCGACGGGGCTGGAGAGGGATAATGACCGCAGGAAGATTGCACTGCTTCTCACGGTGGCGGGCCGATCCGCGATAGATGTCTACAACACGTTCCAGTTCTCTGAGGAGGAGAAAGATAAGTACGATGTTGTTATGACAAAGTTTGAAGACTATTGTACACCAAAGAAAAACAAAACGTACGAACGCTATGTTTTCCGTAATCGGATGCAGAAAGAAGGAGAGACTATAGAACAGTACGTGACAGATTTACATCTGAAAAGCCAATCGTGCAACTTTGAGAGTTTGTCTGATTCGATGATCAGGGATCAAATAGTCATTGGCATTCTGGATAAGAAAGTAAGAAGACAGTTACTCGGAGAGACTGAATTGACTTTGGATAAAGCAATTCGCATCTGCCAAGCGTCAGAGAGAGCGAACGTGCAACTCAAATCATTCGACGCGGAAAGTGAGTCTGCAGCAGCAATGGATGCCGTGCACGAACACGCAAAGAGAACTGTCAAAGAAAAACACTGCAAACCGAGACGAAAAGAGAGTAAGGACTGTAATAGATGTGGTACCAACCATACACCGCAGAAATGCCCAGCTTATGGCAAAGACTGTCGCAGGTGTGGGGGGAAAAATCATTTTGCAAGATGCTGCTTGACTAAAAAGAAAGTTCGAGTGGTAGCTAAGGACACAGTGACAGCGATGAGGACGAGCAGTTCTTTGTGGAGGCTGTGGTGGATGAAGTGAGCACCAAGGACGAGTGGATAGCTCATCTAGATGTCAATGGAGTGACTGTACCCTTTAAACTGGACACCGGCGCACAGGTGAACCTTCTGCCAACAAAAGATTTCTACAGATTGAGGAAAAAGCCGAAAGTTCAGGACAAAAAGATAAATATACGAACTTACAATGATGAGCCGATTCCTACAAAAGGGGTATGTAGGATCACACTTACAGCAAAAACAGGACAGACTGTGAATGTAATGTGTGTACTGGTAGAGGGTAACAGACAGCCTATACTTGGGCTGAAGGCCTGTGAAAATTTGGGGCTCATAAAGAGAGTTCATGTGATCAACAGTAAAGCAGTTACGCAGAGTGACACAGCTGAGAAACAGAATGAGATGGTAACTACTGTTAAAGAGATAGTTAAACAGTACCAAGATGTGTTTGATGGAGTGGGCTGTTTACCAGGCAAACACAAAATACAGCTGAAGGAAAATCCTCAAGCAGTCATACATCCAGCCAGAAAGGTGCCAGTAGCTCTCAAAGAAAGGCTGAGATCTGAATTGCAATCCTTGATGGAAAAGGATATAATAAGAAAAATAGAGGAACCAACAGAGTGGGTAAATTCCCTGGTAATTGTGGAGAAAAAAAATGGAGATCTCAGACTTTGTATAGATCCTAGAGATTTAAACAAGTGGATCAAAAGAGAGCATTACAAGTTGCCAACAAAGACTGACATAACAAGTACAATGTCTGGTGCACGTTATTTCTCCAAACTCGACGCATCATCAGGATTTTACCAAATTGTCCTGGATGAAGAAAGTGCTAAACTGTGTACTTTCAACACACCCTTCGGGCGGCACTGTTTCCTTCGCTTACCTTTTGGTATCTGTTCAGCACCAGAGGTATTTCATAGAACAGTGCAACAGCTGTTTGATGGCATGGAAGGTGTGGGAGTTTTTCTGGACGACATCATAATATGGGGAAAAACGCAAAATGAACATGACAAAAGACTCCGTGAAGTGTTAAAAAAAGCACAGAAGTCAGGACTGAAACTAAACAGACAAAAATGTGAGTTTGGAGTGACTGAGATCACTTACCTCGGAGATAAGCTATCCGCAGCAGGAATACAGCCAGACCCAGAAAAAACACGAGCTGTAGTTGACATGCCAGCACCTAAAGACAAAACAGAGTTACAGAGAGCATTGGGGTTAGTCAATTACATGAGTAAATTTATACCCAAACTTTCTGCCAACACAACAGCAATGCGTAGTTTGCTTGAGAAAAAGAGTGAATGGCAATGGGAGCACCAACATGCACGAGAATGGGAAATGCTTAAGAACAGCCTCATCAAAGAGCCAGTGCTGAAATTCTATGACCCAGAAAAACCGGTCAAAGTGTCGACCGATGCATCGAAAGATGGACTTGGAGCAGTATTACTCCAAAAACATGGGACAGAGTGCTTTCCTATTGCTTACGCATCACGCACAATGACAGCAGCAGAGAGAAATTACGCACAGATTGAAAAAGAGACATTAGGCGTAGTTTTCGGCTGCGAGAAGTTTCATGAGTATGTGTATGGCAGGGAAGTGATGGTGGAGACTGACCACAAACCTCTGATCGCAATATCAACCAAGGCCCTGGGTGATGCACCACCACGCATCCAACGTCTTCTGTTGCGTTTGCAGAAGTACCATTTGACATTTGAGTTTACTCCAGGTAAACTTTTGATAGTGGCTGATGCTCTTAGCAGAGCCAGCCTGCAACACACTGGTAAAAGTAGCACGGAAAATGATGTACAAATTCATGTGGATTGTGTTGTGGGCCAGATACCTGTGTCCAAACAGAAGTGGGTGGAGTTTGCAGACGCAACAGCAAGCGACAGCATATTGCAAGAAGTGATTTGTAAAATCAACTCACCGGAAGACGAGACGCTACCAAGCCCGTATCAGCATTTCAGGGATGAGCTTTCTATCATTGATGGAGTCCTTCTGAAAGGAAGTAGGATAGTAGTCCCTAGTACGATGAGACAACAAATGACAGAACTTGTACACGAAGGTCATATGGGCATCGAAAAATGGAAACGACGTGCCCGAGACGTAATGTATTGAGATTTGTCAGCAACACTGATACAAACAGCAAAAAGAGCCGCTGTTACCTCACTTTAAACCATGCGAGCCTTGGAGGAAAGTGGGAGCTGATTTGTTCCAACTGAATGGGAAAGATTATATAGTTGTCATGGATTACTACTCCAACTATCCAGAGTTTGCGTTGTTGACAGAGACCTCTGCAAAGCATGTGATCTTGCATTTGAAAACAATTTTTGCGAGACATGGAATCCCGGTCACTTTAGTCAGTGACAACGGACCTCAATTCAGTGGACTGACATTCAAAGAGTTCGCAAAGCAGTATGGATTCGAGCACATAACATCAAGTCCATATTACCCACAGTTAAATGGGTTAGCCGAAAAGGCGGTGCAGATTGTGAAACGTCTGCTGAAGAAAGCAGCTGAAGCTGGGGAGGATCCTCACCTTGCTATCCTGAACTACAGGTCAACACCTTTAGAAGATGGGAAATCTCCAGCAGAACTACTGATGGGTAGGAAGCTGAGGACAAAGTTACCCTCAGCTGAACATTTGCTACAAAGCAAAGACCAATCTGTGCCAAGGAAATGCAGCTCTGAGGTCACCTACAACAAAACTGCAAAACCTTTGCGCCCACTGGAATGTAAAGATTTGGTGCGAGTAAGATGTGACGGTAAATGGGGACCAAAAGCAAAAGTTCTGAAAGAGATCACGCCTAGATCTTACGAAGTGTTCACAGAGTATGGTAATACTCTTCGCAGAAATAGGAGGGATTTGCTGAAAATTGGATGATGGGAGCAATTCTTTGGCTTCAAAAGAAAATTGCAATGAGAGAGATGTTGGGCAGAAGAGTTCCCAGAGGAAAAGCTTTGCAGATAGTACGCTATCATCATCTCTGAATGCAGAAAAACCAGAGAGGCCAAGGAGAATAATTGTTAAGCCCAAAAGACTTATTGAAGAGTGTTGAGCGTTGATATGTGACATTGTTAAATAGTTCAAATGTTGTGATAAAAAAAAATAAAAAAAACAGAACAGGAAGTTTTCTGAAATAAGTTTTGTTTATTTTATTATTTGACTGTGACATTGGAATATCAAAAAAAAAAGAAAAAAAAAGGAAGATGTACTGATGAGTGCCACTAGGGGGCACTAATGGGATGAGTAGTGCAAGTACAACTGTTGGGAAAAGGAGAATAAAAGAACGCACATGGTGTGTAGAAACTAGCATCTGTGTTGGTTGTCTGTGCAACAAGGTAAATGAAACAGCTGGTATTAACTGAGACCTGGCTCCACGAAGACATCCCCAACTCCTTGATTGAGCTGGAGGGTTTCTCCCTTGTCCGTGCAGACAGGGATATAACTTCGGGGAAAAGTCGAGGATGAGGTATCTGTGTGTTTGTGAGTGACAGCTGGTGCAGGAACTATTCTGTGAGAGAGACTGTGTGCAGCCCTGATATTGAACTGCTGTGCATATCTCTAAGACCTTTTTACCTCCCGAGGGAATTTGGCAATATTATAATTTGCTCAGCGTATGTATGTGCCACCCAGCAGGAATGCGGCCCGAGCTGCAGCTCGTGTTGCAGACTGTGTTCACGACCAACTGCAACGCACTCCGGGAGCCCCGGTTTTTATTCTTGGAGATTTTAACCACTGTAAATTGGAACTTTCCCTTCCTGGAGTCGAACAATACGTCAAGTGTGGCACCCGAGACAATAGAGTGTTGGACAAATGTTACAGTAATATAAAACATGCATACAGGGCCAGTCCAAAGCCCCCTTTGTCAAACTCTGACCATAATACACTCCATCTAATACCTACATATAATACTGTTTTGAAGAGCAGTAAACCAGTAACCAAGACAGTGACTGTATGGTCTAATGACAGTATTGAGACACTGAAGGGCTCATTTCTCTGTACAGACTGGAACATTTTCCACAGTTTGGGTATTGATGAGGCCACTGACACTATTACGGATTATATTAAATTCTGTGAGGACTGCGTGGCCACCAAGAAGGTTATTACAATCTACCCTAACAATAAGCCATACATCACCAGAGAGTTAAAGGACTGTATCAACCGGAAAAAAATGGCTTTTAGGAATCGTGATAGGTTGGGGTTGAAATCAGTTCAAAGGGAGCTTAATAAGTCGTTAAGGGATGCAAGAAGGAAACATAGGGATGTTATTGAACAGAATTTTGCCTCTTTGGACTCTAAAAAACTTTGGGTTTCCATGAAATCTGTTACAAATATGACAACACATAGAAAATGCCTCACAACACATGATGAGCAGAGTAAAGCAGATGAACTTAATGATTTCTTTATGAGGTTTGATACACAGGATTACTCTTTGGAATGTAATAATGTTCTACAGTCATTTACAACTGACCCCTGTTCTAGGTTAGTGGTTGATCCCTTCAAAATTCAGTCACTTTTCAGCCATGTATGTAAAAAGAAATCTGCAGGCCTGGATGGCATCTCTGCTTTTCTCCTTAAAACCTTTGCTGCAGAGCTAACCCCTGCATGGTGCCCTGTGTTTCAGAGGTCTGTAGATTCCCATCTGGTCCCTGCCCTCTGGAAAAAATCAACCATTATTCCCATTCCAAAGAAACCCTGTCCTACAGAAAACAATGATTATAGACCGGTGGCTTTAACTTCTGTTGTCATGAAATGTTTTGAAAAATACATAGTATCCATATTGAAATCTGAAGTCAACACTGCACTAGATCCACTCCAGTTTGCTTATAGGCAGGGGAGGAGTACAGACGATGCAATTAATAGCATCACCCATCTAACTCTTAAGCACCTGGAGGATCCCAAGGCCTATGCACGCCTTTTGTTTATTGATTTTAGTTCTGCTTTTAATACTTTACGGCCTCATCTGCTCTTACAGAAAATGACTAAGATGAATGTTAATCCTTCTATTATTAAATGGTTTTATTCTTTTTTAACAGATAGAACCCAAAATGTTAGGATTAACGATTCACTTTCTGAATTAAGATGCATCAGTACGGGCGCACCTCAGGGTTGTGTAAGTTCACCGGTCCTGTTCACTCTTTATACTAATGACTGTACTAATAGTCTCCCGGGCAACCTGTTTTTTAAATTCTCTGACGACACTGCCATTCTTAGTCTGTTTCACCAGAATTCAGACCCATCACTGTATTTCTCAGAGGTTAAACAATTTGTTGTGTGGTGTGACGAGAACTATCTCACCATTAACATAAAAAAACTGAGGAGATGGTGTTTGACCCTCGGTCGGTGGGGGATCATACCCCCATTCATAGGGAGGAGATCAAACAGGTCACTTCATACAGGTATCTGGGTATCCACCTGGATAACCTCTTAAGCTGGAGTGACCATGCAGATTATGTATGTTCCCGTTTACAGCAAAGACTGTATTTTTTACGCAAACTAAGAGTGTTTGGTGTCAGCCAGAACATTATGTTTATATTTTATCATGCAGTGATGGAGAGTATTATCAGGTATGGGATGACGGCGTGGTTCAGCAATCTCTCCACACAGTCTAAGTCAAAGTTGCAGCGCCTGGTACAGACTGCTATGAAGGTGATGGGGAGGACTGAAAAGCTCTCCCTTCAGTCCATCTATGAGCAATCTGTACTTAGGCAGGCGCGGAGAGTATTGTTGAGCTCTTGCCTTCTGGCAGAAGCTACAGAATCCCTAAAACTAAATTGAACCGTTTTAAATTCTCCTTCGTACCAGTCTCCATCAAATTTCTAAATCAAAATTTTAATTAGATTTGTACGATTTGTAATAGATAGGCCTGAGAAGTGTGCAATAACTCTGTGTTCTGGATTTTTTTTTTCTTTTTTTTTTTTTAGCTGTTATTTGTATCTTTTAATGTGTATTTATTGTCTGTAATGGCAGCTGCTTCTATGCACTATGCACTTTTGAGTCCATGACAAATTTCCCCTAGGGAAATAGAATAAAGTATATTCTATTCTATTCTATTCTATGTAACAGAAACACTGAAATAATTAAAATAATAGTTAACACTGTGATCTCTTTACAAAAAAAAAAGATTGCTGCCCTTCCTTACCTGTTTGAAGGGTTAACGCGCATCAGGTGCAGGTGAACTGGGCGAACTGAGCCTCGCTGGTGACGGCATTGCCGTTGAAGGTGATGCGTGGTATTTAGATGCATCTGCTCTCCACCGAAGTTAATGGGAAGGATTGCCGTATCATATGCACGCAAAATTGGACTTTGGCGTATGCATTACACGCAATTTGAAAGTGTAAAGTCGTGCTATTTATACGCAGATTGATGAGAACGGGTTTACAATAAGTGCTTTTGAAGAAAGGGATTTAAAGCTGCAGTAGGTAACTTTTGTAAAAATGTATTTTTTACATATTTGTTAAAACTGTCATTATGTCCTGACAGTAGAATATGAGACAGATAATCTGTGAAAAAATCAAGCTCCTCTGGCTCCTCCCAGTGGTCCTATAGACCATTTCAAGGACGTAAACAATAACAATCCGTTGGAATGCTACTGCGCATGTCTGGCCCTGAAGCATTTCTGGTGGCGGCGTTTTTAAATCTCAGGTCTGTGAAAACAAGCGCGTAACTTTTACGTCTAGCGAAAAGGCAACAGTTAAAGTATTTCCAAAAACTGAAAATAAACGATGATTGGAATTACCGGACCCTTTAAATAAGACTTTGATGCGTATACTTTTTACACAGAACAACGTTTGCCTGAGTAGTCCGATTGGGTGTTGCGGCTGCTTGCGTGTAACGTTACACGAGAGATGCGATAAAAGCCTATCGCAGTCTGGATACTTACAATTAATTTCTTATCAGAAAGGTTGGAAACATTTGTTCGTAAAATGTTGATGACATCTGTCTTGTGTTTGGTGAAGATGAAACAAGTCAAACAGCGTCAAAAACGTACTTATCATGGTTTGTCCGGGGAGGTTACGAGTGGGCATTTCACTTGCATTTGTTGGCATATCTATGCAAATATTCATATTTGTACAGCGCTATTCAAAATACATATCGTTTCAGAGCAGCTTTACAGAACACGCATGTATATTACAACGATAAATGTACGCTAGTAAACGGACTTCAGTAAAAATCGCTTTAAGTTATGCCAGTACTCATTTCATTCGTTTCCAAATGTGTGTGCTTAGTTGGGTGAAGTGTGTTGCTGTGGAACGGTGTGCGAGAGGGTTTAAATGTCCTATCTGAGCCCCTCATGTGGTCACAAATAAATAGAAGGTGAAAGCAATGTAATGCTGGCTGTCTTTTTTTTTCTAATGCATAAACCTGTATTAGTCATTTAAGAGAAATGTATACGTGAAGATTAATAATTGTAAAATTAAGAATAAAACATACAGAATACACTTTTTAGGTCCTTGAAGGGAAAATGTTATTTTATGGTTAGTATAGTCACATACAGATTTGCTAGCTGTGTGTGTATTTATGTAATCAACATTTGAAGTGGATCAAAAAAGTTAATCAAAGTTGTCCTAAGGCAAGAACGGGTATTGTTCAAAATTAATGTTAAAGGAGTCATGACCTGTAATTTTCACTTTTCCACGAGAATCAATGTTATGATTGCCTAACGATTATACACTGGCCGGGAAGCCGATATTTAAAAGTGAAGCGTTTGTTTACCCCTGGGTTCGTAAACCAGCCCACGTGCACGCGCACTCAAATACGAGATTTTAATTTCTGCGCCGACTTGACGTCAAGACGGGGCAGGATATACCATATATGGACACCGCAGACCTATGCTGCAGGAAGCCCGCCCTGCCCCTCTCCCCCTCATATTCAGTCGCGAAAGATGCAGAAACGTAGTGCACACGTGAGTTGCTCTGTTGTTGACTGCAGAATCAACATGGAAATGTGTTTTCTCTCCCAAGAATGGACCAAGCTGTCAGGGACCAGTGGATTAAATTCATTTTTAATGACGCGGTTCCTACAACCCTTCCCACTGGCTTAACGTTAGGTGTCTGTGCTAATCATTTTACGCCGGAATCCTTCACAAATTTGGGGCAATATCAGGCGAAGAATTGTATATTATATAACTATGACAACATATAATTGTATTTATTTTTTTATAGAATAGATAAGGATAGATAAATAAAACAAACAGTCAAGTAATAATAAACATAAAGAAAAACATCACGTTACATGTCTGTAGAAGAAAAATATTGAATGTCTAAAAAACCACAACGTGAAACAAGGCAAAAACACCACATGATAGCAAACGTTGATCTCAATAACCACTGTAAGCTGATAAAAAAAGTAGACTACATCTCCGTTAATGTAATCTACATTAAATAAAAGGTATAATGTATGTCTCAGTCAAAATGATTGTCTTTACCATTCAGAGACATCTTGATGTAGACGTCCTTCCATCGACTCTACATCTTCCCTTTCCAGCTCAGGTTCAGAGTCTGGCTCATACATATACGGCTGAATACCGTAGGTCGCGGCCAGGTCGGGTTTAGTCTCAGCCTCAGACGTCACGCCCACGGAACGTTGGCTAAACGTCTGATGCATATGGTACACTTAACTGGAAACACTTCAGGAATGTCGAAGTCGTCATCTGATTGGTTGAATTTTAACGGATTTCCGGGGGCGCGAGTGTCGCGTTTATTTTCGGTCCGCCGGGAAACAAAGCGCAGACGTGTGATTGCGGAAGAAAAACTGTTGTGTTTACATGAGTGACAATGCGCATTTATCAAGATCAGCTAAACGTAGGATTCTCA
This sequence comes from Abramis brama, assembly GCF_963993115.1. NCBI lineage: Eukaryota > Metazoa > Chordata > Actinopteri > Cypriniformes > Leuciscidae > Abramis > Abramis brama. The sequence continues at coordinate 6,510,023 of NC_139972.1, forward strand.
AAAGTATGCGTGCACGAACAGATCAATGACTTACTGCTTGTTTTCTTCTCCTTCTTTGATTTTCTGTGCTGACTGACTTGTTGCACGCCGGTCTGTTGTGGGGACATTTCCACGCCCCGAAACGTGACACTGAACGAAACGAACTGTAATTGGTTGTTTGACATGTCGGTCAAACGGCCTTATGGGCGGGCCTTGGCCAAAGAAAGCTGCTATGAATTCCAGACCTTCAGCCGTCAGTCTGAAGGTCTGGCTACGCGAGACTAGGTCGGGTTCATGCACAACTTGCGCCATGATGTCATTTTGGAATGATATGCTGAAGTTACCTGCGGTGTCAACCCCCCTCCTTCCTGCCACCAATCAACGCGCCCCTCATTTGCATTATTAAAATGACCGTCCACGACGCATCAGATCTCGCGAGACAATAATGCCTTCAGAAATAAGGGTCTGAGGAGCTCTGTGTTTATTTTTTTTCCACTTTTCTTTTTTAGAAGGGCCTGAAAGACTATAATAGAGCATGGGTATCCAAGGTAATACTAGGTTATGACTCCTTTAACTTTGATGAAAGGTTTTTATCCACTTCAAATGTTGACTACTGTATATATTTAAAAATACATAAACAAAAGAAACATCCTCTCACTTTTAACAGCTTTTATTTCCAGCAAATTTCTTAATGTGTAAATAAATACTTGTATGAACATAATCTGCTTCAACAACTGAGACAACAACATAAAACACATTTCACAGACTTTTTTTGACAAACAGAAATGGAGTTATGAGTCCCTGAAAAAAGGGGGTCAATATCAATCCTCAAGGTCTCGAACACATCTGGGGGTTCATATGTGTGCAGAATTATTGATTTTGCACGTTGATTTTCTGATCATATATTTTTTTTCCAGACACATTTTTACCAATTCCAAACCACATTAATCTTAACTACAATTCATTTTGTATTTAATAATTTATAAGTGATATAGAATTGTTCATCAAGGCTGGAAATTAAACAAAACTTATATTCAGATGTGCATAATTATTAGGCACGTTTTCTTTTACAGTTAAAATAAGCCAAAAAAGAGAGGTAAAGAATACTAAAAAATGCCCCACACTTAAGAATCACAAGCTGAAGTGTAGTAAAATACATGAAGAATTAATCTTCCAGAATCTGGCATTAAGTTTTAGGAGTTCATTTTTAAAAATTAACTCCCAAAACTTACCGATGAAGATGAATTCTTCAAACAGTGGAACAAGAGGATGTGATGCTCGTCCTTCAAGAGTCAGTCCCAATCTGTCTGTCCATAAAGCCTATAAAAACAGTCTTCATGTATTTTACTACACTTCAGCTTGTGAACCCAAGTCTCTGAGATCCTGATATCTTGCTCTTCTGGAGACTCCAGGTAAGTTGCCGTTCTGGAAAATGGTGGCGCTGGAGACTAAAGGGTTCCTGATGGTTTCACACTTATTATTTTGCAGTTAACATGTGTGTTTTCTTCTCCACCTGATTTTGTCTGACCCTGCTGACCCAATGAGGATTTCACTGTCCAATGGTCATGCTCCTTCTCATGGGCATTTAATAATTTGTGACTTTTCAGTCTGAGTTAAATCTCTTTTTTGACTTATTTTATCTGTAAAAGAAAACATGCCTAATAATTATGCACACCTGAATATAAGGCGTTTTCATTTCCAGTCTTCATGTACAATTATATATCCCTTAAATATATTAAATACAAAATGAATAGTAGTTATTAAGCTTAATGTGGTTTTGAATTGGTAAAAATGTGTCTGAAAAACAAAATATGATCAGAAAATCAAGGTGCCTAATAATTCTGCACACACTGTATGGTCACATGTGGTTTGGCTGTCGTTCCTGTCTCCCTGTAGTAGTCTTGGACGTCTTAAATTACAAATGATGGCTTTCCTATTGAAGACAAAAGCAGAAAAACAATTATTAACTTAATCTGGTTAATGCACAATATTTAAGAACTAATGCTACTATTGTGTACTATAGTAAATGTTGGAATTAACATTAGCCAAGCTTAAGTGATGAAAAATGTTTACCGTTACCTTTTGTAAACTACTGCAGCACACCATTCAGGTAACTGTTATACAGTATACATTCTGTAATGTGTTACTTACTGCAGTTGTCAACTAACTAGACAGCTAGCCAACACATGTTAACTCCTACTTAATTACAGCCCACAGAACATTTAGGGGAAAAGACGGAAATAAAAGCTTGGCCTATTTTCACTAAATTACACGCGTCAAAATGCTAGGTTTATATGTAAACAATAACGAACAGAGCTATCTTAAATTATGCTGCAGCATACATAAACAGTTAACGTAAAGAAATACAAATAATCCAATGGGGGTGGGGGGAGTAGGATTAAATAGCAGGATTAAATAAATGATCGCAATCCCACTGTACATCAAGCGCATCCCGCCATTGTTTTGAATGCGCTCGACAACTAACCGGAAACGTCCTAGGGCCAAATACGTCACTTCCTTAAACAGACGAAAGGCCGTTGAAATGGTCTATTGCCATTTGCATAAATACACCGCTCCCGGTCAGAAACAACCAATCAGAGCCAGGAGGAGTGTCTTAGCAGTGTCAATCAAGCTTGTGTACCAAGTTTGTAGTCAAAGTATGGGCAGGCTATAGTCAATGTAAAGCATATTGTTGATGTTTCGTCCCTACCAGTGAATGTGCGATAACTGTTTATCCGCCATCATCAGTGGCCCTGCATGTTTACTAGCCTGCGCGTTCACGACAGGCTCCGCTGTGGGGGAGGAGCTGTGGAGGAGGAGCTGTGGAGGGAGGAGCTGTGGAGGAGGAGCTGTGGGGGAGGAGCTGTGGAGGAGGAGCTGTGGAGGGAGGAGCTGTGGAGGAGGAACTGTGGGGGAGGAGCTGTGGAGGAGGAACTGTGGGGGAGGAGCTGTGGAGGGAGGAGCTGTGGAGGGAAGAGCTGTGGGGGAGGAGCTGTGGAGGAGGAGCTGTGGAGGAGGAGCTGTGGGGGAGGAGCTGTGGAGGAGGAGCTGTGGAGGGAGGAGCTGTGGAGGGAAGAGCTGTGGGGGAGGAGCTGTGGAGGGAGGAGCTGTGGAGGAGGAGCTGTGGGGGAGGAGCTGTGGAGGAGGAGCTGTGGAGGAGGAACTGTGGGGGAGGAGCTGTGGAGGAGGAACTGTGGGGGAGGAGCTGTGGAGGAGGAGCTGTGGGGGAGGAGCTGTGGGGGAGGAGCTGTGGAGGGAGGAGCTGTGGGGGAGGAGCTGTGGGGGAGGAGCTGTGGAGGAGGAGCTGTGGGGGAGGAGCTGTGGAGGGAGGAGCTGTGGGGGAGGAACTGTGGGGGAGGAGCTGTGGAGGGAGGAGCTGTGGAGGAGGAGCTGTGGGGGAGGAGCTGTGGAGGAGGAGCTGTGGGGGAGGAGCTGTGGAGGAGGAGCTGTGGAGGGAGGAGCTGTGGAGGGAGGGCTGTAGCGCAGCAGAGAGCGAGGGGGAGTGACCTGTAAGCTGTGCTTGTTCAAATTTTCAGGCTAAGTCAACGTTTTCTAAAAACTCCCTACTGCAGCTTTAATATTCAGCAACCCAAGCTTTGTCATTTGTTTATCTGAATTATATATGTTTTTTATTTGTTGAACATCAATTACATTTTACATTTTACTAATTTACTTTTTGGTCAACACTTGACACAATTCTGCAAAGATAACAAGGTTATTTTGTCCACTAAGGAATTACTGCCAGCTGATAGCTATACACATGTGAGTGAAGCTTGGCATACTACATCCTGGTTGGACCATTGTATATCTACAGCTGATGCACATGATTGTATAAAGGAGGCTGAGATCCTATATGGTTTGGCCACAGCAGACCATATTCCTGTCTCTATGTTCATTATTAAAAATAAGACTGGTAAATTAACTAGTATAGATAACTATAGACCTATTGCACTTGCAAGTATACTATCCAAGGTACTAGAAGGGATCCTTATGGATAGGCTTGCAGAATACATAGCGTCAACAGATAATCAGTTTGGTTTTAAGAACAAGCATGGAACTGATCTGTGTATTTATGCACTTAAAGAAATTGTCCATAGGTACATAGGTACCAAGCTAAGCAGGGCTGAGCCTGGTCAGTACCTGGATGGGAGACCTCCTGAGAAAAAACAGGTTGCTGCTGGAAGAGGTGTTAGTGAGGCCAGCAGGGGGCGCTCACCCTGTGGTCTGTGTGGGTCCTAACGCCCCAGTGTAGTGATGGGGACACTATACTGTCAAAGAGCACCGTCCTTCGGATGAGACGTAAAACCGAGGTCCTGACTCTCTGTGGTCATTAAAAATCCCATGGCATTTCTCGTAAAGAGTAGGGGTGTAACCCCGGTGTTCTGGCCACATTCCACCCATTGGCCCTTACCAATCATGGCCTCCTAATAATCCCCTTACATTGAATTGGCTCTATCACTCTCTCTCCTCTCTCCACCTATAGCTGGTGTGTGGTGAGCGCACTGGCGCCGCTGTACTGTGGCTGCCGTCGCATCATCCAAGTGGATGCTACACACTGGTGGTGGTTGAGGAGAGATCCCCTGATATGATTGTAAAGCGCTTTGGGTGTACAGTTGAAAGCGCTATATAAATGCCTCCATTCATTCATCACGCAATAGCACAGTCTTCATGTGTTTCCTGGATGCGTCAAAGGCTTTTGATCGTATCAATCATGGGAAACTGTTTGGTAAACTACATGAGCGTGGTGTCCCCTCTTACCCACTCAGGATACTGCAGTTCTGGTACTCTCACCAAACTATGCAAGTCAGGTGGGGGATGAGTTTGTCAACAGCCTTCTATGTCTCCAATGGAGTGCGGCAGGGCGGAATTCTGTCTCTGCTGCTATTCAATCTGTACATGGATAATTTATCTAGGGAGCTAAAGGGCTGTAGAACTGGCTGCTTGGTGGGGGATAGTCTCATTAATCATATGCTTTATGCTGATGATTTGGTGGTACTGTCTCCCTCCAGTGCTGGCCTGCAGCAACTTCTTAGAATATGCTCTCAATATGGACTAATGTTTGATATAAAATTTAACTCAATGAAGAGTGTGGTACTGATCGCCAGAACCAAGGAGGATATGAAGTGTGTCCATCCTTCTTTCTCATTGGCAGGTGAACCACTTAAATATCTGGGACATGTGATAAGAGATGACCTCTGTGATGATGATGATGATGATGATGATGATGTGCAGCGTCAGTGTGGAAAACTGTATGGGCAGGCAAACATGCTGGCACGCAAATTCCACATGTGCACTCCTGATGTTAAATCTCACTCTTCAAAACCTATTGCACTCCACTGTATACTGCCCACCTGTGGTGTCATTTTAGTGAGTCGAAAATGAAAAAAACTTCAAGTGGCTTATAATGATGCGCTGAGAATTGTCCTTAAAATTCCTAGGTGGAGTAGTGCCAGTGAAATGTTTGTGTCTAACAATGTGCCCACTTTTAATGCTGTTTTAAGAAATTTTATGTATAGATTCATGTGCAGACGGACAGGGTCTAAGAATATGATCATTGTGTCCATAGTTGATGTTTCTAAGAGTGACACAAGGTATACATCTTGCTTTTGGAAACATTGGACCCGAAGCCTGTATATGTTTTATAAATGATGCCTCATTTGCATCATTCTTAAATGTTTTTTGTATTGTTTTTCATATTTATATATATATATCTGTACTGTGTTGTCTCTATGGACTTCTGTGTCTTGAATCAAGTTGACTGATTGATTGATTTTTACCCTTAAAAGAATTTGAGAGCCACTTCTAGCATGTCATTTTTGCCAAAATAACTTGATATTTTTATATTAATTTAAAAGCAAAGTTTTTAATTTTACTTGTCAATTAATAGGCTATAATAACTATATGAATATATTTCATGAATCAAAAGTAATTATAATTCATATAATATAAACAATGAATAATTAGCAGCAAAAGACGGGCAATTTGGTCTCTAGAGTTTGTTTCACACTATAAACTGCTTTGATTTGGAGTGAGAGATACAGGGGGAGTGGCTTTATTGTATCAGATACATGTCACTGCACTGATTGGTCCAGTTTTGGTCTGCGATCTCTAACCCAGAATAAAACCTGCTCTGGAGCAGCTTAGCCGTGTAGCGTAAGTTACCATGATGATGAACACAACTAAAACCAATCCACTTTCCTGAGCCCTAAAAGCCAGTTTGCTCAAACTAATCTCGAACTTTACCTGTTAGCAACTGAAACCGGCTTTGTGCAACAGGCCACAGGACGTTTTTATTGCTTTACTAGAGACAAAGAACTGCCTTACACTGACAGCTAAATGACAAGTCAGAAAGTTACAACTCAAAAACAACTTCCACAAAACTAACGTCACAGAACTCAAGTTTATTTCATTTATACGTTTGCTTTATCTGAATCTCAGTTTATATTAATTATTGGATTTGTAGAAACCTTTTACTCACAAAATCACACATTGTCAGTCAAAACATTTGCTCGCTGTGACACAGAACAATGCTTTCTAATATGCTTCACTAGATTATGTGATGTGGTGAAGGTCTTCTCACACTGAGTACAGTGATACGGCTTCTCTCCAGTATGAACTCGCTCGTGTACTTTCAGGTTTCCAGACTGAGTGAAACTCTTGTCACAATATGAGCACTTGTAAGGTTTTTCTCCAGTATGAATTATTTGGTGCCGTTTCAGACTCTCAGCTCTAGTAAAGCTCCTTCCACAGTCACAACACACATGATCTTTCTCACCGGTGTGTGTTTTCTGGTGCAGTTTAAAATTGTCCAACCTTAAAAAACTCTTTCCACAGAGAGAACACACATAAGGCCTCTCGTCTGAATGAACTTTCAGGTGTTGATTTAGATTTGATGATGAAATAAAATCTTTACCACACTGACCACAGTTAAATGGTTTTTCTCCAGAGTGAACACGCAGATGATACTTGAGACCTGATGCATCTCTGAAACTCTTCTCACACTGAGTGCATGTATACGGTTTCTCTCCAGTGTGAATTCTCATGTGTGTGTTAAGGTTTCCTTTCTGTGTGAAACTCTTTCCACACTGAGTGCAGGTGTGCGTCTTTTTGGCTTTTGTTCTTTGAATTGTAAAGTTATGATGTTCCTCCTCCACTTCATTCAGTTCTTGTCTTTGCTCTTTCACTCTCATCTGGTCTAAAATGAAATACAGTTAGAATCAGTTCAAGTGAACCCTGATTTAATAGCAGAAATCTACAGAGATCAGGGTCTGTATGTATAAAACTTCTAAGAAATGCTCTTAAGAATAGTCTTAAGCTTTGACTTAAGTGTCTGAAAATACTTAGTAAAGAGTAGGACTTTTCTAAGAGTAGGAGACTTTTATAGAGCAGCTAAAAGCAACTTTCAGTAAAGTATAAGACTGATTCTTAAGTGCTGACTGAAGTGTTGTGAACTAAGGACTACAGTGATGTCTATTACATTTAACAAATAAGCTTCAAAGCCCACTCTTAGGAATGTAACATTGTTGTATGTTTGTTTGGTTTAGTTATGTTTGTGATTTAGTTAATAAAACTTGTGCACAATATGTATTTGGTTCTGATTCTCTGCTTGCAACAAAGTTTACTTTACGATTTAGATTTTGACTACAGGCTCTTAGTACTGTACAGTAAGAAAAGACATTTCCCTTCCCCGGAATTGAATATTTCTTAGAATTAATAAACAATTAACGCTGAGTGTTCACAAGACAAACAGGTGGGTTGATTGTAATATTAATTTTACTACTATTAAGTTAATTATATTAACTGATCAAAATATTCATAATAAATTATAACCAGATATTATTGATTATTAATATTTCATAGAGCTAATTCATTACACAGTCAACAATGAAGAATCAAGAATGGACACCAACCTATTTGTTCCTCAGTATCTTCATGTTTTATTCTGGATGGTTCTGGATCACTCATGTCTTCAATCTCCTCTTTAACAGATTTCAGCTGCTACTCCTGGAGGTTGAAACTGAAGATTTCACTTCAGTTCTTGTCTTTGCTCTTTCACTTCCACTGGGTCTGAAATATATTAAAACATTAATGAGTTCTGGAGGATAAATGTGAATTTTCAAGTGAACCCTGATTTAATAACAGCAAACAAGTGAGATCTGTTTATCAAATATCATATTTTTGATGTACCAAAGGTTAGTTTTGTCATCCTCTATCCGATTTACGGCAAAAGAGTAACACTTGACCTGACGTACAACGTAATGACGAACGCGGAAGCGCAGAGGATAGAGCAAAACAAAACACCAGTCACGAATCAAAGTCTAAAACGACAATTTCTGAAGAGAAATGTTGGAGGAGCTTGAGTTTGTTGTCCAGCCCTGTTTGTTTGTAACCGCGCATCGTCACTCATCGTCAAGTGTTCCTCTTTTGGCGTAAGTCGACTTGCGTCTGCCGTCTGCCGGATATTTTTCTTACACGAACACATCGCTTCACTTCAGAAGGCCTTTATTCACTCCCCAGGGCCGTGTGGAGCACTTTTATCATGGATAGATGCACTTTAATGGACTTCACAACAGAAACGGCCATTCACTGCCATTATAAAGCTTGGAAGAGCCAGGACATTTTTATTATAACTCAGATTGTATTCGTCTGAAAGAAGAAAGTCATATACACCTAGGATGGCTTGAGGGTGAGTTTCATTTTCTCTGGCAACACAAAATCAAACATAGCCTAAATGTCTTGCCCTTCTGTGGCGTGTACACAACAGAGACCCATGATGGTTAAGTTAATGCCAGTTGTGATTAATACTTAAATCATAATTTAATCCTACATTTGTTGCCCTTATCCTTATGGTGTGACTTGGCCAGGATTCGTCAGGAGGGTCACCTCTCATCACTACCCTGTTGCATTTCTCCCTTACTTTAAATGGAGGCCAGAGGCTTCGACCGTCCTTTACCCATGAGGTTGGAGGAAGTCGACAATATGATACATTGTCTTTGAACAGAAAAGGATTTAAAAATAATTTGAAAAACCCAAAAAACTAAAAACAAAACCTGTGATTGATTTACAATGATTTACAATAGTACATAATACAGAGTTTGCATGATTATTCTGTGACAGCTAGTAATTTCTGAGATGCAAAAAAAAAAAAAATAACTCATGTGTGTTAAGAGCCAGTTTTTCTTTTCTTCTTTTCTTACACAAGCAATATATATATATATATAGCTAATAATTGCAAAGCTGATATTCAGCATCATTACTCCAGTCTTCAGTGTCACATGATCCTTCAGTAATAATACTAATATGCTGCTAAAAAGAAGCATTTCTTATTTTCTTATTATTATTTTTTAATATTAGTATTGAAAATGTTTTTTTATTATATTAAAAGTGTTTTTTTAAACATAAACAAATAACACTAAATTTGTCTTCACTTAAAATGTAATAACCTCTAACTTAACCTACCCAGATAAGCTCCAGCTACTACTAGCAAACATATAAAAATTAGGTTATTATTTTCAACTTGGGTTTTACTGTTGACCAAGTTCAAAGTCTTTCATAAGACAAAAACCATAACAAACATCTTTGTAAAAATAACTTTTACATTACACTAGGCACATAGGCTAATATACTGTTTAATTACATAATAAAAGTTCAATCACCACAAAATACATTTTTAAATCCAATAATCAGATGAGATGATCCTATACTTTAACAATTATTTGTCTTTATTAAGCCATGATTAATGACTAACTGCATGATCTACATAGCTTTACTGAACCTAAACGCAAATATTGAGAATGTGACAAATATATGCATATACTTACAAAGCCAAAGACGCACTGTGCTGTGGCTCTTAAAGGAGCCTTTGGGTGTATGTAACAGCTATTGACAAAAAAACAAGGGAAGGAAAAGGTGAGAAAAAGAAAAACACTGAATTTGATTCAGAAATATTGCATTTACAAATCGAAATGTATTGATTGTTCATCAATGATCATTGACTAATCAATTTTTTAAGAACATGGCAAATCATACATGCAGATGACTGCTAGATTGATCACTTACAACGATCAGATGAAAAAAAAGAGAGAAAATAATTATTTTCATGCCATTCACCATAAAATCAATAAAAGCTGTTATTTATGAATATATCAAAAAAATGTACAAAAGAAACTCTATTAAGTCTCTAATAAGGAATATTAAGCCACAATACAACGTATTTTCATTATTGAAAATCATTTTACTTGAATATGATTAATATATATTTTTTCCCTGGTTGTATAAATGTTGTACTGTATTATTATCTATCTATGAATTACAGAAACGTCTGTCTGTAGCCTATGTCTCTCTCTCTCTCTCTCTCTCTCTCTCTCTGTGTGTGTGTGTTATTCGCATATCTCTCGAACCGTTAGTCCGATGGATTTCAAACTCGACAGGTGTGTGTGTGTGTGTGTGTATTTGCGACAGGTGTCTCGCTACGGGCACGAGTAAGTGCAGTGCCAAGTTTGACGTTGTTTGGATTAGAAATGCTAAAGATATCATTAAATTTATCGGTCAGAGAAGCCCCAAGAAGGTTGTGTTTTAAAAATAAACATTCTGGCATACTCTGTCAGCTACACTGTTTACTTCTGAATATTATATTTATTTCACAGCCATCATTTGTAGTAACCTGATCCCTGAATTCAATGCGTTCACAGTCTCTTTCACGGGCACCACTAAAAACACACACAAAAACTGATTTTGCACTAGTTATTATAATCTCACACGGGTAGGCTACTGTATAGTCATTTCTGTCTCTCACTCACTCTCTCAATGTAAATAGAGAGAGCGCACGCGCTCAGAGTGCGTGAGAGAGGAGTTCACGCGCTCCAGAGAGAGCGCACTCCCGCACTTTCACGCAGCCAAATATAAGAGTAAAATATTATTAATAATTGTAAACTTACTTAAAAAAAAAACTAAAAAAAAAAAACTAACGTTAACTTTACCAACATGAATCTGAAACGAAATAGGTTAGCAAATCTGCTCCATATAGGCCTAGTGTGAATGACGTCAGACAGATATAACGGTATTAACGGCAATTAGCGGCGCTGAAAGTGTAGGCTACCATATGGGAAAAAAGCCACAAAAAAAGGCAGAAAAGCCATTGTTTATGAGAACAGAAGATCTAGATGTGTTCTTTTAACAGACAGGCCGTCCATTTTATACTTATATATATACAAAAAAATACTTTACCTCAGTAAAACTCTCAGTCCTGCAATGACCTCTCATCCAAAGGGGAGTCCGGCTGTGCGCGCGATGGGCGCGTGACCCTTGCTTATATACCCTCGATCTGGTTCTTTCGCGTCTTTGCACTTGGTGTGAAATAGTAACGTTTAAATATTTGTTCTTTATTATTTATATTATTATAAGCAAAGTCCATTTTGATGGGATATATTATTATTAATAATAATTATTATTACTAATTATTACTAGTAATAATAATAATTATTAGTAGTATGGCACTAGTTTTAATAATAAAAAAATATATACTAAAAGTCAAATGTTTTGGTGTAACTTCAGTTCGTAGGTATACCCATCAGATTTTTTTAACAAAAACATTTTAACAAAAAAAAATTAACAAATACAAAATAAACAAAAAAACAAAAATGTATGTCATTCCAATTATTTTATATACAGTATAGGCTATTTATTGTTGTTATTATTATTTTTTGCCATAATCCACCACTCTCTATTTTTCCTCACATTGAAAAATCATGGGAACTTAAATATGGTCATTGTGGATTTTTTATTTCAACATGGTGAAAATAATATAATAATTGTATTTGCCCTGGTCTCCATTTGCTCTACCCCATTTAAGTTCATCATGATAATCCTTGATATAATTAAACCATAAATAATATAGGCACATATTTTATTACAACAAAACATTTTTAGTTTATAATTCATTTTTGTTACAGTTTTAATGGCAACAGGTAAACAAAAACGATTATTAATTAATATAAAAATGTATTTTAAATCATGAATTTAAAACTCCTTTTGAAGTTCTATGAATTGTGGTGTTTTTATAATTTAATGTGCCTAATGCGCCATTTCTCAACCACAATCGGCCCAGCTACACACAGCCAAAACCTAGCCAGATCTGGCAACCATTACTGGGCCAGAGCTGGTCACTTCCGGTGAGCCGCTGCCAGTACACAGCCGAGTGAGCCGACACTCAGCCGCGACTGGCCCGATTCCGCTGGCTACCTGGGTAACGTATGGAAAATTGGCAATTTCATTGTGACCTATTTAGTATTTTCTGTATGAGAGCTGCTTTCTGTATTGTTTAGTTTTCACATCAATATGCTGTAAACCGATCTGTTATACGCACGTTACACTGCCCTCAACACTCTCAGTGTGTATCAGTTCAATGCCAGTCACAAAAAGTTACATTTTGAATGCGCTCTCTGCAGATGTTCATTCACTTTTTTTGTATAAGCTGTTTTTGATTGTGGTATACAGCAAACATTTCAAGTCATAACTCTTTATTCTTTAGTTGTGTATAAAAGCGGCTTTGTATGTTACTAATTATTCAGAATATGCGTAAGTCCACAAGCATTATGTGTGTATGAGAGCTGCTGGTACATCATTCTATATTTTTGAACGAAAACTGTTTGTGATTTTGCTACAGCAAAATGTTTTTTTGTCTGAAGGATTATATTGCTCATTGGAAATAACAAGAGGATGTTGGTTAGATTAGAAGTCTAGTAGTATTAAATGCTAGAGATTCAGAATATGCGGAAGTTTGTAATCATTTACTACAAGTACGCTGCTAGTACAGGCACACATTTATTTTCCTGTTGGTTCTTTGTAATGTTGGGACATATGCTGGCAAATGTAAACTTCAGTTGACTTGCCAAATCACTTCCATTTGTTTTATTAATAAAATTAATATAGGAAGTATTGAAAGTAAATTCGTTATGGGTCATCATAAATACTTTGCTTTAAAAGTACCAAGTAGTCACAAAAAAAAAAGAAAAAAAAAGATGCATGGATGATCGTTACCCTCTGAATGGTAACCGAATCGAATTGTGAGGTGCCTAGAGATTCCCACCCCTAGTGCTGACAGTGCTGCATCATCTCCTTCACAAGGATCTGCTTTTCTTCTGGCAGTCGTGAGACCAGCATTAGTTGGTCAAAAAGATTATTCTCAGCGAGAATGTCTAAACCGTCTGAAGGAATGAAAACATCATACATTAATAAACTAATTTGATGATGATACATTTTAAATAAACACAAAGTTAAATATTAAATTAAATATTAATACAACAGCTGTGTTCTGATCCTGCCCAGGCTAGATCATGCTCTCTGCAGCTTTGTTGGAGAGTTTCTGCACAACTGAGTGTGTGTCCACAGGATCACCATCAGGTTGTTGGTTGTATCTCTGGATCTCAGATCAACAGAACTGGCTGCTGCATTTCCGAAATTCAAGTTAAGAAGAAAGAGAAATGTTTCAAACACACTTAAGTTTTCTTAATTGCACATAGTACAGCAGCAACAGACACACTTTAGGACAATGTTTAATTTGGACAGAAATATCTATCTCGTATGTTTTTCTCATACCGTACTGGACACTGACTGCATGTTTCAGCAACAATTAGGGACCAAGCAACATAGGCCAAGAGGCATAGGCATCTAATCTGTGTGATATCTTTTTTATCATCACTTTTCAAGGTTCTGTGTTTATGAGAGTCCATAGTCCACAGTCTTTCTTTATGAAAGTCATTGATGGGGGATTATGCCCCCTATCCATTCCACACATCGAATTTGGTGACCCCATGACCTTTATTGTAGCTCCACCAATAGGCCAAACTTTCACAGATGAAAAAAAAAAAAAACTATATCCTCTGAACTGACAGAAGAAACACGTGGTGCTCTTGCGGATTAAGGAAAAAAGTGAAATCCTTAGGTTCATAGTTTTCTACAGATCGAGTTTCTGGTTCCAATGAGAAGCTGAGATACTTGCACCAAGAATGAGAACCAACAAGTGCCTTTTGAAAATATCAGAGTTACAAGCGGAGCATGCATGAATGCTGCAAACATGGAGCCTTAAAGGACAAATCCAGTGAAAAATGAACCTAGGGGTAATTAACACATGGTTACCGAGTCGATCGTTCCCTGCGACGCGTTTTCATGAAAATCGAATGTATAGAGTTTTATCTTTAAAAACAGATTAGCTCATAACACTAGTATATGGGGCACAGAGTAAGTAAAAGTAAATCGCTAGTTAATACCACTAACAAGGCTCAAAATAGCCTCACACTAACACGGTATAATGAGGGTCCCTACATGCAAACCGAAGCATTGAGAACTTTGTAAGTGTACAGACAGTTTAATAAGAAGATACTTTATAAAGACAGTACATTACGCGTATACAGACAGGCGTCATCTTGGAAAACAGTCTCGACTAATCGAGTCACGAACGCCGTGCTAAGTGAGCTGGTCGATAGGAATTACGCATAGTGAAATCTAACGTAGCACGGCGTTCGTGACTCGACTAGTCGAGACTGTTTTCCAAGATGACGCCTGCCTGTAAACGCGTAATGTACTGTCTTTATAAAGTATCTTCTTATTAAACTGTCTGTACACTTACAAAGTTCTCAATGCTTCGGTTTGCATGTAGGGACCCTTATTATGCTACCGTGTTAGTGTGAGGCTATTTTGAGCCTTGTTAGTGGTATTAACTAGCGATTTACTTTTACTTACTCTGTGCCCCATATACTAGTGTTATGAGCTAATCTGTTTTTAAAGATAAAACTCTTTACATTCGATTTTCATGAAAACGCATCGCAGGGAACGATCGACTCGGTAACCATGTGTTAATTACCCCTAGGTTCATTTTTCACTGGATTTGTCCTTTAAGGCTGATTTATACTTCTGCGTCGGACCTACGCCGGAGCCTCTACGCTATAGACTACGCGTTGGTTTTCATTTATACTTCTGCGTCGTTGTCCGCGTTGACGCACAATTACTCATGCAGAGGGAGCATGTGAAACCCGAGGGAGGGGTTCTAGCAGACCAATCACAGCGCTTGTGTCCGCGTAGAATTGACGCGTTACATTTTTGGAGAGGTGCACGTCAGGGTACGCCGAAGGGTACGCGCGCTACACACAGCCTACGACGTAGCAATGGCGGGAGTTCGACGCAGAAGTATAAATTGGGCTTTACCAGCACATTGTGCTTGGTCTGTCATTTCCTACCTCAAATAATATTGTTCCATTTTGGTCTGATTTGCATGAACATGCACCAATCATTCTGTTTTCATTGCTAAAATGTTTACTTTCTTTAAGTCAAAATACTAATTGAAGACTTATGACTTGCAAATAGTGCCCATCCCCACATCATAATTGAACATTAAGCTACATCAACAACCCACTGCTTTAGCATGTCCTCACTGCAATGCAACTGGTCCTGCATCTTCTTCAGGCTCTCTGTTGCATCTAAGGTGTTTTCTACTGTCTGCAAACAGCAACACACAACACACTGTCATTTCATAAAATACCAAAAAGTATATGTTCCTGCCTGATTTAATATAATGACATATTCGACTTCATATACATAGCTGATATGCATCAATATTGATCAATTAACTGTTATATAATGAACTATTAAATGAATAACTAATTCAGTCTGTTGATTTGTAGTGCTGTCTAAAAGCTGAAGACCGATGTCAAAACATGATTAAAGCCCCATGTATCAACGTATCAACATGAGGGTATGTTTTGAATACCGTGAGGCGGGCTTGCTGGTGTACTGATGAGTGCCACTAGGGGGCACTAATGGGATGAGTAGTGCAAGTACAACTGTTGGGAAAAGGAGAATAAAAGAACGCACATGGTGTGTAGAAACTAGCATCTGT
Organism: Abramis brama; assembly: GCF_963993115.1. Classification (NCBI taxonomy): domain Eukaryota; kingdom Metazoa; phylum Chordata; class Actinopteri; order Cypriniformes; family Leuciscidae; genus Abramis; species Abramis brama. The sequence continues at coordinate 6,525,894 of NC_139972.1, forward strand.
GTTGGTTGTCTGTGCAACAAGGTAAATGAAACATGGTACCAGGAGAAATCGATTAATAGTTGTAAAATGAGTGTAAATAGCATTCGGCAGCCAAACGAGCTGAATCTGAGCGGGAATGTCCATGCAAACTGGAAATCCTTCAAACAGAGCTTTGAGCTGTACCTGTTAGCGACGGGGCTGGAGAGGGATAATGACCGCAGGAAGATTGCACTGCTTCTCACGGTGGCGGGCCGATCCGCGATAGATGTCTACAACACGTTCCAGTTCTCTGAGGAGGAGAAAGATAAGTACGATGTTGTTATGACAAAGTTTGAAGACTATTGTACACCAAAGAAAAACAAAACGTACGAACGCTATGTTTTCCGTAATCGGATGCAGAAAGAAGGAGAGACTATAGAACAGTACGTGACAGATTTACGTCTGAAAAGCCAATCGTGCAACTTTGAGTTTGTCTGATTTGATGATCAGGGATCAAATAGTCATTGGCATTCTGGATAAGAAAGTAAGAAGACAGTTACTCGGAGAGACTGAATTGACTTTGGATAAAGCAATTCGCATCTGCCAAGCGTCAGAGAGAGCGAACGTGCAACTCAAATCATTCGACGCGGAAAGTGAGTCTGCAGCAGCAATGGATGCCGTGCACGAACACGCAAAGAGAACTGTCAAAGAAAAACACTGCAAACCGAGACGAAAAGAGAGTAAGGACTGTAATAGATGTGGTACCAACCATACACCGCAGAAATGCCCAGCTTATGGCTAAGACTGTCGCAAGTGTGGGGGGAAAAATCATTTTGCAAGATGCTGCTTGACTAAAAAGAAAGTTCGAGTGGTAGCTAAGGACACAGTGACAGCGATGAGGACGAGCAGTTCTTTGTGGAGGCTGTGGTGGATGAAGTGAGCACCAAGGACGAGTGGATAGCTCATCTAGATGTCAATGGAGTGACTGTACCCTTTAAACTGGACACCGGCGCACAGGTGAACCTTCTGCCAACAAAAGATTTCTACAGATTGAGGAAAAAGCCGAAAGTTCAGGACAAAAAGATAAATATACGAACTTACAATGATGAGCCGATTCCCACAAAAGGGGTATGTAGGATCACACTTACAGCAAAAACAGGACAGACTGTGAATGTAATGTGTGTACTGGTAGAGGGTAACAGACAGCCTATACTTGGGCTGAAGGCCTGTGAAAATTTGGGGCTCATAAAGAGAGTTCATGTGATCAACAGTAAAGCAGTTACGCAGAGTGACACAGCTGAGAAACAGAATGAGATGGTAACTACTGTTAACATGAGCGGAGTGGATTAAAGAAAGTGTTTAACAGGATTGATATTCAAAACGGTAAGCACGCACTGCTTTGTTTACAGTTTGTGTATCTCCAGCCTGCAGCGTCGGTTTCCCTTTTTGAATGACGAATATAGAAGAATATATCTGCAGAAATAGACAGTTGTCTCATTTACACACAGGCGCAAAATGCGCATTCTAGCTAACAGTCGGCAGTAGTTCTCTCGGTGTGTTCAAGTGCAGCTTTTTACCCCGACGCGAGGCGACAACACATTCGGCTTTCATCAGCGCTAGTTCGCCGGCGTCGGCTTTGTGTGTTTCAGGCTTTAGGCCGTGTGTCCACCAAAGCGTTTTTTTCACGCGGCTGGCGTGTTTTTTCAATTGTTTTCAATGGGAGCGCCGCGTTTTTAAAACGCCATGAGCGTAGCGAGGCGCTGAGCGTTTTTTTCACGCTGGAGCGCCGAGCGCTCGGCATTTTTTACAGGTTGCCGAGAGTTGAAGAATGTTTAACTTTGGGTAAAACGCTGCGCTCATCACTATCACTTTTTACCCAAACGACCAATCACAGTGGAGGAGGGGCGGGACTAATACCACACCGACCAACTGTCACAACATTCTTTCTGTACAACAACATCAACCAGCAGAGCTAACCAAACAAAATGGATGAAAACTTAATTTTTAGTATGAAACAAATGATCTGCGAACCCAGATACAAGTAAACTATGCTGCGGATATTCTGTATCATAGCAACAAAGCGTCTCAACTGAAAAAACGCTGTTCTGCAAAAACGCTCTCAAGCGCCCAGAGCTAGGCGTTTTCAGCAGATCGTCTAGCGTTTTCAGCTGGCTAAAAACGCTTTGGTGGACACACGGCCTTAGGGTTCGGAGAACAAGTTGATTTGTAGTTGCCAAGTTATTTACGCCTCGTTTACACTGCAGGTCTTGATGCCCAACTCTGATTTGTTACCTTTATCCGATTTTTCTGACCGTCTGTTTAGACATTCTTTCAACTGTGACCCATGTCCGATTCATGTGTTTACACTTGTCATTCTATCTGAAACATTGCGCATGCTTAAAGGGTTAAATTCTCTTGCACAGATTGGCGAACACGCAATATGCCTGATGCTAGCTCTGCGCTATATGCGAAGTTCGCCAAAGATCACCATGATTTTAAGGTGGAGGAGAAAGAAAAGTGCCATCATTCACAGCCTGCGCATATGCTTCAGTTATTGTGAGAGTTCAGAGAGTTCACAGGACTGGTGGGAGCATATTGTGTTTAAATATTGGCTTTAACGAGGAGCAGTGGGTCAGAAATTTTAGGATGAGCAAGCCAACCTTTGATATGTTGTCAACATTTGTCCACATTCCTCTCCTACGACGTCACGGCGTGTCAATCCATCCCTTTGCATGTGTGCGTCAGTGTTTCACTCCACCTGTCCTTATGAAACCCTCTATAAATCTATCGGCCCTGATGAGACCCTCCATCACTCCACCTGACCTTATGAAACCCTCTATCACTCCACCTGCCCTTATGAAACCCTCTATCACTCCACCTGCCCTTATTAGACCCTCCAGCACTCCACCTGCCCTTATGAAACCCTCTATCACTCCACCTGCCCTTATGAAACCCTCTATCACTCCACCTGCCCTGATGAGACCCTCCATCAATCCACCTGTCCTTATGAGATCCTCCGTGACTCCACTGCCCTGATGAGACCCTCCAGCTCCACCTGTCCCTATTAGACCATCCATCACTCCACCTGCTCTTATGAGACCCTCCATCCCTCCACCTGTCCCTATTAGACCCTCCATCCCTCCACCTGTCCTTATTAGACCCTCCATCACTCCACCTGCTCTTATGAGACCCTCCATCACTCCACCGCCCTGATGAGACCCTCCATCACTCCACCGCCCTGATGAGACCCTCCATCACTCCACCGCCCTAATGAGACCCTCCAGCATTCCACCTGCCCTGATGAGACCCTCCATCACTCCACCGCCCTGATGAGACCCTCCAGCACTCCACCTGCCCTTATGAGACCCTCCATCACTCCACCGCTCTGATGAGACCCTCCATCACTCCACCGCCCTGATGAGACCCTCCAGCACTCCACCTGCCCTGATGAGACCCTCCATCACTCCACCGCCCTGATGAGACCCTCCAGCACTCCACCTGCCCTTATGAGACCCTCCATCACTCCACCGCTCTGATGAGACCCTCCATCACTCCACCGCCCTGATGAGACCCTCCAGCACTCCACCTGCCCTGATGAGACCCTCCATCACTCCACCGCCCTGATGAGACCCTCCAGCACTCCACCTGCCCTTATGAGACCCTCCATCACTCCACCGCCCTGATGAGACCCTCCATCACTCCACCTGTCCTTATTAGACCCTCCATCACTCCACCTGCCCTGGTGAGACCCTCCATCACTCCACCTGTCCTTATTAGACCCTCCATCACTCCACCTGCCCTTATGAGACCCTCCATCACTCCACCTGCTCTTATGAGACCCTCCATCACTCCACCGGCCTGATGAGACCCTCCATCACTCCACCGCCCTGATGAGACCCTCCAGCACTCCACCTGCCCTTATGAGACCCTCCATCACTCCACCGCTCTGATGAGACCCTCCATCACTCCATCTGCCCTGATGAGACCCTCCATCACTCCACCGCCCTGATGAGACCCTCCATCACTCCACCTGTCCTTATTAGACCCTCCATCACTCCACCTGCCCTTATTGCCTCAGATTATGAAGCACAGTGCAGCACGCAACAACCTCAGGCACGAAGGAAAGGCTCACCTTTGGTGGTCAGTTGAGTCATCAGAATAAAGCTGCAGAATGAGAACAGCTGTGTTGAGATGGCAGCAGGGTGTGGGGTTCAGCGCCTGTAAATACATGATTCTTAAAACAATAAGTTTGAATAAAGCTTTGTTTCTTGTGTTGTTGACCTGTATATGCATTTGTTTATTGTGATGGTTACTTTTATTCATTATTTTACTAATGTATTCATATTTATTTTTGTCAGTAAATACAATGTAAATATTTCATTAAGTAATGCATTCATTCATTGCTTGACTGAAAATTGAGATATGTTCACTGCATTTATCTAGTGTGTATTCATGCACAGCTATGTCATATGACTTTGAATGATTATATATATACTTTTCAGTAAAAAGTAATATAATTAACTACTGGTCAGCATTTATCATTATTATTGTATGTTTTGGGGTGGGATAGCAATGCAATTCATTCTGGGGTAATATTAATTTTAATATTAATGATACTTAAATTTTTTCGAGTATAAAATCAACAGTTTTCTCCAAAGGTGAGATCTTCAAGCAGCTGCCCGTCTCCTCTGTGCAGACATTACAAACGCTGAGGAAAACCATTCTAGGTAGGGCTGTCAAATTACTGATGTTATGAGGTGTCAGTGCACCTATCGCTCATATCAATTTTAGCTCAAATCGATTTAGTCAATATCAAGATATTTATAGATAGATTAATTAAATGTGTCATTCATATCTTTTAAGTTATTGCGCTTGTGGTAACCATAAAGCATTGTAGGTCATAACATCAACATCAACATCAACATCGCAGATGTCCGGTTTGCATTCATACTAAATGTAATAATCAGGCTATATAGTACCTGTTATGATTCATGTCTGTGTTCCCCTGTCTTGTCCCATGGTTAGCAGTTCCCTGTTATGTTGATTAGTTGATTAGTATGTTAGTATGTTATGTTGATTAGTTGATTAGTACCAGGTGTTTCTGATTAGCCATACCCCCTTGTTATCTTGTTTAGCTTGTTTGCCTCTGTATTTAAACCCTGTGTCTTGTGTCAGTGTTGGTGGGTTCTTGATGTTGAATGTTGTTTTGTTCCTGAGTCTTGATCTTGATTCTGTCTACATCTGTGAAGTTCTGGGTTTATTTAATAAAGTGCTGCATGTGGATTTGGATCCTGCTTCCTCCCCGTTTCTACTCCATCGTAACAGAAGAACCCACCAAAGATGAATCCAGCAGCACAAATTATGCTTCTCCGTCAAGGAGATCGAACCATAGAGAAGTATGTGGTTGACTTTTTGGAGCTTGCTCACCAGACTTGCATGGAAGAGTTATGCTTGATGATATTTTTTCGGGCAGGACTATCTGAACCGCTTAACAACCTAATGCCATTGCATGACCCTAGCTGGACTCTGAAACAGTATATTGTCTTGGCCCTGCAACTGTTTTCACCCTTTTATGTGAGTTTGGCATCTGCCGAGCCTGAGCTTCTCCACGTCGGCCCTGCCGAGCCTGAGCTTCTCCACGTCGCTTCTGCCAATCCAGAGACTGTTCACGTCACATCTGCCGATCCAGAGACTGTTCACGTCGCTTCTGCAGATCCAGAGACTGTTCACGTTACTTCTGCCGATCCAGAGACCGTTCACGTCACGCCCGCCGAGCCAGTGTCTCCGGACAAGATGGCTGCCGCCGAGCCAGCGTCTCTGGACAAGATGGCTGCCGCCGAGCCAGTGTCTCCGGACAAGATGGCTGCCGCCGAGCCAGTGTCTCCGGACAAGATGGCCGCCGCCGCCGAGCCAGTGTCTCCGGACAAGATGGCCGCCACCACCGAGACAATGTCTCCGGACAAGATGGCCGCCGCCGAGCCAGTGTTTCTGGACAAGATGGCCACCGCCACCGCCACCGAGCCAGAGTCTGTGATGGTCCTGCCCAGCTCAAAGCCCTCTTCGCCGTTGGTCCTGCCCAGCTCAAAGCCCTCTTCGCCGCTGGTCCTGTCCAGCCCAGAGCCGCCTTCGCCGCTGGTCCCGTCCAGCCCAGAGTCTCCTTCGCTGCTGGTTCCGTCCAGTCCAGAGCTTCCTTCACCGCTGGTCTCGTCCAGTCCAAAGCTTCCTTCACCGCTGGTTCCGTCCAGTCCAGAGCTTCCTTCGCCGCTGGTCTCGTCCAGTCCAGAGCTTCCTTCGCTGCTGGTTCCGTCCAGTCCAGAGCTTCCTTCGCCGCTGGTCTCGTCCAGTCCAGAGCTTCCTTCGCTGCTGGTCCCGTCCAGCACAGAGACTTTTCCGCCGCTGGTTCTGCCCAGTCCTGAGCCTGTTTCCATCCCAGAACCTCAGCCCTCACCAGAGATGGCCGCCGACGTGCTTGTTCTTGAGCCGGTGTCTGTTCCTGAGCTGGTGCCTGCTCCAGCCTATGTCTCCGTAGCTGTCCCCAAGAAAATTTTGGGGGGGGCAGTAGGTCCTGTGATTGGACCATGGAGGCCACGCCGCCATGGTCGCCTCTTCAGCCAGCTCCGCCCTGGCCGCCTGAAGGGTCGTCTCCGCCCTGGCCGCCTGAAGGGTCGTCTTCGCCCGAAGGGTCGTCTCCTTCTTGGCCGCCCGAAGGGTCGTCTCCTCCTGCACTGCCTGCTCCGCCCTGGTCGCCTGCTCCGCCCTGGTCGCCTGCTCCGCCCTGGCCGCCTGCTCCGCCCTGGCTGCCTGCTTCGCCCTGTTCTGCCTGTTCGGCCTCCCGTTTTGCCACAGTCTCCAGGCCCTCTGCCGTTCCACGGGCCTGGCCCTCCATCCCGCCCCTGGGTCCGCCTCCGCTCCACCACCCTCCTGAACTATTTTTTTTTTTATTTTTTTTTGATGGGCGTCGGGAGCCGCCCATAGAGGGGGGGGTTATGTTATGATTCATGTCTGTGTTCCCCTGTCTTGTCCCATGGTTAGCAGTTCCCTGTTATGTTGATTAGTTTCCCCAGGTGTTTCTGATTAGCCACACCCCCTTGTTATCTTGTTTAGCTTGTTTGCCTCTGTATTTAAACCCTGTGTCTTGTGTCAGTGTTGGTGGGTTCTTGATGTTGAATGTTGTTTTGTTCCTGAGTCTTGATCTTGATTCCGTCTACATCTGTGAAGTTCTGGGTTTAATAAAGTGCTGCATGTGGATTTGGATCCTGCTTCCTCCTTTGATTCTACCTCATCGTAACAGTACCAGCTCTTTTAGCGCTCGTTAAGAAAGCACTTATTGAAATCAAGTACCTACTAATATGTGGTTTCGAACGCAGCCAGGCTTTTATTAATGGGTCATTGAATCTTTGACTCAAACCGATTTGTTCAAAATGCTGAATCATTCAGTAATGAAAACACAGTTATGTGTTCCTGTGAGAGGCTTTAGGGTTCTGCTGTGATCTTTATTTGGAAGTATTTTTCACTGCTGAAATAGAACAAAAACGGTCTATAAAGTGTCTTAAATGCAAGTGACTTAATATTAATTTCTTGTTTATTGAACTGTCATTAAATCAGTGTCATATTTTCAATCGTGATGGTATTCAGCACTCTTGGTTGTGTGATGTTGCTTAACTGTATCATATGTTATAAATATAAAAACTCCACGTGATTTTTTTTCCGCTGTAAGTTCACTGATTTTGTTTGTGTGAGATGCCCTCATTTGTTTTCATTTCTCCTCATGATGCTCGAGCCTCAAAAGCACAACCTTGTTACCGCCAGACAGTACAGCGTCTGTTTGCGGATTGGTTGGCAGTCCGAATGTTGGCAAATATTTTCTTTACTGATAATAATTAACAAATTTAATTACATTTTAAATGAACAAATGTTGTAAGTAAACAACAATAGCCCAAGTTTAGAACAAACATTTATTAAAGACTTTAAAACATATTTCTGCATCAATTTTTAGGCTACGCCTGTGTCTCACACTATTTACTTGAATGTATTTGACATGAAAATGAAATGTTGCTCATTGTGACGACTTCTTACGACATATCTTCATGTGAGTCAGAAGGCTTTTTTTATGTTTGAAGCTCTTCTCACACTCAGTACAGTAATACAGCTTCTCTCTAGTATGAACTCGCTCATGTTCTTTCAGGTTTCCAGACTGAGTGAAACTCTTGTCACAATATGAACACTTGAAAGGTCTTTCTCCAGTATGAATTCTTTGGTGCTGTTTCAGATTGTCAACTTTAGTAAAGCTCTTCCCACAGTCCAAACACGCATGATCTCTCACTTCATTGTGTGTTTTCTGGTGCAGTTTAAAACTGTCCAGCCTTGAAAAACTTTTTGCACAGAGAGAACACACATAAGGCTTCTCTTCTGAATGAACTTTCAGGTGTGTTTTTAGATGTGCTGATGAAAAAAAATCTTTACCACACTGATCACAGTTAAATGTTTTTTCTCCAGAGTGAACATGCAGATGATGACTGAGAGTTGATGCATGAGAAAAACTCTTTCTACACTGAGTGCATGTATACGGTTTCTCTCCAGTGTGAATTCTTAAGTGTGTGTTAAGGTTTCCTTTTTGACTGAAACTCTTTCCACACTGAGTGCAGGTGTGCGTCTTTTTGGCTTTTGTTCTCTGAATTTTAGAGTTACGATGTTCCTCCTCCACTTCATTTAGTTCTTGTCTTTGCTCTTTTACTTTCACCTGGTCTAAAACACACAGAAATACAGTTAGAATCAGTTCAAGTGAACCCTGATTTAATATCAGAAAGCAACAGAGATCAGGTATAAGATCTTTTATGTGGCAAAGTTTTGTTCTGCCATTCACTTGTTATTATAGTTAAAATATGTTTAACAACTGCTATAAACAAGGTTATGATTCAGATGCACTTCATCATTTATCATCCATATACTGTTTATTAATTCACATCTACCAAAGCAGTCAACAATGAAGAATCAAGAATGGACACCAACCTATTTGTTCCTCAGTATCTTCATGGTCTATTCTGGATGGTTCTGGATCACTCATGTCTTCAATCTCCTCTTTAACAGATTTCAGCTGCTACTCCTAGAGTTTGAAACTGAAATTTCACTTCAGTTCTTGTCTTTGCTCTTTCACTTCCACTGGGTCTGAAATATATTAAAACATTAAGTTGTTAGAATGAGTTAGGGATGTTAACCGATGACCGTTTGACCGATGGTTGACCGTATCAACGTTAACCGATCAAAGTTGTCGGTAGTCGGTAAAAAAAAAAAAAAAAAATTGATCTCTAAATTAGGCTATTATAGACACTGGACTAAACGCTACTACAGTTAGCCATCTCATTCCAAGATCTTTTTGTGTGAAGTGAACAAATCCCCCACACTCAATTTTTCATAACTCGCCTGTTTGTACTTAATAAACCAATAAAAACATTTGGCGCGAGGTCACAGCGTTTGGGTTAGCGCGCTCACAAGGTTTGCGAAAAGTAAAGGCTACAGGCTAAAACACTCGAGGTTAGAGCCAGGGCAGACGACAGGATGAAGCGTGCAAAGAAAAGTAGTGTGTGGGACCATTTCACCAAAAAGAATGACACAGATGTAAGTTGCAACTTGTGTGACACAGTGCTTAAATACAGTAGTAGCACATCATCTATGATGTATCACCTGAAAACGCGACACCCGCAAGCCTCTTCGGGTGAGAAAGGTAGCCAAAGCCAACCTACCGTGTCATCTATGCTAGCTGGTAGGAAATGTGACAAACAGCGCTCAGAGACTATTACCCAAAAGATATGCGGAATGATTGAAAAAGACATGCTGCCCCTTGACTTTGTAAGCGGTGAGGGCTTTCTAGAGCTTATGCAATTCCTTGAACCCAACTACACAGTCCCGTCTCGACAGACCATAACCACACGCATTGAAGAGCGCTTTGTCAAGAAAAAAGATGAGCTCAAAGCGCGCATGTATCGTGCCAGATGTGTAGCCATCACGACGGACTGCTGGACAGCACTAACCACAGAGAGTTATGTGACAGTCACCTGCCACTGGACTGACAAGGTCTGGCAGGTTAAATCAGCAGTACTCCTCACGAAAAGTATGCCAGGCAGACACACCGCCGACAACCCGTTGGAACAAGTTGGAAACTTTTTCATGGAAACTTGCTAGAGCAGCACGTTAGCGATGAGGGAAAAGCTCCCTGTATTGCGTAATCACAACAACAAAGTTTGTCAGGAATCTGTGTCAACGGAGGAGATTAACGTTACAAAGATTAATAATCTGTGTTTATTATGTATCATAGCAATTAACAAGGCTCCAGACTACTACCAAATGGACGCATTTTGCGACCATTTTTCCTGCCAGTGTGACCCAATATTTATTTATGTCACACTGGCGCCACCACAACGTTGTAGTGGTCGACCGATATATCGCCAAGGCCGATATATATCGGCCGATATTTGGCATTTTTTAAATATCGGCATCGGCCGATAAGTTTTTCTGATTGGCCGATGTGTTGGAAGCGGGACTTTTATTTTGACGGCGCTCCGGACTTTTATTTTGACGGGCGCCGCAGAGAACACCAGCGCCTGAAGAGAACGGCAACGGCAGCTCCTCAGATCACACAGCGCTCACTCACATTCTCCGTCTTCATTCATTTACGATCTCTGTCAGTCATATCTAATACTTTGTTAGACAGAACTGGTAAACAAAGAAAGTAAATGGTATGCTAAGTAAGTAAAGTAAAGCGTTTGCTTTTATATTATTTGTAACAGAAAAGGCAAACAATCAGGCTAAAATACTTTCTCATTTGCCGTCAACATTCAGCAAACGCGCATCTACAGCATTTAAACTTTAAAATCTCTGAATATCTAATAAACATTTAATTTCACAAACCTTGCAGATTTAATCAAATCCAGCTGTGATATCTTGTGAAGTGTGCATTACTGTCTGCAAGTGACGGTCGGTCCGTGCGAAGTGAGTGAATGCGAACAGAAGATCAGCTTCACATGAGACGTGATCGAAAAACTTTAAATCCTTCATTTTAAAATATGCTGATATATAACCAGTTGCCAACTGTGTCATATTCATATCGTTTTCACTGTGCTGTATGTAAAATTAGCGTTACCTTGTCTTTATTTGAAAAAATATGATTAGCATGTTTATTTTAAATATTTGTTTTCTAATTTATTTATAATTTATTAAATATTGATTAAAATAAATATATATAAAAATATCGGCTTTATATCGGCCATCGGCCACCCTGCTCTCTAAGATATCGGCGTCGGCATCGGCCATCAAAAAACAATATCGGTCGACCACTACACCGTTGCCGAGCAGCGAATCCAAACAAAACAATTACAATAGGTGTTCAGCACTTCGTGCTTGAACCCCCAATGAAAGCGGAACGAAAATGCGCTACTCATTTATGCTTCATGGACCGTTTACTAGTTCGGACCAATAATAGACAGCGCAGCGCCCCGAACTTGCCAGTCGCGGGCCGGTCTCGATCACGTGACGCTGTTGATTGTCGAGTTCTCCACTGTTGCTTAGTTACCTATGATCACGCGCGTGAACTCGACAATCGACTACAGTGGGCTTCCACCGAAAACAGGAAATAAATACAGGTTTGAGCGCTGGCCGAATTAACTTCATTTTTATTCATATCTTTCACATCTACTGCAGTCAGATTCACCGTGTTCACTCTGAAGGAATCACTCACATTGGCTGTGCACTTGTAATGACACATCAAGGATGTTAAGAGGCTAAAAGCAGGTTTAAAACTTGCCCCATTTAAGTCAACAGGGTGCAAATTTTAAAAAGAGGATAACACGGTGTAGGCAACACCGATTTTTGTCGTTGTTCTCTGTATTGACAGCACTCCAAATTTACAAAAAAATGAGCTCAATGTTAAAATTGACCGGAGTTCTCCTTTAAGGTAAAAAAGTTACTTAGTTCACCTTTAAATGCCTCAGCTGTCGGTTGAAATATCTGCCCTCTGGTTCTCCAAAACGGACGTAAGAAACATCATCACCACATGTGATCGCTAGTTAACCCTTTGACGCGTACGATCACACTGGTGTGCTTAATGTTCAGATTGCGTGATCATCAACTTCTAAATTCAAATCTGCATTCACGTGTTGGCTGGCGCTGAGCCAGAGACAGACTTTCTTAAATGACAAAACATTCACTTACATGTATAAAAATATCAGCCAAGGACTGACTGACATAATGCAACCAATCAGAGTTCGTTATTTGTTCTGCGTCATGTTTAGTGTGAAAATGTAAAGTCGATGTCCATACAATAACAGACCGGTGACCATTCTAATAAATTGATCATTCAAGAACGTTGTGCAAGTTTACTGCAACAATAAAGCCGTGAACTTCACATACTTTTGAAAATCCAGCCTTCAGTTGATCCTGATGAGCGCTCATTGTCACAGTTGTAAACATGACAGCGTTCTTCTTCCACGAGGGGTTTCGCGTCACGGAATTTAAGGTGATGCGTTCTAAAATAACGCTCACCTTGTGCAGGACATGCAATAAGTCAGGAGAGGTGTCGTATTTGGCCAGAGAAGGCAACAAATGTGAAAAGAATTGCTGAAATTTAAAGCTGGTTTGTAGCATACCGAATACAGACTACTTTGCTGTTATTACTGTAGTGTTATTTAGTGTTAAATTATTGTATTTGGGTTAGGTGGCTTAGGTTTTATTGTGAATTGGTAATTTGTTGTGTTTTGTATTTAGACTACTTATATTTACTCTAAAATATTAATATATTCAATTTTAAGATTTTATTGAATTTTTTCCAAAAGAAAAATTCTTTAATGTCATTCACCATCGTTTTGAGGATCTCTTTTTTTTCAAAGTATCGGTTCAGGCACCGTTTAGGCACCGGTACCGTTTTAAAAGTATCGATTTGGCACCGGCATCGAAAAAAAAACAACAAAAAAAACTATACCCAACCCTAGTTTTGTTTAACTCTGAAACATGAAATGTGGAGTTTTGCCAAAAAAAAAAAAAAAAAAAAAAAAAAGTTGGAGTTATCTGCTTTTGCTTAAAAAAAAAAAAAAAAAAAAACTTTTAATTTATAAAAAACATACTTTGATTGAACTTTAATTTTGTAAGTTACCTGTATTTTTTAGTTATTATTACTTAATCACCACAACCCAGCTGCAGTTTGATTGATATTACTTGGAATGCAATAAATAAATAAATAAATAAACAAGAACGGATTGATCTGTTTCTGCAAATTAACTCTGTTGTAAATGTCCCAATTGCGATAGGCTGTGCAATTTTCAAAGAGTTCAATTAAACATTAATGTTATTTTAGTTGCATTTGTGAGTTAATAAACGTAACTGGTTGTGTAAACTTGGCATAATATTTAAATATTGATAAATCAATCAGTATAGCCCTGAATCGAATCGCAGAATTTTAAAACGGCAAATATCTTATCGCTGGCTGAGAGAATCGATATCGTATCGTGATGAACTGTCCGATTTACACCCCTCGTAAATATATAGCAGATTTCACCAAGAACCAAATGAACCACATCTGCAGTTTATTGACAGAGGACTGACACTACACACACGTCTTCAGATTCACTGTCTTCAAGGATGCATGAGAAAATACATGTTAATTACCGTCCTCCCTAACAGTAACTGCAATTCATCTAATACACAGGTCACATATGGCTATAAACATACATTAACATCAAAATGAAAGCTAAACCCACACGCAATCCACCAAAATGATATGTGAAGAAATGTTTTTTTTTGTTTGTTTGTTTTTTAACGCGCGTTAATAAAACTCCAAAAACATAAACTTGCAATTATTATCATAATTAATAAAAACTCGAAACTAGACTTAATACAGCCTATTTTCACTCTTTAATGCAGAGACCTAACTTACCTGACTGACTCTCTCCAGTCACGGGCTGTTCTGAGAGAACGCGCGCGCGCGACCGGTCCATTACAGATGACGTCACTCACACAACGAGCTCAAAATATTATTCATAAACAAAAATATATATTTTCCCTCTTTCGTGCACAACAAAATAAAGATGATATACATTAAGTAAAACAATATTAACATTTAAAGCATATAGTTAATACAGTTACAACAACAAACCCTCTCAACACTAAATACATTATATTTATAACGTTTTAATGCCATTTTATACCATCTGAAAATCAAGAAAACGACCAACTTTATTTTTCAGTATGTTTAACATTTTACAGCTTTTATTATTTTCTAACTACAACAAAGTGACTCTTTTACAATCAAGAAGTATAGTTAACATTGGTAAATAAGTAAATTACATGAATATGTCTTATTCAAGCAGATTTTTCAAAGGTTATCCAGTTAGAAAAAACACAAATAACAGGAAAAGACAAGACAGGAAAGTGTGTGCATAGATATCGTATATAAAGGCTAGATGTCTCGTGCGCACTGCTGGCCAATGGAGGTCGACGTCCGCACACGGCGGCCATCTTGCCACAGTGTGCTCGCTCACTCGTTTAATGGTGCATGTACTTTTAAATAACCATAGCTTGCTCAATTTTCTACCGATTTTCAAACGGTTTGGTTTGTTATAAACGTCAGAGATGTAGTTATGACACTGCATACATACCACTGCATACATATGAATAATTATAACATACATGTTCAAGCATTCGTAATTATAGCCACGTTAATAACGTTTGTAAGAAACCAAACCGTTTGTAAATCCGTCAAGATTTCAGTGAGATAAGAGGATTTGTGTGCATGCTGATCATTCACCTTAATACACAGCTTCACTGTGACAAGATGGCCGAACGGTGATGCTGGAAGTGACTGCGCCATAAGACATCTAGCGTTTATATATGATATCTATGAGTGTGTGTTCCTAAGGTGAGAGACTTTTTATTTCATAAGTTACGAATATAACATTATAATAATGACACTGACATATAGTTTTACAACATCTCTGACCGCAGATACTGAATTATGAAAACACATTTTTCTCAGGGGCTTTTTCTTAAAATGAGTCTCACAGAAGTCTCAATAGCTTTCATGCACATTTTTCAAAATAAAAGCCTCGCATCAGAAAATTATAGAATTATGTTTGTTGTTGTTGTTTCTATAGCCCATTTCACACAGAGATTCACAGGGGCCGGGATTTGTTTGATTTTGGTTCATTCGCACTGCCAGTGATTTTCCGGAATCTGTGAGTGTGTTCACACACATCCCTTAAAGATCCCGTAAAGACACATGGCGTGTTAGGGCTGTCAAAATGGCTGAAAAGCTAAATGCGAATTTCTTTCTTAAATATTAGCAAAATTTGGATTATATTCGAATTCTAAAGGCAATACTGAATGTTAGAGGAAAAAAGTACTGTATTGTCTCCTACCGCCCACAAGAGCACGCAAGTGAGCGCAACAAGCAAATATAAACCAAATCAAGCATTGCATCTTTTATTGAAATGAAATGACATTCAGTTTTTAAAGTGCATTAACTTTTACACTCCTCTTGTACTCACTACATCTACGTATTGTTCGTCAAAAACACCAGAAGCTCAACTTGATCTGCAGCTCAACTTGGACCATCTTGGTGGTGGTTGGGGAGGATGGAGGTAATTGGCAGCGTCAGCATCTGCGAACTCAGACAAATGTAAGTACAAATCTTTTATACTGCGAGTGTTAGCACATGATTGGTTAGAAGTGAGGTAATACATGATGCCCTGATTGAGTCTTCCTGGCAGAACTTACGCTAAAGCTTTCATTTACGTCATCATCTGATCATGTCTCGCGCACCTCTTGACACACCAAAAATTTGAATGCACGGTTTTTGCATTCATAGTGACAATGCCTAACGTGCATCATCACTGCGACACACCACTTATGGCATTGGTCCTGCTTTTGTTCACACAGGGCGCGTTCCGGGACTGATTCCGGCAAGGTTACTAGGTCCCCATCCCTGCATTGATCCCGGCATCAATCCCGGGACGTGTTTGCGTTCACACAGAAGGCACTCTTCGGCAAATGCGGCAATTTCCCGGGATCAACGCATAAAAGGCTGTGTAAAAGGGGCTTTTGACTGCAAACTGAATTCTCCTGTACGCCGGAGGAAGTTTGAGTCGGACTGCCACCAGACTAAGGATTTTGGTGACAGTGAATGGGCCGATGAATTTGGGAGCTAGCTTGTTCCGCGACTTCGGATTCCAGACTAGGAAAAATGGTGGCTGGTACCCTAAACCAGTGGTTCCCAAACCTGTCCTACCCCCAACACTGCGCGTTTTCTTTGTCTCCCTAATCAAACACACCTGATTCAAGTCATCAGCTCATTAAACCATGTGATAATGAGCTGATGAGTTGAATCAGGTGTGTTTGATTAGGGAGACAAAGAAAACGTGCAGTGTTGGGGGTACTCCAGGACAGGTTTGGGAACCACTGCCCTAAACTACACTGAAACGGAAATAGGCCCATGGATGACACTGGTAACGAGTTATGTGCATACTCAACCATAGAAAGTTGCTGGCTCCAGGAGGAAGGATTCTTGGACACCAAACATCGCAACTCTCCAAATCTTGGTTGGCTCTCTCGGTTTGGCCATTGCTTTGTGGATGATAACCCGAAGACAGACTGACCGTAGCTCCCAGTAATCTACAAAACTCCTGCCAGAATTTGGACACAAATTGGGGTCCCCTGTCAGAAACCATGTCCATCGGGAGGCTATGTAAGTGAAAGATGTGATCTACGACAGTCACCACTGTCTCCTTGGTAGAGGGTAATTTGTAATTTGGGCAAGGGAATAAAATGAGCCGCCTTCGAGAACCGATCCACTATGGTCAAAACTACCGTCATGCCATGAGAGGGTGGGAGGGCGGTGACAAAATCTAGCGCTATGTGGGGCCAGGGTCTCGAAGGGACAGACAGCGATTGGAGTAACCCATCAGGAGGTCGATTAGACGTCTTAGGCCATCCTTAAAAATATTTTGGTTTGCCGTAACAGCCAAAAAAAAAAAAAAAGGGTCGATAGGTCGGACTATATATTTTTTAAGATTCAATGTAAAAAAAAAAGTACAATTTTGGTCATGGTGATTACATAGGTTAGCCTGGGTGCCAGCCCGAACCCCACCCACAACATTTTTTGGTCGGGAAGTTCGGTCTGGACTCAATCCGTTGAGGAGTAATTATGCTCGGCTCCCAGAAGGCCGAGCCAATCAAATTGCCAGGGCGGGCTTTAATCGATGATGGACAGATGATCTGCGGTTACGTAATCACCCACGTCACCAAAGAGCGCTTGGGTTGAATTGGTTTTCAACAAAGATGACTGCAGCTGGAGAATTGAGATGTTTAGATTCCGCTATCGCGTCTCTTATAAAAGAAATCGACAGCACATTAATTTAAAAAGATGAATAGAGAACCGCAATCAAGGCATTTGTCAATCGGAAATATGTGTTTGCCGTCCTTCCTACGGGATTCGCCAAAAGTTTAATTTATCAGCTGACTCCGATGGTTGCTAAGAAGATGGGACGCAATGAAAACCCTGTGGTCATTGTGGTTTCTCCTTTGGTCGCACTCATGGAGTGCTTTATTATTACTTTACTCATTACTTTACAACTTCTTCCTGCGTTTGTGCAGTTGAGCTCTGTTGACAACTATGCGTCGCTCACTGCGTTGCTCTGATTGGTTGTAGTCTATCCAATTGAGTGCAGAGTTTTTTTTTTCCTGGTTCGGTTAAGACACGCCTCATAATCAAAGCCCTATGGAGCATTATCAGACTCACATTCTGCCTAGAATATGAGTATGATGAAGTCAGGCTATACGTAGGTATAAATTTAAACAAATTTGCACATCGGGACTTCAGTTTTCCAGAACTTGTGCCAAGTTCAAGAGGTGTCGAGAGAAAAAAAAGAGAGATTTTGATTAAAAAAATATATATTAAATAACAATTAGAAAACCTGTATAAACTTTTATATTCACTTTAAAGAAAGGCTTTCTACAAAAACAAACTTAATGAAGTGGTCAAAATCATGTCTGGCCACTCCATTTGTCTCCCGATATTTTCGGGATCATCTTATCTTATTCATGCTTTTCACTTTTCATATAATCAACATAAAATTTAAAAAAATATACATCTATTATTTTATTTAAACATGAATATAAAACTAAATCGTTTTTTAATGACTGGGCTACAACACATAGGCCTATTAGCCTACAGCAGGGGTGCCCAACCCTGCTCCTGCCGATCGACTGTCCTGCACAGTTTATCTCCAACCCTAATCAAAAACACCTGAAGCAACCAATTAACGTCTTCAGGATCACTTGAAAATTAAAGACAGGTGTGTTTGATTAGGGTTGGAGATGAAATGTGCAGGACAGTCAATCGGCAGGAGCAGGGTTGGGCACCCCTGGCCTACAGTATAGGCTACAGAGAAATTTAATTTCGGAGTGTCTTGTGGTAGAGATGCGCGGTTGGCGGTTACAGCCGCGGACTCCACGGATAAACCGCGGATCGGGCAGATGATGTGACGAAAAATAATATTTTAATTAAACTCGGACGGGTGGCGGGCGGTTGAACCAATAAAATAAACCAATCAAATGAAAAATATATGTATACATTCAGCGGATGGCGGGCGGGTGCGGTTTTGAAAATTGGTCAAAAACGTTGGTGCGGATGGATGGCGGACGGATGATCAGTTTTGTGATGCGGTTGCGGATGAAATAATAGCCCATCCGCGCATCTCTATCTTGCGGTGAGCATGTGGGGGGAGAGATACAATTTTCGATCAATCATCGAATATTATTTTGCTTGATATTCCAATCCTTAATATTTGGTGTTTTAAATGCCTGTTTGAGATCTCTGTGAAAGTTTTAAAGCAGTGCCACTTTCAGAGCGGTCACATCCGTAACATTGTTTCTTCCTCATAAATGCTAACACGAAAAGAAAAATAAAATAAAATGAATATATTATGTTCTGTGGAGAGCCAACCCTTCTTCATCCGGTGGGTATATTACTTTTGGTTTGCGCAGTGTAATTCATAGAATTACTAAAACATTTTACCACCTAAAAGTTAAAGATTTTTTGTGTCACCTCGGGACCGTAACGCAAGTGTATTTCCCTCATATTAAATATAAAAGGTTTATACTGATATTTTTCTAACGTCTGGACTCCTTTATGAAAGGAGTATGGAAGAAATTATATTTCAAGTTTTGACTGCAAATGTCACGTACATAACGCTGGAACTGCCCAATAGTAGGCTAATTTAAAGACGTGGTAGCATTGGATCTGGGGTGCGTTTCTCGAAAGCATCGTTAGCCAACTATGGTCGCAAGTTCCCTCGTTACCAATAGAGTTCAATGGACATTGCGATGAACTTGCGACCATAGTTGGCCAACAATGCTTTCGGGAAACGCACCCCTGGATGGGAAGGATAACTCTGGGAGTTGGAAGGGGTGTTTCGCGATTCTGCCTTCTGCCTTCTCACACCGTGACACAGGTTCATGGCCCTGAGTGTCGCGATTTTGGTTTCATTTCGCATATAGCCTACAGCCCTTATAATCATAGATGAGCGTAGCCTACGTTTGTATGTAGGCCTATGGGCAATTTATATTCACAATATATTTACTAAAATATAATTAGGGTAATATCATTTTATTGCATTTGTATTAGTTGTTTGAAGACTAAAAAAAATCGGTCTGTCTTAACGCAAGTTTACAACCGGCAAGTCGGTCGGACTAAAAGGGGAAAAAAATAATTAATTGGGTCGGTCCTAAATTGACAGGGTCGGTCGGGTTACGGCAAACAAGAATATTTTTAAGGATGGCCTTATCAGTGGCACAAACCGAGCAAGCCAAAACAAAACTGCGAATGTTGGGAGCCATTAATGGCCATCAGAATCATTGCTTTACCAAACAACTGGTGCGGTTTACTCCTGGATGACAAGTCACGTTGGAGCAATGACCCCATCGAATAACTTCGGACCGTAACTCCTCCGGTACAAACAATCGACTCGGTGGACAATCGGGTGGAGGCATTAACCCTTCTAAGGCCGTCTTGACCTTCAATTCGACCTCTCATGTGAGTGTGCAGATAACTAGTTTCTTGGGTAAAATGCACTCAGGAGATAAAGAATTGAGTTTGATGTTCTTGGAACCCGGGCGGTACGAGAGGGAAAAAATCAAAATGTCCGAAAAAAAAGTGCCCACGAGCCTGCCTGGAGTTAAGTCTTTTGGCATATCTAATATATTCGAGGTTCTTGTGATCGGTCCAAACGATAAAAGGTACCCCCGACCCTTCTAACCAATGACGCCACTCCTCTAACGCCAACTTGACTGCTAACAACTCTCTGTTACCAATATCATAGTTACGTTCGGAAGGTGATAAACGGTGGGATAAAAATGCGCAAGGATGCATCTTGTCGTCTGTCGAAGAGCGTTGGTTGAGAACTGCACCTACCCCCACAAAAAAAGCGGCTCTTGAGGTTGACGAATACAGCCTCGGCTGTATCGGACCATCTGAACGTCATTCTGGGGGAGGTCAAGGCGGTCAGAGGTACGGTTGGCTGAAGTTGCATATGAATCGCCGATAGAAGTTGGCGAACCCCAGAAACCTCTGTAGGGCCTTACGGGAATCTGGACTTGGCCAATCTATCACAGCCTTAACCTTGTCAGGATCCATACATCATCTCAGAAGAGATGATGTAACCTAGGAAAGGAACAGACTGTGCATGAAAAGTGCATTTCTCCGCCTTGACAAAAAGCCCATTCTCTAGCAACCTCTGAAGCACTCGTCTGACGTGCTGAACGTGTTCCTGGGGAGAAGAAGAAAAAATCAATATGTCATCCAGGTAGACATATATGAACTGGTCTACCATATCTCTCAACACGTCATTGATGAGTGCCTGGAAAACTGCTGGGGAGTTGGACAGCCCGAACTACATAACCAAATATTCAAAATGGCCCCTGGGGGTGTTGAACGCAGTTTTCCATTTATCCCCCTTCCTGATGCAAACCAACTGGATGGAGCTTGCCTTCCGGTAGATGTCTCTGTGTTTTGGAGATGGCACAAATGGGACATCCTTGAATGAAGCGTTGGACGGCCTGGGTCATACTTGGCCACCGGTAGCATTCACGGAGGAGCGAGAGGGTTTGCTGGTTACCTGGATGAACGGATCCCATAGACAGTGATGGGACACCAGTTCATGAGGTGGGAGCTGTGATCTGGTCGTTCAGAGATCACTGAATCAGGCACACAGAGGTCTGGAGGGAGAATGGTTTCAGGAGATAGTTGAAATAAGTCTGGAGGAGATTGTGGAAATAAGTCTGGAGAGTGTATATGGGAAAGTGCATCCACTTTGGTGTTCTTGTCACCTGGACAGTAGTTAACTTTAAAGTCGAAGCATGTGAATAACAAAGCCCTCCTGGCTTGGCAAAGATCAAGATGGCATACATTCTGGAGATATTCCAAGTTAAGGTGATCAGTGATGACAAGGAATTTGTGTTTTGCTACCTCCAGCCAGTGTCTCCATTCTTCCAGAGCTAACTTGATGGCGAGAAACACATGGTTGCCGATGTCGTAATTCTGTTCTGCCGGGGACAGTTTTAGGGAGAAGGCACATGGATGAGGCTGGGCTTGTTCCCCTTGCAACTGTGATAGCACTTCTCCCACAACATTGGTGGATGCATCCGTTTCATTATGAAGGGTAGGTCTGGATTGGGGTGTTTGAGGATGGGAGCAGTGCAAAAGGCTTCTTTAATTTGGTTGAACACTTCAGTGGCAAGTGGACTTCAGGACAGAGACATGGGCTGATTTTGGAGTAGTGAAGTGATGGGAGAGGCAATCA
Organism: Abramis brama; assembly: GCF_963993115.1. NCBI lineage: Eukaryota > Metazoa > Chordata > Actinopteri > Cypriniformes > Leuciscidae > Abramis > Abramis brama. The sequence continues at coordinate 6,547,691 of NC_139972.1, forward strand.
GGCTGAAGTTGACAATGAATTTCCTGTAGAGATTTGCAAATCATTGCAGCTCTTTGATGGTTGTGGCCAGTTTCTGACAGCATGGACCTTCCCCTGGTACACCTGGATGCATATTCATCAATGATGAAACCCAGGAAGTGGACGGATGGGCGGTGAAACTTGCATTTCTCCTGATTCTGGTAGAGTTGGTAGTCTCTAAGGCATTCAAGGACCTGTGCAACATGCTTGCAAGGTTCAGTCAGGTTTCTGAAGTAAATAAGAATATTTATAATGTAAATGATGACAAACCTCTGGAGCGTGTCCCGGAATACTTCATCCATGAAAGCCTTGGAAGACTAAAGGTGAGTTAGCAAGACCATATGGCATTCATAGTGGCTGGTATTCAGTGCTAAGATAGTGAGATGAAGGCTGTTTCCTACTCATCACTCATCGATGTGAACGCCTCTCAGTTGTTCTAGAGCTGTTAGAACCAGGGGAAGAGGATGACGGTAATTGACAGTCTGGACATTAAGAGCTCTGTAGTCTATGCACGGCCTCTAGCCTCCGTACTTTTTTACCAAGAAAAAAGATAAAACTTGAAGCGGCAGGGGAATCATGTAGTCGGATGAACCCTTGTTTAAGAATCCATGACATTGGCCAAAAGTTGTGAAATAATTGCCTGATCTTAACTCTACTTTGGTGCTGCAAGGATTTTGTACAACACCAGGAAAACCATCCTTCTCATCTGAGCTCCTCAGCGGTCTAACAGCGCTTGTCACTGTCAACAGGGTTGAGATGACATATCAAATCAAAGTAGGCGGGGCTTTATGTTTACAGAAGCTGCTGAGCGCGATTCAAGAGTGACGCTTCAGTTAACGGTTATAAAGTTTAAAGTTTATAAGTTTATAAAGCGCTTGTCTGAAGTTTAAAATCATTGGTTACCCGTAAGCCAATCACATAACGTTTGGTTATGACGTGCGTTATGAACCGGCTCAGCCGCATCGAACTTCCACTGTAAACACATGTATGATGCGAAAACAAAACCATTGAGCGAAATACCGGAGTGAACATGGCTGTGAACGACTTTTGCAGATTATGTGAAGTAAATCTACGCATCCATGGTACAATCAGTGTCTACGTCACGGCTCTCAGCCCGCCCTCTGTTCGTTGATTGGCCGGCTGTTTTGAGGCCGGAGTAAAAAAATGGGAGATAGGTCGCTATCTCAGACTGAGTACAGAAGCAAACTGAAATTGAGTGGAAGTACGAAGTCTGACGTAGTCAGGCTATAATTTTGCCATTTCAAATTGAAAACATAATGTACATGATTCATGTAGACCAGGGTTATTCAAAAGGCTGACATAATTGCGCCATTTTACCGTTTCTACAGATTAAAGTGAGCAGCGCGTCAAAAACGCGGTGAGCAGCAAAATAGATAATTTTGCTAAAACACTGCAGAAAACGAGATTACAGCTAATACAATTATTTGTATCTGTCATACAGATGACTCTGACTGTTTAATTAAACGACGTTCGAGACTAAATCAGGTTTTAAGTTAATGTGTGGCATTTTTAGACGTTTTATTTTCTTCATGCATACATACAGCATTATTAATCAGCATACAAAGAGCATTTCATAATAAACAATGTTAGAATTTGAAAGGTTATTTAGAGGTGGTAAGGAAAGACAAAAAATAAAAAAAACTTTGATTTGTCCTCATAATGAGAGTTTTGATTATTAGATTATGTACATTGTTTGGTTTTAGTAGATTATTGCTTTGAGCAAAATATAAAAATGGGCCATACTTTTCTTAAGAGGTAAACGCTACACACCCAGCATGTTTTCTCAGTCCCAATGCCTTCTATGTGCCATTCACAAAGGTGTCTAACATAACATAAAAAAATAAAAAATAAAAACCTTCTGATCTAACCTGTTTATATTTATATCAAGTTGGGAAAAATATTAACTTTTTTGGATATAGTTTTGGTAAAAATTCTTAGACATCACTGTTTTGGCTCTCTGTGTGCTAATGAAGGCTAATTGGTTGAGCAACATTGGGGGGCAAGGTGTTAGAAACGGTATAAAAGTTAAAAGTAGGTTGCTATGCTGTACGTTTTGTTATAGTTCCCATTATATTTCATTTAACAAGCTGAGGCAAACCTTTGAAATCTATTTTAAAATATGTTTCTGCCTCTTATTAGAACTTATTAGAATTAGAACAGTTTTAGAGCATTTATTATACAGTCTTCGGATGGCAATTTCAACAATATTCTTTCACAAACCTAATGTGAACGTGAGAAATGTGTCTATGAAAAAAATCTTTAATGTATATATTAAAAAAAAGTGAAAGCTAAATGACAAGTCAGAAACTTCCACAAAACTAATGTCACAGAACACGAGTTAACTTCACAATACATTTGCTTTATCTGAATCTCATTATTTGAAGTATTGGATCTGTAGATAACTTTTACTCACAAAATCACACATTGTCAGTGAAATTTGTAATTATTTGTTGTTATTTTACAGAGCTTATAGACCTCTTTAATACTGCAGAGATATGTGTAGTTTTTTTTTTTAAATACATGCATTTATGAAATAACAGGTTTTATAACTAAACAAACAAAAGATAAAACACCCTCCATATTAAATTTAAAAACCGATATTGAGTGAATTGTTTCATACATTGACAAATAACTGATAGTTGTTTTTCTTACATTTGTTTCCAGTCTCTTTTTAAATTTTGGTATTTCTTTGAGTAAGTGTTCAATCAAAGAATAATTCAATAATTTTCTTGTTTTCCAACATATAAAACACAAATGTTGTGGCATTTCACAGAAACATTAGTTTATTAGTTACACATGTGAATCTCATATGATTTCCCTCAAAGTTTGGGATCTGATGAAAACATTTGCTCACTGTGACACAGAACAACACTTTTTAATATGATACACTAGATTATTTGATCGGGTAAAACTCTTCTCACACTGAGTACAGTGATACGGCTTCACTCCAGTGTGAACTCGCTCGTGTGATTTCAGGTTTCCAGACCGAGTGAAACTCTTGTGACAATATGAGCACTTGTAAGGTTTTTCTCCAGTATGAATTCTTTGATGACTTTTCAGATGACTAGCTGTAGAAAATCTTTTCCCACAGTCACAACACACATGATCTCTCACACCGGTGTGTATTTTCTGGTGCAGTTTAAAACTGTCCAGCCTTGAAAAACTCTTTCCACAGAGAGAACACACATAAGGCCTCTCATCTGAATTAAGTGTGTATTAAGTTTTCCTTCCTTTTATTAAGTTTTCCTTTCTTTGTGAAACTCTTTCCACACTGAGTGCAGGTGTGCGTCTTTTTGGCTTTTGTTCTTTGAATTGTAAAGTTACGATGTTCCTCCTTCACTTCATTCAGTTCTTGTCTTTGCTCTTTCACTCTCACCTGGTCTAAAATACACAGAAATACAGTTAGAATTAGTTCAAGTGAACCCTGATTTAATAGCAGAAAGCAACAGAGATCAGGTTTCAGATCTTTCATATGGCAAAAGTTTCCCTTACAAAAAAGAAGTATACCTCAAGTTAATTTTATGAATCATACTTAAGTAATATTCAAGTATATTTTAAGTATACTAATACTTAATGTAGTAAAAAAAAATCAAAAATATTGCATTTTTGTCAAAGACTGCGTCCAGATGGGATTCAGAACGATGATCAAAACAAAGATGGAGTAGATCCAGTCCAACAACACCCCAAAGTTTCACAGTCATTAACGCTTACGGTAAAACTCAACAGAATTACAACCTGTTAAAGGATGAAAAAGAAGCATTAAAATGTCTGTCAACTAACAATGAAATCATCATCAAAAGAGCAGATAAAGGAGGAGCAGTGGTAGTGTGGGGCAGAGACCAGTATATCACCGAGGCCATGCGTCAACTGGATTACCGTGAGTACTATCAGCCTTTACCATCTAATCCAATAGAACAAATTAAGAGTGAACTAGAGGAGATGCTTAAACATGCAAAAAGTGAAGACTGGATTTCTAAAAAAGTACATGATTTCCTACAAGGTAAATGCCCAAGAATTGCTTCTTTTTACATGCTTCCGAAAACACACAAGAACTTGGAGAACCCACCAGGAAGGCCAATCATAAGTGGCAATGGGTCAGTGACTGAACCGGCATCCAAGTTCTGTGATTTTCATATTAAGCAATTTGTAATAGACTTGCCCTCCTTTATCCAAGACAGCACATTTGTGTTAAATAAGATCAAAGAAATGAAAAATATTGGTACTGCCTTTCTAGTGACGATGGACGTTGAGTCACTATATACGAACATTGATCACAAAGAAGGATTAAAGGCATTGTCACATTATTTGGAGAAGAGACCACCAGAACAGATGCCCCCAGTAGAGTTTATCTTAAAACTAACAGAATGGACACTAACTAACAATGTTTTCTTATTCCAAAACAAATTCTTTAAGCAGATAAAAGGTACAGCAATGGGAGCTTGCTTTGCACCAAATTATTCTAATTTGTTTATGGGTCTGTGGGAGGAAACATTTGTCTATTCGAGTCTAAATGAATATGTTAATAAGATTGTATGGTGGGGTAGGTATATTGACGACGTTCTTCTTATATGGTCTGGGTCACAGCAAGAGCTGCTACAGTTTCATGCATATCTTAATAACACTAATATGGAAGTAAAATAATGTCAAATGTTTTTGAAATAAAAAGCCTGTTGAATTGCACTACTTGAAAATAAAATAGGCATTGCATTAACCATGCTTGCATTTTAATGCATTGTATTTTTAGGGCTTGCATTTTTATGGGCTGAAATTCAACATGGTTGAATATTTAAGCTGTGAATATTTCAATGAAAAACATTTCAAACACATTTTCATTATTAAAAATTCAATAATCCATATTCACCTTTCATATTTCACTTCCAAAATATTCAAACTGTTTAAAAATACAACCAATAATATTCAACAGGCAATTTTCGGTCCATTTTATTTCGCTTTGCAAATTCGCTTCCACAAATTCAGTGGTTCAAATTCGACAGTAAATTCAACATTGACGTCCAGGCACTGCAGGAAAAGCAGTAGATTGCCGAGCATACTCTCCATCTGCTGTTAGTCAACCTCATCAGCAGGAGGTGCAAAAGCGCTTGTTGTTGACGAAGACATTCATTCATAAAATGAAAATGATTATCTGTGTCAGTATATATGCAGAAAAGATGATAAAGACACAAAAGCTGTGTTTATGTTTCATTCAATAACTTCATTGTTACTTTCCCTGTGTAGCCTACATGTCATCAGCTTTCTCTACCATGAACAGGATTATAATCGGTTTCCCTCAATACCTCATACTCAAGGATTCCCCTTCAGTTGGGACAAAACGCTTGTAGCTTAATGGACTAATACAGTGATATGAAAGACCAATCTTGCACCTTATTGGGGATGTAGGATGTAGGCTACTATAGGCTACAGGCAAGCAGATGGACTCAGAATATGAACTCAATGCGCAAAGTTTCATGCTGAGCGTTTCGTGATATACTGGCATAAAATCAACACTTGATCAATTAATACTAACACTTTCTATTCAATTCTATTCTATTCTATTCTATTTTTTCTCTCTCTCTCTCTCTCTCTATATATATATATATATATAGTATGCCTATGTGTATTGCATTAGTTTAAACTGTCATAGCACTTGCATATTGTTGTCCTATTGTTAGTTTAACTGTAAATCGCTTTGGATAAAAGCGTCTGCTAAATGACTAAATGTAAAATTGGCTTGACATTGGACATTCGCACATTTAGGGACCGTCTCTAAATTTGCATACAACATTGGCATACACGTTTCTAACTTCAATAGCAAACTTAAATTTATTTGAATAGATATAAAAAATCCAAAGGGTGCGCATTATGCCTGACACTTCATGAACACTTTACAGTTGGTTTTATGACTGTAAGTTGTTCTATTCAAATGCTATTGAAGTTAGAAACGTGTATACCAAAGTCGAATACACTTTAGAGACGGATACACTTTACACCCTAAATGTGCGAATGTCCAACATCGAGCCATCTTTATGCCAGTCTATCACTGGGAAACGCTCAGCATTAAGCTTTGCGCGTTATTCTGAGTCCATCTGCTTGCCTGCGAGTTTGGTCTTTTATATCACTGTAATTAGTCCATTAAGCTACGTTAAGCGTTGTATATGTCCAGCAGGGGAATCCTGAAGTATTGAGGGAATCCCTAATAGCCTGCATGCAGCACATCGCCACAATATAAAGTTAAGGCAACTAAACAACCAAGAGAAATATATGTCAACCTTAAAAATGTAACATTGGATCTGGATCCGCATCGGGGAATAACATTATAATCTCGTTCACAGTAGAGAAAGATGCATGTAGGCTACACAGGAAAAGTAACCGTGAAGGCACGGAATTTAACATAAAACCGCCGTCATAATAATCACAAATACACTTACATTGCTGTAAATGAGTTTTATGAATGAATGGCTTGCTCTAACTGTTGCTGGTCTTCGTCAACAACAAGCGCACCTCCTGCTGATGAGGTTGACTAACAGCAGATGGAGAGTATGCTCGGCAATCTACTGCTTTTCCTGCAGTTCCTGGATGTCAATGTTGAATTTACTGTCGAATTTGAACCACTGAATTTGTGGAAGCGAATTTGCAAACAATTTGAATTTTTAAACAGTTTGAATATTTTGGAAGTGAAATATGAAAGGTGAATATGGATTATTGAATTTTTAATAATGAAAATGTGTTTGAAATGTTTTTAATTGAAATATTCACAGCTTAAATATTCAACCATGTTGAATTTCAGCCCATAAAAATGAGAGCCCTAAAAATACAATGCATTAAAATATTTTTTTTCAAGTAGTGCAATTCAACAGGCTTTTTATTTCAAAAACATTTGACATTATTTTACTTCCATACACTAATCCTAATTTGAAGCTGAGTCTAGAGTTCTCATTAACAAATATCCATTTCCTAGATCTGGAGATATCAAAAGATGACAAAGGTGAATTGCACACGTCCGTGTTTAGAAAACCCACTGATCGGAATACCATACTGAGGGCTGAAAGTTACCACCCACCTTGGTTAATAGAGAATATCCCTTTTGGCCAGTTTCAAAGGATTAAACGCATATATGATTCTGAAGATGTTTTTGATAAAAATGCTCAAGACATGGTTCAAAGGTTTAAGAAAAGAGGATATAAACACAAGACCTTAGATACAGCCTATAATAGAGTTAAAGAAATTAGTAGAAAACAGCTGTTGGCTCAGATACAGAGGCGACAACAAGAGCCAAACCAAGTTTATTTTGTTACACAATACAGTAGTCAAGCCAATAAGATAAAGCAAATAATCAAGAAGAATTGGGACATAATAAAAAGTGATACCGTCTTGAGAGATGCACTGCCGGAGGTACCTACTATCACCTTTAAACGAGCTCCTACTCTAAAAGATAGTCTTGTGAAAAGCTATATGCCTCCTGTACAGAATAAAACCTGGCTAGGCACAAAAAGAGGTAATTATAAGTGTGGAAACTGTAGTCACTGTAACAACATGGTCAAGACCAATATTTTTACGGATGTGACATCAAATCGTGAATACAGTATACACTCATTTATTATTTGCCATACCTCATTCGTTGTCTATAGACTTGAATGTCCTTGTGGCTGTTTTTATATTAGAAGAACCGAGCGTAAGCTTAAAGAAAGATTAGCAGAACACAAATATGTGATAAGAACAAGCAACCACCAATACCCTGTGGCTCTACATTACAAAGAGGCGAACCACGGAAGAAGCGATACTCTAAAAATCTTTGGGGTAGAACATGTTAAAATATTACCAAGAGGGGGAGATAGACTCAAAAAACTTTTACAAAGAGAATCCTTTTGGATTTGTACTTTAAAAGCTAATTAATACCCTGGTCTAAACTTGGAATTGGATTTTTCTCCTTTTTTGTAACTGACTATATGCACATGTCAATGTTTTGCTATATGTATCTATCTATATTGATATTTCAAATTGTATCTTGATGTGGAAAGTGGTAAAATATAGAAAGTGTAAAATTATTCAACATCTGAGACTGCACATATTTATTAGAGCAGTGGTTCTCAATTCCAGTCCTCGTGACCCACTGCTCTGCACATTTTGTATGTCTCTCTTATCTGACACACTCAGTTCAGTTCATGGAGTCTCTCCTAATGAGCTGATGATCTGGTTCAGGTGTGTTAAATAAGGGAGACATAGAAAATGTGCAGAGCAGTGGGTCACGAGGACTGGAATTGAGAACCACTGTATTAGAGCATGAAATTAAATTAAATCTTTTTCACAATGTAAACTTTTTTTCTGTAACTTGTCTTATAAAAAGTAACCTCTTGCTATGTGTATCTATTTATATTGATATTTTAAACTATCCTGATGTGAAAATGTGACTTGTCTTATCCAAAGTAACTTGTTGTAATTGCTCTCTGTGAGGTGATACCTGTGCAGATGAGCACCTGTGCTTCTAGGTCATGTGACCACATGCAGATATACAGCATGCAGTCTACAGACTGCTATTTTGAATTTGCCCTGAAGAAGGCCACAGAGGCCGAAACATGTTGGCATGTTTTTTAATGGATAGCCAAGTTTAAATAAAGGCTTTTTAAACTTATATTCCTTTTGAGTGCCTCAGAACTACCGTTTATTTGGGAAACATTTTGGATCTCCAAGCTGAAGAGCACCAGAGGAACACACCTCTCAATACCCAAGTAGCACTCCTAGCCCTTATGTGCTGTTGGGGATGTTTTCATCCACTATGGGGTATTTTTTAGTCTAAATTTGGCCATAACTTTCTCTGTGTTTCAGCAAATGGAATGATTTTTGGTGACAAATCTTATTTTGACACATATTTTGGGAAAATGCTTTGAAATTTTTCAAAAACTCAACAGTACACTGTGGGCAAATTTACTACCCTTTCGTTATGTTTGTGGCTGAAAACAGCCACTACTTTAAACTGCTGTAAAAATATATCAGATAAATATTTTTTTCAATTTTTTTTGCATAAATCTATTAATCAACCTCAGTCCTGCTCAAAAATACTAAATGTTTAAAAAAAATTCAGGATTTTAACTCTTTAATTGCCAAATTCGTAAATGATGTCACTGATTTGGGAAAAAACACACAAAATGACTCATTTTCAATATAAAATGTGATTGTGGACTGGATTTTTTTTTACCTTTTATCACAGTCTTGGACATGTCAAAGATTAGAAACAACATTGGTTTTGATGCATTGTTAGTTTTTGTGCAGCATCAGATTTTAACTTTTTCTCCCTCATTTACTGTTCGTGGCTGTTTTTGCCCCATTGACTTCCATTATAACCACATTTTTTGATTGCAAAGTCATGACACCATATAATTATGCATTTTTGATTGTTGGTGGTTTTCCCTGTTGGGAAGAGGTAAAATTTGTAATTTTTACTGTTGATAACCAGGTGGCACCATTAACCCTTTAGATAGGCCTGTGCAAAAAAAAGCTTAGTTTCTGGCTTTTACATGGAGTTATATGGAGTTTATATGGAGTATAATAGCATAATAAAGTTTGTTTGTGTGTGTGTGTGTGTGTGTGTGTGTGTGTGTGTGTGTGAACTCACCTTGATGCGTCTGAGAAAATCAAAATATGCACCTCAGCTCTCAGAACTACATGGAGTAAACAAAAACAAAGTAAGTGTATTTATGCATCTGCTGCCTTTTGATGGTGAGAAATGCAGACTAAACAAAAACAAAGCAAGTGGATTTAAACGCGTGCATGCAAGCCTGCTGCTCATTTGATGGTGAGAAGAGCAGCAAGCAACATGAGAAAGGGCTTGACTTGTAGTGAAGTTTTAGAGATGATTATGCAGCCTGACCCCTCCAGCGAGCTGCATGATGTATCGTCTTCCCCCTCTGACACCACAGACTCAGGAGAGTCAGATCCTGATTTGGATGTGGCACCCTCATCATCCTCTCTAGCTTCCACTGAAGGCGAGGAGGATTCGGAGGATCCTGGATCTGGGTAGATTGGGAGAAACAGCGAAGTGTGGTTTTCCACTAACGCGGAGACAACTCCCTTTCTTCAGCCTGCCAGAGGCGTGACTCCAGGGCCGACGTGCTATGCCATCACAAAGCATAGTCATACATGTTTGTATGACTGTACAAACATGTATGTGTTGACGCAAGTCATGCTGACAATGAGGTCAATCATCTCCTCCATAAAAAACAGATTGAACACGGAATCCATGTTCTGGACCTTTGCGATGGCATAGCGCGTCGGCCCTGGAGTCACGCCTCTGGCAGGCTGAAGAAAGGGAGTTGTCTCCGCGTTAGTGGAAAACCACACTTCGCCGTTTCTCCCAATCCACCCAGATCCAGGATCCTCCGAATCCTCCTCGCCTTCAGTGGAAGCTAGAGAGGATGATGAGGGTGCCACATCCAAATCAGGATCTGACTCTCCTGAGTCTGTGGTGTCAGAGGGGGAAGACGATACATCATGCAGCTCGCTGGAGGGGTCAGGCTGCATAATCATCTCTAAAACTTCACTACAAGTCAAGCCCTTTCTCATGTTGCTTGCTGCTCTTCTCACCATCAAATGAGCAGCAGGCTTGCATGCACGCGTTTAAATCCACTTGCTTTGTTTTTGTTTAGTCTGCATTTCTCACCATCAAAAGGCAGCAGATGCATAAATACACTTACTTTGTTTTTGTTTACTCCATGTAGTTCTGAGAGCTGAGGTGCATATTTTGATTTTCTCAGACGCATCAAGGTGAGTTCACACACACACACACACACACACACACACACACACACACACACACACACACACACACACACACACACACACACACACACTTTATTATGCTTTTATACTCCATATAAACTCCATAATACTCCATGTAAAAGCCAGAAACTAAGCTTTTTTTTGCACAGGCCTATCTAAAGGGTTAATGGTTCCACCTAGTTATCAACAGTAAAAATTAAAAATTTTACCTCTTCCCAACAGGGAAAACCACCAACAATCAAAAATGCATGATTATATGGTGTCATGGCTTTGCAATCAAAAAATGTGGTTATAATGGAAGTCAATGGGGCAAAAACAGCCACGAACAGTAAATGAGGGAGAAAAAGTTAAAATCTCATGCTGCACAAAAACTAACAATGCATCAAAACCAATGTTGTTTCTAATCTTTGACATGTCCAAGACTGTGATAAAAGGTAAAAAAAAATCCAGTCCACAATCACATTTTATATTGAAAATTAGTCATTTTGTGTTTTTTTTCCCCCAAATCAGTGACATCATTTACGAATTTGGCAATTAAAGAGTTAAAATCCTGAATTTTTTTTAAACATTTAGTATTTTTGAGCAGGACTGAGGTTGATTAATAGATTTATGCAAAAAAAATTGAAAAAAATATTTATCTGATACATTTTTACAGCAGTTTAAAGTAGTGGCTGTTTTCAGCCACTAACATAACGAAAGGTAGTAAATTTAAACAATGCACAAGGGCTAGTAACTCGTTTGTGGACAACATATGTGTGTTGGTCTCCATGTTCAGAAACTGAAGCAGAAACTCTTCAGTCCGACTGAGCCATCAATGAGATTATAAGCAAATTATGAGAGATACTTAGGCAACGAAACCTCAATCCATTTCCACCCATAGAATGTCATATAAGGCAGCAATTAAGAACTATTTTTGTAATTGTTTAATCGGATATAAACATGTTATTCCACATCATGCAAATGAAAGGCTTTTTAACAGGCAACATAATATGTTTCCTGCTAATGTTACTGCAATTTGTTACAGTCACCATGACATGCATTTGCACTCATAAACTCATAAAGCATTTGTTTAATGTTTTTAATGTTTAATGTCAACTTGCTTGCTGTTATATAAAATGGCTGTACTCATAAAATGCAACTTATTAATTATAAAAAATGTACGTTTTTTTTTTTTTTTTGCAAAAATATGATACCGTTAATTTAGCATAAAACAGTCAGACTGGATTTTACACGTGTGTGTGTGTGTGTGTTTTCATAGTAACTCACATTGTAGAAACTCCTCTCTGGTCTGATATTCAGGAGAATGAATGACCTGGACGGTTTTCACTACAGAGAAACAAATCTCAAAAAAATCTGATTCTCTAACAATCTAGAGCATTTTATACATTTAATAAATGTTGCTGAACTCATTTCTGTGAATAAATGAATCCCAAACTTACTTGTGGAAGACATCTTTACTATCTTCTTTTAGTAGAAGTGCTGCAGTTTGAAACAGATTTCACTACATCATCAAAAGACAGATCAAGAACTGACAGTGAAGCGACTGTAGATCCAGAGAGAGACAAACTCTACAGACACAAAGACAAAAACACAAACTTGTGTGTGAAAGCTGCTTCAGCTCGAGGCTGGAAATGTATCACTATACGGCTCCTGCAAAAATATGAAGCAGCAACTGTTTTAAACACTGATAATAAACATAAATGTTTCTTGAGCAGCAAATCATCATCAATATATAACACACACACACATGTATAGGCTACATATACATATATATACAGGGTTCGAAATGACTTAGGACTCTTGGGGGGTACCCTAAAATGTAATTATTAAATTATTAAAAATTATTTAAAATCTTGTTGTTGTTTGTTTAACCTCAGAATAGTTTATATCTCGCAATTCTGACTTTATAACACGCAATTGCGACTTTATATCATGCAATTCTGACTTTATATCTCCCAATTGCGTATTATAAAGTCAGAATTGCGAGATATAAACATGCAATTCTGAGAAAAAAAGTCAGAATTTCAAGTAAGTTATATTCCTCGCAATTGCGAGTTTATATCTCATAATTTTGACTTTATAACAAGCAATTTTGACTTTATAACACATAACTGCGACTTTATATCACGCAATTCTGACTTCATAACCTGCAATTGCGACTTTATATCACGTAATTCTGAGATAAAAAGTCAGAATTGTGAGATTAAAAATTGACGTTTCCTTGTTTATTTTTCACTCTGTGGCGGAAACAAGCTTCCATAGTCTGCTGTTAGCTGGCAGATAACGTTACAGCTAACAAGAAACGTTGACAAACGTAGGCCTACTCTTCTAATCATTACACTGGGTATCTAGTTAATGCAACTTTTGATATAGGAACTCGAACTCCTAATATTTTACTATAAGCAATTATGGAGATATAAACATAATCGAAGCACTTACAGGATTTTCATTCAGGATTTCACTCTTTGTGAGGTTTCGTTTTGGTTCAGCTACAGTACATGTCTGCGGGAGCACCACAACAACAATCTGTGACGCTGTATAGGAACTCACTCGGCTAATAGCTGCCCTGATTGCAGCCTCGCGCTAGGAAATAAAATATAATTACTGTTATAAATATAAAACGTCACTAAAGACCTATTTCACAATCATTAATGTTAAAATATATTTGTCGGGGACCCCCCAAAATCCAAAAATAAATTATTATGGGGGGTCCCTAATGACTTATGGAGGGTCCGGGACCCCCCCAGACCCCCCTCATTTCGAACCCTGTATATATATATATATATATATATATATATATATATATATATATATATATATATTGTTTTATGGTGCTTAATTTAACCCCTTGTTTGGGTCTTAAATATAGACACCTTCTACCTTATTTTGTTTATTCTCAGGTTAGGTAAAGTCAGTCAAATTCGTTCTAAACAATAAGTACATAAATTTCCATACTTACAATTTTTGCTAAAAAAAACGCCGTTGTCAACTTTTTCTTGTCAAAAAAGACGCTAAGTGTGAAAGCCTAAGTTTGCATACCAAACTTTTCCTTGGAGATCTCCGGCAAGCCCCCTATTTTCCCTCCTATTACTAACTCCCCCACACGCACACCCGCAGACGTTCACGTGACCACTGAATCAGTTGCTAAGCACCCGAAGACGCCGCCGCTCACAACACTAAGCGTAAACAGAAAAATATCTCAGCTGACAGCTAGTTCGCAGCGAGCAGATGGATCTAAAAATTATACATGATGTCAGAACGGTCGATTTAATTGCCCTAAGCACTTTGAAAAAGTCCATCCTGGAACACCTTAAGATCACAGCCTCCCTGCTGGAGCCGTCGAGCTGTAGGGTGTTGGAAGAGAGAGTGCTTGCGCTTAAAGTTAAGGCCCAGGGGAACAATGACTTTGGTTCAAAGCAGGTAACGTTAACGTTAAGTAACTTATGAGGTGTGATTTGTGCATTTACTTTGCAAACTAAGCAATCATCGTGTCAATCGTCGCGTACCTTGCCGTGACCAATGACGTATGATATCGTGCGTGTGAATGAACGCCTGGATAACGTACGTGTGGATTTTGGATATGATCATAACACACACGTTTTCATGTTTTTGTGGGTTGGGCAACAGTGTAGACACTATTAGTAATCAGTATAATAATAATTAGTATAATTATATTTAAGATTTAATATAGTAGGACTGCAACAAGTGTTAGCTATATTACTTAAGGCGGCCAGTTAGAAAAAGGTAAATCAATTAATTAAATCTTGCAGTTGGTATTTGACAGATTTTACTGCCTACAGCAATTTTATAAAACTAAACATTTAGTAAACATGTCTAAATGAAATGGTTAAAAAAGGTGTTAAAAATGACCCAGAAACTAACCCAGTGATGTGTTAATATCACTGAACTATTGCTATGTTGTTGTGTTAGTATAGTTTTGACCAATAAATTTAACACAAATATAAATCGTTGGATTATTTGGCTAACATTTTGCATTAACCAGTATGTTATTGGTGTTGTTGTTGTTATTATTATTATTATTATTATAGTTGTGTAAATACTTTTCAAGTTCAGTGCACTGACAATATTTACATTCAGTTAGAAGTAGCAAACCTTTATTTTTTTTTTCAAATGTATTGGTTGCAATTGTTTTAATTTACAAACCAAGCAATGAAGACACAAAAAGAAACACGCTGAAGTCAAGTAAATGTAATTACAAACTCTCATAAGCTGACAGTGTGTTGAGGGAACACCTCCAGGAACAAACAAACACAGGATGAACGCCCAAAATGTAAAAAGGCAAAAGAACAGGTAGCAGTCTTTAATTGGGCTTGTTAGTACGGTGACGCATTGCTGCCACATATATAATTTTTTCCCACTCAATTATGTCGTAATAACGAGATCTTATGTCGTTTTATCTTTTTTTCGTAATAACGAGATCTTATGTCGTTAAAACGACATCTTTTTCTCGTAATAACGAGATGCTTTGTCGTTAAAACGACATATTTTCTTGGCCTTATAAGGACATGTGTAGTCATGTACAAAATATGCCTTTATCCACATAAAATTTATAGGCAATCATTTTTTATCACTTCAATGTTCAAAAATCTCAAGCAATAGCAGCCCCCAACGGACATTTATGTTAAAATATCAAATTCTGCACACACCTTATTAATAAACCATACTATCCTACAGAAAAGCAGATGAGCCCAGAATATGAACGCAACGCATTTAATTACACGTTAAGCGTTTTCCTCCCATAGAAACCTTTTATCATAAAGAAAATAAAGGTGTCTCAACGTGTCTTTCGAAGCCGGCAACGATTCTTTCGCTCTAACGTTAACCTAGATAAATGTTCGCTATTATTAAGCGCATATCCGAGTGTTTGTGCGGAGTGTGGAGCGCGCACTGCATGACATGGAGGCGCCGGTGCCATCACTCGCATTTTCCTATCAACAGTGGAAACAACTTAAAATACTCCATTTCTGGTCATACAGAAAAGAATAATACATCAGTCGCAACTACTTTTATTTGTGTAAACTCACAACAAGAAGAAAACGTTGTGCTTTTGTAAAATAAAATAAAACGAACAGGGCGCGTTTTCATGATCTCCGTGAATTGGAGCGCGTCTCAAAAATGAACTGAAAAACAGTGTAGACAAGCCTCACAGACATGAGAAATATAGCTATCTATATAAAGCTTATAAAAAATGTCCACCAACGAAAAAAATACGGTACCATCTGATTATGTAATCCTGTCCGTATGAAAGGCGCATCTATACATTACAGCGGAGATGTATGGAGATATGTTTGCTGGCAGCCTACACGATTTAGAAAAGACTAGTTTATTAATAAACAGTTAAAATGCTTCGTTATTTTTATCAGACACATTTATTATCATTAGCCTACTTTTGCCTGTGCTTTGCGGCAAGTTTTATGTATTCGCTTGAGCGCGGAATATAGGCAATAGCCTATGCAGCCAGGATTGAATATAAACGTGCGATTAGTCCTAATTGCTTAAATAAATGACTAGTCTAGACAAGTCTATGGCAACTCTAATCAATAGCCTACTATTTGACATGATTTAATTAGTAGGTAATTAGTATCCAGCTCTTTAATTAGTTGAGTTAGCATAATTAGTTAAAATAAAGTTTAAATTAAGAAACTAACAATATATTTCTATAGCATTGCTTATTCCACCAAAAAAGGTGTTTTAAAAGGCGACAATCCGGCATGTGAAGATTGTAGGCTGTATCTTGAAGACTTTTGTATTGTATCGTATCTTCTGTTATAAAGACGAATATTGACATTTCGTTAATTAAACAAAATAAGAACATAATGTTGTAAAAAATAAACAACTTAGGCTATGTTCTGTTAGATGACTACTTTTTGTTTAATTATATCTCTAGGTGATAAAGATATAGCCTATTAACAAAAATAAATCTTATATATAATATATTATATAAAAAACTTATAGGCCTATATAAAATATATTTTTTTAAAAGGGCCTCATTGATTAATTTGTTTAATTTGATTAATTGTTCGCCTCTGATTGGGGGCTGCTACTATTTGAATGTAGAAGTGTGATAAAGGCGTGATAGGCTTTCAATCTTATGTGGATAAAGGCATATTTTCTTATAAGGTCAAGAAAATATGTCGTTTTAATGACATAACATCTTGTTATTACGAGAAAAACATGTTCTTTTTGTATAAAGTCCCAAGCTGATCTGAATCAGATGATTCTGATTAAGGAGACATGCAGCATACAGAACAGACAGAGAAACCCATAAAACATTACGTTTAACAGGTAAATTAAAATCAGTCAATGACCAGTTAAAAAATAAATTAATAGGCTACCTTTATTTTTTTATCCTTACTTCTGTTTTTTATTTACAATATTACCTTTAAACATACACATAAATAAATATATAAACATATATAAATGAGATTTATTACTAATAGTGTGTAGGCCTACACTTTTGTACAACCCATAAAAACATGAAAACAGTGTGTTATTAATGATCATATCCCAAATTAAAAAGGTAGGCTACAATATTAAAGAAAATAGAATTTAGCCAGTGTCAGACGTTTATCCAGACGTTTATCCAGACGTTTATCCAGACGTTTATCCACGCGTACGTTATCCAGACGTTTACCCAGACGTTTATCCACACGTACGTTATCCAGACGTTTACCCAGACGTTTATCCACACGTACGTTATCCAGACGTTTATCCAGGCGTTTATCCACACGTACGTTATCCAGGCGTTTACCCAGACGTTTATCCACACGTACGTTATCCAGACGTTTACCCAGACGTTTATCCACACGTACGTTATCCAGACGTTTACCCAGACGTTTATCCACACGTACGTTATCCAGACGTTTATCCAGGCGTTTATCCACACGTACGTTATCCAGGCGTTTACCCAGACGTTTATCCACACGTACGTTATCCAGGCGTTTATCCACACATACGTTATCCAGGCGTTTATCCACACGTACGTTATCCAGACGTTTACCCAGACGTTTATCCACACGTACGTTATCCAGGCGTTTATCCACACGTTTATCCACACGTACGTTATCCAGGCGTTTATCCACACGTACGTTATCCAGGCGTTTATCCACACGTACGTTATCCAGGCGTTTATCCACACGTTTATCCACACGTACGTTATCCAGACGTTTACCCAGACGTTTATCCACACGTACGTTATCCAGGCGTTTATCCACACATACGTTATCCAGGCGTTTATCCACACGTACGTTATCCAGACGTTTACCCAGACGTTTATCCACACGTACGTTATCCAGGCGTTTATCCACACGTTTATCCACACGTACGTTATCCAGGCGTTTATCCACACGTACGTTATCCAGACGTTTACCCACACGTACGTTATCCAGGCGTTTATCCACACGTACGTTATCCAGACGTTTACCCAGACGTTTATCCACACGTACGTTATCCAGGCGTTTATCCACACGTTTATCCACACGTACGTTATCCAGGCGTTTATCCACACGTACGTTATCCAGACGTTTACCCAGACGTTTATCCACACGTACGTTATCCAGGCGTTTATCCACACGTTTATCCACACGTACGTTATCCAGGCGTTTATCCACACGTACGTTATCCAGACGTTTACCCAGACGTTTATCCACACGTACGTTATCCAGGCGTTTATCCACACGTTTATCCACACGTACGTTATCCAGACGTTTACCCAGACGTTTATCCACACGTACGTTATCCAGGCGTTTATCCACGCGTACGTTATCCAGGCGTTTATCCACACGTACGTTATCCAGGCGTTTATCCACACGTTTATCCACACGTACGTTATCCAGACGTTTACCCAGACGTTTATCCACACGTACGTTATCCAGGCGTTTATCCACACGTACGTTATCCAGGCGTTTATCCACACATTTATCCACACGTACGTTATCCAGGCGCAAAGTAAAAAAAATCCTTTCTCAGCTCCATCGCCGCCACGTCGCCGCGCACTTTAAACGCAGCTCCAACACGTGACCGTGACGTCTAACGTCTCATATCTTACGTCTGACGCCTGATTACTATGGGAATTTGGCCAGACGACTGGCGAGCGTATACACGTTAGTTCACCTCTCAGTTTGCTTGCTTTGCAAGTGTGATTCCCAGGACTGTGTGCCGTCATGGCAACCTCTGGTGGGGTTAAAGGTCAAAAGTTCAGAAAGTATATTAAGAAAGTTCAGAAAGTATCTCCTTTTCAAAGAAAGAGACACGGAGGATGTGCTTAACTGATTCAGCAGTGCTCTCATAGAGTTTGGTCCCTCTTCAAAGTTCAGGCAAAAGGGCATTATGGGCTTTTTCTCTGAAGAGCGTGTTGGTTTCCCAGTTACTGTATGAGAGGTATGAAATGAAACCAAGTAAATCTTCAAAAACTGTTTCCTCCTCAGGTTATGGACTCAATCCAAGACCTGCTGAGGGAAGTCCAGGCGGCCATAGAGTCCAAAGATGATCTGATACAGAAATTTGAGGTGCTCATAGAGTCCAGACATGTTATGATACAGGAAGTTGAGGGGCACATAGAGTCCAGAAATGTTCTGAGACTGAAAGTTCAGTCGCTCTCAGAGTCCAGAGATGATATGAGATATGAAATTCAGGTGCTACTAGAGTTCATACATGTTCTGAGACAGGAAGTTCAGGTGCTCAAAGAGTTCACACATGCTCTGAGACAGGAAGTTGATGCGGCGAATGGTCAGCTCAGCCAGGTGAACACACACACACACACACACACACACACACACACACACACACTTATATTCAGCACTTGGTAACATGTTGTCATCCTCAGCTGAACATGAATGATTGGTTGGCTCTCCGTCTTGTGCCCGTATTGGAGCAGTATTGCAACCAAGTGCAAGATCTGGACAACACCATGGTGAGTAAGGAATAGTTCAACCAAAAATAACTTTTCAAATTCACCCTCATGAAATTTCACAAACAAAGAAAGTCCACTGTCAAAAGTGTGCCAATGTATGAAGCCTCTTGTACACAGAAGTCACTTTACATCCCTCACGCGATCTCCAGATCACGCCGATTCCTGTTGAAAGTCCTTTTGAAATAAAAGTATTAAAGCGGTCCGATAATGTCCTTTTCACAAGATGTAAAATAAGTCTCTGATGTCCCCAGAGTGCACAAAATACCCCACAGATATTTTTTATAGCATATTAAAATTGTCAGTTTTTGAGGGTGAGCAAAAACGCGCCGTGTGAGCATCTTCGATTACCTCACACAGACACGCACTGAATATTTCAAAAAACTTTTAGCCTTTTATGTTCAAACCGCAGTCAGACAAAGATGAAGAGACTCAAGAAGAAGTCACAACATGTTGACAACATTTCTGAATGATTAGTTGATGAATTTATGTAGCTTATGTTTAGTTATCTTCTAATCTAGTCATTGATTAGCATATTCTGTCATGATAATCTATAAATCGCGTTCCCGGGGCGGGGTTCATGTAAATTTTAGGGTTAGTGTTGTCAGAGTTTTCCACTTTAGGGTAACTGTTCTTGATGATCGAGATTATTAAGAAAATTTATTAAGAAAATGCCGAATTACATTTTTCTTCTCTCTCAGAAAGAGCTGAAGGACAAGATGGCCCAACACCCTGTTCCAGAGGAGCTCACACAGCGTCACATGGGACGATTCGCAGACGGCGTTCAACAGCGAGAGGCAGAAGATCCAAGAGGCACGTCCAGCCGTAATCACTCAACACACAGCGCGAAGTCAATTTAGTGTGTCCTGTAGCTTTCAGAAGCCAGTAACCTTTCACAACCATCCTAAATCTCACAGGTTCTTATCGCAGTCATTGTTTTGTCAGAGCAGGCGGCAGCTGCTGTTGAGGCAAACATTGACCTGAATGAATGATTTGCTAAATGTAAATGCATAACCAACATCTACAAACAGAAACTGAGGCCAAAAACGAAGACATTCATCTCAGCCTCAGGTGGCATGAACTGTGCTTTTGTAAATGACATTCCCTCTTGCGTTCCCAGGGGTTGCAGGACACAGTCTCAGCCGTTAAAGACACCGTACCCATCCTCCCTTTGAACCTGGTAGCCCGATCAAGGATACCCGGAGACCGTAGAGGCTCTGAAGGAGGTGGACAGACTGAGAGACAGGCACGAGAGTCTGTAAGTGTTTATATTTTAGACCCGTCACAATGTTTTTCCGTGGGAAATTAATATTTTACAATATTACTATTTTTACTGTATTTTTTATAATAAAAAAAACTGCTTAATCAAAAGCTCACTGCTTGGTGAGCAGAAGAGTTTATTTTATTATTTTATTATTTTAAACATTTAAACATTTACCAACCCTAAACTTTTGTACAGTTGTGGAAATGGAAAACAAATTTTATAAATGGCATTTATGTTTTATATTATAAAATATGATTTGGACAATTTGTTAAGTTCTGTTCCGAATTGTTGTTTTCCACCTCCTTTTAAATTCTGGAAATTAAATGGTTCACTCAGTTCAATTCTGAATGACACACAGCACGTGGTTTTGTCGGATTTTTCTTACTTCTGGCATATTAGTATTTTGGCAATTATTTTTCATCAATTATATGTAGGTCAAACACGTGTAAACATCAACAACATGAATCTGTGAAAACGATGACATCATGCACATGCGTATTACGTGTTCAGTCTATAGTGTTTCATCGCCATCTAATGGACTGGCAGCAGAATACAGCGTTTTTAGTCGTTTTCGCGGATCTGTGTGAATAATGGGTATCGTTTTGACAATGGTGTCGTCTGTGCGCGGAAAACTCAAAGTAAAAACTTCTCAGTTTTAAGCGTATTGTTGTCATGTAAACGTACACTCACACTCAAACATGTTTTATATAATTATGTTGACTTTCCATAGACATAATGATTTTTATACTGTACAAACTGTATATTCTATCCCCTAACCGTACACCTACCCATCACAGAAAACGTTCTGCATTTTTATACTTTCAAAAAACATTTAGTGTGACATTAGTGTGTTATAAGGTTTTTTCCTCATGGGGACTAAAAGGGACAAAAATCCTTTTGGGGATGTTTTGTCCCCATAATGTAGGGTTTAACAGGCCACCCACACACACACGCACACACACACAGACAGACACACACTTGCAGAAGCAGCATGTGACAGTGTATATCATTATATCATTCTTGTAGGTGTCAGAGGGAGAGAGTGTGTTGATGAGCTCAGACTCTTGTGGACGGAGCGATCAGGACACAGACGCCTCACAGCTGACCCTGCAGATGTCCCTCATCAGGTACTAGTGATTAACCAGTCACTTGTCAGAGACATGGGACAAACCATGTCCTACAGTTTCACATGGCATCAGTTTTTTTTGGGTAGAATTGGTCATTAAAACCATGTAGCATCAGTCAGAGTGCAGTGTCAAAAACAAGATGTGCAGATACAGTGGATATGCATTTTTGTCAAAAAATGAAACAAAGATAAATCATATCAGAACTTTTGTTTAATGAAAAACGTTTAATGGAAAAATTACAACCTATGCAATGCCGCTAAAAACCTGTGACATTTCATAGAAAAAAAGATAATAACAGAAACTTAAAGTGTTTTCAGACAATTAAATATATTTTTACATTAAACGTCCAATTCTTTTGTTGTTGACTTTTTATATCCACTGTACAATTATAATATTTTTAGATGTTTTCTTACTTTCTCACTTTGTGAGGACATTCTCATTGTTAGGAGAATCTGGACATAATGATGCTATATCAGAATCAATTTTCTCCTCAATTTCCTGGAGAAACACATCCCACTTGTTTTTTGCACTCCAGAAGTGCATGAATCTGGACCTGATTAAATTAGAAAAGCAAGTGCAATTTCCTTTCACTGGTGGACATTTTGAGACCTTTGTACATCACACACACTCATACAGGACTGCAGTGCTGATGATGGATGAGACAGTGCAGGTTCTGATGAGAGAGTGACAGAGAGGAAGAGAGAAGCCGCCAATACAGACAAGAGCAGCTCAGACAGACAGAACTCCTCCCTCAAACTCAAACCACCAAAGGTTAATATTATAATATAACTAATAAATCACAATAACCGATATATCGCTCAGCCCTGTTGTTTTAATACCCTAGCATTGGGTTATTATTTTTCCTTAACATTATATTCATTTTTTTCTTTACGGTTCACCTGTAGTTAAACAGCCTCAGGGTTATGATTGAGGATGGAGCAACAGCAGGAGGCAGTAGAGTTCAGCAAAGCAGCGGCGCACGTCCAAAGATCAGGCCAGGATTAGGTTCAGAGTTCAGGTCAGGATAAGAGTTCTCGTCAGGGTGAGGTTTAATAGCAGACAGTAGGTCACAATCTAAACCAGGAGGTCAGTCAGTTGCCCAAGAGTTACTACAAACCACCGGAGGACAAGAACCACTCACATCAAGAACCAGGAACACCAGGACAGGATTAAGGTACATGACAGACAGGGACAGAGATTAAACAGAGATGAAAAGAGTCTATATTTATTCTTCTTAAGACATTTTAAGAAACATTTGAGACAAAGTTGCAACCCAGACAGCAACATAGTGTCGGCCCTGATCCGGCCCACATCTGGTACTCGTGGATTCCACATGGCTGTGGGCCGGATCTGGGCCGACACTATGTTGAAACTGAAATGAAGCCGTGTCTCCCGATCTCCGACAGATCGGTGAAAATGTCCTCTGTGTGTTTGTGATGTTGTGAAATGTGTGTTTTGCTGCAGAACACTGATGTGGCGAGTGATGTGAACGGAGTCTTACTGCAGTCGCAGGCCGACAACGAGAGACTCCACAGCACATCCAGATGCCTGATGGAGGAACACAGCGAGAAACAGATCCACATCGACGTGAGTGAGAGCAGCACAGCTTGTGTTCATCGAGAAACAGGGGCATTTACAGTACATTCAGACTCAGTTACTGATTTTAATACGCAGTAATATTAAATTATTACCCTTTTGAAAAAGAAGTACACTTTAGCATATACTTAAAGGGGTCATATGATAGTTCTAAAAAGCACATTATTTTGTGTATTTGGTCTAACTACTAGTGCAAAATGCCCATGCAAAATAAGTTTTTAAGTGTGTTTTTAGTAATTGTTGGTTTGGTGTGTTTGAGTGCTCATTGTTACAATTGCACAGCAAAAGTTCAGTGACATTTTTATTTGTGCATGGTAGAAAGCACACAATGAACTCCGAGAAAACGGTATGCTTGAGGAAACAGTTTGTGCATAGGCAACTACAAATGATGCCCGTGAAAGAGACTGTGAACGCATTGAAAAGGATATGTTTAGTTGGTGAATAGCATTTACACAGTAGCGATAACGTTAAGCGCAACAGAATGAAATATAATATTCAGAAGTAAACAGCATAGCTGACTTCTAGATTCAGTTTACATCCACAAATGAATAAGCGCGTCGATTCAGGGAGCAGTGCAAAGTGCCCGTGCAAAATCTGTTTTTGTGAGCTGATCGCCGTCAAAAAAGTTCAGGAGATATTTCTTAGCGATGGCTGATTTCAACAGTTTCAATATGATAGCATTTTGAAAAAAAGTGTCATGAATTTATTGCATTTTTTGGAGGAAATAATCCGTTTTTATAATAGATCTTTGAAAATCCAAATCTGGATTTGAATTTTTTATGATATTATAACCTAAAGATGCTATGTGAAAGTCTGAAACAGAAAATAGTGGTTTTCATCTTGACACTTTATTGGTATAGAAAACACATTTTTACTCAAATTAATCAAAATGGATTTATCACGTTCTGGAACCAAACTATAATATTCAGAAGTAAACAGTGTAGCTGACTGAGTGTTTATGTCAGAATGTTTATTTTTAAACCACAACCTTTTGAAAATGATATATTTACCGATATCTTTAGCATTTCTCATCCAAACAACGTCAAACTTGGCACTGCACTTACTCGTGCCCGTGGCAAGACACCTGTCGAATTTGAAATCCATCGGACTAACAGTTCGAGAGATATGCGGTTAACAGACAGACACACAGACATACAGACAGACAGACGTTTCTGTAATTTATAGATAGATGCAATGTGTTTACCTGGTTTTAGGTTAAAAAAAGTAATTATTTTACACATACTGTACATTATTGTTGCTCCTCTATGCCCCGCCTTTCTGAAACGCGCCGATTTTTATAAAGCTCATCATTCTGAAAAGGGCGGAGTACTCTGATTGGCCAGTGATCCAGAGCATTGTGATTGGCCCAAAAACCTTAAGCGTGTGACAGAAATGTCACACCCCTTACCATATTTGGAACATCAGCACCCAAAGCAATAATGAAAGGTGATAATGTCAGCCTAGAAGACTATGTAAACGTAAAACTGTCTGCATTTGTGATCGTAGAAGCGACAAGCAAGTGCTACTCTATACTGCTCAAAACTTGCGTTTGAATAGTCAGTAGCAAATTCTTAAAATATGAAAACATACTTACAGGCTGTGTCTGTGAGTCAGAAGCACCAGAATGTACTCGCAAATATGGAATTGCGCCACTTTTTAGAATCAGCCTTTGTGCACAGTCGACCTTGTACTCTCCCAGGTTCTGGAAATAGTCTTCCAAAAAATATGCAGCACACAATCGAAAATGTTAGTTGTACTGTTCTAGAACAGTGTTGTAAATAAATCTTAACCACTGTGTTCTACTTTCGCTTCTGATCAAAATCTGACCAATTTATGCTTTTGCAACGAAAAACACCGGCGGCAACAATAATACAGCGAGAATAAGAGTTACGCCTTCTTTCTTTGCGTATACATTTGGGCGGTGTTACGAAACTCTGCCCCCACACACTGACGTAGATTTGTGGGGGAGTGTTTGAACAAAGCGTTTTAGGAAGGTGTGGCTGAGTCTTAACTTTTTTAAAGCACACCTCTTAAGGTTTGACACTTTGAGCTTTGTAACTCTGCAGATCTTATACTTGCACAGCTACATAACACACTAAAGATAAAGGAAACAAGAAATCGCATCATATGACCCCTTTAAAAAACAACAACTCCTTATACGGAAATAACATACTTAAGTGGGAACTAAATGTAATGTTGCCAGACACTTAATTGCATCCTAATTGCAATTGACCCTTCGCTAAGCCACGCCCGAAAACCGCCACAGGCCAATCGTGGCTTAGCAACCGTAACTAGGCGCGGGAGGTCTGGCAAGCTTTCGAGCGATGGAAACATGCCGAAGCGTTGTGCGTATGGATTGTGCAAATCTGATACCCGGTATCCTAAAATTTTGGACGGGGTGGTGGATTTTGTTCCCTTCCCGAAACGTAAAACCCAAGGGGAGAAATGCCGGGCGTCATCTTCATTTATATAGCGCTTTTAACAATTTAGATTGTTCCAAAGCAGCTTTACATTGATAATAGGAAATTAAAAGTAAAGTGTTTTGGCTTTATAGCAGCTCTAGAATAAAGTTATTGTCCAGCTCGTGGATCAAGCAGTGTGATTAAAGGCAAGACGGAGGCTCACTGACATAACTTAACGGTACTTAAAAATATATTTCAGTATTTTGTTAATCGACGGCCAAACTAGTAACGTTACCCCAATCCGATCGCGACTCTCCCGGTGTTAGTTCTAGTAAAAGTAAAAGCAGGGAACATCACGGGGCTTGCCGGAGATCTCCAAGGGAAAGTTTGGTATGCAAACTTAATCAGTTCATAACAGTAGTCACTATGTGACCCACGACGTGTGAGCAGTAACGTTAGCCTGGCGCACTACAAATATAAGCGGGAGAATGTTATCATTGCAAAGTGGTCAGGCTAATGTCTTGTGTTTATTCCACGATACATATGGATAAGCTGTTTGATTTATAAATATTAGAATATTTTCACATTTCACTTACCCTGCTGGGCATGCACAAAGCTGTTCCTCAATTTGTGTGTTTCCCATTTGAATGGTCAGCGTATGAGGCGCTGCTGCTTGCGCTGAGACCTAACGTTATAGACTTTAGCTTCAATTTTGATGAAATTATTCTCTAATCATTTGCATATTATGTCGTGGATATAGCCCTCGAATGCATACTGCAGTCTTGCTCTCTCAAATTTTCACCTGTCTGCTAAAAATGACTAATTATCTCAATAGGAATGTCTGAAACTAGTGCATACAGACTGTAATAGACGTGCCAGGCGCAAAAGCTTGACAGGCGTAGCAACAGTAACTAAGGAGGGCGGGGCTTAGCGAAGGGTCAATTAAATGAAAATGTATTATATTTAAATTAGTGCTGTGCAACGATTAATCGCGATGGACAAAAACGCGATGGACAAAAATTCTGCCGTTTAGAGTTGTGAGTGGATTCTAACTTAAACACTTTGTTCGCTATGATGGTTTTGAATTGCTTAAAATATGATTGAAATCGCTTCAAAAAGGGAAATACAGTTAAGTTCAACATGTGCAGTGCAAGTCATATAGGCTACATAAAATTATAATGAGAACATTATTATAATTGTGTGCTTGGGACATGGATTTTAATGGTGAGACTTTTGTTTTTGTAATCAGGCTCTCAAAAAATTATATACAAATTTGAACTTTATCAGCCAATTTATCGGTTATCGGCCTTCAAATTTAAAGAGTTATCGGTTATCGGCCAAAGTTTTCATATCGGTGCATCCCTAGTAAAATTTACTTGCACTGAGACACATGCCATGGTACGGACTTCCTGCTGACTTAATTTGTACTTAAATTAAGCTAGTTATAATTATTACACCCTTGCCCAACTCAACCCCTTACAGAAAACCTTTAGCAGTTATATATGTGAAATGCTGTACAAAGCACATTGACTTAAGTTGTGGCTTTTCCAGCGTCTGTACAAGGTTTTGGAGGAACTGGATGAAAAGAAAGCGTACAAACAGGCTCTGGAGAGCAATATGAGCTGCATTCATAGAAATTTGGCACATAGAAATTTGAAACATGATCATCATAAAAGAGGTGTATCTTAGTCACTGCATGTATGAATTGCATTTGTAATGTATTTCTGAATGAATTAATAGATCTAGACAAACACAGCTTGACTGACTTCAGGAACAAAGCTGACTGATAAAGGTCAGTGTTGCTGTCACTGCCCTCATGCCTGACATCTGGATTGTTGATGGTGTTGCAGGAAACTGGAAGAGACCCACTGGCAGTCCCAGAGGTCCAGTGTAGTGGATGCTGGCCGTGGAAGTGCCAAGACTCAGCGCAGCCACTCAATTGGGTTATGAGGAGCCAGCTTTAAAGGGGTCCTGTTGTGCTTTTCCATTTTATATTTTATTATTTTATAACATATTTATATTTTATTTTACAGAGTCCACTTTTCAAGAACTGCAACGAACGGCTCGTTCAGGCTACAACGCGATTTTTCCAGATCTTATGAAATCATAATGTTTCTCATTTAATAATCTCCGACCCACGCAATATGCAAAAAAGTTGGCGAGGCCTGGCTAAGCTGTGTTAGAGAAGCGGACCTCGTGTTACAAATATGTTAGACCTATCACTTCTGCCACTAAAGATTGCTTTATTAATAATCTTCCTGATCAGTTTCATCATCTCAGCATCCCAGATAGCTTAGAAGAACTCGATATTGCGACAGAAACTTATAACTTTTCCAGACACAGTTGCTCCGTTGCGTTAAAGAAGATTAAAGAAAATAGTCTAACGCCGTGGTACAACGAGCACACTCGGGCCCTTAAGAGAGCAGCCAGAAAAATGGAGCGCAATTGGAATAAAACAAAACTAGAGGTATTTCGCGTTTCATGGAAAGAGACCTCGATTGCATACAGAGAGGCCTTAAAAGCTGCTAGATCTGCTTATTTTTCAACCCTATTAGAAGAAAATAAACAAAACCCTAGGTATTTATTTGAAACAGTGGCTAAACTAATGAAAAATAAAGCTTCAAGCCCAGAAGTTTCCAAGTAGCACAGCAGTAATGACTTTATGAACTTCTTCACTTATAAGATTGATAATATCAGGGAGAAAATTATAACTATGCAACTGTCTACTACAGTATCACATCAGGCAGTGCATTGTAGTCTCCCTAAGGAAACATTTTATTCATTTGTTGCTATAGAAGAGGAAGAATTCGTTAAATCATCTAAATCAGGGATGGGCAACTTCGGTCCTGGAGGGCCACTGTCCTACAGAGTTTAGCTCCAACCCTGAAAAAATCACCTGCCTGTAATTTTCTAGTAATCCTGAGGACCTTGATTAGCTCGTTCAGGTGTGTTTGATTAGGGTTGAAGCTAAACTCTGTAGGACAGTGGCCCTCCAGGACCGAAGTTGCCCATCCCTGATCTTAATCGACAACATGTATGTTAGACCCTATACCGACTAAGCTACTGAATGAGATGCTTCCAGAGGTCATAGATCCTCTTCTTAATATCATTAATTCGTCTTTGTCTCTAGGATACGTACCAAAAACCTTTAAGCTGGCTATGATTAAACCGCTTGTTAAAAAAACGCAACTTGATCGTACAGAATTAGTCAATTACAGGCCGATCTCGATTCTACCTTTTCTGTCAAAGATACTGGAAAAGGCGGTATCCTCACAACTATGTTCCTTTTTAGAAAGAAATGATATCTGCAAGGATTTCCAGTCAGGATTTAGACCGTACCATAGTACTGAGACTGCTCTCATCAGAGTCACAATTGATTTGCTCTTATCATCCGATCGTGGTTGTATCTCTCTATTAGTGTTACTCGATCTTAGTGCTGCATTTGATACTATTGACCACAACATTCTTTTAAATAGACTCGAAAATTATGTTGGCATTAATGGAATTGCATTAACATGGTTTAAATCATAATTATCTGACCGTTATCGGTTTGTAGCAGTAAATGAAGAGATGTCTCATCGATCACAAGTTCAGTATGGCGTACCACAAGGCTCAGTACCGTTGCTTTTCACTCTGTACATGCTACCCTTGGGAGATATCATTAGGAAGCATGGAATTAGTTTTCACTGTTATGCTACTCAGCTCTATATTTCTTCACGCCCTGACAAAACTTACCAATTCACAAAATTAACAGAATGCATAGGTGATATAAAAAATTGGATGACTAGTAATTTCCTACTACTTAATTTTGAAAAAACAGAGATTCTAATTATTGAACAAAAAAATTCCTCACGTAATAATCTAGAATACTGTCTAACACTTGATGGCTGCTCTGTCAAGTCTTCGTTGTCGGTTAGGAACCTGGGTGTGCTCTTTGATACCAATCTTTCATTTAAAAGTCACGTGTCTAATATCTGTAAAACCGCATTTTTCCATCTTAAAAATATATCTAAATTACGTCATATGCTCTCATTGACAAATGCGGAACAATTAGTCCATGTGTTCATGACATCAAGGCTAGATTATTGTAATGCTATTATGGGTGGTTGCCCTGCACGCTTAATAAGCAAATTACAGCTGGTCCAAAACACAGCAGCTCGAGTTCTTACCAGAGCCAGGAAGTATGACCATATTAGCTCAGTTCTGTCAACGCTGCACTGGCTCCCTATTAAACATTGTATACATTTTAAAATATTGCTGATTACTTACAAAGCACTTAATGGTTTAGCTCCGCAGTACTTGAGCAAGCTCTTAACGCATTATAGAAGATGCAGTGGGATTGGCATTTAAAGACATTCTTAACTCTATTGGAGTTAGACAACATGTGTCAGGACCTACTCATCGTCGTAATCATTCTCTAGATCTAATATTATCACACGGAATCAATGTTGATGCCGTTGAAATTCTGCAGCAGAGCGAAGACATCTCAGATCATTATCTAGTCTCGTGTAAACTTCATTTAGCCAAGCCTGCAAAGCGGACCTCTTGTTACAAATATGTTAGACCTATCACTTCTGCCACTAAAGATTGCTTTATTAATAATCTTCCTGATCAGTTTCATCATCTCAGCATCCCAGATAGCTTAGAAGAACTCGATATTGCGACAGAAACTTTTAACTCTCTCTTTTCCAGACACAGTTGCTCCGTTGCGTTAAAGAAGATTAAAGAAAATATTCCAACGCCGTGGTACAATGAGCACACTCTGGCCGTTAAGAGAGCAGCCAGAAAAATGGAGCGCAATTGGAAGAAAACAAAACTAGAGGTATTTCGCCTTTCATGGAAAGAGACCTCGATTGCATACAGAGAGGCCTTAAAAGCTGCTAGATCTGCTTATTTTTCAACCCTATTAGAAGAAAATAAACAAAACCCTAGGTATTTATTTGAAACAGTGGCTAAACTAATGAAAAATAAAGCTTCAAGCCCAGAAGTTTCCAAGTAGCACAGCAGTAATGACTTTATGAACTTCTTCACTTATAAGATTGATAATATCAGGGAGAAAATTATAACTATGCAACTGTCTACTACAGTATCACATCAGGCAGTGCATTGTAGTCTCCCTAAGGAAACATTTTATTCATTTGTTGCTATAGAAGAGGAAGAATTCGTTAAATCATCTAAATCGACAACATGTATGTTAGCCCCTATACCGACTAAGATATTGAAAAAGATGCTTCCAGAGGTCATAGATCCTCTTCTTAATATCATTAATTCGTCTTTGTCTCTAGGATACGTACCAAAAACCTTTAAGCTGGCTATGATTAAACCGCTTGTTAAAAAAACGCAACTTGATCGTACAGAATTAGTCAATTACAGGCCGATCTCGATTCTACCTTTTCTGTCAAAGATACTGGAAAAGGCGGTATCCTCACAACTATGTTCCTTTTTAGAAAGAAATGATATCTGCGAGGATTTCCAGTCAGGATTTAGACCGTACCATAGTACTGAGACTGCTCTCATCAGAGTCACAATTGATTTGCTCTTATCATCCGATCGTGGTTGTATCTCCCTATTAGTGTTACTCGATCTTAGTGCTGCATTTGATACTATTGACCACAACATTCTTTTAAATAGACTCGAAAATTATGTTGGCATTAGTGGAATTGCATTAACATGGTTTAAATCATAATTATCTGACCGTTATCGGTTTGTAGCAGTAAATGAAGAGATGTCTCATCGATCACAAGTTCAGTATGGCGTACCACAAGGCTCAGTACCGTTGCTTTTCAATCTGTACATGCTACCCTTGGGAGATATCATTAGGAAGCATGGAATTAGTTTTAACTGTTATGCTGATGATACTCAGCTCTATATTTCTTCACGCCCTGACAAAACTTACCAATTCACAAAATTAACAGAATGCATAGGTGATATAAAAAATTGGATGACTAGTAATTTCCTACTATTATTTCCTACTTCCTACTAGATTATTGAACAAAAAAATTCCTCACGTAATAATCTAGAATACTGTCTAACACTTGATGGCTGCTCTGTCAAGTCTTCGTCGTCGGTTAGGAACCTGGGTGTGCTCTTTGATACCAATCTTTCATTTGAAAGTCACGTGTCTAATATCTGTAAAACCGCATTTTTCCATCTTAAAAATATATCTAAATTACGTCATATGCTCTCATTGACAAATGCGGAACAATTAGTCCATGTGTTCATGACATCAAGGCTAGATTATTGTAATGCTATTATGGGTGGTTGCCCTGCACGCTTAATAAGCAAATTACAGCTGGTCCAAAACGCAGCAGCTCGAGTTCTTACCAGAACCAGGAAGTATGACCATATTAGCTCAGTTCTGTCAACACTGCAATGGCTCCCTATTAAACATCGTATACATTTTAAAATATTGCTGATTACTTACAAAGCACTAAATGGTTTAGCTCCGCAGTACTTGAGCAAGCTCTTAACGCATTATAGTCCTTTACGTCTATTGCGATCTCAAAATTCCGGCCAGTTGATAATACCTAGAATATCAAAATCGACTGCTGGTGGTAGATCCTTTTCCTATTTAGCACCAAAACTTTGGAACAGGCTTCCTAACATTGTCCGGGAAGCAGACACACTCTGTCAGTTCAAAGCTAGACTAAAAACACATCTCTTTGACCTAGCATACACATAACACATTATAGACTTTTTATAATTCAATGTTAGGCTGCATAGATTAGGTCAGCCGGAATCGGGAACACTTCCCATAAATCCTGATGTACTCGTTACATCATAAGAAGAATGGCATCTACGCTAATATTAGTCTCTCTGTTTATCCCGAGGTTTACCGCAGTCCGCCGGATCCAGGCCGTATCCAGATCTGATGAAGGACCTGCGCCTGGACGCGACGACAGCGCAGTCCTGAAATGTCAACTAGGCTCTTTCCTGTGAAGGCCTCTCTCAGTTTTTAAGGTCAGAAGTCTGTTTCCCAACAAAGCAGAAGTCTTTTTCTTGAAGATTCATAGAGGAACAGACCATTCTAAGACAGACCATTATACCATTGTTTCTGATTCAATTACATGATTATCAGTAATAAGCATTTCATTTCCTCATAAAAGACGTTCTCACTGTCTTATACCTCAAGGCCTGGTTTCACAAACAGGGCTTAGATTAAGCCAGGATTAGGCCTTAGTTAAATTAGGACTTTTAAGTAGCTTTTATAAATGTGCCTTAGAAGATTTTAGAAAAAATTACTGGTGTGCATCTTGAGACAAAACAATGGCACGGACATATTTTAAGATATGCCAGTGCAAGTTGCTTTCAGTTAAAACAGTTAAAACAGCTCAAACATTCAGTTTAGTCTGGAACTAGATTTAAAGGGTTACTTCATCCACAAATGAAAATTCTGTCATTAATTACTCACCCTTGTGTCGTTCCAAACGCGTAAGACTTTCGTTCATCTTCAGAACACAAATGAAGATCTTTTTAATAAAATCTGAGAGATTTCTGTTCCTCCACTGACAGCTACGCAACTACAAATTTGACACTTCAAAAAAATTCATAAAGAGATTGCAAAACTGATCCATATGAATTGAGCGGCTTAGTCCAAATTTTCTGAAGAGACTCAATCGCTTTATATGATAACTTATTAACAGATAAAGGTCAGTGTTGCTGTCACTGCCCTCATGCCTGACATCTGGATTGTTGATGGTGTTGCAGGAAACTGGAAGAGACCCACTGGCAGTCCCAGAGGTCCAGTGTAGTGGATGCTGGCCGTGGAAGTGCCAAGACTCAGCGCAGCCACTCAATTGGGTTATGAGGAGCCAGCTTTAAAGGGGTCCTGTTGTGCTTTTCCATTTTATATTTTATTATTTTATATTATATTTATATTTTATTTTACAGAGTCCACTTTTCAAGAACTGCAACGAACGGCTCGTTCAGACTACAACACGATTTTTCCAGATCTTATGAAATCATAATGTTTCTCATTTAATAATCTCCGCCCACGCAATACGCAAAAAAGTTGGCGAGGCCTGGCTAAGCTGTGTTAGAGAAGATGAAGAGTCACGTTTGTAAATGATAAATCACGTTTGAGATTTGTGCTGGCTACTGTATACAGGCCACCAGGGCACCATACAAACTTTATCAAAGAATTTGCTGACTTTCTATCACTGGCTGCAGATAAAGTCCTAATTGGTGATTTTAATATACATGTAGATAACGAAAAAGATGCAGTGGGATTGGCATTTAAAGACATTCTTAACTCTATTGGAGTTAGACAACATGTGTCAGGACCTACTCATCGTCGTAATCATTCTCTAGATCTAATATTATCACACGGAATCAATGTTGATGCCGTTGAAATTCTGCAGCAGAGCGATGACATCTCAGATCATTATCTAGTCTCGTGTAAACTTCATTTTGCCAAGGCTGCAAAGCGGACCTCATGTTACAAATATGTTAGACCTATCACTTCTGCCTCTAAAGATTGCTTTATTAATAATCTTCCTGATCAGTTTCATCATCTCAGCATCCCAGATAGCTTAGAAGAACTCGATATTGCGACAGAAACTTATAACTTTTCCAGACACAGTTGCTCCGTTGCGTTAAAGAAGATTAAAGAAAATAGTCTAACGCCGTGGTACAACGAGCACACTCTGGCCGTTAAGAGAGCAGCCAGAAAAATGGAGCGCAACTGGAAGAAAACAAAACTAGAGGTATTTCGCGTTTCATGGAAAGAGACCTCGATTGCATACAGAGAGGCCTTAAAAGCTGCTAGATCTGCTTATTTTTCAACCCTATTAGAAGAAAATAAACAAAACCCTAGGTATTTATTTGAAACAGTGGCTAAACTAATGAAAAATAAAGCTTCAA
Source organism: Abramis brama (assembly GCF_963993115.1). NCBI lineage: Eukaryota > Metazoa > Chordata > Actinopteri > Cypriniformes > Leuciscidae > Abramis > Abramis brama. Next base: position 6,582,680 of record NC_139972.1, read on the forward strand.
GCCCAGAAGTTTCCAAGTAGCACAGCAGTAATGACTTTATGAACTTCTTCACTTATAAGATTGATAATATCAGGGAGAAAATTATAACTATGCAACTGTCTACTACAGTATCACATCAGGCAGTGCATTGTAGTCTCCCTAAGGAAAGATTTTATTCATTTGTTGCTATAGAAGAGGAAGAATTTGTTAAATCATCTAAATCGACAACATGTATGTTAGACCCTATACCGACTAAGATATTGAAAAAGATGCTTCCAGAGGTCATAGATCCTCTTCTTAATATCATTAATTCGTCTTTGTCTCTAGGATACGTACCAAAAACCTTTAAGCTGGCTATGATTAAACCGCTTGTTAAAAAAACGCAACTTGATCGTACAGAATTAGTCAATTACAGGCCGATCTCGATTCTACCTTTTCTGTCAAAGATACTGGAAAAGGCGGTATCCTCACAACTATGTTCCTTTTTAGAAAGAAATGATATCTGCGAGGATTTCCAGTCAGGATTTAGACCGTACCATAGTACTGAGACTGCTCTCATCAGAGTCACAATTGATTTGCTCTTATCATCCGATCGTGGTTGTATCTCTCTATTAGTGTTACTCGATCTTAGTGCTGCATTTGATACTACTGACCACAACATTCTTTTAAATAGACTCGAAAATTATGTTGGCATTAGTGGAATTGCATTAACATGGTTTAAATCATAATTATCTGACCGTTATCGGTTTGTAGCAGTAAATGAAGAGATGTCTCATCGATCACAAGTTCAGTATGGCGTACCACAAGGCTCAGTACCGTTGCTTTTCAATCTGTACATGCTACCCTTGGGAGATATCATTAGGAAGCATGGAATTAGTTTTAACTGTTATGCTGATGATACTCAGCTCTATATTTCTTCACGCCCTGACAAAACTTACCAATTCACAAAATTAACAGAATGCATAGGTGATATAAAAAATTGGATGACTAGTAATTTCCTACTATTATTTCCTACTTCCTACTAGATTATTGAACAAAAAAATTCCTCACGTAATAATCTAGAATACTGTCTAACACTTGATGGCTGCTCTGTCAAGTCTTCGTCGTCGGTTAGGAACCTGGGTGTGCTCTTTGATACCAATCTTTCATTTGAAAGTCACGTGTCTAATATCTGTAAAACCGCATTTTTCCATCTTAAAAATATATCTAAATTACGTCATATGCTCTCATTGACAAATGCGGAACAATTAGTCCATGTGTTCATGACATCAAGGCTAGATTATTGTAATGCTATTATGGGTGGTTGCCCTGCACGCTTAATAAGCAAATTACAGCTGGTCCAAAACGCAGCAGCTCGAGTTCTTACCAGAACCAGGAAGTATGACCATATTAGCTCAGTTCTGTCAACACTGGCTCCCTATTAAACATCGTATACATTTTAAAATATTGCTGATCACTTACAAAGCACTAAATGGTTTAGCTCCGCAGTACTTGAGCAAGCTCTTAACGCATTATAGTCCTTCACGTCTATTGCGATCTCAAAATTCCGGCCAGTTGATAATACCTAGAATATCAAAATCGACTGCTGGTGGTAGAACCTTTTCCTATTTAGCACCAAAACTTTGGAACAGGCTTCCTAACATTGTCCGGGAAGCAGACACACTCTGTCAGTTCAAAGCTAGACTAAAAACACATCTCTTTGACCTAGCATACACATAACACATTATAGACTTTTTATAATTCAATGTTAGGCTGCATAGATTAGGTCAGCCGGAATCAGGAACACTTCCCATAAATCCTGATGTACTCGTTACATCATAAGAAGAATGGCATCTACGCTAATATTAGTCTCTCTGTTTATCCCGAGGTTTACCGCAGTCCGCCGGATCCAGGCCGTATCCAGATCTGATGAAGGACCTGCGCCTGGACGCGACGACAGCGCAGTCCTGAAATGTCAACTAGGCTCTTTCCTGTGAAGGCCTCTCTCAGTTTTTAAGGTCAGAAGTCTGTTTCCCAACAAAGCAGAAGTCTTTTTCTTGAAGATTCATAGAGGAACAGACCATTCTAAGACAGACCATTATACCATTGTTTCTGATTCAATTACATGATTATCAGTAATAAGCATTTCATTTCCTCATAAAAGACGTTCTCACTGTCTTATACCTCAAGGCCTGGTTTCACAAACAGGGCTTAGATTAAGCCAGGATTAGGCCTTAGTTAAATTAGGACTTTTAAGTAGCTTTTATAAATGTGCCTTAGAAGAAAAAAAAATTACTGGTGTGCATCTTGAGACAAAACAATGGCACGGACATATTTTAAGATATGCCAGTGCAAGTTGCTTTCAGTTAAAACAGTTAAAACAGCTCAAACATTCAGTTTAGTCTGGAACTAGATTTAAAGGGTTACTTCATCCACAAATGAAAATTCTGTCATTAATTACTCACCCTTGTGTCGTTCCAAACGCGTAAGACTTTCGTTCATCTTCAGAACACAAATGAAGATCTTTTTAATAAAATCTGAGAGATTTCTGTTCCTCCACTGACAGCTACGCAACTACAAATTTGACACTTAAAAAAAATTCATAAAGACATTGCAAAACTGATCCATATGAATTGAGCGGCTTAGTCCAAATTTTCTGAAGAGACTCAATCGCTTTATATGATAACTTATTAACAGATAAAGGTCAGTGTTGCTGTCACTGCCCTCATGCCTGACATCTGGATTGTTGATGGTGTTGCAGGAAACTGGAAGAGACCCACTGGCAGTCCCAGAGGTCCAGTGTAGTGGATGCTGGCCGTGGAAGTGCCAAGACTCAGCGCAGCCACTCAATTGGGTTATGAGGAGCCAGCTTTAAAGGGGTCCTGTTGTGCTTTTCCATTTTATATTTTATTATTTTATATTATATTTATATTTTATTTTACAGAGTCCACTTTTCAAGAACTGCAACGAACGGCTCGTTCAGACTACAACACGATTTTTCCAGATCTTATGAAATCATAATGTTTCTCATTTAATAATCTCCGCCCCACGCAATATGCAAAAAAGTTGGCGAGGCCTGGTTAAGCTGTGTTAGAGAAGATGAAGAGTCACGTTTGTAAATGATAAATCACGTTTGAGATTTGTGCTGGCTACTGTATACAGGCCACCAGGGCACCATACAAACTTTATCAAAGAATTTGCTGACTTTCTATCACTGGCTGCAGATAAAGTCCTAATTGGTGATTTTAATATACATGTAGATAACGAAAAAGATGCAGTGGGATTGGCATTTAAAGACATTCTTAACTCTATTGGAGTTAGACAACATGTGTCAGGACCTACTCATCGTCGTAATCATTCTCTAGATCTAATATTATCACACGGAATCAATGTTGATGCCGTTGAAATTCTGCAGCAGAGCGATGACATCTCAGATCATTATCTAGTCTCGTGTAAACTTCATTTTGCCAAGGCTGCAAAGCGGACCTCATGTTACAAATATGTTAGACCTATCACTTCTGCCTCTAAAGATTGCTTTATTAATAATCTTCCTGATCAGTTTCATCATCTCAGCATCCCAGATAGCTTAGAAGAACTCGATATTGCGACAGAAACTTATAACTTTTCCAGACACAGTTGCTCCGTTGCGTTAAAGAAGATTAAAGAAAATAGTCTAACGCCGTGGTACAACGAGCACACTCTGGCCGTTAAGAGAGCAGCCAGAAAAATGGAGCGCAATTGGAATAAAACAAAACTAGAGGTATTTCGCCTTTCAGGGAAAGAGACCTCGATTGCATACAGAGAGGCCTTAAAAGCTGCTAGATCTGCTTATTTTTCAACCCTATTAGAAGAAAATAAACAAAACCCTAGGTATTTATTTGAAACAGTGGCTAAACTAATGAAAAATAAAGCTTCAAGCCCAGAAGTTTCCAAGTAGCACAGCAGTAATGACTTTATGAACTTCTTCACTTATAAGATTGATAATATCAGGGAGAAAATTATAACTATGCAACTGTCTACTACAGTATCACATCAGGCAGTGCATTGTAGTCTCCCTAAGGAAACATTTTATTCATTTGTTGCTATAGAAGAGGAAGAATTCGTTAAATCATCTAAATCGACAACATGTATGTTAGCCCCTATACCGACTAAGATATTGAAAAAGATGCTTCCAGAGGTCATAGATCCTCTTCTTAATATCATTAATTCGTCTTTGTCTCTAGGATACGTACCAAAAACCTTTAAGCTGGCTATGATTAAACCGCTTGTTAAAAAAACGCAACTTGATCGTACAGAATTAGTCAATTACAGGCCGATCTCGATTCTACCTTTTCTGTCAAAGATACTGGAAAAGGCGGTATCCTCACAACTATGTTCCTTTTTAGAAAGAAATGATATCTGCGAGGATTTCCAGTCAGGATTTAGACCGTACCATAGTACTGAGACTGCTCTCATCAGAGTCACAATTGATTTGCTCTTATCATCCGATCGTGGTTGTATCTCCCTATTAGTGTTACTCGATCTTAGTGCTGCATTTGATACTATTGACCACAACATTCTTTTAAATAGACTCGAAAATTATGTTGGCATTAGTGGAATTGCATTAACATGGTTTAAATCATAATAATCTGACCGTTATCGGTTTGTAGCAGTAAATGAAGAGATGTCTCATCGATCACAAGTTCAGTATGGCGTACCACAAGGCTCAGTACCGTTGCTTTTCAATCTGTACATGCTACCCTTGGGAGATATCATTAGGAAGCATGGAATTAGTTTTCACTGTTATGCTGATGATACTCAGCTCTATATTTCTTCACGCCCCCTGACAAAACTTACCAATTCACAAAATTAACAGAATGCATAGGTGATATAAAAAATTGGATGACTAGTAATTTTTCTACTACTTAATTCTGAAAAAACAGAGATTCTAATTATTGAACAAAAAAATTCCTCACGTAATAATCTAGAATACTGTCTAACACTTGATGGCTGCTCTGTCAAGTCTTCGTCGTCGGTTAGGAACCTGGGTGTGCTCTTTGATACCAATCTTTCATTTAAAAGTCACGTGTCTAATATCTGTAAAACCGCATTTTTCCATCTTAAAAATATATCTAAATTACGTCATATGCTCTCATTGACAAATGCGAAACAATTAGTCCATGTGTTCATGACATCAAGGCTAGATTATTGTAATGCTATTATGGGTGGTTGCCCTGCACGCTTAATAAACAAATTACAGCTGGTCCAAAACGCAGCAGCTCGAGTTTCTTACCAGAACCAGGAAGTATGACCATATTAGCTCAGTTCTGTCAACGCTGCACTGGCTCCCTATTAAACATCGTATACATTTTAAAATATTGCTGATTACTTACAAAGCACTAAATGGTTTAGCTCCGCAGTACTTGAGCAAGCTCTTAACGGATTATAGTCCTTTACGTCTATTGCGATCTCAAAATTCCGGCCAGTTGATAATACCTAGAATATCAAAATCGACTGCTGGTGGTAGATCCTTTTCCTATTTAGCACCAAAACTTTGGAACAGGCTTCCTAACATTGTCCGGGAAGCAGACACACTCTGTCAGTTCAAAGCTAGACTAAAAACACATCTCTTTGACCTAGCATACACATAACACATTATAGACTTTTTATAATTCAATGTTAGGCTGCATAGATTAGGTCAGCCGGAATCAGGAACACTTCCCATAAATCCTGATGTACTCGTTACATCATAAGAAGAATGGCATCTACGCTAATATTAGTCTCTCTGTTTATCCCGAGGTTTACCGCAGTCCGCCGGATCCAGGCCGTATCCAGATCTTATGAAGGACCTGCGCCTGGACGCGACGACAGCGCAGTCCTGAAATGTCAACTAGGCTCCCTCCCCTCCCTTTACCTATCTACAGATAACGCGTTGTCGGGATAATTCCGGTTCGCGTGGCTACATGGAAATGATAAAAATTCTGTATTATTAATTTTAAGGCCATACAAGTACTATGTTGAGGGTTGATTTGTAGGGAAGGACTACACGCCTGCGCACATATAATAAAACGCGCATACCTATAGACTGAACTCGTAATACGCACGTGCACGCCATCAACGTTCTCACTGGTTCGCGTTTTTGAAGTTTGCGCAGAAAGAACGTAATACGCATGTGCACATCATCGGCGTTCTCACTGGTTCGCGTTTTTGAAGTTTGCGCAGAAAGAACGTAATACGCATGTGCACGTCATCGGCATTCTCACTGGTTCGCGTTTTTGAAGTTTGCGCAGAAAGAACGTAATACGCATGTGCACGTCATCGGCATTCTCACTGGTTCGCGTTTTTTTAAGTTTGCGCTGAAAGAACTTAAGAGTTTTCTGTTAAAACGTTGTCGTGTTAGCGGCCCCAAAGTTAATAACTAATGATCGTTGTGACGGAAGTGAATCAATCAAACTAACTTAAGCTGGACAATAACTTTATTCTAAAGCTGCTATAAAGCCAAAAACACTTTACTTTAATTTCCTATTATCAATGTAAAGCTGCTTTGGAACAATCTACATTGTTAAAAACGCTATATAAATGTATATGACTTGACTTGACTTGACAAGTCATTTCACTCGGCGGCCATCTTTGAGACCCATCTTGGGCATGCAAGTTCAGCTCCTATCTTTTTGAATGGGAAAACATCCAATTCTCCAAAACTGTTCGCCAAGCTTACGATTAAATTTCATACCTTAACCTTAAATCACCTATGAAACCTGACAACCACTGTCTCATAAATTTTGTTTGTAAACGCTCAAATCATGACAGAAAACTACTTGGTTACTAACGTAACCTCAGTTCCCTGAGATGAGGGAACAAGTATTGCGTAAGGCTAGCTTCGCTGACCTCTGGAATAGGAAGTAACTCGCCGCCGTCGAAACGCCTCTCAGGTGAAGCTACTGAAGACGCCGGCTTCATTCGCCACCTTCAGCACGCTGTGTCGCTGTGCCATCCAGTGCACGTATCCTTTTACTACTTATTCTCGTGTGTTCGCCGCTGCGTTCACACTCTAAACGAGTAATATTTCGAAGGCATTGTTTCAAATGCCTCACACCACCTGCGCCTCGCGTAGAGGCCCACTTGTCGGTGGAAACCGCCACATTCTGTGCGCTTCCTGCCTGGGCCGCGACCATGCCGAAGCTGCACTCGCTAAGGGCGGCTGCCCTGAATGTGATGCCATGGACCTTACCACTCTGCGGGCTCAACTCGCCTGCTTCGCCGACGACAACCCGATCCCCGCCCCTTAGCTCGAGCCGCGCAAGAAGAAGCGCCGCTCACGAATGGAGCCTGAGCGAGCTGAGACAAGCGAGCTCACGCCGGCCCAGTCCCTGCGTGCCTCAGTCTCTCTCCAGCAATCTGCCTCGCCAGTCCTGTTTACACAGGCCGACCAGCGCCCCTCTCTGCGAGCGGTGGACCTTGTGTCGTTCGGGCTTCGGACGAGGAGGAAGAAGAAAAGGATGACAGCCTTTCCCTTGCGGCTTCGGACTGCAATGACTAGGTGGGGTCCGTTTCCGGCCCCCCACTATCCACACAAGACAGCGTGAGAGCCAACATTGACTCAGAGCTTCTCCGCGTGCTCACTAAGGCCGTGGCAGACCTCGGGCTCGACTCCATCCAAGCAACCATCACGCAGCAGGCTCGACGATTGGTTCCTGCAAGGGCGCCGGCAGACCCCCCCAGCAGAGGCCCGCCCCCTTCTTCCCCGAAGTTCACAATGAACTCACTAAATCGTGGAAGGCGCCACACTCGGCTCGCATCAAGCTCTCCTTTTCTTCAGCGCTCTCCAACGTCGACGGCGCTGAAGAGAAAGGCTACGAGGCGATCCCCCCCTCGAAGAGGCGGTGGGCGCTCAACTTTGCCCAACTACCGCCGCGGGATGGAAGACTAAGGCTTCACATCCCTCCAAGCCTTGCCGCGCTACATCCGCCCTCGCTGGCTGTGCCAGCGCTCCATACGATGGCTGTACTACAAGTCTTCCAGGCCAAACTTCTCCGTTCCCTAGACGAGTCTGGACCTTAATCTGAGGCTTTCAAGGACTTGCGCAGCGCCACCGACCTGCCCTGCGAGCTACAAAGTTTACAGCCCAGGCCATCGGCAGGAGCATGGCCAACCTAACGGTGCTCAAGCGGCACCTATGGTTGAACTTAACGGACATGAAAGAGGCAGATGGGGCGGCTTTCCTGGACTCTCCCATCTCCACTTCCGGTCTTTTCGGCCCGGGTGTTAAGAGCTTCTCCGAGCGCTACACGGATTTGCAGAAAGCATCACAGGCGATGCGCCACTTCCTCCCCAAGCGCTCCAGCTCGGCTTGGAGACGCCAGAACAGGAGGAAGCCTCCTCCTCAGCAGCCCAAGCCAGCGCCGCCGGTCACCCAGGCCCGCCCAGCGGCTGAAGTCCGTCGCCGCTCCCGCTCTGCTAGACGCGCTTCGTTCCCTGAGAGGCGGGGACCCCGACCCAAGATTGCGTTGGACCCCGGACCTCGTAAGCCGTTCTAGCCACGGGGAGAAAAAGAGAGAATTCGAGTCCTGCCGAGACCGGACCGATCTCTCAAAAATCCCTCAGACATTTTCCAGTTCCCTTTCAGGCGGCTGGAAATGTAAAATCTGCAGCAGACGAGTCTGCCGCGAAGCACGCTCGCCCGCAATCAAAAGCCGTTTTTACGGTGACACAAATAAAACAAGAAAAGAGCTCTTTTCTCCATGTGTCATATGTAGGTCATGTGCCCACTATAAAGTTTGCACACCTGCACACTAGCACTGTCCCCACAGTTACCAATTCGCCATCACAGGCTGTGAATTTAACAGATGTAGAAGGTGTGCCCACCACAAGGTCTGCACCTCCACACACACTGTGCATACAGTCTCAAACACTGTGCGTACAGTCTTTTAAAAAGAGCTCTTTTCTTGTTTTATTTGTGTCGCCTAAAAATTTCGTTTCATTGCAGGCGAGCGTGCTTCGCGGCAGGCTCGTTTGCTGCGGATTTTGCATTTCCAGCCGCCTGAGAGGGAACTGGAAAATGTCTGAGGGATTTTTGAGAGATCGGTCCGGCCTCGGTGGGACTCGAATTCTCTCTTTTTCTCCCCGTGGCTAGGACGGCTTACGAGGTCCGGGTTCCAACGCAATCTTGGGTTGGCGTCCCCGCCTCTCAGGGAACGGAGCGCGTCAAGTAGAGCGGGAGCGGCGGCGGACTTCAGCCGCTGGGCGGGGCTGGGTGACCGGCGGCGCTGGCTTGGGCTGCTGAGGAGGAGGCTTCCTCCTGTTCTGATGACTCGAAGCCGAGCTGGAGCACTTGGGGAGGAAGTGGTGCATCGCCTGTGATGCTTTCTGCACCTCCGTGTAGCGCTCAGCGAAGCTCTTAACAGCCGGGCCGAAGAGACCGGAAGTGGTGATGGGAGAGTCCAGGAAAGCCGCCCTATCTGCCTTTTTCATGTCTGTTAAGTTCAACCATAGGTGCCGCTCGAGCACCGTTAGGTTGGCCATGCTCCTGACGATGGCCTGGGCTGTAGACTTAGTACCTCGCAGGGCCAGGTCGGTGGCGCTGCGCAAGTCCTTGAAAGCCTCTGATTCAGGTCCAGACTCGTCCAGGGAATGGAGAAGTTTGGCCTGGAAGACTTGTAGTACAGCCATCGAATGGAGCGCCGGCACAGCCAGCGAGGGAGGATGTAGCGCGGCAAGGCTTGGAGGGATGTGAAGCCTTAGTCTTCCATCCCGAGGCGGTAGTTGGGCAAAGGTGAGCGCCCACTGCCTCTTCGAGGGGGGGGGTTCGCCTCGTAGCCTTTCTCTTTAGCGCTGTCAGCGTTGGAGAGCGCTGAAGAAAAGGAGGGCTTGATGCAAGCCGAGTGTGGCGCCTTCCACGATTTAGTTCATCGTGAACTTCGGGGAAGAAGGGGGCGGGCCTCTGCTGGGGGGTCTGCCGGCGCCCTTGTAGGAACCACTCGTCGATCCTGCTGCGTGATGGTTGCTTGGGTGGAGACCAGTCAAGCCCGAGGTCTGCCACGGCCTTAGTGAGCATGCGGAGAAGCTCTGAGTCAGTGTTGGCTCTCACGCTGTCTTGTGTGGATGGCGGGGGGCTGGAAACGGACCCCACCTAGTCATCACAGTCCGAAGCCGCAAGGGAAAGGCTGTCATCCTTTTCCTCTTCCTCCTCGTCTGAAGCCCGAACGACACAAGGTCCACCGCTCGCAGAGAGGGGCGCTGGTCAGCCTGTGTAAACAGGACTGGCGAGGGAGATTGCTGGAGAGAGACCGAGGCACGCGGGGACTGGGCCGGCGTGAGCTCGCTCGTCTCAGCTCGCTCAGTCTCCCTTGTGAGCGGCGCTTCTTCTTGCGCGGCTCGAGCAAAGGGGCGGGGATCGGGTCGTCATCGGCGAAGCAGGCGAGATGAGCCCGCAGAGTGGTAAGGTCCATGGCATCACATTCAGGGCAGCCGCCCTTAGCGAGTGCAGCTTCGGCATGGTCGCGGCCCAGGCAGGAAGCGCACAGAATGTGGCGGTTTCCACCGACGAGTGGGCCTCTACACGAGGCACAGGTGGTGCGAGGCATTTGAAACAACGCCTTCAAAATATTACTCTTTTAGAGTGTGAACGCAGCGGTGAACACATGAGAATAAGCAGTAAAAGGATACGTGTGCCGGATGGCACAGCGACACAGCGTGCTGAAGGTGGCAAATGAAGCTGGCGTCCTCAGTAGCTTTATCCCGCTGAGATGCGTTTCGACGGCGGCGAGTTGCTTCCTATTCCGGAGGTCAGCGAAGCTAGCCTTACGCAATACGAGAGACCTCTCGAAAGGGAACAACATTTTTCAGGCTGGATCAAGCTAATGTACATGCACAGTGGAAGCACGTCTGATTGTTTCTATTGAAACCGGAGCTTCTAACAGCAGCTGCAGTGACACGATAACTTTACCAATCTCCGATTGGCTCTTATTTAGAAGGCGGGACTTATTCGCCATATTGAGCATTGCATTTTCTTCCATTCAAAACAATACGAGTGACGCGTCTTGTGTTATTCTAGTGTTATTCTAAATCTTTGCTAACAATACAGTATTGATGTAGTGTTTACTTTAGCTTTTGTAAGCTCTTGCTTTTGTAAGACTGTTCACCACCCCTTAAGCAGGGGACACACTTAACAACTGTAAGGTCGATTATGAATGTAATTTGATACTTACGACTGATAATGCCCAAACGCGACGAGTCAGAGGCAACTAGTTGTATTCAGTCGGTGTTCAAAATCTGCTCCAGTCGTTGGAAACAGTCTGTGTGTTATCCATGATTTTGTGATCGATTACTTTTTGAATTACCATAGTTTTCCAACATATATGATTAAATGGTGGATAACATCATGTCTATAAGAAAAATACAAAAAAACATACCACTCTGAAACGCACTCGTGAAAGTCCTTGCTTGGTCAGTACTGGTGAAAGTCCTGTTGATTGTGCCCTAGTTATTGGCGATTCTATTACACGGAACATGAAAATATAGACACCAGCCACCATAGTTACATGTTTGCCGGGAGCCAGAGTGCCTGACATCAGAGCAAATTTAAAAGTGCTGGCTAATGCTAATCGTAAATTCTCTAAAATTATTATTCACGTCGGCACTAATGATGTTAGACTCCGCCAGTCGGAGATCACCAAAATTAACATTAAAGAGGTGTGTGAACTTGCAAGTACGATGTCAGGCACTGTAATTTTCTCTGGCCCCCTTCCTGTTTGCTGGAGTGATGAGATAGTTAGTAGATTGTCCTCACGCAATGGCTGGCTGTCTGATTGGTGTCCACGTAATAATATAGAATTCATAGAAAATTGGCAAAGTTTTTGGGGCAGACCTGACCTGTTGAAAAGAGATGGTATTCATCCCTCCTGGGATGGTGCTGATCTTCTCTCTAGTAATATGGCACATAGTCTTAGAGCTCAAACATGACAATCTGGGGCTCAGGTCAGAAAGCAGACAGACTGGCTTAACCGACCATCTGCTAGCTGTGTCACGTCACCAATGTCAGATAAATCCCATCACATAGAGCCTCTTTCACCTAGCTATCATCATATAGAGACTGTGTCTGTTCCCCGATTTAGTACATACAAAAAACTCCTAAACCCATTCAAAGGTAAAAATTTAATTTATGTTCAACAAATAAAACACAGATATAATACGGATGAACAAATGATAAAGCTCGGGTTACTGAATATTCGATCCCTTACTTCAAAAGCTAGTTTTAACTGTTATGCTGATGATACTCAGCTCTATATTTCTTCACGCCCAGACGAAACTTACCAATTCACAAAATTAACGGAATAGCTGATATAAAAAATTGGATGACTAGTAATTTCCTACTACTTAATTCTGAAAAAACAGAGATTCTAATTATTGGACAAAAAACGTCCTCACGTCATAATCTAGAATACTGTCTAATACTTGATGGCTGCTCTGTTAAGTCTTCATCGTTGGTTAGGAACCTGGGTGTGCTCTTTGATACCAATCTTTCATTTGAAAGTCACGTGTCTAGTATCTGTAAAACCGCATTTTTCCATCTTAAAAATATATCTAAATTACGTCATATGCTCTCATTGACAAATGCGGAACAATTAGTCCATGTGTTCATGAGATCAAGGCTAGATTATTGTAATGATATTATGGGTGGTTGCCCTGCACGCTTAATAAACAAATTACAGCTGGTCCAAAACGCAGCAGCTAGAGTTCTTACCAGAGCCAGGAAGTCCATATTAGCTCAGTTCTGTCAACACTGCACTGGCTCCCTATTAAACACCGTATAAATTTTTTAAATATTGCTGATTACTTACAAAGCACTAAATGGTTTAGCTCCGCAGTACTTGAGCAAGCTCTTAACGCATTATAGTCCTTCACGTCTATTGCGATCTCAAAATTCCGTCCAGTTGATAATACCTAGAATATCAAAATCGACTGCTGGTGGTAGATCCTTTCCCTATTTAGCACTAAAACTTTGGAACAGTCTTCCTAACATTGTCCGGTAAGCAGACACACTCTGTCAGTTCAAAGCTAGACTAAAAACACATCTCTTTGACCTAGCATACACATAACACATTATAGACTTTTATAATTCAAGGTTAGGCTGCATAGATTAGGTCAGCCGGAATCAGGAACACTTCCCATAAATCCTGATGTACTCGTTACATCATAAGAAGAATGGCATCTACGCTAATATTAGTCTCTCTGTTTATCCCGAGGTTTACCGCAGTGCGCCGGATCCAGGCCAGTATCCAGATCTGATGAAGGACCTGCGCCTGGACGCGACGACAGCGCAGTCCTGAAATGTCAACTAGGCTCTTTCCTGTGAAGGCCTCCCTCAGTTTTTAAGGTCAGAAGTCTGTTTCCCAACAAAGCAGAAGTCTTTTTCTTGAAGATTCATAGAGGAACAGACCATTCTAAGACAGACCATTATACCGTTGTTTCTGATTCAATTACATGATTATCAGTAATAAGCAATTCATTTCCTCATAAAAGATATTCTCACTGTCTTGTACTTCAAGGTCTGGTTTCACAAACAGGGCATAGATTAAGCCAGGATTAGGCCTTAGTTAAATTAGGACTTTTAAGTAGCTTCTCTTCCTTGCGTTGTGTTATGTGTGTGTGTGTGTATATGGTGTGTGGGCGGCAGGTGATTCTCATTTTCCAGTGCCTATTTATACTCACCTTGTGCGTCTTGTGTTTGTCAGATCGTTGTTTGTGGATGTTTCCCTTTCTGTTCCTGTTCCTCCTCGACTCCTCGTGTCTCCAGCCTGTGTTTCATTTGGGAGATTCTTCGTTGCAGTTTGTCTTCACGTCACGTCTTCACTGGGATTTCACTGTCACTCATCTGACCGTGCATCTTCGAGTTGCCCACGCAAGCCTGCGCTGCCAACGCATCCGTTCCTGAGTTTCTTCCCTCTGATGCTGAGAGTGATCGTGAGACCTGCCTGCAATTGACTGAGACTGTTCCTATTTTCTTCCTACACCTTCTGAGTCTGGTTTCTCGTATTGTTCAATAAAGAACCAGTTTTACTTGCTATTGTCTCCTCTGTTACTTCACGTCACACTTTGACACTTCAAAAAAATGCATAAAGAAATCGCAAAACTGATCCATATGAATTGAGCGGCTTAGTCCAAATTTTCTGAAGACTCAATCGCTTTATATGATGAACAGATTTAATTTAGACTTTTATTCACATTTAAACATCGATCAGCGAACAGATGTGCTGTGTAACACAAGAATGAACCTCATTGATTTCTATAAGAAAAATACAAAAAAAACATACCACTCTGAAATGCCCTGTGAAATCCGAGCTTGCAAAGTCCATGCTTGAAATCGGTTCTGTACGATCTTCTTGTTCGTTAACATTGTCAGGGTCTGAATCGGGTTTGAAATGGTTTGAAATTGACGCCTTTGTTAATATTTGCATCTGAGTAGAGCTTGCGGTTATGTAGGGGCGGGACAATTCCTGAATACACGCTAAGCTATGCGAATCACAACACACTGTTCCAGCTAACCAATCACAGCACATTTCGTATGTCGTAAGGAGGGACTTCGAAAACGAAAGGAGCTGTAATAATGTAAAAATTTGAAAAATAATGTGTTTTTTGAACAATCAAGCATGAAACCATATTCTAGTACACCCCAAAAACAAAATCAAGACTTCTTAAAAGGATATAATAGGACCCCTTTAAACACACGCACAGCAGTGAAGAACAAAGCTGTTTAAGTTGGCTGTAAATGAACACTGCACAAGCTATTTTAGTTACAAGGCTAACGGTGTTGAAGGGCTGGTAACACTGAGGTGCTGTTCTTGACCTTTGGACTTTAAATACCCTGTCTCTGCCCAAATTGAGGCTCACAAGTTTATGGCCTGTGCTGTGTGTATATCTTATCCATGCCTGAACTAACAGAGACATCAAATTAGTCAATGGTAAACAAAGTCAGACTGTTTTTTTTTCTGGGCGGCTCCCGAGTCCCAGCAGCAGCATGTGTGAAATGATCAGTGGTGTTTGTCAAGGCAAGTATCAAACCTCATTGGTTTTCACACGTCAAGTGAACATGCTTGAGCTTCCGTTTAGCACAACTGATGTAGGAGTTGATGAGCAACTTGTGAATAAAAGCCTAAAGTAAATATTTTCAAGCATTTAAAGCGATAGTCTCTTCAGAAAATTTGGACTAAACCGCTCAATTCATATGGATTAGTTTTACGATCTCTTTATGAACTTTTTGAAGCGTCAAAGTGTTAGTTGCATAGCTGTCAATGGAGGAGAAAGCTCTCAGACTTCATCAAAAAGATCTTAATTTGTAATCAGAAGATGAACGAAAGTCTTACGGGTTTGGAACGACATGATGGTGAGTAAATGATGGCAGAATTTTTATTTTTGGGTGAACTAAGCCCTTTAAGCCTTGCCTGTGAAACCGGGCACAAGTCTTTTATTTTTTTCTGATTGGATGTAAGTTTGGAATGTGATTCATCTGGAACCTGGTGGGTTTGTTCAAGAGAAAAGAAAATATTAAAATCAATTTTAATTTAGAAATTTGAAACATGATAATTATAAAAGATTATTATCTGCTCTGTCAAGTCTTCGTCGTCGGTTAGGAACCTGGGTGTGCTCTTTGATACCAATCTTTCATTTGAAAGTCACGTGTCTAGTATCTGTAAAAAACGCATTTTTCCATTTTAAAAATATATCTAAATTACGTCATATGCTCTCATTGACAAATGCGGAACAATTAGTCCATGTGTTCATGACCTCAAGGCTAGATTATTGTAATGCTCTATTGGGTGGTTGCCCTGCACGCTTAATAAACAAATTACAGCTGGTCCAAAACGCAGCAGCTCGAGTTCTTACCAGAACCAGGAAGTATGACCATATTAGCTCAGTTCTGTCAACACTGCAATGGCTCCCTATTAAACATCGTATAAATTTTAAAATATTGCTGATTACTTACAAAGCACTAGGGCTGTAATCAACCAAAGAAAATCTTGGTCGACTAAAGTCCTGAAATTTTCGACTAAAAATGACGTTAGGGGAAAAAAACGTTAAATTAATTAGCTGCGCAATGTGCGCAGTACTTGGTAGCCTTGTTGTCCGCCTAAATGAATTATAAATAAACATAAAAAACTAGTAGGCTATTTGCAGTATATTAAATCGTTTTTGACCTAATTATTTTGCACTGAAATGAGTCTGACACACGAGTCTGCCGGCTCTGCAGCGTTGCATCACGTGCATCTGCGCGCAATATCATAGCCTATGATTTCCGAAAATAGTACTATGTTGTCAACTAGTGATATCATCACAAAACTTTTAAATTAGTTAACTTTGATTTGTCCTCATGATGAAAGTTTTGATTATTATATTATGTACATTGTTTGGTTTTAGTAGATTATTGCTTTGAGCAAAATATAAAAATGGGCCATACTTTTCTTAAGAGGTAAACGCTACACACCCAGCATGTTTTCTCAGTCCCAATGCCTTCTATGTGCCATTCACAAAGGCGTCTAACATAACATAAAAAAAAAATTAAAAAAACTTTTGATCTAACCTGTTTATATTTATATCAAGTTGAGAGAAAGATGAACTTTTTTGGATACATTTTTGGTAAAAATTCTTAGACGTCACTGTTTTGGCTCTCTGTGTGCTAATGAAGGCTAATTGCTTGAACAAAAGTTGGGGGGCAAGGTGTTAGAAACGGTATAAAAGTTAAAAGTAGGTTGTTATACGTTTTGTTATAGTTCCCATTATATTTCATTTAACAAGCTGAGGCAAACCTTTGAAATCTATTTTAAAATATGTTTCTGCCTCTTAGGCATGGCAAGGCAAGTTTATTTATATAGCACATTTCATACACAATGGCAATTCAAAGTGCTTTACATAGAAGAAATTAAAATAATAAAAAGAAATAAGAATAATTAAAACAGTTTAGAAAAATAAAAAATAAAATACAGTACAGTACAGTACAAACAGTCGGACGAACATTGGCACAGTGCTCATTCATTAAATGCATAGCTAAACAGAAGTGTTTTGAGTCTGGATTTGAAAGTGACTACTGTAGGAGCACGTCTGGTCTCCTCTGGAAGCTGGTTCCAGCTGCGGCTGGCATAATAGCTAAAAGCGGACTCGCCATGCTTTGAGTGAACCCTTGGTATTTCTAGCTGATATGATCCTAGTGATCTGAGTGAAGATCTTATTAGAACTTATTAGAATAGTTTTAGAACATTTATTATACAGAGCCTTTGGATGGCAATTTGTCTTAGGTCAACAATATTCTTTCACAAACCTAATGTGAATGTGAGAAATTTGTCTATAAAAAAAATCTTTAATGTATATATGGAATGAAAGTGAAAGCTAAATGACAAGTCAGAAAGTTACGAGTAAAAACAACTTCCACAAAACTAATGTCACAGAAAACACGAGTTAACTTCACAATACATTTGCTTTATCTGAATCTCATTATTTGAAGTATTGGATCTGTAGATAACTTTTACTCACAAAATCACACATTGTCAGTGAAATGGTAATTATTTGTTGTTATTGTACAGAGCTTATAGACCTCTTTAATATTGCAGAGATATATGTAGGTTTTTTTAATACATCCGTTTATGAAATAACAGGTTTTATAACTAAACAAACAAAAGATAAAAACACCCTTCATATTAAATTTAAAAACCGATATTGAGTGAATCGTTTCATATATTGACAAATCACTGATAGTTGTTTTTCTTACATTTGTTTCCAGTCTCTTTTTAAATTTTGGTATTTCTTTGAGTAAGCGATCAATGTAAGAATAATTCAATAATTTTCTTGTTTTCCAACATATAAAACACAAATGTTGTGGCATTACACAGAAACATTAGTTTATTAGTTAACTAACTACACATGTGAATCTCACATGATTTCCCTCAAAGTTTGGGATCTGATGAAAACATTTGCTCACTGTGACACAGAACAACACTTTTTAATATGATACACTAGATTTTAATTGGGTGAAACTCTTCTCACACTGAGTACAGTCGTACGGCTTTTATCCAGTATGAATTCGCTTGTGTGATTTCAGAGATCCGGACTGAGTGAAACTCTTGTCACAATATGAGCACTTGTAGGGTTTTTCTCCAGTATGAATTCTTTGATGACTTTTCAGATAGGAAACTGTAGAAAATCTCTTCCCACAGTCATAACACACATGATCTCTCACACCGGTGTGTATTTTCTGGTGCAGTTTAAAACTGTTCAGCCGTGAAAAACTCTTTCCACAGAGAGAACACACATAAGGCCTCTCATCTGAATGAACTTTCAGATGTTGTTTTAGATGTGATGATGAAATAAAATCTTTACCACACTGATCACAGTTAAATGGCTTTTCTCCAGAGTGAATGCGCAGATGACAATTGAGATTAGCTAAATTTGTGAAGCTCTTCTCACACTGAGTGCATGTATACGGCTTCTCTCCAGTATGAACTCGCTCGTGTGATTTCAGAGTTCCAGGCTGAGCGAAACTCTTGTCACAATATGAGCACTTGTAAGGTCTTTCTCCAGTATGAATTCTTTGGTGCCGTTTCAGATCACCAGAAGTACTAAAGCTCTTCCCACAGTCACAACACACATGATCTCTCACTTCATTATGTGTTTTCTGGTGCAGTTTAAAACTGTCCAGCCTTGAAAAACTTTTTCCACAGAGAGAACACACATAAGGCCTCTCATCTGAATGAACTATCAAGTGTTTTTTTAGATTTGATGATGAAATAAAATCTTTACCACACTGATCACATTTAAATGGCCTTTCTCCAGAGTGAACGTGCAGATGATAATTGAGATCAGTTAAACATGTGAAACTCTTCTCACACTGAGTGCATGCATACGGTTTCTCTCCAGTGTGAATTCTTAAGTGTGTATTAAGTTTTCCTTTACTTTGTAAACTCTTTCCACACTGAGTGCAGGTGTGCGTCTTTTTGGCTTTTTTTCTTTGAATTGTAAAGTTATGATGTTCCTCCTCCACTTCATTCAGTTCTTGTCTTGGCTGTTTCACTCTCACCTGGTCTAAAATACACAGAAATACAGTTAGAATTAGTTCAAGTGAACCCTGATTTAATATCAGAAAGCAACAGAGATCAGGTTTCAGATCTTTCATATGGCAAAAGTTTCCCTCACGAAAAAGAAGTATACCTCAAGTTAATTTTATACATTATACTTAAAGGGATAGTTCACTTGGAAATTAAATTTTGGTATGTTTTAGCTTACCTCAAGGGCATCCAAGATGTAGGTGTCTTTGTTTCCGCAGTAGTTTCAATTTTTATATTTTTAGGTCAAACCGTTCTTGTCTGTCAGTCATATAATGCAGGCCTATGGTTACTATCTCAAAGAGCATGCACAGAGAAGTCCAAATTAAACAATTCCAAATCGTAAGTACACATTGATGGCCTAAGACACGAAAAGAGCGGTTTGTGTGAGAAAACGGCGATGATCAGCTTCTCCTCCATTTTTTCGGAACTAATGTTTTAGTAGGAACGAACGTTTACATCGTATGTTTCTCCGGAATCAGCCAGCGCGAAGGAAGTCTATATTATATACAAGAGACTTGTCTCCTACACGAGGTAAAAACAATATAAATACTGTTCGTTTTCTCACACAAACTGCTCGTTTCGTGTCTTAGGCCATCAATGTGTACTTACGATGGGGAATTGTTTAATTTGGACTTCTCTGTGCATGCTCTTTGAGGTGGTGAGTCTGTGACCATAGACCTGCATTATATGACTGACAGACAAGAACGGTTTGACCTAAAAATATCAAAATTGAAACTACTGCGGAAACAAAGACACCTACATCTTGGATGCCCTTGAGGTAAGCTAAAACATACCAAAATGTAATTTCAAAGTGAACTATCCCTTTAAGTAATGTTCAAGTATATTTAAAAAGTATAAGTATATTTTTAAAGTCTAATTATAAGTATACTTATACTTTATGTAGTAAAAAAAAAATAAAAAATTCACATTTCTGTCAAAGACTGATGGGATTCAGACCAGATGGGACCAGACCAGATGGGATTCAGAACGATGATCAAAACAAACATGGAGTAGATCCAGTCCAACAACACCCCAAAGTTTCACAGTCATTAACGCTTATGGTAACGTTTGGCAGTTTTGATTAATATTGTTTTGATGATTGTGCAGTTTACATTTGCGTAAGCAATCCTCTATCAATTGTTTCTGCTTCTTCTTAGCCTGTGTTTTTATCCGAAGATGCGTAATAGTTCCCGTACCGTCCAACAGTGAAAACATGGATAGCCGGAAAATTCAGCTCTTACGTCGTCACATTATATACGCACGCGCCATCAGCTCCTCAGATTTCTCTGCCTTCACGAAGCGGCCATTTAAGCCCTTTGGTCTCGGTTTTTCTGGCCCAAATATTGGATTTAGCATCAACATTCTTCATCTGCACTTCAGCGACTGCGAATAGTGGAACTCAGTTCTCCTTGCGGTGAAGTGCCATGGAGTTTCGTCGTTGCCTGCCGCCATGCGCTCACTTTATTGCAAAAGACGACCCTCACAGTAAGTGTGTAAAATGTTTGGGTTTTCCGCATGCGCGCGAGGCTATTCTAGGCTTGTCAAAATGTACATTTTGTGACAACATGCTTCTCAAAACCCTCCACTCTAGGTTCGCGTTTTTTGATAAGGAGTCATTCGTTTCCCCCCGTCGCACTCCCGAGACCGCTGAGGCCTTGCGGGGATCCGCGACCTGGGGTTCGGATGTAGAGCTCGAGGATATAGAGTATGAGCAGAAGAGCCTCGCCCTTTCTCTCCCGAGCACGCAAGCGGCGTCCTACCAGTCGAGTTTTCACATGATTATTTATGTCCCAGCCCAGGAGCGTGCGAGACGGTTTCTTTCGGGTTGGAAGATGTGATTTACACTGCAGCGTCCGACTTCGAGGATTTCGGGCCTGCTTTAGCTGATGAGGTTCTACCGCCTAGCGGCCAGGAAGCGCGCCTACTGCGGCCTACACAGAGCTTATTGAAGTGCTTTCGCGCGCTACAGAGAAGCTCGCAATCGACTGGCCCGACGAGCCCCGCGAGTCACAATCGTCTAAACTCTACACAAGATTTTTAAGTGGCCCTAATTCTAGGCCAGAGCGGAGAAAGCTGCCCTTTTTCAGTGATCAGCATCACGAGATCTCCAGATCCTGGAAACAGCCTTTTTCCGCACATCTGACAAATGCGGCAGCCGCCGACTTCACCAACCTTGTTGGTTCTGTGGAGCAGGGCTATTCTGCCATCCAAGCGGTCGAGGACACGTTGGCTACTCACCTTTCTCCGTCGTCTGCTCTGTCGTGGAAATCTCGCCCCTCCTTTCCTCTAAACCGTGCAGGACTACATCCGCCCTTATCGGAAAGTCCTACATGGCAGCTGGTCAGTCCTACATGGCAGCTGGCCCTACATACTATGGCCATCCTCCAAGCCTACCAGGCGGATGTTTTGAAGGAGATGGACAAGGGAACCGGAATAACGGCAGAAGCTGTCAAAGAGCTTCGTAAGGCCACGGATCTGGCCTTAAGAGCCACCAAGCACACCGCACGTGTCAAGTCAGTCTATGGCGGGTGCAATTGCTGCAGAGCGCCACCTATGGCTCAATCTCACAGAGATCCATGACAAAGAGAAGGTTTTCCTCCTGGACGCCCCAGTTTCTCAGTCTGGACTGTCCGGGGAGGCGGTCAACACTGTGGTTGACAAGTTTCGGGCCGCAAAATCCCAGTCAGCTGCCTTCAGGCAGTTTATGCCCAGGAGGGTTAGAAAGGATTCATCTAACCCCTCCCCATCTCAACCCAGAGAACGTCCTTCTCATAGGACAGAGTTCACCGTTAGGAGGAGTGACTCGGCTCATTGCCTTGGATCCTCCGTACAGTTCGGCTCGGCTACATGCTTGAGTTCTGTCGCAACCCCCCTTGCTTCAACAGGGTTTTTCCAACTGTAGTCAACAGCACCTCAGAGGCTTCTGTACTACAGCAGGAGATTTTGTCCCTTCTCCTCAAGGGAGTGATAGAAGAGGTTCCTCCAAAGGAAGTTGAGCAAGGTTTCTTCAGCTGTTACTTCCTGGTCCCGAAGAAGGGCAGCGGTCTGCAACCTATACTAGACCTCCACCGGCTGAATTTCTCCCTTTACAAAGGGAAATTCAAGATGTTGACGCTGAAAGCTATCATATCTCAAATTCGGGCGGGGGACTGGTTCGTGACAGTAGACGTGAAGGATGCGTATTTCCATATTCAGGTCGTACGGCGACACAGGAGGGTCCTCAGATTCGCCTTTGGAGAAAAGGCGTACCAGTACAGGGTCCTTCCTTTTGGTCTCGCTCTAGCGCTGAGAATGTTCACAAAGTGTATGGATGCTGCTCTGGCCCCGTTGTGGCTCCAGGGCATCCGTATACTGAACTACCTGGACGATTGGCTCCTTTTAGCCCACTCCAGGGAATTAGTGACTCACCACAGGGACATTGTCCTTCGTCACATTCAGTCTCTCAGCTTGAGGTTAAACACAGAGAAGAGTGTTCTTACCCCAGGTCAACGCAGAGTTTTCTGCCTGGATTCCGTTCTGATGCAGGCCAGTTTGGCTCCTGCCCAGATTTCCAGTCTTGTGACATGTTTGGCCCGCTTCATGCTTGGCCATCGTGTTTCTGTGGGCACTTGCCGCAGACTTCTGGGGCTCATGGCCGCAGCCTCCCCTGTGCTACCCCTAGGGTTGCTCCACATGAGACCTTTTCTGTGGTGGATGAAGCTCTCAGGGGCCCACAGGACCAGCTCTTCGCCTGTTGAAGGTGTCGCGCAGTTGCTTCCACGCCCTTTCAATCTGGCGGGACCCCCTCTTCCTTCGGAAAGGGGTCGGCATTGGTGCAGTTTTGCGTCGCCAAATGATTAAGACAGATGCCTCTCTGACCGGCTGGGGTGCGGTTTTCGAGGGCAGGCCAGCATGTGGGGTCTGGACTGGGGAGACTCTCTCTTGGCACATAAACAGCTTGGAGCTGAGAGCTGTTTCCCTGGCCCTTCACTTTCTCCTTGTTCTCGAAGGGCACCATGTCATTGTCAGAACAGACAATATGGCAGTAGTGTCCCATGTAAACCGGCAGGGGGGTTCACGGTCGCACACCCTAGACAGGCATGCACGCCACCTCCTCCTGTGGGCTCAGGACAAGTTCCTTTCACTGAGGGCAGTCCATGTCCCCGGGATCTT
This sequence comes from Abramis brama, assembly GCF_963993115.1. Classification (NCBI taxonomy): domain Eukaryota; kingdom Metazoa; phylum Chordata; class Actinopteri; order Cypriniformes; family Leuciscidae; genus Abramis; species Abramis brama. Next base: position 6,605,860 of record NC_139972.1, read on the forward strand.
GAACCTTGCAGCGGATTTTCTATCAAGGCAGAAGCTCAGGTCGGGGGAATGGATACTGAACCGTCAAACAGTAGCCCAGATTTGGGACGTGTTCGGAAGAGCGGAAGTGGACCTCTTCGCATCTCAGAAGTCGTCCCAGTGCCCACTTTGGTTCTCCCTGAGCCCCCCAGCACCGTTGGGAATAGATGCATTCGCCCACCCTTGGCCGATGCAGAAACTTTATGCATTCCCGCCCGCCAAATTGATCCAGGCGGTTCTGTCCAGGGTGAGGGAGAGCGGAACTTGTCTCCTACTCGTAGCCCCATTCTGCCCGTCGCAGCCGTGGTTCTCTGAGCTGTTTCTTCTTCTGGAATCCCCTCCCTGGGAGATTCCGGTCAGGGAGGATCTACTATTCCAGCTTCAGGGCAGGATATGGCACCCTCGCCCGACATTTGGAAGCTATGCGTATGGCCCATCAGAGGCCGCTAGCTTTGAGCTTTGGTCTTCCCGCTGACATCCAGGAGACCATTGCAAGTGCGAGAGCCCTTTCCACGAGGAGGCTGTATTCCTCCAAGTGGAGGGTTTTTGAGTCATGGTGTTCAACACACGCTATGGATCCAGTCAGCTGCTCGGTGGGTTCAGCGCTTGAGTTCCTACAGGAGAAGTTTGCTTCTGGAGCAGCCGCTACCACTCTGAGAGTATACTTTGCTGCTATTACAGCTCATAGAGAGTCGGATGAGATCCCCCTGGGTAAACTGAGGTTAATCTTGGCATTATGCGTGGGGTTAGGTGCCTGAAACCAGCACGCTCCCCTGGAATTCTCTCTTGGGACCTGTCAGTCGTCCTAGAGGGCTTAACGGAGGCTCCCTTTGAGCCCTTGGAGTCAGCTCCGGAGCGGATTCTGACTCTCAAGGTTACTCTTTTGTTAGCTTTGACTTCGTTGAAGCGGGTGGGGGATTTGCAAGCTCTTTCTGTTAGCGAGACATGTATAGACTTCGCTCCTGGTCTGGTCAGGGTGACTTTAAGACCGAGACCAGGATATGTGCCCAAAGTATTGTCCACAGAATTTCGCTATCAGGTTATTAATCTTCACTCTTTCCATCCTCCTCCTTTTGTTTCTGAGGAGGACAGGAAACTTAATTTGCTCTGCCCTGTCCAAGCATTGAAGTTCTATGTGGATCGCTCTGGCGGTTGGAGTAAATCTAACCAGCTCTTGGTATGTTTTGGTGCTGGCCGCTGCAGGTTTGCCGCATCAAAGCAGAGAATTTCCCACTGGGTTACAGAGGCTATTTCACTGGCATATGAGGTGCGCAGTCTGACTTCACCTCTTAGCATCAGGTCACATCATTCCACCAGAAGTGTGGCTTCCTCTCAAGCACTTTTTAAAGGGGCCCTCCTGGAAGACATTTGTGTGGCGACAGGCTGGTCCTCTCCACACACTTTTGTCAGATTCTACAGTTTGGATCTCGACATGACTCCAAGGTTTTATCTGCTTGAACCAGTCGTGAGAGTTATTTGGTCATTGTACTAGTTACGACAGCGCTATAGCTTGGCGAGTTTGGTATTTCGTTCCCACTGCGTCTTAAAGGAACACTCCACCCATTTGCATTAAGCATTGTTAGAAACCCAGTCATACTATTGAATGGTCGTGCAACACTCTCTCATTTTCCCCTGAGACAGGAGAAATCCGTATTTACCTCTTACATTGAGACTACAAGCACTAGTTCCCACCCTTTCAAACCCGCCCATAGGGGGTTGGACCTAATGCACTAACAGACCTATCACAGATCAGTGCCAGTGCGTTTGATTTCCAATGCCATCCTCTTTTTCCCGGACATGTCCAGCCGTCGAGATCGTCCAAAATGTCCGGGATTCGGCTTTTGCTTTCTGCGGTCGCCATTCATTGTTTACATGCACACCTTTTGTTTCAATCTAGCCGAATTCATTCCGATTGGTGAATCTGAATGTAATGCTTACATGAACGCTAAACAAGTGATCGGTTGATGTGCGTTTTAACATTGCTAAGAAAATTCCCGCTCCTCCGTGAGAGATGCGAGACCGGTGCGTCTCAGTAATGACGCCACCGGCCTCGCGCCATTCTCCCGCGCCCCCCAGCCTCGTCCTGCTCGCCACAGTAAACATGATGAATGGCGACTGTAGAACACAAAAGCCGAATGCCGGACATTTTGGGCGATCTCGAAATCCAGGGCAAACTCAACACGGAGACTCGCTAGTAGCTTAGCTTTGTTGTTTTCAACTGCCCTCTCTTACCCTCTCTTAGCGTGGCTTGGGAGTGGCCTCCTAGGGCAGCGAAGCAAGTGCATTCTGGGAGTTGTTGTCTTTCATCCTCATAAGCCAAAAATACATTTTCTGGCTTTTCTTAGTCTAGAAAGCTCCAAATTCAAAAATAATTTCACATTTCTTCTACATAAATGACCTATTTTAAATACACATTCATCTTTCCAGAGGTGAAGTATCCCTTTAAGCTACACAGCGTTCAGTGAACCTATGAAAGAGAACGTCTCTGGTTACTGATGTAACCTATGATCTCTGATTAGGGAATGAGACGCTGTGTTCGCTGCCAAGCTCCTCGCGCTGCCGACAAGCTTATTTTCGGCAGAGAAATCTGAGGAGCAGATGTCGCGCGCGCGTATATAATGTGACGACGTAAGAGCATCGGGGCGGCGCCTGCACCATCAGCCAATAAATTGCCGTGATTCTATAAGGGCTTCAGACAATCGGCACACCCAGAGGGCGTTCCCACTGCGTCTTAAGCTACGCAGCGTCTCGTTCCCTATTCAGAGAACATAAGTAACATCAGTAACCAGAGACGTTTTCTTTATAAACCAATATTTTCAGTATGTAAAACTATGTGAAAAAGTATTTAATGCTACTAAATTAAAAGATTAAACAACATCAAGACAAGTATACTTAGAATACTTAATTATACTTTTAAGTATATTTCGATCAAAAGATTGAGTACAAGTTCTATAGTCCAAATATACTTGGACCTTTCTGTCAGTACCTATGAGTCAAGTATACTTAAGTGCAATTTTAAGTACATATTAAGTAGACTGAAAGAATAATTTCTTATTTTTAGTTTAAAAGTAGTATACTAATAGCACACTTGAATAAACTTATTTTTCGTTAGGACTGTTCTGTCATTCATTTGACAATATAGTTAAAATGTGTTTGACAACTGCTATATACAAGGTTATGATCATTTAGATCCATTTCTCTATCATTTATCATCCATAAACTGCTTATTAATTCATATCTACCAAAGCAGTCAACAATGAAGAATCAAGAATGGACACCAACCTATTTGTTCCTCAGTATCTTCATGTTTTATTCTGGATGGTTCTGGATCACTCATGTCTTCAATCTCCTCTTTAATAAACTCCATCTTTAACAGTCACACAGATTTCAGCTGCTACTCCTGGAGTTTGTCCTTCTCTTGTAGGATGATGGGAATATTCTCAGTATTTATTGGTGAATTGTTGTGGGAGGGGCTTCACTGCAGGTGTGAACTGTGATCACTGTGTTTTTATCCAATCTGCATTTAAAAAGTAGAGGGCCGTCATGTTAAACTGAGCAGCTTAAAAAACAAAACTTCCGGTCCATTAGGCATTAGGTCCATAATCAGTTCAAGTGAAACCTGATTTAATAACAGAAAACATGAGATCAGATATCTGTCTAGTATCAGATCTTTCACTTTCTCATCTCTTTTGTGCTCACAAAGTGGAAACCGCACTGAGGCACATTCAAATATCAGGACGTTTTTGTTGTTGTTGACTAGAGACAAAGTACTAACTTACACTGTTTACTGGCATATTGTGGCTTCTCTTTGTAAGTTGTCTGAGCAGAAATGTTGATATGCTATACAACCGCATATGGCCCTGTATCTATGGGCTAATGTATACTTGTATAATATAAACAACAGAGTGAAATAACAGCACCACCACGTTAACCGAGATGATGAAAAGCATCTGTCTCATTCCAGTATAATTTCTGTTTCATTTAATTTCATTCATCAACTGAAAAAATAATATGCCAAGTATATTTGCAGCCAGACTAATTATCAGTATACTTCAAGTGTGTTAATTAGTTAACTTGAAGTGTGCTATTTTGAAACAGTTAATTTTGCACTAAGTATATTTTAGTAGTAATTAAATTGTAGTAAAGCATAAATTTAAGTGTATTTAGTGTACTTTTGTGTGTACTTTTAAGCTATTTGCACTATATTTTAATATATTAAACTGTGCTTAAATGGAACCACTTCAAGTATATTTAGTGCATTTAAGTGTATTTCTTTACAATTCATTAAAAATATACTTTCATATGTCTTAAACTACAGTTATAATATATTTGAAGCTTAATTTTAATGTACTTCAAGAACATTTAAATAGCATTTCAGCTCATTAAAAATTTATTAGCATTACACTAATAGTTTATTATAAAGCTGTTATATTAAGTATTCAAAATGGTATATTAAAAGTACAAAAATAATTAAAGCTGCAAGCAGCGATGAAAAGGGCCCTCGCACCCCTGCCACCGCCACCCGGCGCCTTTAGGAAAGGCCTTAAGATTACACTCACCAAATGTGAAGAGGATCAGATCAAAACTGTAGGAGGAGTTCGTTAAAGTACAACATCAGGAAATTACGAAAAATGCACAAAATCTAGGAGGAAGTTCAAAATAGCTGACTTCCTGTTGTGTTTAGGGCTATGCTCCAAGAGACTTTTTTGTAGGTATTGGGTCATTACATGTATGTACCAAATTTCATACCTGTACGTGAAACCTAGAGCCGGGGCAAAATGTAGGGGCAATAATTTACCGAATTTGCCCCCTCCAATTTTGAAAACCATATCACACGTAAATTTTCACCACTTCTGAAGCGTGTGCAAAGTTTCATGAGTTTTCGAGCATGTTAAGGCCCTCTAAAAAGCGATTCACTTTGGAGAAGAAGAAGAAGAATAATAAACGGAGCAAAAACAATAGGGTCCTCTCACCATCGGTGCTCGGGCCCTAATTAAATATAAATGTTAAGACATACACAGACTTTGAAATCACGAAAACTTTAATATACTATCTTGTTGTGTACATTGCAAAATAAATACATAAAAGTACATTAAAAAAAGTACATCAGCATATATAATCTCTCGAACAAAATACATTATAACAAAGATCAGTGAAATGCTATGGCAGAGCTATATTTATAATTTTTTTTGTAGAACATTTCAGTTATACCTGTATTGCTGAAAAGTACACTATGAATATTACATCACTAAATAAATAAGCATCACAATGCAATTTTCGGAAAAAAATAACAATAAAATTTATGGGAAAAACAATGTGCAGAAGTGAACAATGCATTATTTACAAACTCAAACAGGAACCCCTACACTGCAAACAAGCTGAAATGGGCTAAATCATCCGTTTCAGTCTCTCTCTATGGATCTCAGCATTTTTAGACAGAATCTAGGATATGTTAGTATTAAAATTTAATCTGGCATAATTTAATTTAGGTCAGCAGAAATGTTTGAATATGCTATTGACAAAAAGCTGTTTACAAATATATATTCTTAACCCTCTAGGCGCCACGGTCGAGTTTACTCGACAAGATGCGGCACTGAATAAAACGGCCGATTTTGTCAAATAGGGTGTCAAATTTCGTTCGACCTCCCCTCCACTAGATGGCAGACATGTCATACTTCATCCCCAACTCAAAAAAACATCATGCTTCTATACAAAATCTTCGAGCTAGAGCGCATTGAATCAGTGCGAACAAAAGCGGAGCTAGTGTGCGAGTGAGCCATTTTATCAGAGCAATATTGTCAACGTCAGCGAGTATTTGCAATAGATTATTATTATTATTATTATTATTATTATCTAATGGCATCAATAAAGCTTACCCGCAATGAAGTGTTGGGTCTTCTATTCACGGACCCTGATTCTGAAGGGGAATATCTGCCTTCAGAAGATGACGGTGATTCTGAAAGTGAAAGTATAGCCCTACACCAAGCACAAACGGAGAATCCTTTGCCCAATGTAGATGGTCCTTTGCCCAATGTCAGTGGTGGGAACAATGTTTCCTGGGGTCGGAGTGTTTATCGCGAAGTTAGCAGGCGTGTTAGTGTTGTAGGGAATGAGGCGGGATATTTTTGACACGGGGCAGAGGGGCTATTATGCATAGTCTATCGCAAGCTGATGGGAATGCCGGCTTTGAGTACTTGGCCAATGAGGATGAGTACCAAAGTTGGATCACGCCCTTTGATCAGCCAATTGGATATCTGGGGAAAAGAGAACTCTCCAATGCCAATTTGCCCCTAGATTTTCTATCACTCTTTCTCTCTGATGATTTCTGGAATTTACTTGAGACAATGAGACAAATCGCTACGCCCATCAGTTTTTAGCCTCCCATCAACTCCATCCACACTCCAGATTTCATCAATGGTCTGACGTAACTGTCAGTGAAATGAAAGCCTTCTTTTCTCTGCATTTGAGTATGGGTCTGGAAGAGAAGTCAGAGTTGGAGGATTATTGGGCCGAATATTGGCCAACAGCAACACCTGGATTTGGCAAGGTGATGTTCAGGAATAGATTTGAGATGATTTTGTCTTTCCTTCACTTCACCAATAATGAGGAGTGTGTTGACAGGGGTCATCCAGGGTATGACAGGCTATTCAAAATCCGCCCAATCATCAATTTGGTCATCCCCCGGTTTTCAGCAATGTATGGTCCATCTAAGCAGCTGTCATTGGATGAAATGACCATTGCGTTCAAAGGGAAATCAACCCTAAAAATGTACAACCCAAACAAATCAGACAAATATGGCTACAAAGTATTTGTTCTGAGTGAAGCCAAGTCAGGCTATGTGCTACAGTGGTCCATGTACACTGGACAAAGTAGGCCTAATGCAAGTGATTTCGGTGCTATACACCTTATTGTCCGTGAGCTGATGGCCCCGTACACAGGGAAAGGGCATGAGGTGTACATGGACAGCTATTACACCTCGCCAGCCATAGCAGATGAGCTGGCAAGCAATGATTCGGGTTTGTCAAATCAAATCAAATCAAGTATATTTGTATAGCGCTTTTCACAATACAGATTGTATCAAAGCAGCTTCACAGTATTAAATTAAAATAAAATAATACAACAAGGTTTGTTTCTAGTGGAATTTATTGATTGATAAAATAAAATTAAATATCCCCAAAATATCCCCAACTGAGCAAGCCAAAGGCAACAGTGGCAAGGAACCGAAAAAACTCCATCAAGTGACCTAATGGAGAAAAAAAAAAACCTTGGGAGAACCCAGGCTCAGTCGGGGCCAGTTCTCCTCTGGCGTTTATGAACTAGAGGCCGGATTGTAGTTTGAACTGTAAGATTAAAAATATTATATGAATGCCTGGCCGAAAAGATGCGTCTTTAATCTAGTTTTAAACTGGGAGAGCGAGTCCGAGTAACGAACAGTATCAGGAAGACTATTCCAGAGTTTCGGAGCCAAATGTGAAAATGCTCTCCCTCCTTTGGTTGATCTGGATATCCTAGGTATGACCAAAAGCCTAGAATTTATTGATCTTAAAGAGCACGATGGATTATAGGGCGACAGAAGATCCGTTAAATAGACTGGAGCTAAGCCGTTTAGGGCTTTATAAGTCAGTAGCAATAATAAGTCAGTAGCAATAAGAAGTTCAAAAGTTTAAAACCGGGACAACATTCTAATCATATAACACACTAATAAATGAACATATGAACAGCAGATATATTAAACATGATATGAAATATCAAAATATAAAAAATACATTAGAGCGATGACATTCAAGGTAAAAAATAAAAATAAATTTAGCAGCATTATCTCATTTATCATAAGAAACATAAGAGCTTTATCTTGATTCTGAACTTTGAATAAAAATATGAACAGCGATTATATTAAACAATGTTTAATATTGGTAACATATGATAAGCCTCATTGGTGATATATTTGACGTGGGGAGAGAGTTGTGGAAGGCCTATACTTCATGTTAAACATATAGCAGCAAAGACAACGTCGGCAGTGTTGACGGCAAAATAGGCTACAGAATAATTTGTTCTGTATTGAGAGGTGCAATATTTGAAAATCAATAATATTTTTTTAAATTACATTTATATTGTATTTATGTCAAAACTTTCAAACATCAAAATGTCATTTATTAATATGTATTCGTGTCAAAATTACATGACATGACAAATGACATATTTTGCCTGGAAACACTTCCAACACGCTTGCGTGTCGCGTGAAAAATAGGCGTTGGTTCTATTTCTAGCATGCACGCGTTTTCCGCGCGTCTCGAGCTGCGCCCAGACGCGTGTGTCACGCAGGCAGTTAACATGGGAGCCGAAATAAAAACGGACACGACACGTAGCCAGTGTGTCGCCGGCCTTACAAATCTTGAACGCGGTCATTCTTAGAAGTATTGATAGCCTACTAATAAATTAAGCAATCGTGACGTTTTTAATTTCCGATTTACTTTTGAAGTATCGGTGCACCGTGCAACAGAGCAAGGTAGGCATCGTACTTCCATATGTCACTCCTCGCGTCATCTTTTTCTACGAGTCGTGGACCACTTGTGCTCGCACATGCAGCCATCTCGCTGTAGTGTTTTGTCACATGACACTGACAGCGGCAGGTTCTTTGCTGCGTGCGTCAGGAAAAAAACACAGATGTCCATAGGGAGGCTTTTTTTTTTTTTTTTTTTTAAGTATCGATACTGATAAATTTAGGTATCGTGACGTTTTTAATTTCCGAGTATCGCGATACTTTTGAAGTATCGGTACACCGTGCAACACTAATTCCAACACGTGTCAGAAAGCGCATCAGGACCAAAGACACTGATAGTGGCTATAGGGAGATAAATAAGCCTGTTTGTGTTGATGACTACAATTCATTCATGGGGGGTGTCGACACAGCAGACCAGAGAATGAAGACCTACCTCTTTCCCCATAGGTCAAGGAAATGGTACAACTGGATTTTCAATGCCATTCTCAGTGTAAGCATGGTGAATGCCCACATCATTTACTGCCGCTGCACTGCTGCACCTCACAAGCCCCTGAAAGTCTTCATGCAGGATGTCATCGCTGCTTTACTGGAAGGCTTCTCCAGGAAAGAGAGCAACAAAGGCCGAAAGACTTGCCACAGAGACTCACTGAGTGCCACTTTATCTGCCAGGCTGATGGTTACCCAGATTGTGTAGTTTGTTCTGATCGGACCCGCCCTAAAGGCCGCCGTCAGACAAAATACATGTGCAGGCAGTGTGGGGTGGGTCTTTGTGTTGTGCCTTGCAATGAGAGGTACCACACCATGAAACACTACAAGAAATTTCACCTGGATGGATAGGGAGTCATTATCTCTACAGCAAAAGGCCTGCTACATACATTTTTTTTTTTTTTGTCTGCCATTTATTAGTAATGATTTACACTGTTGATTTACTATCTATTTCCCTGACCATTTAGTAGTGTATGTGTTCTTTTTTGTGTTCATGTCCTTGTCATGTGTGCGTCTTTGTCAGCTAAAAAAAAAAGAAAAAAAGAAAAAAAACATCAACAAAAACCACAAAAAGAAAAAAAAAATACTAATTGTCTCGTCTTGTCTCGTCTGTCTCTCGTCTTGTCTCGTCATTTCACTCATGATCTGTGCCTTGCCGTGGCGAGTGAGCTTTTGAACTAAACAGGTCTTGTCTACTTGTGTTTGTGTGTCATATGAATAATATATATGTGCCCCATACATGGAATCAGAGTGCCTACTGTATGTAGTAAATGGAAAATCTCTAAAGCAAAAGGCCAACCGCTACATCAGAGTCCTGCACGGGTCCAATTTTGTAAATCCGCACCCGCCCGTACCCGCAGTGCTTCAAACCGCATCCGACCCGTTATCCGTCAACAGCACCAATTAAAATCCGCACCCGACCCGACCCGCTTAAAATAGAACCGACACCCGACCCGCACCCGAAATAAAATCAGTTTAGCCAATCACATTATAGACACACTTACAAAAATGTTTATTGCCAGGTCATACAGAAGTTATAACGACAATTAACACAAGGACAACTTCAGCCGAAGCTGTCAAAAGGAGAACATGGCTAACGTTACCACAAAACTGAGTAACAGACGCGGCTACAACACTATATCTGCCACGCAATTTCGTCTAGCCTACATCTGACCATTTTGGGTTCAAACACTGCACACCACACATACTGAACAGTGTTAAATCTGAAAAATACTGTTCGATAGAACTGCTTGGTTTGTTACCACAGTTATCTGCGTGCTTCCTCAGCGATGAAGTTCCACATTTGCGGCTATCCAACACGAAAATGCATGCAGCAAAGCCTTTCACAATATTGTTTTCTTCAGATAACTCCAAATTTCTCCCACACACTGGACTTGACTTTTGATGACGTATTGTCGACAACTTTACAATCTCCACTAGCTATTCTTTTCTTCAACTCCTCAGCATCCATCTCGACGACTGCAGATCGCGCGCGCGGTTATGAGGAATTTTTAAAAGTGAAAGTAGTAGCCTAGGTAACGTTATAGATCCTGGTAGGGCGTGGCGCGTGGGCACAAATAAACTGATGTGGATTTTAAATTATTTTATCAACTTGAAATACAGAAATATTTTTGTAGATGTGTTCCCGCGGGTACCCGAACCCATGCAGGACTCTACGCTACATGCATTCGGTTTGTTTCTACCATTTATTAGTAATGATTTAGTTTGTTCACTACTTACTGTTTACCTGAGCATTCAGTATTGTGCAATATAGCATACAGAAGGTGAGGGACATTTTGGGGGGAAAGAAGTGCTGCATTTTATCATTTAAACATGTGACTTTTCATGAAAATTCTATAATCCAAGATGGCCGCCACCATATGACGTCATAATATGCAAATTAGATGGGAAAATGTAATCCCTACATAAACTTTGGGTCACCCTTAATATTTCTCTAATTTACAGAAAGTCTCTATCTTTTATCACTTTTAAGATATAGCCTTTTGAAATTAAGATGTCAAAATCGAACGTTTTAGGAAAAAACCTAAGGGTTAAGTTATAGTAAATAATAATACAAAATTTAAAAAAGGAGGTTAAAAATAATTTGGCACTAATATGGAATGTTGGAATGGAATGACTTTTACTCCTAATAATAAGAAATGTTTCTTGAGCATCAAAGAGACATCTTTAAAAAACATTAAGACACTTAAATACTTCTTTTGGCCACCAGTGTACATGAATCCAACCAATTTTTGGAAATAAGTGAAATTATTTTGAAGGTGGGGTTGTGTGTCATGTGTAGGATTACAAATTTAAGAATATGTTTTAGATCTGCTGATCCTACTCCCTTACATAACATCACATAAGAAAACTAAGAGTTGAACTGTGTGTGAATCTTTATCTAGTCTTAGTTCTCGTGACCATGTGTTGTTTATACAATTTGGGGGGTACCATTATCTCAGTTGGGAGTAATTGCCTCTATTGTCTTTAGATGATTAGATTTAGAGGTCTTCCCTAAGGCTGTGTGTAAGGTCAGCACCTTTAAGGACTGCCCACTGAAGGCCTATAAGATACCATGAAAAGTTATGTTACTTTAGATTGCTGGAAGTACTGCAGCCACGTACAGCGAAGTTCTCAATAAAGAATAACTTCTGTTTGAACGCGATCCCAACGTCTCCTGGTCTGCTTTGAAGAAGGAAAAAGTTCCCAACACATGCATTGTGAAAAGAACTGTGTTTTGTCCGGTGTTGGACATTTCCTTTTTGACTGCTTAAAAATGTATTTATATTCTGCAGTTTTATGAATGTAATGATTGATATTTCATTATAATAATTGTATAAGCTAAACAACCAATGACTCTACATTCATTAACGTTTTGTTAAGGATTTTATGTATGTTTTTTAACAATGTGTGCAGTGAAGGACAGCACATAATGTGTTAATTTAACATGTTTACACATCTTTGTGCTAACCTTTCTGACATATTTACTTTGTTAAAATCATTAACACAATGAATGATTTAAAATTAACAAAAAACATTGTCCCTAAACTCACCCATTAATGTGTAAAAATGTAAACATATAATTTCCAGCATTGGCAGACATTGTTTGTATGTCAGAAGTACTTATGTAGGATAGAAATAAAATTAATTCTATATCAAAATTATAAAATCTAATTTATATTTGGTACAAATAAAACTAATTACAGTAGTGTACCGATTAGCTAGGTTTTTATAGTAATGCACTGTATTACACAAAAACAGTACCATGTAGTTACTGTAAAACTGAAATACGGTAAGTGTACTGTAAATCTTAATTACAGTAACTTACTGGCAACAGTGTTCTGTTTAAAAGTCGACATTTCAAGCTTTCTATATATGTCTCAGGTCTGTGAGGCAAGTAGGTCTTATACGCTGAGTTTCGGTTCATTTATGAGACAAGCTCCAGGTTCACGCGCCAGCACCTCCGTGTCGTGATTATCTATTGTCTATTATATTTACTTCTTTATTAAATCCAGGCAATTGGTTGATGAAACATTGATTACAATTAAGATACAGTTAATACAAAACAAAATTAAAGACAGGATTTGTGCTTTCTGTTTAAAGTCTTTTAGTGCCGCTTTCAGAGCGCTCACGTTCGTAACATAGTTTTTTTCCTCAATGCGAACACGAAAAATAAAATAAAATATTTTATGTTCTGTGGAGAGCCAACCCTTCTTCATTCATAGTATTACTTTTGGTTTGCGCAGTGTATTTCACAGAATTACTACAAAATATTTTGCCACCTAAAAGTTAAAGATTTTTTGTGTCACGTCCGTTACAGACATGTGTATTTCCCTCATATTAAATATAAAACGCATGTAGAGATATTTTTCTAATGTCTGAACTACTTTAAGGGAGTATGTATATGTAAACACACGTTTCAAGTTTTTACTGCAAATGTCACGTCCATAACGCTGGAATTGCCCCGATTTATAGTCCGGAAAATACGGTAACCACATCTCGTGCACTCTTTCTTCTCTTTCCCTCCCTGTGTGCTTGAAATTCGCCTGTCTGACAGCTCGTGGTTTTGTTCACAGCCACTTCTGCTTCTTCATGCAGCACTTTCATATGGCTTTGTGTTATTTCGTTTGCACGACAGATATCCTTATGCCTTTGCTAGGTTCAAATCTGTTTCCCTGAGAAGCCTAGCTCTCTGTGTCATTAACACCACAGACAATGCGATCTTTAATCAAGTCATCATTTAATCTTCCAAATTCACAGTCTTTCGCCTTATTTTTCAAGTCAGTCACGAATGCATCAATGGTTTCGTTCGGTCCCTGTGCTCTCGTGAAAAACATATGCCTCAGATACGTAATATTCTTTCTTGGCTCACAGTATTCTCTAAACTTCTCTTTGAGCACTTCAAAATCAACCACTTCATCATCAAAGTCCATGTTATTAAATACCTTTATGGCATCAAAATGTCACACATTTTACCTTGTCACTCTTTTCTGCAGTGCCAGTTGCAATGATATTCAGATCAAACTTTTGAATCCACGCCAGATTTCCTTCGAAATCCAAACTGTTAGGAGGCTTCAACTGGTCCACAGTTTTCTTCTGACTCCATGTGATGTTTATTGGATGCAAGTTTGAATAATTCACGGAGACACTGCGGTTTCATGCGACTTGCTGTTTTTACTGTACTTTCTTATTCTTCTCTTTTACAGGGTACAACCCAACACATCTTCATACTGAGAGCGCCATCCTCAGGTAAGGAATAATAATACAATTAGCATACCCGTTTCATTTGAAATCTATTTTAAAATATCCTCCTGGGACCCAGGAATAGACTTTTGTCCACTGTAGTGGACATTATATTGTAGTGAACATCACAGCCTGGGTGTCCTGTAAAGAGCACATTCAGGGCTTTCCAGAGACACCAAATGTTTGGAGGTTTCACTATGAAAACAACTTATCTTGGCCTTTAAAAATGTCTGACATTAATTTAGTGATCAAATGTAGCACTCTTATGGAAATATGATAATATATTGTAATTATTTACATCTAAATGAATCAGACTACTTTTCAAATTGTATTTTATAATCTCAGGAAAACGTTATGGGGTTTCAAATAAAAAATGACTTTCTGTTCCAGAACAGGGCGTTGATTTCATACATGTCCACTGTAGAGGACATCAGGACTGAAATCATGTTTATCAGGCATTTCGGGAGACACAACAAGTGAATATGGAAATAATACATGAATATTCCTATGAAATATTAGATATTATTATTATTAAAATGTAATTATTACTCCAATTATTACACTTCTTTCATTAAATATTGCTCCAAGAACACATTAATGTGCACATTAAATACAGTGTATTATAGATACATTGCATTGAATGGGAATTATTATTGTAAAAGTAAAATGGTGTATCAATTAATTCTGTTATATCTTTCATAACATAGTTGAGAATCATCTTTATACAAATGTTAGTTAAAATAAATCTTGAAACCCCAAGATTTATTGGTGATTGAGAAAAAAATCCCATTGTTTTTGCATATACATATAATTTCATGTCATTTTATTTTTTAAACAACTGAGTCCTGGTGTCCACTACAGAGGACATAGCATAACAAATGAATAAAATATATTTTTTCAAAAATGTTTTTTTTTTTTTTACCATTTGTTTCTTATGCTCTAAACAATGTGATGACATAAAAATAAAAAAAATAAATTCAAAAATATTTATTTTCTGGGTCTCAGGAGGATGTTTCTGCCTCAGAATTAGAAGAGTTTACATTTTAAACATTTATTATACAGAGCCTTTGGATGGCAATTTGTCTTAGGTCAACAATATTAATTCATAAACCTAAAAACCTAATGTGAATGTGAGAAATTTGTCTTTCAAAAAATCTATAATGTATATATGGAATGAAAGTGAAAGCTAAATGACAAGTAAGAAAGTTACGAGTAAAAACAACTTCCACAAAACTAATGTCACAGAACACGAGTTAACTTCACAATACATTTGCTTTATCTGAATCTCATTGTTTATTTGAAGTATTGGATCTGTAGATAACCTTTGCTCACAAAATCACACATTGTCAGTGAAATGGTGATTATTTGTTGTTATTGTACAGAGCTTATAGACCTCTTTAATATTGCAGAGATATGTGTAGTTTTTTTTTTTTATACATCTGTTTATGAAATAACAGGTTTTATAACTAAACAAACAAAAGATAAAACACCCTCCATATTAAATTTAAAAACAGATATTGAGTGAATTGTTTCATATATGGACAAATAACTGATATTGTTTTTCTTACATTTGTTTCCAGTCTCTTTTTAAATTTGGGTATTTCTTTGAGTAAGTGTTCAATCAAAGAATAATTCAATAATTGTCTTGTTTTCCATCATATAAAACACAAATGTTGTGGCATTTCACAGAAACATTAGTTTATTAGTTAACTAACTACACATGTGAATCTCACATGATTTCCCTCAAAGTTTGGGATCTGATGAAAACATTTGCTCACTGTGACACAGAACAACACTTTTTAATATGCTTCACTAGATTACTTGATTGGGTGAAGCTCTTCTCACACACAGTACAGTGATACGGCTTCTCTCCAGTGTGAACTCGCTCGTGTGATTTCAGGTTTCCAGAATCAGTGAAACTCTTGTCACAATATGAGCACTTGTAAGGTTTTTCTCCAGTATGAATTCTTTCGTGCCGTTTCAGTTCAGCAGATGCAATAAAGCTCTTCCCACAGTCACAACACACATGATCTCTCACACCGGTGTGAACTTTCAGATGATCTTTTAGATGTGATGATGAAATAAAATCTTTACCACACTGATCACAGTTAAATGGCTTTTCTCCAGAGTGAATGCGCAGATGACAATTGAGATTAGCTAAATTTGTGAAACTCTTCCCACACTGAGTACAGTAGTACGGCTTCTCTCCAGTATGAACTCGCTCGTGTGATTTCAGAGTTCCAGAATGAGCGAAACTCTTGTCACAATATGAGCACTTGTAAGGTTTTTCTCCAGTATGAATTCTTTGGTGCCGTTTCAGATGCTCAGCTCTAGTAAAGCTCTTTCCACAGTCACAACACACATGATCTCTCACTTCATTGTGTGTTTTCTGGTGCAGTTTAAAACTGTCCAGCCGTGAAAAGCTCTTTCCACAGAGAGAACACACATAAGGCTTCTCACCTGAATGAACTATCAAGTGCTTTTTTAGATGTGATGATGAAATAAAATCTTTACCACACTGATCACAGTTAAATGGCTTTTCTCCAGAGTGAACGTGCAGATGATACCTGAGACCTGTTGCATCTCTGAAACTCTTTCCACACTGAGTGCATGTATACGGTTTCTCTCCAGTGTGAATTCTCATGTGTGTCTTAAGGTCTCCTTTCCCTGTGAAACTCTTTCCACACTGAGTGCAGGTGTGCGTCTTTTTGGCTTTTGTTCTCTGAATTGTAAAGTTACGATGTTCCTCCTCCACTTCATTTAGTTCTTGTCTTTGCTCTTTCACTCTCACCTGGTCTAAAATACACAGAAATACAGTTAGAATCAGTTCAAGTGAACCCTGATTTAATAGCAGAAAGCAACAGAGATCAGGTTTCAGATCTTTCATATGGCAAAAGTTTCCCTTACGAAAAAGAAGTATACTTTAAGTTAATTTCATGAATTATCGTAGTATACTTGAAACTGTACCATTTCAATATTGCTTGGGACTAAATCTGCCCACTTTTTAGTGTATAAAGGTAAGCATTTAAGTGTACTATAGGTACAAAAGTAGCAAACTTTAACTGCACAACTAGTTTAGAACATCTTTACTACAAATTAACTTATTATACAAGTATAATTGTAGTTTATTATTTTAATTCTTGTAGTAAATGTTTTTAGTTTATGAAAGTACACTTTAAAGTATACTCTCAGTAATCTATAGTAGTTTTATACTTAGTATACTTGTAAGTTTTGTGAACATACCTTTGTAACATTTGTGAACGAAGTGAACATACCATCATACTTATAGTTTACTATTTATATATTATGTTTTGCTCTTTAAGTATACTACTTAGTTCCTATTTAAATCTTTCCATTTTAAATACATTTAATCTTAGCTTCATGGCTTCAGAAAATCTCATTTTTGTCAAAGACAAACGATGATCAAAACAAAGATGGAGTAGATCCAGTCCAACAACAACACCCTCAAGTTTCACAGTCATTAACGCTTACGGTAACGTTTGGCAGTTTCAATTAATATTGTTTTATATAATCGTGCCGTTTACATTTGCGTAAGCAATCCTCAATCAGTTGTTTCTGCTTCTTCTTCGCCTGTGTTTTTATCCGAAGATGCGTAATAGTCCCGTACCGTCCAACAGTGAAAACATGGATAGCCGGAAAATTCAGTCATCGGCGGGGGAAGATTTGAAGTAAATGCCTGTGTACACTAGCAGTGGACTAGCCTTCACAAACATTCAGATACTCAGAATTAGGGAAAAAGCCTGTTTTCTTTATAAACCAATATTTTCAGTGTAAAACTATGTGAAAAAGTATTTAATGTTACTAAATTAAAAAATTAAACAACATCAAGACAAGAATACTTAGAATACTTATTTATACTTTTAAGTATATTTCGATCAAAAGATTGAGTACAAGTCCTATAGTCCAAATATACTTGGACCTTTCTGTCAGTACCTATGAGTCAAGTATACTTGAGTGCAATTTTAAGTACATAATAAGTAGACTGAAAGTACGTTCTTATTTTTAGTTTAAAAGAAGTATACTAATAGCACACTTGAATAAACTTCTTTTTCGTAAGGATTGTTCTGTCATTCATTTGACAATATAGTTAAAATGTATCATTTATCATCCATATACTGCTTATTAATTCATATCTACCAAAGCAGTCAACAATGAAGAATCAAGAATGGACACCAACCTATTTGTTCCTCAGTATCTTCATGTTTTATTCTGGATGGTTCTGGATCTCTCATGTCTTCAATCTCCTCTTTAATAAACTCCATCTTTAACAGTCACACAGATTTCAGCTGCTACTCCTGGAGTTTGTCCTTCTCTTGTAGGATGATGGGAATATTCCCAGTATTTATTGGTGAATTGTTGTGGGAGGGGCTTCACTGCAGGTGTGAACTGTGATCACTGTGTTTTTATCCAATCTGCATTTAAAAGGTACAGAGCCATCATGTTAAACTGCTGCTGAAAAACCAAAAGTTCCCTGTTTTCACCTCATTCATTATGGTGATGTCTGAGATCTTCTGTAAATTGGCACATTAAGCTCATTTTATTGGTGTGAACCGGCTGAAACAAATTACAGCATCATTACCTTTTACTTCAGTTCTTGTCTTTGCTCTTTAACTTCCATCTGGTCTGAAATAAACATATTAAGGAGTTAGAATCAGTTTAAGGAGGATAAATGCGAAAATTAAAGTGAACCCTGAAAACAAGAGTTCAGGTATTTGTCTAGTATCAGATCTTTCACATTCTATCATCTAATATGCTTGTTTTAGGTTTGCACTCACAAAATGGAAACCGCACTGAGGCGCATTCAAATATCAAGACGTCTTTGTTGTTGTTTGACTAGATACAAAGTACTGCCTTGCACTGTTTACTGGCATATTGTGGCTTCTCTTTGTAGAAGTTTTCTGAGAAGAAATGTTGATATTGCTAAACAACCGCATATAAACAACAATAGAGTGAAATAACAGCACCACTGAGTTGCTGAAAAGCATCTTTGGCTCATTCGAGTATAGGTTTTGTTTAATTTAATTCAACAAGCTATAAGATAAATATTTTGAAATCTATTTAAAATCTGAAAATGTATCAAAGAACAGTCCAATAAGGTTTGGGAGTCACTAGCATGAAGGTGGGACGTCCTTTTCTGATACATGGTCACAGGAGCACATGGTGTGAGAAGGCAAGATTATTTGCTTTAGTAATCTTATTTAAAATGACATGGACTGTACATTAAAAATGTGTGTATGAAGGTGTAGAGAAGCATTTTGGCAGGTTTTTATAAAGTTTTTTTCATTTCACACCATAATCTCTCCACCACCAAACTTTAAACTTGGCACAATGCAGTCAGGCGAGTACCGTTCTCCTGGCAACCGCCAAACCCAGTTTGGAGGTCTGTAGCTATCGACTCCCGAAAGTTGGTGACTTCTGTTCCCAATTGCTTCTACTTTGTTATAGTAGTGAGGAAGTTTTATGAATGGACTTATGGCACAGGTGGCAAACTATCACAGTACCACACTTGAATTCACTGAGCTCCTGAGAGCGACCCATTCTTTCACAAATGTTTGTAGAAGCAGTCTGCATGCCTAGGTCCTTGGAAGTGAATGGAACACCTGAATTAAATGATTTGGAGGGGTGTCCCAATACTTTTTGTCCCAATGCGTGTTTTTCAGAAGACAGACCTCGAGGGACATTTGAGGAGTACGTGGACTGGGTATTCCCTCTGCAATGGTTCCCCTTTTACCATCAGCAGGAGCAAGGAGGAAACTAGCATGCCAGCCACAGAGTCTGTTCCAGTGAGAGAGTCTGTTACAGTGATGGCTCCAGCCCCTGACCAGAGTCTGCTCCCATTCACAACCCCATAGCTCCTTCCAAAAATGTTTTATTGGGGTAGGGGGTGGCGGTACTATACGTTCTCGGTCTTAGTGGCCAAGCCAAGTTCCAGAATCAAGGCCTCCCTGGCTTCCTGAGCTGCTGGCGCCGCCACTGATCACCTTCCAACTTCTTCTCCTCAATTAAGTGCCACCATCCCTGCAGTGTATACTGTCCCATCCCTTACCCCCACAAGTTCCTATTATACTTTTTTCCTGGCCCCTCGGAAGGACCCTTGTCTGTACCAGGCCGGCACAGACTTGGGCTTGGTCTCCAGAAGGATAGTGTTCTTGACAGATTCCTTCAGCCTGGGTTGGAATGCTCTGTGCAAGGGCAGGCCAACATCCAGCTCCTGATTGAGCATGGACAACATGGCCGTGGTGTCCTACATAAACCTCCAAGGTAGACTTGGATCAAGGCCTCTGTACAAACTGGTGAGACAGATGCTTCATCCCCAGATGGTTCACAAGATCTGGAGTATCTTCAAGAGGGCAGAGGTTGATCTCTTCACCTCAGAAGACCACTCTCACTGCCCAATAATCTTATTGAAGGACAGGGACACGCTGGCCCATGAGTGACCAGCCTACCTCTGTACGCCTTTCCCTCAGTCGTGCTACTTTCTCAGGTCATCAGACGAATCAGGGAGGACAGACGTGTAGACCTTCTGGTGGCCCCTTTCTGGCGGAACCAGTCATGGTCCGATGGTAGATGTCTCTGTCTTTTGGAGATGGCACAGAAGGGACATCCTCGAATGTAGCGTTGGACGGCCTGGGTCATACTTGGCCACTGGTAGCATTCACTGAGGAGCGAGAGGGTTTGCTGGTTACCTGGATGAACGGATCCCAGAGACGGTGATGGACACCAGTACATGAGGTGGGAGCTGTGATCTGGTCATTCAGAGACCACTGAATCGGGCACAAGAAGAGGACTGGAGGGAGAATGGTTTCAGGAGATTGTTTAAATAAGTCTGGAGAGTGCATGCAGGAAAGTGCATTCACTTTGGTGTTCTTGTCACCTGGATGGTAAGTAACTTCGTGTTCACAGTCAAAGTGTGTGAATAACAAAGCTCACCTGGCTTGGCAAAGATCAAGATGGCATGCATTCTGGAGATATTCCAAGTTACGGTGATCAGTGATGACAAGGAATTTGTGTTTTGCTACCTCCAGCCAGTGTCTCCATTCTTCCAGAGCTAACTTGATGGCGAGAAACACATGGTTGCCGATGTCATAATTCTGCTCTGCCGAGGACAGTTTTAGGGAGAAGGCACATGGATGAGGCTGGGCTTGTTCCCCTTGCAACTGTGATAGCACTTCTCCCACAACATTGGTGGATGCATCCCCTTTCACTATGAAGGGTAGGTCTGGATTGGGATTTTAAGGATAGGAGCGGTGCAAAAGGCTTCTTAAAGTTGATTGATCACTTCAGTCAGTGCCAGTGGACTTCAGAACAGAGACATGGGCCGATTTTGGAGTAGTGAAGTGATGGGAGAGGCAATCAGGCTGAAGTTGGTGATGAATTTCCTGTAGAGATTTGCAAATCCTAGAAAACGTTGCAGCTCTTTGATGGTTGTGGCCAGATTCTGACAGAATGGACCTTCCCCTGGTACATCTGGATGCACATCCGCCAATGATGTAACCCAGGAAGTGGATGGATGGTCGATGAAATTCGCATTTCTCCTGCTTCAGGTAGAGTTCGTTGTCACTAAGACATTCTTAAACCCGCGTTTAAGAATCCATAACAATGACCAAAAGTTGTGGAATAATTGCCTGATCTTAACTCCACTTTGGTGCTGCAAGGATTTTGTACAACACCAGGATAACCAACCTTCCCATCTGAGGTCCTCAGCGGTCTAACAGCGCTTGTCACTGTCAACATGGCTGAGATGACCAATCAAATTAAATTAGGCGGGGCTTATTGTTCACAGAAGCTGCTGAGCGCGATTGCAGAGTGGCGCTTCAGTTAACGGTTATAAAGTGCAAGATAAGATGCAAGTAGCTAAATTAAACATTAATATTTAACAGCTGTTTTACTATATAAATGTTACAGTTTTTCTCGATTGCTTAAACACATTTCTTGAAACTATCCCTCGTATTCTTAAAACAGTAAACACAAATCCATAAAATCTCATCCAATTCCCCAAACATCCTATTTTCAGGTCAAAATGAAGCTCTACACTCAGAACCATTCACTCTTGCTGAAAAAAACAAACTTTGCCCTCAGACATCACACACAAGCCCTCACAAACACACACACTACAACATAGTCTTACACACTGGTGCAATAAATTAAAAACAACATTTCCAAAACTGGTAAGTTATTCTGCTTGTGGTCAACAATTGATGCGTGCCAGCGGTGGATCAGGCATACAAGAGGATTCCCCCCCCACTGCTGACGAGACTCTGGCCTATGCAGACCAAAGACGGGATGCTGAGGCAGAGCATTTATTTTGTTGTTTGTTTGTTTGGTGTATTGTACTGTACAGTACATTAAGGAATAAAAAAATGTGCCAATGTATCCATTGGTTGTGTCTTTTGTGTTCACCATGTGAAAAGGTTTGTGAGGGGGGAACCACAAGCAACATAACATAACCAGTTTTGGAAATGTTTTAAATTTATTGCACCAGTGTGTAAGACTATGTTGTAGTGTGTGTGCTTGTGAGGGCTTGTGTGTGATGTCTGAGGGCAACGTTTGTTTTTTCAGCAAGAGTAAATGGTTTTGAGTGTAGAGCTTCATTTTGACCTGAAAATAGTATGTTTGGGGAACTGGGTGAGACGTTGTGGATTTGTGTTTACAGTTTTGAGAATACGAGGCATAGTTTCAAGAAATGTGTTTATGCAATCGAGAAAAACTGTAACACAAAAGACACAACCAATGGTTACATTTGCACATTTTTTTGCTGTATTGGCCCTAGCCACCTCGCATCAACTGAAATATTTGGCAGGCTTCTTCCATTTCATCGTCTCTGTGTCCTAGAAAAACAGAAGTACTGATTACTGTAACTGTAACACATCCTTTTTACAAAATGGAAGCGTTCAGAAAACTCTATATGTATGTGAGGCAATTTGATGCATTTACTTTTGTTACAGTAGTATAGGGCAACAGCTACAGTACATGTATGTGTTGTCACAGCAGAGTTTACAGCACTCACAAGTTATAGTTGAGAGCAGTCTGAAGTAGTACCTGTTTTTCTCCATGAAGGTTCTTATGATCGAGGCGACGGTGAAGCGACTCAAGTTTGGCTGTACTCGTTGCCCATCCTCCCTCATAGACATACCATGGACAAAGACATGAGCAACTAGAGTGGCAATGCTTGTCTCCTTGGCCTTTCCCTTCCCCTTCTTCTTCCTCCACCTCATACTTTACCTCTTCCTTAACCTCTTCCTCCACTCCCATCTACTCTTCCTCCTCATCCTTATCCTCCTCCTCCTCCACTCCAGTGTCCTCAACCTCTTCCTTCATGTCTTTCTGGATCCATTGTTCCAAAACCCAATGAACGGACTCTGGCCCAGTGTTATTCAAATGGCGGACATAATTCCGTCATTTTACCGTTTCTACAGAGCTGCGCGTAAAAAATACGGTGAGCAGCAAAATAGATCATTTTGCTAAAACACTGCAGAAAATGAGAATACAGATAATACAATTATTTTATCTGTCATACAGATAACTCTGACTGTTTAACTAAACAATGTTTGTGACTAAATCAGGTTTTAAGTGAATGTGTGGCATTTTTAGATGTTTTTTTTTTTCGTACATACATACTAGGGGTGTGCAAAGCAGCCGGTATTTGTATCTGTATTTGTATTTGTTGAGGGGGGAAAAGTATTTGTATTTGTATTTGTATTCGAGTAAAATTCAAAATAGGTGTAAAAATCATTTTTTTTTGCGTTACACTTCTAATTTACGTTATAGTGTAAGTACTCTTTAATTGTATCCATTATAATAATTATGGATATGCAATATTGGTTGATGTTTTTCCATAAATCCAGCAATGAACATGTAACAAGGAACGTCATTGAAAAGAAAATAACATAACAGCCATTACCTTACGTTACTCTGTCAACAGCCTATTGTCTAAATTACCGAGAGTTATCCAGCCAAGAATAAGCCTAGAACTGCTTTTCTGACGGACTGATATTAATGACGGCTTTTTATTTCATTTCTCATCTCCATAAATATATCTAAAGCTAATGCAAGGGCTAGAAATTAATTAATTCTTTGCTGATACTTCCTCGTCATCATGGAGAGCGCAGTTCGCACCGCTTTCTCCTTTCCACAAGCGCTTGCTCTCTCGTGGCGTCTGTCGTTGCTATGCAAACATGGACATAGGCGCACCTGGAAAAACGAACGCGCCGCTCGCTTCTATTATAAGCGCCCTTGCCGCGCGCCTACATTTGAAATCTGCACATGCAAAAAACGCGCTATGTGAACGACCCCTTATGACAACGTGACATTAGCCTAATCCAAAATATTTCCATATGTGGCTCTTTCCTCCTCAGCAGCACCGCCGGTCGCCATGTCTCATGAGGAAACGCAGCTTTTTGATATAAAGTTTTTCTTGTTCCCGAATACAAATATTTTTAAAGTATTTGTTCGAAATAAGTATTCGTAAAAAACACATTATTTGTGCCTTTCCGAATACCGTATTCGGGTTCGGCTCCACCCCTAATACATACATACATACATACAGCATTATTAATCAGCATACAAAGAGCATTTCACAATAAACAATATTAGAATTTAAAAGATTATTTAGGGGTGAAAGTCAAAAAAAACTTTTAAATTAGTTAACTTTGATTTGTTCTCATGATGAGAGTTTTGATTATTTTATTATGTACATTGTTTGGTTTTAGTAGATTATTGCTTTGAGCAAAATATAAAAATGGTCCATACTTTTCTTAAGAGGTAAACGCTACAGACCTAGCATGTTTTCTCAGTCCCAATGCCTTCTGTGTGCCATTCACAAAGGTGTCTAAATGTAACAAATAAATACAACAAACCTTCTGATCTAACCTTTTTATATTTATATCAAGTTGTGAGAAACATTTACTTTTTTGGATACATTTTTGGTCAAAATTCTTAGACGTCACTGCTTTGGTTCTCTGTGTGCTAATGAATGCTAATTGGTTGAGCAAAGTTGGGAGGCAAGGTGTTAGAAACGGTATAAAAGTTAAAAGTAGGTTGCTATACTGTACGTTTTGTTATAGTTCCCGTTTAATTTCATTGAACAAGCTGAGACAAACCTTTGAAATCTATTTTAAATTATGTTTCTGTCTCAGAACAGTTTTAGAACATTTCCTAGTTAACAGGTCAGACTAAGAGCGGTTCATAAACCCTTTATGACCGATTTAAGAACAAGGACCGTGATGTCGCCCGGCATGGCTCAGCCCGAAAGAGTGACGTTGGGCCGCCCTCCCGTGGGCTCACCACCTGCAGAAGGGATCATAATGGGCCGGTGCTTAGTGGATCGGGCAGCAGTCGAAGGCGGGAGCCCCGACGACCCGATCTCTGGACACGGAAACTGGCTCTAGGGACGTGGAACGTCACCTCGCTGTCGGGGAAGGAGTCTGAGCTTGTGCGGGAGGTAGAGAGGTACCGACTAGAGATAGTCGGGCTCACCTCCACGCACAGCTTGGGCTCTGGAACCACACTCCTGGAGAGAGGCTGGACTCTCTACCACTCTGGAGTTGCCCATGGTGAGAGGTGGCGGGCTGGTGTGGGTTTGCTTATAGCCCCTCAGGCTCAGCCGCAAAGTGTTGGAGTTCACCCCGGTGAATGAGAGGGTCGCTTCCTTGCGCCTTCAGGTCGGGGATAGGTCTCTCACTGACGTGTGTGCCTACGGGCCGAATGGCAGTACAGAGTACCTGGCCCTCTTGGGGTCCCTGGGAGGGGTGCTGGAAAGTGCTCCGACTGGGGACT
Organism: Abramis brama; assembly: GCF_963993115.1. Classification (NCBI taxonomy): domain Eukaryota; kingdom Metazoa; phylum Chordata; class Actinopteri; order Cypriniformes; family Leuciscidae; genus Abramis; species Abramis brama. Next base: position 6,631,403 of record NC_139972.1, read on the forward strand.
CCATCGTTCTACTGGGGGACTTCAACCCCCACGTGGGCAGCGACAGTGATACCTGGAGGGGCGTGATTGGGCGGTGTTCTGTTATTGGACTTTTGTGCTAGCCACGGCTTGTCCATAACGAACACCATGTTCAAGCATAAGGGTGTCCATCAGTGCACGTGGCACCACGATACCCTAGACTGACTGACACATCTGCCATTGGGGAAGCAGAGGCCGAGGGCTCGGAGGTGGACTCGTCCATCACCCGGGCTGAAGTCACCGAGGTAGTTAAAAAGCTCCTCGGTGGCAAGGCTCCGGGGGTGGATGAGATCCGCCCCGAGTACCTCAAGTCTCTGGATGTTGTGGGGTGGTCTTGGCTGACACGCCTCTGCAGCATCGCGTGGTGGTTGGGGACAGTACCTCTGGACTGGCAGACGGGGGTGGTGGTCCCTCTTTTCAAGAAGAGGGACTGGAGGGTATGTTCCAACTACAGGGGAAAGTCTATACCAGGGTACTGGAGAGGAGAATTCGGCCGATAGCAGAACCTCAGATTCAGGAGGAACAATGTGGTTTTCGTACCGGCCGTGAACACTGGACCAGCTCTACACCCCTTTCCAGGGTGTTGGAGGGTTCATGGGAGTTTGCCCAACCAATCCACAAGTGTTTTGTGGATTTGGAGAAGGCATTTGACCATGTTCCTTGTGGCATCCTGTGGAGGGTGCTCTGGGAGTATGGGGTCCGGGGCCCTCTGCTAAGGGCTGTCCGGTCACTGTACGACCAGAGCAGGAGCTTGGTTCCCATTGCCGGTAGTAAGTCAGACTTGTTTCCAGTGCATGTTGGACTTTGGCAGGGCTGCCCTTTGTCACCGGTTCTGTTCATAATTTTTATGGACTGAATTTCTAGACGCAGCCAGGGGCCAGAGAGTGTCCTGCTTAGGGACCATATGATTTCCTCTCTGCTTTTTGCGGATGATTTTGTCATGTTGGCCTCATCACATCAGGACCTCCAGCATGCACTGGTACGGTTTGCAGCCGAGTGTGAACCGGCTGGGATGAGAATCAGCATCTCCAAGTCCGAGGCCATGGTTCTCAGTTGGAAAAGGGTGGCTTGCCCGCTTAAGGTTGGTGGAGAGTTCCTGTCTCAAGTGGAGGAGTTCAAGTATCTTGGGGTCCCCCCACGAGTGAGGGAAGGATGGAACGGGAGATTGACCGATGGATCGGTGCAGCTTCAGCAGTAATGCAGTCGATGTTCCGGTCTGTCATGGTGAAGAAAAAGCTGAGTTGCAAGGTGAAGATCTACGTTCCTACTCTCACCTAAAGTCATGAGCTGTGGGTCATGACCGAAAGGATAAGATCCCGGATACAGGCAGCCGAAATGAGCTTTCTCCGCAGGGTGGCTGGGCGCTGACTTAGAGATAGGGTGAGGAGCTTGGTCACTCAGGAGGAGCTCAGAGTAGAGCCGCTGCTCCTCCACATCGAGAAGGGCCAGCTGAGGTGGCTCGGGCATCTGTTCCGGATGCCTCCTGGACGCCTTCCCGGGGAGGTGTTCCGGGCACGTCCCACTGGGAGGAGACGAGGAAGACCTAGGACACACTAGAGGGACTATGTCTCACGGCTGGCCTGGGAACGCCTTGGTATTCCCTTGGAAGAGCTGGGGGAAGTGTCTAGGGAGAGGTAAGTCTAGGCGTCTCTGCTTAGACTGCTGCCCCTGCAACCCAGCCCCGGATAAGCGGAAGAAGATGGATGGATGGAAAAAAATATTTAATGTATATATTGAATGAAAGTGAAAGCTAAATGACAAGTCAGAAAGTTACAACTCAAAAACAACTTCCACAAAACTAATGTCACAGAACACTAGTTAATTTCACAATACATTTGCTTTATTTGAATCTCATTGTTTATTTTGAAGTATTGGATCTGTAGATAACTTTTGCTCACAAAATCACACATCGTTAGTGAAATGGTAATTATGTAAGGGATAATGTAGAGCGAGGCGGTTGTTATAGCGTATACAACCCCAACAGGCTTATCAGGACCCTGACGCGGAGGGATCTTGAATCAGCCTGAAGGGGTTGTATTCGCTATAACAACCGCCTCGCTCTACATTATCCCGCTTATTACATGGCTACCTACAAAATAATAATTTGACACAAAATATTGATTTAAAAAGGAGTTTATTGATTTAAAAACGATTGTATTGCTTCCGCTAAAGAAAATAGTCCGTTCCGTCTCTACGGTTAGAATCCTGCGTCCATAGCAATGCTCCGTTTTTCATGGCAACGGTGTGTTATACTTAGCAGCGGTCTGTTTTCAAGAAATATCAGACCGCATTCTACATTAGCCATGTAATAATTGTTGTTATTGTACAGAGCTTATAGACCTCTTTAATATTGCAGAGATGTGTGTAGGTTTTTTAATACATCTGTTTATGAAATAACAGGTTTTATAACTAAACAAACAAAAGATAAAACACCCTCCATATTAAATTTAAAAAAACAATATTTAGTGAATTGTTTCATATATTGACAAATAACTAATAGTTGTTTTTCTTACATTTGCTTCCTGTTTCTTTTTAAATTTTGGTATTTCTTTGAGTAAGCGATCAATGTAAGAATAATTCAATAATTTTCTTGTTTTCCAACATATAAAACACAGATATTGTGGCATTTCACAGAAACATTTGTTTATTAACTAACTACACATTTACTTTATGAGAATCTCACATGATTTACTTGAAAGTTTGGGATCTGATGAAAATATTTGCTCGCTGTGACACAGAACAATGCTTTTTAATATGATACACTAGATTATTTGATTGGGTGAAACTCTTCTCACACTGAGTACAGTCGTACGGCTTTTATCCAGTATGAACTCGATTGTGTGATTTCAGAGATCTTAACTGAGTGAAACTCTTGTCACAATATGAGCACTTGTAAGGTTTTTCTCCAGTATGATGTCGTTCATGAAAATTCAGGTTTCCAGAGTGAGTGAAACTCTTGTCACAATATGAGCACTTGTAAGGTTTTTCTCCAGTATGATGTCGCTCATGAAAATTCAGGTTTCCAGAGTGAGTGAAACTCTTGTCACAATATGAGCACTTGTAAGGTCTTTCTCCAGTATGAATTCTTTGGTGCCGTTTAAGTTCACCAGATGCAATAAAGCTCTTCCCACAGTCCAAACACACATGATCTCTCACTTCATTATGTCTTTTCTGGTGCCGTTTACAAGTGATCAGCCGTGAAAAGCTCTTTCCACAGAGAGAACACACATAAGGCCTCTCATCTGAATGAACTATCAGGTGTTGATTTAGATGTGATGACGAAATAAAATCTTTACCACACTGATCACATTTAAATGGCTTTTCTCCAGAGTGAATGCGCAGATGATACTTGAGATCAGTTAAACATGTGAAACTCTTCTCACACTGAGGGCATGTATACGGTTTCTCTCCAGTGTGAATTCTTGTGTGTTTGTTAAGGTATCCTTTATTTGTGAAACTCTTTCCACACTGAGGGCATGTATACGGTTTCTCTCCAGTGTGAATTCTTAAGTGTCTGTTAAGGTCTCCTGTCTTTGTGAAACTCTTTCCACACTGAGTGCAGATGTGCGTCTTTTTGGCTTTTTTTCTTTGAATTGTAAAGTTACGATGTTCCTCCTCCACTTCATTCAGTTCTTGTCTTTGCTGTTTCACTCTCACCTGGTCTAAAATACACAGAAATACAGTTAGAATTAGTTCAAGTGAACCCTGATTTAATAGCAGAAAGCAACAGAGATCAGATTCAGATCATTCATATGGCAAAGGTTCCCCGTACGAAAAAGAAGTGTACTTAACACTACTTAAATAAGAAGTTATTTAATGTTCAAGTATATTTTCAGTATACTTTATTAACTAAGTACTAATGTCAATGTACTAGTAGTATACTTGTAAGTGTACTATTTCAATACTGCTTGGGACTAAATTTTTTTTTTTTTTTTTTAGATTTGAAGTAAATGCCTGTGTACACTACCAGTGGACTAGCCTTCACAAACATTCAGATACTCAGAAGTAGGAAAACCGCCTGCTTTCTTTATAAACCATTATTTTCAATATGTAAAATGTGTGAAAAAGTATTTAATAGGCTAGTCAATTAAAAGATTAAACAACTTCAAGCCAAGTATACTTAGAATACTTTTTTTTTTTACACTTTTAAGTATATCTCCATCAAAAGATTGAGTCCTATAGTTGAAATATACTTGGACCTTTCTGTCAGTACCTATGAGTCAAGTATACTTAAGTGCAATTTTAAGTACATAATAAGTAGACTGAAAGTATATGTTCTTATTTTTAGTTTAAAAGAAGTATACTAATAGCACACTTGAATAAACTTCTTTTTCATAATGATTGTTCTGTCATTCAATTGAAAATATTGGTAAAATGTGTTTGACAACTGCTATATACAAGGTTATGATCATTTAGATCTATTTCTCTATCATTTATCATCCATATACTGCTTATTAATTCACATCAACCAAAGTAGTCATAATGAAGAATCAAGAATGAACACCAACCTATGTGTTCCTCAGTATCTTCATGTTTTATTCTGGATGGTTCTGGATCCCTCATGTCTTCAATCTCCTCTTTAATAAACTCCATCTTTAACAGTCACACAGATTTCAGCTGCTACTCCTGGAGTTTGTCCTTCTCTTGTAGGATGATGGGAATATTCCCAGTATTTATTGGTGAATTGTTGTGGGAGGGGCTTCACTGCAGGTGTGAACTGTGATCACTGTGTTTTTATCCAATCTGCATTTAAAAAGTACAGTCATCATGTTAAACTGAGCAGCTCTTCGTCTCCAAAAGTTCCCCGTTTTCAGCTCATTCATTATGGTGATGTATATATTTATAATAAAACATTAGCTTTTGCTGTAATAATTACTGTAATGTCATCATATCTGATTATAATATACTCTATACTGTACTCAAATTTTCCAGAATATTAACCCTCTACAGTACAGCGTTGCCTTCTCAAGCCCTATGTTCAGTACATGTTTCTTTAAATGATTGCAACCAATTAGAATGTTTGAAAAAGTATCAAAGAACAGTCCAGTAAGGGTTGGGAGTCACTAGCATGCACCATTTGAAGGTGAGAAGGCAAGATTATTTGCTTCAGTAATCTTATTTAAAATGACATGGACTGTACATTAAAAATGTGTGTGTATGAAGGTGTAGAGAAGCCTTTTGGCAGGTTTTATAAAGTTTTTTTAATTTCTCATGTACAAATTCTGTTTTTCTTTTTGTTGCTTCAGGGCAACATTGTGCGATAAGGGGTACTTTTCAAAGATGTCAATACCTCACAATGGCAAATAATGTGTTACAAGAAGAGAATATGCAGGGTTCCTGGGTGCACAGGAACACCCAAAGTGACACCAATGTGCAGCATCCACCTGGATGATGCGACATCAGCCATATTGCGCCAGAACGCCCACCACAGACCTTGGTGGAGCGGAAACAGAGTGTTCTATCGGGTTGAGGTCAGGACTGGTGCGCAGTCATGTTGGAAACAGTAGAGGCCATCCCCAAACCGTTCCCACAAAGTTGGGAGCATGCAATTGTCCAAAGTATCTTGGTATGCTGAAGCATTAGGAGTTCCTTTCACTGGAACTAAGGGGCTAAGCCCAACCTTTGAAAAACAACCCCACATCATAATCCCCCCTCCACCAAACTTTACACTTGGCACAATGCAGGTACCGTTCTCCTGGCAACCGCCAAACCCAGTATCCATTGGCGACATATGTACGCAGATGTCCCTGCTCTGCAAGCATGGGTCCTGTCTGTTTAGCTTGGTCTTGAACTCTACGCAAGCTCAGCCCGCTCAGAATATTGTCCCTCAAGGCTCCGACCTCATGGTTTGAGCCCCTTAGGTCTTAGAGGAATGCCTTCGCCCTATCTTAGCCTTGCTAGCTTCAGGGCCCGTATCCTCAAGTGCCTTAGGCCAGGGCCTTAGAACGATCTTCGTTCTGTGTTATAGCACTTATATAGGATTGTATTCACAAAGAGGAGAAGATTTTTCCATAACAATCGTTATAGGAAGTTTTCCATGTCTGAGCAGAAAAGGGATGAGGTGCTCATCTGCCCCAGCTCTTGTTGATAGACTATACAAAACACTAGGGGTGGAATGGTTCATGAAAAAAATCTGAACCATTCAATTCACTTGTCACGGTTCGAGACACGTGTGTATTGTTCGGGTCCGGCCACATGCAGAGTAACGTGTTTTTTATCATATGGCACAGAGGCGAATGTTACACCGTGTCCTAACCAGACACGATGCGATAAGATTCCAGCGACAAATAATTTGACTGTCCACACCAGGGGCCTCATTTATAAACATGGCGTACGCACAAAACGGGGCTGAAAATGTGCGTACGCCGCTTCCGACGCATAAGTTGTGATTTATAAAAACAAACCTGACTGGAAAATTTGCGCACCTGCACGCAAACTCTGACCCATGCGTACGAACGTTTTGGAGATGGAGCAGTTTGGCGACACCGATGGTGAGCTGGAGTTAAGCGTCTTTTTGTTCACTTTTAGACAGAAAATCTAAAGAAATACAAGATAATACAAATATAATTTCACTCACCAAGCCTGTCACTTGAAGCAAATTTCCATCCCTTCTTAAATGTCCGCGCCAGCGAGCGCGTTGGGCCGTTTAGTGAAACTGACGCAAATAACAGTTTAAATAAATAAAATAATGATTTAAACTGTTTTACTTCTGATATAAACATTTAGATTAAATATGCCATTCAAATTAATGGAGAACACTTAAACATGAAATCATTACTGAGAAGTTACAACATTTTTTATATTCAAATTCAATCAATATAAATATTTGTTGTGGATGCGATGTTTTTGAACACTTTTCCTGTAGCGTGCTGTGTTTTAATGTTTTAACCACAGAGATAATTGCTTATCATGATAATACAAGATTGTCTGAGAAAATAGTTTTGTGCAAATAATGCCCAAGGCCTATCTGTTTCCATTAAAAATATAAATCTATTAAAAATACTATTCGGCCAGTGGAAAAGATTATGTATTTTACACTATTTGATTTATGTATTCAAAAACAAGGCAATATATAGGCAACTACTTGATTTTTAATGTAATGTGTCTTGTACCGTTAAACGTTATCACGTGGATGAATAATCATATGCAAATAATATGCAGGTGAGGATATGCATAGTAAAACTAGGCGTTGTAAGCTCCATATATGGTTCTTTCGGGGTGAAGACGCATGTGCGCACAATCTTCCGCTGACTGGGATTTATAAAGTGAATTCTGCGCAGGTTCTGGCGTACGAACGGTTTTATAAGTCTGAATATTTTTTTGCGTACGTCATTTTTGGCTTTCAGGCGCACGTACACTTTTAGTAAGGTTCCTATGCACAGTTTTATAAATGAGACCCCAGATGCGTAGATCCCAGATCACCAGATCCCAACTATGGGACGCTATGTAGTCAATCAAAATCACAGCCAATCATGCTTGAGTGAGTTGGTCCTCTCCACAAGCTCCTGGCACCCTCAACTAAATGGATAAGTACATAATCAAATTCATGAATATTACACTATTTTAACACTATAAAAATGACATACTGAGTTACTGAAACAATCGTTGTCATAGAATACACTTGTCTGTTAACAATGAGTTGACAGTTTGAACTTTCTTTTTTTTATACTTTATTTTAAGGATTTTTAAAGTTAAAACACAGAACAAACACAGGCTCGGACTATACACACACATGAAAGAAGGGGGGGGGGGGGGGGGGGGGAAGAAGAAAAAAGGAAGAAATTTATTAATATACATTTGGTCCAATATATAAAAGTACATTAGTATAAATCTGCACAACAGTCTAGGTGTCCAGAAGGGATATGCAGCTTAAACCTTAGAGAAGTCACTGGGGGCCGACTGAGTTGTCATCTTGTCCAAATGCCCAAGAAATGAACCCCAAACAGCAGAAAACTTTTCAATAGAGTCAGTCATCAAAAGTCGGAGTCTTTCCATCTGTATGCAGGCATGTGATTGGCTACGGACAAAAAAGCAGGAAAATATACTGAGACCCCCCCCCCCCCCCCCCCATAAAAACATCCAACTTTTTATGACACATGACAACAACTTATTTGAATTTAAAAAATAAAATATATATTTTAAAAAAAATTTACACCAAACTTAAACTGCTTAATGTGCAATATCCAACTTATGTCATGAGTATGACACATAACAACATAACAAAAAAAATGCAATATTGTGATATATTATTACAATTTAAAATAATTGGTTTTCCATTTATTAGCCTATACTTTAAATTATCATTTATTTCTGTGATGCAAAGCTGAATTTTCAGGATCATTACTGCAGTCCTTTAGAAATCATTCTAATATGATGATTCATTATCAAAGTTGGAAACAGTTCTGCTGCTTAATATTTTTTAATAACCTGTGATACTTTTAGGATACTTTGATGAATAAAAAGTAATAAAATAAAAATAAAAAAATAGAAATATTTTGTAACAATATACACTACTGGTCAGTAATTTGGGTTCAGTAATTTTTTTCTTTCTTTTTTTGAAATAAATCAATACTTTTATTCAGCAAGGATGTGTTAAATTGATAAAAAGTGATAGTAAAGAAGATTTATATTATTAGAAAATATTTTTTTTATTTTGAATAAATGCAGTTCTTTTTAACCTTTTATTCATCAAATATTTTAGGCAGCAGAACTGTTTCCAACACTCATAATAAATCAGAATATTAGAATGATTTCTAAAGGATCATGTGATTACTGGAGTAATGATCCTGAAAATTCAGCTTTGCTTCACAGAAATAAATTATAATTTAAAGTATAATAAATTGAAAACCAATTATTTTAAATTGTAATAATATGTCACAATATTAAAAAAAAAAAAAAATCAGTATTTTTGATCAAATAAATGCAGGCTTGATGAGCAGAAGAAACTTCTTTCAAAAACATTAAAAATAGTAATGTTTCCAAACTTTTGGCCTGTAGCCTACTGTATTCCCCCCAAAACTGCACAACTGTAGGGTAAAACATTAATAAAAAAGTGATAATAAAAAATGCGTCTTAAAACTGACATGATTGTAACAAAATCACACAGTCTGGAGAACTCAGAACAACTGCTAACATTAAGTTTAAGGTAAAAAATAACTGCCATGAAATTATACTATCTTACTCCTATGCAATTAGATAAACTGTTCATTCACTACATCACTTTACCTCTGTCTTTATCCCCTTTTATCCTCTTCTCTTCTTTTTGGCACTGTATCTATCGCAGACTATAATGCTCATTTATAATGTGTCACGTAAATTCGGCCATCCGTCACAATCTGTAAACTTTCACCGCGTCTAGAACTGGCGCGAGCTGCCAGGCCCGTTTCTACGAGCCTGTGTGTTAAGCGCCCTCAAAAAAAAGCAATGCTGTATATATGGATGCGGCGTCGCGCACGCTACACAACAAATGACCAACAACTGATCGCGCGCGCGCTCTGTTTCTGACGCACTTCAAGCACTCGCTGGGCGGGGAAAGATTGCATCTCTCTGCCATCTGTAACCATGTTGACGTGCCGCCCGGTGTGGCCGCGATTCGCGGCGATTGTGGTTCCGTCCCGGGTTACCATGGTGACGGCTGTGAGATCCCCCCCCCCCCCCCCCCCATTTTTTTTTTTTTTTTTTTACAGATCTGCATGATTCACGTAGGTCACATTTTCAGGTCGGAAAATCCGGAATTCCGGATTAATCCGGAAAAATCACATCCCTGTGTATGACAGAGATCATGTCCATAATACACATATGGAAGGAAGGGGGTGAGGGTGATTTCCAGTTTTTAAGCACAAGTCTCTTAGCCATGACCATGCCCAGCATTAGGGACTGTTGCAATGCACCTGAAAGGCAGGAAGTGCGCTGTGAGAAGCCAAAGATGGTAAGTTCAGCATCTGGTGAAAGAGGCTTATTGTAAGCCTTGGAGTACCAGTCAAAAATGCTTGACCAAAATCCAAACAATAAAGGGCAAAACCAGAAAGCATGAGAAGCTGTATCTTCTGCCACCTTACACCTGTCACACATTGGTGAAACAGAGGGGGAAATTTTATGCAATTTGGATTTAGTGTAATGTAAGTGGTGGATAACTTTGAATTGGATCAGTTGGTGTCTGCTGTTGAATGAACAGGCATGTATCGTAGTCAAGCACCTGTCCCACGTATCTTCGGAGAGCTCAACTCCTAGGTTTTCCTCCCAGGCCTCTTTAAATCTTACAGTAGGGGCTGAAACGCAGCTTCCAAATAAACAAATAAATTTAGAAATAAGATGCCTAGAGTCAGGAGGATTAAAAAGAACATCGAAAAAGACATGCTTCTCCGGAAGGAGTTCAATATGATAAATTATGTACTTAACATAATTTCTGATTTGTAAATAGCGAAAAAAAAAAATTCTCTCTTAACTGACAGTTTAAACTTTCTTGTTGCTTTCAGTAATGCAATAACACACACACAAAATATGCAAACTCACACAGACACTTTTAACATTAAAGGGGTCATATAATGCCATTTTTGTACAAGCTAATATGATTCTTTAGGGTCTAAATTAAAAGTTTGTAATATACTTTAATAAAAAATTCTCATTAGTATTGTAAGAAAACACTCATTTTACCTGGTCAAAAACAGCTGTTTTCAGCACGCCGTTTAAGTGCATGTGTCTTTAAATGATAATGAGCTTTGCTCACCCCGCCCCTCTGTTCTGTGGGCGTTTTGCCACAACAACACACATGGAGTGTTGCCTTGACAACAGTTGAGGGTAACGTTATATTTGGAAGAATGGCAGCGGGAGTCTCTGAGGACACTGTGCAACCGTATCAATTTGAACCGGAGATGGAAAACAGGATGTTTCTGAATGGTTGGTTAACGTAATGTCACTTTGATCTATCTTTGTATGTACTGGCAGGGTAGAGTAGTGAGATACGAACGCTATGTGTTTACTGATGTATAGGTTAGTTCATTGACAGATTTATGTTACAGCTAAACTTTTTTTCGGTAAATGTAGGCTTGTCCGTGATGAGTAACATTATCTATGCAGTGTTGTTAGGTACAACTGTCAGGGCTGAAGCACTAATATTTTACTGATCTGTTTAAAAAATAACCAGTCTGTGAGACTATGACAGTCATTAGGCACATAAACAACACATACTCAGACAGGAGCTAATACCTTTTTCAATGTTCTCGTTTATAAAGCAGTCTGGTCAAATGATTCGCACAAACATGAAAGCATTGCTGTTGATCGTGGGGAATATTCCCTTCGAAAACAAAACTCAACCACTGCGTCTTCAGCGGTTTGGATTTAGGAACATCAAAATGACTGCTGTGTTCCTTATTACACCCAAGAACAGAACACCACAATCGCTTAGACGCCGTTCTGCTCATAGACAGTGCTCCAGCGTATCAACATTGATCACGCGGACTATGATGACAGCTCGCTCACGAGCGAGGGCAGGTCTGTGTTGAAACGCTGCTGTCAATCAACAATCGTGGGAGGGGCTTCGATTTTGTGACATCACTGGATGGATTTTTATCATTTTATGATGGTTGTGTACAGGCACTGCCAACACACATTTCAGTACAATCAACTTGTAAAAGTGCATGTACCATTATATGACCCCTTTAAATAAAGCACATAAACAGTAGCCTTCCTGAGATTAGCATACTTTCTGTTCTCTGCAATGCTGTAAATACGAACCGTTTCTAAAAAATTAACATGGAAAAGACACCTTTTAATACGTGTCACGGCTGGTGAGGACACGGTGTAATAAATGTAGGCACTGACAGTGACAAGAAAGCCTATTCTTTAAATTTGACAATAAGGGTTTTTGTTCTCAGCTACAATTTGTTTACGGCCAACAGTTGTAAACCTTTTTTTTTTTTTACAAATAAATGAAAAGCCTGTTGAAATTAACAGCATCTCCCCTCTTGCTGTATCAGAATCTCACAGATTTAATTTATGATTGTCACTGTAACAATAATGTGTCTATTCCTAAGATCAAGCTGCCTCTTTCTTTCAGTGTTTTGATTACATGACCTTGAGAATAACTGTAATACTGTAAATGGTAGATTATAAGGTTATATATTTTATGCTGATGTATAGTATTTCTAAAGTGTTAAAAATGAACAAAATAACCCGTGACACAAACCGAACCGAGTATCAACATACAATGTCTGTTTTGTATAATATAAACAACAAAAGAGTGAAATAACAGCACCATGTTAACCGAGCTGCTGAAAAACATCTTTGTCTCATTCCAATTTAGTTGCAGTTTCATTTCAGAACCTATGTATGGCAATGTGGCGCAAGTCAAAAAATGTCACTTCATAAATTACTTCTATGAAAAAAAACTTTAATATAAATACATATTGAAATGAAAGTGACGGCTAAATAACAAATTACTGGGGTTAGTTACAACTCGAACAAATAACACTAACACCATAGAACAGGTTTATTTCACTATACATTTGCTTTATCTGATTGGATCTGTAGATAACTTTTTCTCACAAAATCACACATTGTCAGTGAAATGGTCATTTTGTTTTATTGTACAGAGCTTATAGACAGTTATAGACGCACATAAAATACTATTATATTGCAGAGAAATGTGTAGACTTTTTAATACATTGTTTATGAAATTGCAGGTTTTATGTAACAAACAAAAGTAAAACAACAACTTTGATTTGATATTTCTTTAAATAAATGTTCAAAGAATAATTCAATAATTTTCAATAATTTTTTTTTCTCCAACAAATTTCATTGTTTATTAGTTAACTAACTACACATTTACTTAATGTGAATCTCACATGATTTCCTTGGACGTTTTGATTATTTGATTTGATTGATTTTGTTTACTTGGATGATTCTTTGATTGGGTGAAACTCTTCTCACTTTAAGTACAGTGGTACGGCTTCTCTCCAGTATGAAGTCGCTCATGTGATTTCAGGTTTGCAGACTGAGTGAAACTCTTGTCACAATATGAGCACTTATAAGGTCTTTCTCCAGTATGAATTCTTTGATGCTGTTTCAGATGACTAGATGTAGTAAATCCCTTCCCACAATCACAACACACATGATCTCTCACTTCATTATGCATTTTCTGGTGCCGTTTAAATCCTTCTGGCCTTGCAAAACTCTTTCCACACAGAGTACACAATTGAGGCGTCTCATCTGAATGAACATTCAGGTGTTTATTTAGATGTGTTGATGAAATAAACTCTTTACCACACTGATCACAGATAAATGGTTTTTCTCCAGAGTGACGGAGCAGATGAATTCTGAGATCAGATGAATATGTGTAACTCTTTCCACACTGAGTGCATGTATACGGTTTCTCTCCAGTGTGAATTCTCATGTGTGTTCTAAGGTCTCCTTTTTGTATGAAACTCTTTTCACACTGAGGGCACGTATACGGTTTCTCTCCAGTATGAATTCTCATGTGTATCTTAAGGTATCCTTTTTGTACGAAACTCTTTTCACAATGAGGGCATGCATGTGGTTTCTCTCCAGAATGCATTATTAAGTGTGTCTTAAGATATCCTTTTTGTGTGAAACTCTTTCCACACTGAGGACATGTATACGGTTTCTCACCATTGTGAATTCTTAAGTGTGCCTGAAGGTTTCCTTTTTGTTGGAAAATCTTTCCACACTGAGAGCAGGTGTGGGTTTTTTTGGCTTTTGCTCTTTGAGTTATAAAGAAATGATGTTCCTCCTCCTCTTCATTCAGTTCTTGTCTTTGCTCTTTCACTTCCACCTGGTCTAAAATACACATCAAGTTAAAATAAGTTCAAGTGAACCCTTATTTAATAGCAAAAAACAACATATATCAGGTTTCAGATCTTTCATGTGGCAAAGGTTTGTTCTATCATTCACTTGTTAATATAGTTAAAATATGGTTGTAATTTAGAGATCGACCGATTCATCGGTTTTGCCGATATACCAGTTTATCAGTTATCGACAAAAATCCAGACCAATAGTTTTTCCGGTTTGCGTCCGTTGCTGGAGCGGCTGAGAAGGGTGCGCTGTCATTACACAGAACAAGAGTGCCATCTAGAGGCCAAATAAAACTATCACTGGCACCTCAAGTTGTTTATTTTATCAGGTGAAGCTGTGCGCTGCATGGAGAGAACGCGCTTAATGGAGAGCGCTGACACTTCAGATGCGCATTTAAAACACAGACAGTGAAACGGTATGAATACAGAGCACTAAAGTACATGTTGCCATTTCATTATAAAGTAATTCATTTGTTGACTAGATGCTGCGTTTGCAGAGAAAGAACAGAAGTATGTCTGCCGTCGAGGCTGAGAGGATTAACATTAGTAGTACCTCAAGCGGTTAAAAGAATATGATAAAAACACACGCAAACCTGACCCAAATGTTTAATGTCGCTAATGTTACCATCTATTTCCATTAGTTTATATCCAGCTGGTCACTTTTATGCATTCATTAGCTGGCGAAGTTGCATATTTAAAGCTAGTGACGTGATTGCTTTCTCAACATTAATACGTTCATGTAGCCGTCAGAAACAAATCAGAAACACATTCGATTTCAGTTATTTTTTTAGCACTACAATACATATTGTTATTTTGATTAGATAATCTTCAAGTGTTCTAAAATTGAAGCAAATAAAGTGAGAGACTATACATGTAATATAGGTCTACATTTTTAGCATTAACTAAGGTTAATAAATGTTGTAGAAGTATTGTTCTTTGTTATTTTGTTAATTTCAACATTTACTAATAGCCTACATTTTAAGTAGTAAATACATTTTTATTTTATCTGTTAACCTTAGTTAATGTACTATGAACTAACATGAATGATCAAGCTACAATTGAATTGCTCAAATATTAATACATGCTGTAAAAATGTACATTGCATAATATAGTTCATGAAAGCTAGCTAATACATCCTTGTTAACAAATGGGACTTGCACAGTGTTACGTATGTTTCTAGGTTATAGCTAAAGAAACACACATTTGACCTGTAATATTTTAATGTTTACATTATTTTCTGTAGAATTAGTTCCATAGAACTTTTCATTTTAATACATGCATATTTATATATTTATTTAATTTAGTACTTTCAGTTTTACTTGGAGTGTTGTGTTTGTTTTTTATCCAGTATCCATTTAAAAAAAAAATATTGGTTGATTAATCGGTTATCTGCAAGTACAGTCAAACTTACTTATCGGTATCGGTAAAATCCACTATCGGTCGACCTCTAGTTATGATAAAAAGGTAATGATCAATTAGATGTATTTCTCCATCATTTATCATCCATATACTGCTTATTAATTCACATCTACCAAAGCAGTCAACAATGAAGAATCAAGAATGGACACCAACCTATTTGTTCCTCAATATCTTCATGTTTTATTCCTGATGGTTCTGGATCACTCATGTCTTCAATCTCCACTTTAATAAACTCCATCTTTAACAGTCACACAGATTTCAGCTGCTACTCCTGGAGTTTGTCCTTCTCTTGTAGGATGATGGGAATATTCCCAGTATTTATTGGTGAATTGTTGTGGGAGGGGCTTCACTGCAGGTGTGAATTTTTATCCAATCTGCTTTTTAAAAGTACAAAGTCATCATGTTAAACTGCTGCTGAAAAGCCGTACGGAAAGTTCCCTGTTTTCAGCTCATTCATTATGGTGATGTCTGAGATCTTCTGTAAATTGGCACATTAAGCTCATTTTATTGGTGTCAACAGACTGAAACAAACTACAGCATCATTACCTTTGAAATTTCACTTCAGTTCTTGTCTTTGCTCTTTCACTTCCATCTGGTCTGAAACATATTAAAACATTAAGTTGTTAGAATGATGTAATGTGGAACAATGTTAACTGTACATATTTGCTGTACAGAGTAAGGCTATATATTTTTACTATATAACACATCATGAAAGAAGCAAGTTCATCTTTGTGTTTGTGTTATATATAAATATTACTACATTGCTGGATTAAAATGAAAATGAACACTGCCAGTAATTTTCCAGAATCTGTGCGTGCATTCACCCACATCCCGTAAAGAACCGTGACATAGATGTGACATATAATGTCTCCAGCGCCTTAAGCGATTTCTCTCTCGCTAGTGCATTTTTTTTCTAATTCGATCATAAGCTAGCGCATTACATACCATTTCACTAGCTGGCGAACGATCCCAGATTCAGCGTCATCACTACGACACACACCTTACGGCATTGATTACAGCTTTTGTTCACACAGGGCGTGTTCTGGGACTGATACAAAGTCCCCAACCCTAGCATCAATCCCAGGATGTGTTTGCGTTCACACAGAAGGCACTCTGGCAATTTCCTGGCAATTTCCCGGGATCAACGCGCTGTGTGAAAGGGGCTTAAGTAACTTGGCAACTACAAGTCAACTTTTTATACTAACCCGAACCCTAACACCTAACCCTAACCTAACAGTCTACTAATACTCTAATGAGAGTTAGTTGACATGTAGTTGCAAAGTTACTTATAGTTAGTAGAATATCTAAAGTGGACTATCAAAATAAAGTGGAACCATCTTATACATTATAAAAACACTTTTACACACACAGAATGACTATCAAAAGGTACAAATTTATTAAAAACTGTTAACACAGTAAAACGTAACAATGTGCGCATGAAGAAAATATTGCAAATCAACACCCACACAGTTTACAGTTAAATTGTTTTTAACAGTTCAGTTAACATTGATGAATATAACCTGCATTTAAGACCAAATTAGACTTTTTTTTGCATATTGCATTCAAATCCAGACTCAAAACAAATATGTTTAGCTGTGAATTTACTGAATGAGCACTGTGCCACAGAACATCTGACTGATTGCACTTTATGTCATCTATGTATCATCTTTTTATTCTTTTCATTCTTTTTATAACGGGTTTAATTATCCTTGTTTTTATTTTGGTTACGATTTTGTTTATTTTTTGGTTAGGGCTGTCTGGTTGGAAGAGTTGAGAGAATTGGGAAGTGAGTTTACACACGCACTCAGACATGAGTTTGGGACAGCAGGTCCTTGGATGCAGGCTTGTGTATTACTTATGCATATGTTGTGATTATTTTATCATTATTATAATTCCTTGACTATGTAAAGCACTATGTGTATGAAATGTGCTATAAATAAACATCTTAAACATATAAGTAATAAAATACTAAATAGTAAATCTTACTTTTGTCTTTTTTTTCTCATAGGTTTGATATGAGCATTAGTAACCTTGGTTACACGCGCACAGCATCCTGTCAGTAAAATTCAGTTCTCTTTCTCGACTTATCGCGCTTTTAATATTTATTTTCAATATAAAGTATAAAATGCTCTTTTCTGTCTCATTCATTCATGTTTTGTTATTAATAAGAATCATCAACTGAAATCTGCGCAGATTATCAAAAATAAGACACATTTATAGGACATAAAGGGTCTCTGCGGCAAAAGTGAAAGTACCAGCGGGTGAAATGTTTCGAAATGTCTCTTAACACAGCAAAGCACCCGTTGATAAAGGGTGAGAGACCTTGCGAGCCACATGATTTTTGCCAAAGAGCCAGGTGTGGCTCGCGAGCCATAGGATCTCAACCACTGATCTAGACTGTAAATGGATCAACAAAAAAATGATGATAATATTAAAAATATCTTCAATTGTGTTCCGAACGTGGACAAAAGTCTTGTGTGTTTGGAATGTGATGATGGCGAGTAAATTCTTTTTGTGTGAACTGTTCCTTTAAGAAATGGAAGACCAAGAAAGATGACTCCTCTCCAAAGTGGGTTTGAGTTCTGCAATGAATAACACGGACATCAATGATTTAATATATAATGTGAAAAAGAAGGTATACTGTTGCATAAAAATTAGTGCTGGGCAACGATTAATCGTGATCAATCGTATCCAGAATAAAAGTTTGTGTTTAAATAATACATGTGTGTGTACGGTGTATAATTATTTTGTATATACACACATATCCATGTATATATTTAAGAAAAATGTGTAATTTATATATAAAATATTTATGTATAATATAAATTATGTATAAATATATATTCAGTGTATACATGCACATATTGCTTAAATATATACATTCATGTATATTTATATATACAAAATAGTTATACACAGTACCCACACATATATTATGTAAACACAAACTTTTACTTTGGATGCGATTAATCGCGGTTAATCATTGCCCAGCACTAAAGTAAACAGGCAGGAGACAACAGAAAGAAACATTTTCTAAAAATAAACTCATATAAACTCAGAATAATGAAGCAATCCTAGGTCTCTGGCTTTGTACAACTACAAGAAAACAAACATGGTTTTACCCTTAATTAAAAAACAATTGATAACGACGAGGAATTTTAACCTTTCCTTACCATAAACCGTCTTTTCCTCTGTTCTGAAGAAGCTGAGAAAATCCTCAAGTGTCAATTACTCCCGGCGCAGGCAAAATGAACACACAATGCGCAACAAGTCTGAAATATTACATGCAAAACATTAATTTTAGCAATTATCACTACAGCAGTATTCAAATAATTCAACCTTTTTTTTACATATTGCTATTTCTTTTCTTCAAGGGAAACTAAATTCATTACATTCCGGTTAATAAAAATAATTAAATGTAAATCTGTTGATAACCCTCAATCAACACACTTAAAAAAAAAAAAACTTGTAAACATGACATAAGAAACCCACTATATTAAAAGTGTCTCTTCAGTTCAATAAAAGAGACCTAAGTTGTTAAAACCACGAATATTCCTATAAAGCTCTTTTCTTGCTTTTTCCGCATTCCAAGAAACCTCAACATAATCTTAATCAAAAACAATTGATAAGGACTTTAATTTATCATCTTCACTTACCATAAACCACTTGCTTCCACCTGAAGACGCTGAGAAAATGGCGTAAAATGGCTTCTCTCACTGGTGTCGTCCGTGTTGTTACCGTGAAATGCATGTTCCCTTTCACATCCGCGTTCCCAACCCAGTAGCGTTGTGTTACAGATTAAGAACGATTTTCAACCAAAATTGGGTTGAATCAACCCAGCGTCATTATGTCAAAAGTCTCAACCCAACATTTTTTAATTAAATGTAATAATTTAAAAATAAAAACACTTAGTAAAAATGATTAAATATATTATTTGTGTACCTGCATGTCATGTGACCATTAACCAACATCAAAAATCCATTAAAGCTACAATATGTATTTTTTTTTCGCAGCTAGGAGTCGCTAACCTCTTACAATAACAAAGGCGTAGATTGATGACGCATAACCGGAATTATGGAACTTGTCGTCATGCTGATGGATCTAATAATGTTTATGGATGAGTGAATACATTGATGTTTTTAACATGACTGTGGTATGAAGCAGGGCGCGAGTGCTAATGAGAGACAGGTATCAGCGGCACACGCCCGTCCCGCGGATATAAAGGAAAAAGGATATTTCATTCTACCGAACTACACGCAAGTGCTGAATTACTACTCACACAGGTCAGTTTATTTAACGCAGCGCTGTTTCACTTGGTCTAACGTTACAGTGTCATACTAAACTGCATTTGAGTGTGTTGAAAGTTATAATGTTATTCTGTGTGTTCGTTTGTTGGCTGTATGAGACTAGCAGTACGCTAGATCAACATTAGAATAACATACAGATCATATTCTAACATTTCATCATGTTGAGCTATATAACATTGATTAGTTTTATGTGCATTTGCTCACCTGTCTAATAAGTACATGTAAAAACGGCATCTCGCCAAGTTGAAGTTAGTCGCGGACGTGGAGCATCTCAAAAACGGCACGCTGATATTGATCCTTGTTTTAGTTCTCCTTTTGTCCCAAAGTCTGCTTGCCATGGTCCATAATGTTTGAATGAAACAACAAAAGCGTGAGCGTGCCGCTAGACATAACGCAGTTGTCCACGTCTGTCACCATGGTTACTATGGCAGTACTAGCGGAAACCAGGGATAACGCGGATATTACGCCATTGACAGGCGACAAGTGAACCAGGACGAGCCATTATTTAAAATCGGAATTACTCTGAAATTAAAAATCTTTGGGAACTTTTGGGATATTGTAAGTACACAACTGCAGGAAATATATCACACTGTGCAAGTGATCTTTGGATATTTTATTACAAAAATCTTACATATTGTACATTTAACTTAATTTAATTTATCTATTATTATTATCATTGTCTTAATTGTATTGTTGACCTAACATGTTTGCTTAAAATCTCAGGGTAATCTTCAACTATTACGACAAAGAGGTTTAACTGACAAAAAGAAAAAAGAAAAAGAAGAAAAAAAAGAGAAAGAAAAGGGGGAATCCCTGCATTGCATACAAATAAAATGATGTGAATTTGTACATTTTAATGTGTTTGAGAGACAAAAGCCTTTCAGAGACAGTAATACATGGTTAAATGACTGACTGGGTGATATAATTCAAATAATTAATGTGTGTTTAACAATAAATGCTGAGAAAACTCTACTCAATTAACTACTGCTTTTTTCTATTCAAATAAATTAACTACTACTTAATTTTTGGAATCTTGTAATGCGTTATCCAGATTACAGTAAATCAGTAACTAGCCAGCATGTATGTGCATATAAGCATACTCTGTGTGAGTGTGTGTGATTAGTGTATATATATATATATATATATATATATATATATATATATATATATACACACACACTAATCAAATTAAAGACTAAATTCAGCTCTAGCTTTAGCCTTAGCCTAGCACTAGCCTATTATAGGCTAGCTCTACATTATGGACCATTATTAATATTGTTAATCAAGGTTAACATCAATTCTTACATTAGGAACTAAGAAGATTCCGTGTTTATTACATATTAACACTAAACTTGAGCACATAATGTGTTAATTAGTAGTTAAATACCTCATATCTCAAGCTGGTTCATGTCATCTTTCACGTGTGGCAACAACACACTGACTGAAAATATCCAGCATCCAGCGAAAATACAATTGTCCTTCATTCAAACTCTTACACGGTCGTTAAGGCATCTTAGTAACAAATAGTACATTTGAAAGCTCTGTTTATATGAACCATAAACTTTGCAATTCAAAGCGCATATTAGTTTACATGTGTATATTACGTGCAGTGAATGCAAACAAACATTAAGCGCATGCGCAGTGCGTCAGTCAGAGCCGGAGAAAGACAGACAAAAAACTGACGTCACGTCGCAAGAGATTTTAAGATAATTTCAGTCTCTTCTAGGGCCGTATACTCACCAATGAGGTCCGGACCTCGACATTTTTGTATATATAATAGTAGTAGTATATAATAAAGGCCATGAAATAATTGCCAGATCTTAACTCTACTATGGTTCTGCAAGGATATTGAACGACGCCAGGATACTCGTCCTTCTCATCTGAGCTCCGCAGTCTAACAGCGCTCGTCACTGTCAACAGGGTTGAGATGACCAATCAAATCAAAGTAGGCGGGGCTTATTGTTCACAGAAGCTGCTGAGAATTCCAGACTGAGTGACAACGGTTATAAAGTACGAGATAAGATGCAAGTAGATAAACTAAACATTAATATTTGACTACTGTTTTATGATAGAAATGTTAAAAGACCGACATAAATAATAATGGGTGCAAACTAATAAACCTTTGTCTAATTTTGGAATTTTGAATTAAAAATAGCCTTTAATTTGCGTGATTCATGCAATTTGTCAATGTAAAATGTAAAAATGTGAAGAAAAAAAACTGTCAATGTGACAAGACAAGAAACATTAACAAAGCCCTTTTCATCATATTAGGCATAATGAATGTGCACATATTGTGTAGGGGAGACCGGGGACAGTTGCAACACTTTTTGCATTTCTCTCAGTTACTCAGAGACTATTTGGACTAGACCAACCAAATTTGTATATATTAAACTTGCATCTGTCTGCTAATTACCCATACCATTTAAAGATGATTATATATGACATATCGTTCACAGTATTTATTTGAATGGAAGAAGTCAGATGTTGCAACTGACCCCGACCCAGGGGACGGTTGCAACACAACCCAGGGACGATTGCAACACGTTAAAAATACCTTAAATTTCTCTAATTAATTTTAGCTTTTTGTCTCAATGAGCATAGAATTCTGAAAATATTAACTGTTTTAGGCCTACTATAATATTATAGTATTATTTATTTCAATAATATTATTGTAGCCTATAATTTATTTATTTAGTCATATTTATCAAATAACAGTTATTGAGTTTGTTTTGTTTATGTGTAGAACATAGGCCTACATAGATTCAGTGTGCAGGTGTTACAGATGCTATTCAATCTCTCCATATTTCAGTGTCAGACAGGAAGAATTGAACAATTTGCAATGCAACAAACCTTTATTAAAAATGCAATTTATAACTTGTTGCAACCGTCCCCAACCCTATCAGCCATGACAGAACATCATACGCCTGCTAGACACTGACTTTGACACATGCTAACCATGTCACTTAGAAGTCAACAAAACAATAATTCAAACTAAGTAAGTTTTGATTAATTCATACAAAATGTCTGGACAGTATGACAAAAAATATATCTCATGAAAAAATTTACTTTCATACCTCCAAAACAAGTTTTGTTCAATAAATGCAGCAGCAGATGTTGAATATGTCTACTGTCTTCTTAGTCGGGGGAGGGTCTAACTGTGCATGTGCATGTGCAGTATGAGTGCAGCTTGTAGCTCTAGCACAGCTCTAGCTTGTGTCTGATTGGAGAAAAATGACATGTTGCAACCATCCCCATGTTGCAACTGTCCCCGGTCTCCCCCTACCTTAGCCTTCAGTAAATGTACGTAATGATTCATGAAACAAATAGCTATCAGCTTTGTTTACCTTCTTCACTGACAGACGATAAGACAGTATCAGTCAAAGCTCAGCATTGGGAAGGGAAGAGATACAAGGCATAATAAGGAGACTGAGAGACAAAGAAAGAGATTAGATGATGGAGAAGAGAAGAAGAGCAGGTACTAACAAATGAATGCTACTACCTACTGACATGTATTTGGCCTTCCAATATATTAAAATGCACATTTATGTAGATCTGTGAACCCCTAGCAAGCTTTTGGGACATCACTATTTATAAAACCCTGCATACGGTCTTGGTCTTCTCACTAAAAGGTTTGAATTTTCATTCAGATCAGTTTTAGAACAGAACTGTTTTAGAACATGTATTATACCGAGTCTATGGATGGCAATTTATCATAACAATATTCTTTCACAAACTTTAAGTGATCTTAGAAATAATTTTGTGAATTTATAAATAAACAACACCTAGGCCTATATAAAAAAATAAAATAAAAATTAAAGGCAAGGCACTTTTATTTCTAGAGCACATTTAAAGCCACTGCTGAGCAAAGACTTGTTTCCCAATCGTACAACTTTAGAAAATAAAAATACATAAACTCACAGGAACACACACAAATTCATAAAATTACATTGAACCAAAAGTCAGAGAGAAAAAATAAGTCTTCAGTGAGGATTTAAAGCTATCAACATTGGAAGACAGCCTTATGTGTTCCGGCAAATCATTCCACAGATGTTGAGCAGCAACAGAAAAGGCACTATCAACCTTTTAGTTCAAGCGAAATTGTGGCACAGTCAGCATTAACCTGTTTGAAGACCTTAAGGGCCTAGAACATTTCTGGTGGAGAAGAAGATCTGTAATGTAATAGGGAGTCTGGCCGTTTAACCCCTTATACACATACAACAAAACCTCAAACTTAACACTGTATTTGACCGGCAACCAATGAAGTGAAGAACCAACGCATTCTCATCCTTGGGCGTCATATACTGACGCTTTTGACATTTCGTCGACATCGAACGCACATGGCACCCTTTAGCGTCAATATGACACGCACAGAGCTTTGTTCGGTTATGGGTAGGTTTAGGTCTAGTGTAGGGTTAGGGTTAGACCACTAGGAGGCGCCTTCTGGCCCATTTCTATCTGCGTCTCATATTGACGCTAAAGGGTGCCATGTGCGTTCGATGTCGACGAAATGTCAAAAGCGTCAATATATGACGCCCTAGGATGAGAACGGGCTGGAAGAACAGGCTAAATATGCTCCCTCTTTCTAGTTCCAGTAAGAAGCCTGGCGGCAGTGTTTTGTATCAATTTAAGGTGGGATAAGGAGGATTTAGCCACGCCAAGATACAGTTACAATGACTACGTTTACATGCAGCCAATAACCCGTTCAAAACCGGAATATTAGCAATAACCTGGTCGCACACGGCCATGTAAACACCGGCAAAAACCCGGATATGCTCATATCCCGGTTTTTAAATACCCGGATATGATCCCTGGGGTACCCCTTTTCTAACCCGAATATTTGGTCATGTAAACGCGTATCGGCATATCCCCATCAAAAGGAACATTGATTTGTGTTCTGCGCATGTTCTATTCGCAAGGAATCTTGGTCTTTTGAGGAGAGACGGCGCATACAAAAACCCGCATGCAGTATACCGGAAGTAAACAAGAAGTAGAGGTAAACATGGCGAGACGCAGCACAGCACCACACTTTGGAGCGAGGAGGAAAGCGCAAACAAAGGCGATCACTATCTGTCCCAAACTATTCATTATCCGCGTGCTGCTGCTGTTGTTGTTGTCTTTGGATACAGGAAGAAAAATCGGAAATTACGCATATTGCGTCTTAAGGTTGTCCGTACGTCCAGACGCTAACCGTGCGTCGCCGTTTACATCGGGATATTGCCAATTGATTACAAATTCCATGTATACAGGAGTAACTCTCTCTGCTCACGCATGTAAACGGGTTATTCCAAATGTTTCAGAAACCCAAATAGTGACCTTAACCCGACCATAACCCGAATATTGACAGCTTGTAAACGTAGTCAATAATCCATCCTGGAGGAAATAAAATGCATGAATATGTAAACATGAACATTTAATGTTGAAATGAAAGTGACAGCTAAATGACAATTCAGAGACTTACAACTCAAAAACAACTTTCACAAAACTAATGTCACAGTTCACTTCAAT
Source organism: Abramis brama (assembly GCF_963993115.1). Taxonomy (NCBI): domain Eukaryota; kingdom Metazoa; phylum Chordata; class Actinopteri; order Cypriniformes; family Leuciscidae; genus Abramis; species Abramis brama. Next base: position 6,656,460 of record NC_139972.1, read on the forward strand.
ATACATTTGCTTTATCTGAATCCCATTGTTTATTTGAAGTATTGGATCTGTAGATAACCTTTGCTCACAAAATCACACATTGTCAGTGAAATGGTCATTTTATTTGTTGTTATTGTACAGAGCTTATACAGTATGCTACTTTTATGTTGCAGGGAAATGGGTACTCTTAAATAAATCTGTTTATGAAATAACGGGTTTTATGTAACAAACAAAAGTTTTTAAAAAAACTTGATATTTGCAGTCAGCATACAACAAAACAATTAAAAAAAAAAATACTTAAAGAGAGTACACATATTTCTGATTCTGATGTAGAAGCAGCTTTGAATGGTGTGACTGATTTTCATTCTTCATGCAGCCTTCCTCTCTCTACAGAATATACCAGGAAGCAGTTTTTTCAAAAGAACTTCTCCTATGTGCACCCACAACCTATTTACCTAGGGACAGATGATAAAAGAAGAGACAGGTATGCACAGTAAATCCCTCTCAAATACACTTGCAATGCAATATTAAAAGATCCTGTGGTTTGGCGAGAATGTGTGAAGACTCAAAATGTCCCTTCTACAGGGGTATTAACTGATGTCTGTGATGGATCAGTGTTTCATACCAATGCTTTGTGTGTGCAGCCAGGTATAAGTTTAAAGCTTATTTTGTACCAGGATGCTTTTGAGGTAGTCAACCCTCTCGGCTCGGCAAATAAAAAGCACAAGATAGTGGGGGTGTACTTTACACTTTCCAACTTTGAGCCGTTCTATCGGTCAAGTGTTGATCACCTGCAACTTTTGCTTTTGTGCACGGAGCAAGATTTTAAATACTTTGGGCAGGAGAAATTGTTTTCAAGAATGCTGTCAGACATTAAAGAGCTAGAACACAATGGTCTAGTCACGTCTTCAGGTCATATTGTACGGGCAACGGTCTTGTGCATCGTTGGTGACAATTTGGGATCCCACTGTATTGGTGGTTATACTGAAAATGTCAGTACTTCCTCTCACTGTTCTGTTTGGTACCCAGAAAGGAGATTGGTAATGTGACAGTCAGGTTTCCAGTAAGGACAGTTAAAAATTACAAAGTGCAGCTACTTCAAGACAGTGAAGAAATAGTTGTAAATGAAGTGAAGTTTGACTCATTTTTCAATAGTCTTCAGTATTTTCAAGTATGTCAGCCTGGCCTTCCACCCTGCATAGGCCATGACTTATTTGAAGGAGTAGTTGCCTATGACCTTTCTATTTACCTGCAGTACTTTGTGAAAGTGAAGAAATAGATGACTTACCAGCAACTCAACTGGCAAATCAAACAGTTCAAATACATGGGTTCTGTTGCTAGATCAGTCCCTTCAGAAGTCAGTGAATGTGGAACTAAGATTGGTGGGCAGGCAGCTGAGAATCCCATCATTATTGGGGAGGGGACAGAATCAAAGACACCCAGGACCAGGTATGGCAGGTAGTGATAATGCTAAAGGAAGTAGTGGAGTTAGTCTGTTCCGCCAATATATCTGCTGCCCAAGTTAGTTTCCTTCAGGTCCACATTCAAGAATATCTTGAAACAAGGAAGCATCTATTTCCCTCTGAAAAACTGAAACCAAAGCATCACTATTTCCTACACTATCCATTGTTGATCATGAGTTTTGGCTCACTCATTTGTTTGTGGACAATGAGGTTTGAGAGCAAACACTCATTCTTCAAACAATGTGTGAGGAGGACACAAAACTTCAAAAATGTTTGCAAGAGTCTGGCAAACAATCATCAGCTCCTTCAATCCTTCATGAACTCCAGCTCCTTCTTTCCTCCAGCTTTACAGGAGAAAGACTCCTCTCCTTACCATGCTGAGCTGTACAGCAGTAAAGTACGCAATACTATTGTGGCAAGCTTGGTCACACCTGACTTGGTGTCCACAGAAGTGACCTTTAAGGGAACTCTCTATAGAAAGGGTTCCTTTCTATGCCTTAATAATGACGAGTCTGTGGAATTTGGACAAATTGAGCTTGTTCTTATGAAAGGATACAAAGATGTCTATTTTCTTGTGACACCTCACTCATCATCTTACATGCCAGAGTATGGGCTCTATAAAGTTGGAGAAGCTGCAAGGGATATGCTTTGCATTCATGCTGATCATTGTCTAGATTTTTACCCACTTGCTGCATACAGTCTGTTTGCGATGAAAGTAATATCCCTGAAGCATAGTGTTTTAGATCTGTAGCTATGTTTCCATTTCACTGATCATTTATTTGTTTAGCCATGGATGACATAGCCACACTTATTAAATAAGCACTTCCAATGTATAGCACACCAGCTACAATGCAACCCATTTTGGATGCCCTCCGAGACCTGGGTGTGGAAATGTTAGATGACATGAACCTTGTACAGACAGATGACCTTGCTGGAGTGCAAGCTCACTTGCAAGCGTCATCTCCTCTCCATCTGATACTGACAGCACTAGTTCCTCTACACAACTGGGCAATGACTGGCACTACAATTTTAAAGTCCCTTGGAACATGCTGCCAGCTGTTTTGAATAAGAAATTAAACAATCGGGAGCAACCAACAGCCAGGGAAAGGAGGGAAATGATTTGCATTATTGCCGCTGAAATCCTTGCCCTTTGCAAAAAAACATCAAAGAAGCACCTAAATGAAGTTGCACGGAAGATGGTCCTAGAATATCCAAAGTCTTTAAAAGACATGATTGAAGTTGAAATCGTTGGAAGTGGCCATGATTCTTTAACAAAACAACTTCAGAACAGAGCTGAACAGAACAGAGATGGAAAAAAGCTGCAACGCAAAGACTCTTATGGCTGTATTCATTGGGAGTCTCGGCCTGTGAATGTGGAAGCACAGATGATGAAGAAAAAAAGAGATGCAAGAAATGTTCATGGTAAATGACAGGAATACAAAACAAATAGAACAGTTAATGTCAGACACCTTCATATTGCAGAGAAATGACATACAGTCTGGTAAGGACACACAGGTCATTAAAGAAGAATGTCCCTTCAAACTTTTAACCGGTGTCCACATCAGTGAGGCATTTGAGGAGGCCATGGCAACAAAATTGGCTAGAGTTCTTGTCAAACATAACTTCAAAACAGAGAGAAGAAATCCAAGCTGGTGGTGGACCCTCTGGAGCAGTGTTGATGCTACTTTTACACTTCAATGATGATCATGCAAGAATGTTGCACATGGTCAGGCCCAGGGTGGGTAATCGGGAGAATGGGGAGAATTCCCGGTGGGCCGATTCACTTTTGGGCCGGTCGAGGATTTTTTTTTTTTCACATTTGTCACGTTAGTTACATTAGGCTACACACATTCCGCATTCTGACCATTCCGACACCGCAGCGCGTAGCCTCTTTATGGGTTGTACCATGTGAGGGAGTTCTCCCCTCCCCTCCTATAGAGTTGGTTGGGTCCATAGCCCGTCTTTTCCAAAACGTTTTCTCAGGTAGGCTACCGCGGCACTGCCGGCGCCTACCAATAGCTGGGCCGACCCTACCGTAACAGTACGCGTCAGGGAGGATGGATGGGAGGAAGAGGCCAGGAGGTATGGAAGCTTGTTTCCGCCACAGAATAAAACATTTTAAAAGACAATTGCGACTTTTTATATCACAATTGCGAGTTTACATCTCGCAATTCTGACTTTATTTCTCAGAATTGTGAGATATAAAGTCAGAATTGCGTGAAATAAAGTCGCAATTGCGTGTTATAAAGTCAGAATTGCGAGATATAAAGTCAGAATTGCGTGAAATAAAGTCACAATTGCGTGAAATAAAGTCGCAATTGCGTGTTATAAAGTCAGAATTGCAAGATATAAAGTCAGAATTGTGTGAAATAAAGTCGCAATTGCTTCTTATAAAGTCTAAGTGAATTATTATTTAACCTTTACATTATTTGTTGAACCATGGTATTAATACAAACTACACAATAGTAAGAGCTGAACTGTTGCTTCATTTATCCAATTTGGAAAAAGTGCTAATTTGGAATTACACCATGGAAAAAGTGGGCCGGTCTTGGGCCTGAAACTCCCGGGCTGAAAAGTGGCCCCACTCCGGCCCTGCACATGGTCAACAAAACTTGCAATTGCATATGAGGTTCAGACAGAACACCTGTCACCCACACCATGCATTATTGTATGTGGTAAGTGAGAGGCAACAGAATTTGTGTGTGCTAAAATCAAGTAGTGACATTTAAGCTGATGGATTTTCCTGATAATATTATTAATTGTATTTTATTTTTCACAGGAGAGAGTCCAATGTCTGCAGCAGCTTTCATGGTGGCAGCAGACCAGTAGGTGATAATGGAAAACATGACAAGCTTCACAGATGCACTGGTCTAGATGTTTGTGTGTTACTACATCTTTAACATGCACTACCCAATGGCACTTGGGGCCACACTTGAGTTTCTTTAATGGTAAATGTAATTTAACTATCTTCTGATTGTTTTTTTTTTATTCTTGAGGGTAATAATATTAAAGGAACACTCCACCGTTTTTTTTTAAATAGGGCTTATTCACCGTCTTTCCTACATTTATCTCAGTGCATGCATTGTTTTAGTTCGGCAGCGCCGCCGCTAGCTTAGCTTAGCATAATGAATGGAATCCTTTGTTGCCAGCTAGCATGTCGTGAGTAAAAGTAAAAAAAAAAAAAAAAAGAATAACTTCTTGTGGCCTGCGTATTTAAAACGAGTACAAATAGCAATGCAGATTAAGACTAGGCAATTTCCTAGGCAGATATTGACATGGGACTATATTGGGGTGAAGCACAGGCGAAGCACTGCTACTTGGGCGCAGAGATATCACGCAACAAATATTGATCCAGGAGACATAGACATTTCGTTCCTGCCAGGGCAGGGTAAAACCCTAAATAAACCACATTTTAATTTGTAATGATAATTTATAAAAATAAAAAATATAGCTGCAAGCAGCGCAAAAGCATTTGAATTTTGCTATAATGTACTTAATCACTGGCCGAATATAAACACAGACATCGCACCCTGTAGAAAGTAATTCCCGGGAGGTAGCATTCTGAAGGGGGATTAATTTAATGTCATGAACAGGAAAATAATCTATAGAACATTAACAGTTATTTTATGTAAAACTACATTTTTAATCTGTAAAAATAGTATGAATTGCCTTCAAAAAACATAATTTTGATGTAATTGCTAATTACAATTAATTACTGTAATTGTAATGGTAAAACTTTAAATTACAGCAAATATCTGTAAAACAACAGCATTTGACTGTTTAATGAAAAAAGGTAAATTCTGTAAAAAAAAAACACAGAACATTACCTGTAAAATAACGTGTTTTTTTTAAATGTTACAATTTTAGGCTTTTTTTTTTTTCGGACGGATTCCCCAACCACCCGTACGCGAAAAATCAATGGTTCTGCACGAATCACCTAGGTTGTGTGACATATTTTAGCTTCAAAACTAAGAAATTCGCCAAAAGACGAATATGGCTGTATATTATTACTATCTAAACACATCTGAAATAAGCAAATTCATCTTCATGTGTGTGTGTCTGTATTAGGGATGTCCCGATACCACCTTTTCACTTCCGATACCGATGCCGCAGCCTTGGCTATTTGCCGATACCGATATCAATCCGATATTTTTATTTTATTCTTGAACTAATACTACTAATAATAAAATATATGGAAGCACTTTGCTCAGTTAGCCACATAAAAACATCTCACTCAAATGGAGAACAAATACTTCTCTAGTATATAGTCCACAACAACAGTTGATAATGAAAGATTGCCACCCTTTATTCAAAAGACCTTGAGATATGTTTGGAAAATTAAAATTTTCTGAATGAATGAATTTCAAATTAATTTGCTATATTTCAGATCAATATATTTGTTTCCTTAAAATTTTAATTAACTTTAACTTTATTCTCATCTAATTATAAATAATTTATTTCTGTATAAAATAATACTACCATTAAAAACACATTTGCTTTTCTTTTTTAATCAATGTAGAATGTGTAACTTAAAAATAAACAGATTAGTGTTTTAGACTAGAAATGAAAACCAATGCAATATGATGAATGTCCAAAAGATAAGATCATTTTTGCTTTTAAACAGCGTGTGTGTGTGTGTGTGTGTGTGTGTGATTTTGGTTGGGTGACAGTTGTAGGTTACAGTTTGACAAGAGTTTACAGTTTGACAAAAGTACAATGTTGTGTTTTACACAAATATAAGTAAACACTTTGCAGTTTTAATGATGTCCTGTATGAACAAAATGACGGAGTATGTTTTTATGTTTCCACTGTTCGATCGCGCCTGTGCCTCTCTCTCTCTGACACACACACACACACAAACACACACACATTCCAGCATTGCAATCTTGACATCGCAGCCTGTTCTTTATGCTGCGTTCACGCCAAATGCGAATAGAGCGTCAAATTCGCATCTATTGCGACATTTGTGAAAGAATAGGTCGCTCTCAGGAGCTCAGTGAATTCAAGTGTGGTACTGTGATAGGCTGCCACCTTTGCAATAAGTCCATTTGTAAAATTTCCTCACTATTAAATATTCCAACATCAAATCAGCCAGGAAGAAGTGCTAGGCCACATAAAATCACAGAGCGGGGTCAGCGCATGCTGAGGCACACAGTACGCAAAAGTAGCCAACTTTCTGCAGTCAATAGCTACAGGATACAATAGCTCAAGAACAGTGCGTAGAGAGCTTAATGGAATGGGTTTCCATGCCGAGCAGCTGCATCCAAGCCTTATATCACCAAGTGCAATGCAAAGCGGCAGACGCCGTGGTGTAAAACACGCCGCCACTGGACATATATCTCCGAGCAGTGGAGACGTGTTCTCTGGAGTGACAAATCACTCTTCTCTGTCTGGCAATCCGATGGACTAGTCTGGGTTTGGCGGTTGCCAGGAGAACGGTACTTGCCAGACTGCATTGTGCCAATGTAAAGTTTGGTGGAGGGGGATTATGGTCTGGGGTTGTTTTTCAGGGGTTGGGATTGGCCCCTTAGTTCCAGTGAAAGGAACTCTTAATGCTTCAGTATACCAATACATTTTGGACAATTTCATGCTACCAACTTTGTGGGAACATTTTGGGGATGGACCCTTCCTGTTCCAACAAGACCACGCACCAGTGCACAAAGCAAGAACTTGACTGAACTTGAATGGCCTGCACAGAATCCTGACCTCAACCCGATAGAACACCTTTGGGATGAATTAGAGTGGAGACTGCAAGCCAGGCCTTCTCGTTCAACATCAGTGCCTGACCTCACAAATGCGCTTCTAGAAGAATGGTCAAAATGGTCACTGTGCTGGGTATAGTATTCGGTAATGTAATCCATAACATAGCACATTTAAGGAAATGCAATTTGGTTACTTTTAGATTACTTTTGACCTAACTCATTCATCACATTAATTTGAAATGGGATAATCTTAATCCTGTTTCTCAGAAGACTGACCTCGAAGGACATTTGAGGAGTACGTGGACTGGGTATTCCTCTGCAATGATTCCACTTTTACCATCGGCGAGAGCGAGGAGGAAACCAGCATGCCAGCCACAGAGTCTGTTCCAGTGAGAGAAATTCCTGAGTCTGTTCCAGTGATGGCGCCAACCCCTGACCATGAGTCCGCTCCAGCCCAAGAGCCCGCTCCCGTTCACAACCCCATAACTCCTTCCAAAAAAAATTATTGGGGTAGGGGTGGCGGTACTATACTATACCAGTGATGCCGCCTCACCCCCTTATTATTCCAACATGGGACCTGTCTACAGTCCTTAAGGCCCTCAGGGGCCTGCCTTTCGAGCTGCTTCAGTCGGCCAAGCTGTAGCCCCTTTCGCTGAAGTCTGCCCTTCTGCCAGCCCTAGCATCAGTCAAATGAGTGGGTGACTTGCAAGAGCCCTCTGTGAATGTGTCTTGCCTTAAGTTTTGGCCCAATGACTGTAAATTCATCCTCAAACTAATAAGTGGTTACGTGCCTAAGGCGCTCTCCACTCCGTTCAGAGCACAGGTAATTTACTGTCTCTGCTCTTCCCATTTCTGAGGATGAGCGAGAGTTGCACTTATCCTGCCCAGTTTGGGCTTTTAAGGGTATATATATTGAGTGCTCTGCCCAGTTCAGACAATCAGAGCAGCTTTTCATGTGCTTCGGAGGACACACCAAAGGGCATCCGGTTGCAAAGCAGAGATTATAGAGAGTGGATGCAATTACACTAGCTTACGCTTTTATGGGCCTCCAGTGCCTCATCAGAGTCAGGGCCCACTTCACCAGAGGCATGGCCTCCTCCTGGGCACGGTCCAGTGAAGTATCCAATGGTGACAAATGTGCACATATGTCCCTGCTCTGTAAGCATGGGTCCTGTCTGTTTAGCTTGGCCTTGAACTCTACGCAAGCTCAGCCCGCTCAGAACATTGTCCCTCAAGGCTCTGACCTCATAGTTTGAGCCCCTTAGTCTTGGAGGAATGCCTTCGCTCTATCTTAGCCTTGCTACCTTCAGGGCCCGTATCCTCAAGTGCCTTAGGCCAGGGCCTTAGAACGATCGTCATTCTGTGTTTATAGCACGGCACTATTGGATTGTGTTCACAAAGAGGAGAAGATTTTTCCACAACAATCTTTGTAAGAAGTCTTCCATGTCTGAGCAGAAAAAGGGAGTGGTGCTCATCGGCCCCCCTCTTGTTGATAGGCTTTACAAAACACCCATGGTCCTGTATCAATGTACAATGTATGTTTGTATAATATAAACAAAAGAATGAAATCACAGCACGTTAAACGAGATGTTGAAAAACATCTTTGTCTCATTCCAATATAGTTCTTGTTTCATTTCAGAATCCATGGATGGCAATGTGGCGTACGTCAACATTTTTGACTTTATAAATTATTTCTATGGGGGATTTTTTTTTAATATACAGTCTATGTATTGAAATGAATGTGACAGCTAAATGACAAATCAGTTACAAAAAAACAAAAACAAAAAACTCCACAACACTAACATCAAAGAACACAATTTATTTTACTATACATTTGCTTTATCTGATTGGATCTGTAGATAACTTTTGCTCACAAAATCACACATTGTCAGTGAAATGGTAAATTTATTTGTTGTTATTGTACAGAACTTATAGACACAGAAATGTGTACCTTTTTAATACATCTGTGTAACAAGTTAGCTCAAAGGGGAAATATTAATAATTAGTTATTAATATTTGGGTCAATTAATTGGATTAACTTGATGTAGCTAAATTAATATTACAATCAATTAATCAGTTCATCCAACAAACTCTTTTGATTATTCATTTATTCTAAGAAAAGCGTATCTTTCATGGCCACCGAAAAATAATTATTTCGTACATGAAATACTTAGAGCATGTAACAAGATCAAGATCGTAAAATAGACTTTGTTGCAAGCAGAGAATCAGAACCAAATACATATTGTGCACAAATTTTATTAACTAAATCACAAACATAACTAAACTAAACAAACATACATACATTCATACATACATACATACATGCATAGGCAAAATGGTGAGTGATATGGAACCGGAAGCAGGAAATGGAACTATGGAAAAGATCCATTTAACTATGAAAAGAACCATCAGCTTATCATTTTCAGAGCACCTCATTAAATTGATACTTGCATGGTCTGTGCAGTGGACAGAATTCTTGAAGTGGTTGAAAATTGAAGTTGTTGAGGTTGCAATCGTTTTCTTCTCTGCTGGATGAAGAAGATATGATGAACTTGCATGGTTAGTTCGACTCTGTTCTCATGGCTGGAGTGCAGATCATGGCCTGCCGGCCCTGGGCCGGAGAGGACTTGCAGAGCAAATAGTGGGAGTTGCGATGGACTTCTTCTGCATTGAATGAAGACGTTGAACTCCTGAGGTTGTCCTTGATTCTGTTGTGGTTGAGAGAGAGTCCTCTCTCTCCTGGATGACCACATGGCTGGTTGTGAGTCGAGGCCTGCTGCCCTGGGGCCTGCTGAGGCCACGCTGGACAGCACAACATCTTGAACGTACTGAGAAGGCCAAGAGTTGATCGTTGCCCATTCAGTGATGGTAAGGTTGCAGTTTTCTTCTGAGTTGGATTGAAGAAAAGACAGTCTGAATCCTTTGGGAGAGTGAAAGGATAGCAGGCGGTGGTCATGGCCTGCTGGGGCCCTTGGGCCCCAGTAGGGGGGTCCCCACAAACATCAACCCGAAGAAACAGCAATAGAGAGCCAGAAGAAGAGAGCGAGGGTCACTGTGAATTTGTCTCTAATAAAGCCTGAGAAAGGTCCCACCTCTCCGGGTTTGGTTGACCAATGAGAAGGGTGGAATTTCCAAGCGAGAAAATTCCTCTGTGGTTGATTTATGAATCTTTGGTTTAAGCGTGCTCATTTGCAATGGCAGCTGGATTGGTTTCTGATGAAGAAACTAAGAAAGATTCTTGTAATACTAATATGTTGCGCAGCTATCGGCATATCATGTACACAATCATTTCGATCTTCAAAGTACCAATATATAGAGACAAAACATGGTATAGGTGAAGTTACATTGACCGTTGGTTCTATCATAAAATACACAGTATATATATATATATATATATATATAAAATAGAATTAAAAACACTACACAACAGTAAATCAGTAACACAATTTTCTGGGATGCATGTTCATTTATAGATCAGATTAATGCAGCAAAGTCTGTTTTAAAGTCTTTTTCTGTCTTCCCCATTGTCTCTGTCTCGACCACGTGACCATATTTGTAACAGCAATAAAACCAACTTATCTGATCGTGGTCATGGTAACTAAGACCTTCTTGCCCTTGTTGGGGGGATGAGACCACAGATCCCAGAGTGAGTTTTAAATATTATTTGTTAAACTATAATACTTGTGTCTGATTTGTCTCAGTCGTTACATCTGTTTATGAAATAACAATTGTTGATTTTATGTAACAAAAGTAAAAAAAAAAACCCTCCATATTAAATTAAAAAACTTAACTGAAAGAATTGCTTCATATATTAACAAATAACTGATTGTTTTTTTTTTTTTCTTCTAACATTTGTTTCCCATCTCTTTTAATTTCAATATTTCTTTGAGTAAGCGTTCAATCAAAGAATAATTAAATCATTTTCTTTTTCTCCAACATAGAAAACACATTTCATAGTTAATTAGTTAATTAACTACACATTTACTTTATGTGAATCTCACATGATTTACTTGGACGTTTTGGATCTGAAGAAAACATTTGCTCATTGTGACACAGAACATTGCTTTTTAATATGAGCCAATAGATTCTTTGATTGGGCAAAACTCTTCTCACTTTAAGTACAGAAGTACGGCTTCTCTCCAGTATGAATGCGCTCATGTGATTTCAGATGTCCAGACTGATTGAAACTCTGGTCACAATATGAGCACTTGTAAGGTCTTTCTCCAGTATGAATTCTTTGATGCTGTTTCAGATGACTAGCTGTAGTAAATCCCTTCCCACACTCACAACATACATGATCTCTCACTTTATTATGTCTTTTCTGGTGCTGTTTAAATCCTTCCAGCCTTGAAAAACTCTTTCCACATAGAGAACACAAGTGAGGCCTCTCATCTGAATGAACATTCAGGTGTTTATTTAGATGTGATGATGAAATAAACACTTTTCCACACTGATCACAGATAAATGGTTTTTCTCCAGAGTGAACGCGCAGATGAATTCTGAGATCAGATAAATATGTGAAACTCCTTCCACACTGCGTGCATGTATATGGTTTCTCTCCAGTGTGAATTCTCATGTGTATATTAAGGTCTCCTTTTTGTGTGAAACTCTTTCCACATTGAGTGCATGTATACGGTCTCTCTCCAGTGTGAATTCTCATGTGTATATTAAGGTCTCCTTTTTGTGTGAAACTCTTTTCACACTGAGTGCATGTATATGGTTTCTCTCCAGTATGAATTCTTAAATGCGTCTTAAGGTTTCCTTTTTGTCTGAAACTCTTTCCACACTGAGGGCATGTATACTGTTTCTCACCATTGTGAATTATTAAGTGTGTTTTAAGGTTTCCTTTCTGTGTGAAACTCTTTCCACACTGAGAGCAGGTGTGCAGCTTTTCAGCTTTTGCTCCTTGAGTTTTAAAGAAACAATGTTCCTCCTCCTCTTCATTCAGTTCTTGTCTTTGCTCTTTCACTCTCATCTGGTCTAAAATACACAGAAATACAGTTATAATCAGTTCAGGTGAACCCTGATTTAATAGCAGAAAGCAACAGAGATCAGGTTCAAATCTTCCATGTGGCATATTCACTTGTTAATAGTTAGAATATGTTTGACAACTGCTATATACAAGGTGATGATCATTTAGATGTATATCTCTATCATTTATCATCCAAATAATGCTTATTAATTCACATCTACCAAAGCAGTCAACAATGAAGAATCAAGCATGGACACCAACCTGCTTGTTCATCAGTATCTTCAAGTTTTATTCTGGATGGTTCTGGATCCCTCATGTCTTCAATCTCCTCTTTAATAAACTCCATCTTTAACAGTCACACAGATTTCAGCTGCTACTCCTGGAGTTTGTCCTTCTCTTGTAGGATGATGGGAATATCCAAGCCACGCCTACCAGTTACAGAGGGCAGTATCAGAAGCTACAACTAGGCAACTAGTTGACTCGAAACTGAAAAGACGCCGTTTTATCGTGAGTCTCCGTGACGAGTTAGTCTGCCCCAGCTCGAGTCTGCCTGACCGCCAAGCAGGTCTTGCTGTTAGCTTAGCTTAAACAAAAAAAGATGGCTGACACTATTTGTACATTCTGTAAGTGAGATCCCACCCTCTATGGGCGGGTTGAAAACATGCAGAACTAGCTCCTACTACTGGCTGTAGTCTCTAGCCAAAAAAGCCTCCGATGACGCTAAATGATGATTTTTGCGTCATCTGAGTTTTTTTTCCAGACACACAATACAGAAATTTCTCGTCTCAGGGGGACATGAGAGAGGGAAGCACGGTCATTCGAAAATACTACCGGGTTTCTACTAATACAAAGCTTAATGCTAATCGGTGAAGTATCCTTTTAAGAAAAGGAAGACCAAGAAAGATGACTCCTCTCCAAAGTCGGTTTGAGTTCTGCAATGAATAACACAGACATCAATGATTTAAAAAATAAATATAAATATAATGTGAAAGATAAGACATACTGTAGCATAAAAATTAGTGCTGGGCAACAATTAATCGTATCCAAAATAAAAGTTTGGGATTACATAATACATGTGTGTGTACTGTATAATTATTTTGTATATATAAATACACACATATGCATGTATATATTTAAGAAAAAATTGTTAAAATATTTATATATAATAAGAGGATGGAAAGGCGTAGCGCCAAACATTAGTCCCAAACTGATGAGTGATATCTTCTTGTGGTGCATAGATCCAAAAGGAAATCAAAAATAAGAATAAAGAGATCCGCACACGAATATAGGCTAAAAAACCCATGGGATTTTATTGTCCAGAGGCCACAAATAAAGTGCAAGAATGCAAAACGTTTTCGGGTTCAACCCTTCATCAGCGTCATGTGTTACCAAGCGTACACCTAAACACTTATTACCGTAATCCATGTAACATACCGTAATCTGACTTTATCACATATACAAATATTTACATCAATAGTCTACATCATTATATATACATATCACAACAATCCTCTATTAAAAAAAATCTGATCATCAATATGACCATAAATATACTCATTCCCATTATTGAATATCACAAAAGAGTATTCTCATCATCCCTACACATCACACGATTAGACATTGCAATGCATAATGAAACAACATTTATAGAAAACAATTGAGAGTATATTCCTCAATCATGCCCAAAGGATATAGACATTTTAGGTCAAAAATCCATTTAAATTCCCTCTGCAAAAGTCTCCGCTTCAAATGACCACCCCTACGCGACTGGGTTATATGCTCTATAACAATGAAATTTAATTCTGAGATTGAATGGGACATTCAATTGGGACGCGCAGCTGGAGATTTTTGGTCTTTCCTTCTGATAGTGCTCATATGTTCACTGATACGTGTCTTAATTTGTCTATTTGTCATACCTACAAATTGTTTGTCACATGGACAAGATAATAGGTAAATCACATTGGTAGAAGCGCATATACGTTATGCTACTACGAAAGGAAGAACATCTTCTACGGATGTGTCTACATGCCGCGCACTTAAGACAGGGAAAGAAACCAGTGTCCTTGTTTATACGTCCATCAGGACTAGTCTTTATGAGGGTGTTGGATTTGACCAAATAGTCTCTAATGTTTCACGCTCTATAATGTGAAAAAAGAGGCGGATCCGAAAAAAGACTCTCGCCCACTGGATCACACTTAAGTATATACCAATGTTCACATTCTTGATCACTTGACTGTGTGCAGAATAAGTAGTGGTACAAACTACAGAGTGGGACTTCTTTTGTTTGTCCGATATATAGGACGATTCTCATACTTTCTCCAAAGCGATATCCAGCCACGCGTATACATTATAAGCCAGAAAAAGCAAGTTCGTTTCAGCGAAAGATCCTTCAACATGTCAGGTTCAAGTTCTGATCCTGATTTTTTAGGAAGAAAGACTCACGAGATGGATGTGCATCCTCCACGACGACGATACTACAACACCCGAGGTACAAAACACGTCGAGGCAGAAGGGGAAGAAAAAGTGGGAACTCAACCCATGAGAAGGAAAAGGATGTACAAGACCAAAGTCTAGTGTTTAACTTATCCACGATCCATTTAGGTACTGAGGAGCAACTGCTGAACAAAGGTCTGACTTATGTTCCTCCTACACCTACCGATCCCCTTCAACTTAAAATCGAGATGTTAAAATTTTATAGATCTATCAAACTTAAGTATTTTTTTCATAAGGACAGTTCTCAAAGACAATACAAATCGGTCAATACTAAACAACCTTTACGACCACGCAGTGTATTTTGTCCTGTTGTTAACAACTCAGCGATTGATTTCAAACGTGGTTGAGATTGAAAATATCTTGAAATGTCCCACACACAATCATTATGGATTTAAAGGGTTAGTTCACCCAAAAATGAAAATTCTGTCAGTAATTACTCCCTCATGGTGTTCCAACCCCGTAAGACTTTCGTTCATCTTCGGAACACAAATTAAGATAATTTTGATTAAATCTGAGAGCTGTCTCACTCCTCCCTAGGTTTCTATGTTGTTGAAACTTGCCGGCCCAGAAAAGTTAGTAAAGACAATGTTTAAAGTAGTCCAAGTGACTACAGTGGCTCAACCTTAAGTTTATCAAGTGACGAGAAGTCACTGTAGTCGCTTGGACTATTTTAAACATTGTCTTTACTAACTTTTCTGGGCTGGCAAGTTTCAACAACATAGAAACCTAGGGAGGAGTGAGACAGCTCTCAGATTTAATCAAAAATATCATAATTTGTGTTCAGAAGATGAACGAAAGTCTTACAGGGTTGGAACAACATGAGGGTGAGTAATTACTGACATAATTAAAATTTTTGGGTGAACTAACCCTTTAAGGAACGTCGGACTTTAAATGAATTATCAAGGAAATCTGATGTGGTTTGGAAACCAGCTGATAAAGGTGGTGGTTTAGTCTTGATGAATAAATTGGATAATATTTCTTTAGTGACATCGCAATTGTCTGATGCTACATATTATATGAATTATATGGGATATTTTGGGGATATTTAATTTTATTCTATCAATCAATAAATTCCACTAGAAACAAACTTTGTTGTATTATTTTATTTTAATACTGTGAAGCTGCTTTGATACAATCTGTATTGTGAAAAGCGCTATACAAATATACTTGATTTGATGAAATTGGATAGTGATCCTACCATTCCTTTTAAAGATGGAGATTGACATGTTTTTACTTGAATCACATCAAAGGGGTTTTATAAATCAATCAGAGTTAAAATTTCTGACTAATGATTTTCCTGTTCTGCCTGCTATGTATGCTCTACCTAAGGTACATAAATCTGTAAATAAGCCCCCGGGGCGCCCTATTGTAGCTTCCAATGAAAGTTTGCTGGAACCTATATCACAGTATGTAGATCGCATTTTAAGACCTTTGGTTGAACATCTCCCCTCATATCTAAAAGAAACTGGTGATTTCTTGATACAATTATCTGAAATTAATATAGAAAGGGAAGAACCCAATACTATATTTGAACAACTATGGATGTGGTCTCATAATACACTAACATTCCTCATAGGCAAGGTTTAGTGGTGATGAAACATTTCTTAAATCAAAGAACTGAGAAATCCCCTCCTTTTGAATTTATCATTGATATGATCACTTTACTTAAAAAAAAAAAAAAAAATGTTTAAAATCCTTTTTGAGGATAAATACTATTTACAGAAGCAGGGTGCAGCCATGGGTTCCAAATTTTCTCCGGATTATGCTTGCCTATTTACATCTGGAATAATAACCCTTTTTTAGATAATATTGTTATGTGGATGATGTATTTTTAGGGTCTCAAGACAGCTGTTCGATGAATTTGTTGCGTTTTTGAATAATATAGTGGATTCTGTTAAGTTCAATGTGGAAGTTGATTCCCATTCTGTCTAGAGATGCAATTCGCATTTTTTTCCATTTTTTTTTGCCAATTTTTTCACCATTGCATTAATTAAATAGTAAAAATTTGCTTTTTACTATTTTGTCTTGCTTTTCAGAAAAAAAAAAAAAAATCCAAAAATACTATTTAAAATTATTTATTTAAAACTGAAAATGTATTCAACATTCCAGCAGATATTATACAAACAAAGCACAATATAACTTAACATAAATTAATATATAATAAATATATTTTTATTTGGCCATCTTTAAAGCCCCCCCTTCTTGAATAGCCTATGTTAGGCCTATAACTGACTGCTGAAAGAATGTAACTGTATGCCTACAACAACAAAAAAGTGCATTGAAAAGTGCAAAAACGTGGATGAACCCACAACAAATGATAACTGTCCTAGACATAAGCCTACTTAGCCTAATTCTTCAGGAAAAGAGGCAGGTTCTTCTTTATGAAAAGTAGCTTCTCTGCTTTCTCACATGAAAGTCGGTTCCTCTTCTCATCGATGACATGAGATGCAGCACTAAACAGTCTCTCGCTGTCTGTGCTTGTGCATGGACCTGGGATCAGAAGAGTTACAATTTTAAATATTGCAGTTTTCTGACAGTTGCGCATTTCAAAACAAACAATGTCTCAGAGATAATGAAATGGTTGAAAACTGGTGTACGCCTACTATTTTACTACACTGAAAAAGTACAAAATACATAATATAAAATATAGGTAACACTTTAAAATAAGGTTCCATTTGTTAACATTATTGCATTAACAAGCATTAACTAACATTAACTAACAATGAGCAATACATTTGTTACGGTATTTAATAATCTTTGTTAATGTAAGTTAATAAAAATACAATTGTTCATTGTTAGTATAAGCGCATTAACTAATGATAACAAATACCACTTTTGATTTTAATACTGTATTAGTAAATGTTAACATTAAGATTAATAAATGCTTTTAATAAGTGTTTTTCATTGTTAGTTCATGTTAACTAATAGCCTAGTTAATGTTAACAATATAAACTACTTATAAAGTGTTACCAAAATATAAATAAAATCTTAAATTAATTTTTCCATACAAGAAGCCTACCTCCGTGCCATCTGTGCCAGGTTCTGGAAATCGGCCTTGATTAGTCCTCCACAATTTGAGAGGGTTATTGCTCCTGGGGGTGGGGACTTCTGAGAGATAACCATCTAACTGTTGAGCGGTTGAGCTTGTCTTCTGTCTTGCAAATGGGTTATTCTCTTGGAGGATCTCATAGAACATGTCAGACAGCGAGACAGCGCGGCTCACCTGCAGTACGAGCCCGTTTTCTCTCTGCGCTGTTTTCATCTCCTGCGCTGTGCATCACCTGACCATCTCCATTACTTAGCGGCTTTCCCAAATCCAATTCGGCCTGGATCTTTTCTTGTTTCCGCAGCTTTTTCCCCAAATCCAAGTAATGATCTTTATATCATGGATCAAGTACAGTCGCGATGCAGTACAGGGGTTGTGAGTCCGCCTGACTAAATCGTGTGCTGACAGCCTCTAAGAGCGCACTTTTAGTTGTTTTCACTCCGTGGGTCTGTTTCAGCCTCTTTTTTAAAAGACGCTTTAGTGCTGCAAGTAAGGGGTTAAAGTCTGCCACAGATGCATCAGATGAGCTTATCTCTTTTGTTATCTGCTCAAAGGGGGCGAGAAGAGAGAGAACGCTCTCGATAAACACCCACTGGTATGCGGTTAATGTTGCGGGCAGATCATGATCTGCTATGTATGTAGCCAGGACTTGCTTTTTTGTGCAAAAAGGCTTTCCAGCATATAATATGTACTGTTCCACCTTGTGCTCACATCTTGTTGGAAACGTTTTGATTTTGAAGCAGGGTTGCCAGTTGAATTGTGTGTGCCATACACCGTATGCCTTTCAGATCGCTATCTTCCATGGCTTTAGCCATATTTCTTGCGTTGTCACTGACTACCGCATGCACTTTAGATCAGTCGATACGCCAAGTGCCAAACATGTTGGCGAACGCCTCGGATATGGCTGCAGCTGTATGGGAACCCCTAAACTCTTGTGAGTGCAGCACAATATTTTGTTGCTTGAAATCTGTGTTGATCCACGGCGCAGTTAAACTCAGCACACTGCTGGTGCTTACATCCGAGCTCCATATATCATCGTGAAGCTGAGGGCTGCAATATCTGTAGCCAAGAGCTCATGGATGCGAGTTGAAACGACGTAATACATCTCAGGTAAACACACGTCTGAGAAATGCTGTCTACTAGGCATGGTGTAACGGGGCTCAATATGGTCTATAAGCCTGCGAAATCCAACATCCTCTACGACCGAGAATGGTTGATCATTCCATTAGCCTTTTAGTAATGCCCTTATCTTTGGCACTGTCATTGGCAAACTATTTTGCCTTTTCTAAGAAGTCAGCCGCAGATGTCCTGGGACTGGGAGGAGCTACTTTCCTTTTTGCTGCTGCCGCTGCGTCTTTCGTACTCTGCATGCTGTTCGGGGTGTCTTGATTTTAAGTGATAAATTAAACTTGTAGTGCTTTAAGTTTTTGCAGATACACCCCCTCTAGACAAATTCAGCAGAATAGTGTCAGCAAACGGCCGTTTTTGCCTCTTTCTCAGACACTTTAAAATGCTTCCACACCGCCGACATGTTTGCTGCATTTATAAAGAACACGCCTCTCACTCTACGCTGGTTACTATTTGATCGCGTCATCAAAAACATCATTGTTCCGCAAAATTTATTCTTTTTCCGGTTGCCGAACATTCGGTGCATCCCTAATTCTGTCGTTTTCCTTGATACTACAGTTATATTTGAATCCGGTACGTTATTGACCTCTTTATATTCCAAACCAACATACAAAAATAGTATTCTCCATGCACCAAGCGCTTATCTAAAAAAAGGGCTACCCTATACCCAATTTCTTCGACTGAAGTGTATTGTAGAATCAGATTTTGAACAACAATTGTTGATAATGTATAAGCATTTTATTCTTAGGGGTTATCCGAAAAAATGGCTCGATATGGCTTTGGAGAAAGTAGAGAATCATCCCATATATCGGATAAACAAAAGAAGTCCCACTCTGTAGTTTGTACCACTACTTTTTCTGCACACAGTCAAGCGATCAAGAATGTAATTAAAAAACATTGGTATATACTTAAGTGTGATCCAGTGGGCGAGAGTCTTTTTCGGATCCGCCTCTTTTTTCACATTATAGAGCGTGAAACATTAGAGACTATTTGGTCAAATCCGACACCTTCATGAAGACTAGTCCTGATGGACGTATAAACAAAGACTATGGTTTCTTTCCCTGTCTTAAAGGGATGGTTCGGAGTAAAATCAACCTAGGGTCCTTTGCACCGTGACTTCGAGCCAAACACGGCTCCCCCCCCCCCAGAAGCCTTTTTTCTCTTGGTTGAACATTATTAAAGTTAGAGCTTATTTAGAGATATCAGCCGGATGGTTTACTGCAGGCGCTAATGGAACCAATGTTGTATATCATAAATTACCCCACTAATAATGCCCAGAATGGTACCAAACTTCTACAGTAGTACAAATAGGTTCTGTACTCATAAAACAAGGCATTGGAAAGTTTGTAAGTACATCAGGAGTTTATTTAAATAACACTTGCCTGATAGCTAATGCTACCTCTAACCCGGACGTCGAGGTCACTTCCATGATTTGGGAAAAGCCCGTAAAAGTCCTGGCAGAAAGCGATGCATAAGGATGTAGTGTAACGACGAATTATTATTTTTTCGGAAGTTTTGACAACTTAGTGTTACATAACAATTGTTGCAAACTTTTCACAAATCTCGGAAGTGATCTCGATGTCCAGGTTAGCAGTAGCATGAGCTGTCAGGCAAGTGTAATTTAAATAAACTCCTGATGTATTAACAAACTTTCCAATGCCTCGTTTTATGAGTACAGAACCTATTTGTACTACTGTAGAAGTTTGGTACCATTCTAGGCATTATTAGTGAGGTAATCTACGAGATACAACATTGGTTCCATTAGTTTAAGTGAATTATTTTGTTATATTTGGTCCTTTAATTTGGCGCCACTTAAGTTCCTTTTCCCTATAATTATTTGTATGTTATTTTTCCTTCTGTGTGTTTTCATTTACATTGTACATAGCTCACTCACTGTATCTAGTGGCTTCAGCTTTTTGTAATAAATTATCATGTTTCCATCTCCTAGACCTTTAAAGATTGTAACACGTACCGTACATTTAAGATTAAACAATTTGTTACATGCACTTCTACCAATGTGATTTACCTATTATCTTGTCCATGTGACAAACAATACGTAGGTACGACAAATAGACAAATTAAGACACGTATCAGTGAATATATGAGCACTATCAGAAGGAAAGACCAAAAATCTCCAGTTGCGCGTCATTTTACTGAGATGTCCCATTCGATCTCGGAATTAAATTTCGTTATTATAGAGCATATAACAGTCGCGTAGGGGTGGTCATTTGAAGCGGAGTTTTTTGCAGAGGGAATTTAAATGGATTTTTGACCTAAAATGTCTATATCCTATAAATGTTGTTTCATTATGCATTGCAGTGTCTAATCGTGTGATGTGTAGGGATGATGAGAATACTCTTTTGTGTTATTCAATAAAGGGAATGAGTATATTTATGTTCATATTGATAGTCAGATTTTTTTTTATGTTAATACATTTTTTTATTATTATTTTTTTAATAGAGGATTGTTGTGATATGTATATATAATTATGTAAATATTTGTATATGGGATCAAATCAGATTCTGGTATGTTACATGGATTACGGTAATACGTGTTTAGGTGTACGCTTGGTAACACATGACACTGATGAACGGTTGAACCCAAACACGTTTTGCACTTTATTTGTGGCCTCTGGACAATAAAATCCCCTGGGATTTTTGGCCTATATTCGTGTGAGGATCTCTTTATTCTTATTTATATACAATATAAATCAAGCATAAATTCAGTGTATGCATGCAAATATTTCTTTCTCTTGTGTTTGTGTATGTGTGTGTGTGTGTATATATATATATATATATATATATATATATATATATATATATATATATATATACAGACATATTAATTTTTTTAAAGACTACAGCTAGATTAGAGCACTAGCCTTAGCTCTACATTATGTACCATTATTAATATTGGTAATCAATGTTAACATCAATACATAATCTTACATTAGAAACTAACAAGATTTCGTGTATATTACATATTAACACTAAACCTGAGCACATAATGTGTTAATTAGTAGTTAAATACCTATATAGCAAGCTGGTTCATGTCATCTTTCACATGCGGCAACAACACACTGACTGAAAATATCTAGCATCCAGCGAAAATACTCCACAACTGTCCTTCATTTAAACTCACACGGTCGTTAAAGCATCTTGGATTAAAATTAACAAATAGTATACAGGTCTTTAAACTTTCAGCGCTCGTGTCCCTCTTCTGCGCATCCTCCTCAAACCTATTTGTTCTTTTGGATTTACATGGCAAACTAGAAACCTTTTTAGTGTATTACTGCCACCTATTGGATGTTTACATGCACTGATTTTTGTAATTAAATAGATTCTGAAAGCTCTGTTTATATGAACCATAAACTTTGCAATTCAAAGCGCATATTAGTTTACATGTGTATTACGTGCAGTCTGAATCCAAACAAAGATTAAGCGCATGCGCAGTGCGTCAGTCAGAGCCGGAGAAAGACAGAGAAAAAAACTGACGTCACAAGAGATTTTCTCTTCTAGGGCCGTATACTCACCAATGAGGTCCGGACCTCGACATTTTTGTGTATATAATAGTAGTATATAATAAAGGCCGTGAAATAATTGCCAGATCTTAACTCTACTTTGGTTCTGCAAGGATATTGAACGACGCCAGGATAACCGTCCTTCTCATCTGAGCTCCGCAGTCTAACAGCGCTCGTCACTGTCAACAGGGTTGAGATGACCAATCAAATCAAAGTAGGCGGGGCTTATTGTTCACAGAAGCTGCTGAGAATTCTAGACTGAGTGACAACGGTTATAAAGTACGAGATAAGATGCAAGTAGATAAACTAAACATTAATATTTGACTACTGTTTTATGATAGAAATGTTAAAGGACCAACAAAAATAATCATGTGTGCAAACTAATAAACTTGTCTAATTTCGCAATTTTGAATTGGGAAATAACCACCCACTTTTTTTTTCTTTTTTTTTTGCATGATTCATGTAACGTTAGCCTAATGTAATTCGTAACTGTCAATGTGACAAGACAAGAAACATTAACGAAGCCCTTTTCATCATATTAGGCATAAGATTAATAATGAATGTGCACATATTGTGTGTACCTACCTTGTAGCTCTCAGTAAATGCACATAATGATTCATGAAACAAATAGCTATCAGCTTTGTTTACCTTCTTCACTGACAGAAGAAAAGACAGTATCAATCAAAGCTCAGCATTGGGAAGGGAAGAGCTACAAGGCAAAATAAGGAGACTGGGAGAAAAAGAAAGAGAGAGGATGATGAAGAAGAGATGAAGAGCAGGTACTGACAAATAACTTATTCTACTGACATGTATTACATTTTATACAATTGTTTGGCTTTCCAATATCTTAGAATGCACATATAGATCTGTGAAACTTTAGCAAGCTCAGATTTGAGACCCTGCCCTCTTGAAAGGTTTGATTTTTCATTCAGATCGAGAAGTGGATCGAATTAGGACAGTTTTAGAACATTTATTATACAGAGTCTATGGATGACAATTTGTCATAACATTATTTCACAAACCTCAATTATCTATCAATTAGTATTGATAGTTTGACAAAAATAAACAGGGCCATCATGTTTAACTGAGCTGCTGAAAACGTCTCCAAAAGTTCCCTGTTTTCAGCTCATTCATTATGGTCATGTCTGAGATCTTCTGTAAATTGACACATTAAGCTCATTTTATTGGTGTGAACAGGCTGAAACAAACTACAGCAAAAAAAATCACTTCAGTTTGTCTTTGCTCTTTCTCTTCCATCTGGTCTGAAATAAACATGAATGGGATAGTTTACCCAAAAATTAAAATTAGCCCATGATTTACTCACACTCAAGCCATCCTTGGCAGTAATGTGCGGTGAAATCTTGTCATGGGTAGGCTGTGACCTATCAATGTGGCATATGTTCATATTCATTCAGTTAATGAAGCAACCCAAGTTCATATCAGGAATCATCACATCGCTGCCTGCATACAGCAAAGTCATATGTGAGGCTAATGCACAATCAAATCTAATAATCAAATTAATGGACACATCTATCTTATGATAGATATATATTATACAACAAACAAATGTTTTGTGCGGGACACAGTAAGAGAGGGAGGCGGCGCGGTGTCAGCGAACCGACAAGCAGCCTAGTCACTATTGTGTAGTTTGTATTAATGCCATGGTTCAAAAAATAATGTAAAGGTTAAATAATAATTCACTTAGACTTTATAAGAAGCAATTGCGACTTTATTTCACACAATTCTGACTTTATATCTTGCAATTCTGACTTTATAACATGCAATTGCGACTTTATTTCACGCAATTCTGACTTTATATCTCGCAATTCTGACTTTATAACACGCAATTGCGACTTTATTTCACGCAATTCTGAGAAATAATGACAGAATTGCGAGATGTAAACTCGCAATTGTGAGATAAAAAGTCGCAATTATCTTTTAAAATGTTTTATTCTGTGGCGGAAACAAGCTTCCATACCTCCTGGCCTCTTCCTCCCATCCATCCTCCCTGACGCATAGCTACCGGGCCGGCCCAGCTATCGGTAGGCGCCGGCGGTGCCGCGGTAGTTACCTGAGAAAACGTTTTGGAAAACACGGGCTATGGACCCAACCAACTCTATAGGAGGGGAGGGGAGAACTCCCTCACATGGTACAACCTATGCAGAGGCTGCGCGCTGCGGTGTCAGAATGCGGAACGTGTGTAGCCTAATGTAACTAACGTGACAAATGTGAAAAAACAAAAATCCTCGACCGGCCCAAAAGTGAAGCGGCCCACCGGGAATTCTCCCGATTACCCACCCCGGGCCTGTTGACAGCCAACGCTAGGCGCCGCTAGATCGGGAAGTGCGGATTGAGTGAGAGCGAGTGGATCACGTGACATGAAGCAAGCTCGGTCTCTGCCTCAATGTTGATAATTCAAGACAGCATGAGAACTGACTGCGCATGCGCAAACCTACGTAAACTACGTTCTATGGACCAAAGAGGCACTGCTAACCTCTGCCTCAATGGCCATGGCCTTGAATTTCCTGCATGAAACAATGGTTTTAGGAGCAAACAATGACAAAATGAGTATATTATATGTGTATTCCTGAAAATTTTTGTTACAAAAATTAATATTTGGAATAAAATAAATGCAATTAATAATGTGGTGAATTAATAAAGTTCTTGGAATTAATAAATGTAATGTCAACATTTCCTTTGGTGAGGCACTGCCTACCCTGCCTACCCTGACCGCACGTCCCTGATCCTAGGTGTATATGACATTCTTCTTACAGACTCAGACAATATGAGTTATATAAAAAATGACTAAGCTTTAAAAGGGCAGTGAATGGCCTTTTATGTTTTGAAGTCCATAAAAGTGAATCTATCCATCATAAAAGTAATCCACATAGCTCCGAGCAGGGGCGCAACTACCCAGTGTCAGAGGGGTATGCAGCAACAATTTTGGCGCCCTGTATGTCTGACAGCACAGCTAACATGAACAGCTAATGGTAAAACAAAATCTATAATGATTCCATGCATGGAAAACCAGACTTATTGCATAAGTTATGTTTTCCAGCTTCTAGTCATTTATTGTGCATGCTACCTTATATTTACCAGTTGTTATTGTTGTTGAGATATGTCATGCATGGGATTGGTACCATAGGGTTAAACCAAAATCTAAATGTAGCCATCAGCAACATTAGTTTTCATTAAGTTAGGAAACACTAGCCAGTCTGTTAACATTCATATTTGCAGGCCTCCAAGTTTGGGAGCAAATCTTTGCATGATTCCATGGTAAACCAGAGATATTGCATTAGTTGTTTTCCAGATTCTTGTCATTTATTGTACATGCTACCTTATATTTTCCAGTTTTCAGCTCAGCAACCTTGGTTTTGCATATTCTAAGCTAGCCATAATTTAAAGGTGAACTAAGTAACTTTTTTACCTTAACTGAACAGCTTCGGAGTCATTGGAATGGTTATATTGATTATTTCGGGTTGAATGGTGGTCGTTTCGCACCCCCCTGGTGCCCGTGAGCGGAAAATCCGCACTTGCAACTTTGAGCCGGTGGGCCGCCGCGTCAGGAAGTCTCGCGTGATATCAGGTCTCGCGATGTAAACAATTGCTTTACGGCCACAAGAAATCTGCTAAAATGCTGTCATTATTGCGCTCCCTCACGCTGTTCGAACCCGAATAAAGAAGACGTTTTAAAGAATGTCCCATCTGCTTTGATGTCGTTGATCTACTAGCCTCTGGTGTCTGAGAATCACCAATGAGTTTTTACAACAGTGTTGTCAAATATCTATTCCGAAGCTGTGGGGGGAGCTCTAGAGAGAAACCTGCGAGCAAAAAGCGAGAATACAGCGAAGAAATCCCGAAACTACTGAGCCCTGCTTTAACCCCCCATTTTGCTGCTACATTCCCAGTGTTAGCAAACGCTAGCTCGTCTGTTAACATGAATATTTGCAAGCCTCCAAGCACACACAGACGTCACACTTTAAATCCTACCTGTTGCCTTTCACCATCCACTTATTTAGCTGCTGTCGCATCCCTTGACATGCCATCTCCTTTTCCCTCTTTCTTTTTCTATTTTTAGAGCCTGACAGCTTTTTTGCTTTATCCATCTTTTTCTACGTCAACTCACTACTTGTACCTGCTTGCTCAGCGGTCACGGCGCCCCTGCCCGCTCGCGATATTACCGCCCCTCTTTTCTATGTCACAATTCTATAATGGAATCTTACGAGGGCGCCGGCGCCTACTCCAGCCTGTTAGTCTTTTAAAATGTTATATAACATTGAGGAAATGCAGAAATGATTTAGAAACGCACAACAGCAGCTAGGCTACATAGAAAATACAAAAAAACAAGTAATAAAAACTCAGTGAGTGTTTTAGCGCAATTTTCTGACGTCATGGGATCACAACACTAAGAGATAGTAAATCTTTTTATGTTTTTTTTTTTTTTTTTTTTGTGCGTTCCCGAGATTAGACCTCCCTTAACATAATGCCGAAAACCCGAAGTCTCTAGGTGGTCTGGTTGAGGAGGAGATAGAAGTGCAAGATTGGTGCGCACAGACAGAACAGAAATCATGAGTTAACAATCGCAATTTTGTCCGTTGGAAAATTGCGCTAAAAAGTTATATATATATATATATATATATATATATATATCTTTTTTTTTTTTTTTCACCATCGCTTTGGCACCCCATGGTGCTGCGCCGCTATGTGCAGCATATAGCGCACACCCACTTTTTGCACAACTGGCTCCAGAGGGTTAATAAAGTCTTCTGAAGCGAAACGATGAGCTTGTGTAAGAAAATATTAATATTTAACATGTTAGAAAGTACAATTTTGTATAATTATTATAATATAAATAATAAACAGCAAAAGATTTGAAATTTTGCATCTGAAATGTTTTCACCCCAAACTGCTTTATTTTGGTACGAGATATATAAGGGCACTCCCCCTATATTTTTATTGCGTCAGATGTATTTCTTGCGTCACTTTACTCACAGCTGATTGGTCCAGTTTTGTTTTGCGATCTCTAACCCAGAATAAAAGCAGTGTAGCGTAAGTTACCATGGCATTGAACACCGCTAAAAAACAATCCACCTTCTTGAGCTCAAAAAACGTCTCTGTTACGTAAATATGATCAAAAATGGCTGTAAAAAATAAATCATTCATTCAAAAAATGTGATCTTTCGTTCAAAAAATTGGCAAAATTCTAACCTTTCATTGAAGTAAAAGAATTCAAATTAGGGGGGAAATCACATTATGAAATAAATGTTTTTCTCCAAAACACGTTGGCCACAATTATTAATACCCTTTTAGTAAATACCTTTTTGCAATCTCCTTTTGCCAAGATAACAGCTCTGAGTCTTCTCCTATAATGCCTGATGAGTTTGGAAAACACCTGACAAGAGATCAGCGATCATTCCTCCATACAGAATCTCTCCAGATCCTTCAGATTCACAAGTTCATGTTGGTGCTTCTTCTCTTCAGTTCACTCCACTCATCAGGTCATGGCAGAAGCTTCATTTTGTGCTCCGAAACACATTTTTGTGTTGATTTTGATGTTTGTTTTGGATCGTTGTCCTGATGGAAGATCCAACTACGGCCCATTATAAGATTTCTAGCAGAAGCCGTCAGGTTTGGATTTTTTTATCTGTTGATATTTGATAGAATCCACAATGCCATGTATCTGAATAAGAAGTCCAGGACCTCCAGCAGAAAAATAGGCCCACAACATTAAAGCATTGATAAAGCTTCTGTTTTAAGGGTTTTACAGACCACCCAACAAAATAAAAGCCCGGGGCCTGATAAAGTCAGTGGGAGAGTTTTGAAGAGCTGTGCTTACCAGCTCTGTGATATTAGTCATTTCATTTTTCAGACCTCATTGAAATTACAGAGAGTACCCTCAGTGTGGAAAAAATCCATTATTGTACCGATTCCTAAAAAGACCAATGCCAAACAAATGAACGATTTTAGACCAATTTCTTTAACATCATTATTAATGAAGTGTTTTGAGAGAATTATTAAATTTTGGCTTGTAGAGCATACTAGTCAGCTGATGGATCCGCTACAATTTGCCTATAGGAGAAATAGGAGTGTGGAGGATGCCACTCTGACACTCTTAAATTACATATATAAACATGTGGATATCAGTAAGCATCATGCTCGTTTATTATTTATAGATTTTTCTTCAGCGTTTAACACTATTCAACCAATTCTTTTAGCTGAATGTTTGCTTTCTGAATTTGATGTTCCTAAGGGTTTGGTGGCCTGGATTTTAGATTTTCTGACTAGAAGATCTCAAATAGTACGGGTGAATGGAGAACATTCACGGGAACTGTATTCTTCAGTGGGCTGTCCCCAAGGCTGTATTCTTTCACCTTTATTATTTATTTTATATACAGATAGGTGCAGAAGTCAATATCCAGACAGACATATTATTAAATATGCTGATGATACAGTGGTGTTAAGTCTGTTAAAGCAAGGTGACACAGAGCATGGGCCCATTTTGAAATATTTTTTGGATTGGTGTGAGAGTTTACAAATTTACAAATTAACGTCTCCAAAACTAAAGATATGAATATAGAATTTTATAATTCTGTCGGAACTCCATCTAAAGTAGTTATTGCGGGTAAAGAAGTTGAGAAGGTCAGTTCAAGTATTTGGGTACATTAATTGATGATAAGCTTAGGTGGGTGGAAAACACAAATCTTATTATATCGAAAGCACAAAAACGGTTATATTTATTGAGGAAGCTTAAGTCTTTTGAAGTGGATAAATCTATATTGATAATGTTTTATAGATCTTTTATTGAAACTGTTTTGACATTTGCTATGATTTGTTGGTTTTATGGATTAAATGTTAAAAGTAGATCCCAGCTTCAGCGCATTATTAATTTAGGGTCAAAGATTACAGGATCTGTACAGCTGGGTTTGTCTGCTCTGTGTGAGAGAAATGTTCTTAGGAAATCCTTGACTATCCTAGAGGATACATCTCACATTTTGTTTTTAGAATTTGAACTGCTTCTAGGGCTGGGACGGTATGGATTTTTTCTTACCGCGGTTGAAAAGCAAGAAATTCCCGCGGTATTGCGGTAAACCGCTTTAAACCTCAACCCCCCTTCCCACCCTCCCCCAGTTTTTTTTTCTGCGACGTTGCGGCTGGAACAACAAACAAAGTGTGGCAATGATAATCTCAGGTAGTGTTTATGTGCTTTATTTAATGTTAAAAGCATACAATGTGACTTTGAATATCGTTTAGTGCTCCAGCTTTGTAGCTGTAAAAGCAACAATGGATAATTCACCTCAGATCTTGAAATTAAACAAATGGAAACAAGAACGTTCAAACTAGTGCATTCTGACAAATATTGTTTTAGTAACTCAGTAGTCTTTGTATTTTTAATAATGTTTAAATGGTGTAATATTTGTGAATTTGATTATGTAGCCTAGCCCAGGGGCGATTCTAGGATTTTCGTTTTAGGGGGGCTCAGCCCCCAATGAGGGTATGATTTAAAAAAAAAAAAAAAAGTTAGTTTATGGTCTAATGCTCATTATTAACTAGTTTCATTAATTCATCCAGCAATATGCATATGGCACAGTTTTATAATCACTGAGGAACCAAATGTGAGGTATTTAGGGGGGTTCGGGGGCATGCTCCCCCGAGAAAATTTTGATTTCTCTGATCTACATATGTGCATTTTAAGATGTTTTGAAGGCCAAAGAAATTGGATAACAATAGCTTTAAAACCATGTGCGGGCAGCTGTTTATTTTCTCACCTCATCAGCATCACACTCTTTTTCTCTTTGTTTTTATCTTGCTCTGTCTCTTCCCCTCCTAAAGCTGCTTTGACTAATATAGGCTTTTCATTTTTGTCTGTCAGTGAAGAAAGTAAACATAGGGTCAACTGATAGGTTGATTTATGAATCATTTTTTCAGACAAAGCTACCAGGAAAGCTAGGTAACTAAGTTTATTAAATTCATTCACAATATGTACACATTCATTATTGATCTAGGCCTAATACATGGCCGTAGACAGGGCTTTATAATCAAAGAGGTCATAAACTTGAGGCTGTTATGGGGTTAAACATTTTTATTTCTGATATGTGCATTTCAAGACGTTTGAAGGCCAAAAAAGGATAAGAAACAGATTTAAAACCTGCTCTCTCCTCATCTCCATCACTCTGTCTTTTTCTCTCAGTCTCCTGATCTTGCCCTGTCTCTTCCCTTCCTAAAAGCTGAACTTTTTTAATTTACTGAAGGCTATAAATTGTATTATATTAATTCTCAACATGTACACATGCATTATTAATCTTGTGCCTATGAAAACGGCTTTGTTAATGTTTCTTGTCCCCTCACAATGACATAATTACACGTTATATAGGCCTATTTTCAGCTCAAAATGGCGAAATTAGACAAAAGTTTATTAGTTTTCTAATTATTTTTGTCATTCGTTTAACATTTATGACCTAAAAAACTGTCAAATATAAAATGTTTAGTTTAGCTACTTACATCTTCTTAACTCGCACTTGACCGTAAACTGAAGCGTCAGTCGTGCTGCTAAAATTCGCGCACAGCAGTTTCTGCGAACACGCATTTGTGTAGCCTACACTTAATCACAAATGTTTAGGGGGGCTAGGCAGAAGTTCAAAAAGGGCCTAGTGACGCCTTGGTTCTCACTCTGCGTGTGTTTCGCGCTGGATGACGGCCGTGCTGAGCGGTGCAGGTACAGAGGAGAAGTAGAAGAAGAGAGGATGACACCATTTGCTAAGCGGGGATGTTTTCATTTTCATCCTTACACATACATTTTAAACCACAAACTACGGAGTATGTTTTGGACATTATTTAACATTGTCAAAGACGAATTTTTTTTTTTATAATAACATTTCTTACTCCAAGTTTTAGGGGTGCTGAGCTCCTTTTTAGGGGTGCTGAAGCACCCCTAAAAAGGGGCTAGCCTCGCCCATGGCCTAGCCTACTTATCCATTTTCTTGCAAGTGCCGTCAAGATTACTCTCTGGTGCTGTGAGTGTGCACTTACCGCGACTCCGCGAGGGTTGACAAATGCGGTCTTCACGTGAGAGAATTATGTTAAATAAGCACGTGCAATTAAAAGCTGAGGTCCTGCTTTTACTTTTTTTATTTACGGTGCGGCTTGGACGCGGCGTCCGTCGAAAATAGACTAGGCGCCTATCTTTAGCGCTGGGCGCGGAGAGACGCTTCTGAAACGCGCCGCGTCGTGGCTATTGCAAACACAAGCATTGACTAGAGTGGGCGCGATCAGCTCCGGTAGCCGCGTCGCAGCCGTAACGCGCCACAGAGTGTAAATAAGGGCTTATAGTCAATAGCCTACGAATGGAATGTTATTATGTGTCATGGAACAACTTGCGAACTTTAGAAAGGTCGGATTTGCTCCATCTTTTGATAAGTTTTGTTTAGAAAACCTTGAATCCATGCAAGACACAATGTTATTAGACACAATCCATGTCATTAGAATCAATGAATCCATGTCATTAGACACAACGTGAACACATGTGAAGGCCAGTGTTTATTTTTTTCTTTTTTTTTTCTTTTTTTTTGCGGTTATGACGGTGACGAGCTCAGACCCGCGGTAGGCGTCACGTGACCGCGGTATTGCGGTAATGCGGTAACCGTCCCAGCCCTAACTGCTTCCCTCAGGAAAGCGATATAGAGTGCCTAAGTGGAGGACCGTTAAAGCTTCTAGGTCTTTTGTTTCAAATGCAATTATGAGTGTAAATACTTATTTGAAACAAAGATAAAGGTACTATGAATTTTAAATAGAAGTTATATGAAGAATCATTATAAATGCCCGGGGTTTGTGATGTTTTCATAAATGTTTGTGATGTTTTTTTTCTTTTCTTTTTTTTTCTTTTTTTCTGTTTTATAAAATTTTGTATGTATGTGAGGTTTGAAGCTACTTAAATTGCCCTGTAAAGGGACAAATAAAGATTTTACTACTACTACTACTACTAAAGATCCAGTGGTATATTAAATTGTACACATGTGGTACTTTTTATCCTTGTGTGCACCAAACCCATCTAGCGTGTTTGCTGCCAAAAAGCTCTTTTTTTAGTTTCATCTGACCACAGAACTCTGTGTTGTTTGAAGTTCCAGTCCTGTCTGACAACTGAATATGCTGGAGTTTGTTTTTGGATGAGCGAGGAGCATTTTTCTTGAAACCCTCCCAAACAGCATGTGGGGATGTAGGGGTTGTTTGATTTTATTTTTTTTTTATAGGCTCTCTGACCCCAAGACTCAACTAATCTCTGCAATTCTCCATCTTTGATCCTTGGAGAGTCTTTGGCCACTCAAACCATCCTCCTCACCGTGCATTAAGATAATATAGACACACGTCCTCTTCCTGGCAGATTTGTAACATTTTTACTTGATTATAACTTCTTAATTATTGCCCTGATGGTCAAAATGGGTATTTTCAATTATTTAGCTATTTTCTTACAGCCACTTCCTATTTTGTGATGCTCAACAATCTTTTGCTGCAAATCAGAACTGTATTATTTGGTTTTACACATTGTGATGGATGATTAAGGGAATTTGGCCTTTGTGCTTCCTCATATTTAAAATCCTGTGAAACAAGAAGTCACGGCTGGACAATTTCATGTTCCTAGTCACCCTGGTGTGCTAAATAAAGGAAAATATGAATGGGAATATACTTCAGAGATATTGTATTCATAAAACATTCTAGGGGTATGAATAATTGTGGCCAATGTGTTTTGGAGAAAAACATTTATTTCATAATGTGATTTCCCCCCCAATTTGAATTCTTTTACTTCAATGAAAGGTTAGATTTTTGCTAATTTTTTGAATGAAAGATTTATTTTTTACAGCCATTTTTGATCATATTTACCGGGGGTATGAATACTTTCCGTACCCACTGTATGTAACCCTCATTCCCTGAAGGAGGGGACGGAGAGCTGAGTCACCTTCGAGTGTAAACTAAACAAGATAATGGAGATTGGCGCACATTTGCTTTTCACTGAGGATCCGAGATAGTGACTTGGATGAATGAGTGAAGTGAATGAGTGAGAGTAAAAATTAAACGAGCGTAAATCCGTCTGTGTGTGCATCTCTCAGAAATCAGAGCTTGGCAAGAGTAATATAGACTCAAATAGGCTACTTCATCATATACATGTTTTACAATATGATATTGTATATTATTGTATGTATATTTAAATGATTTAAGCTTTGTTCAATATATACTCAAATGAATGGAATAAGCAGCACAATCACAAATCAAACAGCGCTTTAATTGCCGTCTCTGCAGCTAAAACACGGAATGGAGTTTAATTTATTAGGGCATTCCTCAAGTGGAATGGATTTGACTGACAGGTGACTGAAAAGTGAGCAGACATATGCGCTGAATTAGAGACGGTAAAAGTGAGTGGGTCCAATATCATTGGTCTTAAAAAGTGGGTGGATCTTGTCCCACCGATATACAATGGTTCCGACGGCCATGGGTCTACCTGAGCGGTCCCGAATTGTCTCAATATCACTGCCAGGGGATGGAGTTGCCACTCCCCGGAAGCGTAGGCTGTCGTGAGAGTTTGTCGGCTGCATGATTCAGCAGGCCTGGAATGTGAATGAAACGAAGCGACCTCAGATGCTTCTAACTCCATAGGAGGGGATGGTGGGTGAGTTGCGTAGACCACCTTGATGGTTGATGTACGCAATGTTCGCAGTGTTGTCTGTACGGAACAGTACGTGCTTGCCTCGTAGCTGTGTTTGAGGCAGCCCAGCGCAAGACGTACAGCTAAAAACTTGAGGCAGTTTATGTGCCAATGCAGTTTGGGGCCCATCCGCGGGATCCGCCACGCCCATCTCAGGACTCGGCTATAAATTATATAAGTGCATTTATGCCATATATTCCTACATTATTTGGTTATTTTTCACAGCTCTTATGATTGGTATCTTACAATATATGTAAACTAAGAAAAAAACAGGCATCGAACAATATATTAAATGTGCTCTAAGCGATGTCACACGTTAAAAAAAACAAAAAAACATTTTCACATACAGCAAACATCTCCTCACTATCCGCTAGCTACCTGTCTCCTGAACACACTATAAAAAAAAAACAGGGTCTCTGTAGACAGCCCAGGCTCCACAAACAGCAAGAAAAATAAACTGGCCCAGCCTGGACCACGAAACATAACAAACAGTGTTCCAGCCAATAACCGACAAGAATAATTTGGGGGTTGGGGGGTTAATGTGCGTGCACATGAAGGGGGGTGTGGGGAGTGGAGGAGAGAGAAGCATGAAGAGGGAAGTTAGCTAGTGGAGAGATGTCCTAGACAACGACTAACGTTAGAATTATATTCTCTTGAATTTTGATATAGCCGACACACAACCAAAGAGACGACGTTCCGATGAGCAAATAACAAAGAATAGGGAAAAGGAGATGGTGGAGAACTCGACAATCGACTACTATGGACTTCGACCGAAAACAGGAAATAAATACAGGTATGTGCAACAGGGTGCAAATTTTAAAAAGAGGATAACACGGTGTAGGCAACACCGTTTTTTGTCGTTGTTCTCTGTACTGACAGCACTCCAAATTTACAAAAAAATGAGCTCAATGTTAAAATTGACCGGAGTTCTCCTTTAACTAAGCCAAACAGCCAGTGATCCATATGCATTTAAACTAATTGAAATAATTATTGAACAATTATAATTCTTGGACAATAATAATTCTTGGACAAGTGGTCAGTTGGTGGAGACGGCAAGAGCGCGCTAGTAGTTTCTTCTGAAATACCCAGTTCTCCCGTTATTCAGTGTTCTATTTGACTCAAGGTAAGCCTATCTTCGATTCTCTGCTTATTTTTAATTTTTACCTTTTTAATTTAATTTTATTTAGACACGTTTCGACTTTAACAGCAGCGTGTGAAAATTATTGCAGTTTAATTGCACTTAAGTATTGCCTCCTAGCAGCTAGTTTCGATTTGGCCCATTTCGCTTTATTTGCTTAATTGCTGGGCCGAGACAGCTGTCCTCACTCAAGCAGTGAAAGCACCATATCTACTGTATGTAGCTTGCGCGCTGTCGTGGAAGCATCAGCGGAAGCGTTCAGCTCTCGTGTTCAGCCTCCTCGTGTGAAGACCGACTCAGGTAAAGACCATCGACTCTACCTGCGCGACTCCACTGAGCAAGGACACCAGAAAGGCACTTAAGTATCTCCTTCTCCCTTTCCTTTCCCACTTTTATCTTATTTTCCCCTTACTCAACATGTGCTTTCAATACATTCCTGTTATCTCTCTGCAACGGCCTTTCATCACGCGCAAAAGGCAGCGCAATACTGCTAATCTGCGTCCCATTCTCTCATCCTCACACACACCTCTCTCTCTTTCCGTGGGTCTATGGAATTGTCAGTCAGCAGTCAATAAAGCTGACTTTATTCCAGCCTTTGCATCTCATTCTACTCTTACTATCTTGGGCTTGACTGAGACCTGGATTCGTCCAGAAGACTCAGCAACCCCCGCTGCTCTCTCTAGCAATTTCTCTTTCTCTCACTCCCCTCGCCAGTCTGGGAGGGGTGGGGGTACAGGGCTTCTCATTTCTAACAATTGGAAATACTCAGCGCTCTCTTCTCTATTCAACAACAACTCATTTGAATATCATGCTATTCGTTTGAATATCATGCTATTACACTTACAACTCCCAACAAGATCCATATTGTAGTCATTTATTCTCATCTCTGGATGTGAATACCGCAACGGATACCTTATGCTCCACTCTAACCTCTTCTCTAGACAATATCTGCCCTCTCTCCTCCAGGCCAGCACATGTTACTCCCTCTAACCCCTGGTTATCTGAGGTTCTTCGTGAACACCGGACCGAACTCAGGGCAGCGGAGAGGAAATTGCGCAAATCAAAAGACACATCTGACCTGAGTATGTATAAATCTCTCCTCTCTTCCTTTTCTGTTGATGTTCATGCTGCAAAATCTTCCTACTTTCACAACAAGATCAACAACTCCTCCAACACACGATCACTCTTCAAGACATTCAACTCTCTCCTCTGTCCACCTCCACCACCACCCGCCTCCTCCTTAACTGCTGACGATTTTGCTAACTTCTTCACCAACAAAACAACATCTATCAGCAGTCAGTTCTCAGCTCCACACACACAGGAACCCAGACCGACCCCTTCCATAGCCAATAACCCTCTCTCCTCCTTCTCTCCGCTAACCGAGGAAGAAGTATCTAAACTTCTCTTCTCCAGTCATCCTACCACCTGCCCTCTAGACCCCATCCCCTCACACCTTCTACAAGCCATCTCTCCCACACTTCTACCAGCACTCAACACATCATCAACTCATCCCTCCATACTGGCACTTTCCCTTCTGCATTCAAGCAGGCTCGGGTAACTCCACTGCTTAAAAAAAACAACACTAAACACATCATTTGTAGAGAATTACAGACCTATCTCTCTCCTACCATTCATTGCGAAAACCAAGTAACATCCTTCTTGTCTCTGAACAACCTGCTGGATGTCAACCAATCTGGCTTCAAGAAAGGGCATTCAACTGAGACTGCATTACTGTCGGTCACAGAAGCCCTACGGATCGCAAAAGCTGCTTCCAAATCCTCAGTTCTCATTCTCCTGGATCTGCTGCCTTCGACACTGTGAATCATCAGATCCTTATGTCCACCCTCTCATCACTGGGCATCACAGGAACTTCCCTCCACTGGTTTGAGTCCTATCTCACAGGTAGGTCCTTCAGGGTCGCATGGAGAGGTGAGGTATCCAAAGCACATCAGCTGACCACAGGGGTTCCTCAGGGTTCAGTTATTGGACCCTTGCTCTTCTCCATCTACACCACGTCACTGGGACACATCATACAGGCATATGGTTTCTCCTACCACTGCTATGCTGATGACACACAGCTCTTCCTCTTATTTCAACCTGATCCCACAGTAGCTGCACGGATCTCAAGCTGTCTGGCGGACATCTCGACATGGATGAAGGAACATCTCCTGCAGCTCAACCTGGCAAAGACTGAGCTTCTCGTCCTCCCCGCCAATCCATCTCTACAACACGACTTCACTATCCAGCTAGAATCATCATCAATCACCCCATCAAGGTCGGTCAGAAATCTTGAAGTAATATTTGATGACCAGCTGACCTTAACAGATCACATTTCAAAGACAGCTCGATCATGCAGGTTTGCACTGCACAACATCAGGAAGATCAGGCCTTTCCTAACTGAGCATGCAACACAACTTCTCGTCCAGGCCTTGGTCATCTCTAGGCTTGACTACTGCAATGCTCTTCTGGCTGGACTTCCATCATGTGCAACTAAACCTCTACAAATGATTCAGAATGCTGCAGCTCGTCTTGTCTTCAATGAGCCCAAAAGTGCCCACGTCACTCCTCTGTTCATCTCTCTACACTGGCTACCACTCACCGCTTGCATTTTGCGTATGTGTGATGTGTGTATCATTTCAGACCCAAATACAAATAATGAAATTTACTTCTCATTTAAAAAGAAAACGACAGTTATACATTTAGAAACCCAAACATTTGCCCAGGTCTCCACATTTATATTTTACTAGTCAATTAATAGGCTATAATATATGGATATATTACATGAATCAAAAGTAATTATAATGAATATATATATATATATATATATATATATATATATATATATATAGCAGCAAAAGATGGACAATTTGCTCTCTAAAGTTTGTTTCACACAATAAACTGCTTTGATTTGGAGTGAGAGATACAGGGGGAGTGGCTTTATTGTATCACTGCACTGATTGGTCCAGTTTTGGTCTGCATTTCTAACCCAGAATAAAACCTGCTCCGGAGGACAGGTTAGCCGTGTAGCGTAAGTTACCATGATGATGAACACAACTAAAAACCAATCCACTTTCTTGTGCCTGAAAAAGTCAGAGTTTGCAAACTAATCTCGAACTTTACCTGTTAGCAACTGAAACCGGCTTTGTGCAACAGGCCACAGGACGTTTTTGTTGTTGTTGTTTTTATTTATTTTTATATAACACTTTCAAATGTACTACTGTATACCCAAAGCACTTTACAATCATATCAGGGGATCTCTCCTCATCCACCACCAGTGTGCAGCACCACTTGGATGATGCGACGGCAGGCACAGTACAGCGGCGCCAATGTGCTCACCACACACCAGCTATAGGTGGGGAGGAGAGAGTGATAGAGCCAGTTCAGTGGATGGGGATTATTAGGAGGCCATGATTGGCAAGGGCCAATGGGTGGAATGGTTACACCCCTACAGGTTACACCCCTACTCTTTACGAGAAGTGCCATGGGATTTTTTATTGACCACAAAGAGTCAAGACCTCGGTTTAACGTCTCATCTGAAGGACTGTGCTTGTTACAGTATAGTGTCCCCATCACTCTACTGGGGCGATAGGACCCACACAGACCACAGGTTGAGCGCCCCCTGCTGGCCTCACTCACAACTCTTCCAGCAGCAACCTGGTTTTCCCAGGAGTCTCATATCTAGGTACTAACCAGGCTCAGCCCTGCTTAGCTTCAGTGGGCAACCAGTCTTAGGCTATTGAATCTCAGTTTATTTTAATTATTGGATCTGTAGAAACATTTTACTCACAAAATCACACATTGTCATTGAAATGGTAATTTTATTTGTTGTACAGAGTTATTGTACAGATGTACGTTATTGTATATACATCTGTTTATGTAATAACAGGCTTTATGTAACTAAACAAACAAAATAAAAAAAAAAAAAAAAAAACTGATCAAATTCAGGGAATTGTTTCATATATTAACTAATAACTGATTGTTGTTGTTTTTCTACATGTCTTTCTGGTTTCTTTTAATTTTGGGATTTCTTTGTGCAAGTTTTCCATCAAAATAATTTTCTTTCTTGTTCTCCAACATATAAAACACAAATCTTGTGGCATTTTACAGCAAAACCAGTTTATTACTTAACTAACTACACATTTACTTTATGTGAATCTAACAAAACATTTGCTCACTGTGACACAGAACAATGCTTTCTAATATGCCTCACTAGATTTTTTGATTGGGTGAAGCTCTTCTCACACTGAGTACAGTAGTACGGCTTCACTCCAGTATGAACTCGCTCGTGTGCCTTCAGGTTTCCAGACAGAGTGAAACTCTTGTCACAATATGAGCACTTGTAAGGTTTTTCTCCAGTATGAATTCTTTGGTGCTGTTTCAGATGCTCAGCTTTAGTAAAGCTCTTCCCACAGTCAAAGCACATATAATCTCTCACTTCATTGTGTGTTTTCTTGTGCTGTTTAAAACTGTCCAGCCGTGAAAAACTCTTTCCACAGAGAGAACACACATAAGGCCTCTCATCTGAATGAACTTTCAGGTGTTTTTTTAGACTTGATGATGAAATAAAATCTTTACCACACTGATCACAGTTAAATGGTTTTTCTCCAGAGTGAATACGCAGATGATACCTGAGACATGTTGAATCTCTGAAACTCTTTCCACACTGAGTGCATGTATATGGTTTCTCTCCAGTGTGAATTCTCATGTGTATGTTAAGGTTTCCTTTGTGTGTGAAACTCTTTCCACACTGAGAG
Organism: Abramis brama; assembly: GCF_963993115.1. NCBI lineage: Eukaryota > Metazoa > Chordata > Actinopteri > Cypriniformes > Leuciscidae > Abramis > Abramis brama. The sequence goes on from NC_139972.1 coordinate 6,696,347, forward strand.
CAGGTGTGTGTCTTTTTGGCTTTTGTTCTTTGAATTGTAAATTTACGATGTTCCTCCTCCACTTCATTCAGTTCTTGTCTTTGCTCTTTCACTCTCACCTGTCTCCGTCTCACCTGGAACCCTTATTTAATAGCAGAAAGCTACAGAGATCAGATCTTTCACTTTTTGTTCTGTCATTCACTTTTTAATACATTATGCTATATACAAGGTTATGATCGTTTGGATGTCAACAATGAAGAATCAATAATGGACTCCAACCTGTTTGTTCCTCAGTATCTTCATGTTTTATTCCGGATGGTTCTGGATCACTCATGTCTTCAATCTCCTCTTTAATAAACTCCATCTTTAACAGTAACACAGATTTCAGCTGCTACTCCTGGAGTTTGTCCTTCTCTTGTAGGATGATGGGAATATTCCCAGTATTTATTGGTGAATTGTTGTGGGAGGGGCTTCACTGCAGGTGTGAACTGTGATCACCGTGTTTTTATTCAATCTGCATTTAAAAAGTGCAGAGCCATCATGTTAAACTGCTGCTGAAAAGCCTCTTTGTCTGCAAAAGTTCCCTGTTTTCAGCTCATTCATTATGGGGATGTCTGAGATCTTCTGTAAATTGGCACATTAAATCGTTTTATTGGTGTCAACAGGCTGAAAACAAACTACAGAAACTACACATTTGAAATTTCACTTCAGGTCTTATCAAGGATGATAAATGTGAATTTTCAAGTGAACCCTGATTTAATAATAGTTTAATAAAAACCAGACCCCCGAGGACTATAGCTAAGTCCCATTAAGGGATCTTGGTTCTTACAGTCAGCCTCAGTCGTCTGGCCACACGAATGAAGCTTTTTCACAGTTGTTAGATTTGATGTCTCTTTTCTCGTCTCGTGTTTATGTGTATGTGTGTTCATGTGGGTGTGGTCACTGTTTGCGGCCGCTGATCCGCACGCCAGCTGCAACTGATCAGCGTACCCTATTTAGTCTCTCTGCTGTTGCCTTGTCTTTGTCAGATCGTTGTGGATGTTCCCGCTTGTGTTTTCCTGCCTGTTTCCTGTGTCCTTGTGGTCTTCACGTTCAGCACTCCTGGTTCGTCACATCGCCGTCTTCCGGATCTCTGTTCCCGAACTTTCATCATCATCATCATTCTCTTCTCCGGAGAGATCAGATTGTCCTCAGCGTCCCTGTGCTGCCAAGAGTGTTACTGGACTTAATATTCACGCTCCCAACATCTGATCTATTCTCAATAAAGAGATTTTGTATTTGCACTTGAATCCTCTGGTTTTCATTACAAGCTTATGAACGTAGCTTTCTGAGATCGGCTTGTTTGGATTAAAACTTCATGTTCCGATGAGTTTAGAAAATTCTGCACACAGTAAACATCAGAATATCCCTTCTCCAGTCAATACAATTTTTCACATTTTTAAATCATATTGTGGACACTCATTTTAGGTGCCGTTTGTTCAACTCATTGACCACAGTACACTGAAAGTAAACATAACTGGAAATAAGTGAGATGTACCATTTCCAAACGGAAGTGCTTCACAAAGCTCAGTGCAAGTGGTCCGTTGCTTCATTAAATGCCAAATAACTGATTGTTGATGTTTTTCTTACATTTGCTTCCAGTCTCTTTTAATTTAGGTATTTATTTAAGCGTTCAATCAGTTAATTCAATAATTTTCTTTTTCTCCAACATATAAAAAACACAAATCTTGTGGCATTGCACAGAAACAATAGTTTATTAGTTAAGTAACTACACATTTACTTTATGTGAATCTCACAAAACATTTGCTCACTGTGACACAGAACAATGCTTTTTAATATGCTTCATTAGTCTACTTGATTGGGTGAAACTCTTCCCACACTGAGTACAGTCGTACGGCTTCTCTCCTGTATGAACTCGCTCGTATAATTTCAGGTGGCCAGACTGAGTGAAACTCTTGTCACAACTCTTTTCCTGCAGTAACAACACACATGGGGCCCTGTTTTAACGGTCTGAAACGCAAGTATCAAGCGCGAAACGCAAGTAACTTTGTGGGCGGGTCTTGGGCGCTGTTGCTATTATACCGGCGGGATAAATGACTCTTGCGCCCGACGCAAATCTAAAATGGGTTGGTCTGAAGTAGCTTCATTATTCATAGGTGTGGTTTGGGCGTAACGTGAAATAAACCAATCAGAGCGACATCTCACATTCCCTTTAAGAGCAGGCGCGCTTGTTCTAAAAGCGGATTCCTATTGTAACGGCGGATTTGCCGGGAGCGGTTCACAGCCGAGGAGAGCGACGTTCTCGTCAGGGCCGTAAAACACAGAGAAGTGACATTGGGGATGGAGAAACACACCCAAATTAGCTTCGGTTAAACAGGCGTATGATAATTTGGGTAAATGTATAAGCTAGATGTATGCTTTTATAATAAACTGTCTATCTATCTATCTATCTATCTATCGTAATAATGTATGATTTGCAAAAATGAAAACTGCTGCTTCTGTGTAGATGAGAGAATCAAAGTGTATGCGCGTTGTGCACACGCTACATTGATTATGGCCAAGCATGCGCCCTTAAAATAGCATATGAATAACATGCGCAATGCGCCACTGACTTTAAACTAGTTTTTTTCGGCCAGTGGCGGAATTGTTTTCTAAACCTGTAAAATAGCATGAGGGAACGTTTGTGCAGGAACACGCCTCCTCTTTGTGCTGAACCGCCCCCGGGAGCAGGGCCAGATTAACACTTTGTTGTACCCTGGGCAACAATATTCAAGGGCCCCATCATCACGACCCCAGGATCACCATAATATGGTCATATACAGAATATATTACTGTAATATACAGTAAATATACTCAATACTTCAAATTCTAACTGTCATCAGGTGTATTTTGATTTACAAATATTTAAATGCTCATAGAACTACAAATGCACTACTATGTCCCCTTTCAAAGACATTCACTCACATATGATGCTATGAAAACAAAACACATCAGCATCTGTATAATCTGGTAAAACTGACCCACTACATTGAGAGGGAGGGAAATATCCTCCATTTTCACAAAAATGAATAAATTAGCAACCACTTTCAAACCATCGTTTATTTAACAACATTTATTCCCAATAGAAATGTATTGAATTGATAGAGCTATAACAGAAGACCACAGACAACACATTGGTCATCAAGAAACATTTTGGTCCTCAGCTCATTTTAAGCAGAAATCACCCTGACAGGGTGACCCTGTCTCCTCAGAATTCAACAAGGCAATCAAGTTATTAGTGCAACACAAACAATTTGAATCTGCCAGTTATCCCTCCACAACAATTTACAGCATTTTAATAAAGCTGGCACCTCAAGGAAAAAATAAATAAATAAAATGCAGTATCACTATTATCTGCTCATAAACATTTTTATCCTAAGCTCATTTTAACTTGTTTTAAAATAGAACAACAACATATCACAGCACAATTAACCAGTTAAACATTTTAGTGCTACATAAACATTTAGAAATCTGTCAATTTCTCTGAAGAAGACAAGACAGAAATAAATGCTACATAATCTGGCAAAACACACAATTTTAATCCTAAATAATGAGGAAGTGCATGTTTGCTTTCATTTGGCATCTTATACTGGCTTTTTTCTGGACTTTGACTGTGCAAACTGATGTATAATATCTTCAAAATCAAGGCCACTTACAAGTTCATGTTCAATGGCTAAGAGAGAAAGTGCAGAGCCGTGTCTGTGACATTGTAGTCCTCAGCTCATTTTTAACCCGTTTCAAAACAGAAAATGACCTCTCGCCCTCACAGTTAGACACAGGTAAGGTTAAAAACAGTCTTAGTGCAACATAAACATTCGGAAATGTTGTCTTAAGTCCATGTCTGTCAAGAGCTTGCAGCAGCTGTACAGGTGAAGTCTCATGCTGCACAAAGTGCTTGAACTGAATAAGTTCATCTGACAAGGAACTATCCATAAAACCCCAAAGAGGTCACACACATGTGTGTAGGCTTCTATGCGCTTGGATAGGCATGAACAAAGTCTGTCAATGATGACGTAATATGTTTCAACTTTAAATTTCTGACTGCTGTCATTAAAATCTACTTTGCTGTCATCAGCAGACTCATCTGCAAATCTCTTTTTTTCCCTCACACGTTTAGTGTCAAACTGGTAGTTTCGTGTCACACTGACCGCGCGTGCTGATTCTTCGAGCTCTGAAAACTGTTCTCGTAGAGTGCCAACATATGAAAGCAGTGAGCGCAAAAGGCCAAGAGCAGTAGCTAAATCCATATCACTTTTTTGGAGTTGGTCACTTGTTGCCTTAAATCTATGCAGTACCTGGTCCCACAGCATAGTCATTATTACCGTCTCCAGTTTATCAAGTTTTGCGACCAATGCAGCAGCTTCGAGTTTAGTTTGTGTTTTCTCATCACAGTCTAAAGATATTTTGGCTAATATATCTCTAATTGCCCCGTAATTTTCTTTGAGAGCTTTTGTGGAGTCTGCTCTGCAATTCCATCGAGTGGTGCTGAGGGATTTAAAAGTGTATTTAATGTTATGTTCGCTGTTATTGAAAACTGTATTCCAGCGATCTGTTGATGCACTACAAAATCTATACAGAGACTGCAGCAGTTCAAAAAAAGAGTTAACCTCCTCACAGCAACGCAGTTAACACCTACGAGGTTCAGAGAATGGGCAGCACACGGTGTATAATGAATTAGTGGGTTTTGTTTTTTCAAGTGCGCCTGGAGCCCGCTGTATTTGCCAGCCATGTTGCTAGCATTATCGTAACTTTGGCCACGACAGTTTGACAAGTCTAACCCCAAGCGACGCACCATTTCAATCACAGATTCAGCTAGGCTGACACCTGTGTGGCTGTGGATGGGCTCAAACCCGAGGAATCTTTCCACTACTCTGCCATCTGCACTGACAAAACGAAAAACAAATGTGAGCTGATCTACATGTGCTAAATCTGGTGTTGAATCAATGATTACAGAGAAATATTTTGCATGTTTGATTTCCTATGCAATCACTTGCTTAGTTTTTTCACTCATTAATGAAATAAATTCTTCGCACACAGTTGATGACAGGTAAGATGGCTTACCTCTACCCTTATTGCCATGTTTCTCAAGATGCTGTGCTCGGGTGCAAAATAGGAATGATACATGCGTCGGTGTACAAAGTCAATTGCGCTGGGTGCAAGATAGGGCCCATGATCTCTCACCTCATTGTGTGTTTTTTGTTGCTGTTTACAATTTTCTGATTTTCCGAACAGATGCCAGATTATAATTAGGGCTGTCAGTTAAGCAATAAAAATGCCGAATGGCGCCGCCGGTGTGTGTCATAGAGAATAATGTGTTCGAATTTTAAATATGAGGCACTGCGCTTCGCTTCTCGTCCAGTGTGCGACGCCCTTTAACGTTACGTTTTGAGTGGATGGCGAGTGCGAGACGCCGAAATCGATGCCAATAAGATTCTCAATGGAAAGTTTACTTTTAAAAAGTTGCCAAATGGTTCAATTGACAAGACCAAAGTTATCTGTGTGTTTTGTCGTTGTGAACTGAGCTATCATCGCAGCACGTCCAGTCTGAAATACCACTCGATGGCCAAGCACACACACAGCTGATGCGAATTCTCCGCCCCTCGTCAATATATCAGGACCTTGTCAGTATTTCTTTCACCCTTTTATTGATGGACAGTGTTACATTGTGTGAGAGATTATTTGCTCAAAGTGAGAATGTTAGTGTGAAATTGAACACTACAGTATATGCCAATGTTGTGTTCAATAAAAAACATTTGCACAAAGCAAGATGATCCACTTTTCCATGTTGATAAGAGCATTAAAATGAGAAAAAATAATGGGACAAAAAGAAATCAAGTGACATTTAGAATAGATAAAAATGTGTGATTAATTGTGATTAATCGCGAGTTAACTATGACATTAATGCGATTAATCGCGATTAAATATTTTAATCGTTTGACAGCACTAATTAGAATAAATGTTGTAGAGTTGCATTTTCTCTGTTTAATATAATTATAATGCTCATTATTTCCCAGTAACTAGATCAGTTGACCTGAAGCTTTGATACCTTAAAGTTTCTCATCAGTCAACAATGAAGAATCAAGAATGGACACCAACCTGTTTGTTCCTCAGTATCTTCATGTTTTATTCTGGTTCTGGATCACTCGTGTCTTCAATCTCCTCTTTAATAAACTCCATCTTTAACAGTCACACAGATTTCAGCTGCTACTCCTGGAGTTTGTCCTTCTCTTGTAGGATGATGGGAATGTTCCAGTATTTATTGGTGAATTGTTGTGGGAGGGGCTTCACTGCAGGTGTGAACCTTGACTAAAATACTCAACTTTAATTACTCTAAAATGATGTAAATATATTTGCTGTACAGAGTAGGGCTGTATATTATTACTATAAGACAACATCTGAAATATGGAAGTTAATATTTGTGTAACACAGGATAAAATAAGAATTAAACAGGGCACATAAAACCAATTTAACACCATATGTAAGTTACAAGTTGATTTTACTTCACAGTTCATCCTTGTTTTGCTGAAGTTCCTTTGACATCTCTTCTCTGCGTCTTTGCAGATATTCCTGAATCTCTAACATCTGTCTAAATTCAGCAAAAGCTTTGTCTAGATTCATCTTGTTGAATCCTCTCATGGTATTCTCTCTCACGCAAAACCTGATTATTTTAAAAAGTTTGTTAGATTAGTATTGATAGATTGACAAAAATAAACAGAGTCATCATGTTAAACTGCAGCTGAAAACCTCTTTGTCTCCAAAAGTTCCCTGTTTTCAGCTCATTCATTATGGTGATGTCTGAGATCTTCTGTAAATTGGCACATTAAGCTCATTTTATTGGTGTCAACAGGTTGAAACAAACTACAGCATCAACACCTTTGATCCATCATGTTTGAAATAAACATTAAGTGGTTAGAATCGGTTTAAGGAGGATAAATGTGAAAATTCAACCCTGATTTAATAACAGAAAACAAGAGATCAGGTATCTGTTTATTAAATATCTGATTTTTGACGAGCCAAAGGTTAGTCCTGTCATTCAATACAGTCAAAATGTGAAAGATAACTGCTGTACAAGATTATGATCTAAGTGTATTTGTCATATTCCCTAGATTATTTGATTATTTTTCACAGCTCTTATGATTGGCATCTAACAATATATTAACTAAGCCAAACAGCCAGTGATCCTCATGCATTTAAACTAATTTAAATAATTCTTGAAGAAATATGTCAGCCATAAAATTAGTGTTTTTTTTATGTGTGTGTAAGGTAAATATATGATCAAGCATCTGGTGATTTGGATGTTTTGTCATTGAACTTTCATGATAGAAATCAAATTACACACCAGTGAATGTTGTCATATCCGTCTTGTAAATCCTTTATCTTTGTAAACACTTTCAACTGCAGCAGCTTTAATGGCATTTAAAATGAATCCATTTCTAAAAAAAAAAAAAAAAAAATCAACTTTATTTTTCTTTTCTTTTTTAATTGTTTAAAATTTTACAGCATCTATTCTAACTACAGTCACGACTCTTTACAATCCACACAATATTGTAAACATAAGTAAATTACATGAATATGTCTTATTCAAGCAAATTTTGCCATTTTTACCAAGTAGGAAAGATACAAATAATTATTGACACTGTAAAAAACTATTCTGAAGCTTCAAACACCACTCTTTTCTAACCATTTCACCAAATTCACAAAGTTAAGCTAGATGACATTGTGCTTTTGGGAGCAACACCATATTTTGTTAATCTCACACCATTTACTTGACTTTACTTTTTTGACATAAAAATGAAATGTTGCTCATTGTGACCACTTATGATATTTCCTCATGTGAGCGAGAAAGCTTTTTGAATAACTAAAACTCTTCTCACACTGAGTACAGTAGTACAGCATCTCTCCAGTATGAAGTCGCTCGTGTGATTTCAAGTTTCCAGAATGAGTGAAACTCTTGTCACAATATGAGCACTTGTAAAGTTTTTCCCCAGTATGAATTTTTTGGTGCAGTTTCAGATATGCAGCTCTAGTAAATCTCTTCCCACAGTCACAACACACATAATCTTTCTCACCGGTGTGTGTTTTCTGGTGCTGTTTACAATGTTCCAGCCGTGAAAAAGTCTCTCCACAAAATGAACATGCATAAGGCCTCTCGTTTGTGTGCATTATCTGGTGATTTTTTAGATGTGATAATAATTTAAAATCTTTACCACACTGATCACAGTTATATGGCTTTTCTCCAGTGTGAACGCGCAGATGATAACTGAGTCCAGTTTTACTTTTGAAACTCTTCTCACACTGAGTACAGTGATACGGCTTCTCTCCAGTATGAATTCGCTCGTGTATTTTCAGAGATCCAGACTGAGCAAAACTCTTGTCACAATATGAGCACTTGTAAGGTTTTTCTCCAGTGTGAATTCTTTGATGTTTTTTCAGATTTCCAGATGTAGTAAAGTTTTTCCCACAGTCACAACACACATGATCTCTCACTTCATTATGTGTTTTCTGGTGCCGTTTACAGTTTTTCTTTAATGAAAAACTCTTTTGAGTTTTGATGTTGCAATGTTCCTCCTCAACTTCATATAGTTTGTGTCTTTGCTCCACCTCCATCTGGTCTAAAATCAACATATTAGATTCAGTTCAAGGAGGATAAATGTGAAAATTCAACTGAACTCTGATTTAATAGCAGAAAACAAGAGATCAGGGATTTTTATGAGTATCAAGTATCAGATCAGAAGCTTAGATTGGTCATTTCTTTGTCAGTACTATCACACAGATGTCACATTATAATACATTTATGATCATACAGTTGCATTTTCTCTGTTATTATAATTATAGTGCTCATTATTTCCCAGTAACTAGATCTGTTGAACTGAAGCTTTGATACCTTAATGTTTCTCAATAGCCAACAAAGAATCAAGAATGGACACCAACCTGTTTGTTCCTCAGTATCTTCATGTTTTATTCTGGATGGTTCTGGATCACTCATGTCTTCAATCTCCTCTTTAATAAACTCCATCTTTAACAGTCACACAGATTTCAGCTGCTACTCCTGGAGTTTGTCCTTCTCTTGTAGGATGATGGGAATATTCCCAGTATTTATTGGTGAATTGTTGTGGGAGGGGCTTCACTGCAGGTGTGAACTGTGATCACTGTGTTTTTATCCAATCTGCATTTAAAAAGTACAGAGCCATCATGTTAAACTGCTGCTGAAAAGCCAAAGTTCCCTGTTTTCAGCTCATTCATTATGGTGATGTCTGAGATCTTTCGTGGTCACTCGAGTTATGTCAGTGACGACGAATGGGGTTCCCAGTATAATCACGCCACCTTGGCTGTCTTCCAGTGCCCTGCGTAAGTCTGAGATCCCTGTCGTGAGTCTAGCACGGACGAAAAACTCCTACTTAACACAGGAATACAAGGTACACTGGGAAGCATATCTCAGTGAAAATAATCTATCAGTAGTATCTGTAATCTAAATAAACTCTGTTGGATTTCTAGCATTAGATCTTCTCTATTAGATTTCATATTTTGAATACTATAAGGGCTGCTACAGAATCAACACAACACACCACTCTGTCTGGTTTTACTTCCTCAACCCACTGCAGTCCTACAATAATTCCTACCTTGTCAGGGCTGTTCTGACTGAGCGCGCGCGACCAGTCCATTACAAATGACGTCACAGAACGAACTCAAAATATTATTTATAAACAAAATTATATATTTTCCCCGTCTTGCAAAAAATAAATAAACATGATATACATAAAGTAAAATAATATAAATAATTGTTTAACGCATTTAATTAATAGTGCAAGGACCATCCATTGGCCCAACTACGGAATCCAACGGCCTGGCAAAGGTATAACGCGTGTATGTCTTTTCAGCGCTCCAGTGAAGTTCACTTAATTTATTGGAATTTAGTTTTAGTATTACTTTAGCTCTATGCGTAATCTGACTCCAATTTCAAATGATAATCATATTTAGATTGGGTTTCTGATTAGAAAATAATCATAAATATTGATTATGAATTAATTTAGATCTTTGATTATTCTGAGTATCCCATATTTTCAATTATTAATTCACTAAGATTGCAGATTTAAAGATTTAAAGCAGATTTAAAGGGGTGGTTCGGGATTTTGGACATCGGACCTCATTTCCAAGTTAGCCTGGGTGTTATTTATCAGTGGAGACAGTTTTCAAAAATGTTCATCCAGTCCTTCCAGTAGGGGCGTTTCTAGGTTTTAAAAACATCCGGGGCTGAGCCCGAAACATCAGGGGCTGGGGTGGGTAATAAGATAACATGATTCAATACAGAGAATAATGTATATATTTAGGCCTATATTCAGGGGGCAGACTGGTTTAAAATTTCAGTCCTGGCACTGTTGGCACACCAGCCCATATTAGCACACAGACACACACATTCAAATGTGAGGTAGTTAGGGGGGTTGGGGGGCATGCTCCCCCGAGAAAATTTTGATTTCTCGGACCTACATATGTGCATTTTAAGGTGTTTGAAGGCCAACATATTTTGATAACAATCGCTTTAAAAGCATGTCAGTGGGCAGTAGCATAAATTATTTGTCAAGCAGATAACAGATTCTTAAACATGAGAATGAGGATAAATGTTGAAATTAATGATCCACACTAGAAAATGGAAATGCAAAATGTTTCTGCTTATTGTTGACAATTACAATCACATATTCCAAACAGGAATGGCCTTAAATGAGAAATCTTTCAAGGATTATTTTGCATAGATGTAAACTTTTTAGCATTAAAGATTGGTTTCAGCAACTTGTTTTTTTCTTGAGTTAATCAATGTTTTTGCCACTATTAAATCAGTTCAATTAAATTTCAATTGTTCACTCATAAAGACAGTCACTTGTCACCACCTACTGGCTTAATGATGCAAGTTGCACAAACACAAGCGGAGTGATACAAACTGTGAAAAGGCTGATGCTGGTGAAATATTCGAACACATTCGAGGACCTTATATAGGCTACATATCAGAGTTAAATAGGAATACATTGTAATAATGTTAATCAAGCAGACTAAATCACACGACTGCGCAGCAATATTTAAGCTCATTATACAAAGGAAATAATACAGATCTAGACAAATTGGGTTGCTTATAGTTAAAAGAATATCATGAACGATCATTTAGGCTAGATGTAGGCCTATTTTTCAAATTTTTGGGCACAAAATATTTAGTCAGTTTTGATGACTTTGCAATATTGATAAAATGTTAGAATAGTAATAATAAAAAATGAGTAGGGCTATGCCAAAATGTGTAACATTTATGTAGCCTACAAAGGAATACAAAAGCCCCGACATAGAGTTTTGACGCAGCTTTAATCTCCCTTTTGGTTAATTCAATACTTAATTGACGACACAACCTTACATGCTAGTAGTTTATTTTGCGTCATACAGGGCGCGCCGCATTTGCGCGTGATTGAAGAGTGCGCGCCGCGAGCAAACGGCTGACAACAAAATAATTTATTGAGGCCAAACATAATATAACATTATAAACTGTGTCACTTCACCACGTGACAGCAGCAAGCAGGCTCCTGATTGGTTAACGCGGCGCGAATTGATGCAGAAGTTCAGATTTTTCAACTCGGGCGGCAGGCGCGAATTCGCGTCAAATGCATTAATGCACAAATAGCACTAACTAAATAGAGCCTTCACCGACCTGAGCTTAATGATGAGGGAACGGCGCCAGTAGATAACTCTTCTTGCCTCTCATCCGCCTCGTATTGTTCATGACTCCTTATTTTATTTTTTAAAAAGTGTCTAATGTCCATAATAGCTACCACCAGAAGCCACAAACAACAATGACAGTCAAGCCCTAAAGCTGTAAGTTAACCGATGGCTCTTTCAGGCTCTCTCCTCTGGTGCGCACTCTAAATACAAGCATGCTGTAACCATAGTAACTTTGATCTGCTTGAACACATTTTAATCGTCTTTAATACATGATTGATTCCGAAGGATAGATTAAAAGACCCGATCAATTTTTTTAAATAAATACAAAATTATTAAATAATAATAATAATAATCAATAAAATCAATTTTTTGAGATCCAGGGCTATAAAAAAACATCCGGGGCTGAAGCCCCGGATGCCCATGTCTAACGACGCGCCTGCCTTCCAGTTGCATAGTTCGCCGGTGCTAGGCTAGCGCGAGTCAACGGTATCTGCTAGCCTGCCATTAAAACAGTTTTACCCACTCCACAGTACACCAAAAGCAAATAAATTATAATGCCAGACTATCGATGTAAATGTCTGTTGAGAGAATAAAAGTTCATTCAGTCAAGACAGAGGGGGTGGAGATATCAGATAGAGGGGGCGGAGTTATCAGATAGAGGAGGCAGAGTTATCAGATAGAGGGGCGGAGTTATCAGATAGAGGGGGCGGAGTTATCAGATAGAGGGGCGGAGTTATCAGATAGAGGGGGCGGAGTTATCAGGTTTACTTACAGTTTGAGGATCGAACAAGATTTACACAAGCTCTTTTTTTGAACTTTCATTGGCTAAATATTTGTAAAACAAACAGACAGACGTAAAGGGCGACCAATAGCATTGATTTATTGAATAATTAAAAAAACACCACCACCAAAAAAACAGGCATGTGCTCTACACAGGTTGAGCCTTACCTGAATGCCTGAATGGCATTTTAATCCATCTAAAAATCAAGAAAACAACCAACTCTATTTTTCAGTAGGCTATGTTTAAAATTGTACAGCAAATTACTCTTGTACAATCAGAAAACAATAAAGTAAACATTGTAATAAGTAACATTGTACATCCATTGTAACAAACAAATAAGTAAATTACATGAATATGTCTTATTCAAGCAGATTTTGCAAAATAATTATACAGCGAGAAAAGAAATAACTAATTATTGACACTAATTAAAACTAGATGATATAGTGCTTTTGGGAGCAACTCCATATTTTGTTCATCTCGGAACATTTACTAGAATGTATTTTACATTAAAACTAAAGGTTTCTCATTGTGACGACTTCTTACGACATTTCTTCATGTGAGTCAAAAGGCTTCTTTTATATCTAAAACTCTTCTTACACGGAGTACAGTAGTACAGCATCTCTCCAGTATGAACTCGCTCGTGTGATTTCAGGTGTCCAGACTGAGCGAAAGTCTTGTCACAATATGAGCACTTGTAAAGTTTTTCTCCAGTATGAATTCTTTGATGATTTTTCAGATGGTCAGCTCTAGTAAAGCTCTTCCCACAGTCCAAACACACATTATCTTTCTCACCGGTGTGTGTTTTCTGGTGTCGTTTACAATGATCCTGTCGTGTAAAAAACTCTCCACAAAATGAGCATGCATAAGGCCTCTTGTTTATGTGCATTTTCAGGTGTTCTTTTAGATTTGCTGATAATTTAAAATCTTTACCACACTGATCACAGTTATATGGCTTTTCTCCAGTGTGAACGCGCAGATGATACTTGAGATCAGTTTTACTTCTGAAACTCTTCTCACACCGAGTACAGTCGTACGGCTTCTCTCCAGTATGAACTCGCTCGTGTATTGTCAGGGTTCCAGACTGAGTGAAACTCTTGTCACAATATGAACACTTGTAAGGTTTTTCTCCAGTGTGAATTCTTTGGTGTCGTGTCAGACCAATTGCTCTAGTAAAGCTCTTCCCACAGTCACAACACACATGATCTCTCACTTCATTATGTGTTTTTTGTTGCCGTTTACAATTTTCCATCACTTTAATCTGATCTAAAAAAAAACAAAAAAACATTAAGTATTAAGAATCAGTTGAAGGACGATAAATGAAATTCACTGAACCCTGATTTAATAGCAGAAAACAAGAGATCAGGGATTTTTACGAGTATCAAGTATCAGATCTTTAATGTGCCAAAGGTTAGTTTTGTCATTCCCTTGTCAATACAATCAAATAGATGTCAGATTATAATACATTTATGATCGTAGAGTTGCATTTTCTCTGTATGATATAATTATAGTGCTCATTATTTTCCAGTAGCTAGATCTGTTGAACTGAAGCTTTGATACCGTAATGTTTCTCATCAGTCAACAATGAAGAATCAAGAATGGACACCAACCTATTTGTTCCTCAGTATCTTCATGTTTTATTCTGGATGGTTCTGGATCACTCATGTCTTCAATCTCCTCTTTAATAAACTCCATCTTTAACAGTCACACAGATTTCAGCTGCTACTCCTGGAGTTTGTTCTTCTCTTGTAGGATGATGGGAATATTCCCAGTATTTATTGGTGAATTGTTGTGGGAGGGGCTTCACTGCAGGTGTGAACTGTGATCACTGTGTTTTTATCCAATCTGCATTTAAAAATCAGTCATCATGTTAAACTGCTGCTGAAAAGCCAAAAGTTCCCTGTTTTCAGCTCATTCATTATGGTGATGTCTGAGATCTTCTGTAAATTGGCACATTAAATCGTTTTATTGGTGTCTACAGGGACGTCGTTAGGCCTATTTTAGGGGACTGAAGCTACCCCAAAATGTTCCTAAGACCCCCTAAATGATAATAAGAACAACAATAACAATTCGATTTATCAATAACCGTATCCTCATTCATATTTAGACGCAACAAATTATATATATCCAGCTACAAAAGATAGCCAAAAAGTCGGGAGTCGAGAAGTACAAAGAGTCGTAACAGAGCTGCCAACTCTCACGCATTCACCGTGAGACACACGCAATTGACACTTTTCACACGCTCTCACGCCACACATCCATTTTCTCACGCACAGAAAAATCGCAAAGCAAAGAGGACACGGAGACCAACAGAATAGACAGAGCAGGTTAGTTATGATATAAAAGAATCTCAACTCTCAGATTCTGTCAATTTTATTACGAAATTCAAACAATAAATACCGTTTTGGCGTTTGTAAATGTTACGTGACAGATCCCTAGCGCACGTGAACCGATCATCTCTACTAGCTAATAGTAAAAAACACGAACACTGTTGAAAGATACAGTACAACTTACCGAAATGTATATTCCTCATACATAATATCGATCAATCAGTGTTTTTTATCAGCGTGAAGAGGTCAATAACACAGCTGGACAACAATCATGTTACATTTACCTCAGGAAATCCATTTAATGAACATAATATAGGCTATATAGCACGTAGTTGGCAAGAAAAAAAGAGCTATAGAGAGTATTTTGCTAAATATGTGTTCTATATTACATATTTATTATATTTTTACTTATATCAATAAACAAAGTTATTGTAATAAAAAAAACACATTATATTTGAGTTATTTTTAACCTTAAATAATACTGCCAGCTGATAGGGCTCTCTGTATGTTTACAGCATTAGGTGAGTTGTTTTTTTCTTGAGAAAAATTAACGCCCATCTTGAGTACCTAATATTTATCCAAATGAGTCAATATTAAATCAAATCACAATAATTGAATTGAACTGAAATAATAAAAAAGCGCAGCTTACCAGAAATTGTACCATGCACCATAACATTTATAATTTTACACTTATGCTATACTAAAGCCTGAAATTGGCACTTTTTGTGACAGCAACCCTATCATTTTTTATCAAAGATGTGGATTAACTTCAGAATTTGAACTAAAATCAGTATTCTTATGATTGCTCCTAAAATTTCTGACTAAGTTCAACAAACATTAAATTACTTATTCATAAACTTAAAAAAATAATTAATAAAAATGTAGGTGTGACGGGGTTGAGACTAAGGTAACAGGGTTGAAGATGGTAACGGGGTTGAAGAGACAAATACAGCTAAACATATACATAGTTGTTTTTTACTCAAATTCACTGTAAGATTTTCTATAAACGCAAGTTACAAATACCCTGGGGGCTAAGCCCCCCCTGTCTTCCAATCCTAGTGACGCCCCTGGGTGTCTATATACTATAATAAAGGATTACCAGGACTCGTGATGGCCAGAAGCAGGACGAGCTAGTGCCAGACTTCACCAACGTCAGCGATGGCCGGAGCACCCACACATGCACTACACTGCACACACACTCACGTCAACCAAGATCAATCACTATGGGTTGTAGACCACACACACTGTGCATCATCAGGACCCACCACCAAATAGAGCAACTAGCCCTCCTGCTCTGGACTCACAGTGCCTGAAACACAAGAAATGCAAATTACAACAAAAAAAAGATAATTGTTCTTACATATGGGTACCCAGTTTACAAGACACAAGAAACAAAACCATTATAACAAAAAGAAGAAGACGATCCACTCAAACCTTCACTCATCGGCTTCAGTAATTGTGAATAGACCAGTGTCACCAACCGGTCCAAACTTTACAGGCCGGTTACCACTCACAACCCCTCTTTCTTTTGACAGGTCAAGTGTCACTCACAGTACCAATTAGTAAAAAGAAAATATTATTCACAACACTGTAGCGACTGGATCAATCAGACACACACATATTATTCATTTATTTAATGAATAATCCAGCAAACTCACTCTCCCAAATAAGGCCTGTGAAACGTTCCCCAAATGAAGCTAACACACTTGCAGGACGCAGTGTCTTGTTACAGGACACACACTGAGACTAGGTTTTACGACGGTAAATAATGTCCTGAGAGCTGTGACTCTCACTTAAATTCTTGCAGAGGAAGAGAAATAAAAACCCTGTTAATCCTATATATATTCTATATATAACCACTTGATAAATGTGTAAACGTGCATCTAATTTTCCCATCTCATGATTTTCCCTTTTATGTGGCGTTTGTATTCTTGTGAACTCAATTGGGTTAATGTTTCAGACTTTGCATATTATGGTTAACCAACATTATATGTGCGGCATGTTTGGTCTCTAAAAAATCCAATCTTCGTCTCCGATTTGTTAATTTACATTACATGTTGCTAACTTTGTGATGCATTAGTAGTATAAGAATCTTAAAGATTATTTTCTTAAACACCCAATGAAAGTACATATTCAAATGCCCTGCTAGAACACAACGGGTCGTAAAATTTCCCCCCAAAGGGAAATCTTCTCATTGGCTCACACACCTCCAGAGGTTGTGCCATCTTCACACTTTAAAGTCACTGATCAGCTTTTAGCTCTCTCTTACCCTCTTACTCCTTTTCTGAAATGCTGACGTGAAGATGATGCTGAACTAGAAGCCTCTAAGGACCCACCAAGCTTGTGCCAGGCTGCGGCCTTGTCTTTCCATTCACCAAAGATACTCTGACTACCACTGGTTCTCTCTCATCAAGACCACATCAGCAAAGATCAACTGGAGCCTCAACAAATTGCATCAGGACAGTTTAATTCAAATGGGCGAGACGTGCAAGTATCAAACTTAGTCTCATTATTTGATACATTAAGTATCCTTACCCCTTTAAAGAAGGGCGTGTTAGAACTAAACTGATGGTTTGCTCAAGAATGTTGATCTGCTGAATTTCAAACAATGCTATAACTTCTTGCTTTCCTGTATTCTGCTTCAGCTCTCTTTCATGTATGTGTGTGTATGTTAGAGTAGTTTAAGTGTTTAGACTAGTTAATAAAATCTTGTTCATGTTACACGTAAAGTTGTCCGTGTCTCAAGCTCATAACTGGAGTCACTAATCATTTAGATCTTGGTTACTGCTCTTAGTAGTATTGTAAATTAAGAAAGACATTTCCCATGCCCCGGAAATGTACATTTCTTAGAGTTAATAAACAATTGATCCTGAGTGTTCATGGGACAAATAGGTTCATTGATTGTAATATTAATTTACGACAGTAAATTAATTATATTAACTAATCCAAATATTCATAATCAATTATAACCAATTATTATTGATTATTAATATTTCATATAGAGCTAATTTGCTACAACACAAAATAAATACAAGGTACAGCACCCAAAAAAATAAATCAAAAGCAAGCAAAATACAGGAAAATAATGAATTAAATAATCACACAATAATAAAGCAAAATAACTCAAACAAATAAGCAAGCAAAAACAAACATCGACAATGCTGAAGCGTGCTCGCATGTGAGCAACTGCACTCCAGCATGTTGATGAAACAAAACAATAGTTCAACAATTCTTTTTTAGAATAATAGGAACAAAACAGCAGCGAAGTCCCAATCCGAGCAGCAGTCTTCAAGTGCCCTTATACAGGCAGATTAATTCACCTGCAAAAGCCCGACTATAAGCTAAAAAAATACATGGCATTAACTCATCACTGTTATACACTAACCGCACATACCAAACATGCGGAGATCGCGTCATTCGTCCGGCAGCAACAGATGAACAAAGTTCACAAAGGCGAGCTGGAATACACGCATAAACCCCATCAGTATACATTACTTAAATAAATACGGCTATAAAAGCTAAAAAGAGACCTACCAGCAAGCCAAGCAGCAATATACACCAGCGACGCTTAGTGCAATATATAACATGCGTTGGTATCCGGCAAATGGCGTGTATTACAACTGGCTGCAAACACTCAGCACAACGTGTGCTTATCCACACACAGCCCAGCACCTGAGAAGAGTAACACTGTTAACCGTTTAAAGCCCGGTAGGTTTGAGTAACAATCACAAACGGCCGTCACACTCACCTCCAGTCAGAACACCAGACCGACAGCAGAATGACGCGCTAAAGAGGCGGTCGCACATTGACGCCATGTCCGGTGGCAAAACAGCCACCTTAATATAGGCTACTCGTGGGAATGAGACGCCTCTAGGGGCCTCTAGGGCGGAGTCGACACACGCAGAGAAGACGCAACCCAAACAGCAGCACTTAACTACAATCATAAACTTTTCTCACATACTGTATATATGTTAACAGGTTAAAAGAGGGCATCAATAATTGAATCAACAAGTCACAATCAGGTTTTCTAAAGGAAGATCTGTTCATAATAATATTTAGATTGGTTATGGATTTGGTGGAGTAGCCTACAGTCACTTGATAGATTACATTTTAAGAAGGCCTTGGACATGATATGTCAAAAGATGTTTTTCCAATGAGTTTGGAAAATTCTGCACACAGTAAACATCAGAATATACTTTATACTGTCAATAAAAATTCCACATTTTTAAATCTTATTGCGGACACTCATTTTAGGTGGCGTTTGTTCAACTCATTGACCACAGTACATTGAAAGTAAACATAACCGGAAATAAGTGAGATGTACCATTTCCAAACGGAAGTGCTTCATGAAGCTCAGTGCAAGCGGTCCTGCTTCATATATTGACTAATAATTTTGTTTTTTTCTTACATTTGCTTCCAGTCTCTTTTAATTTTGGTATTTCTTTAAGCATTTAATCAAAAAATTCAATGATTTTCTTGTTCTCCAGCATATAAAACACAAATCTTGTGGCATTTCACAGAAACATTAGTTTATTAGTTAAGTAACTGCACCTTTAATATAATTATAATGCTCATTATTTCCCAGTAACTAGATCTGTTGAACTGAAGCTTTGATACCGTAATGTTTCTCAACAGTCAACAATGAAGAATCAAGAATGGACACCAACCTATTTGTTCCTCAGTATCTTCATGTTTTATTCTGGATGGTTCTGGATCACTCATGTCTTCAATCTCCTCTTTAAAAAGTACAGGGCCATCATGTTAAACTGCTGCTGAAAAGCCAAAGTTCCCTGTTTTCAGCTCATTCATTATGGTGATGTCTGAGATCTTCTGTAAATTGGCACATTAAATAGTTTTATTGGTGTCAACAGGCCGGAAACAAACTACAGAATCTTCACATTTGAAATTTCACTTCAGTTTTTATCAAGGAGGATAAATGTGAATTTCCAAGTGAACCCTGATTGAATAATAGAAAACGAGTGAGATCTGTCTATCAAATATCACATTTGTGATGTACAAAGATAAGTTTTGTCATTGTCTTGTTAATAGTCAAAATGTGAAAGATAACTGCTGTACATGATTATGATCTAAGTGCATTTATGCCATATATTCCTAGATTATTTGCTTATTTTTCACAGCTCTTATGATTGGTATCTAACAATATATAAACTAATAAAAAAACAGGCAATGATTATCATGCATTTAAACTAATTGAAACAAATCATAAAATCAGCCCCTTTTTTACATTTAAAAGGATGTTTTGTGTAGAAGGTAACTACAGAATTAAACAAGAAAATCTAGTTATTCAGATAATAGGCTAAATGTTTTGTCTTTAAACTTTCATTATACAAATCAAAATTACACACCAGTGAATGTTGTCAAAAAAAAAGTATTTTAAATATACAGCAGATTTCACCTAAATGAACCACATCTGCAGTTTATTGCCAGAGGACAGACATAAACACACACACCTTCAGATTCACTGTCTTTCAGCTGAATGATGTATAAGAAAAGATGTGCTAATTACCGTCCTCCCTGTTCTGTAATTCATCTAATACACAGGTCACATATGGCTAAAAAATATGTTAACATCAAAATGAAAGCTACACACATTCACTACACTAAAAGACATTTCCACACACTCAATCCACCAAGATTATACGTGGAGAAATTTATTAACAGTCAAAAACAACAGTCGGCAACATAAAACAAACCCGTGCTTTAATAAAACTCCAAAAATAAATCGAACTGTTGGTGGAAAACTGAATAAATAAACTTGTTCTGGTTTTATGTCTGGATATAATAACTGCTATAAATAATATAAACTCAAAACTTCACTCAATAAAGCCTATTTTCACTCTTTAATGCAGAGACCTAAAGTTACCTCTCCAGTCACATTTACATTTATATTTATTCATTTAGCTGACGCTTTTATCCAAAGCGACTTACAATTGCTATATATGTCAGAGGTCGCATGCCTCTGGAGCAACTAGGGGTTAAGTGTCTTGCTCAGGGACACATTGGTGTCTCACAGTGGATTCGAACCCGGGTCTCTCACACCAAAGGCATGTGTCTTATCCATTGCGCCACCAGTCACGGCTGTTCTGACTGAGCGCGCGACCGGTCCATTACAAATGACGTCACTCACAGAACAAACTCAAAATATTACTTATAAACAAAAGAGGTTCCGGCTATGATGGCGGGCTGAACACGTGTTTGTACCGAGCTGCCTAGTTAATCTCCCAATTTTGTTTTGAAAAGTACACAAGTCTCATTTACACCTACCTAAAATATCATTTAAACACTCCGCGTGTGTTTTGTGTCCTCAAAATGCGGAAATCTTCTCAACAAGTTACTCACCCAAAGATTATCATCCCTCCGGATCATGGCTCGACTCCAGCTCCGGTCTCAGTCGATTCAGAGATGGAGGTACAGACCGATCCTGCAGTTAAAAGTCGTGACTCGTCTCATTTAACCCCTATAAAGCAAACACACTGAAAAAAATAAGGTCATGCGACGACGACATCACTAATGCAACTCTGCTACAAGCCATCACTTCATTGACCGCTCGTTTTTACTCACAAGACGAAAAATTACAAGAAATAACGACTCAAATGCGGAGGAACAGAGTCATGATCGCAGAGATTTCCAAGGCTGTAGAGTTCAATGCCGGCGGATTTAAAGAATGCAAAGGAAAGTGCCTAGAGACGAGCAAATCGCTTCTGCATTTAACAACAACACACAAAGACTTGGCGAGCAGAACATCTGAACTCGAGCTGTATAAAAGAAGATGGGACCTCTGGATCTGAAGGAGAGGCCTGAAGAGGATCCCCGTGGGGAAGTGATCTGTCTTATTGCTGAAATCGCACCGCATTTGGTTCAGAAATTAGAAGACGTTGTTGACACAGTGCACCGAATCGGCAAGAAGGAACCGGGGAAACCAAGGCAGATGATTGTGCAGTTTACCATGAGGAAGTACAGGGATGAAATGTGGAAATCATCTAAGAACTTGTCAGCCTGTCAGGAAAAGGACCGGTTGGCCCGTGCGGCGCTGTGGCCTTTGATGGATCAGGCACGTAAAGCTGGAAAGAAAGCGTATTACCGTGGACATTTCGGTTACGTTGAAGGAAGATGCTAGCCTGGGTTTCCCCATGCTGCCTTGTGCAGTGCGATTTTATTCACGCTGTTAGGCAGCCTGGACACCATGGACCAGATTTTCCCCTCAAAAAGGGAACCAATTACAGAACGGGGAGGGAGCAGCAAGACGATGACGACGTCTATGCGACACACCGAAGCAGTTTGTTTATATCTATGGATCCAACATGGCATCAGACGCGAAGTTATCTTTCGATGCAGCCTTAGATAGTGTCTAAGTAGTTTAGAACGCAAGTTTATTTCGTCTTCTTCCTCGTCGAATTTCTGTCGCTCTACATACGTCATCTGGTATAATTGAAACGATTGGCTATGAGCTACGTACAGGCGCATTTCATAGACATTCGTAGAGCCCAATAAACGGCTCTGGGCATTCGTAAACCACGCCTCAAATACGAGAAAATGAACATGTGGTTCCCAGATCATGTCTGACGTTAGCCAGGCTAGGAAGATGCATTGACTCAACATAATTGTGTACTCACACTGTGATGGTGTGATATATGATTGTTTGGAGAGACTTGTGAGGTATATGTTCTAGGTTTGTGGCTACACAACCTGGTGACAATTTTGTTCTTTCTGATACAAGTGCTTGCAGACTTTTTTTCTTTTTTACATCTTACACTTTTTTTCTCTCTTTTTGGTTTTTGGTTTAAATATTTCGAGTTAAGTTACCACTGTCGTTCATGTCATTAAATGTTAGAGACATTCAAAACTAGGTCAAAAGAAAGGCAATGTTCTTATATTGTAAAGGTAGTGGTTCTCACTGTATTTTTCTACAAGAAACGCACTCTGTTGTAACTGATGCTGCTTTTTGGTCCAGTAACATTTTATTTTGCCATGGATCCTCCCACTCGGCAGGAGCTGCAGTTTTATTTAATAACTGTCCAGGGAAAATAATGTCTTGTAGATCTGATCTCAGTGGACATTGGCCAGCGGTAGTTTTAGACATTGAAAATATTTTTTTCATATTAATGAATATATATGGCCATCAACTGAATCAAAATCTTCTACATGAGGTATCTTCTATAATATCTGATTTAAAGAGCTTATACCCAACAGATAATATTGTCGTAGGTGGGGACTTTAGTGTGGTACCAGATGAGACGCACGATAGACAATAAGCAATACTTCTCGGGCCAAACCCTTTAATTTCCCACTTTTGCACTAATCTTAAATTAATAGATGTGTGGAGATATCCTCATCCCAATCTTAGACAGTTCTCTTGGTTAAGACCTAATACTTCCAGCATGTCAAGAGTTGATTATTGGCTTATTTTTAGATAAAACTTACTTTTATTTGTTAGACTGCGCTATTTCAGCAGCGCCTTTGACAGACCACTGTGCCATTTCTCTATTAGTTAAACCGAACCTCAACACTTCAAGAAATAAGGGATATTGGAAATTCAATTCTGATTTACTTAATAATAAGAGATTCTGTGATAAAGTAAAATATTTAATTTTATAAAATAAAAAAAAGTAACTTCAATTCTCATAAAGCTAGATGGGAGTTTCTCAAATTTAAAACATGTGAAATTTCTATTAATAAAAAAATACTTGCCAAAGTAAGGAGACAGAAGGAACATAAGATTATTCAAGAGATTAACAAATACTGTAGTGAAGGTATGTTAAGTGATGCCGGAAAAAGAAAAATGGTCTCTCTACAACTAGAACTGGACAATCTTTACATTAAGAAAGCCAAAGGTGCATACAGTATATACAGTACATTCCAAAGCTAAATGGATCGAAGAGGGAGAGAAAAGTACTTCTTACTTTTGTAGATTAGAAAAAAGATGACAATCGAGAAATTCAATCCTATCATTAATGATAAATGGTATTGAAAGCACGGATCCTACTCTAATAAGTAAAAACATCCATCAATTTTACAGTGATCGTTGTGATGCTAACTTGCGTATTGAAGAACTTGATTTAGCAATTTAAAAAATTAAGATAAACAAATCTCCTGGCCCTGATGGCCTCACAGCTAACTTAAAAAAATTTTTTGGAAAGATATTAAACTATTGTTATTTAATGTTTTGTTGAATCTACAGAAGACATGTCTTTAGCCCCCACTATGAATCAGGGTTTGATTACCTTAATCCCTAAACCAGATAAAGACCTGAGATATGTGGATAACTTGCGTCCAATTACATTGCTCAACAATGATTATAAATTTTTCTCACATACTGTATATATGTTAACAGGTTCAAAGAGGGCATAAATAATTGAATCAACAAGTCACAATCAGGTTTTCTAAAGGAAGATCTGTTCATAATAATATTAGATTAGTTATGGATTTGGTGGAGTACAGTCACTTGATAGATTACATTTTAAGAAGGCCTTTGACATGATATGTCAAAAGATGTTTTTCCAATGAGTTTGGAAAATTCTGCACACAGTAAACATCAGAGTATACTTTATACTGTCAATTAAAATTCCACATTTTTAAATCTTATTGCGGACACTCATTTTAGGTGGCGTTTGTTCAACTCATTGACCACAGTACATTGAAAGTAAACATAACCGGAAATAAGTGAGATGTACCATTTCCAAATGGAAGTGCGTCACAAAGCTCAGTGCAAGCGGTCCATTGCTTCATATATTGACTAATAACTGATTGTTGTTGTTTTTTTCTTACATTTGCTTCCAGTCTCTTTTAATTTTGGTATTTCTTTAAGCGTTCAATCAAAAAACTAAATGATTTTCTTGTTCTCCAGCATATAAAACACAAATCTTGTGGCATTTTACAGAAACATTAGTTTATTAGTTAAGTAACTACACATTAACTTTATGTGAATCACACAAAACATATGCTCACTGTGACACAGAACAATGCTTTTTAATATGAGTCCCTAGATAATGTAATGTGGTGAAACTCTTCCCACACTGAGTACAGTGATACGGCTTCTCTCCAGTGTGAACTCGCTCGTGTGATTTCAGGTTTCCAGACACAGTGAAACTCTTGTCACAATATGAGCACTTGTAAGGTTTTTCTCCAGTGTGAATTCTTTGGTGCCGTATCAGACTGTCAGCTCTAGTGAATCTCTTCCCACAGTCCAAACACACATGATCTTTCTCACCGGTGTGTGTTTTCTGGTGCCGTTTACAATGTTCCAGCTGTGAAAAAGTCTCTCCACAAAATGAACATGCATAAGGCCTCTCGTTTGTGTGCATTATCTGGTGTCTTTTTAGATGTGATAATAATTTAAAATCTTTACCACACTGATCACAGTTATATGGCTTTTCTCCAGTGTGAATGTGCAGATGATAACTGAGATCAGATTTACTTTTGAAACTCTTCTCACACTCAGTACAGTCGTACGGCTTCTCTCCAGTATGAACTCGCTCATGTACTTTCAGTGGTCCCAACTGAGCAAAAGTCTTGTCACAATATGAGCACTTGTAAGGTTTTTCTCCAGTGTGAATCCTCTGGTGCACAAGTAGATGACTAGGTGTAGGAAAGCTCTTCCCACAGTCAAAGCACACTTTACCTCTCACTTCATTATGTGTTTTTTGTTGCAGTTTACAATTTTCTGTCAATGAAAAACTCTTTTGAGTTTCGAAGTTGTAATGTTCCTCCTCAACTTCATATAGTTTCTGTCTTTGCTCTTTCACTTTCACCTGATCTAAAAAAAAAAACCCATTAAGTATTAAGAATCAGTTGAAGGACGATAAATGAAATTCACTGAACCCTGATTTAATAGCAGAAAACAAGAGATCAGGGATTTTTACAAGTATCAAGTATCAGATCTTTAATGTGCCAAAGGTTAGTTTTATCATTCCCTTGTTAATACAATCAAACAGACGTCAGATTATAATAAATGTATGATCGCAGAGTTGCATTTTCTCTGTTATTAGAGTTATCTGTTGAACTGAAGCTTTGATACCGTAATGTTTCTCAACGGTCAACAATGAAGAATCAAGAATGGACACCAACCTATTTGTTCCTCAGTATCTTCATGTTTTATTCTGGATGGTTCTGGATCACTCATGTCTTCAGTCTCCTCTTTAATAAACTCCATCCTTAACAGTCACACAGATTTCAGCTGCTACTCCTGGAGTTTGTCCTTCTCTTGTAGGATGATGGGAATATTCCCAGTATTTATTGGTGAATTGTTGTGGGAGGGGCTTCACTGCAGGTGTGAACTGTGATCACTGTGTTTTTATCCAATCTGCATTTAAAAAGTACAGAGTCATCATGTTAAACTGCTGCTGAAAAGCCAAAAGTTCCCTGTTTTCAGCTCATTCATTATGGTGATGTCTGAGATCTTCTGTAAATTGGCACATTAAACTTATTTTATTGGTGTCAACAGGCTGAAACAAACTAAAGCATCAACACCTTTGATCCATCGAGTTTGAAATAAACATTAAGTGGTTAGAATCAGTTTAAGGAGGATAAATGTGAAAATTCAACCCTGATTTAATAACAGAAAACAAGAGATCAGGTATCTGTTTATTAAATATCTGATTTTTGACGAGCCAAAGGTTAGTCCTGTCATTCAATACAGTCAAAATGTGAAATAACTGCTGTACAAGATTATGATCTAAGTGTATTTGTCATATTTCCCAATATTATTTGCTTATTTTTCACAGCTCTTAGATTGGCATCTAACAATATATTAAAGGATTATTTCACTTTCAAATAAAATTGTCCTGATCATTTACTCACCCCCATGTCATCCAAGATGTCCATGTCTTTCTTTCTTCAGTCGAAAATTAAATCGAAAATATTAAGGTTTCTACATTCCAGGATTTTCCTCCAAATAATGGACTTCAATAGCAACCAACGGTTTGAAGGTTCAAATGTAAGTCTAAATGCAGCTTCAAAGTCTCTACACAATCCAAGTCGAGAAATAAAGGTCTTATCTAGCGAAATGATTGGTCATTAAAATAATAATAATAATTAAAGCTGCAAGCAGCGATGAAAAGGGCCCTCGCACCCGTGCCGCCGCCACCCGTCGCCTTTAGGAAAACAGAGCACGGTGGGCAGTATGTAAATATAGGAGGACTATGTCAAAGTAATTTGTATTTGCCACACTTCCTGCTACCAGCAGGTGGCGCTATTGCTATAACCAAATATGAGCATGGCCATGTGTTCAGGACAGGACTCTTATCAAACGTGAAGTTTGGGGCAGATTGGACATTGTATGCTTGAGTTACTGCAGGCTGGCTGTGGTTGCCTAGCAACATCGGAACTGCAAGCAACATTAATATTGAACTTATCTGATCATGCATATATCACCAAAAGGCCGAAATTGGGTGTACATTTGTCAGGCCGCCGAGGGCACACCCTTCGACGAAAACTCAAGATCTTCGCAATTTAACGTTGCAAAGGTGTTAAGATTACACTCACCAAATTTGAAGAGGATCAGATCAAAACTGTAGGAGGAGTTCGTTAAAGTACAACATCAGGAAATGGCCAAAACTGCCAAAAAATCTGAGAGGAAGTTCAAAATAGCTGACTTCCTGTTGTGTTTAGGGCTATGCTCCAAAATACTTTTTTGTAGGTATTGGGTCATTATATGTATGTACCAAATTTCATACCTGTACGTGAAACCTAGAGCCGGGTAAAATGTGGGGGCAATAATTTAACGAATTTAAACCATTGACATGGACAGCTCGGACAAGACATGAACAAGACAAGACATCTGACAAGACATGGACAGCTCGGGCCCTAATCATTTTTTATACTTTTTAACCACAAATGCCCATCTTGTACCATCTCTGAGATGCATTAT
Source organism: Abramis brama (assembly GCF_963993115.1). Classification (NCBI taxonomy): domain Eukaryota; kingdom Metazoa; phylum Chordata; class Actinopteri; order Cypriniformes; family Leuciscidae; genus Abramis; species Abramis brama. Next base: position 6,724,053 of record NC_139972.1, read on the forward strand.
GTCATCACGTTGGAACGGTCATGAAAAAATAAAATGAATTAAAAAAATAAATTTAACAAAGGTGTCGGATGATTTTGAAGTTGGAGAAAATGTGATGGAGTTTTTCACCCTTCCCAACATTTTTGAACCGGAGAATACAGACAAAGAACTTAGACAGATGACGTGACGCATGACCTTTCTAACCTGATGACGCAATGCGCGGCGCTTCTCAGAGATGGTACATGACAGGTATTTGTAGTTAAAAATATGTTTATTTTTTATTTTTTTTAGAAAATGACCAATCGTTTCGCTAGATAAGACACTTATTTTTTCGGCTGGGATCATGTAGAGGCTTTGAAGCTGCATTGAGACCTTCAAAATGTTGGATGCCATTGAAGTCCATTATATGGAGAAAACCTGAATTTCTTTATGACTGAAGAAAGAAAGACATGGACATCTTGGATGACATGGGAGTGAGTAAATTATCAGGAATTTTTTTATTTGAAAGTGAACTAATCCTTTAAGCCAAACAGCCAGTGATCATCATGCATTTAACCCTCCTGTTACCCTCAAATCTACCAACATCTTTTACCCACTGGGGTCAATTTGACCCCACCAATTTAAACCCCCACAATTTGATTTTTTCCCCAAAGGTTTAAGTCAGGTACTTTATGTTTCTTTGTTGACTACTTAAATAGCCCTTTAAATAAAACACCACCAACCCCCCACCCCTTATACATCCAGAATACCTATTGCACGACTATGGACAAATTAGCAAATCACTATAAAATGTCACTGATTTATCTAAAATTCAAAAATTATATATATTTTTGGTGTTTTAATAGCTATTTATTTATTATATTATATAATATATTTTATCAAGGATAGGTTTGGGGTCAATATGACACTCCCATTGATAGTCTCAGGATGCCTCACTGTTGGCACGACACAGGACTCATGGTAGCGTTCACCTTTTCTTCTCTGGACAATCGATTTTCCAGATGTTCTAATCAGATACATTAACTTTGCACCAGTCTTCTGCTGTCCAATTCTTGTAATTCCTGCAGAATTTCAGCCAATATTTGATGTTTTTATTGGAGAGAAGTGGCTTCTTTGCTGCCCTTCTTGACACCAGGTCGTTGTCCAAAAGTCTTGGCCTCGCTGTTTGTGCAGATGCTCTCACACCCACCTGCTGCCAATATTGAGCAGTTCTGCACTGGTGGTGACACGATTCCCTAGCTGATTCCTCAGGAGAAGTTACTGGTACTTGCTGGACACTCTGGGACATCCTAAAGCCTTCTTCACTGCAGCCGAACCTCTATTCTTGAAGCTCTTGATGATCTGGTAAATGGAGGCCATTTTGATGCAAAGATGATCCTCCATCTTTCTTTGGAGGAAACCATTGCTAACAGAAGAACACAATGATTGGAAGCACTTCTTCCTTCCTTATAGCAATCATGTGCTGATGATATGATTAGTAAAATGATGTTAGCTGGTAATTTGGTGCCAAGGACAAAAACAGTGAAATTTGGGGTTTTGTGATAAAGCTTTTTAAAATTATGTAAAATGCCACTGATCACTCTGCACAATAATCTAGAAAAATGTGAATCAACATCATAACAACTGAAGCAGCAAAAATTTCAAATTTGGCCACAGCTGTACCCTGTCATTCAAGTGGGAAGTGTCCGGTCGAACAAGGTGATGTTGGTGGCGCATCCGCTGTTCAGCTCCCGCAAAAGGTCCACGTACTCGTAGGAGATGCCCTGTTGTTGTAGGGCGAGCAGTACGGCATTGATCTCTATGCTGTCGAAGGCTTTCTCGTAGTCTACGAAGGCCAGTACCAAGGGCATCTTGTACTTCCGGCAGCGTTCGAGCAGTTGGTTCAGCACGTGGATGTGGTCCATTGTGCTGTAGCCAGACCGGAAGCCGGCCTGTTCGGGTGGCTGTTGTTCGTCCAACTGCCTGGCTAGTCGGTTGTACAGCACCTTGGTGAAGACCTTGTACACGGTCGGCAGGAGCCAGATTGGCCGATAATTCCTCAGCTGTTCGCGGTCACCCTTCTTGTACAACAGCACTGTCTTGGCCGTCTTCCATTGATCTGGTGTTCTTCTCTGCGCCATGTAGTGGCTGAAATGGCTGTCCAATGCTGCCCACAGCATCGGTCCACCCTCTTTGAGCAGCTCGGCCTCGATTCCGTCCAGCCCTGGCGCCGGTCTTTCTGGATGTTCTGGATCGCATGCCTGACCTCACTGGTCAACACTGACGGGATGGCTGGTATGGCGTCGTCCTGCATTTCGGGCGGGTTGACTGGTGTCTTGCTGGCGAATAGGTCCGTATAGAACCCAAAAAAAACCCCAAAAAACTTTGCTAAGAGGTAATTTTCAATTGAGAAAGAGCATAAAGAGAGAGCTCACAAAGCACAAAGAGAAATGGTTTATAAGGCTTCTGTGGAAGCTTTCATACATTTGCTCCTCCCCTATATTATGTTTTCCCCTCCCCCACGGAACAAAATATCAAAGTTCTTGCAAGAATTATGTTTTCCCTTCCCTGGAAATATATAATTGGCACTGGAAATATCTAATTTCTTGTGAGAATTATGATTCCCCCCTCCACTATATCGTGTGAACTATCAGTGGTTCTCGCAATACTTCAAGTAGGCCTATATGGTAATGTCAGGTTAGGGCCCTAAAGCAGAGGGAAGGTTTTTGAAGATCATAAAATCTCAACTTATAATGACCTCAATATCATCCAGAATAAATGTGGGATTTGTGCCTAATCACCAATGTGTGAACAACAAAAAAAATGATATTTCTTATATGTTTTATACAGCAAAATGAGCCTGGGGTCAAATTGACCCCAAAGAACACCGATGCTACAAAAGTACGTACAGAACATTGAAAACCTATCATCATGTTAATTTTATGTTTACCCAGTTGTCCCCATTAAATTAGGAAAAGTCTTTAAATTTGAAGCAAAAAAATTTTTTTAAAGTATGTATTTTGAGACGTTAAACACTGAATGGGGTCAAATTGACCCCAAAGGTAATAGGAGGGTTAAACTAATTGAAATAATTCTTGAACAAATATGCCAGCGATAAAATCTGTGTTTTTATATTTAAATAAAAGTTGTGTGTAAGTTAAATATATAATCAAACAAGAGAATCTGGTGATTTGGATGTTTTGTCATTGAACTTGATGATACAGATCAAATTACACACCAGTGAATGTTGTCATGTCTGTCTTTTAAATCCTTTATCTTTGTACACACTTGCAACTCACAGCAGCAACTTTAAAGGCATTTAAATTAATCCATTTCTAAATCAAGAAAACAATTAACTTTTTTTCCAGTTTTTTAATTGTTTAACATTTTACAGCGTCTATTATTTTCTAACTATAGTCACCGAATCTTTACAATCAACACAATACAGTAAACATTAGTAAATAAGTAAATTACATGAATATGTCTTATTCAAGCAGATTTTACTATTTTCACCAAGTAGGAAAGATACAAATAATTATTGACACTGTAAAAAACTATTCTGAAGCTTCAAACACCACTCTTTCCTAAGCAGTTCACCAAATTCACAAAGTTAAACTAGATGACATTGTGCTTTTGGGAGCAACACCATATTTTGTTCATCTCACACCATTTACTTGACTTTTTGTTTTTGTTTTTTGACATAAAAATGAAATGTTGCTCATTGTGAACACTTATGATAATTCCTCGTGTGCCTGAGAAGGCTTTTTGAAGATCTAAAACTCTTCTCACACTGAGTACAGTTGTACGGCTTCTCTCCAGTATGAACTCGCTCGTGTGATCTCAGGGTTCCAGACTGAGCGAAAGTCTTGTCACAATATGAGCACTTGTAAAGTTTTTCTCCAGTATGAACTCGCTCGTGTGATCTCAGGGTTCCAGACTGAGTGAAACTCTGGTCACATAATGAGCACTTGTAAAGTTTTTCTCCAGTATGAATTCTTTGATGATTTTTCAGATGGTCAGCTCTAGTAAAGCTCTTCCCACAGTCCAAACACACATTATCTTTCTCACCGGTGTGTGTTTTCATGTGCCGTTTACAATTTTCCAGCCGTGGAAAAGTCTCTCCACAAAATGAACATGCATAAGGCCTCTCGTTTGTGTGCATTATCTGGTGTCTTTTTAGATGTGATAATAATTTAAAATCTTTCCCACACTGATCACAGTTATATGGCTTTTCTCCAGTGTGAACGCGCAGATGATGACTGAGTTCAGTTTTACTTTTGAAACTCTTCTCACACTGAGTACAGTGATACGACTTCTCTCCAGTATGAACTCGCTCGTGTGATTTCAGGTTTCTAGACTCAGTGAAACTCTTGTCACAATATGAGCACTTGTAAGGTTTTTCCCCAGTATGAATCCTCTGGTGCACATTCAGATTTCCAGATGTGGTAAAGCTCTTCCCACAGTCACAACACACATGATCTCTAAATTTATTATGTGTTTTTTGTTGCGGTTTACAATTTTCCGTCAATGAAAAACTCTTTTGAGTTTTGATGCTGCAATGTTCCTCTTCAACTTCATATAGTTTGTGTCTTTGCTCCACCTCCATCTGGTCTAAATTAAACATATTAGATTCAGTTGAAGGAGGATAAATGTGAAAATTCAACTGAACTCTGATTTAATAGCAGAAAACAAGAGATCAGGGATTTCTATGAGTATCAAGGATCAGATCAGAAGCTTAGATTGGTCATTCCTTTGTCAATACTATCACACAGATGTCACATTATAATACATTTATGATCATAGAGTTGTATTTTCTCTGTTATTAGAATTATAGTGCTCATTATTTCCCAGTAACTAGATCTGTTGAACTGAAGCTTTGATACCGTAATGTTTCTCAACAGCCAACAATGAAGAATCAAGAATGGACACCAACCTGTTTGTTCATCAGTATCTTCATGTTTTATTCTGGATGGTTCTGGATCACTCATGTCTTCAATCTCCTCTTTAATAAACTCCATCTTTAACAGTCACACAGATTTCAGCTGCTACTCCTGGAGTTTGTCCTTCTCTTGTAGGATGATGGGAATATTCCCAGTATTTATTGGTGAATTGTTGTGGGAGGGGCTTCACTGCAGGTGTGAACTGTGATCACTGTGTTTATATCCAATCTGCATTTAAAAAGTACAGAGTCATCATGTTAAACTGCTGCTGAAAACCTCTTTGTCTCCAAAAGTTCCCTGTTTTCAGCTCATTAATTATGGGGATGTCTGAGATCTTCTGTAAATTGGCACATTAAATAGTTTTATTGGTGTGAACAGGCTGAAAACAAACTACAGAATCTTCACATTTGAAATTTCACTTCAGTTCTTATCAAGGAGGATAAATGTGAATTTTTAAATGAATCCTGATTTAATAATAGAAAACGATCCGGGTTACTTAACTGTAACGCTGTTCCCTGAAAAAGCAGAATGAGATGCTGCGCTGCTTAGCGCATTGGGAACGTCTTTAATCGTGTGAATATAGTGTGTAACACGTCAATAGAATTGCCCCGGAGGTATTAATAGCCTCGGTCGGTGACGTCACCAGCGCGCACCCACGACACGAGGCTATAAATAGATGAGCCACGGGTGCATCATCAGGATATTTTGTCTGAAGAGCAGTCCTGGGACATCTTCAGCACGGCAATGCAGCGCAGCATCTCTGACCCAATGTGATATGGTCTGCTTGGTGGCAGCCGCCCCCGTTACTGCCCCATAACAGACGAACAATTGCTCTGACTTATTCCACTGGCTAGTGCAGTGGACGTCAAGTCAAGATCAAGGTGTCTTTCCCAGCAAACACAGAACGTTGGCACAACGTACCCAACCTTCTAACAACGTTTTAACAACATGGCCAAAAGGTTGCTATAACTACGTTGTGTGGTGAAGGTTGTTACAGCGTTGTCACAATGTTGACATCAAACCACCGTTCAGGGCCATTGCTTAAGGTTGTGCCTAGGGTGTCTGGACAACCACTGGACAACATATGTACTCGTTACTGCCCTGAAGCGCGAAAATCAGCCTTTTAAATTTCAACTGATCGCTGGGCCGTCTCATTCTTCATCAAGTAAGGATACGTGAGAATTGTGTTTAATTCACTTCAGCTAAATAAGATACTCAATTATTCAAACACAACATAACTTCCTTATCTGATATCTCATTTTTTGAACATCTTCTGGTCAGGTATGACAAATATTTAACTTTAAGCCAAAAGTATGAAGCCAAAATGACGTTATTGATGAGTAACGTTAATTGATTTCAGCACTCATTGAACAGGCAGTGACGCCTAGCCTACTTGTTGCACTTTTTTTTTTTCTTTTTTTTTTGGAAACGCACAGAGAGAAAAAAAATGTGTAACTGCTCGCACACCTGTTTATTTTTTCCTTTGATTTGTCGTCTCATTCGTTTCTTTGCCAGATTTTCGCATGTTTGCTCATGCTAGTTAACTTTAGTCCACTCCTTGTATAATATGTTTGTTTGTTTTTCTTCTCACAAATGTATGACTTTTGGAACTGCAATACAGTTTTAATAAAGTTGAATTAGCTAACCTTCTATGTCATGTTTTACTCTTCAAAGTGTACACTTGCAGGTGTTGATTATAATGATGCTAATGTTAGGCCCATAAATAATAATAAGGATAAACACTATTTAAAAAGTATAGCCTATAATTATATAACATATGACTAATTAAAAATTAACCACAAAACATAACATGCTAAATGGGGGATATCTATAGACCTATCTAGCATAAAAATATGAATTGTCAGAACGTCGTCTCTCAGTTGCTGAATGTCGCGTCGCAACGTTGCTACAGCCCACATTTCAATGTTGCGAGCACGTAGACAGCGACGTTGCCATAGCAGAAATGCAATGTGCCACAGACGTTGCCACAACGTAAATGTGTTTGCTGGGTTATTAGTACCCAAGGGTAAATTTGTTGTGCAGACAGGAGATTCAGCAATCCATACATAAGATAATCCAAAAAAAAACCATCAAAACAAACAGTAAACATAGAACATTAAAATCTAACATTAAAAACATTGTCCAAAGCATAAAAACATCTGAGAAAGATCATAACAATGTGCCTCTACACATCCAGCCCCCCAGCCCCCCAGCCCCTATCCCCCCCCACCCTCCCGCCCTCCCACTTGCCCGACTAAAATAGATTGTGCCGTGCATAGCAATGAGTGTCATCTCCTGCTATTTTTATTTATTAATTCTATGGCTGCGGGTACAAAAGTATTCCTATATCGTTTAGTTCTCCACCTAGGGGCCACAAACCGATATCCTGAGTAATAATAATCTCCAATAATAAAACTTGCCTTATGCTGTAGCTTATTGGAATAAAGATTCACCTATAATCTTACTAGCCCACCTAACAATTTGGTTCAAATAATTGTTTGTCTTCAAAGACAAATTACCAAACCAAGGGAGAACGACAAGACTGATTCAATAAAGGCCTGATAGAAAAGGGTCATCATAGATTTATCAGTATGAAATTTGGAGTGCTTTCTGACGCTGATGTCCCTTTTTACATACAGTACAGACTCACAGTTCTTTTCAAAAGTCAGTTTAGAGCAGGGGTGTCCAAACTCAGTCCTGGAGGGCCACTGTCCTGCAGAGTTTAGCTCCAACCCCAATTAAACACACCTGAACCAGATAATCAAGCCCTACCTAGATTATCTGGTTCAGGTGTGTTTAATTGGGGTTGGAGCTAAACTCTGCAGGGCAGTGGCCCTCCAGGAGCAGGATTGGTCACCCCTGATTTAGAGTCTATGACTGTCCCAAGTAGGGGTGGAACGGTACATGTATTCGTATCGAACCGAATCGGTACGGGCGTCACGGTTCGGTGCATGAATTTACACGGAGAATACACGGTATAAAAATAAATAAAACTCGCGTGCAAATTAATTAATGTAATGCGGAACTACTGTTAGATACGCAGGTTCTTTAGGGACACCTAATCTGTAGCCCTGCCTTAAAATAGGTTTGTTTATATTTCGCCTGCCTCCGCAGCGTGCGCCTCCCAAAATGGACGAGGCATTTATACTTCGCGCTCGCTGGTGTACTATTCTTTGAAACGACAGGGTGCGACTCGGTGTAATTGTCCTCTAAACCATCAGGAATCAGCGGTGAGAAGTAAGGTACACTCGTGAATGTTTATTTTAGTAAAACAACACTTTAGTACACCAAAACCACACTACAAAAGAATCGTGTAAAGCGGTAAACCAGATTATACCTTGTGACATTAGAAAAAAAAAAATGTATATGAGAAAGTAACCTACAAATAAATTAACGTTATCTTACATGATTTCTAAACATTTTTATTAAGTTTTGTGAACCTTTTTATAAAACATGGCCATTTATTTTTATTTAAAGGGCTTATGTCTGCTATTGTAGCAGACACAGACACTATGTGGTACAGCCTGAGATATGCACAATACAAAAAATTGCCTTCTGCATTTTTGTTTTGCTTTTCCCTCCATTGTACCGAACTCGTATCGAACCGTGATGTCTGAACCGAGGTATGTACCGAACCATGACTTCTGTGTACCGTTCCACCCCTAGTCCCAAGGTATTTGTAGCTTTCTACACAATCCACTGCCTGGTCTTTAATGATCGTAGTGTCATAACATGAAGCACAGTTTCTAAAATCTATAATCATCTCTTTTGTTTTAGCTAAGTTTAACTCCAAATAGGATTTCCCACACCAGGGGACAAACTCTTCAATAATAGGACCATGACCAGACTCACCGTCACTAAGCAGACTCACAATAACTGTGTCATCAGCAAATTTCAATATGGACTTTTTAGCATAACTGCTTTGGCACATGTTAGTGTACAAAATATAAAATAAGGGTGAGAGAACACAGCCCTGGGGTGCGCCGGTAGATGTAAATAGTAAATTCGACAAAATTGCATGTACTTTCACCCTCTGTGATCTATTTGTCAAAAAATCCACCCACTAAATTTTTGCTCAGATCAAAATGCTCAATTAGTCTTGTAGCCAAAATGTGAGGTTAGATGGTATTAAAAGCTGAGGAAACATGAATAAACAACAGTCTAGCATGTGTATTTCTCCCTTCTAAGTGCTTAAACAAAAGATTAAATAAAGTAATTGTAGCATCCTCAACTCCTGTGCTCTATAAGCAAACTGCATACGGTCTAGAGAGCTTGCTCAGTTTGCCTCTCCGTCTTCACAGGCTTTTCAAAAGATTTCATTACAAGAGAAGTGAGGGCAACTGGCCTGAGATCATTTAAAGCCTTGGGACTATTCTTTTTAGGGACCGGGGTAATAACAGCCTGCTACCACCGGTTAGGTGTATGTTGTAGGTATAAAGACATATTAAAAATATCACTGAAGATAGAACTTAATTGTCCTGCACAGTATTTCAGTTTCTTGTTCTCCAACATATAAAACACAATTCTTGTGGCATTTCACAGAAACACGTTTATTAGTTAAGTAACTACACATTAACTTTATGTGAATCTCACAAAACATTTGCTGGCTGTGACACACAACAATGCTTTTTAATATGAGTCCCTAGATTATGTGATTGGGTGAAACTCTTCCCACACTGAGTACAGTCGTACGGCTTCTCTCCAGTATGAACTCGCTCGTGTTCTTTCAGATATCCAGACACAGTGAAACTCTTGTCACAATATGAGCACTTGTAAGGTTTTTCTCCAGTATGAATTCTTTGATGACTCTTCAGATGGTCAGCTCTAGTGAATCTCTTCCCACAGTCCAAACACACATGATCTTTCTCACCGGTGTGTGTTTTCTGGTGCCGTTTACAATGTTCCAGCCGTGAAAAAGTCTCTCCACAAAATGAACATGCATAAGGCTTCTCGTTTCTGTGCACTATCTTTCCTCCAGTGTGAATGCGCAGATGATTACTGAGTTCAGTTTTACTTTTGAAACTCTTCTCACAGTCAGTACAGTAGTACGGCTTCTCTCCAGTATGAACTCGCTCGTGTACTTTCAGTGGTCCAGACTGAGTGAAACTCTTGTCACAATATGAACACTTGTAAGGTTTTTCTCCAGTGTGAATCCTCTGGTGCACATTCAGATGACTAGGTGAAGTAAAGCTCTTCCCACAGTAACAACACACATGATCTCTCACCTCATTATGTGTTTTTTGTTGCAGTTTAAAATTTTCCATTAATGAGAAACTCTTTTGAGTTTCGAACTTGCAATGTTCCTCCTCAACTTCATATAGTTTGTGTCTTTGCTCTTTCACTTTCATCTGATCTAAAAAAAAAACCAAAACATTAAGTAGTAAGAATCAGTTGAAGGAGGATAAATGTGAAAATTAAACTGAACTCTGATTTAATAGCAGAAAACAAGAGATCAGGGATTTCTATGAGTATCAAGTATCAGATCAGAAGCTTAGATTGGTCATTTCTTTGTCAATACTATCAAACAGATGTCACATTATAATACATGTATGATAGAGTTGTATTTTCTCTGTTATTAGAATTATAGTGCTCATTATTTCCCAGTAACTAGATCTGTTGAACTGAAGCTTTGATACCTTAATGTTTCTCAACAGTCAACAATGAAGAATCAAGAATGGACACCAACCTATTTGTTCCTCAGTATCTTCATGTTTTATTCTGGATGGTTCTGGATCACTCATGTCTTCAATCTCCTCTTTAATAAACTCCATCTTTAACAGTCACACAGATTTCAGCTGCTACTCCTGGAGTTTGTCCTTCTCTTGTAGGATGATGGGAATATTCCCAGTATTTATTGGTGAATTGTTGTGGGAGGGGCTTCACTGCAGGTGTGAACCTTGACTAAATACTCACCTACTTTAATTACTCTGAAATTATGTAAATATATTTGCTGTACAGAGTAAGGCTGTATATTATTACTATAAGACAACATCTGAAATATAGAAGTTAATATTTGTGTAACACAGGATGTTAAATAAGAATTAAACAGGGCAAATAAAACCAATTTAACACCATATATAAGTTACAAGTTGATTTTACTTCACAGTTCATCCTTGTTTTGCGGAAGTTCCTTTGACATCTCTTCTCTGCGTCTTTGCTGATAAATTTGCCGATATACTCTCATTTTTATTAATGTCATTTGTAAGCTGTCTCATGTTGTTGTTGTCTTCGAATTTAACAAAAGCTTTGTCTAGATGTTGTTTTATGTAGAATCTTCTACTTTCTCTTATTTGCTAGCCAAAACAAAATCTTTTTTAATCTTTTTTATCTGAAGCTTAATTCAAATGAGAATCTATCTCACACAAAACTTGATTATCCTAAAAGGTTTGTTTAAATAGCATTGACAAAAAAATAAGAAGATCCATCATGTTAAACTTCTGCTGAAAAGCCTCGTTGTCTCCAATAGTTCCCTGTTTTCAGCTCATTCATTATGGTGATGTCTGAGATCTTCTGTAAATTGGCACATTAAATCGTTTTATTGGTGTCAACAGGCTGAAAACAAACTACAGCATCATCACCTTTGTAATTTCACTTCAGTTCTTGTCTTTGCTCTTTCTCTTCCATCTGGTCTGAAATAAACATGAAGTAGTTAGAATACATTCAAGGAGGATAAATGTGAATATTAAAGTGAACCCTGATTCAGAAAGCAACATAGATCATGTATCTGTCTATCAAGTATCAGACTTTAAATGTACCAAAGGTTGGTTCTGTCATTCTTGTTAATGTGGATGACAACTTTTGTAAAAGATAATGATCTATCTAAGTGTATTCATGTCATATATCTCTATATTAATTGCTTAATTATTTTTCATAGCTCTTATGATTTGTATCTTACAATTTAACTAAGCCAAACAGCCAGTGATCATCATTCATTTAAACAGTTTGAAACAATTATCAAATGTCAGTCATGAGATATATATATATTGCAATGAAGGTTGTGTAGAAGTAAAAAAATATATATAATTAAACGAGAATATAAGGCCTGTTGCATGAAACTAGTTGAACAAACTGAGTTTCAGAGTAGGTTTAGAGTTGACAAATCCATATAAATCCAACCTGGATCAGGTACAACGGGCTCACAAAGCTTGGAATAAACATCGTCAACTCAGGTTTAATCCAAAAGTTTGCGAAGCTTGTGCACCTGTAATAATGTATATAGTTTCGTAAAGACTTCAAAAGAATACACAAGCTTAATACACAAGCGGTTTAAAAGCATATATATGAAAGCGTATTTATATATATTTATATTAATTTAAAAGCCAAGTTTAACATTAATTGTCAATCAATATAATAATTATGTGATTATATGAATGATGCATATTTATAATTCATAATTCATATAATATAAATAATTAGCAGCAAAATATTGGCAATTTTGTCTCTTTTATGCTTTCACCCTAAACTGCTTTAATTTGGTACGAGAGAAATAAGGGACATTTCCCCTATATCTTTATCGCATCAGATATGTCACTTTACTCACAGCTGATTGGTCCAGTTTTGGTTTGCGATCTCTAACTCAGAATAAAAGCAATGTAGTGTAAGTTTACCATGGCATTGAACATCGATTGAAACCAATCCAACTTTTTTGAGCTAAAAAACCCCGTCTCTGTTACGTATGTAACCCTCGTTTCCTGAAGGAAGGGACAGAGAGCCCAATCGCCTTTGAGTGTAAACTAAACGAGATAATGGAGATTGGCGATTGGAGATTTTGCATCTCGCACTCCTGCGCGGGCACGGAAGCAGATGCAACGCACATTTGCTATTCACTGAGGATCCGAGTTAGTGACTTGATGGCTCCACAGTGGTACAGCAACTGTGGCGACGGGGCGTCTCCGTTCCCTCTTTCAGGGAACAAGGGTTACATGCATAACTCAGATTTTTCCTTTCAGTCTGTTCTGTGCGACGTAAACAATGTATTGGGATCGCTAACAAAACGCCACTGTTGCTGCCCCTTCCAGCGCCCTTCTTAAAGGGATAGTTCACCCAAAAATATGTACTCCCATTATACAGTAAAGCTTGGAAGAGCCAGGAAATGTTTTAATATAACTCCAATTGTATTCGTCTGAAAGAAGAATGTCATATTCACCTAGGATGGCTTCTAGGTGAGTAAATCACGGGCTCATTTAAATTTTTTGGGTGAACTATCCCTTTAAGCCTCCTATTCCTCCCACACTTCTTGGGGTGGACGATGGGACAGGGCTTACGCAGGGAAAAGTCGATCAATGCTGTTCCGCATGACCCATTCAGCGAGTCTATTGGATAACACTGGGAAAGTGTGCCCTTTCATGTTTTGAAAAGGATGCTATGAAACGCCCATCCTACCCATGGGGACTTATGTGGAAATTACACGTATGGACTGGCCATTAGGCTAGTGCAACATATGGAATGTCTCTGAGGTGAATATGAGGAGGTAGTCAACACCGGCAGGGAAGGCAGAGCGTACTAGGCCAAAGGAAAGACGCCAGGGAGGCAGCTGGGTCTCCCTCTGCAGTCAGGGGCACTGTCTTCATTGACAGGGTTTTTAAATTGGCTGACTGCAATGGTTCAAAACAGGCTATATGAAGTGCTGTTAGCACAAGTGAGAGATCCCAAGAGGGTACAGGGTGAAGGCAAGGAGGATTTAATCTTCTCGCACCTCTCAGGAACCTGCTTTTCCACGGACATACCATCTACTGCATTGTGATGTGCGGCAATCGTGGCAACATACATTTTTAGGGTGGAGGGAAACAGCCTTTGCTCAGCTCTGATTGGACATCTTCGGGGGTTTTCCCGGTGAGAGGAGCACCATTCAACAAACAGGTTTCACTTCAATGCATAGAGACGCCTCGTAGAGGGGACTTTAGCCAAAGTGATGGTGTCTATCACCACTTGGGGTAGATCACCTAAGTCCTCCGCATCCCATCTAGAGACCAAATGAGGAGATTCCAGAGGTCTGGACACGGGTGCCATACGGTGCCCCGTCTCTCTGAGAAAGGAGGTCTTCTGGGAACCAGGTCTGGTTGGGCCAATATGGGGCAACTTGCAAGACCTGCTCCTTGTCCTCCCTGACTTGGCACAGTGTCTGCTGTGTGTTTTCGTTGCCAGCTGTGTGTCAGTGCATCCGTGCCGAAGGTCCCTTCTGTCAGGGAATAAAACAATTGGCAATGTGACGTGTCCGGGGCGGCAAACAGGTCTACTTGTGCGAATGTGAATTGAAATGTGAATATTCAACCCTGATTAAATAACAAAACAAGAGATCAGGGGGCGCATTACAGAAAGATCCTAACTCCTAGCTGTTTGGTAACCATGGTAATTTCAAGAAGTACCACATTTAGGACAAAAAGCTATTACAATGCTATGACATTTCTTAAGTGCATAATCTTATCTTAACTACAGATAGGAAAACAAGTGTTTAAACTGTCCCGACAGCGCGTCCTGCCAGTTAAACCTGGTCATAGCCTACTGTTCATAGATTCATATACTGTTTCTAGACTTGTGTTTCTTTTAATGCAAATACATTTTCAATTACGCAACACATGCTATCTCTTTAATAATCATCAATTGTCCAATCTTCAATCTTCAATAAATTTCATTTATCGTCTTCTGGTTGATCTCGTTTTCTTCATAATAACAGGCTATTCAGCTATCAAACACTCAATATGACTCAAGGAAGAAATGTAAGAAAATTAATTGTAAACGGATTTGTCTGTCTTCGTCAAAATAGCCCATTAGAAAGATTGCAAAATGCGCATAGGCTTATCGCCTATTGTTTATTATTAGACGACAGAACAAAAATGGTTAATATGCCAGCTTAATGGCATTTTAAACCATCCGTAAATCAAGACAATCGACTATTTTTCAGTTTGTTTATTGTTTACAGTGTCTATTATTTTCTAACTACAGCCACTGACTCTAGTACAATCTGAACACAATAGTAAACATTAGTAAATAAGTTAATGACATGAATATATCTTATTCAAGCAGATTTTGCAATTATTACCCAATAGGAGTGATACAAATTATTGACACTGTAAGAAATATTATATGAAGCTTCAAACATCACTCTTTTCTAAGCATTTCATCAAATTCACAAAGTTAAAAATGATACTGTGCTTTTGGGAGCAACACCATATTTTGTTCAACACCATTTACTTGAATGTGTTTGACATGAAAATAAAATGTTGCTCATTGTGACAACTTGTGATATTTCCTCAAGTGCCCAAGAAGGCTATTTGAATATCTAAAACTCCTCTCACACTCAGTACAGTAGTACGGCATCTCTCCAGTATGAACTCGCTCATGCGCGTTCAGGTTTCCAGACTGAGCGAAACTCTTGTCACAATATGAGCACTTGTAAGGTTTTTCTCCAGTATGAATTCTTTGGTGCTGTTTCAGATGGTCAGATGTAGTAAAGCTCTTCCCACAGTCCAAACACACATAATCTTTCTCACCGGTGTGCGTTTTCTGGTGCCGTTTACAATGTTCCAGCCGTGAAAAAGTCTCTCCACAAAATGAACATGCATAAGGCCTCTCGTTTGTGTGTATTTTCAGGTGTTTGTTTCGATTTGATACTGAGTTAAAATCTTTACCACACTGATCACAGTTATATGGCTTTTCTCCAGTGTGAACGTGCAGATGATACTTGAGATCAGTTTTACTTCTGAAACTCTTCTCACACTGATCACAGTTATATGGCTTTTCTCCAGTGTGAACGTGCAGATGATACTCGAGTTCAGTTTTTCTTTTGAAACTCTTCCCACACTGAATACAGTCGTACGGCTTCTCTCCAGTATGAGTGAAACTCTTGTCACAATATGAGCACTTGTAAGGTTTTTCCCCAGTATGAATCCTCTGGTGCACATTCAGATTTACAGATGTAGTAAAGCTCTTCCCACAGTCACAACACACATGATCTCCTACTTCATTATGTGTTTTCTTTCGCGGTTTACAATTTTCCGTCAATGAAAAACTCTTTTGAGTTTTGATGTTGCAATGTTCCTCTTCAACTTCATATAGTTTGTGTCTTTGCTCCACCTCCATCTGGTCTAAAATAAACACATTAGATTCAGTTCAAGGAGGATAAATGTGAAAATACAACTGAACCCTGATTTAATAGCAGAAAACAAGAGATCAGGGTTTTTTATGAGTATCAAGCATCAGATCTTTAATGTGCCAAAGGTTAGTTTGGTTACTCCCTTGTTAATACAATCAAATAGATGTCAGATTATAATAAATGTATGATGGTAGAGTTGCATTTTCTCTGTTATTATAATTATAGTGCTCATTATTTCACAGCCACTAGATCTGTTAGTGTTACTCTCTTAATGTTTCTCAACAGTCAACAATGAAGAATCAAGAATGGACACCAACCTATTTGTTCCTCAATATCTTCATGTTTTATTCTGGATGGTTCTGGATCACTCATGTCTTCAATCTCCTCTTTAATAAACTCCATCTTAACAGTCACACAGATTTCAGCTGCTACTCCTGGAGTTTGTTCTTCTCTTGTAGGATGATGGGAATATTCCCAGTATTTATTGGTGAATTGTTGTGGGAGGGGCTTCACTGCAGGTGTGAACTGTGATCACTGTGTGATACTGACACCCACAGGACCAGACCTGGAAAAATAAATCAAATCAAGTATATTTGTATAGTGCTTTTCACAATACAGATTGTATTCAAAGCAGCTTCACAGTATTAAATTAAAATAAAATAATACAACAAGGTTTGTTTCTAGTGGAATTTATTGATTGATAGAATAAAATTAAATATCCCCAAAATATCCCCAACTGAGCAAGCCAAAGGCAACAGTGGCAAGGAACCGAAAAAAACTCCATCAAGTGACCTAATGGTGTCCTAAAACTCCATCAGGTGACCCAATGGAGAAAAAAAAAACCTTGGGAGAACCCAGGCTCAGTCGGGGGCCAGTTCTCCTCTGGCATTTATGAACTAGAGGCCGGATTGTAGTTTGAACTGTAAGATTAACAATATTATATGAATGCCTGGCCGAAAATATGCGTCTTTAATCTAGTTTTAAACTGGGAGAGTGAGTCCGAGCAACGAACAGTATCAGGAAGACTATTCCAGAGTTTCGGAGCCAAATGTGAAAATGCTCTCCCTCCTTTGGTTGATCTGGATATCCTAGGTATGACCAAAAGCCTCGAATTTATTGATCTTAAAGAGCGCAATGGATTATAGGGTGATAGAAGATCCGTTAAATAGACTGGAGCTAAGCCGTTTAGGGCTTTATAAGTCAGTAGCAATACCTTATAATTAATACGGAACTTTATAGGTAGCCAATGTAGTGATGATAAAATCGGTGTTATATGATCATATTTTCTTGATCTAGTAAGAACTCTAGCAGCTGCATTTTGGACTAACTGTAGCTTGTTTATTGAGGATGCAGGACAACCGACTAATAAAGCATTACAGTAATCTAGTCTCGAGGTCATGAATGCATGAACTAACTTTTCTGCATCAGAAACTGATAGCATATTACGTAGCTTAGCAATGTTTCTAAGGTGGAAAAAGGCTGTTTTTGTAACATACGAAATATGATTTTCAAAAGACAGGTTACAATCGAGTATAACACCCAGGTCTTTTACTGTAGAGGATAAAGTAATAGGACATCCTACGATGTCAAAGTTGTATTGTGAGAGGTTCTGTGGGCGGTTTTTTGAACCGATAAGTATTACCTCTGTATTGTCTGGATTTAATAAAAGAAAATTACGCGTCATCCAATCTTTTATATCTTTAACACACTCTGTCAATTTGGATAATTTAGCGTTTTCATCCGGCCGTGATGAAATATATATATATTTGAGTGTCATCAGCATAACAATGGAAACTAATTCCATGTTTCCTTATAATATTTCCAAGTGGCATCATATATATTGAGAATAATAGAGGGCCTAACACAGATCCCTGTGGCACTCCATAATTTACTGGAGTTATGATCGATTTTTCTCCATTTAAATAGACAAAATGGTAGCGGTCAGATAAGTATGATCTAAACCAGCTTAATGCTTGTCCTTGAACACCAGTATAATTTTGTAGTCGATCTAAGAGTATTGTGTGATCTATAGTATCGAACGCAGCACTAAGATCAAGTAAAACTAGTATTGAGAAACAGCCTTGGTCAGAAGCTAAAAGTAAATCATTTGTGATTTTAACGAGCGC
Source organism: Abramis brama (assembly GCF_963993115.1). Classification (NCBI taxonomy): domain Eukaryota; kingdom Metazoa; phylum Chordata; class Actinopteri; order Cypriniformes; family Leuciscidae; genus Abramis; species Abramis brama. The sequence goes on from NC_139972.1 coordinate 6,742,169, forward strand.
AGTTTCAGTGCTATGATGCGGCCTGAATCCAGACTGAAACTTTTCATAGATATCATTTTCTTGCAAGAAAGAGCCCAGTTGAGTGGACAACTTTTTCTAGTATTTTAGACATAAAAGGTAGATTTGAAATGGGTCTATAATTTGCTAGATTATTATGATCTAATTGTGGTTTCTTAATGAGAGGTTTTATAACTGCCAGTTTAAATGTTCTTGGAACATGACCTAAAGATAAAGATGAGTTAATAATATTGAGGAGAGGCTCTTCCACTATAGGTAACACTTCTTTCAGTAGTTTAGTTGGTATAGGATCTAATAAACATGTTGTTTTAGATGAAGTGATAAGTTTATTTAACTATTTTTGTTCTATAGTTGTAAAGCACTGTAATTGTTCTTGCGGGGGGATAATTGAGGCTGAATTATAAGGCGCGATTGAGGATTGAACGTTTACAATTGTGGTTCTGATGTTTTCTATTTTCTCAGTGAAGAAGTTAATGAAATCATTGCTACTAAACTGTAACGTGATATTTTGTTCGGGTGACGTCTGTTTATTTGTTAGTCTAGCCACGGTGTTAAATAAAAACCTTGGATTGTTTTGGTTATTTTCTATTAGTTTGCGGAGGTGCTCAGCCCTGGCCGCTTTTAGGGCCTTTTTATAACGTGACATACTGTCTTTCCACGCGATTCTAAAGACCTCTAAATTAATTTGTTTCCATTTACGCTCTAAATTACGGGTTTCTCTCTTTAGAACATGCGTAGTATTATTATTTTTAATTTAATGGGTGCAACAACATCCAATGTTCTAGAGAGAATGGTGCTCATAGTGCTAGTTAGTTCTTCTAGTTCATCTGTTTGTTTGGGTTCAGGCAGCATCTGAGACAGATTAGATAAGCAATTTGAGAAATTATCTATGGTGGATGGAAGGACTGTTCTGCCTGGTCGATAACGCGGCACAGCATGACATATTACAGCAGTACGTAATATGCAAGTTACCAAGTAATGGTCAGTGACATCACTTTGTGGAATGATATCTATATCAGTTGGATCGGTTCCATATGATATAATTAAATTGAGTGTGTGATTAAGACGATGAGTTGGTCCGATGACGTTTTGCTTTACCCCAAAGGAATTTAATAAATCTATAAACGCAGCCCCTAACGCATCATTTGAATTATCTACGTGTATGTTAAAATCTCCAACAATTAATGCTTTATCTACATTGACCAATAGATCTGAGAGAAAATCTGCAAACTCTTTTAGGAAATCAGCGTAAGGCCCAGGCGGTCTATATACGGTTGCCAAGGCTAGAGATAATATGGATTTTTTTGTAACATCTAAGAGCGTAACATTTAGTACAAGTACTTCAAACGAAATAACCTGTTTTCTGAGTAACATTGAGAATATCTCTATAGATTGTTGCAACACCGCCGCCACGACCAATCAGACGGGGTTCATGCTTATAGGAGTATCCAGATGGAGTAGACTCATTTAGACCGAAATAATCATTTGGTTTAAGCCAGTTTTCAGTAAGGCAAAGTATATCGAAGCTATTATCTGTGACTATTTCATTTACAATAATTGCCTTAGGTGTGAGTGATCTAATGTTTAGAAGACCTAGCTTTAAAAATTGTTTTTGTTTACTAATAGCAACATTTTCTGTTTTAATAACAATTAGATTTTTCCTAGATCCTGCAGTAGAATTATTATTTGATCTCACTAAACGAGGAATAGACACAGTTTCTATGCAATGTTCTACACTAGTATTTATATCATTTAAATTGGTGCAGGAGAGACTATGATTTGGACTAAAATAAAAAGTAATTATATACTCAACTACTTTAATTACTCTGAAATTATGTGAACATATTTGCTGTAAAGAGTAAGGCTGTATATAAATTCTATAAAATAACATCTGACATATACAACTTCATATTTGTGTAACCCAGGATTTTAACACACACATATATACACTAGTGCAAAATGCCCGTGAAAATACAGTTTTTGTGTGTGTTTTTAGTAATTGTTAGTTTGGTGTGTTTGAGTGCTCATTGTTACAATTACACAGCAAAATTTCAGTGACATTTTTATTTGTGCATGGTAGAAAGCACACAGTGAACTCAGAGAAAACGCTATGCTTGAGCAAACAGTTTGTGAATGGGCTACTACAAATGATGCCTGTGAAAGAGACTGTGAACGCATTGAATAGGATATGTTTAGTTGGTGAAAAGCATAGGCTACTATTACACAGTAGCGATAACGTTAAGCGCACCAGAATGAAATATAATATTCAGAAGTAAACAGCATAGCTGACATATAGATTCAGTTTACATCCACAAATGAATAAGCGTGTCGATTCAGGGAGCAGCGCAAAGTGCCCGCGCAAAATCAGTTTTTGTGTGTGTTTTTAGTAATTGTTGGTTTCTTGGTAAAGAAAACACATTTTTACTCAAATTAATCAAAATGGATTTATCACATTTTGGAACCAAACTATAATATTCAGAAGTAAACAGTGTAGCTGACAGATTGTCAGAATGTTTATTTTTAAACCACAACCTTCTTGGGGCTTCTTTGACCGATACACAATCTAATGTCAGAATGTTTATTTTTAAACCACAACCTTCTAAAAATGATATATTTAACAATATCTTTTGCATTTCTCATCCAAACAACGTCAAACTTGGCACTGCACTTACTCGTGCCCGTAGCGAGACACCTGTCAAGTTTGAAATCCATTGGACTAACGGTTCGAGAGATATCCGGTTAACAGACATACACACAGACAGACAGACAGACGTTTCTGTAATATATATATGTAAGGAATAATTGACGACAGGCCGTTGAATTATTAGAAAAATAATGCACACCCGAGGTGGTAATGCGGTCACGGCACGAAGCGGAGTGGCCGTTACACCTCGGGTGTGCATTATTTTTCAAATAATTCAACGGCCTGTCGTCAATTATTCTGCTTATACTACAGTTACCACACCTCGAAACATTGTTCAGATTATGTATTTCAAGACGTTTGTAAAGTTTTTGTCATTAAAACGCTCTTGTATGTAGGACTAATTTCAGGCCGTTGAATTATTAGAAAAATAATGCACACCCGAGGTGGTAATGCGTTGGCGTTGGCGTACAGCACGCTCAAATCCTACGCCAGCTCAGGAGGTGGTGTACGCACGTTTTGAGTTAGTGTGGAAATGCGCAGAAAAACAATTCCTAACACCACAAAACACACTGACAAACTAAAAGATATGATATATTATGACCCACTGTAAAAAACAACAACATAGTAATTATAAACTTAAGTGTTTATTTTTGTGCAACATGGACTTAAGTGTTTAATTTGTGTGACTTTACCAAAGCATTTAATTTGTAGGCCTAACCCTTGTTTATACTTTCGCCTGGCTCCGCAGCGCGAGTCTCCGCATGCGCGCGCACCTCCCCAAACGGACGAGGTGTTTATACTCGACGCGCTCGCCGTTGTACTATTCTTTGAAACGATGGTTAGGCCAGGGTTTGCACGGACTGGGTTCAGTAATGAAAGGCTTTCAATGACCAAAAAATAATTCAGACTGACAAAATAATAAAAATGACATTCTTCTTCTTTTAAATAATAATAATAATAATAATAGTAGTAATAATAATACAAATAATAATAATAACGACATTCTTCTTCTAAATAACAATAAGCGTCATTAATATTAAAAATCTAGAAATCAATTTTGTTTCTTTCCACTTCCCTGGTTTCTCTTTCTCAAAGAAGTTTCTCTTCTTTGCCGTCTTCCGTGTGTCCATGGCGTAAAATGAGAGCGTGGGGGAAGCGGAGAATATATAGGGGCGTGTTATTCTAATGACGATCGTTTTCAGCCGCGGCATTTATCAAGGGCAGGTATTGCGTACACCGGGATTTCAAAGGTACACACAGCTTCATAAATCAGGCGGTGAGAAGAGTGTAAGCATAATCTTACGCCAACATATACGCCCGTTTCTACGCAAGAATGATAAATGAGGGCCAGTATGACCTGAGTGTGGCTGGCAATAGTACACATATCCGTGCCTCATCTGGGCCAACTATGGCACATATGGCTCAGTTCTGGTAGCGAAAAAGGTCATATGGGCAACATCTGGGCCACACAACTCAGATTAAAACTGACTTGATGTGTGTGGGCACAACAAGTGATTGCAGTTTGATCTGCAATCTGCAAAATTGCAATCTGCAATCTGCAAAAGATTGCAGATTATGTATGTAATCTACTCATACAGTGTGAGTTGGTAACCTTGCTGAAATCACACAGTGTATGCCTGGCCAAACCCAGAATAAAAGCAGTTTAATGTAAGTTACCACAGCACTAAACACAGCTAAAAACCAATCCACCTCCTTGAGCTAAAAAACAAAAACAAAACAGAGCTTACTAATCTCATAATAAATATTTTGCATTAACCTTGCATGATACAAATCAAAATTACACACCAGTAAATGTTGTTAAAAAAGTTTGTCTTTTAAATCCTTTATATTTGTACACACTTGCAACTGATTTCGTGGCATTCTAATCTGTAAATTAAGAAACTTTATTGCAACTTTATTTTGCAATTTGTTTATTGTTTAACATTTTACAGCGTCTTATTTTCTAACCTCTGACTGTTGTACAATCAGAACAAAATATAGTAAAATTAGTAAATAAGTAAATGCCATGACTATGTCTCATTCAAGCAGATTTAGCAAAGTAATTAAGAGAGAATTTAAATTATTGACTGTACAATTTTTTCTGGCATTTCAAACACCACTCTTTTAGTTCCTTAAACTACAAACAAGCCTAGTTCTCTAAGCTTTTCACCAAAATCACAAAGTAGAACAAAACGATATTGTGCTTTTAGGAGCAACACCATATTTAGTTAATTTCACACAATTTACTTGAATGTATTTGACATGAAAATAAAATGTTGCTCATTGTGACGACTTCTTACAGCATATCTTCATGTGAGTCAGAAGGTTTCTTTTATATCTAAAACTCTTCTTACACTGAGTACAGTATGGCTTCTCTGCAGTATGAGCTCGCTCATGTGATTTCAGGTTTCCAGAGTGAGTGAAACTCTTGTCACAATATGAGCACTTGTAATATTTTTTCCCAGTATGAATTCTTTGGTGATTTTTCAGATGGTCAGCTCTAATAAAGCTCTTCCCACAGTCCAAACACACATGATCTTTCTCACCAGTGTGTTTTTTCTGATGTCGTTTACAATGATCCTGTCGTGTAAAAAACTCTCCACAAAATGAACATGGATAATAAGACTTCTTTAAGTGAATTTTCAGGTGTTCTTTTAGAGTTGCTGATAATTTAAAATCTTTACCACACTGATCACAGTTATATGGCTTTTCTCCAGTGTGATCGCGCAGATGATACTTGAGATCAGTCTTGCTTCTGAAACTCTTCTGACACTGAGTGCAGTGATACGGCTTCTCTCCAGTATGAACTCGCTCATGTAATTTCAGAGATCCAGACTGAGCAAAACACTTGTCACAATATGAGCACTTGTAAGGTCTTTCTCCAGTATGAATTCTTTGGTGCTGTTTCAGTCCGACAGTTCTAGTAAAGCTCTTCCCACAGTCAAAGCACACATGATCTCTCACATCATTATGCGTTTTCTGCTGCTGTTTGAAATTTTCCTTCAATGAAAAACTGTTTTGAGTTTTGATGTTGCAATGTTCCTCCTCAACTTCATGTAGATTTTCACTTTGCTCTTTCACTTCCATCTGGCCTAAAATAAACATTTAGTAGTTAGAATCAGTTCAAGGAGGATACATGTCAAAATTTAAGTGAACCCTGATTTAATAATAATAATCAACTTTAATACAAGAAAACAAGAATCAGGTATCTTTCTGAGAATCAAGTATCAGATCTTTAATGTGCCAAAGGTTAGTTTTGTCATTAGTTTTGTCAATACAATCAAATAGATGTCATATTTTGCTGCCCTCTCCACTAACTTCACTTTCTCACACACCCCTCATACTGCTCTGCTCATCTCCAATGATTGGAAATTTGATCCTTTACCATCTCTGTGACAAGAGCCCATTTGAATTGCATTTGATTACAATCACCAGTCCTATTAAAATCCATTTTGTAGTCATCTATTGTCCTCCAGGTCAGCTTGGCCATTTCTTGCAGTTGGATGCGTTACTTTCATCCTTCCCTGAGGATAGTACTTCTCTCGTAGTTCTTGGAGACTTCAAAATCCACTAGGAAAAGCCTAAGGCTGCTGATTTCCACACTCTGCCCGCCTTATCTGACCTCAAACGAGTATCTACTGCAGCTGCCAGCTACTCACAAATCAGGTAACCAATTGGACCTTATTTACATGCACTACTGCTCCACTGACCATTCGTTGGTCACTCCACTGCAAACCTCAAATCACTTCCTCTTAACCTCAACCTGCCTCAGGACACAACACACACTCCTCCACAGGTCACCTTTTCGCGTAACCAATGCTCACCCTCCTACCCATCCTCCTTGGTCTTATCCACCACCCATCCCCCATCAGCTCTCAACACTAGATACTAACAGTGCAAACCATTTTCTCCACTCTAACATCTTGCTTGGACAACTTCTGTCCACTTTAATCCAGCCCGTGGCACCCCCTCTGCCCCCTGGTTATCTGATGTTCTCCGCAAACATCGTTCTAAACTCAGGGCTGCAGAAAGGAAGTGGCGCAAATCGAAAGATCCTACTGACTTTGTTCTGTATCAATCCCTCCTCTCTTCCTTCTCTGCAAATATCTCTATTGCTAAAATGACTTGCCATCACAACAAAATTAACAATTCTTCTGACTCACACGCTTTTCAAAACCTCCTCCTCCATCAATCTTAACAGCTGACCATTTTGACAAATTCTTCATAATTAAAACAAGCACCATCAGCACCCAATTCTTCACACCACAAACTGACACACATCTTAACAGCTAACACACACATCCCCCCCTCCTTCTTTCTACTCTGAGGCAGAAGTCTCCAAACTCATCTTTTCCAATTACCCCACTACCTGTCCACTTGATCCTATTCCCACTTATCCACTTCAAGCCAATTCTTCCTCAGTTGTACCAGCACTTACATCAACTCTTTTCACACTGGTACCTTTCCCACAGCATTTAAGCAGGCTCAGGTAACCCCACTGCTTAGGAAACCTACTCTAAATCCAGCACATTTGGAAAATTACAGACCGTTATCCCTCCTTCCATTCATTGCAAAAAGACCTGAACGAGGCTGCCTTTCTTACACAGAACAACCTCTTGGACAACAACCAGATTCATTTCAAAAACAGACTCTCAACGGAGACTACCCTGCTCTCGTTTACTGAAGCTCTGGGACTGGCAAGAGCAGCTTCCAAATCCTCAGTTCTCATCCTGCTGGATCTGTCTTCTGCCTTTGACACAGTTAACCACCAGATCCTTCTGTCAATGCTAAAGACGAAGGGCATCTCAGGAACCGCACTCCAGTGGTTCAAGTCTTACCTATCAGGTAGGTTATTTAGGGTGTCATGGAGAGGTGAGGTGTCCAAGTCACAACATCTAGCTACTGGGGTGCCTCAGGGCTCAGTGCTTGGACCACTTCTGTTCTCCATCTACATGTCATTCAGAAACATGTTTTTTCCTATCACTGTTATGTTGACACACAACTCTACATCTCATTCCAGACAGATGATCCGATGGTAGCTGCTCGCATCTCAGCCTACATAGCAGATATTTCTTGCTGGATGAAGGATCTCCACCTTCAACTAAACCTTGCGAAGACAGAAACTGCTTGTGGTCCCGGACAACCCAACACTTCATCATAACTTCTCCATTCAGCTAGGTTCATCAAGATTCCTGGCTGCATACTTAAACCTCTGCAACTGATCCAGAATGCTACAGCTAGAGTGGTTTTAATGGGCCGAAGAGAGCACACGTCATCCCTCTCCTCACGAATTTGCACTGGTTGCCAATTGCCACTCGCATCAAATTCAAGGCACTGAAGCTTGCCTACAGAACAACCAATGGCTGTGCTCCCTTTAACCTAAACTCATTACTCCAGACTTACGTGCCATCCAGAACCTTGCATTCTGCAAGTAGACAGCACCTCGAGGTGCCATCCCAAAGAGGCACAAAATCACTTTCATGGACCTTGACCTGGACTGTTCCCTGCTGGTGGAATGATTTGCCTAACTCAACCAGAGGTGCTGAGTCCGCAGCCATTTTCAAGAAACGGCTGAAGACACATCTTTATCACCAACACTTAACTAGCTAACAATTCTATTCTATATCTATTTGAAAAATGTGTACTGCGTTAGACTAAACTGGGAAGAGTCACAACACTTGCATATAGTTGTCCTATTCTTAGTTTTATTGGTAAATGGTAAATGGACTGCATTTATATAGCGCTTTCACAGACCTATGGCCACCAAAGCGCTGTACATATAGCCTCACATTCACCCATTCACTCACTCATTCATACACCGACGGCGGTGTCAGCCATGCAAGGCGCCATCCAGCTCGTCGGGAGCAGCTGGGGTTAGGTGTCTTGCTCATGGACACCTCGACACTTGGTCAGGTGGAACCGGGGATTGAACCACCAACCTTACGTTTTGTAGACAACCTACATGAACCACTGAGCCACTGTCGCCCAATTGATTCCATTGCTCTCCTCATTTGTAAATCGCTTTGGATAAGACAAGTATAAACAAGTTTATGATCAATATGTTGCATTCTCTCTATTATGATTACAGGGCTCATCATTTCAGAGCCACAAGATCTGTTAAACTAAAGCTTTGTTACCTTAATGTTTCACAGCAGTAAACAATCGAGAATAAAGAATGGACACCAACCTGTTTGTTCCTCAGCATCCTCATGTTTTATTCTGGATGGTTCTAGATCACCCATGTCTTCAATCTCATCTTTAATAAATTCAGGGCTTAAAGTTTTCTGGCAGCGTGCCGGATCTCCGGCGTGCAGCGTCTGGCTGCGAAAAAAAAGATAGTCCTACATTAAAAAAAAAAATTGTTGATATCACGTTCAATTCATGAGTTCGCCTACCAATGGTGTGAGAGGAACACAGCTTTCACTCTCAACCAAACTAACGTTACAAGCCAATCAGAAGTAGAATTGGACAGGTCTTGGAAAAAGTGGGGTTGAGACCCAGCTGAGTCCTAAGCATAGAAGCTGGAGCGGAGACGTCACGTTGGAGAGCAAACTGGGGAAGACGTCCTAATTGATAAAGGACTTATAAAAATAAATGCCGCTGGGCGTGGATAAAAGAGAAATAGGCAGAGACGGCAAGCCTTTTGGTACCAATAGCTGGTGCAAGAAATTAAGAGAAGCAGATTTTTGCTTCTGCACATTGTGCTCAAGAAAGCTAAAGCATGCAACTAGCAGTAAAAAAAAAAAAGAAAAAAAAAAAAAAAGAAGTGCTACCACGTCACGAATTAGACCCCGTTCATAGAGCAGCTGTCAATGCTCTCCAACACACAACACGATTACCGGGAGCAACAACCACACCTGATGTACCGGCGTCAATGACTGACCATGTTTGTGACTTGAAAATACCCACATTCATTGCAGAACATGATTTATCATTATCACAAATTCACAATTCTCAACTGGTTGTAAATCTGTGTAAAAAAATTTAGCTGAAGACAAAAATGCTTTGACAGAACTGTCCCTTTCAAATCAGCTTGCTATGTAAATACACAAAAGCTCATTTCAACTCTAGTTTTCTGTTAATGTATTTATGCATTTTCTATTAATTTCCTAGTATTTCATTTACCATTTTCAGAAATGTCATGTTTTAGATTGTAGGTCATCTTGTACCATGTCAAGGACAAAGCTAACCAGCAAAACTTGAGATCAAAAGTATCCTAAACATTACATGTGCTTGCACCATATTGTAGTGAGCCTTTCTTGGTATTGCTGTTTCAATAGCCCACCACAATCTGTAGCCTAAGCCTAGGTGTCAAGAGCTAATGCTTATGGCAGATACGTTACTAGAAGGGCTGGGATGATACACATATCTCCCGATTCAATACTATCACGATACTTGGGTGCCGATATGATATTTATTGCGATTTTTTTAAAGTAATGCGATTCTACAAGTATTGCTATTCGATATTGCAATATATTGCGATTTGTTTTAACACTAGTCCATGGGGTAAAGTTAAATCATACACATTATACAGACTGTACATGTATAAAATGAGTCATATTTACAAAAACAATCACAACTTTCTGACTTTTATTTCCATTTTGTTTATTTAATTTTTTTTTAACAGTTAGGCTACTTGTCTGAATTGAAACAATGTAATCGATAAAGTTATTTTAAGCACCAAGTTTCTATCAAAAGCTGATTTACTCTATAAATTGATGTCTATGGTAGCAATCAAAATATTGGAACTTTAAACTTTTATCCCAGTATCCCATTTAACTATTGTATAACAGCACATGATACTATTATGAGGTTGAAAAGACCTTTTGTGAAGCTGTTTCATGACAACTCTCTCTGGATCAGCGACAGCGCCGATGCATGTTTTTGTCAAAGGTTTAATAGACAAATGAAATGTAAGATAGCATAGGTGTTTGTTGGAGCTACATTAGTTTGCTTTCAGTAGTGGTAATTTTGTTAATTGATTTGTTTACCATTATAATTTTGCTCACATTAGTAATATATATTTTGGTAATATTATTTTGTTGTTTGTTTAGTTAATTGTTTTATTTATATGTTTAGTCTTTATTTTTTGGTTAGTTTACTAACTACAATGTTTTGATTTAGACACCTGAGGGCAGTAGTGGGCACAGGTAAAGGTGAATATAGGTAGGAAGTAGGAGGTGATCTGTAGCACCTGGGTGATGGGCATATGGATTTTTAACAGCGCGAGAGATGCTGTATTGTTTTTGCTCCGTTGGAAAAATAAATCAGACACAACTTTGAATCAGCCTGGAATTGGACTCATTTCTTGCCTGCGTGCATCACCTGCCCAGGGTGCTATAAAGGTTGTCGTTTGAAGTTTGATTTAAGTTTAATTAATGTTTTTTTTGTTTTTTGTTTGACAAACGGCCACTACAGTGTTTGAATCGAGATCACAGTCTTTTAAAGATGAATCCTGCAGCTCTACTGTCTTATCTCTCTCAGCATATGAGTAGCGCGAGTGCTTTTCAGTGCATTCAGTAACGTCGTTTCACTTGAAAGGGATATTACGCCACTTTAACACTCATAGATAACGACACATTTCATCCTATGTCGGAACAAAAGTGGCTTACTTATGTCAACCTCGTCTATAAGCAAGGATAAAAATAAAGCATTTTTTTTATTAATATCGATTCTGTAATAAAAATATCGATTTTAAAAAAGCAATTTTTTTTTTTACGCAAGAGACCCCTTTCCAGTTGGTAAACATGGTGACGTTTGTGGGCGGAGCTTAGGTGGTGGCAGAACGATCGCTCTGGCCGCTTCACTAACATTAGTTTGCAAGTTTTGTTGGCTTGTTTTTTTTAACAATGACTGGAGAAAATCCGATTTTATCTTAATGTGCAATGTCACTCACTGTCCAGGACCGCGATTGTTATTTGTAAAAGTTAATTTTAACGGACGAAACCAGATTGGCTGACCCGTACACGCTCAGTCAAACTGAGCGTAAAGAAAAACTGAGGGCATATAAATCTTTAAATGCCTGTAAGGTCATACAAGACTTGTGTGGTAGCCTACAAGACGCAGTTCTGCCTAGCCAGCGCTAAGGTCAGATGACGACAATAAAGAGTGACATTATGGTGCAATTTTAATGATGTGAATATTTTCTAGAAATAAAAATTCCAGATCCACATATTCATTTTTTAACTATGCATTTGATTTTTTACCAGGTTCTTCAAAAAGTCTAGTCACAACAATCAAAACAATGACACCCAACAACACAACAAAATAACATTTAATAACAATAAAAATTAAAGCTGCAAGCAGCATTTATCGGGGTTCAAGCATTTAAGGCCTTTAAGCACACAAGCATCAAAAGACTAAGTTTTATTTAGCAAACTTTTAACCACTGACAACATAGATGGAAAAGTCAATTTACAGCCAATACAGGCAATTTACCATAGGAAATATAAGGTTTCCAAAGCTTTTTGACAGTTATAGCGCCACCTATGGTCCGATCTGCATAAAATGTTGCATGCTTGTTTAGAATTATGTCACATATGCTCACCAACTTCCGTGAAGTTTTGAGTTTTCGTTTAGAATTTATAGGCTTTTGAGTGCATTTTGCCAAGCCCATTTTCTATATGACCCTATTATAGCTGTGCGAAAAATGCAAAAGATCAACTTTTTTTTTATAATTATTGATCTAGAGCAGTGGTTCCCAACCCTGTCCTGAAGGCCCCCCAACACTGCACGTTTTCTTTGTCTCCCTAATCAAACACACCTGATTCAACTCATCAGCTCATTATCACATGGGTTAATTGAGCTGATGAGTTGAATCAGGTGTGTTTGAGTAGGGAGACAAAGAAAACGTGCAGTGTTGGGGGGCCTTCAGGACAGGTTTGGGAACCACTGATCTAGAGAGTTCATAGAATTGTCCTAGATTGGTTTGGTTCCGATCGGGTGAAAAACCTAGGACTAGTAGGTTTTTAACAATAATTGCAAATATTTACAGTAAATATAACAGTTTGATTGACAGCGGTGGTTCTTATGGCAAAGTTGTTCAGTAAGAGATCTATCAAATGATATGCATATTGTGTGGATGTGTGCAACACCATGTGATTACAGAGCCATAAAACTCATTAACGCCAACTAGTGGCCGATTTCTTTCAAAATTCTTACAGACCTCTAGGGCCATGAGTCGAACATGCCCATCGAGTTTCGTTCTGATTGGCCTCCGTTAACCTTGTCTAATAGGTGCTCAAATTTCATTGGCCGATAGCAGCAATGTTTTTCGAGATACGGCAATGTCCTCATAGATATACATGGCACCTTGGACCAAGACACTACATACCGATCAGGTGGTTATAGCCTGTTTTATGTTTTTTTCTTCATGTTATAGCGCCACCATGTGGCCAATCGCCACGGTTTTTGACTGCTATAAATTAACTAGAAGGATAATTGTGAGATATAATTGTGTATGTGCCCGTGCTCTATATGAGAGGCGGCTCTTTTCGCACTTTGTGAGTGTGCAGCACAGAAAACAGCGGGCATGCAGATGTGTTCTCTCGCGTCTTGCGCTTAAAGAATGCTATCAAGAAGAATCGATTTTCTATTCCAAATCCTACTAACTAGCCTATAAAATATATAGATTTCATTCATGTTATTGCATGCGAATAAATAGAGGGCTATGTGAAATATTTGTAATTTTTTGATATTGACGATTATCGTGTGGAAACGACTGTTATAATCGACATCCCAATACTTGTGAGACATCTTCGATGCATGAATTGAATTGTAGAGCTGGAGTGGTTCCCAAACCTGTCCCGGAGTACCCCCAACACTGCACGTTTTCTTTTTCTCCCTAATCAAACACACCTGATTCAACTCATCAGCTCATTAACCCATGTGATAATGAGCTGATGAGTTGAATCAGGTGTGTTTGATTAGGGAGAAAAAGAAAACGTGCAGTGTTGGGGGTACTCCAGGACAGGTTTGGGAACCACTGCGCATTGTTAGTATGAACTGAAGAGCTCTCTAATTGGAATTGAATTGTAGAGCAGTCTAATTGGAATTGTTACTAAGAACTAATTGAATTCTTACTAGTAAAAATTTAAAGGGGTGGTTGATTATGATTTCCCTTTTTTAACTTTAGTCAGTGTGTAATGTTGCTGTTTGAGCATAAACAACATCTGCAAAGTTACGAAGCTCAAAGTTCAAAGCAAAGGAAGATATTTGCTTTTAAAGGGACAATGAGTAGTTTTTTTAGGTATTTTATTATCTAAAATCAATAATTGTATTCATAAATATGTCCTCAATGTTGTACAAATACCTCTGCCAATGATCTGACTTATCCTCGTAAACGAAGAATTTATTATCTTTATATACATGGGACGGGTAGGTCCACGGAGGCTTCCATGTAGTTCCGCCATCTTGAAAAACTATAATAGCAGAGAGAAACAAAAAATACTAGGCCAACGCGTTCACAACAGGTTTTCGTTCAGAGCCAGCGTCACGTGACTGAAGCCAGCAGAAGCAGAGGAGCAGAGCAGTAAGAGGCGCTTGTCACTGCCCCGGCAAGTTTAAAAGTCTGCACTGCACGGTTATTTATAATGGAGGACCAAACATATGCCGAGTCACAGGATAAGGAGTCCTCGTCGTAGAAAAAGTCCAAAATAGACCGTAAAAGGAAACGTAACCAGAGATTACAAAAAACAAGGGTTAATGTCGGGATAGCTTTTTCCAGGTGGAAAGAGCTAATGCAGGAGAAAGCTTTCAAAAGAGACGCTGAAGTTGCCTGCTTTCTTCTCGACAGGTAAGTCAATGTTACGGTCTTAATTACAAGCATTTTTTTCATTGCTTAGTTGTGTATTTTATTATATAGACAGTAGAACATTTACAGTTAAAAGTTAAACAGGCTATTTGATGAATAGCAGCTACTGAGTAAAGTAGAGAAGGCCCTAAAAACAAGGTTGTAAGTTTTGTTTGTTCAAAACTGTAACATTCATTTGTTCGTTGTGTCAAGTTGCAGTTTGTTTGAAATAACAAACCAGTTCACCCGAAGGAAAACTCGATGAAGTGTTATTAGAAGCTTAGCTTTTTGGTACATAACGGCTACCGTAGATGCAACACGCATTTTAAAAAACGAGGCGCTGAAGAGCATTATTCGTTTGAATGCAAAATACAATTTCACCACTAGATGGGAGAAAATCCTACACAATGTCCTTTTAAAGAAATAATTTAAGGACTACAACAACTACTGCTGCTGGTAGGGACTAGGCCTACAGGACATGCCTTCTGGGTTAGTGACATCACCAACCCTAAAATTTACATAAACCCTGCCCCCGGGAATGCGATTTATAGATTATCAAGACAGAATATGGGAGCAGCAGCTCATTTGCATTTAAAGGGACAGACACAAAAACGGTGCGTTTCTGCTCACCCTCAAAAAGTTAGCCTGGTTAAAACCAGACCATTCTCAGTAGTAACTGAGTTATAGTCTGGCAAAGCGTCTTTAATAACTCATTTCCAAACTCATTTCGCTCAAATGCCTCTGGGCGCAATTGGATAGACCTAAAACTCCTAAAACCAATCAGAGCAATCGTCATGTGTAAAGCCATATGCTGCGTCCCAATTCGCCTATGTTACACTACGCCATAAAAGTATTTACTCTTTTTGTGAAGAAAATGTATTTACTTTTGAATGTGTTGCAAAAAAGTAGGCAACTTTGGGACATACTACTTCGTCATCTTTATCGGACGGATCTGTCGCGTGCATCCCGTCATGTAAACTGCCCTGTCAATCATCTAGTCACAGTTAAAATCCTCTATTAAATCTAATTTAATTTCCTACCGTTTCAGAGAGAAATGTAGTTGCACGTTCATCTGCCAGTGGGTCTTTCATGGAGACTGTCCTCATGTGTTTGCAATTTGAATATAATAATGCATTTAAAAGTTGGTGCGCTTCACCAACAGACATCGCTCAAATGCCTCTGGGCGCAATTGGATAGGCTAGACCTAAAACCAATCAGAGCGATTGTCATGTGTAAAGCCCGCCTCAACGTTTCTGATTGGTGCCGCAATTTCTTGGCATGGGGAAATGGACTTGAATGAGCTCTTTGCCAGACTACTTGCAGAGCAAATCTAAATTTGCCGGAAGTTGTCTGGGTTTTCCCAGGCTATCAAAAAGTGACAATTTTAACATGCTATATAAAAATATCTGTGGGGTATTTTGAGCTAAATCTTAACATACACACTCTGGGGACATCAGAGACTTATTTTACATCTTGTGAAAAGGGCATTATACCACCCCTTTAATTACAAGAAGTAACGCTTGGAACATTTTAAACTAAAATGGCTTGCCATATAATCAATTATTATACACACTGATCAAGTTAAAGACTAAATTAAGCTCTAGATTAGAGCACTAGCCTTAGCTCTACATTATGGCACATTATTAATTAATGTTAACATCAATTCTTACATTAAAAACTTATTCAATATTGACACTAAACCTGAGCACATAGGCCTAATGTTAATAATTAGTAGTTAAATACCTCATCTCTCAAGCTGGATCATGTCATACTCCGTAAATCGGGAACATCTCTCACGCGTGGCAACAAAATACAGACTGAAGATATCCAGCGAAAATACTCCACAACTGTCCTTCATTCAAACTCTTACACGATCGTTACTGCTCGTCGATTAATATCACCTTGAACTGAGACCTGTTTCATGAAATACGCTAAGAAAAGCGGGGATTAAACTCCCAACACCTGACTTGAATGAACCTAAGGGGCTAAAGCGGTTTCATAAACGGTGATTGAAGGTCACGCAATCCCACTAATTTGATCCAGGTTTATCTAGTCTGGATAATAGCGTTTGCACACGTTTCTTAAGAAGCACTAGAGATCGATCATGGATCAAATCGATCCACCACAACAAACATCATCTATTTTGTGCTGTTTTATGCCTTTGAGACATGTTTTTTATAAGGCACATCTAATTTAAAAGAACTGTCCATTTGTATATTTATGTTAAATGCGTTTGAATTGAAAGACATAGTAAAGCACATAATGTGTGTGTGTGTGTATGTCTATATATATATATATATATATATATATATATAATATTTGTAATTTGGACATTAGATGTGCCTTTTTTAGAAGGGTTCAGATGCAAAAGCCTCTAAGTGCCATCTGAAATTTTCTTCTAGAATGATCATTTTTATCAAGCTTGTATGTTTATGTTCAGTTATTTCACTTTAATGGCAATGAAAATGACCTATTAATTGTCATTAAAGTTAAATTACTGAACTTAAATATATGAGCTTGATAAAAATGCTAATTTTAGAAGAAAATTTCAGATGGCACCTAGAGGCTTTTGCATCTGAAGTCTTCATATATATATATATATATATATATATATATGCACTCATTTATTTATTTAAACATATTTAACAACATATTTAAACAAATTAAACAAACATTTTATGTACAATATAATTGAACGCGTTTGTAGGTCTATATTGTCTAATTTATCATTGCAGCCTTGGTTAAGTAGATTTCCTGTATACTGTGTATTTATTTTTGGACAGATAGTGGTTAATAAAGTAATAAAATAATGGTATGAGAGAGTGTCAGAGGTAATACCATTGTGTTCCTGATGATCAGTGTTAGAGGAACGGTGTAACAACTGAAGCTTAACCTGACAGTTAGTCTGCTCTGGACCAGGCTAGTTTCCCAGCATAAGTTGCCAGAGTAACTGAGTTCGAACTATTTTAAGTTTGCTTTATGAAACAGAATCAACCGACAATAAAAGCCTGGTAATCTTGTTTCTAAACTTTTAGCTTGTGTCTCTCTCTTCTTCTTCTTTTTATTGGAGACTCACATTCTTAAATAAAGCATTACCGCCATCTACTGTGGGTTACGGATCAGAGACACTTACCCTTCTCTCCCCAGACCAGACAGAAAAAAACATAATAATAATAGTATGAAAAAAAAAGTAATTATATATATATATATATATATATATATATATAAATTTTTGGCGATATTCTTTCAATTAACCAAGTTCTATTCAGAAATGATGTATTAACACTATCCCATCTTACTGGATTCAAAAGCTTCTTTCAGGTTACATTTTGTTCTCCTTTCTTCTGTAATTCATCTGTCAGTTTATTTATTTTCTCTATATATCTGTTACACTACATTAATACATGTTCCACGGTTTCTCTGACTCCACACGTACCACACAATCCTGTAAGATATTTTCTTATTATTGTTGAATTACTGTATGTCCCAGTCTGAGTCTAGATAAAATACAGTCTTCTTTCCTGAATTCCTTCCTCTTCCTACTAATGGCTGTATTAAATTTAGATGCCTATCATTTTGTTCATTATCCCAATAATTGTGATTTAGACGCTGATCTATAAGCCATACATCCATAGTCTAGTTTTGCTCTTGTCATTGTTGAATAAATGGTTTTCAGTGCCAGAATACCAGCCCCCCATTCACAAACTCATAACATTTTTTAAAATCTTATATTTCTCTTCCATCTTATTTATGCGGGTACCCTGTGTCATTTTTGTGTCAAACCACATTCCAAAAAATCTTATCACTTAAACTTGTTCTAATTCCTTATTATATAACTTTAGATTTCTATTTCTACTTATCTTTTTATTTGTAAGGAACATATATTTGGTTTTCTCCAGAGAATTGAATTCCCCATTTATAAGACCATTTCATGTGTCTTTCTTCTGCACATCCTCCATTTCTTCTTTTGGATTTATATGGTAAAATATCTTTAGTGGGTTACTGACACCTACTGGATGTTTACATGCACTAATTTAGTAATACATCCCATCCTATTTCAAATTCTGAAAGCTCTGTTTATATTAACCCTAAACTTTACCATTCAGTTGTTTATGGATTATGTTTTCAACTAAATTGTAAATTGGCACATTAAGCTCATTTTATTGGTGTCAACAGGTTGAAACAAACTACAGCATCATTACCTTTAACTTCAGTTTTTGTCTTTGCTCTTTCACCTCCATCTGGTCTGAAATAAACATATTAAAGAGTTAAATCAGTTTAAGGAGGATAAATGTGGATATTCAAACCTGATTTAATAACAGAAAACAAGAGATCAGGTATCTTTCTATCAAATATCAGATCTTTGATGTGCAGAAGGTTAGTAGCATTCAATACAGTCAAAATGTGGATAAAAACTGCTGTACAAGATTATGATCTAAGTGCATTTATGTCATATATCCCTAGATTATTTGCTTATTTTTCAAAGCTCTTACAATATATACAATATAAACTAAGCCAAACAGCCAGTGATCATCATGCATTTAAACTGATTGAAACAATTCATACATATGTCAGCCATGATTGATATATATGTTTGTTTATAAATATAGATATTGAAATGAAGGTTGTGTAGAGGGTAAACATAATTAAACAATATAATCTGGTTTCATGATACAAATCAAATTACACACCAGTGAATGTTGTCCAAAAAATGTGTCTTTTAAATCCTTTACATTTGTACACACTTGCAACTTACTGGATCAGATTTAATGCCATTTTAATCCATCTGTAAATCAAGAAAACAATCAACTTCACATTTTACAGCTTCTATTATTTTCTAACTACAGCCACGAATCTTTACAATCAGAAACAATATAGTAAACATTGGCAAATAAATAAATAAATAAATGACATGAATATTATTCAAGCAATTACCAAGTTGGAGATATACAAATAATTTTTTACACTGTGTTATTGCAGACATCCTGCTGACTACGGCAAAATGTTAGATCGGATGGATCTCCATGTCAGAAATATCAGATCCGACTCCGGCCGTTAAATCCTGTCAGATGATAGTTGTGTTGTCTAGTGTCCAAAGCCAGTAAACCCTCTCAACAGCTTGTGTTGTCTGGTACCCAAAACAGTTTTCTATCGGCCTGAGAGTTTGACTGAGAAAGTCAGGGAAGAGCAGAAGCAGGATATGAAGTGATGATAATAATAATAAAAAACAGAGCTTATTGAATAATCTTAGTTACGTAAAGGCTGGAATACACTACAGGACTTTTGCCCCGATTTGTGATCTGGGTGAGTCGGCAGTAGTTGCCGAATGTTTTCACCAGTCTGCAGATTTTGTGAGTTCTGGAGTTGACAGAATTCACAGAAAATCACGTAGTGTATGATGGGCACAGACTCAGACTTTTTAGCTTCAGACTATAAATTCCATCCAGTCGGAGGATATCAAAACATGTTTGATATTGAGATTTTATAACACATGTTCTCTTCATCGCTAATAAATACTGTACATAATACAATCATAAAACCCTGACCAGACAATGGAAATCAAGGGTGCGAAGACACAAAGTTAAAAAAAAATGGAGACGACTTACGAGATTGGTTAAACACAAAAAAAGAAGGAAAAATGTACCATCTAGAATAGATCACGGATCATGAGCTTAAAGTTTGACGTGTGATCATATTGAGATACCAGGATACACTAGATGGAGCCACGAGCTTGTGCATGCCATCCATTAAATAAATGTGTTAGAAAACGCAGAATCTGCCATTCACACAGCAGATTCAGTGTTCACACAGTGGGGTTAACTCACTTCACTTCCAGGCCGAAAAATACAACAAATTTTATAAATACGGAAAAATCAATGAAGAATGTGTCACGTGTTTCTGATTAGTGTCGTGTAGTGCAGTGTATGATCCTCAGTCCTTCAGTGTATGATCCTCACTGCTGTATTGTTTGATGTCCAGCTTTTCTTTCTAATCATTTACAAAGTCGGCAAGTGTATGATGCCTGCTTTTTAAAAATCTGTTCAGATTTTAAAAGCTGTGTAGTGTATTCCAGCCTTTAGCTGACCTAGTCAGTATAGAGGGAATAAAAACAACGGCTAGTCTTTTCACAACTTCACAGGAAGCAAGACAATGTTGTCGAAACGAGCGCTGGATACCTGAGGTAATACTTCTCACCGTTTATTCAGAGGGTATGAATGACATTTTCTTCGAAAGGGGCTTGACTTGTCAAACAGTGGTGGATTTTTCGTGACTTCGGTGATTAACTTCTCCGCAGTGTCGTCTGCCATTTTAAATTTGTGAGCCCTTTAAATTAGAATGGATTCTGATTGGCTGTCAGTGTTTTATCATTCAACAGCTGTTCTGAAAGGGATCCCAACAATATAAATTTTCTGTATCGTTATCGTTATAGCTGTGGTGTGGAGTCTGCTGTTCTTTAATATTGAGAATTATATTTTTTTTAACTTTATCTTTATCATCCTTGGAGTGAACAAGCCTTTAGCCTTTTTCTGAAGCTTCTTTTACTTCCTTATTCAGACAACAAAATAATTAAGTATTTCTAGTTTGATATAACTAGATGATATTGTGCTTTTGGGAGTGTCACCATTTTTTGTTAATCTCACACCATTTCTTAGAATGTATTTGACATGAAAATGAGATGTTCCTCACTGTGATGATTTATGATATTTTTTCATGTGTCTGAGAAGGCTTTTTGAATGTCTAAAACTCTTCTCACACTGAGTACAGTACAGCTTCTCGTCAGTGTGAACTGGCTGATGTTCTTTCAGGTGTGCAGACTGAGTGAAACTTTTGCCACAATATGAGCACTTGTAAGGTTTTTCTCCAGTATGAATTCTTTGGTGACTTTTCAGATGGTCAGATGTAATAAAGCTCTTCCCACAGTCACAACACACATGATTTTTCTCACCGGTGTGTGTTTTCTGGTGCCGTTTACAATGTTCCAGCCGTGAAAAAGTCTCTCCACAAAATGAACATGCATAAGGCCTCTCGTTTGTGTGAATTATCTGGTGTTTTTTTAGATTTGATGACATTTTAAAATCTTTACCACACTGATCACAGCTAAATGGCTTTTCTTCTGAGTGAACACGCAGATGATGATACTTGAGATTGGTTTTACATTTGAAACTCTTCCCACACTGAGTACAGTGATACGGCTTCTCTCCAGTATGAACTCGCTCATGTAATTTTAGGGATCCAGACTGAGTGAAACTCTTGTCACAATATGAACACTTGTAAGGTTTTTCTCCAGTATGAATTCTTTGGTGCTGTCTCAGTTGGCCAGTTGTAGTAAAGCTCTTCCCACAGTCACAACACACATAATCTCTCACTTCATTATGTGTTTTCTGTTGCTGTGTAAAACTGTTCAACCATGAAAAACTCGTTTGAGCTTTGAAGTCATGTTCCTCTTTAACTTCATTCAGTTCTTGTCTTTGTTCCTTCAATTCCATCTGGTCTAAAATAAACATATTAAGTAGTTAGAATTAGTTACCTTAATGTTTCTCAACAGTCAACAATGAAGAATCAAGAATGGACACCAACCTATTTGTTCCTCAGTATCTTCATGTTTTATTCTGGATGGTTCTGGATCACTCATGTCTTCAATCTCCTCTTTAATAAACTCCATCTTTAACAGTCACACAGATTTCAGCTGCTAATCCTGGAGTTTGTCCTTCTCTTGTAGGATGATGGGAATATTCCCAGTATTTATTGGTGAATTGTTGTGGGAGGGGCTTCACTGCAGGTGTGATACTGACGCCCACAGGAACAGATCTGGGGGGAACTAATCAAAAAACAAAGTCACAAAATATGTATTCAATTAATTTTATTACTCTGAAATTATGTGAACATATCTGCTGTACAGAGTAGGGTTGCATATTGTTACTAGGCTATATAAACACATCTGAAAGAAGCAAGTTCTTTGTGTAACCCAGGTTTTAAACCATTTCATACACACTGATGAAGTTCATCAGCCATACATTACGACACATTCTTAATATTATTATGTTAATGACATCAATTCTTACATTAGAAACATTGAATATTTCATGTTTATTACATATTAACACTAAATCTGAGCACATAATATGTTAATTAGTAGTTAAATACTTTATATCTCAAGCTGGATCATGTCACACTCTGAAAATCGGGATCATCTCTCACGTGTGGCAAAAACATGCACACTGAAAATATCCAGCGAAAATACTCCACAACTGCCCTTCATTCAAACTCTTACAGAGTAGTTACAGCCTCGTCAATTAATAATATAAAATACTTGAACTGGTCTTCAAACGTTCAGCACTCGCCTCTCTACTTGTTCCTTTGTATTTACACAGTAACTTACACTAGAAACCTCTTTAGTGTATTACTGCCACCAACTGGATGTTTACATGTTTATAAATCCAATACTGAAAGCTCTGTTTAGAAGAACAACAAACTTTAACTGCCATACAATTCGCATATTAGTTGACATTTGTATTACGTGTATCCCGAACCCAAACAAACCTTGAGCGCATGCGCAGTGCGTCAGTCGCCGCGTTCAGGACCGGAGAAAGACAGTGCTATAATATTACTGGAGCTAACGCGAGCCTTGCGGTTTTTGCCTTGACGTCTTTTAAAAGAGAAAGCTGATATGTCACAAGAGACCTATACAGTATATGAAGGTCGTGAAGTAATTCCCTGATATTAAACTCTAATTTAGTTCTGCAATGATATTGTACAACACCAGGATACCCGTCCTTCTCATCTGAGCTCCTCAGTCTAACAGCGCCCGTCACTGTCAACATGGTTGAGATGACCAATCAAATCAAAGTAGGCGGGGCTTATTGTTCACAGAAGCTGCTGAGCAAGAATTCCAAGAGTGACGTTTCAAACATTAATATTTTACAGCCGTTTTACGATAGAAATGTTAAACGACCAACCAAAATAATCAGGGATGCAAACTAATAAACTTTTGTCTAATTTTGCCATTTTGAATTGAAAATATAATTTGCTTGATTCATGTAGCCTAATGTAATTCGGAACTGTCAATGTGACGAGAGAAGAAACATTAAAGAAGCCGTTTTCATAATTTTAGGAATAAGATTAATACTGAATGTGCACTATGTACCTATAGCTGAAGCCTAGTAAGCTATGCACAAAATGATTCATAAAACATGTAACAGTTTACTCTACGTTTACTTTCTTCACTGACAGATAAAAAAAGAAAAAGACAGTGTCAATCAAAGCTCAGCATTGGGAAGGGAAGAGATACAAGGCAAAATAAGGAGACAATGAAAAAGAAAGAGAAAAGGTGATGAAGAAGAGAGAGGAAGAGCAGGTACTGACAAATAACTTATTGATTAGTGTGTGTGCTAGATATTGTTGATGTTTTATTGGAGTCAGAGTGAGTAATTTTACAAATACAATATAAAGCAATAAACAAAACATTTCAAATCTGTATTTCTAACACCATACACTTGCGTTTACTTAATTTAACCTGAATAATCTCCGGATTAACCTAAATGGCTTATTTAATTATTGATAGTTAACAGGGCATGTTTTACTGCTGAAAAGCTAATAGTTCTCTGTTTTCTCATTCATAATGATGATGCCTGAGATCTTCTGTAAATTTTCACATTAACCCTATAGAATGCATAAAAGGGGTGAAATTGACCCAGCATGCTTTGATTTTTAAAATATTTTATCAATGAAAACATTTATTTATTTGACATTTTTCTTGTTTCTGATCCTCATCAGTGTCATTTTCATATTTCTTGGTCTTAAGATAGGATTTCTTTTTTGTATAACGTCCATGAATGCATAAATTGACCCATATTCATTTCCAATTTTGTCAAATATATTTATTTTAAATCTTATTGTATTTATAAATCTGAATATTCAAGTGAACCTTGATTTAATAGAAAACAAGTGAGATCAGGTATTAATACAGTCAAAATGTGGATAAAAACTACTGTACAAGATTATGATCTAAGTGTATGTCATATATCCCAGATTATTTGCTTATTTTTCACAGCTCTTATTTGGCATTCAACAATATATAAACTAAGCCAAACAGCCAGTTATCATCATGCATTTAAACTAATTGATTGATTCATAAATATGTCAGCCATTTTTTTATTTTTTTTATTTTTTATTTTTTTGTATAACTACCATGAATGCTTGAATTTTTTTGTGTAGAAGGTAAAAAATATATTAGTAAACGAGAATCTGGTCATTCGGATAATACATCTTTTGTCATTGAACTTGCATGATACAAATCAAATTACACAAAATTAATCCTAGTACACACTTGCAACTCACTGCAGCAGTTCGAATGGCATTTTAAACCATCTGTAAATCAAGAAAACAATCCATTTTTTTAAGTTTGTTTATTGTTTAACATTTTACAGCTTCTATTATTTTCTAACTTAAGCCATTGACTCTTTTCAATCAGAACACAATAGAGTAAACATTAGTAAATATTCATGCCATTTACTTATGTCAAGTAGATTTTGCCATTATGACAAATACAAATAATTATCGACACTGTAAAAATAAAACCTGTTTTCTTATTCAAGCATATTTAGGAAAGATGCAAATAATTATTTAAACGTTTGTATGCATGTGCAAGCGTTTCATAGATGTACGTGAAAAGTGTGCATGTATGCGCTAGTAACATTACATGTATTAGTCAGGAACAGGATTAGGAAACACTGTCTTATCTCTTTATCTATGGAGACAAACATCGCTTGCAAACACACAATCAGGATTAAACAATAGAGAGCAAGGAACGAAGTAAAATAATAAATTACATAATTACATGAATAATAATAATAATATTATGTTATATAATAATAATAATAATAATTGTTAAATGATAAATCAGTGACAACTACATAAATTAATAATTAAAAAAAAAGAAAGAAAAATAAAACACAACACAGGTGTATGTTTGATCTCTCGAAGTAATACACCACAGGTTGTTATTGAGAAACTGTAAGAATCATTTTCTGAAGCTTCAATTACCTTTTACCTTTTATCTTTTAGTTCCTTAATCAGTCTTCTAGTTTTCTAAGCATTTCACCAAATTCACAAATTTAAACTAGACGATATTGTTCTTTTGGGAGCAACCATTTACTTTAATGTATTTGACACAAAAATGAAATGTTGCTCATTGCGACCACTTATGATAGTTCCTCATGTGCCTGAGAATGCTTTTTGAATGTCTAAAACTCTTCTCACATTCAGTACAGTAGAGCTTCTCTCCAGTATGAACTCGCTGATGTTCTTTCAGGTTTCCAGACTGTGCGAAACTCTTGTCACAATATGAGCACTTGTAAGGTTTTTCTCCAGTATGAATTCTTTGGTGCTGTTTCAGACATTCAGCTGAACTAAAGCTCTTCCCACAGTCCAAACACACATGATCTTTCTTACCGGTGTGTGTTTTCTGGTGCCGTTTACAATGATCCTGTCGCGCAAAAAATGCTCCACAAAATGAACATGCATAAGGCCTCTCGTTTGTGTGATTTTTCAGGTGTTTTTTTAGATATGATAATGAAATAAAATCTTTACCACACAGATCACAGTTATATGGCTTTTCTCCAGTGTGAACGCGCAGATGATGATGCTTGAGTTTGGTACTACTTCTGAAACTCTCTCCACACTGAGTGCACTGGTACGGCTTCTCTCCAGTATGGACTTGCTTGTGTGATTTCAGGGATCCAGAATGAGCAAAACTCTTGTCACAATATGAGCACTTGAAAGGTTTTTCTCCAGTATGAATTCTTTGGTGCTGTTTCAGACTGTCAGCTGAACTAAAGCTCTTCCCACAGTCACAACACACAGGATCTCTCACTTTATCACGTGTTTTCTTTTGCCGTTTACATTTTTTCATCAATGAAAAACTCCTTTGATTTTTGAAGTCGCAATGTTCCTTCTCAACTTCATTCAGTTCTTGTCTTTGCTCTTTAACTTCAATCTGGTCTGAAATAAACATATTAAGTAGTTAGAATCAGTTCAAGGAGGATAAATGTGAAAACTCAAGTGAACCCTGATTTAATATCAGAAACCAAGAGATCAGGTATCTTTCTGTGAGTATCAAATACCAGATCTTTGATGTGCCAAAGGTTAGTTTTGTCATTCCCTTGTTAGTACGATCAAATAGATGTCAGATTATAATAAGTTTAATGATCATTGATTTGCATTTTCTCTTTTATTACAATTTAGAGCTGCATCCTAATAGTTGACCAAACGTTAATTGAGGAGAAGAGTATTAGTCGACCAAATTTGAATTAGTTAGTTAGTCTCAAAAAGCAAAAGAAAAAACTCCACTGGAAGTGGGGAGGTCACACAGTCCATGACGGACAGATCGTAACACGGCTGGTCTGTGGTAATCAAGTATGTCAGGCAGGAAATCCAAACGTTGATCATTCATCAACCTACTTTGGCTTATGATTTGAAACATGCAAGTAGTTGTGGTTGAATCACGGAAGCTACACCAGTTACTTTTGCCAAGAGATTTCTATTTATTACTTAATATACATGTATCAGACAGAGAGAAACAGGCATAGCAGAATAAGGCTATACAGGTGAGGAGGTCTTCATTCCAGATTTCTCTGTTCCCCATTGCTCTATTCGGTACTATTTGGTTATCCGGACCACATGTGATGACCTACCCCAACCCCGCCCCTAAACCTACCCGTCACTGGGGTTACGACCAACCAAGAGCGGTTGTGGTCACGTGTGGTCAGGTGTGGTCCGGATAACCGTATAGTACCCTCTATTCCCACACCCCATCATGCTAGCTGGTTTCTTAGGTTTCTCCTCCCTCACCCACTCATGCCTCTATTTCCCCTTCCTCTCACCCCATCATGCCTTTATGTTTATCTGAGGTGGTACAGTAAAAATGTAGCTTATATACACTATTCTGGGACTTAAAGCAACACATTTACAATAACTTTTCCTCTTCGGTCACCATACAGGTTGGAAGCGGAATTGTCCATTACCACTGTCGTAAATAATTTCTCCGCCCGCAGCCTACTGTCGCACGCACACTCGCTGTTTATCTAGCACCGGCTTTGGAATGAACGATGTCCACAGACAAGGTAGAGTATGTTGCATGATTTCATGAAAGCATGATGTATTGCAACATCAGAAACAAAGAAAAACTAAATAATGACTATTGTAACGCTTAACGTAAAGCAAGTCAAATTTGTAGTTTTGCATAGTGTGGTTATAGCAGATATAGGGCTGCAAAGCGGAGCCAGAAGTGCCTTTCACCCTGTTACGACTTGATGAGCCACTGATACGATTTTGGAAGCATTATTTTATGGTAAAAAATGTTACTTAGTGTTGCTTTAAAACGTCCTTGTAAGGTAGAAAAACATGTTGCTTATGTTTAAAAATGAAACGTATACCTCATGCTTACACATGGTACAATCCACTTTCCACATTTGTAAGCCCTTTATCAGTCCAAATGGGGGTTTTCCGCCAGAGCGGGTGAAGGTGTCTGCGTGTTACTATCTTTCCAAAGTAATTTAATTCCATTTAAGCTTTTATCTGACACCATTTTATATCTGCCTCCATTTTATCACGACCTCGAATTTAAGTTAGATTGCCAATTGGTTATTGGTCAATTATGTAATAGTTTAGCAATATATTTGATTGTTCTATTTAACTCTTTACTTATATTTTACCCATTCATATCAGGAAGCTATGTCACTCAGAAGCCCTCACGCCTTGTTTAAACGTGGGTCTCACGATCACAACCTCGCCAGCTTCGGTCACTAAACAGAGGTAATTGCTATATACCTGAGATTGGTCGCATTCACACTTACACAATCAAAGATACTTTGGTATAGCCCCCGTGATTGCATACACTTGAAATAAAAGAATAACGTTTACTTCAGTAGAGGTATGGCCACTACTACAGATACAAGTCAACCAACTTTACTTTTAGCTTTACTTTAAATAGCTTTGGATTGGCCATGCTGTAGTTTCCCATGTAAACTTATCTAAAGTAACATTTCTTTGGATTTCTAAAGGGCAGATTTAGATTGGTCAAGCAGCACTTTTGTTGCCCTAATTGTAAATTCACTTCTTGTCTTTGCAAAACACATACACTTGAATTTGTCACTAATCTGACACAAAACTTGCGGTAACATACAAATCCGTTTAATCTACCTGAGTCAGCTGGAATAAAATCAAATGTAGCACTTTATTATGTCAGGTAAATGTATCGTGCCAATTTCAGAATCAGTTCAAAGATAATAAATACAAAACATCAAATGCTCTGGAATAAAGAGAGAAGATGCGACCCTGACATTTCAAAATACATGATGCAAAGTGTTTTGCATACACTCAGCATCACAGGCTAATTTGAGCTACAAATCACCCCGAATCTCTTTTACATGGAAACATTAGCTAACAATGGGAATTTGCATTCAGAGTTTACACCTTTTGAGAGCAGGAACCCATTTGCCTGACAGACAGTGCACCCTCCTCTGAGTGCAAGTTATCTCTAAACTCTTAAAAACTTTATTATCTTACGTTTTACTTCTTTGGAATGAGACCTTTGTACCAGTCGCACTGAGACATTTCAAATGATACCAAACATGTGTAATACTGATTGATAATTATTCACATTAAACCATATAGATTCTTGGGTGAATTTTGGTGATCTCAGCATGAGAGAGAAGGAATGGGGGAAGAGGGAGATGTAGATTAGGATGATTCTGAGGTGAGACTTGCGTCTTGAATGGTTCACAAGAGTGAGTTCAAATGTTAATTTCCTTTGTTCTCTTAGAGAATTGCCATATCTTCCAGTTTTTCCAGTCTTACACCACATTAAGAAACTATTTCTCAGTGTATACATTTGTGGTACATTTGCATCAGTTGAAACTTTCCTTTCCTTGTAAAGAACATGCCAAATGAAATATCATCATTAGTGGAACATCTCTGCTCAGTGAACATGTTACATTGCACACATACCTCTAAGCAAAATATAGCTCATCCCAGATCTCTGCTCAGCACACATGTACTCTGACTTCACAAAATACATTATGAAATTATTATGAAAATGAATAAAGAAAAAGAATACTAAAAAATAACATTAAACAGTACAATTTTGAGTCTTCATACCCTAATGTTTTACACTTTACATGGCCACTCGATCAAACGTTAACCTGGATAAATGTGCAGTATCACTGGTGCATATCCAAGTGTTTGTGCTAGGGATATCAAACGACAAATCGATTGTTGTTTAAATTAACAATGCTGACAACTTTTTTTATATATAAAAGTTGCTGATAACTTTTGGATTTATAAATAAAAGTAGTGACTAAATGTTGAGTTTGTGGTACACAGCGGAGCATATCAGTGGCGCTCCGCAATGTGTAAAATCACAATAACGTTTGCTGCTCCTGCACCGCATATGCACTGTTTTTGTGTGTGTCCCTTTAAATGCAAATGAGCTGGTGCTCTCGGCTCCCCTTTCAAGAAGAGGGCAAAGCTTCAAGAGCTCATGCAACAACAAAACAGGACAATCTCACGCACTGAAAATGTCAGAAATCTGAAATATTCAACCTTATATGTTTGAACCGAGTCAGACAATGATGCCAGGAGCCAAAGAATATATGCTTCATGGAGATAGAACAGGTACAGTTTAGTTTAATTATGGTTGTAACTTGACATCTTGCATTTATCCACTATTAGTACAAAACTTTGCTGATGAGTTTTATGAAGTTTATTGTACATCACATAAAAGATAAAAGACTTGACTTGAAAAGATGAAGCGTCCGTTTTCACTCCAGAAAATCACTGTAAGAGCTTAAAACAGTACAGGAAGTACATTAACAACTCCGTAAAACAACTCAGATAAACTGCAATAAACTGCACGCTCTTCCTTTCATTACTGCTGTGACCAGTACTGATCCGGAGACAATAGGGGCTTTCTCACCGGGTAGGTCTAGGAACGAGTCACCAGGATGGTTCCCCGAGAACTAATGGTTCCCCTAGGAACGTTTTCTGGTTGCATTCGCACCGCCAGTAGCAACTCTGAAGTGACGTAGGCCGCACGTGTTGATGTGACTTTTATTTTGACAGCGGCGGACCTTTATTTTGATGGCACTGAGAATGCCAGAGCCTGAGCTAACAGTGCTGGCATTCTCTGTGTTCATTAGTTTACGATCTGTCAAACAGTCCTGTCTAATATTAGATTTCAGATTTTCTCCTTGCAATCCATTGCATGGCTTGAAGACACGAATATATTTAGAATACCTAACTACGGCGCACTCCCTTCATTTTTCCTTGTGTGTTTGCTGCATGTTTTGAGCTTGAGCCGCACACACCTCATAACTACACACTCTAATGATGACCTTGCTTTATTGACCTGAAGGGGGTGGATTGGAATCCTCTGCTGCTTCAATGTATATGAAATGAGTGATTATAATCAAGGTATTAATCAATATTTTTCCTTCTAAATATAAAATGAGTTGAATGACTTCTCTGGAGATTTTACTTTGTTATAGAAGTTACCAGTGTGATTACTGAAATGTTCTTTCATGTATTCTTTAATGTCTGTATTTGATATCTGAATGCAGTAACAGTGCTTGCTCATTTAGCCCGGCCTCCAGAAATTAAATAGGGACTTGTTTTGTGTTTGAGAAAGGTCTTCAACATGTTAAAACATACAGGGGTCATTGAAGTCTATAGTTTAACGGACCATTTCTTTGTTAAAACCTTACTTTCCAGTTAGACCAAAGTGTTCTCTGAGAGAAAGAACGCATTATCTTGATGTTTTGAGAGGACTCTCCTGTTTATAGTTAGAGCCTGGCCAAATCCAACCTTGGAAAAGCTGTGTGTCGGTGAGTGTGTTAGTCTTCTTGGTTACAGGTTAAGGAACCACTGGTATTATTAGCGATTGACTGAGTTGTTGTTCGAGACATGTTAGCACCCAGTAACCCAAATCTGCGACCTGGAAGGTCACGACGTGCCTAACTTCAGGGTCCGAGTGTCAGCTGCATAATCGATGGAGATATGCCTCAGTCTATCTGTATGTGTGGAAAATTACTATGTTTATCAATTTCTTAGCCAATCAGAAACTGCAACCTGAAGCAAGGACGTAGCTTAGACCTTGGTGAAGGCTATAACTGCTGTGATCTTTGTAACTGTAAGTGGGACGGCCTACAAACTCTTTGTTAGTATTGAAGCTGACTTCTGCTGATGAAACTGCAGATTATGACATCTTCAGTAAATCTTTTCTTTAATTTATTATAATTCTGACTCCGGGTCTTCATTCATCATATCTGGTTCTGGGTCTTTGATTGTAAAACCCCTTAGACCATTAATAAGTCGATTAAATGTGCATTTTTTTCTTGATAACATCAGAAAAAAACTTCGAATTTTCCATCATTTTTGGTCATAGCGCATCACAAAAATTAACCGAAACTCAGCGTATACTTGCACCACAGACAAGTATAAGCTTGTGGGGACACATATAGGTCATTAAATTAATATCATAACAAGTGATTAGTTGACTATTGGTTTGAATCAACTTTTTAGTCAGGGGCAGCCCTATTATAATTATAGTACTTATTTTTTCACAGCCACTAGATCTGGTGAACTACCTTAATGTTTTTCTACAGTCAACAATGAAAAATCACGAATGAACACCAACCTGTTTGTTCCTCAGTATCTTCGATTCTGGATGTTTCTTGATCACTCATGCCTTTAACAGTCACACAGATTGCAGCTGCTACTCCTGGAGTCTGTCCTTCTCTTGTAGGATGATGGGAATATTCCCAGTATTTACTGGTGAATTGTTGTGTGAGGGGCTTCACTGCAGGTGTGAACTGTGATCACTGTGTGAAACTGAAGACCACAGGACCTGATCTGGAAAAATAAAAAACAAGGAAGGGACTAAATATATACTGAACTACTTTAATAATGCAGAAATCGTGTGAACATATTTTGCTGTACAAAGTAAGGTTGTATATTATTACTATATAAAACATCTGAAAGAAGCAAGTTCATCTTGGTGTAACCTAAGATTTTTTAACAAGGATAAAACAGCACAGGTTAGCTAAATTCTTTAATTATTTTTTTTCTGGTTCTTAGGATAATATATACAATGTCATTACATTGTTTGGAGCATAAGAAATGTATTCATATGTTATGTCTGCTGTAGACCAATTATTAAGAACATAAAAAGACATGTACATGCAAAAACTTTCTTCTTTTTTTCATTCATCGACATTTTTTAGGTTTCAGGATTTTTTCTAACTTTGTATAAAGGTGATTCTCAACTATGTTGTGAAAGATATAACGATTTAGTATACCATTTTACTTATGCAATATGTGTAAACATGGCCATAAATGGGTAATCCTTTTCTATACAATGCATCTACACTGTATCTAATTTGCATATTAATGCATTCTTGGTGCATCTATAATCACGTAATGGAAAAAGAAATGTAATAATGTAAGTAATATATAATTTATTTCCCTATTCACTTGTCTCCCAAAATGCTTGATAATGCTACACATATGCATGAACATTTTTACTCATACATTTTATTATTACGCCAAGTGTTCGCATATGTGCTAACTGCAAATGTGAAATATATAATTTCAAACATTAATAAAAACTAGCCTACTTAAACATGTAGAAAACCCATAAAGGGCTGTCCGATTAATCTTAACTGATTTCGAGTTTGGCTTCCAAATGATTATGAAAACAAGATAATCCAACCCGATCTCACAGCAATTCGTACAAATTTAAGAAATATTAAGAATAGGCCTATTTGTAGGATGAGGGGGTTCTAATGTAAATAGATAAGAGCCTCTCATTCCATTCTCTAAAAACAGACTGAATTCACAACAAATTTTTTTTAAGAATTAATCAATAAAAAGTGGTTCATAATTTGAAAAATGTGTAAGATGTATTGACTCTGATAACTGTATAAAAAGAGTGTGCGAGAGCTGGTCGTCAGTTGTTCTGCAGACCAACTCGCCTTTATGAACTCTATTCTGGCATTAAAGACCCCAGAGAGTGATTTTTCACAGAGGCGAAAGAAGCCACTAGTAGGCTACATACCCACAAAAAAAAAATGCAATTTTAGCGAAATGTGTTCTTTACAGGATTTCCAGACTTTCCAGAGAAATTCGCTATATAATGTCCGCTACAGAGGAGAAAAGCCTGGGTCTCAGAAAAATAATTAAATACCTCATCTCTTGAGTTGGTTCATGTCATCTCTCACGTGTGGCAAAAACTTACAAAATATCCAGCATTCAGCGAAAATACTCCACAACTGTCCTTCATTCAAACTCTTACACGATCGTTACAGCCTCGCTTTGATTAAACAAATAGCATACTGTTCTTCAAACTTTCAGCGCTCGTGTCTCTCTTCTGCGCATCCTCAATTTGTTATTTTGGATTTGCAAGGCAAACTAGAAACCTCCTTATCGCGCTTTTCCACTGTATTGATACTGCGTATTACTGTTATACTGATGTTTACATTAGTCTCTAAGTCATTACCACGCAGTTAGCGATCTAAAAGTCTCTTAAAGGCGCCCTGCATAGTGTGTAAATATTGTTTTGACCGTTACAACTTCAATGTCACAAGACATTTTTTTGAGCAAATGTTTAGTAAATATTAAATCTCCTGCAAAAGCAAAACACAAAGAGATTGAAAAAGATCACGTAAAGTTTTATGTTAATGACATGCAGTTGACACTCATTAAATGATTTAAAATCACATTATTCAAACAATAGGCAACCTACTTTCAAACGGTTAAAAAAGGGGTTTTAGTAGAAAGATCACTAATGCAATAACATTGTTAAGGGGAACAGAGATCGTTTTTCAATGCCTTTAAAGCCTTGCCAGTTAAACATGTCATTCGCTGCTGATGCGCTGTTCAAACATGCGCTTTACTGAGCGCATACACTCGACGCACACATGCACTAAAAGCCTGTTACTGGACTAAGTTATCTTTTGAATCTTATATTGCGCTAATACTGTCAAATACAGACAATGTTTACATAAACAAAGTTGGTTATGTCTAAAGTGAAAGCAAACAGAGAAAATTAATTAAAATCTGCTTGTCATATGCGTGTATATTAGACGCGTCGCGTGCAGTTCTTAAAGAGACAGTAGCCCTAATAATAAACATGCTTCCGCTTGTCCTTAAAGAGATAGTTCACCCAAAACCAAACAGTTGCTGGTCCCCATTGACTTCCATACATAGTAGGAAAAAAATATACTATGGAAGTCACAGGGGTACATCAACTGTTTGGTTACTCACATTCTTTCAAATAACGTTTATTTTCAACAGAAGAAAGAAACTTATTCGGGTTTAAAACAACTTAAGAGAGTAAATTATGACTTTTTTGGGGGAGAACTATCCCTTTAATGTTAATAAAACAACAAAACACACAGAGGAAATCATTCACTGCTCTTGACTGAGAACTTTAAGTCTGTTGTGTTTTATTTTCATATTTGTTCATTTAATTACTTTCTTCAATTCTACTGTTAAATACACCTATATCTGAAAAAATAAAGCACTGTTTATTTCATTTGTATATTAAGTTGTGTATGTGTAATATGTATCTCTGTTCATAATTTTTAATAACAAAGAAAATAATGACAAAGATTTTTTATCTTCGCCACTTTGGCCTAAATGTCTGCCATTCTTTTTTATTTTATATTTTGTTACCTATAAGGCTTTGTTTTTAAAATAGGGACATTAGTTTGGCTGTAATGCTCAGTCACTTGCAAAATAGTAAAACCAACATGAAAAAAGAATCGTGATAAAATCATGATTTTCCTGAAAAAAAAATCGTGATATGATATTATTGCCATATCGCCCACCCCAGGTGTAATAAAGTGCCTAGATGTGCTTAGATGCTAAAAATGTGTTATTATTGATCATTATATCACACTGCAATTAAACATAATGAAACATTAATTTGAATTGAAATTGTTTTATTAGCTTAGCTAATATCATTTATTAGCTTTTTCTAGAGATTGCAGTCATGCATGACATGGTGAAAAATGACTTGAAATAATACTGAAAATAGGTTAAGATGAATGTTAAAGGTGTGCCCCCTAAAAACACAAGTGGCCCCTGCCTGCCCCCCAGTTACTGTGGTCTAGAACCGCCACTGCTCTGAACATCATGAAACAAGCAACTAAAGTCACAACAAACACAACCTGCATTATATGGATCACCAAAGACCACAGTTTCAGCTAACAATCGTGTATCCTGTATATATTGTCTCTTCAGAAAAATTGGACTAAACCACTCAATTCATATGGATTAGTTTTACGATTTCTTTATGAACTTTTTGAAGCGTCAAAGTGGTAGTTAAGATGTTCACAATCGAGGAATTAAAGCATTTACTCTTCGTCTTCATCACTATAGAAGAAAGAAAGAATATTGTTGAAGCCTCCATCTTTGAGGGAGTACATCTTATCACAATGTTTTGGAAATATGCAAGAGCTTCTTCAACCTTGAGGAAGCTGTGTCTCTCAATGTCTTCGTTACAGGATACCTTAGGAAGAGACGGCTGGTGAACAACAGGCATTCTGGGGTGTTGAAATGACCATATTAAGACCAGATGTATAAAAGTGCTGATCTGTGACCTGCTGGGTCACTTTGTGCCTAAACTTGGACCCCGCCCACTTGCTATCACACTGATAATCAATGGACTATGGAGATTTTCTAAGTTTATCTATAGCTGCGTCCGAAATCAAATACTTCCCTACTATATAGTCTGTAAAAAACAGTACGCGAGCAGAGTAGCAGGGGAGACCGGGGACAGTTGCAACATGGGGATGTCATTTTTCTCCAATCAGAAACAAGCTACTCATACTGCACATGCACAGTTAGACAACCCCCCCCCCATTCCCCAATCCCCCCATCCCCCCACATTAAACATCTGCTGCTGCATTTATTGAACAAAACTTGTTTTGGAGGTATGAAAGTAAATTTTTTCATGAGATATATTTTTGTCATACTGTCCTGAAATTTTATATGAATTAATCATACTTAGTTTGAATTATTGTTGTGTTGACTTCTAAATGACATGGCTAGCATGTGTCAAAGTCAGTGTGTCTAGCAGGCGTATGATGTTCTGTCATGGCTGATAGGGTTGGGGACGGTTGCAACAAGTTATAAATTGCATGTTTAATAAAGGTTTGTTGCATTGCAAATTGTTCAATTCTTCCTGTCTGACACTGAAATATGGAGAGATTGAATAGCATCTGTAACACCTGCACACTGAATCTATGTAGGCCTATGTTCTACACATAAACAAAACAAACTCAATAACTGTTATTTGATAAATATGACTAAATAAATAAATAATAAGCTACGATAATATTATGGAAATAAATAATACTATAATGTTATAGTAGGCCTAAAACAGTTAATATTTTCAGAATTCTATGCTCATTGAGACAAAAAGCTTAAGCTAATTAATGAAATTTAAGGTATTTTTAACATGTTGCAACTGTCCCTGGGTTGGGGTCAGTTGCAACATCTGGCTTCTTCCATTCAAATAAATACTGTGAACGATATAATATAATATAATATAATATAATATAACGGTCATATATAATCATCTTTAAATGGTATGGGTAATTAGCAGACAGATGCAAGTTTAATATATACAAATTTGGTTGGTCTAGTCCAAATAGTCTCTGAGTAACTGAGAGAAATGCTAAAAGTGTTGCAACTGTCCCCGGTCTCCCCCTTTGTCCGAAATCATAGAATTCGAAAAACAATAGGCGAAAAGTACCTGGATGACTTCCGGCGAGATTCTGAAGTGTGCATACGATGGCCACTTTACTATCCCATGATGCCACGGGAGAGGATTGTCGCCGTTATATTTAAAAAATGGCGGAAACGGAGACGCGGCTGTTTTCAAGTGTAAGTACTTTACAAAACGCTTTTTGTTTATTTGTGGATAAATTATATTTGTTTAACATCATATAAGTAAACAATTGACTCGTTAAAAGTTTAAATAATGTAAATTGAGGGTACAATTTTGTGAATTGGCTGCAAAATGACCATTTTTATCATTATTATTACCGAACAGAACTAACTAATGCCTCAGCTAGCTAACGCTGTTTTCTTTAAACAACGACGTTCGTTGTTTCGCAGTTAAATGAGCTAGTTACAAAACTTTTAGTTTTTAATTTTACAACAATTTTATACCCACACACTCCAGAAACCTTTAACATGCATTTGCTTTATTTTTGTATATTATTTAACTTTTAAATGGATACAGACAGGGCCGTCGCTAGTGGGGTGAAAGGTGGTGACAATTATAGGGGCCCCCGCTGCCCAGAGGGCCCCACAAAATCCAGCAGTTATACTATATAGGCCCCTGTTGTATAAATAATTATAATATTATAGTTGCATGCCTGAGATTTAAATGAAAACCAGAAAAACATGCAATTTGGTTAAATATTTTTTCCAAATATCTGCTTCTCTTACCTCCCTATAAATGGTTTAGTCCGATCTAAAG
The DNA here is from genome assembly GCF_963993115.1 of Abramis brama. Classification (NCBI taxonomy): domain Eukaryota; kingdom Metazoa; phylum Chordata; class Actinopteri; order Cypriniformes; family Leuciscidae; genus Abramis; species Abramis brama. The sequence goes on from NC_139972.1 coordinate 6,780,170, forward strand.
TATTTATTAATTATTCAGTCAGTGACAATTGAGATTGACTGACTGAAAATTTCGGGAAAAGAAAACATAAATCAGGGTACCAGAAATGCCATGAAAAGAAGGAGAGGGAGGCCAGGAGAGTTGTTGTATCCCAGTCGATCAATACGTTCTTAAAGACAGGTTGCATTGTTATTTCGCTTGGAATAAGAAAACTACCGTCGACTAAAGCCTGCCGACCGGGTACTGTCACTTTTCATTATCGGTGCGCACCACAATCGACCGAATGATTACATGGTCAAAATTCCTCTTTTTACATTAATGTACATAGAGTTAAAAAATTTACACGAGTCACGACGCATTGCATTTGCATCTGACCTGCTGGCTGATGAAGTATTTATTACATCAAGAAAAAACACGAATACACACTGCACTTGGATGAATACATTTATTAGCTTTATTTAATAATATATTACCAGTTTCATATTATCTTTATTAAAAAATAAGACAATAAATGATTTTATTTTTTAAATTTGACTGCATTCTTGTCCATTTCTAATTGTTTACCTTTTGATTTATGAATTATAACAGACTGATGGGGTGAAAAACAAACATTATTTTGCTGTTACTTTTTTAAAATTGGTTTTATTATTATTCAACAATTTCTTGCTTTTTGTTAGTTTTTATTAGTTGTAATTTTTATATAAACATTTAACTTTTAAAATAAAGGTTTTACAACAACATCACCATCTTCTGTTATATTTGGGCCTCCACGCTCATCTATCTACAGTATATGATATTGGTGGAGGGGGCCCACATCAATATTTTTTCAGGGGGCCCCGAATCCTCTAGCTACGGCCCTGGATACAGAATACAAAGCTTAAAACAAAACCACAAAACTTTGGCACAAAGTAGTATAATAGAGCTTAAAGCTCCACCAAAAGCAAAAGTTTATATTTTTTTATTATAGTGTCATTTTGAGGGAAGAAAATGAACGTCAGCAGCTTCAGTAAGGTAATCTTCACAGGTTTCTAAAAGATCTTAAGGGACTTTGATACTAGCGGTCTCATTTGTAAGGCATCACTTTAAAATCATTCAAAATCTGTTTCTTTCAAAGGATGTGTACAAGATGAGAACTTTACACTTTGGGTAATTTTGGGATTTCCACGTGAATTTTTCCTACCCAAATTTAAAGTAAATAATTTGTAAAAAAAAAAAAAAAAAAAAATCAAATATGACATATGTAGCTAGAACACCATCACCTCGGTGTCCTTATTTCCCACCCATGCTCTCAATCAGTGACTGGATGGACTGCCGTGAAAGTCGGAGGTTGGGGCGGAGGTAAGCTCCATCTTTAAAATATAGATGAAGAATTGGCACAGCAGCATTGAGGTGGAAGTAGGTTGTAGGGCTCTGTAAACGTGCATATAATTTATTTTAGAATACAATTTGACACTTGTTTTCTGTTGTAGGAAACTCAGAAGCGAAGACCAGGAGACTTGGTTGTATCTTCAGATTCTTTATTGAGAACATGAGCTGTCGGTCGCTGCAGTCATCAAGTTCAACTAAGGCAGTGCATTAAGAGGGGGAGGGGGAGGGGGGAGGGGGGGGGGGTGAATTACATAGAAGTGGAGACACATCAAAGCATGCAAATGAAATACAGGATTCAGCTTGTTATCGGAATTTCCCCAGCCCTGATCTCATCAGCACAACAGTTTCATTCAAATGCACAGATGCAATCAATCAGCCCGACTGTATCACCCATACTTTCACATTGTCATAGAGACAAAGGCGCAGCTGTGCCTTGCTTAATTTGGACACTGACACTAGTCAGGAGGTGCAAAAAGACAAAAGGTTAATGTCAGACGACTGGGTTGCTTGACTTCATCTTCTTTGAATCTCATCATCATCTATTCCTCAAAATGTAAAATACAATGTACCGAACTTTCTCAAGTTTATATATTGTATTGGAACCTAAATTTAACATTTAATAAATTTGTATACACACACACACACATATAGCCTATGAATACTTCAGACATAAAAGCCTCTAAGTGCCATCTGAATTTTTCTTCTAGATTGATCATTTTTATCAAGCTTGTATGTATAAGTTCAGTTAAATCACTTTAATGGCAATGAAAAGGACCTATTAATTGTCATTCTTCTTTTAAGTCTTCATATATACGCATATATACGCATGTATATGAATGTGTGTATTGTATCTGACCTCAGTGTGTTACCCTACTGTTCACTGTGACCTGGGTGTGTGTGTGTGTGTATATGATATTGCCATGAATGAATCAACAGAGATACACACACTCATACACCTCTATTGATTCATGTTTATTTACTGATGGTAATATCACAAGCAAATAAAATACTTTTTCCTAACCAAAAATCTATATCTGTCATTGTTCACAGGTTTGTTTGTGTGTGTGTGTGTGTTTTCTGAGGTAAAATTGTATTAGCCAAATGATGATACTTACCTTTTTTGAGAGATTACACAAAAGCTCTTGACAAAGGCGTGATCTGCGAGCAGCTGACCGACTCCTCCTCATGTTAGCTAATGCTGTTTGTTTTATCTTAAACATTAAATAACCTGATCCTGTTTGATCAAGGCATGCCACTGTTCTGACTTGTCCAATTTTCAGCATAAATTTTTCATCTTGCTTCAAAATCCTGTCTATTAATTGTATGCATTTGACATATAGAGTTGGGTTCTGTTTTTTACCTAAAATAAAGTTTAATATTCAGATTTGTGGCTCTTAATTAATTGTATTAATTAACCACTTGTAAACTTATGTTCACCGTTCTTTTTTTATAAATATAGGATTTGTATTAAATCAATTTTCATTGAGTTGAATCGAAAATTGAATTTAGAATCGAAATCGAATTGAACTGGAACATCTATAGTCCAGCACTCATAAAAGAGCAGGTCAAAGTACCCGAATGACCTTCAACTTCTGGAGAGAGTCTGAAGTGTGCATCTTATGGACACTTTACTATTCCACAAGGGATTTATGAATGACAGTGAAGCGATGCAACTGACACTAGTAGGTCACATGATAATAACAACATGGCCAATGTAGTACAGATTACATTCATACTACATAGAACATACTTTTTTAGCGGTCGTGAAATAATTGCTTAGTCAAAATAAATGCATACTCGAGAGTATAATAATAATGATAATACATTTTATTTATAATGCGCTTTTCTAAAACCCAAAGAGCTACAATCTATATCAAATAAAACAAATAAAATGCATTAGTAGTTCACAAGATGGTAGAAAACTTTACATTTCTTGTCTATTACCAGCCACTGACAGAAATAAGCGCAGTTACAATAGCTTAATTTGTGGGAGAGTGTTGCTATATAGAGAGTGACAATATTGTATTGCAATAGGTAGCTTCAAAGTCAATAAATCAAAACTAGTTAGCACATCCTTTGTAATTGAAAAGGTTTAATGACAATATGCAGGGTTCCCACTCTAAACCAAATGTCAAATTCCCTGACTTTTCCCTGACTTTCACTGACTAAAAAGATGAATTTCCATGACCTATAATGAACGGCAAAACAGGCTGCTGTTTTGCGGAGCACCGAGCTGTTTTGTTTTGTAGAAAACCTTTCTTTAAAGTGAATTTCGTTTTGTATAAATTGTATCTTAATTTTAATAAATTTTTCATCAACCAATTGCCTGTAGGCTATTTAATAAATGAGAAGCAAATATATAGCAGACAATATAATCATGGAGGCGCTGCGGTCACTAGCATTGCACGTGAACTGGAGCACATCTCATCATAAATTAACCGAAACTCGGTGTATGCCTCACATACATGAGAAATACATCTGAAGATAGCTTGGAATGTCTTTAAACGAAACATTTCAAAACGAAAAGAAATAGGCTACTCTCTGATTATGTAATCCATGATGTGGGACCTGATATTCATTTATGTGATATTCATGCTTTTTTTCTTACAGTAAAGCACAGTCCATAAACAACCTCCCTATAATAAGACAAATCTCTGGAGGCATGCTCCAAGCACACTCTCATCTCATCCCTTTTCCCACATTTGTAGTAATGACACTATAACCAAACCGGAAATTGTAACGCGTGCGCACGCAAAACTTTCTCGTGCGCACGCAAAAGTTTCTCGTGCGCACGCAATAGTTTTGCGTGCGCACGTGAAAGTCCGTATTATTATTTTTTTGCAAAGGTCCCCTCAGGGGCTCCGTAGAAAGATGTGTGAAACAGCGCGATAAAAAAATCGGTATAGAAAAATTACATTTTGATAAATAGAAACTAAAATTTAAAGCAACAAACTAAATTCCCTGATATTCCATGACTTGGACAACAAATATATAAAATTCCCTGACTTTCAATGTCTGGAATAGACCTAAAATTCCATGACATTCCAGAAATTCCATGACCCGTGGGAACCCTGAATATGGTAATGGTTACATTTAAAAGAGTTACAAAATAGATGTATGAGATGATAATAACTTATAGCATTAATTGTACCCAGCATATATGTAAAATGTTACCAGAGAGAGAGAAGAAGGGAGAGAAAATAGGGGAGAGAAAGACCCAAAGCCAAGAAGGGCCAGAGAATCAAGAAAGCCAGAGCATCAAAGAGACAGAGCAACAGTTACGCCCGTTTCACACACACTCCGTGTGCAGTGTGTATGCGGTACAGGAGCAGCACGCGCTATAGTGTTTTCACATGATGCGTTTGCAGTGCGCAATGATCCGCGGCTGTACCACAAACACATACTCACTATTTTTATTTCAAAGTTATCAGCAACTTTTATTTTAAAAAAAGTTGTTTGTCAGCATTGCGATTCTCTTTGTACACATATACACTCTTTAATAGACGTATTCACGTTTAAACACAATTTAAACAACGTATTATTCAATGCATTACTTCTATATAATTATATATTAAGTTGCTCAAGCAAGTAGTAAAATATGTAACCATGTAGGCCTACTTATATTAAAATCACATATATTTTAAATTAAAACAAAATTGACAAAAACAGCAGACCCATATACCTTTAAATCTTTATACAATAAATCTTGCATGTCACAAAGAACATGTTTTTCCACCTCCACGAATCAGACAAGTGTTGTTCATTATGTCGCCTTGTTGAAGTAAATTGTAGTTTTCCTTGCTTTACCCCGGTCTTAAAGTAAAAAGATGACTGTGAAAAATAGTAGTATTTAATTAAATGCATTCTGTGTTCATTTTGACCACGAAACATGCGCTGTCACTTTAAGGCCTCGTTTACACTGCAGGTCTTGATGCCCAATTCTGATTTGTTGCCTATATCCGATTTTTTTGACTGTCTGTTTACACGTTCTTTAAATTGTGACCCATATCCGATTCATGTGTTTACACTTGCCATAGGCTACTATCTGAAACATATCGCGCATGCTTAAAGGGTTAAATTCTCTTGCACAAATAGACGAACACAAAATATGTTTCATGCTCTGCGATATGCAAAGTTGCCAAACACCACTTTTGAATAAGAAACAATGTCTATAAAACTCGTTAAAACTCCACGAATCACAAGCGTGTCGGTGAGAACACTCGTTAAAACAACATACACACAGCCGAACTTGACTGCACATCACATATTTGACATTATTGATACTGCTTTCATTCGTAATGCAACGGACCGATCTACGGCACATACATTAAGGGCTGTTCACTGTTATACAATAAAGAGCCTGCACAGCGACAAGAAATAGAAATTAACACACAAAAAGCCTGCCTAGAGCCTGTAGCCTACTTACACAACACTGACAGTGGAGTTGCGCTCAGGAGTAGAGCAGCTGTGAACAATTTTCAATCACAATCTGCGCGTATGTTTTAAAAATATAATTGAACATGTAAATAGTCCTAGCACTTTTTAAATTTAAATAGCCCACTTAAAGCGTTTATTACAAATAAATTACTAATTGCTTGAAATGAATAAATGTAAATGAACAAAAATTTTCGTTAAATTTACAATCATGTGAAAACACTTCACGTGCCCCTCTCCACATTCCTCTCCTACGATGACGTTTCGTCGGGCCATCCGTCCTTTTGCAGATGTGCGTCGGGGTTTCTCTCGTCATTAAACCGCGGAGACGTCGCCTAATGCCTCAGAAAATCCGATCTGCCTGTTTACATGACAGTCGCATTGGCACATATCCAATTTATTTCCACATATGAATGAGGCCTGAAACCGATCTGGAAATATCCGAATGCATGCGTTTTTTTCCTGTTTACACTGTCATAGAACACATCCGATCTGTGTCACATGTGAGCAAAAAATCGGAATTGGGTCACATTTCACTGGCAGTGTAAACGGGGCCTTTAATTCAGCGCGTGCAGCACAGCAGAAATAGACTCGGTGCGGAAACGATCTCTGCACTGCTGTATACGCACCTGGAACGGATCGACGGACCGCATCCGCATGCAGTGTGAAAGCTCTAACCTGTTAACATGGGTACGGAAAAAAATACGCACCGCATACGCACTGCAAACGGAGTATGTGTGAAACAGGCATTTCAATCTTCTTTTATCCTTTCCCTGACCATGTGACTTTGACCCAAATGTGAGACATTCAAGCTGACCAATCATATAATTACAACTTCCCCCACCCTACTAAAGGTGTGACAATTCATAGACCCCCAAAGTACAAACATCTTGGCCTACAGGCCTTGATCATATCAGCCCGTCTGTGCCTTCGGGAACTCCAAATGGTCCTTGTGGGAGAAAGAGGGGGTGGAAAACAGCAAAGCAAATGTCTTTGTTCATTTAAAATATCTTGGATTATGTTCAATCCTACAGTAGTATTTGAGCTTTTTGCCATATCAGCATCACCGGTTATTACATGGCAGACACGTATCGAACATTTAACAACAACATTTCATAAATACAATATAATGAAAACAAACATTTTATAAAATTCAACTTCAACAGAAAACAAAGAAACATGCGAAGTAGTGTGATATTTCGGACGCAGTCCTGGTCTTCATTCACCATTACTGGTCAACTGGTCTTAGCTGTAAATCCTCAGAGTAAATGGTGGAGAGTGTCGTCAACAATGAAGAATCAAGAACGGACACCAAACTGTTTGTTCCTCAGTATCTTCATGTTTTATTCTGGATGGTTCTGGATCGCTCATGTCTTTAAAAGACGACTGTAACATCATCTTGCAACATTTTCTATGATAGAGAATGCTTTTCTTATGTTTGAAACTCTTCCCACACTGAGTGCACTGGTACGGCATATCTCCAATATGAACTCGCTGATGTTCTTTTAGGTTTCCAGAATGAGAAAAACTCTGATCACAGGATGAGCACTTGTAAGGTCTTTCTCCAGTATGAGTTTTTTGGTGCTGTCTCAGTTGGTCAGCTCTAGTAAAGCTCTTCCCACAGTCACAACACACATGATCTTTCACTTCATCATGTGTTTTCTGGTGCTGCTTACAATGATCCAGCCGTGAAAAACTCTTTCCACAGAGAGAACACACATAAGGCTTCTCGTCTGAATGAACTCTCTGATGTCTTTTTAGATCTGATGATGAAATAAACTTTTTACCACACTGATCACAGTTAAATGGCTTTTCTCCAGAGTGACAGAGAAGATGTTTACTGAGAGCTGTTGTCCGATTGAAACTCTTTCCACACTGAGTGCATGTATACGGTTTCTCTCCAGTGTGAATTCTCATGTGTTTGTTAAGGTCTCCTTTTCGTGTGAAACTCTTTCCACACTGAGTGCAGGTGTGCGTCTTTTTGGCTTTTGTTCGAGTTTTAAAGTTGTGACATTCTTCTTCCACTTCATTCAGTTCATGTCTTTGCTGTTTCACTTCCATCCAATCTAAAAAAATAAATAAAATAAAAACATTATATGGTTAAAATAAGCTCAAAAGAACTCTGATTTAATAGCAGAAAGCAACAGAAATGAGAGATTAATTTATTACAACTGCTATCCACCTTTTTTCTATACGCCACATGACGGTATGCGTGAATTGTGGCTGTAACTTCCATTAAATTGTAAACAATCAGCGAAAGGTTTGCTCTATGAATGCAATAAGCATTTACAAAAACTGGGTACAATGAGATGACATTATTCTACTCACCCTTCATCAATCGAACATTTTAAAGCCAATTTAATATGTATAAAAGCATTAACAAATGACTCCAACAGACCATGAATAACCCCAAAAGTAGGCAGCTAAATAAATTATCACCATAAGACAATGTTTCTTTTCATTCGGTATCAATAAATATATATAAAAAAATTATAACCTTTTTTAAACAAAGTTTAAGACCAGTAGAAAAAAAGGTTTGAATGTAACCACTGTATTTTAATTTACCAAATTCATTAAGGTAAACAACAAGTAATTTTAGTTTTAACAGTCAAACACAAAATGAAATTTAAACAAACAACATCTTTTTTTGTATGTTATGAAGATTAACTTTTTGCTTGTCTCCTGAAGCCACAAGAGGACGCAATGAGCAAAATATCAATATAACGCATTCAATTGCTTATTTAAAGCAATGAGATGACATGCTTGCCTATAAAAAGTGCATAAAGTTTAAACTAACATTTATAAATCAAATAGCCTAATTTCGTAAATAACGTAAACAATTATGAAAAAAAACAGCATTTATGCATAGCTTTAATTAATATAAAGAGCTAAAGCACCGATCACACATATTGCAGTTAAAAACATATTAGATGCAGTGGAATGAAAAATAACCTTATTTATTATAATCACATAATAAATGTCATTAATATGTAACATATGTTGTCTTGATCAGAAATGTTCGGGAACACTGGAATATTTCAAAGTGATTTTGTCATTTGACAGTACATGCTTTAGAAACATTTGAAAGTGAAAAGAGGAAAAAGCATCCGTGTGAAAAGAAGATGAAGAAAATTGTACAGCTCATTCAGTCAAAATGACAGATAAGGATTATTTGTAGAGCAACCTTATAATTTGAAACTATTTGTTTCAGCAGAACTTTCCCAAACCGGAAGTGCCACCCACAAAACGCATTGGGATCGGATGATGTTATGATCTTTTAGATGCATTTCTGTATCATTTACCGTCCATATCCTGCTTATCATTTCACTGCTACCAAAGTAATCATAATGAAGAATCAAGAATGGACACCAACCTGTTTGTTCCTCAGTATCTTCATGTTTTATTCTGTATGTTTCTGGATCACTCATGTCTTCAATCTCCTCCTTAGTAAACTCCATCTTTAAGCACTTAAACACTAGTCTAACTAATCTAACACATGTAGATTAGAAACATCTCTTACATGCAGACTGAAATATACGGCATCCGTCGAAAATAGCCCGCAATCGTCTTTTATCTGAATCTGGTTAACATTAACAACGTTCATCTCGAACTGGTCGCGGTTCTGTCTCTTCTGCGCATGCTCAGTTAGTGCGTGCAATGTTGTCATGGCTTCTTAAAGGGGCCGCACATTTTATAAATCACATCGCTGCACTAGTAAGCGATTAATACACTATCATCATAAAAATCAGGCAAGCTAGTTTAAAATTAGTGTTGTTTTTCTGCTTTACATCCTAATTAGGCTGTCTTCAAGTTACATCTATAAGTTACAAGTATAGTTGCTACTTATATACAATATTATTTTACTTTGTATTATTCCTGTTTTAATAAAAAAATACAAGAAAACTGCTTTCAGGTTTCCAGACAGTGTGAAACTCTTGTCACAATAGATACGTTTCCATCAAGTTGCGAATTTAACTAACAAAATTGTTATATCGCATAAAAACATTTGCGAATAAAAACAGTTTCCATCCAGTGAGGCGAAGAGAATAAATTCATCCCTACATGATAAACTAGCGCCAAATATCACTAAGAAAAATGTAATTTGCTGCAGTAGGAGAGGCCACAGTGGGTCTGTTTTCACATAGATATCATATAATGATAGAAAGGCTAGATTTCTCGTGCGCGCTGCTGGCCAATGGAGGTCGATGTCCGCACACGGCGGCCATCTTACCACAGGGTGCTCGCTCACTCATAACATGGTGCATGTACTTTTAAATAACCATAACTTGCTCAATTTTCAAACGGTTTGGTTTTTTATAAACGTCAGAGATGTAGTTATGACACTGCTGCATACATATGAATAATTATAACATATATGTTCAAACATTCTGAATTATAGCCACGTTAACAATGTTTATAAGAAACCACACTGTTTGTAAATCCATCAAGATTTCAGCGAGATAAGAGGATTTGTGTGCGTGCTGATCACTCACCTTAATTCACAGCTTCCCTGTGGTAAGATGGCCGCCGGTGATGCCAGAAGTGACTCCGCCTTAAGATATCTAGCCTTTATATGATATCTATGTGTTTTCATATACATTACCAAAAATGCACATACAAATAAGTGGATGGAAACATAGCCACTATTAACATTTGCATGGTCTTTCTCCAGTATGAATTTTCTGGTGCACATTAGAGTCAAATCACCTTTGTTTCTATAGTGTTTTATACAGGATTGTTTTAAAACAAGTTCACATTGATAAACAGGAAAATAATGGGGGAATCATGGACTTCCATAGAAGGAAAAAAAAGTCAATGGTGCCCCAGAACTGTTCAGTTTCCCACACTCTTCAAAATATCTTCCTTTGTGTTGAACAGAACATAGAAACTTGTACAGGTTTGGAACAACTAGAGGGTGAGTAAATGATGACAGCATTTTTGTTTTTGGGTGAACTGTCCCTTTAAGATCCCTTTATAGCTTCAGAAGCTGTTGCAAACTTTTTTTAAACAACTTTACATAGTCTAAAATTATTTTGTCAAATTACTTTTCTGCACAGTGCACACTAAACCATCAATATGTCAACTTTCGACAATGCTTTTTAATATGAACCGTTAGACTGCTTGGGTGGCTGAATCTCTTCCCACACTGAGTGCACTGAGGTTTCTCTCCAGTGTGATTTCTTTGGTGCAATTTCAGCTGGAAAGATGTAGTGAAGCTCCTTCCACAGTCCAAACACACATGATCTTTCTCACCGGTGTGTGTTTTCTGGTGCAGTTTAAAACCGTCCAGCCGTGAAAAACTCTTTCCACACAGAGAACACACATAAGGCCTCTCATCTGAATGAACTTTCAGGTGTGATTTTAGATGTGGTGATGAAATAAAATCTTTACCACACTGATCACACTTGAATGGTCTTTCTCCAGAGTGAATGCGCAGATGATGAGTGAGAGTTGATGCGCCGGTAAAACTCTTTCCACACTGAGTGCATGTATACGGTTTCTCTCCGGTGTGAATTCTCATGTGTTTGCGAAGGTGTCCTTTTTGTTTGAATCTCTTTCCACATTGAGGACAGGTGTGCGGTTTCTCTCCAGTGTGAACTCTTAAGTGAGCCTCAAGTTTACTTCTATGTGTGAAACTCTTTCCGCACTCCGGGCAAGTGAAAAGTGTTTCTCCATGGTGAATTTGTATGTGACTATTAAGGTGTTCCTTTACTTCAAAAGTCTTTTCACAGTGACGGCATGAGTGCAGGTTCTCATGAACTCTTAGGTGTCTCTTAAGTCTGTTACTAAGTATGAAACTCTTTCCACATTGAGGACAGGTGTACGGTTTCTCTCCAGTATGAACTCTTAAGTGAACTTCAAGTTTGCTTCTATGTGCGAAAGTCTTTCCACACTGCGGGCAAGTGAAAGGAGTTTCTACAGGGTTAATTTTTATATGACTATTAAGGCATTTCTTTACTTCAAAACTCTTTTCACAGTGACGGTGTGCGAAAGACTTTTTGGCTTTTGTTCTTCGAGTTATTTTTCTTGAGACCTTTTCTTCAGTCTCTGAGTGATTAAGAGATTCTCCTCCGGTTGAAAGACTCTGAGGTTTCTGACACTCCTCCACTACATTCAGTTCTTCACTTTCCTCTTTCACCTCCATCCGATCTACAAAAAATAACATATGATTGAAAATCAAATCAAGAGAGAGAAGAGTTCTGGATAACTGTGCAAATTATGATTTTTGTGCGATGCAAAGGTCTAAAAGACCAAATCTATGAAAATGAAAAATACTAATAAGAAAAGAAAATGAATATATGTTTGTATAACTATAAAAATATTCCCTGTTTTAGATACTCTTATATTCTTTTCTTTTTTTCAGAAATTATTTTGTAAAATCAACCTTGCACAAATTAAGGCCTTAAAATTGTCTTAAATCAGAGCAGAAAGTCTTAAATTCATAAAGTCATGGCATTAAATTCCTCAGTATTTTGTCCTATTTTCCTATACAAATAATATCTTAACATCTTTAAACTGAGATTTACTTGAGATGCAAATGTAAAATGAAGTCTTAAACCAAATGAAGTGAGTTTATGCTTAAAACAAGAACAAATATGTCTCTCAGAGTTATGATAGTTTCCTTCTGAAATAAGTTAATTATATGAGCCCATTGGCAGATATTTGGTCTTGTTTTAATCATAAATTCACTAAATTTTGATCAGTTTCACATAAATCAAGACTTTCTGTATCTGCAGTTAATGCATCTTGATTTGAGAATATTTATACATTTGCACTAGGAAAACAAGAAAAAAAAAATACTGAGGAAAAAAATCACTTTTCTTCTGTGTGATCACAAGATAAAGTAAAATATATTTTAATATTCTAGATTTTGAGAGCAGAGGTATTGAATCTACTTTTGATTTTTAAAATGAATTAAAAAGTAATGAATATTAGCATGTTACAAATGTTGGAAGTGGTGTTTTCAAACTCGGAAGTGTTGCTAATAACTCATTGTGTTTCTCCCTAGACATTTACATTTAGAGCCCTGCAGAACCTGCAGAACCACTAAAACTAATTTTCTTGTCTTTCATTAAATCTCATTTTATTCTACATTTAGCCTAAAACATATTTCACTCAAATGAATACAAACCAAAACAAACAGACACTGGAAATAAATATAAAAATCCTGCATTGTACAAACATTGTTTGTCTCCATTAAACAATTACCTAAACTTTTTCATTGTATATTAACGTAATGAATGTTGTAGAATTAATTAAGAACACAGATTCCTCTGCAATAGAAAAAAATATTATAGGGAATTTAAGCTGACTAAACATGTTTAAAATAAATCATCCAGACATGCAGACATCGCATTTATTAGTAATTTTAAGAAGATACGTCAGTTACAACAGTCACAAACAAAGAAATGAAACTCACACGATACTCCGCCGTGAAGCAGCCCTCTTACTGTCGTAAACATCTGCCGTAACGCGCCTGCTGGTGTCGCATCGGGCAGGAAATGTGTTACTCGCTTGTCTTCCTCAAGGTGGCGCTGAATGACTCTGAAAGCATAAACGCCACGGAGACGCGTTCGGGAATCGGGTCATAGACAAATAAAGCTTCAAAAAACACTTCCGAAATAGCAAGTTCATTATCAACTAATGAACAAAGCACATTAGGCCTACCTCAGCACCACTCAGTTTAACAAATAGCCTACTCAAAGAAACTCCACAAGAATAGATGTGAATTCAGAAAGGGAATCAGCAATAGATCTAATAATTGTTTAGAATACAATAGGAGGAATAATAAATTAGGAAGTATTAAATAAATGGGAAACACTTTAGAATAATGGTCTGTCATTAATAATGCAGGAAGTAATCTGGGACTAATGAGTATGCTATAGCAGTTACTAGGCTACATTAACACTTCACCTATGAACTAGCTATATGAACTAAATTAATAACTTTTTTTACAACAAAATTGAAACATCACTGATCTTAATTAAGCTGGACTGTGACGCTGTTTTCTTCTAGAAACAAACTTTGCTACATTATTTTGCTGTTATCTTTGCTGCTTTGAAACAATCTGTATTGTAAAAAGTGCTATAAATAAAGGTGACTTGACTTGGCTATTATTAACTAATATAGAAACAAGCTTAACTAATCAGTCAGTAATATCAAATTTAGGAGATAGTTCTTTATTAGGTAATCAATAATCACTTAATGAGATTGGCCTAATAACTATTACTGACAAATTATAAAGAACATCATGTGTCTAAGACGTAATCAGTCATATTTTTTCCTCTGAATAGTCATAAAATGCATCTCTAATTACTCAAGTTTAACAGGATTGTGATCTGGACCATTATTTTAAAGTGAAATAATCTCATTTGCAGAGTGACTATACTTGATGCATTTTATGACCATGTTGACAATAAAAAAAGACCATTTCTAACATCTCAGACACATTAATGTTGTGATTAGTAATTAACTAGTATTTTTTTTATAATTGTAATAATTACCTATTAGTTTTTAATGACGCCATTCTCATTCAGTTATTGATTACCTAATAAGGAACTATCTTAGTCCTATATTCAATATCACTTATTGATTAGTTAAGCTTGTTTCCAAATAGTAGCTGAAGTGTTAATGTACTACTCAATAGTCCTGCATTTCTTCCTGTATAGTTACTTATAAATGATGACGGAACATTTAACTAAAGTATTACCAAGAAAAGTACAGTTGGTTGGTAGTGATCGTTTTCCTATAGTAAGTAAAATTGTAAATAATGAGATGGGAAGGAGGGAAAAATGAGGAAATGGAAGTTTGAGAAAGTTAACTGTGAAAAATACAAAATAATGAGTGAGGATGGAATGAAAATGATCAGGATTAACGAAGGGAAAGATACTGAAAGGATAATTATTTTCAGTGATACAGAATGCTGCAAAAGAATGTATTCCAAAAAAGTAAAGAGAAAATCGTTCACAATAGCAATCAGAAAGAAAAGGAAAGCATTTAAAATACTGAAGAAAACACATAGCTGTGAACATGTGATAATACATAACATAAAAAAGCAGGAAACAAGGAAAATTATGAGGGCAGTAAAAAGAAAGTTTTGGAGGTCATTTTGGGAAGAAATAGGTAAAAGTACTCCAGTTAAGGAAATGTGGAGCATGATTAAAAAGATGAGTGGAATCAGGAAAGAATATGAATATCCCGTGTTAATATGGGAGAATAGCACTTTTCATGTAATATGAGCCCTGGCGTTATTGTTTGTTTTGTTTTTGTACATTATATGTGTTGCTACAGACATGTGATGTACATTGTTGTGTAACTGTTCAAGAATGTATGGGAGAAGAAAATGCAATAAGTGACAAAGAGAAAAAGAGAAATCACTTGGAATACTATAAAGTTTTATAACAGAAGATGGGAAGAAGGGATGTGACCTCAGAGTTGGAAGGAAGCTTTAATTATTCCTATAAAGAAACCAGCCAGGTAATGATCCAAATGTAGGCTACCTATAAATTACAGACCAAAATTAACTACACATTTGTGTAAACTAATGGAAAAAATGATTACTGGCCGGCTATCATTTGGAGAAAATTAAGTTATTTTCTCCGTATCAAAGTGGATTTAGATGCGGAATGGGAACACTGGATTCAATAGTGCGTTTGGAATCGGATATAAGGAAAGCCTTGACAAATGAAGAAGCAGAAGCAGTTTTCTTTGATATTGAAAAGGATTATGATATGTTATGGAAGGAAGGTTTGCTAATAAAATTAGAACAGATTGGAATAGGTTATATAATTGGATTAAATCATTTTTAATAGAAAGAAAAATAAAAGAGAAGAAAGGAGAGTATATATCAGAAAAAGGTTTGATTGAGAATGGGACCCCATAGTGTCATAAGTCCATTATTATTTATAATTATGATTAATGATGAATTTGCAACAGTAGATATGAATAAAGGAAAATCGTTGTTTGCAGATGATGGAGCCCTTTGGATTGGAGAAAGAAATGTGGATTATATTGTTAATAAAAATGTTGGGAATAAAATAATGTTGGGAAATGGAATTTAAATTATCTGTAGAGAAAACAACATTTATTTTCTTTACAAATAAAAAGGTAAGCATGGATATAAATCTAAAATGATATAATGAGGAATTAGAACAATTAATTGAAAGAATATAGTTTGACCTAAAGGTGTTTTTTTTTTCTGATCAGGGAAGAGAGGGAAAAGAGTTCCTGATCCATAACCCACAGTAGATGGCGGTAATGCACTATTTAAGAATGCAAGCCTCCAATAAAAAGAAGAAGAGGAAGATGATGAAGAAGAAGATCACAGTGCAAACGCTTGAAGACCAGTTCAAGTTCATAATAATCGACGAGGCTAGATTAGAGTTTGAGTGAAGGACTGTTGTGTTGTGGAGTATTTTCGCTGGATGCTATTTCCACTCTACATACACGTAAGAGATGTTTTTTTCTCTCTCAGAAATATCTGTTTATTGTAACGTTACGGTGGCGCATTGCTGCCACATATATTATTTTTCCACTCAATTATATCGCAATAACGAGATGTTAGATCGTTTTAACGACATATTTTCTCGTGATAACGATATTATGTCGTTAAAATGACATAACATAGACAATTTAGGGATACGATAATAATGTTTATTACTCCCACCCACCCACTAACTTTGAGTTTAATCGCTGTTATAGGCTCATTATGTGGGGTCCTTGGAAAATGTTCTACCTTATAAGCGGTCCATGGCCCCACAAAGTTTGAGAAAGTTTGGTTTAGATGAAGTAGGCTATCTGTGAACTGTACATCAGTAAATCACAACAATGCACTGCCATTGATACAGGCAGTGGAAGGTATTTTATATGCTTTTTGCTTCTGCTGTAAAGTGAGATAAAGGCATGATATGCTATATAAATTCTCAAATGTAAAGTGAAAAATATCTCATTTTAACAAAAGATCTCCGTATTACGAGAAAACATGTCGTTTTAATGACAAAACATCTCATTATTACAAGAAAATATGTCGTTAAAACGACATAAGATCTCGTTATTACGAGAAAAGATATAACATCTCGTTTATTACGACATAATTGAGTGGAAAAATAATATATATGTGGCAGCAATGCGCAATCATAATATTGTGTATGAAATCATGGGTGACACCGTCTTGCAAACGCTTTCACAGAAAGAATCGACTCAAAAGAACGATGCTTCGATTCGATGATTCAGTCGATAGAAATACGGGACATACAACTGCTAAAATGTTCCCATGGAAAGCGTTTCTACGTTTAGTTGAAATTTTAATTTAAGAATTTAATATATGTCGATTACAGATGCTGTAGATTGTTTCTTATAGGTCTGTTTTACATGATAACACTAGTATACAAACTTGTCAAAACAGGAAATATGCTCACTTACTAACGTAATTAAAGTCGTTCATTATATATTTAGTAACTGGTTTTTGATTTTTCCAGATCTGGTCCTGTGGGCGTCAGTATCACACAGTGTTCACAGCTCACACATGCAATGAAGCCCCTCCCACAACAATTCACCAATAAAAACTAATTTTTAATTTCATATTGAGAATATAACATCATCCTACAAGAGAGGGACAAACTCCAGGAGTAGCAGCTGAAATCTGTGTGTCTGTTAAGGATGGAGTTTATTAAAGAGGAGATTGAAGACATGAGTGATCCAGAACCATCCAGAATAAAACATGAAGATGCTGAGCAACAAACAGGTTGGTGTTGATTCTTGATTCTTTGTTGACTGTTGTGAAAAATTAAGGTAACAAAGCTTCAGTTCAACACATTAGATGATAAATGATACAGAAAATGCATCTAAATGCTCAAAGGGTCATTCCATGTCGAATCAACCGAATTGCAGAAACTCCCCTGGTGCATATTTTTGATGTTAATATTTTTTTCTGAAGAAAGGCAAACAAAAATAGTGATGAGAGGCAAAATATTAAATGTCACAGATGTATATTTACTGAGTGTCTAGGGGGAATATATATATATATATATATATATATATATATATATATATATATATATATATATATATATATATATATATAAATAAAGGGCATAATAAAATAAAAGAAAGATGGGTAGTGGTAATGGAATCCCAGCAACG
Source organism: Abramis brama (assembly GCF_963993115.1). Lineage (NCBI taxonomy): Eukaryota > Metazoa > Chordata > Actinopteri > Cypriniformes > Leuciscidae > Abramis > Abramis brama. Next base: position 6,798,092 of record NC_139972.1, read on the forward strand.
GATCACTCCGGTCAATAATCAAACAAATACACAAAACTAAGCAGAAAAAGTATTACATTGATTAAAGATTAAGAAGTGAAATGGAGAGCATCTCTTCAGGGTGTCCAAAGGCCAAAATAAAAATCAAAACAAATATAAAAAGAAAAGAGGAGAAATTAAATAACCTAATCTAATTACAAAATAAAATACATTTAACTTGCCTAACTCCCTCACAGAAAACCGAGCTTAAAAGGGTTTTCAAAATAAAGAGGCAGGACACCCCTACGCTCCGCAATCATAGGATGTTTTGTTAGACATAAGTGAACGTGTTCAGATGTTACAATGGATAACATGAGTGCCAGCAGCGTCCTTATAATGGCCGCTCCCCGACTGGGCAACCAATGGCGTTCGTACCCCCCATCATTGGTCAACCTATCAGGATTCAAACAGAAAAAAACAAAAAAACAAACAGCAATAGAAAAGATACACAAACACAGGTCGTAACACTGAGTAATCCACTGATTTGAAGAGGGTGTCAAAATGACAATTTTCACCTGAGATTTGGAGCCAAATTACAGTGGTATAAAAATGCCTTCAGGAAGATGGTAGCATAATTATTTTATTTTTACACAGAGATTGGTAGGTCTATTAGTAAAATCTGTTGACTTTAGCGATCTTTGTTGGATTTTTAGCTAATCCAATGGTGAGCGTTCAAAAATGGGAAAAAGCACTTGTGTTTTTTGCCTGAAGTTTGCATGTCTGCAACACCAGAAGTATTATAGGTATCTTAATATCCTTTTAGATTCTGGTTTTTACCAAACATTTATTGAGGTGTCTTTATTTTAAAGGCCAAATATGGTTCAATCCCAGATATATGGGAATCTTAATGCGGCTCCATGTTCAATTTAAGTTTTACCCAATTTCAATGGTTGAAAACCAAATGTGGTTCACTTTGCACACAGATGATACTAATTGCAATTAAAGGGGAAAGTCTGAAGAAAAAATAATATTGAAACTAGAAATGTATCTTGTTCCCTTTCAGTCGGTCACATTCAATGTACGTCGACTGACTGATGGATCGCTTTGAGAGACTTCGAGTGTAACAAAACGAGCCAATGCACATTGGCATGCAATAATTGCATCAGGTGCTCTGCCTCGCAGCTCGAGCTGAGCAGGAGGTGCGTCGCATATTTGCTTTTCACTTCTGAGCCGAGCGGCTCTACTGTCCCTGCTCTGCAATCTTATCTGAGTGTTTACTCTTCAAAAAAAGAAAGAAGAAAAGAAAACTAGTCTGCTTCTTCAGGACAACGCCTGGTTCGACGCACTATCGTCCTGCTTGTGTAGCCGCGGTCATTCCCCTGTGTGCTTTGGCACCAGAGAGAGCATTTTCCTGAAAGAGCATACACCGTTTGACACTGCGTCTTTTTCAAGATGTCATTCAAACCGTGTGTTTCTGGGTGCGGTCGTTTCCTATCCTCATTTGACGGTCACTGTTTCACATGCCTGGGCTTAAGCGTGCTAAGACTGCTTTCGTGGGTGGTTCATCGGCACGCTGTTCGTCTTACCTTTCTCGTAAAGGCTTGAGCTGCTCAGCGTGCCGTTGAGCTGCTGGCTGACAGTGCGTGTTGCCACGGCAAACCAGCACGCGTCGTTCGGCGCTCTAGGTGCGCGGTCGAGACTCAAGTAGGGGTGTAACAATGCTCTTTGCTGAACGAGACTGCTCCTGTATTGACAGCAGAAATCAGAGTAGACGCAATAGATCCAGTCCCTCCAAGACTGGCTTTTACAGCCCGTACGTCATTGTGGGTGGGTTTCGACCAATCTTGGACCTGGGAGTCTTGAATCGCACCTTACACAGGCTCCCGTTCAAAATTGTTGACGCAGAAATGCATCGTCGTATGCATCTGTCCCCGAGAATGGTTTGCAGTGATTGAACTGAAGGACGCATACTTTCATGTCTCGATCCTCCCGCGACACAGACCATTCCTGCGCTTTGCTTTTAAGGGTCAAGAATATCAGTACAAAGTCCGTCCCTTCGGGCTGTACCTCATCCAGTTGGGGCTTCAGGTCACCTGGAAAAAGAGCAAACTTGCCCCCGTGCAGAGGATCGTTGCCCTGGGTTAACACTGAATGTAGGAAATTGATGAAGGATAGAGATCAGCTCCTTAAAAAATCATTGAATTCTGGTCTTATTACTGATCGATATAAATATGCTTCTATGAGGAATAAAGTAATACAGACTTTACGAAAGGCCAAAGCCAGGTTTTTTTAATGAACATTATTGAGGGGTCAAAAGGGGATGGGGAAAAAATCTGGCAAACCATTAATAAATTAGCTGGAAAACAAAAGAACATTGATAAAAGTTTTGAACTTAAAATTAACAATATTTTAGTAAAGGATTCTTTAACTATAGCTACTAATTTTAATACACATTTTATAAATTCAGATGATGAATTATACCAGCTTTTTACCACAAAGGACATTACTTAGAGACTTATTATTGATGCATTAAAAAACTCAAAAGCAAAGGAGGCAATGGGCTTGATACAAATTTTTAAAAATCAAATAAAGTTTCTTTAGTACGCCCAATAACACAAATTGTAAATTTGTCCTTTAGGCAAGCAGCAAGGTGGCTACAGGAGATAAATCAAATTTGAAAAATTATAGGTCAACTAGCATCCTTCTGATTATATTTAAAGGTGCCCTAGAATGGATTATTTTATTATTTTATAATGTTTCCTGGGGTGCCCTTATAATGTTAGTATGTTTTTTAGATCAAAATTTGTTATAATTTAGAAATAAAAGGCATATTTTCTAGCCTGATTTCATCCTTTGATCTGAACACTCTGTTTGAAGGGGCGTGTCTGCTGTAAGACTGCAGTGTTGTTGCCCACTGCTGTGATTGGCTGACATGCTTGCATATGAAATATCTGGCATTACATGTAGAGCCATCTGGAAAACTTTTACTATTACAGCTTTTATACGCAGTTTCTGCGAGAAACGACGTGAAGTTGAGCGTTTAGTCACTGGCTTGATTTACTGATGCATAAACAGTATTGAACGACTTTGAGAGAAAGATTATCTGTCTGAACTTGAACAATTACACATCAGAAATTCACATAACTCATGGTTCTCCAGAGGCTCGGATGAAGGAACTAAAAAAATACTTTTGTGTTCATTTGTACATCCAAACACTGAGCAACTGCCATGCTTCGTTCGCTCGTTTGCAAGCCATGATGTCTCTCGAGGAAAAAACAATATCGCGCTGGATCTAGATAACACAGTGTAAATTATCGTTAATAAAATCACTACTTACCGCTTGCGGGAATATAACGTTAGTTGAAATTGCCCCCTTCGTCAGTATGAGACGCTGAGAGAAGCCTGGCTGCTTGATATTGTTCCAGGTTAGAGAAACAGTCCGTGGTGAAATGGGCAGAGCAACTAACAACTTTGAATTAAACTGTAGCGGTATCCGATTATAGATAGATAGATAGATAGATAGATTATAGATAGATCTGCCATTTTCCCTATAATCCTCCTCCTGCTTGTTTTTTCTTCACCTGCAGAACTTCCGATGATTCGGCTGCGCAGTTCCGCCTGGCATTGAGCATGGGCTGGCATATGCAAATTTTTGGAGGCGTACATATTAATGATCCCGACTGTTGCGTCACAGTCGGTGTTATGTGGAGATTCGCCTGTTTTTCAGGGGTGTTTTTCAAAAATGAGATTTAAATAAGAAAGAGAAAACTATGGTGTTTGAGACTCACTGTATGTCATGTCCATGTACTAAACTCTTGTTATTTAACTATGCCAAGATAAATTCAATTTCACATTCTAGGGCACCTTTAAGGTAGCAGAAAAATGTGTTGCTAAGCTTTTGACCAATCATCTAAATAAGGGTTTTACTGCTTTACAACAGATTCAGCAAATTGTTTGTTTGTTGAGAAAGTCAAATGCTTATTAGATAAGAGTGCGTGTGTTGGTGCTGTCTTTTTAGGTCTAAAGAAGGCATTAGACACTGTTGACCATCAGGTGCTTTTATCTTAACTAACAAATTAAAACATTTCAGAGGAAGCAAAACTTTGGATAAAATCATATCTTTCAAATAGGAAACAATTTGTGCGTATTGATGGTAAAAAATCTTCTTACCTTGCTTGCCCCAAGAGGGTTTCACAAGGCTCTATTTTAGGAGCAATTCTATTTTCACTCTATATTAATGATCTACCTGGGGTATTTAAATATGTAAATGTTCAGCTGTATGCAGGTGATGTAGTTATTTTAACCAATGCTAAGAATTTTGAAAAAGCTTTGATTACTTTGGCTTCTGCTATGACCATTATTCAGGATTGGATAACCAGGACAGGTTTATTATTGAACACACACAAAAAAAACTGTGTTTATGATGTTTGCAACAGTTAGTAGAGATGACACATTCAAATGTATTCCTGAGAGGGGAGGAGCTTGAAATTGTTAAAGAGTTTTCGTATCTTGGGGTTACTTTGGATTCTACTCTAACTTTTAAAAGTCATGTAAAAAAGTTGTCTAATATTGTAAAATTTAATTTAAAGAATTTCAAGTACATTAGGCCATTCTTGACAGTCTGTGCTGCCAGGTTGTGTTTACATTCAATTATTTTTTCACATATTCAGTATTGTTTTAATACTTGGTCATTCATAGGTGACAAAACTCTAAAAATAATAGAATCACTGTATAATAAGGCAATAAAAGAGTTGGATAAAAAACCTGTCTCATTTCATTCCTGTCAAATTCTTTTAAAAAAAAACAGACAATTTATTGAATATTTTTTTTCCCCAAATATGCCTGTTTTATTATAAGGTCTGGCATGGGCTTGCCCCACCTCTGTTAAATGAGTTTATAAAACAGAGGACAGATTGTGGTGTTGGTACCAGGTCTGTCATTAGAGAGGATTGTGAAGTGCCATAAAGGCGAACATCTTTTGGCCAGAAAGTATTATCTGTAATAGGGAGCAAATATTGGAATAGTTTACCGCAGTCAATAAAACAATGTTCTACTTATCACGCTTTTAAAGATCATCTGAAGAAGTGGCTTATGACGAGTCAGTTGTGTAAAAAAAAAGTCTTAGAAATTTTAGTAATGTGTTTGGGGTATTGTCTCTTTGCAGTGTTGTGTGTATAGCTGAGTATTTGTTCTTGTGTGTACCTGCCCAGGGACTGCGGATGTAAATGAGCAATGTTGCTATAATCCGTCTTGTTTGCATTTTGTATTTTATACAAATATTCATTAACACAAACACATACAAAAAAAATCTCTTTTCTCGGTATGAAGCTGGACTCGTTCCACTAGACGGCACGCCTCACAGAGGAACGTGTCTGGTCAGTGTTCAACTGCTTGAATACACTCAAGAGCAGAACAGCGGCCCCACTGAAACTTTATCAGAGGCTCCTGGGGCATATAGCATCCACAGCCTAAGTAATGCCGCTCGGATTGCTTCATATGTGGCCGCTTCAGCACTGGTTCACGGCCGAGTCCTGAGATGGGCATGGCAGAGCGGCACACTCCGTTTGACAATCACCCCGGTCTGCCGCCAAACCCTCAGCTCATGGTCAGACCCTTCGTTCTCCGGGCAGGAGTGCCCCTAGAGTAGTGGTCGGCAACAGGCCATCCGTGGGCCAAAACTGGCCCGCCAGCAATAATATCTGGCCCGTGCCTGCAGCCAGATTATTTTGATAGCGGCTGGTTCTGAAATAGATCTGTTATGACAGCAACAGTTACTCACAATCACTTCGTCTTTAGTGATTTTGCCTTCAAATTAAAAGTACGAGAACGTTTTTGCAGCAATGTTTTATGTTGAGCTGAATTGAGAGCTTTTAATTTGAAAAGTTCTGAAAGACATTCAAAAGAGACTGTGGATCGCTAGACCCATCTCTAAAATAGCCATACAATTATTCTTGTGTTGTTACGCATGATGATGCGCGCTCGCACACATCAGTTGTGAAGTAAAATTGAAAATTGAGGATGCAGTGCATAGTGATGCATCATGATATCGAATTGAACTGAATCGATGACATGATAATCGTAATCAAACCGAACCGTGAGACCAGTGTAGGTTCACACCCCTATTCGGGCCGCCTTTGGGCCTTCTGAGCCCGGGTCCCTGTCCTCCACTTCGCTGCCCCACCTCGGGTACGTCTGTTGTCCCCTGGCCCGGTTCGTGGAAGCCAAAAATGCTTCCCAATCGGTCCAGATGGCCCCAAACTATACCATCAGACTCGGCTTGCGATTCCTTTTTGCTCGGCTTCCGCCCAAGCTCAGTGATATTCATCACACCTAGGTGTTGAGCAAATATGCTCCTAAAATTAGTGACTTTGGTCACACCTAAGTGTTGACCAGTGCTCTTGTCTTGTGTGTGCACATCGCAGTCTACTGGCTGCAGTCGCTCTCTCCAGCCAATATGAAGGCCGGCTTCTATAAGCCGTACTTCATTGTACCCTAGAGAGGTGGGTCACGACCATCGTGGTCCTGTGTTAATTGAGACGGGCCCTTTTTCGAAAGCCTTTCCTTTCGATGCATTTCCAAATGCTCCGTCCCCAAGATTGGTCTGCAGCATTCGACCTGAGAGACATGTACTTCAGATCTCTATCCTTCCGCACCACAGGCCATCCTGTGTTTGTGCGTTCGAAGGGTGTGAAGTATCAGTACAAAGTCCTACCCTTCAAGTGCTCATAGCCAGTTGGGTCCTCAGGTCAACTGGGAAAGAGTAAACTCGTCCACGGGCTGAGGATCTCTTTTCTAGTTTGGAGATGGATACAGTGCACTGCATCTCTGAAAAAGAGTGTGTGGATGATTAGTGCTGTATAGAAGTGAGAAAGGGTCCCACTGAAACTCTTCAGAAGCTCCTGGGGCATATGGTAGACGCAGCCTCTCGGCTTCCTCCATATGAAGACTGCTTCAGCACTGACTTAACGGCCGAGTCCCGAGGTGGCCGTGGCAGAGCGGCACGCTCCGTGTGAAAGCACCCTGGCCTGTCGCCAAACCCTAACAGGTCTGTAACAGTCCTATTGTTTCTCCGGGCCAACGGTCCATAGAACGAGTGTCCATCAATACCAGCTGAGGGGCCACATACAAAGGGTATGCAGTAACGGAGGTCTGGGCGGCCCTCCGACTGCATTGGCATCCATTGCCTCGAGTTGCTTGCAGTTCATCTCGCTTTGAGACCCCGCTACTCAGCGAATTTGTACTGGTCTGAAAAGACAACATTGCGACCATTACGCTACGCTTCCCTTGCATGCCACCTCCTACTCAGAGTCAGAAGCTTCTGAGGTTGCTTCATTCCACTTATTACTTCTGGACTGCTCAATCGTGCCATTGACGAGCCTCACGACAGCCTATGGCACAGGGAGAGTGTAGTCCTTGTCCCCAGGTGGTCCAGCTGTTTGGGACCACTTCGGGGCCGCACAGTTACATCTTGTGCCCCTCCGGACTCGTCCCTCCGCCAGTTGTTTTTTCTCCTGTTTGAGTGGACATCCCTTGACACAGAAAAAACTCTGGCCACAGCTGGCCCCGGGGCCCCCGCAGAAATGCGTTCCCCAGTGAGCCTTCTTGCACACAATTGTGCTAAAGTCAGGGAGGAGATGGAGCAGGTCTTGCTAGTTGCCCCTTATTGGCCCAACCAGACATCTCCTCTCGACAGCCCTTCCTGAGGGATGAGGCATGATGACACTTGCGTTTAGACCTTAGAGAGTTCTAGGTCTGGTTCTAAAAAGAACGGGACGTGGAGGTAACTACCGCAAGAATTTTTATGCCATACAGACCATCACTTCTGTGAGAGCACCGTCTCAAAATGAGGCACGCTCCCCCTTAGAAGTGGAGCCTATCCGTTGAATTGAGTCTTCTCTCCGTGAGGAGATCCCGAAGGTGTTCAATCACTTCAGTGTGACAATGTGACAATGACAGATATAAGCCTAAAACACAGCCAAGTTCCAAATAACGACTGGGCTTAATAACCTTAAAACAACCATATTTCCAATAGCACTAACAGCTTTTAAAGCAGTGGTTCTCAAACTTTTTTGGTCGCGCCCCCCTTTAAGCTTTAAAAAAAAAATCTGAGCATGTTTCCAATAGCAACCAGATAGCCTTAAGCACAAGCATGTTTCCAATAGCTACCAAACAGCCTTAAGGACAAGCATGTTTCAATAACAACAGGTAGCCTTTAGAGCAAGCATATTTCCAATACACTATAGCTTTAAGAGCGCCATGTTTCCAAGAACTAGATAGACCAAGTGTGTCCGATACCTGGCAGAATCAACGCTGAACTGACTCAACTGAATAGTGACTGTTTACTATCTTTTCAGAGCTGTGCCACAGCAGAAATTATTCCGTTTGCACTATGGATAGTTATTTCCTAACTATCACCGCAAGCTGCTTGAAGCTGTGCTGCATAGTGCTAAAAGCACAGTATGTGCAACGCGAGCAGTTGACAATGACCAAAGAGCCAATGACCAAAGAGCCAATGACAACAGATAAGTAACACACATAGCCAATATGATTGCATAAGCCTTGCAAGAGCATTTTAATGAAAATTACTAGATAAGACCAAACAACACGGATAGCATTAGCAACAAGCACTTACTTGCCGTTCCCTGCCCTAGAGCAAGAGTCCAGGCATACTGTGGTCCACGGATGCCTCCACCACCGGTTGGGGGGCCACGTACAACAGGCATGCAGTTGCGGGGATCTGAACAGGCCCCCAACAGCATTGGCATCAACTGCCTCGAGTTGCTAGCAGTCCACTTGTGCTGGGTCGCCTCAGAAAGCCTCTACTAGGCAAGCTGGTACTGGTCTGTACGGACAACACTGCTACCGTTGCATCAACCATCAAGCTGGTCTACGCTGCCGCATGTCGCAACTCGCCCGCCATCTCCTCCTATGGAGTCAGAAGCATCTGAGGTTGCTTCGTGTCACTTAATCCCTTTGTCACTTAATCCTCACGACAGCCTGTGGCCCCCGGGCAAGTGGAAACTCCATCCCTAGGCGGTCCAGCTGAGATAGTACCACTTCGGATTCGCACAGTTAAAGACCTGTTCCCTCTCCGGACTCTTCCGACTGCCGGTTGTTTTATCCCCTGACCGAGGGGCCCCTCTGCATGGATGCGCTGGAACACAGCTGGCCCCGGGGCCTACGCAAGTATACGTTTCCCCCAGTGAGCCTTCTCACACAGACACTGTGCCAAGTCAGGGAAGACGAGGAGCAGGTCTTGCAAGTTGCCCCTTATTGGCCCAACCGGACCTGGTTCTCAGAACTCATGGTCCTCTCGAAGACCCTCCTTGCTCAAGGATCTGCTTTCTCAGAGACGGGGCACCGTATGACACTGGCGTCCAGACCTCTGAAAAATCCATATCTAGTCCCTGGACGGGACACAGAGAACTTACCACAAGCAGTCATAGACACCATCACTTCTGCGAAAGGCATGCTTCAAGGCACGCTTACGCTCTGAAGTGGAACCTGACCTACCAATCACTGTGTAAAAATAAAATAATGATGCTGCCATCTTTCTGAAGTCATTTTTACACCCTTGTAATTTGGCTCCAAATCTCAGGTGAAAATTATAATTATGACCCCCCTCTACAAAACAGTGTATTACACAGTCAATATACAGTCATGACGTTTATCATTTTGACTTTCTTTTAAAATCCAAATTAGGCTGGGGACCCCTAGTTGAGTTGACATGGAATTACCTCATAATCTTGAATAGCTTTTGTTACATCAAAGATCTGATACTTGATACTCTATTGCTTTCTTCTTTTAAATCAGAATACAATTGAACTTATTTTAACAACATAATATTTTTATTTTAGACTGGATGGAGATGAAACCCCAAAAACATGAACTGAATGAAGCAGAGGAGGAACAGCAGAGCAACACAGCTAATAAGCTGCACACCTGCCCTCAGTGTGGAAAAAGTTTCAGACAAAAAGGACACCTTAAAACACACATACGAATTCATACTGGAGAGAAACCATTTACCTGTGATCAGTGTGGTAAAGACTTTATTTCGTCATCACATCTAATCAAACACCTGAAAGTTCATGCAGATGAGAGGCCTTATGTGTGTTCTTTCTGTGGAAAGAGTTTTTCAAGGCTGGATCATTTTAAACTGCACCAGAAAACACATAATGAAGTGAGAGATCATGTGTGTTTGGACTGTGGGAAGAGCTTTACTAGAGCTGACCAACTGAGACAGCACCAAAGTTTTCATACCGGAGAAAATCCTTACAAGTGCTCATATTGTGACAAGAGTTTCAATCGGTCGGAGCACCTGAAATCACACGAGCGACTTCATACTGGAGAGAAGCCGTACCAGTGTACTCATTGTGGGAAGAGTTTCAGAGATACAACTGGTTTAAAAAGTCACCTGCGCGTTCACTCGGGAAAAAAACCTTTTAACTGTGATCAGTGTGGTAAAGAGTTTATTTCGTCATCAAATCTAAATCAACACCTGAAAGTTCATTCAGATGAGAGGCATTATGTGTGTTCGTTCTGTGGAAAGAGTTTTTCACGACTGGATCATTTTAAACTGCATCAGAAAACACATGATGAAGTGAGAGATCATTTGTGTTGTGACTGTGGGAAGAGCTTTACTAGAGCTGACAATCTGAATCGGCACCAAAGAATTCATACTGGAGATAATCCTTACAAGTGCTCATATTGTGACAAGAGTTTCACTCGGTCCAGATCTCTGAAATCACACGAGCGAGTTCATACTGGAGAGAAGACCATACCACTGCCCTCCACGTGAGATTTTGTGATTGAAATGAACTTTATAGTCCTTTTTGTAAAATAGGCTCCTCCCACAACGTACGTTTTGGCGACCGTGAATTGAAATTTCTACTTTTTTTTTTTTATAATTATTGATATTCAGGGTGTTTTCACACCTGATAGTCCGCACCAAGATCCGAACCAAAGTGCATGTTTTGAGACATTGTATACATTAGGTTAGTTTTGGTTTGTTTTCACATTGCAATTATGCGAGCGTACTAAAGAACTTTACGTGGCGTACTTGCGTCCTGTTGTCATCATCTATATGGGCTGCATCTTGACATTGATTGGTTTATAAACAGACGTGCGTCTGACGTCAGCGTGTTGTCAATTCGGCGGGTAACTTTGACAAGAATGAATAAACAGACGCATATCGTTGCCACTATACTTTTATTATTATGGAATTACTCCCTGCAGCACCAACTATACCCGAGGCTAGTTAAAATTCGCCAAATGAACGTTCTCGTTGTGTGAACATTTTATTGTCGCCGGCAGGACGCAGGACAAATGTGTGTGTGAGAGAATCAGCTGGAAGAAACGCTGTGGGCAGGACTGACAGATCTGCACATAAATATTCTTCTTCAGTTGTTTAGGCTACGCGGGAACCACCAGAACTTCCTGTAAATGGTCTGAAAGTCCGAACCATACAGAAAATGCTATACACTAGAAACGAACCAAACCTTTGTTCAGTTTGATCCGGACCGAGACTACCTCTTTTCGTCGGACCAAATTTCATCTGTTTGGTCCGGACCGTGGTCCAGTGGAGGTTTCACACCTGTAATTTTGATTTGGACCAAACTGAAAAGTCATAAAATCCGAACCAAACAAGGTAGGTGTGAAAGGGCCCTCAGACTCCAGTGAACATTTCTGCACTGGTTTGGTTCCGATTTGGCGAAACCGTTTGGTCTTGTGTGTGTATATATGTGTATATATACTCCTTGTTTGGTTCAGTACTTTTGTCCTGTCTCATTTATGAGGGATGGCTGTTTTCTGAGTTTCTCTGCCTGTTCTTTTGGATTAAAAGGATAATTCCTATTTGGATATTTCTTATTTCCTGGAATTATCCTTATTCGTGTGCTTCATTGATACAGCCATTCTGTGACAATTATAATAATGTACCAACTAGGGTTTTCTGTATAGCTTACAGCATTAAGCCCCCAAAAACCCCTACAGAGATTTAATTCGAGAACATGTCACTGTTTTCACCTCTGAATTTGCAGGTCTTATTGTTAATTAGAGTGTAATATGTTGGCAGAGAGTTTTTCACAGACTCTGTTTCAGCCTGTTGACACCAATAAAATGTGCTTAATGTGCCACTTTACATAAGATCTCAGACATTTTGGAGACAAAAGCCCTATTCGCACTGGATTAGTATTATCTGGAGACCTCGTGTGATTTAGAAATGCCTCCATTCTTCGCGAAAGATAGATCAAAAAGCGCACAGGAAACAAAAATGATATACAACCCCGCCAAATCACAGAGATGCTGATTCGCACAGGACTAATATTATCATGGGACCTCTGCGTTCGGCGAAATATGGTAGGTCATTTGCGGGGGAATTTCTACTCTTCAAATTAAAGACATGGCCGATTCGCGCGGGATTAAGATCACAGACAATCTCCGCAATTATTACAAATGACTAGAGGTCACAGGTAATACTTATCCTGTGCGAATAGGGCTAAAGAGGTTTTTCAGCTGCTCATTTGAACATGATGACTCAGTTATTTGCCTCAGGCTTTGGGAAAGTATTAAACAAGCCTTGTTTTAACTAATATCAAACCACATTAAAATATCCTATATTTCTAAAAGTTGTTAAAACAAATGTTCACAATTTAAATGCAATGTAAGTAATTCAGTGTAAATTCAGTTGTTTATTTTCTTTTCTTTTACAAATTTTTCTCCCACAATAATTCACCAATAAATACTGGAAATATTCAGTTAATATCAGTGTATTTTTGGCAATCAGAGTTGGATGTTGTATGCAATTGTTTTGATGGAGGGAAACAAGATACATTTCTAGTTATTCTTCATACATTCTTTAAACAAAATAAGTATCCACTGTTTGAGAAGTTATACCCATATTTGGTTTTCAACCATTGAAAATGGGTAAAATTCAACAATTTGAACACTGGGACCTACCAATCTCTTTGTAAATACAAAATAATGATTTGCCATCTTTCTAAAGTCATTTTACCCCCCATCTACAAAATGCTGGATAACTCAGTAAATATAAACTCATCACATTTATGTTTGGCTTTCTTCAGATTTATTATTATTATTTTATTTTTTTGCCAGTGAAGTTTCTCAAATTTGGTTTATATGATGATAATGTACAACTTGGTCAAAAACACGATTTATAACAGCAAATATATTCACTTAACTATCAAGTAATTAATTTAGTTCAGTATAAATTCAATAACTTTCAGATTCCAGGTCTGGTCCTGTGGGCGTCAGTATCACACAGTGATCACAGTTCACACCTGCAGTGAAGCCCCTCACACAACAATTCACCAATAAATACTGGGAATATTCCCATCATCCTACAAGAGAAGGACAAACTCCAGGAGTAGCAGCTGAAATCTGTGTGACTGTTAAAGATGGAGTTTATTAAAGAGGAGATTGAAGACATGAGTGATCCAGAACCATCCAGAATAAAACATGAAGATATTGAGGAACAAATAGGTTGGTGTCCATTCTTGATTCTTTATTGTTGATTGCATTTTACTTATCATTATTTACAGGCCTCCAAAATACTCTCCAACCTTTGCTGAGGACTTTACAGAACTGTTATAAACAATCATATCAGAGTTTGACTGTTTTGCCATTGCTGGAGATTTTAACATCCACATAGATAGTGCAGAAAACAATATGGCAAAAGAAATCAAAACTGTTTTAAAAACTTTTGATCTGACTCAGCATGTACGTGGACCCACAAACAATCGTGAAAACACTCTAGATTTACTTATCAGTAAGGGTCTAAACATTTCATTGATTGTTATTAAGGATGTAGCACTGTCTGATCATTTCTGTATTTTATTTGATATATTGATCTCTCCGGCCACTGAAGCTAGATCTGTGTCTGTCAAGAAGAGATGCTTAAATGAGAACACTAGTGTACTATTTATGAAGGCTATATCCTTAACACCAAGCATATCTGCAGACTCTGTTGATTTTCTCCTTGATTCTTTTAACTCAAAAGTTAAAAGTGTAATTGATGATATTGCTCCTGTGAAAGTCAGGAAGAAGAGTGGCAGACAAAAAGCACCTTGGAGAAACTCAACAGCAGTACAAAATATGAAAAGACAATGCAGAAAAGTAGAGCACATGTGGCGGAAGACTAAACTTGTAGTCCATTATAACATCTACAAAGACAGCCTTCATGCTTTCAATATGGAACTAGGCAAAGCTAGACAGTCTTTCTTCTCAAATATTATAAACAGCAATTTAAACACGCACTCTTTTTGCTACTGTAGAGAGACTGACAAACCCCCAATGCCAGATTCCCAGTGAAATGCTCTCAGACAGCAAGTGCAGTGAGTTCGCTTCTTTCTTCTCTGAGAAAATCAATAATATCAGAAAGGTGATCAGCACATCCTTGAGTTGCCCTGGGGTCAGACAGATCAGACCACCTGAGAAAGTAGTTACTATGTCTGATTTCAAAGAAATTGATGGCAAAATTTTGGAAGAAACCGTACGGCACCTTAAAACATCAACCTGCGCTCTTGACACACTTCCCACATCTTTTTTTCAAAAGTGTGTTAAACAGTTTAGAAGCAGATCTTCTAGAAGTGGTTAATGCCTCACTTCTCTCTGGGAGTTTTCCAAACTCCCTGAAAACTGCAGTTGTCAAGCCCCTCCTGAAAAAGAACAATCTGGATAAGACCATATTAAGCAACTATAGACCGATTTCAAATCTTCCTTTCATAGGCAAAATCATTGAAAAAGTTGTCTTCAATCAGCTGAACAAATTCTTATGCTTGAATGGATACTTTGACAATTTTCAATCTGGTCTCCGACCGCACCACAGCACAGAGACAGTGCTCATAAAGATAATAAACGATATTCGCTTAAATACTGATACAGGCAAATTATCAGTGCTGGTACTACTCGACCTCAGTGCTGCATTTGACACTGTTGATCACAACATACTTCTTGACAGGCTGGAAAACTGGGTGGGGCTTTCTGGGATAGTCTTAAAATGGTTCAGGTCATACTTAGATGGGAGATGTTATTATGTGAGTATAGGAGACCATAAGTCTGAGTGGACATGCATGACATGCGGAGTCCCTCAAGGCTCAATTTTTGCGCCACTCCTGTTCAACCTGTATATGCTCCCAATGAGCCAAATAATGAGAAAGAATCAGATCTCTTACCACAGCTATGCAGACGACACACAGATTTACTTAGCCCTATCGCCTAACGATTACAGCCCCATTGCTCCCTGTGCCAATGCATTGATGAAGTCAACAGTTGGATGTGTCAAAACTTCCTTCAGTTAAACAAAGACAAAACTGAAGTCATTGCATTTGGAAACAAAGATGAAGTTCTCAAGGTGAACGTATACCTTCACTCTAGGGGTCAAACAACTAAACATCAAGTCAGGAATTTTGGTGTGACACTAGAGTCAGACCTTAGTTTCAGTAGTCATGTTAAAGCAATAACTAAATCAGCATACTATCATCTGAAAAATATTGCAAGAATTAGATGCTTTGTTTCCAGACAAGACTTAGAGAAACTTGTGCATGCTTTCATCACCAGCAGGGTGGATTATTTTAATGGACTCCTCACTGGCCTTCCCAAAAAGACCATAAGACAGTTGCAGCTCATACAGAACGCTGCCGCCAGGATTCTGAGCAGAACCAGAACATATGAACATATCACACCAGTCCTCAGGTCTTTACACTGGCTGCCAGTTAGATTTAGGATTAATTTTAAAGTATTATTACTGGTATATAAATCATTCAATGGCCTAGGACCTCAATACATTGCAGATATGCTCACTGAATATAAACCCAACAGATCACTCAGATCATTAGGATCATATCACCTAGAAATACCAAGGGTTCACTCAAAGCATGGCGAGTCCGCTTTTAGCTATTATGCCAGCCGCAGCTGGAACCAGCTTCCAGAGGAGATCAGACGTGCTCCTACAGTAGTCACTTTCAAATCCAGACTCAAAACACTTCTGTTTAGCTATGCATTTACTGAATGAGCACTGTGCCAATGTTCGTCCGACTGTTTGTACTGTACTGTATTTTATTTTTCTAAACTGTTTTAATTATTCTTATTTCTTTTTATTATTTTAATTTATTCTATGTAAAGCACTTTGAATTGCCATTGTGTATGAAATGTGCTATATAAATAAACTTGCCTTGCCGTGCCTAATAAGTAGTATATTGATGATAAATGATGTAGAAATTCAACTAAATGATCCTAATCTTGTATATAACAATGTGTCAAATGCATTTTTATTATTCATATTAATGAGAATTATATAACAAACTTTCAACATCAAAGATCTGATACTTTATACTTACACAGACAGAAACCTATTCTCTTGTTTTCTGTTTGTGTTCACTTGAATTTTCCTTGAAATGATCCTTCTTAAACTGATTATAACTACTTGATATGTTCATTTTAGGTCAGATGGAAGTAACAGAGCTAAAAGAAGAACTGAATGAAGTAAAGAAACACTGTGACTTCAAAACTCAAGGAACTAAAGCCAAAAAGCTGCACTCCTGCACTCAGTGTGGAAAGAGTTTCATTCATATAGGAAGCCTTAAGACACACATGAGAATTCACACTGGAGAGAAACCGTATCCATGCACTCAGTGTGGATTGAGTTTCATATCTTCATCCTTACTCAAAATTCATCTGCATATTCACTCTGGAGAAAAACCTTTTAACTGTGATAACTGTGGTAAAGAGTTTATTTTGTCATCACATCTCAAAAAACACATGAAAGTTCATTCAGATGAGAAGCCTTATGTGTGTTCTCTCTGTGGAAAGAGTTTTTCAAGACTGAACGGTTTTAAACGGCATCAGAAAACACATATTGAAGTGAGAGATCATGTGTGTTGTGACTGTGGGAAGAGCTTTACTTTACTTGACCAACTGAAACGGCATCAAAGAATTCATACTGGAGAAAAACCTCACAAGTGCTCATATTGTGACAAGAGTTTCACTCAGTCTGGAGCCCTGAAATCACACGAGCGAGTTCATACTGGAGAGAAGCCGTACTACTGCACTGAGTGTGGAAAAGGTTTTACCTCACCATCATATTTCAAAAAACACCTAACTTTTCATACAGGTGTTAAGCCTCACTTGTGTTCTCTCTGTGGAAAGAGTTTTACACTGCTGGATAGTTTGAAACGGCACCAGAAAACACATAATGAAGTGAGAGATCATGTGTGTTGTGACTGTGGGAAGAGTTTTACTAGAGCTGAATGTCTAAAAGAGCACCAAAGAATTCATACTGGAGAAAAACCTTACAAGTGCTCATATTGTGACAAGAGTTTCACTCGGTCTGGACATCTGAAATCACACGAGCGAGTTCATACTGGAGAGAAGCCGTATCACTGTACTCAGTGTGAGAAAAGTTTCACTCAGTCTGGAAACCTGAAAGAACATGAGCGAGTTCATACTGGAGAGAAGCCGTACGACTGCACTCAGTGTGAGAAGAGTTTTAGACATGTATCAAGCCTTCATGCTCATATGAAAAACTGTTGCAAGTGATCAACATTTGTTCTCTTACGAGAGGTTCTCTCGTACTGCGTAATATCTTATGCTATGGGAAATCTCTTTTCCGCGAGATATTGAAGCCAAAAAATTATCTTTAATTTTGTATTAATGTAAAACGCGTTGTAGCAGCATGCAGACATACTGTAGGCAAGACAGCTCGCGTGCCTATTGGCTGCTCTGCGGCAACTGCATCAGCCTATCGAGAGAGGCCCTCATGACGTCAGATCCAATAATTGCGATCCAATATTCTTTTTCTCTGCCAGTGTGTGTTCGCCGCCGCGACTCACACTTTTGTTCTAAAAGAGCTAGCGTCTTTTTCAAGATGCCTCGTTCCTTCTGTGGCTCGTGCCGAGCCCCACTCAGCGACGGGGACCGCCATGTCATCTGCGTTTCCTGCCTGGGTGAGGATCACGCAGCTCTCGCACTCGCTGACGGCGGCTGCCCTCACTGCGAGCTTCTGCCTATGGCACAGGTGTCAAACTCAGTTCCTGGAGGGCCACTGTCTTACAGAGTTTTGTTCCAACCCTGCTTCAATACACAAACACCTGCAGTTTTCAAATAAGCCTGAAGGATTTGATTAGCTGATCAGGTGTGTTTAATTAGGGTTGAAGCTAAAATCTGCAGGGCTGTGGCCCTCCAGGAACTGAGTTTGACACCCCTGGCCTATGGTGACTCTGAGGACTCGCCTGGCGGCTTTCACCGAGACTGCACCTCCACCCGCTGTGGTGCCGCGCCGTAAAAAGCGCCGTGCTCAGCGGGTTCCGGAACCTCCTCCAACCCGCGAAAGCTCGCCGGTTCGCCTGCCAGCTTCGCTGCCCGCTTCGCTCGGGTCTCTCACTGACGGACAGCGGCCGCCGTCTGCCGCCGCTTCCCTCATAGATGACGGCGAGGAAGCCGCATCTGTGGAGGATGACAGCTGCTCTATCCTGGCGTCGGGCAGTGAGGATTGGATGGGCTCTGTGGACCCCGCCCCTTCTGCTCGCGAACCTTCCGGGAAAAGGGCCAGCATTGAGTCAGAGCTGATGCGTCTGCTCGCGCAGGCCGTTGCGAGAATGTGCCCGCTGTCCCGCGCCCACATGCACTCACAGACATTACAAGCCCCACGGGCCTTCCCCCGCTCTCTCTATCTCAGCAAGCCGCTGTAGAAGAGTCGAGCACGGGCAGGCTGCCCGCTGTGATCAGCGCGCCCCCCGCCTCGAATGCCGTAAACGCGGCATCAATGTTACAGCATATCAAAGCTCTCCGGTCACCACTATGTCGTGGCGAAAAAAGACGGGGGTCTCAGACCCATTCTAGATCTAAGGCAGCTGAACAAAGCGCTTCTAAAGCATTGGTTCAGAATGCTCACCACCAGGAAATTTCTCTTGCAATTTCGCCAAGGGGACTGGCTTATATCAATAGATCTAAAGGACGCATATTTTCAAATACAGATAGCGTCACATCACAGGCGATTCTTGAGATTCGCTTTCGAGGGCCAGGCATATCAATACACAGTCCTTCTGTTTGGCCTGTCCCTAGCACCCCGTACATTCACGTTGTGCATGGACGTGGCGCTCGCACCCCTGAAACTTCGGGGCATGCGAGTTTTGAACTGTCTGGACGATTGGCTGATTCTAGCTCAATCACGTTCGGAGCTCATAGAGTAAAGGACTGTACTACTCGAGCACCTCAAGAATTTAGGTCTCAAAGTCAATTGGGCGAAAAGTTCACTGTCCCCCAGTCAAAGAATATCTTTTCTGGGCACAGAACTGAACTCGCTGTCTATGACAGCGCAACTATCGCCACAGCGCAGAATGAATATTCAGCGCACGACAAGATCCTTCCGCTGCGGCACTACAGTCCCGCTCAGGAAGTTTCAGAAAATGCTGGGTCTCATGGCCTCAGCATCATCAGTACTCCAGTTGGGTCTGCTTCGCATGCGCCCACTTCAGTTCTGGCTAAAAGCGCGAGTACTGTGTCGGGCGTGGACCTCTGGTCTTTTTCGCCTCAAGGTCGACAGAGAATGCGTTTCAGCTCTGAAACCTTGGAGAGTGACCGACTGGTACCGGTCAGGTGTAAACCTGGGGACTTCCTCGAGTGTGAAAGTAGTGTCTACGGATGCCTCCACCTCGGGATGGGGAGCACTGCTCGAGGGCAGACCGTTCTTCGGCCAGTGGTCAGAACAGGAAAAGCTTCTGCACATAAACTGCCTAGAGATGATAGCAGTCGACTATGCGCTGAGGTGTTTTTGTCCCCAGATAAAAGGACACCACGTCTTGGTCCGTTCGGACAACATGTCGGTGGTGGCCTATATAAATCGCCAGGGAGGTCTCAGGTCCCAAAACCTTGGTCTAGTGGGATTGCCTTGCAAGATATCTGTATGGCGGCAGGCTGGGCCTCCCCGTCTACATTTATAAGGTTTTATAACCTAGAGGTTCCCGCCTTGCAGGCTAGGCTGCTTTCGGTCTAACAGATCAGTATTGTCTGCCCCAGTGCTTTCGGCCCAGATTACTGAAACTGCCTGAGCAACGCTCGCTGATAGATCATGCAACCCTTTGGGCAGTGTGTAATATTCATTCACTACAACATTCATCAGACTAGGCTGAGTTTTTCGCCCTGGCTGTGTGGTACACTATCAATATAATTGCTCCTTATAGGATGCTGTTTATTACAGGAATGATACTATTATAGCCTCTCTTCCTGGACTCTCTGCGAGTCCTTGATGATTTTGCACTGTATGAGCCCCGGGCACCTGGCCTTGGGACTTTGGTGTTGGATCTCAGCATGCACAGCGTTTTACACTGTGTTCCCCATAGCGTAAGATATTACGCAGTACAAGAGAACCTCTCGTAAGAGAACGTACTCGGTTACTAACATAACCTCAGTTCTCTCTAGAAGAGGGAACGAGTACTGCATATCTTGCCGTGCCTGCAACACGCTCTGGTTCACTTCGGCGATGAAAAAACAGATTATCCAGCCTGTCGAGCTATATTTATAGGCCCTAGCCACGCCCATTTCGGCGGGACATGACGCAGCATTGGATCTGACGTCATGAGGGCCTCTCTCGATAGGCTGATGCAGTTGCCGCAGAGCAGCCAATAGGCACGCGAGCCGTCTTGCCTATGTCTGCATGCTGCTGCAATGCGTTTTACATTAATACAAAATTAAGGATAATTTTTTGGCTTCAATATCTCGCGGAAAAGAGATTTCCCATAACGTAAGATATTACGCAGTACTCGTTCCCTCTTCTAGAGAGAACCGAGGTTACGTTAGTAACTGAGTACGTTTTCATCTCAAATACATTCAGGTAAATTCTGCAAGATAAAATATGGAGAATGTTTTTTTTTTTTTTTTTGTTAAAATAATTGAAAGACTAGAGACTAGTTCAAGCTTCAACATTTTTTTTTTTTTGTGCAAAATCTCTCTGCATGGATTGTGTGCTTAGTAGGTCTATCTTGAATTAGATTAGAGTATTGTCACTTATTTACAAAGTTTACTATATTGTCTTCTGAACAAAAAAAACTAATTGTCTTGACAAAAAGTGTTTAACTGTGATTGTTTAAACTGAAAACAAGTCTAATATGTGTTTGTGGAAAGAGTTATTATTCACTGCTGGACTCAAATATTCAAGATATTGGGGTAACAAATATGTAATTTTCCTCTGTTTTTATATTTATATGAGGAACAACTCAAGCATCATACAACCAAACAACATAAAATCAAGAGTGCTATTTTCCTGAATATCAGCTTGATTGTAAATGTGACATTACACAACTGCTCCATGACCAAGTTATTAATGGGTAACTTTAAATTTCAGACAAATAAAGTTTGGCAACAAAAAGATAGATTTTGTTGATAATGATTGACTAGTTGCAGCCATAGAAATTATAGAAAAGTGTTCAAAGTGTTATTTCTAATTAGTTAACCTTACTTTAAAAAGCAGGCAAATCAATAGCCTTACTTTCCCTGACTATTTTTTATTTATTTTTACAGCAGATTGCTCTCTAGGCTAGTTTTTAACCGCACGCTCAAATGCTCACGAAGATGAGCGCTCGTGCATTCAGCTGTGTCTGAGAATGTACTTGCACCTCTGAATGCTTTTATGACGTGATATTAATGCAAACACCCTTATAATTCGCTTCAACCTTTTCGAACTTTATGAATGATTATTTTATAGAAGATTCACAAGCATACTGTTTCTAAAACACGTAGTGCCATCTGCTGATCGATTCGAAAGAGAATCGCGATGCATTTGGAAAAATTGGAATCGATCCAGAATCATTTCACGATGCATCGATATATTGTCCCAGCCTTATTGCCTATCACCCCGAGTAAATCGCTGATCATAAAGAAAACAGCAAGTGACGATGCTCAAGCTGATGTCTCGTTACAACTGTAAGGCATAACGCAGTGGATCAACAGCCGCTCTGATGGCATAGAAAAAAAGATCTCTGACATGTCCGGCCTCCTAAGCAGCGTGTGGATGATGTTGAGCGGTCAGTAGCGCAGATGCAACGAAGGATGGATGACATGGAAACGTACTTGAGAAGACGTAATCTGAGGATTGGCAGGATTCCAGAATCTGCACACGAAGACGTTGAAGGCTCTGCCTTGAAGTGGTCAACATCTGTCAAAAAGTTCTTCCTAGTGCAAAGGGCAAGCTCCCAGAAGTTATTGACATGGTTCATCATCTCGGGAAGATTCAACAAGGTGGCGCGGAAAGATCCAGGGCGACCATTATGGAGTTTTCTGTTCTGTCCGCTGTCTGGAAGGCCGCGAAGACTTCTTCATACCTGAAAGAGAATGGCCTGCGTTTCATGGAGGACTTTTCGGCTGGAGATCGTGAAAGAAGAAGAAAGTTGTGGCCAGAGGTTCAGAAGGCAAGTGCAGAGGGGAAGACGGCATTCTTCGTCGGAGGCAGAGCTTTCATTCAAGGACAGGTTGACACTGTTCTTTCTACATGAGATGTTTTCATCTTAATACCTGACGTTGCCAATTTTGATATGTCAGGTATACTTTGAAGACAGTGATACGGATTTTGACACGTTCTTTTTAGAGGCTGTCTCTGGTTTGTTTGTTATAGCTCTTTTTTTGGTATAAAATGGTGCTGCCGTTATCTGACCTTTTTCAGCACTTTTCGATTTTATGACCTATTTTCAATAATTGTTTGATTCCCTCGTTCTGTCTTTAAGCAGGTTAATAGTGTTTGTGTTCTTTAAATGTCTTTTTCCGTTTTGTCTTTAAACGCCAGGGGTTTAAGAGATGCTGTTAAGCGCAAGGCCTTATTTTTGTTTACCAGACAGTTTGGTTCTGAGTTTGTGTTTTTTCAAGAGTCTCATTCTAAAGATAATGACAGAACTTTTTGGAAATCTCATTGGGGAAGCGAGATATGGTTCTCTCATGGTTCGGAGCAATTAGCAGGGGTATCTTTGCAGGTGATGTTTTACATGCGTACTGTGAATACATACTCAGAAAATAAAGTACATAATTGTACCTTTAGGGATACAATGGCTTGTCACTAGGGCTGTACCCTCAAGGGTACAATATTGTACCTTAACCTTTAAAAGAAACGGTACATATATGTACCTTTTAATGCTTTTTGACCCTCAAAAAGGTACATATATGTACCTTGAGGTGCAATAATAAGCCCTATGGGGTACGTTAGTGTAGATTGTACCTTGGGGGACAGAAATGGACTCCTACTGTACCCTTTTTCTGACAGTGTATGGGCACTTTATTTTCTTAATTCTAAAGTGTTACAATGTTAATCTTATTGTTGTCAATTATTGTGGGTATAACTCTAGATCTGAGAATGATCAGTTATTATTTTTTATGAAAGATAAGCTTGCTTATTAACAGTCAGAATTTCCAAACGCCTGCTTACTGATTGGTGGTGACTTTAATGTTGTCTTAAATGAATCCCTTGATAGGTGGCCACCTGGTCGCCCAACAAATTCAAACTCTGCTTTGAAAGCATTTATGAATAGGTTCAAGCTTATAGATATATGGAGGGCCAATAACATAAATGATAGAGTGTACATATTGGAGCAATAAAAATTCATCTAGACTAATCACACCCCCCTCCCGCTTTTTTCACGTCAGTTTGGGTGACTTGTATAAATCGTGCAGATCCGAAGAGTTTTTTTTTAAGGAAGGGGAGGGGGGGTGGTTTGAGAGGGTCTGATTATAATTTAACCAACAGTAATTCTGGATTGCGTCCACCAACAAGTAAATAGGAAATAAGCGAATCAGAACACTGCGCGCCAAACCAGCAGTATGTGCGCAAGCGTGAACCACTAGTGTTTCTGTCTCACTCTGGATCTGCCACTGCATCACATTTCTCTCTGCGTGGCGTGGAGTGTCCGTTTTTATGTCGGCTCTCATGTTAACTGGTTAGGGCTTGTGTTAGAGCACAATGCCTGCGTGACACACACTTCTCGAGCCGCGCCGAAACCGCGTGCTACAAATAGAACCGCAACCGACGCCTATTTTTCACGCGACACGCACGAGTGTTGGAAGTTTTCAGACAAAATAGAAGGCGCAAATACATATTAATAAATTACATTTTGATGTAAAATGTCAAGTCTCTCGGTTTTGACAAATGCATATATAATTGTAATTTAAAAAATAGGCCTAATTATTGATTTTCAAATATTGCCCCTGTCAATAGGCCTATAGAACGAAATATTCTGTAGCCTATTTTGCCGTCAATACTGCCGACGTTGTCTTTGCTGTATCAGGCTATATATATTATGTTTAACATCCAAATGTAGATGGTCTGTCGGCGCCACGCAGTCGCAGACAGCACGTGAAGTTCGTGAACACCGAATTCCCTTTTCTTTCTTATCTATTTGTGTTTGAACAGACATGTGCACGAAAAAATAAGCCAGTGTCCGTCTCAACGAGTTTCCCCGTAAACGCAGTCAAAATAAAACGGATGCGTGTCATTACCGGTATTAGATACGTGCATTCGTCTTAAAGGGACAGCACCCAATATACCTGCAGCTGTTTTTGTCACCAAAGTTAATCAAACAACAAAAGAGAAAGAGAAAAATCACGTTTTGTCAAAAGATAAACTGTATTAATACTTAATACAGTTAATTTACCTGAAAAACATAAAGCACTGCTTTATTTCTCGTGTATTTGTGTTTTATTGTATTTATATTTGTATTTTGTTTATTAGTTTCTATGCAGATGCACTAGGCCTACCCTACACAATTACCCCAATCATCCTAGAATTATTAATTCTTTACAAAAAGAGCTATTCAAATCATCAGGTGAAATTGTTTTCAGGAAGTAGCAGTAAAGCAAGAAGAAGAAGTGCAAGATAGTTTTTCTAAATTTCATTTGACTCTATGTGCATATAGGGGTGGGTTGGGGATGGTGACAATGTAGTATCTGGATATTTGCCGCGGGACGAGGGCTTCGATTACCTCTCTCTTTTTTGACCATACATATGTTTGCACCCCTGATTGTGGCTGTATCCCACAAGCTCATTGTGGCCTCGTTGTGGGAACGATACACACCTGCCAGCAAGAGCAGACCAATGTAGGCCTGTAAGTCCACCCAATCCACCTCTTTCCAGGACTTTCCAAACACTCGTTTCCCCTCTAATTTGGTCATATCAACCAGTGTCTTTTGAGTTTCCAGAGAAAAAAAAAAGCTCAAAAGCTGACCTGATGTTGTCTACACGGGAACATGCAAATCTTGTTGGACCAGGGATCATTTTGATCACATGCTCTGCAGGTGCTCTCCCTGGTGTACGAGTAGTTGTAGGTGCAGTCCAGATAATTTACCCATTTTTTGACTCGTAAGTGACTTCACCAGGATCTTCCCCATCGGTGTCCTCGTAGTCCTGGTCAAACTCTGTATGATCATCTGTTTCAGATGCTTGATCAAAGGATTACTCCAAATCACAGTCTGGCAGGTCTCCTTCATCCTCACTGGATTCCAGTAAAAGATCCATGGTCTCTGCACTAAACCTCTTTGTCATTGTGCTGCTTCAGAATGAACTGATGAAATAACTGCCACTGAGGTTTAGGTAGCAAATGCTGCAGACATGTTTGGTGTGGAAGCATCAACAAACCTTGCAGTGCTGAATGCTTTGTTTGTGTTTGTGTGTGTGTGTGTGTGTGTGTGTGTGTGTGTGTGTGTGTGTGTGTGTGTGTGAGCCACATTGAGAATATTGTACAGGATCACCCCTTCATTTTTGTGTATGCATGATATGCATTTTGTTGGATCTATTGATTTTTATTTGACAAAAAAAATTGCTCTGAATTACTGTTTTTCCCATTTATTCCAATGGGTGCCCATTTTTGTCCACAAAGGCGAGATTAAGTTATTTTTTTCATAAAATCTTAATCGGCACCAAAGAATTCATACTGGAGATAATCCTTACAAGTGCTCATATTGTGACAAGAGTTTCACTCTCTATATAATAATATACAACCTTGTCAAAACACGATTTATAACAGCAAATATATTCACTAAACTATCATGTAATTAATTTAGCTAATTATAAATTATAAATTCAATAACTTTCCAATTACAGATCTGGTCCTGTGGGCGTCAGTATCACACAGTGATCACAGCTCACACATGCAATGAAGCCCCTCCCACAACAATTCACCAATAAATACTGGGAATATTCCCATCATCCTACAAGAGAAGGACAAACTCCAGGAGTAGCAGCTGAAATCTGTGTGACTGTTAAAGATGGAGTTTATTAAAGAGGAGATTGAAGACATGAGAGATCCAGAACCATCCAGAATAAAACATGAAGATACTGAGGAATAAACAGGTTGGTGTCCATTCTTGATTCTTCATTGTTGACTGCTTTGGTGGCTGTGAAATATTAAGTATATTGATGATAAATTATTTAGAAATTCATCTAAATTATCCTAATCTTGTATATAGCAGTGTGTCAAATACATTTAAATTATTCAAATTAATGAGAATGATATAACAGCCCTTCAACATCAAAGATATGATACTTTATACTAAAAAGTATAACCTACTTTTTTCTGTTTTCTGTTTGTGTTCACTTGAATTTTCCTTGAAATGATCCTCCTTAAACGGATTATAACTACTTGATATGTTCATTCTAGATCAGATGGAAATACCAGAGCTAAGAGAAGAACTGAATGAAGTAAAGAAACACTGAGACTTCAAAACTCAAGGATCAAAAGCCAAAAAGCTGCACTCCTGCTCTTGTAAGGTAAGGTTCTGTCCTGCTGTCAGTGTGGAAAGAGTTTCAGTCAAAAAGGAAGCCTTAAGATACACATGAGAATTCACACTGGAGAGAAACCGTATCCATGCACTCAGTGTGGAAAGAGTTTTACATCTTCATCCATACTCAAGTATCATCTGCGTATTCACTCTGGAGAAAAACCATTTAACTGTGATCAGTGTGGTAAAGAGTTTATTTCTTCATCACATCTAAAACAACACCTGAAAGTTCATTCAGATGAGAAGCCTTATTTGTGCTCTCTCTGTGGAAAGAGTTTTTCATGGCTGGAAAGTTGTAAAAAGCACCAGAAAACACATAATGAAGTGAGAGATCATGTGTGTTGTGACTGTGGGAAGAGCTTTATTACAACTGGCCAACTGAAACTGCATCAAAGAATTCATACTAGAAAAACCTTACAAGTCACTCAGTCTGGACACCTGAAATCACACGAAAAAGTACATACTGGAGAGAAGCCGTACGACTGTACTCAGTGTGGAAAAGATTTTATTTCATCAAAACATCTCAATCAACACCTGATAGTTCATTCAGATGAGAGGCCTTATGTGTGTTCTCTCTGTGGAAAGAGTTTTTCACAACTAATCAGTTTTAAACAGCACCAGAAAACACATGATGAAGTGAGAGATCATGTGTGTTGTGACTGTGGGAAGAGTTTTACTAGAGCTGAATGTCTGAAACGGCACCAAAGAATTCATACTGGAGAAAAACCTTACAAGTGCTCATATTGTGACAAGAGTTTCACTCAGCCTGGGCCACTGAAATCACACGAGCGAGTTCATACTGGAGAGAAGCCGTACGACTGTACTCGGTGTGAGAAGAGTTTTAGACATTTATCAAGCCTTTATGCTCACATGAAAAACTGTTGCAAGTGATCGACATTCAGGTAAATACTGCAAGATAAAATTTTGAGATTGTCTATTTTTTTTATTTGTTCAAATGAATGGAAGACTAGAAAGATTTAAGAGTTGAAGCTTCAAAAGTGTAAAAAAAAAAAAAAAAAAAATGCCCAAAACCTGTCTATCTTGAATTAGATATATTCATGTACTTATTTACTAAGTTTACTATATTGTCTTCTAGTACATGCAGTTATGAGAAATATCATGGAAAATCATACTGTCTTGACAAAAAGCGTTTAACTGAGATTGTTTAAACTGAAAACAAGTGTAATATGTGTTTGTGGAAAGAGTTTTTCACTGCTGGACTCTAAACAGCAGCAGAAAATACAGACCATGAGAGAAATCATGTGTGTTTTGAGCCGGACTCTCCATTGGTCTAGACTGACTCTGTCCTGCTGTTTTCCCATATATCAGCTTGATTGTAAATGTGACATTACGCAACTGCTCCGTGACCAAGTTAACTTGGTAACTTAAAATTTTAGACAAATAAAGTTTGTCAACAAAAATATCTATCTTTTTGTTGATAATGATTGACTAGTAGCAGCCATAAATATTATAGCAAAGTGTTATTTTTAATTAGTTAACCTTATTTTAAAAAGAAGACAAATCGATTTCCAACTGTTAAAAGTATTTTAGAATGTGCAGAGAAACAGAAAGGCAGGGAATATTTAGTAGGTTTTTCGAAAGAAACTGGATTGGACGAGAGAATATACTGTAAAGGGAATTTAGTAGAGTAGGTGGCAGTAATGCAGCAAATTGGATGCAAGCTGCCGTAAAACCCCAAAGAAGAAGAAGCCTTACTTTCCCTGACTATTGCCTTACTAAATGAACTAACCCTTTGAATACAATGGTATAACATGCGGCCCCTTTAAGAAACATGATGACATCGCGCACTGCGCCTGCGCAGAAGAGAGAGGCGAGAGAGACGAGCTGAAACTTTCACCAGTTGAGGCTAAATATGTCACTGTTAACGATCGTGAATGAAGGACAAATGTGGAAGATTTTCACTGGATGCCGTATATTTCCAGTCTGCAGGTGAGCGATGTTCCCAGATTACAGAGTTTAACATTAACCAGCTCCAGAGTACAAGCCCTCATATCGTGAATAAGGTTTGTCTGCACTGGAATCACACGAGCGAGTTCATACTGGAGAGAAGCCGCACTAATGTGGAGAGAGGTTTATACTTTCAAGCTCTGTAGTGAATCATAAAGAAGCTTTATCCAAGTGTCACAGTGAGCAAAGTATATCCATTCATCCAGTGAGTTTGTTTTTAGGTACCTGAGTGTTGTGTTAAAGTAATGGCACCCTTTCTCTAGAGCTGTGTTCTGGATAAATTGAGAATCATGATGTTTTGTACATATAATATAAACCACTATTCTAAAGACAATTAAACCAAATAACATGTCATTCACTAGAGGCTTTGACAAAAAGCCAATTTTTGCAAAACAGTCTTTTTATTTATAGACTAAATATTTAAATATTTTTTTATTATTATTTTTTAAAATCGGTTTTAATTAATTATTACAATGACTCACTCACTTGTTCCATAACTGGATGTATCAGCGTTTTTAAACGACTCTCATGAATTAAATATTGTTTAAGGATTGTTGAGAATTGGGCATAACAATAAAAAAAAAACATGAAAATGAGCAAATTAAGAGTCTAACAAACAAAATTACAGAGCCAGAACATTTAACTGAGCTGCTGAAAATCATCTTTATCGGATTCAATAGTCCCTGTTTTCACTTCATTCATTATGGTAATGTCTGAGATCTTCTGTAAATTGGCACATCAAGCACGTCATTAGTGTCAGACAAACTACAGGATCATCACTTTATGTGTTAATCATCTATCGATGTGTGTTTTATGTTTTACCCCTCAGGTTAAAGTACATGACTAAAAATACTATTAAAGACTACAGAAACCACACCTGCAAACTCTCTTTCTGACACTGAAATACACCATTCACGTGATTAGTGCAAATCTGGGGAGTTTTTATTTGAATGTATCTGAAGAGAAATGAGTTTAGATGGCATCATCTTTTATTTTTCCTCAGTATGATGCCTAGTAGTGTTTATAAGCGCAGTGCTGCTTGTGTTCAGGAGTAACCGCTGTATTTCTGCCTTTTCCCATAAGTGCCTGTCAGAGATAAATTTGCATTTTCATGATCATTTATAATTTATAATCATTTATTAGGCTCAAATATGAGATTCATCATCATTTTATAAAAGCGTTTGGTTTTTAAAAACTGGTATTATTTGAACTGCAAAGTTGTTCAAATAATTTAGGCTAGCATTTTACAAAATTGCATTTTGTATGTAATGCATTTTACATTTTACTATTTTACGATAGATATTAGTGTTGTTTCAAAATAACTTTGCCACCTAAACAACATTTTCTTTTTATGAGTACATGGTAGGGCTGCACGATATTGAAGAAAATTGTGCGATATGCGATACGATAATGCTTAAAGTGTGTAAAATAAACTTAAATTATCTTTAAAATATATTTCAAATTATATAGGGATGTCCCGATCCGATCCATGGCATCGGTATTGTGCCGATACTGGCCCAGAACGCTAGATTGGATACCGGAGGGGAGAAAAAAATAGATCCGATACCTATTAGGGGTGGAACGGTACGTGTATTCATATTGAATGTAAATTCGGTACGTGCGTCACAGTTCGGTGCATGGATTTACACGGAGAATACACGGTATAAAAATAAATAAAACACGCGTGCACATTAATTAATGTAATGCGGAACTACTGTTAGATACACGCAGAGACATACGCGGGTTCTTTAGGGACACCTAATCTGTAGCCCCGCCTTAGCTCTGAACGCTTCTACTTCGCTTCAAACACACGCTTTATCATTATACGCGCGAATGGATTCAAACTGTTCAAGCGTCGAACTAGACGCGATAGACGCGAATTTGACGCTCTATTCACGTTTGGTGTGAACGCAGCAAAATGAGCAGGCTACGATGTCAAGATTGCAATGCTGGAATGTGTGTGTGTCAGAGAGAGAGAGAGAGGCACGTGCGCGATCGAACAGTGGAAACATAAAAACATACTCCGTCGTTTTGTTCATACAGGTGTTGTCATGTACTGTAATTCATAATGCTACCTCTAGGGACGTTGTGTTGTGAGAGGAAGAAGTAGTGGGTAAAAAACAAAGGAAGAAGTAGTGTGTGCTTAGTGCTAAAAAACATGTGAAGTTACTGTTCAGAATAAATGAGAGGTCTTGAAGATATACGGTGTCGTGCTTACTACTAAAGCCGTGTTTCCACCGCAGGAACTTTCCCCAGGAACTAGGAACTTTGGGCTGGTACTCGATGTGTTTACACCGCAGGAACCAGGGTCTAAATGAAGTTCCGGGTAAATATTTCCCCCTCCGATAGCCCCTGCTCACGAGGTAGTACTTTTTCAAAGTTTAGGAACTTTCAGGGGTGGGACTTGAGTTGTGTTAAGCTGATTGGTTGTGTTCACGCCGCATTTTGGTTGGATGACTCCACGCAGCATTTTATTTATTTTTAACCTCCCTTTTTAAAACATCTATTGCGGTTTGTGTCGTGCAGTAAGAGTTGTCTGTCTACAAATATGGAATTTAATAAAAAAAACTGGTGGACTGGCGACGAGTTTCAGGCTTTATTTTGTGGAAGAGGAAACTTTCTGCGCGTTCGTCCCAGCCATTTCACGGTCAATGTCCGCAATAGCTGATAACATACAAATTTTATATCTAACGTTAGCATTACAAGCTTACTGAACATGCTTTATCAGTGCTCGTCTCTTTTCTGCCACAGCTTTTATTATTAAGTCATTATGTTTACACATTGTCATCTATTGCAAGGCACTCCAAACCATGTTATAAATTTACTATAACAGGATTGAAATAGCGCTTTGAGGTTAGTAACAAACAACTATTTACAAGACTGTCACTATTTATGATTGATAGGGGTTCAGGCTTTTTTTAAGCGTATTTGCGAAAGAGGAAATTTTGGCGCGTTCGTCCCAGGCATCTCACAATAACTGATAACATACGTTGTCTAATTTTATACGCATACGAGTTTTCTGAACACGCTTCAGTATCAGTGCTCGTCTATTTTGTTTTGTTAATTACCTCGTTAGTGAACCAATACATAACTGCAGCACAGTTTGAATCTCCTCCATACTTATTATAAATGTGGCGCTCAAAACTGATTACTGTCCGTCGCAGACTGGGAGGAGCAGTTGCGCGCAGTTTACCTTCCCGGTACATTAGACCGCGGTGTAAACGCAGAAAGCAACCGGTCTGGGGCAAAAAAAGTTCCTGGGAAAAAAGTTCCTGGGACAAATTGTTCCGGGTAATTTCGGTGGAAACGCGGCTTAATACAAGATCTAACAAATTGGCGACGAGGATACTACGTCTTGCATAACGTTACTGACTTTCAATCATGTCTGTGCATGTCTCTGCACCGTCAGTGTTCCTGGCTTGCCCGGGAGAGCCTACCATGCCATTCGACATGTGGTTGCGCATGTTCAATAACTATCTAACGGTAATCAATGCAGTGGGCGATGCATGGCCTGAAGCTCGGAGGAGGGCTACATTACTTCACTGTTTAGGCGCAGAGGGTCAACGGATCTTTTATGCACTGCCAGACACCGGTGAGACATACAATTCCGCTGTTGATGCTTTAAAAAAACACTTCATGCCCAAAGTTAATGTTGTCGTGGAGCGGCATACATTCAGAAAAAGAGTACAAGCTTCACACGAAAACATTCAACAGTACGTTGCTGCTTTACATGCACTCGCCGCTAACTGTGACTTTGGTGATAAAGTGGATGATATGATTCGCGATCAACTGCTGGATAATTTGCACAGTGATGATATTAGACAGAGACTGTTACTTGAGCCGGACCTGACATTACAGAAAGCAACTACCCTTGCAACACAATTAGAAGCCGCGGCTGAGCACGCAAAGAGAATGACGGCCCACAGAGATGCTCCAGTGCGAGACGTACAAGTCAAGCCACATCATGTGAGAGGGAAACACCGTTCACGTCCGACTGCTGCCCCCGCTTCTTCGACCCGTAAGTCATGTTTCAGATGCGGTTCAGACAAACACCTAGCTAACTCAGCACAGTGCCCAGCTGCAAAGGTGTTTTGTAAATTATGCAACAAGAAGGGACATTTTGCTCGTGTGTGCCATTCAGCCCCAGCGAGTGATGTGCGCGAGGTGCAAGTGCATGACGTCACAGTGCTGTATCTAGAGAATTCTTCCGAAGTACCAAAGAAACTACATTGCGAAGTGACTGTCAATACTCCTGCTTCACTTGGTACCACAGTACAATTCGTTGTGGATACAGGTTCTTCTGTGTCTATATTGCCTCTTCACATTTATAAACACCACTTCAGTGCCACACAATTATCAACACCTGCCATCCGTCTAGTGACTTATACACAGGAATACATACCTGTACTTGGATGCCTGCAAGCACAAGCGTGTGTATCAAATGTGTCAGCTGCTGCCACGTTCTTCGTTGTGGATAAAGGGACTGCTTTGTTAGGCATGGACTTGATTTCTGCCCTAAAACTTCAAATAAAGGGTAATAATGTCTGTTCCTCGGTCATGGCCACCAATACCACATCCCTGACAGATACTGAAATAGGATGTGTAAAAAACTTTGTCCACAAGGCAAAAATTGACCCCACAGTAAAACCTGTGCGTCAGAAATTGCGACACTTACCTTTTGCGGTCCAAGCGTCTGTTTCAGCTGAATTAGAACGTCTGCTGAGAGCAGGTGTCATCGAACGTGTGGATGCTTCAGCCTGGGCGTCCCCCATCGTTGTTACTGGGAAGAAAACAGGTGGGATACGAATGTGTGCCGACTTGAGAGAAGTTAAAGGAACACTCCACCGTTTTTTGAAATAGGGCTTATTCACCTTCTTTCCTACATTTAGATAGGTGGGCAAATGCATTTTTGTCTCCGTGCATGCATTGTTTTAGTTTGACAGGGTCGGCGCTAGCTTAGCATAATGAATGGAATCCTTTGTTGCCAGCTAGCATGTCCTGAGTAAAAGTGATATAAAAAATAAATAAAAAACACCTAATTACTTCTTGTGGCCTGCGTATTCACAACAAGTACAAATAGTGATGCAGATTAACACTAGGCGATATCCTAGGCAGATATTGACTTGGGACTATATTAGGGGGAAGCATAGGCGAAGCACTGCTACTTGGGCGCAGAGATATCACGCCCAAGTAGCAGTGCTTCGCCTGTGCTTCCCCCTAATATAGTCCTTAATATATAAGTCAAAATCTGCCTAGGAAGTCGCCTAGTGTTAATCTGCATCGCTATTTGTACTCGTTGTGAATACGCAGGCCACAAGAAGTAATTAGGTGTTTTTTATTTATTTTTTATATCACTTTTACTCAGGACATGCTAGCTGGCAACAAAGGATTCCATTCATTATGCTAAGCTAAGCTCGCGCCGACCCTGTCAAACTAAAACAATGCATGCACGGAGACAAAAATGCATTTGCCCACCTATCTAAATGTAGGAAAGAAGGTGAATAAGCCCTATTTCAAAAAACGGTGGAGTGTTCCTTTAACAAAGCCGTCATTACTGACTGTTATCCATTACCACACATTGATGAAATGCTTACCAGCCTTAGTGGTGCTACAGTATTTTCTACTATTGATCTGGCTAATACATACTATCAGCTTCCCCTGCATGAGGAGTGTAGAGATATTACAGCTTTTATCACTCATGACGGCCTGTTCAGATTTTGCAGGGTTCCCTATGGCCTGGCGTCGGCACCTTCCGCTTTCCAAAAGATGATGGCCACCATCCTGGAGGGTGTACCAGGTGTCAAAAATTACCTGGATGATGTTATCGTGTATGGAGAAACATCTGAGGAGCATGACTTGAACCTCAGTACTGTATTGCAGAAATTGAAAGAGTCGGGCTGGTGTTAAATGATAAAAAATGCAATTTCAAACAGACTTCACTGCGGTTTCTGGGCCATGTAATCAACGCTCATGGAATCCTACCTGATCGAGAGCATCTGGATGTTGTCCGTGAAGCTCCGCCTCCATCTGATGCAGCATCTCTGCAATCCTTCCTAGGATTAGTGTCTTGGTACTCAAAATTCCTTCCTGGGTTTGCAACAGTCGTTGCCCCAATGTGTGAGTGCGCTAAAGAAAAAGGACAATTTTCTTGGACGCCGGCTGCTCAAAGCAGTTTTGAGAACATTAAACAGATGCTTGTGTCCAGTCCGGCCCTTGCCATTTATGACCCCACACTTCGTTCAGTCACTGAACGTGCCAGTGACTACGGGTTGGGTGCAGTGTTTGCCCAAGTGCAATCAGACGGAACAGGAAAAACCAGTGGCTTTCGCTTCCCGCACGCTCACTGATGCTGAAAAAAAAAATTCAATAGTGGAGAAGGAGGCCCTGGCATGTGTGTGGGCTACTGAAAAATGGCGAACGTACGTGTGGGGCCATCGCTTTACACTTCGCACAGATCACCAGGCACTCCCCACCTTACTGACTACAAAAGGCATGGGGAGAGCCGGAATGCGCATTGCTCGTTGGGCAGCACGTCTGCTTTGTTTTGACTATGACGTTGTTTATCGGCCGGGTTCCCAGAACCACACAGCAGACTGCTTGTCTCGTCTTCCCATACCGGCACTTGCTGACTCCTTTGCTGATTTAGAGCCTGAAATAGTTGCATTAATTTCCTCAACATTATGTTCTCTTTCAGTGACTGATTTTGAAACTGCCTGTGCTGCTTGTCTTGAACTGGAAAAGCTGCGAAAGCAAATTACACATGGCTGGCCACCTTCCCTCAAAGCAGTGAGTCAGGACATGATTCCATACTTCAGAGTGAGAGATGAACTCGCAGTGAAAGATGCTTTCATTTTCAGAGGGACAAGGTTGTTAGTTCCTGTAGCCCTGCGACACACTTTGATTTCCTTGGCACACAAGTCTCACCAGGGAGTAGTCCGCACAAAGCAGAGGTTGCGGGATCTTTACTGGTGGCCGCGGATGGACTCTCAGGTTTAGTCGACTATCGCTACATGCATCCCCTGCCAGTCCAATGACAAATCTGCTGTGACGCATCCAGCACCTCTGCAGCCAGTTCAGTTTCCTGAGGTTCCATGGAAAAAACTGGGTCTGGATATAGTCGGACCATTTGAAACAGCCACCCCAGGTTGCAGATATGCTATAACGCTCACAGACTAACATTCCAAGTGGCCTGAGCTTGCATTTGCTAGCAGTGCAACTACTGAGGATGTTGTCAAATTTCTGAGTACAGTTTTTAGTCGTCATGGCAACCCAGAGTGTATCGTTACAGACAATGGTACACAGTTCACCTCAACTGTCTTTGCTGAGTTTGTGAAGGAACGAGATATAAAACACATCCGTACATCTGTGTACTATCCGGCCTCTAACGGTGCTGTTGAAAGATTTCACCGTGCACTGAAAGGCTGCCTTTACATGGGGAGGGCAAATGTGATCTTGCTGCTGTCCGTGAACGTGAAAAAGAAACAGGACAAAATGAAATTATACACTGATCACAAACGCAGTGCTCGCAATCCTCTCTTTGGCGTGGGAGGGAAAGTGAGAATAAGGTGTCCTCGAGCAACCCCAAAGGGTCATCCTAGATTTTCTGCTCCTGTAAGAGTAGAGAAGAGAGTGGGACCCAACACATTCCTCCTCAGTGACGGAAAAAAGTGGAATGCTGCTCACCTGGCATACTCGCCTGGATTGACTGACTGTGCCAGTAACACATTACAGCAAACACCCAACACTATACACAGTTCTGTGAAAGTCTTGCGTATGAGACGGAAGCCTGTTTGGCATAAGGACTATGAGATACCCTAAACAGGACTGTTTTACATCCAAGTTGCACAGGTGTAGCTCTCAATGAGAAAAAAATGGTTCTGAATGAGTTAATCGCTCTTTGGTTTACAAAAGTGTTTGAAGTAACAGTAAAGGAATGTTATTAAATATGTTCAAATGTCAACTGACAAAATGTCTTTTGAGCATTCATGTATTGGTGTTAAGAGTTTCTAGTTAACAGAGATGTCACTGTTTCACATGCATTGAATATAATGTACGGACTGTTACTGAATAGTTGTCTAGGTTGTCACATATACTTTATTCAGAGTACGTGTTTCCTTCTGTTGAGTTAAGAAGAATGTTTTACAAAGAGGGGAAATGTTGTCATGTACTGTAATTCATAATGCTACCTCTAGGGACGTTGTGTTGTGAGAGGACGAAGTAGTGGGTAAAAAACAAAGGAAGAAGAAGTGTGTGCTTAGTGCTAAAAAACATGTGAAGTTACTGTTCAGAATAAATGAGAGGTCTTGAAGATATACGGTGTCGTGCTTACTACTAATACAAGATCTAACAACAGGACATCATTAAAACTGCAAAAAGTGTTTAGTCTACTTATATTTGTGTAAAACACAACATTGTGCTTTTGTCAAACTGTAAACTCTTGTGAAACTGTAACCTACAACTGTCACCCAACCAAAATCTCACACGCACACACACACACACACACACACACACACACACACACACACACACACACACGCGCTGTTTAAAAGCAAAAATTATCTCATCTTTTGGACATTCATCATATTGCATTGGTTTTCATTTCTAGTCTAAAACACTAATCTGTTTATTTTTAAGTTACACATTCTACATTGATTAAAAAAGAAAATCAAATGTGTTTTAATGGTAGTATTATTTTATACAGAAATAAATTATTTATAATTCAGATGAGAATAACGTTAAAGTTAATTAAAATTTTAAGGAAACAAATATATTGATTTGAAATATAGCAAATTAATTTTAAATTCATTCAGGTACAATTACCAAACATATCTCAAGGTCTTTTGAATAAAGGGTGGCAGTCTTTCATTATCAACTGTTGTTGTGGACTATATACTGGAGAAGTATTTGTTCTCCATTTGAGTGAGATGTTTTTATGTGGCTTATTGAGCAAAGTGCTTCCATATATTTTATTAGTAGTAGTATTAGTTCAAGAATAAAATAAAAATATCGGATTGATATCGGTATCGGCAAATAGCCAAAGCTGCGGCATCGGTATCGTATCGGAAGTGAAAAAGTGGTATCGGGACATCCCTAAAATTATATAACCTACATGTGTGTTTCACATTCTTTTTGTGACAAGAAAACATCCCTACAACTTCTGAAAGTGAACATCAGTGTTTTACTGTAAGAAGTGTTATTTTGACATCAGTGTACACCACAGGTTCAGGGTTTCAGGTTATCCTACATTAGGTTTATTTAACAACAGAAACTGAATAATCAAATGTAAAAATAAAACACTGCTTAGTTTTCACTGCATTAATTAAATATATACTGATTATTATTAAAGCTACAAAAGTTATTCAGCCAAAAGCAGTGAGTGATTTTCTCTTTGTCTTTTGTTCATGACCCCAGTTATTGTAAGCCGTTGCGATATGCATATTGTTTGCTGCTAGGGTTGTAATGGTATACCGGTATGGCGGTTATTGACATGTGCGATTATCATATCATGAACATTTGCTTATCCGCGGTTTTGGAAAAAAAAATTAAACCAGATCTCACCTGTGCATATGTAAATTTCTTAGGAAATTTTTTTAACAATATAAAATATTTTGGCCGGGGAAGTTTCTGAAATTTGGTTGTTTTGACATGGATGACCCTATAGATCTGTTTTATATGATGATAATATACAACTTTGTCAAAACACTATTTCTAACATCAAATATGTTCACTTAACTATTAAGTAATTAATTTAGTTCAGTATAAATCCAGTATCTTTACAATTCCAGGTCTGCTCCTGTGGGCGTCAGTATCACACGGTGATCACAGTTCACACCTGCAGTGAAGCCCCTCACACAATTCACCAATAAATACTGGGATTATTCCCATCATCCTACAAGAGAAGGACAAACTCAAGGAGTAGCAGCTGAAATCTGTGTGACTGTTAAAGATGGAGTTTATTAAAGAGGAGATTGAAGACATGAGTGATCCAGAACCATCCAGAATAAAACATGAAGATACTGAAGAACAAATAGGTTGGTGTCCATTCTTGATTCTTCATTGTTGACTGCTTTGGTGGCTGTGAAATAAGTAGTATATTGATGATACATGATGTAGAAATTCAACTAAATGATCCTAACCTTGTATATAGCAATGTGTCATACATTTTAATTATTCATATTAATGAGAATTATATAAAAAAACCTTCAACATCAAAGATCTGATACTTTATACTCACACAGACAGAAACCTATTCTCTTGTTGTCTGCTTGTTCACTTGAGTTTTCCTTGAAATTATCCTCCTTTAACTGATTGTAACTACTTGCTGTGTTTATTCTAGATCAGATGGAAGTAACAAAGCTAAGAGAAGAACTGAATGAAGACTTTAAACACTGTGACTTCAAAACTCAAGAAACAAAAGCCAAAAAGCTGCACTCCTGCTCACAGTGTGGAAAGAGTTTCAAACAAAAAGGAAACCTTAAGACACACATGAGAATTCACACTGGAGAGAAACCGTATACATGCCCTCAGTGTGGAAAGAGTTACACATCTTCATCCTTACTCAAAATTCATCTGCGTATTCACTCTGGAGAAAAACCATTTAACTGTGATCAGTGTGGTAAAGAGTTTATTTTGTCATCACGTCTAAAAACACACATGAAAGTTCATTCAGATGAGAGGCCTTATGTGTGTTCTCTCTGTGGAAAGAGTTTTTCAAGACTGAACAGTTTTAAACAGCACCAGAAAACACATAATGAAGTGAGAGATCATGTGTGTTGTGACTGTGGGAAGAGTTATACTAAATCTAGTCATCTGAAACTGCACCAAAGAATTCATACTGGAGAGAAGCCGTATCACTGTACTCAGTGTGGAAAAGATTTTATTTCACCATCATATCTCAAAAAACACCTAACTGTTCATACAGTTGTTAAGCCTCAGTTGTGTTCTGTCTGTGGAAAGAGTTTTACTAGAGCTGACAATCTGAAACATCACCAAAGAATTCATACTGGAGAAAAACCTTACAAGTGCTCATATTGTGACAAGAGTTTCACTCAGTCTGGACAGCTGAAATCACATGAGCGAGTTCATACTGGAGAGAAGCCGTACGACTGTACTCAGTGTGAGAAGAGTTTTAGACATGTATCAAGCCTTCTCATTCACATGAAAAACTGTTGCAAGTGATCAACATTAGTTTGTATATCAAATACATTCAGGCAAATTATGCAAGATAAAATATTGAGATTGTCTATTATTATTATATATATTTTTTTAATTAATGAAAGACTAGAAAGATTTAAAGGGGTGGTATAATGCTCTTTTCACAAGATGTAAAATAAGTCTCTGATGTCCCCAGAGTGTGTATGTGAAGTTTTAGCTCAAAATACCCCACAGATATTTTTATATAGCATGTTAAAGTTGTCCCTTTTGCAGGGTGAGCAAAAACACCGTTTTGTGTCTGTCCCTTTAAATGCAAATGAGCTGCTGCTCCCGGCACAGAGAGCGGAGCTTCAAGAGGTTGTGTCCTTTTACCTCACACAGACATGCTCTGAAAATTTCTAAAACTTTTAGCCTTTTATGTTCAAACCGGAGTCAGAAAGATGTAGAGACTCAAGAAGAAGTGACAACATGTAGACAACATTTCTGAATGGTTAATTGGTGAATTTGTGTATCTTATGTGTAGTTATCTTCTGGTCATTGATTAGCATATTCTGTCTTGATAATCTATAAATTGCGTTCCGGGGGCGGGGTTTATGTAAATTTGAGGGTTCATGATGACACTAACCCGGGAGGAATGTTGTGTAGTCTCTACCAGTCATTTGTTGTAGTCCTTAAAAAGCGATTTCTGTAAAATAAAACATCTCCCTTTGCTTTGAACTTTGAGCGTTGTAACTTTGCAGATGTTGTTTATGCTCAAACAGCAACATTACACACTAACTGAAGTTAGAAAAGTGAAATCATATTCAACCATCATGTCATACTTATTTTCTAAGTTAACTATATTGTCTTCTGATAGTAGCCTACATGCATTTATGAAAAAAACAAACACAAAAAAACCCATCTTGTCTTGACAAAAAGTGTTTAACTGTGATTGTTTAAACTAAAAAAAAAAAAAAAAAGTCTAATATGTGTTTGTGGAAAGAGGTATTCACTGCTGGACTCAGATATTCAAGATATTGGGGTAACAAATATGTAATTTTCCTCTGTTTTTATATTTATATGAGGAACAACTCAAGCATCATACAACCAAACAACATAAAATCAAGAGTGCTATTTTCCTGAATATCAGCTTGATTGTAAATGTGACATTACGCAACTGCTCCGTAACCAAGTTATTAATGAGTAACTTAAAATTTTAGACAAATAAAGTTTGTCAACAAAAAAGATAGATTTTGATTGACTAGTTACAGCCATAGAAATTATAGCAACGTGTTCAAAATGTTTTTTCTAATTAGATAACCTTACTTTAAAAAGCAGGGAAATCGATAGCCTTACTTTCCCTGACTATTGACTTACTAAATGAACTAACCCTTTGAATACAATGGTATAACACGCGCCCCCTTTAAAGGAACACTCCACCGTTTTTTGAAATAGGGCTTATTCATATTCTTTCATACATTTAGATAGGTGGGTAAATGCATTTTTGTCTCAGTGCATGCATTGTTTTAGTTTGACAGGGTCAGCGCTAGCTTAGCTTAGCACAATGAATGGAATCCTTTGTTGCCAGCTAGCATGTCCTGAGTAAAAGTGATAAAAAAAATTAAAAAAAACATGTAATTACTTCTTGTGGCCTGCGTATTCACAACGAGTACAAATAGCGATGCAGATTAACACTATGTGATTTCTTAGGCAGATATTGACTTGGGACTATATTATGGGGAAGCACAGGCGAAGCACTGCTACTTGGGTGCAGACATATCACGCAACACATGAAATCCCACGACTTCTGTCAACATACCGGTGTGCAAGGAGTCAAAACACAGAAGAACAACACGCGTGATCTGCACCGAGTGTCTTCGCTTTTGGATTGTTTATTTTGAGAAGTTACAGCTACAGTTACAGCAAACATGGTAATTACCTGCGTAGCAAAAGGTTGTGAGAACAAGCAAAGGACATACACGAATGTAATGTTTCACAGAATTCCATCGAATGTGGAACTGAGAAATAAATGGCTAAGTTAGCTACTCTGGAGATCTGTACTTCAACGCCTCTTTACAAAATCAAACCGTATCGTGTTTGCAAAGAGCATTTTGCACCGGAGGACTAAGTTACTTTGAAAAAATGGAATATGGGCCCAGAAAGACGGTACTACGTCTGAAACATACGGCTGTCCCATCCCATCTATTTTCAAAGCACAGGCAGAACAAAGTGCACATGTAAGTTGTCTTTTATTACTCTTCCTTATGTTAATCTGTGTCTTTATTCGGTTGTAAGATAGATGCTGAGAAGCTGTATAGACTATGGTTCAAATAACGTTAGCCTCCTCTAGTATAACCTCATGTTGAATTCAACCTGTTTAGCATGAACAACCAAACTAAAATAAAAATCGCTGTTATCGTTACCTGTAAAATGAAATGACCGAGGGCTAAGTTAGCTATATTTCTCTCACCGAGTTAGGCTCAGGAGTTTTAGTATAACTACTATGAGGAGAAGGCTACAAGCAGTTTACTATACATGTGTCATGTTTAAAATAATCACTTACTCTGTGGACAGCTGTCCATTTGGTCCATTCGGCGTGGGGCGTTTTTTCCAGTTCACTTTATCACACCGGAAAAAAAAATCGAGTACTGCCGGATGGATCAGCGCCATGAAATCCTCGGTAGCTGTGACACAACTGCAGGCACGCTCATCTGACACGTTGAGCCTGGTTATCGATGGCAGTAACTTATCCCACTCGCCACAGCACAGACACTCTATTTCAGTCGGCATGTTCCCCCACATTCACACCACCAGGTCGTGTTGGCTCTCATCCTCACGTCCTCGGGCTGTTAAGCGATCGCAACCTCCGCCTGTC
The DNA here is from genome assembly GCF_963993115.1 of Abramis brama. NCBI lineage: Eukaryota > Metazoa > Chordata > Actinopteri > Cypriniformes > Leuciscidae > Abramis > Abramis brama. The sequence goes on from NC_139972.1 coordinate 6,840,792, forward strand.
GTTCTATTTCCACTCATTTTCTGTAAACTCTTGTATATAGGTATGGTTCTGGCTCACACAAAATCAGCCATGTTCATCGCCATTCATGTACTGTAGGGAAAATAGCCAGGCAGCTACTATTCACACCGGTATGTTGACGGAAGTCGTGGGATTTCATGTGTTGCGTTATATGTCTGCGCCCAAGTAGCTGTGCTTCGCCTAAGTAGCCGTGCTTCGCCTGTGCTTCCTCCTAATATAGTCCCAAGTCAATATCTGCCTAAGAAATCACATAGTGTTAATCTGCATCGCTATTTGTACTCGTTGTGAATACGCAGGCCACAAGAAGTAATTACGTGGGTTTTTTTTGGTTTTTTTATCACTTTTACTCAGGACATGCTAGCTGGCAACAAAGGATTCCATTCATTGTGCTAAGCTAAGCTAGTGCCGACCCTGTCAAACTAAAACAATGCATGCACTGAGACAAAAATGCATTTACCCACCTATCTAAATGTATTAAAGAATGTGAATAAGCCCTATTTCAAAAAACGGTGGAGTGTTCCTTTAAGAAACATGATGACATCGTGCACTGCGCCTGCGCAGAAGAGAGACGAGACGAGCTGAAACTGTCACCAGTTGAGGCTGTAAGTGACGCTGTTAACGATCATGAATGAAGGACAAATGTGGAATATTTTCTCTGGATGCCGTATATTTCCAGTCTGCAGGTCAGAGATGTTCCGATTATAGAGTTTAACATTAACCAGCTCCAGAGTAAATGCCCTCATATCGTGAATCACACGATCGAGTTCATAGGCTACTGGTTTCAAGAGTTTCAACGGTTAAAGCACCTAAAATCACATGAGTGACTTCATACTGGAGAGAAGCTGTAGGCTACCACTGTACTCAGTGTGAGAAGAGTTTCAGAGATGCAACCGGTTTAAAAAGTCATCTGCGTGTTCACTCTGGAGAAAAACATTTTAACTGGGTTTAGTTATCAGGATTTAGATTGTTCACCTTCTGTTTGCATCTTCAGTTTACACAGCTTTCCCATGTCGTTCTTTGTTTCATCTCATTCACCTGTGGCTCGTTAATTAGCTCAATTAGTTCCTCATTTGGTCTTGATATAAATACTCATTGTTTATTCCTGACTTGATTTTTAGTTGTTTGACCCCTAGAGTGAAGGTATGCGTTCACCTTGAGAACTTCCTCTTTGTTTCCAAACGCAATGACTTCAATTTTGTCTTTGTTTAACTGAAGAAAGTTTTGGCACATCCAACTGTTGACTTCATCAATGCATTGGCACAGGGAGTCAATGGGGCTGTAATTTCATTAATCAGGCGATAGGGCTAAGTAGAGCTGTGTGTCATCTGCATAGCTGTGGTAAGTAGAATAAATATTTTTATTCTTAAATACATGCAAGTGAATGTGTTTTGTCATTTAAGAAACCTTTATAATGATCATGATTGTTAGTTGATCTATAACGCATAATGGGCGCCATGTTAGTAACCGCAGTTCAGATAATTGTATCTGTCAGATTTAGGCCTACAACACGTCAATTCATCCACTTCTACCGAAATACATTAAAGTAAAGCCCAATTTATACTTCTGCGTCGAACTTATGCCATAGCTACGTCGTAGGCTGTGTTTAGCGCGCGTACCCTTCAGCGTACCCTGACGCGCACCTCTCCAAAAATGTAACAACGCGTCAATTCTACGCGGATTATTGTGCGTCAACGCGGACAACGACGCACAAGTATAAATTAAAACCAACGCGTTGCCTACAGCGTAGAGACTCCGGCGTAGGTCCGACGCAGAAGTATAAATTGGGCTTAAGTGGCTGGTGAAGTGTGAGAAGAACAGAGTAAATTTTATAGTTACCTACACAATGCGTACCTAAACACATCATCAATTTATAATTGAAAGGATTGTTATTGCCGCTTCTATAGACATCAGTGTGTATTTTACAAACAAAAAATTGTTTTGTTGTTTTGCTAGTACTTATGTGTATTTAAATGTCTGAAACCTAAAATAAACCTTATGTGGTTGAAAACACTGAATAGTTGTGATATAATATGACAGCGCTGAGCGCTAGGGGTGTGAACCGACACTGGTCTCACGGTTCGGTTCGATTACGATTATCATGTCATCGATTCAGTTCAATTCGAGATCACAATGCATCGCGATGCACCGCATCCTCAATTTTAAATTTTACTTCAAAGTGATGTGTGTGTGTATATGTGCGCGCATGTTCGGGAAGTCGCAGTGACAGAAACAGTGACATTCCAGTTTAAGTTTCAAGGGAGTAAAGCTTGTTTATGCCATTAAGAAAAGGAAAATCTGTCAAATAAATTTTGTTTTAAAGAAATGTTCATTTAAAAGCAGCGCTCATTAATCAGTGTATTATGTTACCATTAAAGATGCACGCATCAACCGTTGCTGAATCCGCTGTTGAAGGTGACGATCATCCATTTATAATCACGCGTAACAACACAGAATAATTGTAATTTGACCATCGGGTGCGGATACTTAAATCAGAGAAAATTATTGGGGCGGGTGGATAATTTGTTTTTGGCTGTGGATTCGGGTGACGTTGGAGCTCATCCGCGCATCTCTAAAGCAGTCAGATTCTGCCAGGCGTTAACAGCTCGGGTTGAAAATGGCTAACGTGGTTTATCAAGTTAGTGGTATTACCTCCTAAATATTCTATTTGTGCGTAACATGAGCGCACACAGCGCTTGTCTTTTGCAGGTCGTGCTTACCAGGTTGTTCATAAAAGCCGAAATGTGCCCAGATGTAAGCTTTTAAAGTAGTTGGAGCATTTTTAATTTTCTCGCACTCGCGTCTCGCCATCCTCTGCCATTGAATGCTACCACGACAAAGCACGTACGCGACAAATGACGCCAGAAAAGTGTCAGTACATTATAATCGGTTATGGTCTATTACTGAACCGATACCGAATCGTCCTCGTCTGCATCGCGATGCATCGTAGAAACGATAAATTTTGACACCCCTGCTGAGTGCGTCTGTCTCTGGCTCAGCGCCAGCCAACACGCGGACGCAAATTTGAATTTAGAAGCATTACAGAGATAAACGTATAATTTAAGGTAACAGAGATTGTTTTGGCTTTATAGCGGTTCTTTAATAGTTATTTTTCAGCTAAAGTTAGTTTTGATTGATTTGCTTCCGTAGCAACGATCATTTGTTATTAAATTAGGGGCCGCTAAGACGACACCATTCTCTCTACGCAGACTTTAAACGCGAACCTGTGAGAAACGCTGATGGCGTTCACATGCGCATTAAGAATTGGTTCTATAGTTATGTGCGTTTGAATATATGTGTGCAGGTTTGTAATTCCCTACAAACCAAGCGTAAACAAAGTACTGGTCTTTCCTTATAAATTTTGATACAGAATTTTATTTTATTTTGTCTCTTTGGGGTAGGTACACAAAACAAATTTTCTTTTAGTGTTACTTTGGGGTAGGTACGCGAAACGAATTTTCCCGACAACGCTTTATCTGTAGAGTGGTAAAGGGATCCTCCATAGGGAGAGACTAGTTGGCACTTCAGCACTGCGTTGTCATCGGGTCCAGGCGAAGTTCCTTTGTCAGATCTGGAACATACAATTGTTTTAATTTAATTTAAATTACTGTAGTAAGCCATATATTGCCGAAAACTACTGTCTACTGTCAGGAGCAATTTGAATCATTTTGATATTGCAAATAGTTGAAGTTACAGTAACATGAATACTGCTTGGTTTGATGTGTTGACGCACAACTTTAAAAAACGACTAAAAACCCCTCAACCTTTTAGTAGGGATACACCAAAATGAAAAATTTGTGCTTAAACCAAATTACTTAATTTTTTTTTTATTTATATCTATTTTTAAATGAGTTATTAGACTTTTTATATTAAATTAGGGATGGGCATTTTTCAAAAATATTGCATTCGAATATTCGGGCTCATAAAAATCGAATATTCGAATATTCGTTTATTTAAATGACGTTTAACGAAAAGACGTTATTTTTTTTTAAGTTCATTTTTTTAAAAGTTTTTGTCACCATTCCTGAACAAGCTTACGAATAGGCAATATACACAACAAGCTTACAATATATGTTAAAGTTTTCTTTTAGTTGAAAACATTAAACAGTAGGCCTATGTGTAAACAAAAAATATAAAGAACAAAAGGATTTAAGCAGAGTGGGCAGTGACATTTATAGTGCTGATTGCGGTTATCACACCTGTGACATTGGCACAAGAAATTTCCTGATCTTTCGTCCCAGAACTCCCCCTCGCTGGGAAAAGATCCTCAAAAGATTTGGAGTGTACTCGTCAAGCTTTTGGAAGAATTTTGAAATCAAGGGCACAGTTGTGAGACGTGCAAATTCAGCACAGACCTAAAAAACAAAAAGGAGATAAAGAAGTCACAGTTTTACAGTACACATAAAATTCAGTGTGCAAATAGAGCCTAAAATGAACCTTTACCAAGCAGTAAATGAGAGTAAGAATTGGTGTTGGTAAGAAATGTAAAAATTCCACTTACAAGCATTCAGCTGAGTTACCTCATTTTCTTGAAACAAAGCCGGCCATCTGTTCTTGAAATCAGCAGTGAGTGGAGATCCTTGGATTACTACTTGTCTCCTGAGCGCAAAGGTACGGTCCATTAACCGCTGCAATATTTGCTCATTGTTTTTCTTTTTGACCTCAGAGAGAATGGAGACTCTGATAGTCTCAAGATTGTCAACAGTTTTACCTGGATGATACGATGGACAGAAGTTGACTTCAGCCTTGCGGGCTTTCTTCACTCCAAATGCCGGGTTTGTGGTGCCCTCGGGTTTGTGCTTCATTGAATTAATGGTCACTTCAGAACAACCAAGATTCCGCAACTTTGTTCGGCAATTTGCCATTTTGTACTTAAGACTGATCTTCCAGCCGCTGCAGCCTGTTACCGATCCCGGTTCTTTGAGGCAAGGGTGCTGTCTTATAAGAGCTTCAGCCACTTCACTGAACTCTGAATCTGACAGATAAACTTTGAATTTAATGATTTCTTCAGCAAGTCCGTCCAAAATTCCTGATTTGAGCTTGGGATCTGGATTCAGCAAAGAGCCATTTGTTCTGTGAGCTACATTGCCTTGTCCCAGTCTAATTTCTGCATCGTAAGAGAAACGGGGCACAACAAAAGTGGTTGGCCAGGAAGACTTGGCATTTGAGGCTGACCCTAGAGATGAACTACACAATGCTTCAAGGGAGAGAGTAGGCGATAGTTCAGAGGATAATCTCACGGAAGATGTAGAAGAAGACTGTATGACTGTCACACAATGAGGGCGATGCTGATAATGCTCTAGTAGATTCATACAGTCTGATCACCGTGAGGGTGCTCTTGTTCTGTACATCAGTTGTAGATGTCAGGTTTATAAATTCATTAAAGTCAGTGTCCATAAACTGAAGTCTAATTTCTTCCCTCAAATCACACTGTGTCTTGATTTCTTCAATAAGTTCTTCCAGAGAACAAGGGACACCATGCTGAAGTGTCAATTTCTGAGCATTGTTCTCTCCCAGGATTATCCGCAAGATGACAGGGGAGGTCATTATCACTTTGACAATACTATTGGAACAAGAAAAAACAAACAAACATACATTTGTTAAAGCTGTCATAAGTACACACATTTATTCAAAACAAAAAACAAAGACCAAAAGAGCACCTGTTACACATGAATTTGTCTTTTTAATGACACCAAACGAAGACAGCCAACCTTGTAGTCAGCCAGTGGGTAGTCATCAGCCAATTCACAGAGTTCAAGAAAGAAAATCTCCTGTGCGGGAGAAGTAGTGAGTTCAAAGGCCCTAAAGTGCTCCCTATACCATCCACACAGACCTTTAACTACAAAACACAACCTCTTCTGAACAATGCACAACTGAATAATCTCTGCAAAATCAGGGAGCCCGCCTAGAGAGCGGCAAACAAGAATCATGCCATTTCTGTAACAGAACCCTTTACTGGTGACACTTGTGGCAATCTGGACAAATTCAGTCTCTGGGTACTTGTTTTTGATGGCCTGTGTTATTTCAGTTCTTAAGACAGTCAGAGGAACTGTTGAAACACTCGATACGTCTAGTGCAGATTTTTCAAGACTGTCAGACTTCAAACAGTGGGAAATCATGAACTGGTGCTTTGTTGCTAGTGTAAGGGGGACATTCTTAAAACAATTGGTGTGCCGAGCAACTTGCTTGAAAAAGCTGTGCTTGGCTTCGAAGCGCATGGCCCAAAGATGCACAAGTGGACCAAATGACTTAATAAGTGCAGGATAATGTTCCAAGAAGTGGTGTTTAGGTATTAACCTCACATCAGGGAAAACTTCCAATCTTGCAACCAAGGTACGCAATTGACTCATCAGTGTGAACCGGTGAGACCACAGGCTCGACGATATCTTTAAGGTCCATAAGCACCAGCCATGCTGGTTCATCTTCTGGCACCATGTGTCCAATGAGGAATGGAAGCAGTCTTATCAGGCTCCAGTTCTCATGAGCATTGCCTCCAATAGTTTTACAACTAAACATGGAGCGAGGGATTGCATGGGGTTTGTCTGTCTTGTCTGTCCATTTGTAGGGGAAATTTACAATACGCTCATTGAGCAATTCAAAGTTGAAGTACTTCTTAGATATAAGCAATGCTAAACAGTGTGCAAGTTCATGAGGCACAACACCCTCAAAAATGTCATGCATGACATCTGGGGGATAGCCAGAGAGAACATGAAAATGAGAAAGGCGTGTAGTGAAGACACATTCTCTTTTAACACCAAAACAATTGGTGCCAGTCTCTTGTGCAGACTTCAGGTGAACATCATAGCTCTCTGTCTTTCTAAGGCTAAACACATCTGACCTAACCTCATTTGATTGAATATCCGAGCTCTTTGCAGTGCAAAATCTGCAGTAATACTGACCAGAAAAACTCTCTACAAAGCCAGCTATGCTATGGGCACCCAGGTTGTCTGCAATCACAACTTGAACAGTACCCTTCACAAACTGACCAATTGAATGAATGAAAATACCAGTTTCTTCAAGTTGTGCCAGGTCATCAAGAAGAGGTTCAAGGACTTTACTAAAGTCGTATTGTTTCACGTCATCACTTTTACACAATACAGCCAAGTAAATTGATGACAATGTTGCATGAGAGCCAGAAGGTAGATTGCCTAAAGTCCAATAGACAATCATCAATATACAGCCTTAACATAAGTGTAAAATCGCCACCCGACAGTAAAGCATTTTCCCTAAAGACACTGCCATCTTGATAGGATGCATAAATGGCTTTGGCAGATATGTGGTTTGCCATTACTTTTTCAGACACATCCTTCCTAGCTAACAGCTGCTGCAAGGATCTCAAAATGGGGACATACTGAAAAGTTTTTCGCTCTTGTGCATCAAAGATGTATTCAACAGGTTCCACAGCATGGAAGTGACTTTTATAAAACTCCTTGCGCAGATAAGCTGTGTTTAGGAGATCACTCTGGCCTATTGCTGTATGCAATGGATTAGACTCGCACACAACTTTAGCAATTTCTGGAATAAATGACTCAAAGGCAACGTGTTCCTGAAACAGATCTTTGAATTTGTCACATGTAAGAGTAAGGGATCCAGTACTCAGTAAGAAGTGCAGCTCTTCTAAAAACTCATCAATTGCTATGGCTGGAACATGTTCCAGTTTCAATAACATTGCCGCAAAGTTTTCGACAACAACACAATTAAGGTCCTGAACCCCTGCACTGCTTTGTGAGCATACACCATATGAAGCAACCTCATTAATGTCCACAATTTCATCTACATCTCTTTCAGACTCAGTTGCCCCAGATGTAGATACTACGCCAAACTTAAAGTCACTTAATGAATGAGGGGTGTGTTTTCTGTTTTTGTGGGACCTAAAGGTACCATAAACATTTGTCTGAAAATCACAGCTAGAGAACATACAACTAATCACCTCATTTTTCTTTAAATGTGTACCTATGTGAACAAAATAATCCTTCTCACAACCAATATTGTTGTTTGTACACAAATTACAACAGAAGGTAGTCAGTTTTGGTTGCTCAGGATCTTGCAGGTGAGATGCATGCACTCTACTTAAGTGGATCAATAGAGCATTCCATGTCTTATAGACCCTTTTACAGCCCACTTGATCAAATAGTTGCGCGCGCATTTTGGCAATGGAAGTGGTGTTTTTCCCCACTGGCTCTAACGAGTTCCCAGCTAGAAATTTTTTGTTCTAAAAATGTTCTAAGAACATTAGCATGTATTGTTCTATAAATGTTTTCAGCGGCTAGTTTTAGTTTTGTTCTCAGAATGTTCTTTTAAAAGTTTGGAGAACATTCTTTAAAAACATTATTAAAATGTTTAGTAGTAACATTCTTTTAACATTATTCTCTAACGTTCTTAGAAAGTTTTCAGCGGCTAGTTTTAGTTTTGTTCCCAGAATGTTCTTTTAAAAGTTTGGAGAACATTCTTTAAAAACATTATTAAAATGTTTAGTAGTAACATTCTTTTAACATTATTCTCTAATTTTCTCAGAACGTTTTCAGCGGCTAGTTTTATTTGTGTTCCCAGAATGTTTTTTTAAATGTTTAGAGAACATTTTCTAAAAACATTATTAAAATGTTTAGTAGTAACATTTTTACAACATTATTCTCTGACGTTCTTATAATGTTTTTAGCGTGTAGTTTTATTTTTGTTCCCAGAATGTTCTTATAAATGTTCGGATAACATTTTTTTAAAAACATTATTAAAATGTTTAGTAATAACGTTCTTATAACATTATTCTCTAATGTTCATAGAACGTTTTCAGCGGGTAGTTTTATTTTTGTTCCCAGAATGTTTTTTTAAATGTTTAGAGAACATTTTCTAAAAACATTATTAAAATGTTTAGTAATAACATTCTTATAACATCATTCTCTAACGTTCTTATAATGTTGTAAGCGGATAGTTTTATTTTTGTTCCCAGAATGTTCTTTTAAATGTTCGGATAACATTATTTAAAAACATTATTAAAATGTTTAGGTGTACCATTCTTACAACATTATTCTCTAACGTTCTTAGAAAGTTTTCAGGGGGTGTTTTTATTTTTGTTCCCAGAATGTTCTTTTAAAAGTTCAGATAACATTTTTTTTTACAACATTATAAAAATGTTTAATAATAATATTGTTAGAACATTATTTCTCCTAAAAGGTAGGATAACATTCTCTAAGAACACTCTAAAAATGTTTTGTGATGATGACGTTCTATAAATGTTTAATCATAACATTTTTAGAACATTATCCCTTTATTCTTATAAAGTTTTTAGCAGGAAGTTTTATTTTTATTCTTAGAACATTCTTCTAAAAGTTAGGATAACATTCTCTAAAAATACTCTTAAAAATACTACTTAACATTCTTATAAATTTTTTAGTGGGAAGTTTTATTTTTGTTCCCAAAATGTTCTCTTAAACATAAAAAATGCTTAGCTATAACATTGTTAAAACATACAATTTTATTAATCTCTAAAATAAAACAAAAATCTAACAGGTTTATGAATGGCATTCACATAAATTATTAGAAGTTCTGCGTACAGTAGATGCCCAACATTACATGAAGAACTCAGTAAAGTCCAATGTGCAATCACACGTCTTGACTGCTGTTTGCTCAGAGCGCTCATCATCAGTCTTTGGTTGTCTTGGTTCTTGCAGAAAAAGAATAAAGTCATCTGCATTAATAGGTGTTCTACTGTTCTTCTCTTCTTGTTTTTCAGCTGCTATCCCAGTTAGCATAATTGAGAGCTCCATTCTCTGTGCATGGTAGAGTTTTTCCTCATAGCCTATAAAAGAAGATCATGCAACAGTGTAAACAAAAATAATACAAATACATATTACATATTAAGATCACAAGCAATATTGACTTTGAAAACTTTCAAAATTAGCCAGCCTAATTATTAATCAGAAATTAATTAGATTAGTTTATTTAAAAGTATAAATATGATACCTTATGAGTATCTATTTTGTTTCTGTAATTTAAAACATATACTTAATCCATTATATACATGTTAAAGGGATACTCCACTTTTTTTGGAAATAGGCTCATTTTATAACTCCCCCAGAGTTAAACAGTTGAGTTTTACCGTTTTCGAATCCATTCAGCCGAGTTTCTGATATTTAGAAGAATGTCAGTAACCAGACAGTTTCTGGTCTCATTGACTTCCATAGTATATATTTTTTCCTACTATGGAAGTCAATGAGACCAGAAACTGTCTGGTTACTGATATTCTTCCAAATATCAGAAACTCGGCTGAATGGATTCGAAAACGGTAAAACTCAACTGTTTAACTCTGGGGGAGTTGTAAAATGAGCCTATTTCCAAAAAAAGTGGAGTATCCCTTTAATAACACAACTAGAGGCTAAATTATTTTAACAAACTACAAACTTGGCTTGAGAAGTGTGAACCTCGAACTCAGGTAGCCTTGAGCACAGCTGCAGCATGTCACAGCACTGCCCACGATGCTTTTGCTCTGATGTAACAGCTCATTTTCATCAGTTATATTGTCTATGGATTGTTACATTTCTTACAGATTTCTGCTTGTTTTAAATCAGATACAGATAAAGTAGTACTGCATTTGAGATAGAACAATTTCTAGTGTGATTTAATCATACCTGTGAATCGTCTCTTTGCTATTAGCTAAGCTGTAAGTTTTAGTTACTTCAAAAGCAGAAAGAAAAATATGCTATAACTTCTGTTTCTTATTGAGAAATCACAGGACAGTGTTGACACTAACTTTTTGTGCTCCAGTAGGTTTCTGTGTGCGCACAATCTGCATGTTAAATGTGAGCTACTGTCTGTGCATATGAAAGCTTGTTTCCGCCATGGAATACAATTTTTCAATTCAAACTTTTTTTTCTCAGAAGTGCGAGATATAAACTCGCAATTGGCCGTTTGAAAGTCAGAATCACAGGATAAATTAGTAAAACCTGAGAAAAAAAAGCAATTCTGGCTTATTTTTTTTTGCTGTCGTTTCTATATGAGAACATTAATGCACTTCATCAATACAGCTGCTCTGAGAGTCACTTCAGCAGCATTTTAGCTTCATTTGAGAAAAACTATCATCATATCATAAAACACAGAGAAACTCAAAGGTCTACACGGCAATCCGTCAAATAAAAGTTTGGTTTAACCTTTGAAGAACGTTTTGCTTAAATCATTACATTTTAAATAATTGGTTATAGCAATTTAATTAAACCATTCAAATGGAATCAAGAAAACAAAAAAAAAATTACTTTTGGGAGATGCGAGAGCGAAGTAGTCCAGTGATAATTAACAGGCAGCCATGGTTAATGTAATTTGCAAAGACCCGCCCCCTTTAGTTACTGTTGCTATGTCCAACAAGCCATGAAAAATACATTGCGGATCACAGAAAAAACGCTGAAACGTTTAAACGCAGAGACAAGACAGAGCAGGTTACTTTTGATATGAAAGTTGAAACAAAGTCTCAACGTTTAATTTGTGTAATTTTTTTAGAAAAAAATATTTTTGGTAAAATAAAAATGTAAAAAATACCTGTCAATCAAACTCCCTCGAAGGGTGAATTCTGAGGGGAGTAAAAAAGACAGCTCACAATTCTGATATTTTCTTGCAATTGTGTGTTCTTGCCTCACAATTCTGAGAGAAAAAAAACAACTGTAATTTTACTGATGGAAACAGACAGTAAAAAAGTGGACTTCAAAGATTTCTTATTCTGTAGCTCCCTGTGGGATTTTTTTGACAAGTCCATAAAAATGCATCCATCCATGATAAAAGTACTCCACACGGCTCTGGCAGGTTAATAAAGGCGAAAGGTGAAGCGAAGTGATGCGTTTGTGTAAGAAACATATCCATATTTTATATTTTAGGGCTGGGAATCGATTAAAAAAAGTAACTGATTATTTACACAATTTGCTGTAATTAAATGCAATTAATTGCATTTCCCCCAAGCTTGTAATCATCAATATTTAAACTTAGAATAACCTAATTAAACAACAAAAAGGAAAAAAAGGAACAGAAAATAGCCCTGTATTAAAATAATATTAAACATCAATATATCAATATATTATTATTTTCAATAATCAATCAACATAATAAATTTAACAATTTATTATTATAAATTTTTTTTTCTAATTATCAAAATAAAACAGTCCTACAAAGCTATTATTACAAGAGCATGTGATCAGAGCAGGTAATTTTACCATTGTTGTCAGCATGACTATACCAGCTCAGTAGGGCTATTTCACAGAAGTCTACTACTGAGAAATTTCACGTTATTTGACTTTGCTTTTCCAGTGCATGATCGGTACATGATTGGAGCGTTTGGGCCGTTAACGACAGAGCAGAACGTGCAGCGCAAACACGGAGCAGAACATTGAGCAAAGAGCTCAATGTTTGCTCAGTGTTGTGTGTGTGTGTCAGTGCGCCGACACACACACACGGAATGGAGAGCGCGGAGCGGAAAAGACCCGCTCATGAAAGCTGCGTGAGAATAAAACCTGATCGCCAAACACGGAGGGGCGGGACGGCATATTTTGCAGCCTTTTCCGCAACAGGAAGTCATTAAAATGAGGCAAAAAAAGTGCTGCGTTAATTGCATTTTTTTTATAAACTCGTTAAGCATCTCAAATTAATCGCGAAGATTAACGTGTTAATTCCCCCAGCCCTACCATATTTATAATTTTATCGACTTAAATAACTAGCTTCCAGCAGACAGCCATATGCAAGTCAAATTACGCCCAAAGAGTTAGTCAACGCATCGATACGCATATGCGCCTGCAAGGCTACGCATCACTACACTTCGGCCGCCATATGCGTCTATGCGTAGAAAAATGTGTCGTCCCAGTTTTTGATACGCGACGCACCGTTGTATGCAATACTATGCGTTGTTGGTGGGGGCAAAAGTGCAAGTTGCTTGCGTCCGACGTGTTGACTATAAAAGGCTCTTGTCGGTGCATGACATAGGAGTAGCATAAGCTTTGACGGCTCTCGCGGTTCAAACAAACAGGGCTAGGCAATAAATTCAAGCTCCTCCCACATTTCTCTTTATATGATTCTCTTTAATGATAATTTTTCTAAAAATCTCTGTGGAAAGAAAGTCAGATATAAATCTGGGACAGATATAAATCTGGCACGAGGGAGAAAAAAATAGATCATTTTTATTTTGGAGTGCATTGTGCGTTTAAAATTGACTACGGTTTTATAAAATGCAGTGGATACTTACTAGTGATGGACTTGTTTCTCTGTTGGTGCCTGTTCTGCTCCGTAAACATTGGTCCAATGCTTGATCTTAAGAAAATGTAAAAAGTGTGTTAATGTGTGTTAACAGACTATTGATCTGGGTGACATAGGACCATTTTTTATGTTTTCCTTAAGTGTTAGGCTATATAAATCTGGAGAACCCTTACTAACATTAACCATGGTTTTGCAACACTAACTAAATGGTAATAAATTATTGTAATCAATCCACCATAAAAATATTGTTTCTACACTTTACTATAATAAAAACCATGGTTAATTTAGCAAAGGACCCTGGGAACATGTCCTAAAAAGAACAGCTCATCCAAAAAATAGACTCTCTATCGTTATTTACCGGTACTCCATGTTGTTCCAAAACTGTATGAATTTATTTTGTATAACCTTAATTAAGATATCTTGAGAAATGACTTCACTGTTTTGTTTTTTTTTTTTCATAAAATGGGTTCCAATGTTGTTTAATTCCCAACATTCTTGTATTTCAGAGAAGTAAGTCATACAGGTTTGAAAATAATTTCATTTTGAAAGGACATTTATGTTATGTATAAAGACACAATGTTCTCAGTTCCCTCATTGTAAAGCTCCTATGCTGAGGTTTATTTTATTTTATTTTTTCAAAATGTTGCAAGTAAAATGTTCTAATTGTGTTAACTTGTCACATTAGAAGAACGTTTTATGAAGAACATTCAACATCTCATCTCTCAATGATATCCTCAAAACATTTCCCTAACGTGACAGAGAGAATGTTCTTCTTTTGTTATCATGAAACATTGGGACAATGTTATATTGAGATCATTGTACAACTTTAACTTTAGCAACATTCCCAAAATATGCTCAAAATGTTGCAAGTAGAATGTTCTTCTTTTGTTATCATGAAACATTGGGAACATTTGTTTCCATAAAATGGGTTCCAATGTTGTTTTATTCCCAACATTCTTGTGTTTCACAGAAGTCATACAGGTTTGAAAATAATTTCATTTTGAAAGGACATTTATGTTTGGGTCAGCTAGGCCCATAAAAACTCATATCAAGAAGACAGGTACAATTTTGACTGGAGGGTTTGGACCAGTGTGCCTTTGAGCAGAGTTTACATGTTCTGCCTCTATTTCACGTGTATTTTACTATGACAATACTCACCGCAACTGAAGATCATGTGGCTGGATAATATTTATTCCCAAAATTCCTGGATAATGGGAAACACACACATACAGCAATATTATTAGCTATTTGTATTTACTTACTAAAAGAGACATAAAAAGCTTGCAAATTTTTACTCACCAGCTCAAAAACATATTATGATGATGACTCATCATTTTGACGGTAACGTTAGGCCGATATCCCGCGATCATTCAAAAGCCTAGTTTTCATAGTGTGGTTCGAGTTCCTCTCTGTATAAAGACACAATGTTCTCAGTTCACTCATTGTAAAGCTCAGACTATGCTGAGGTTTATTTTTATTTATTTTTATCAAAAACTAACTTAGCTGACAATATTTAGCCTAACGTTACACATGCAGCCTGAAACATTGACATAATATCGATATTGCTCTAGTCGCATTTAAAATTAGCTTCTCAATTTAACACACTATATTTTGATGTAGCATAATGTATTTTTATATAAAATAAAGTTATTTACCTTCCGCAGATTGCAATATGTCCGTTACACGTAGGCTACGTTGTTAAAATTCGTTGTCCATTTACATCCCGCAACTCGCTCAAAATAAAAATGTAACAGTACGATGCAAAATAATCCATGTTTTAAACAATGTAAAAGCCACAGAACCGAAGGAGGCTAGTACTGAAGATCCTCCCGAGCAGCAGCACACACACACAGACTCTAACAGACGAATATTCAAACTTCAAACTTGACCAGTAAAAGGCGCGCATAGCTGCCATTGGCCAGATTCCTGGATGACAGTCTGAATAGCCAATCATGCTCAAAACAACTCGAAGAGACAGCCAATAATGTGGTAACATTGCAATTACAGGAAAAGATTACATGTTTTAAAAGAAAGAATATGAAAAAAATGTGCACGGCTATTTATTTAGTTGTATTTGTAAGCTGGCTGTTATATTTAATCAATTGGTTAAATGGTGTCTTCATTGCAGTGCATGATAAAAAAAAATAAACTTACAATAACATATAAATAATAATAATAAATTACACAAATAATATATACCATGTATAACAACATATATTTACCACTGCTCTGCCAAACAGCAGTTTAAAAGAGCAAACATATTATATATTAAACAGAGCAAACATTGCATATGTAGGCTATTCATATACAATTCTGTATACCTACCTACATGAAAAACTAATGGATTGGTATCATGGTAACATTAGAGTTACATTCATGTGACCCATAATGATCCTTTTGCACTTTAACAAAATATTGACCTTTCCTTTAGAAACACTCTTATGCCTAATAATGTCAACTTGCTTTTCACCCTGTGTGGCACAGTTACACAACCTGTTGGTTTAGGGTTAATCCTCTGTCCAACACAACACTTTGGTAACATTGGCATAATTCTATACAAGTTACAACATATACCCCGGGTTTCACAGGCAAGGTTTAAGCCTGTAGTCCCAGACTAAAATGCACGTTTGAGCTGTTTTACCTGAAAGCAACTTGCACTGACATATCTTAAAATATGTCAGTGCCATTGTTTTGTCTCAAGATGCACACCAGTAATGTTTCTTTTTCTTTTTTCTAAGGCACATTTTTAAAAGCTAATTAAATGCACTAAGGCCTAATCCTGGCTTAATCTAAACTCTGTGAAACCGGGTCTGGGTTAGAAATTAAGGGTTAAGGTTAACCCTAACCCTAACCCTTGTCTACAGACTTTTATTTAACAGCATGGATACTCCAAGGTGTTGACTGCAGTGGTTAGGCCTTTAGCGTTGATACAGGACGAATAACTTCTTACTGTGACAGTCTGTAATGTATTTTAGCAAAGAGTGTTTGTATGGATTGTCCCTAATTAAGATAGAGCTATTGGTGCATTCAAGTCATGTCATAAAGATCGTATTTACAAGTTGAACGCCACCACAATGATGAGAATATGAGTAGGAAGCTCAGGATTTTCTTTAACCCCGATCTTGAAGAGTTAGGGGTGTGTCAGTGGGAAACATTGTGGGATACCACTATACTTAGGTATTTAGCAGTGACAATGAAGTAAGCTAATGCCTGCACAAAATATGATAGCATTAATATGTAACAGTATAATATGTGATGATAAAGTTTACAGTGGCTTCATTAATTTAAAACATTAAACAAAATTGTAAAACCTCATGAATACAAACTTCCCAGGAGGACTTAAATGCACCATATGTTCCATCGTGAACCCTGTTGGCCTGCTGTCAGACCAGCAAGCTCAATTTAACAATAATTGTGTAGTTTGATTGCTAAATGTTACATTTAAAATGTTCTAGTTTTGTTAACACGTCACATTACAAGATTTTTTTTAAAAAACACTCATCATCTCAGGTCTCAGTGATATACTCAAAACATTTTACGAACGTTGATTTGATAATGTTCCTCCTCTGTTATTATGGAACATTGTGCCAATGTTTTACTGAGAACATTATATAATCTGTTATCTCAACAACATCCTCAAAACATCCTTAAAATGTTGCAATTAAAATGTTCTAATTGTGTTAACACATAACATTACAAGAACGTTTTATAAAGAACATTCAACATCTCATCTCTCAATGATATCCTCAAAACATTTTCCTAATGTGACAGAGAGAATGTTCTTCTTTTGTTATGACAAAACATTGGGACAATGTTATATTGAGATCATTGTACAAACTTTAACTTTAACAACATTCCCAAAATATCCTCAAAATGTTGCAAGTAGAATGTTCTTCTTTTGTTATCATGAAACATTGGGACAATGTTATATTGAGATCATTGTACAAACTTTAACTTTAGCAACATTCCCAAAATATGCTCAAAATGTTGCAAGTAAAATGTTCTAATTGTGTTAACTCGTCACATTAGAAGAACATTTTATAAAGAACATTCAACATCTCATCTCTCAATAATATCCTCAAAACATTCTACAAATGTGACAGAGAGAACGTTCTTCTTTTGTTATGACAAAACATTAAGACAACGTTATTTTGAGATCATTGTACAAACTTTAACTTAAACAACATTCCCAAAATATGCTCAAAATGTTGCAAATAAAATGTTCTAATTGTGTTAACTCGTCACATTAAAAGAACGTTTTATAAAGAACAATAAACATCTCATCTCTCAATGATATCCTCAAAACATTTTCCTAATGTGACAGAGAGAATTGTTCTTCTTTTGGTTTTATGAAACATTGGGACAATGTTATATTGAGATCATTGTACAAACTTTAACTTTAATAACATTCCCAAAATATGCTCAAAATGTTGCAAGTAGAATGTTCTTCTTTTGTTATCATGAAACATTGGGACAATGTTATATTGAGATCATTGTACAAACTTTAACTTTAGCAACATTCCCAAAATATGCTCAAAATGTTGCAAGTAAAATGTTCTAATTGTGTTAACTCGTCACATTAGAAGAACATTTTATAAAGAACAATAAACATCTCATCTCTCAATGATATCCTCAAAACATTTTCCTAATGTGACAGAGAGAATTGTTCTTCTTTTGGTTTTATGAAACATTGGGACAATGTTATATTGAGATCATTGTACAAACTTTAACTTTAATAACATTCCCAAAATATGCTCAAAATGTTGCAAGTAGAATGCCCTTCTTTTGTTATCATGAAACATTGGGACAATGTTATATTGAGATCATTGTACAAACTTTAACTTTAACAACATTCCCAAAATATGCTCAAAATGTTGCAAGTAGAATGCTCTTCTTTTGTTATCATGAAACATTGGGACAATGTTATATTGAGATCATTGTACAAACTTTAACTTTAACAACATTCCCAAAATATGCTCAAAATGTTGCAGGTAAAATGTTCTAATTGTGTTAACTCGTCACATTAGAAGAACGTTTTATAAAGAACAATAAACATCTCATCTCTCAATGATATCCTCAAAACATTTTCCTAATGTGACAGAGAGAACGTTCTTCTTTTGTTATGACAAAACATTAAGACAACGTTATTTTGAGATCATTGTACAAACTTTAACTTTAACAACATTCCCAAAATATGCTCAAAATGTTGCAAGTAAAATGTTCTAATTGTGTTAACTCGTCACATTAGAAGAACGTTTTATAAAGAACATTCAACATCTCATCTCTCAATGATATCCTCAAAATATTCTATAAATGTGACAGAGAGAATGTTCTTCTTTTGTTTTTATGAAACATTGGGACAATGTTATATTGAGATCATTGTACAAACTTTAACTTTAACAACATTCCCAAAATATTCTCAAAATGTTGCAAATAAAATGTTATAATTTTGTTAACTCGTCACATTAAAATAACGTTTTATAAAGAACATTCAACATCTCATCTCTCAATGATATCCTCAAAACGTTTTCCTAACGTGACAGAGAGAACGTTCTTCTTTCGTTATAATGAAACATAGGGACAATGATATTTTGAGATCATAGTACAACTTGTTATTTCAGAAACATTCCCAAAACATCTTTTGAATGTTGCAGTTAAAATGTTATATCTTAGTTTTCATATAACGTTATAGGAACATTTTTTTAAATGAGAAAACATCCTTAAAATGTTCGGTAAACATTACATTCAAATGTTTTCTTTAGAACATTAACCAAACTTGTAGGGAATGTTAGCGAAAGTTCTGAGAACGTTCCCTGCTAGCTGGGTTGGCACCTCCAAAAGTTTATCAAAACGGTTTCCCAGCATCAAAATGTCTGGTTGTTGCGTTTACGGTTGCACTAATCGATATTCCACCAAGGGGCTTAAGTTTTATAGGATTCCGACAGGATCACGGCCGTTTCAAAATAGTGGCTGCAGGCGATTAAACGTGTTGAGGACATAATAAAAAATGCTCGCGTCTGTTGTTTAATCCGCTCGCGTAGCTTGACACGCTGCTGATTCTCGCCATACTTCCGTTGCCAATATGCGCGCGCATACGTCATCGTTGTGTACAAACAGTAAAAGGGTCTATGCAAGGACAACGTGAATACATGCATGGGTATAAGTGGCTACGGCCAAAATGTTTGTGCTTCAATTTGTAATGTTTCAACAACTCAGATCTAGTAGATGCTGAAAACTCACAGGTCTTACACTTCCACATACCTTAATGACCCAAAGGCATATTTAAGATTTGCTCCAGACAAAACAAAACTCCCACACTGTCAGGTAGTCTGGGGAAGAAAATAGGGGGAAAATGTCAGCTGACAAATAGGAAACATATCTAATTAAAATCAGATCTAGTCACAATAGGGGTGTAACGGTAGGCTACATGTAATATTATTTAATTTATTTATTAATTCGTCTTAATTAATTTGTTCATTTTATTTTTCTATTATTGACAATAGGCTAGCCTAATAAATGAAACAGTCCTTATAACAAGAAGGCCTATCAATAGGCTATTTATTTATATGTTATATTATCTGCAATAGGCTAATAACGAAAACCTGTGCAGCAGGACTATCTATATATTAGGTTTAATTTTCTATTGATTATAGATAGGACTATACTTTATTTATTAAAATTAAACTGCATGTTTCCATTGATTGTGAAGTTAGACATCGAAAATGTCAGATCAAGCGCATGGGGCTGCATGGTTTTTCTTGTTAGGAATAGGGATGCACCGATCCGATATTCAGTATCGGTATCGGCTCCGATGCGTTTACTCTGATCGGTCTCGGTCACGAGATCCAGTGAGAAGCGCTTGAATTCAGCGAAGAACACAAATGTCTCAGTGATTTAAACCAGTTTAAAGGCAGATGAAACGGCGCTGACAAACAGGAGAAACACTGTGCGCAACGATACAGTCACAAGGCTTTTCAATCTACAAATTCCCATAATTTACCATGGATTTACTTAGCCTAGTAATATTAACTGCACCATGAAATGTGGGATATACATATTGAATTGTATTATATTATTAATGTAGACAATGCATTAAAGGACTAATGGAATCTAATTACAATATTTAATAATGTATTTAGGCTACTGTTTTTCATACAAATACCATAGAAACCATAAAGTTACATTTTGCCTTGATAATGAGGTGCTATAGGCTATGCCTGGTTTTATCTGTGGTTATCATGATCTAAATGCATGATACTGGATGACCAATGGTCATTTGACCTAATAAAAATGAGGTTGTTACATTTTTTTAACAGATGTTACTGTTTGTGATAATGAACATAAATTTATAGTAAATCTGCATCCTAACTCAAGCTAATACTACTGTCAAATATGCGTTTCGAGACAAAACTTGTAATATTAATATTGCAGCCTGCACTGCAAACTGTGCTGAAGATACGTGTCATCAAAGTCAGGCAACACAAACCTTGTTTCAAGACTTGAAACAATATCCCCCATTAGCACATGCAGAAACTAAGAAATTAATTTTCCAATATTTATTTTGTTAAGGAAAAATGACAAATGTTTGAATGTTCTACCTCAGATTTGTGAAATGTTTTGGCCAGTTTGGCAAGTGT
The DNA here is from genome assembly GCF_963993115.1 of Abramis brama. Classification (NCBI taxonomy): domain Eukaryota; kingdom Metazoa; phylum Chordata; class Actinopteri; order Cypriniformes; family Leuciscidae; genus Abramis; species Abramis brama. The sequence continues at coordinate 6,861,665 of NC_139972.1, forward strand.
TTATCCTGATATGTTCTGACAATTAATGCTCTGGTTTCTACAACTTTAACTTAGGAGCAAAAATCTGCCTTTAAACTTGAAAGAAAAAAAGATTTGACATTTATAGTAATAATTAGTGCTGGGCTGTGTACCGGTTCATACCGAATACCGGTGTTTATTTTTGTTATGATATGAATTTTTAAAATACCGCAGTACCGGTGTATGTCGCTTTAATAACGATCGGAACGCGGCGCGGCACTGTTTGAGAGGGTCCTTTTTCACTGTTGCACTGTGGTGATGCACGAGTTACTAAGCATGACTTTGAAGCTGGATAGGTTAAACTATTGATAGCTGTTAAATTATATTACAGTGTTTCCCATACATTGGTTCACAATATCAACACTGCCTTTTGGAAAATCTATTTGTGGTTGGCATTGACATCGTTGAATAAACATGAGCACTGCACGTTTCAAAATCAAAACGCGGCGCGGGTGTTTTTATATGAATATATCTGAAGTGAACTGACGGTCTTTAGAAAAGTTTTTGTTATTACGATTGAATCTTTGATTGAGTTATTTGATAGAAACATGTTCTTTCAAAATGATAACATGGAGTTAAACCAAAGAGTAACCGTTTCAAGTTAGTTTAAAATGATGCAATCGTGTTTGAAAGAGAAACCTGATACAATGATGTTAAATGAAAATGAACTGTTCATATGAATTGAACAGCATTAAAAAAATCATTTTTTTTGAGTGTGTATGTGTAGATTAGCAGAGTCATATAATAGAGATCATTTTGACTGTTGTAGTCATTTTTTTTTATTGTATGTGTTATATCTTGTATTGTATTGTGTGTGGGGTTTTTTTGTTTTTGTTTTTTTTACTATGTGTTTGTATAGTGCTATGGACCATTTTTTATGTATGTCCTGAATAAAGAATATGATGATGATGATGATCACAGACAGAAACCTATTCTCTTGTTGTCTGTTTGTGTTCACTTGAATTTTCCTTGAAATGATCCTCCTTAAACTGATTATAACTACTTGATATGTTCATTTTAGATCAGATGGAAATACCAGAGCTAAGAGAAGAACTGAATGAAGTAAAGAAACACTGTGACTTCAAAACTCAAAGAACAAAAGTCAAAAAGCTGCACTCCTGCTTACAGTGTGGAAAGAGTTTCAGTCAAAAAGGAAGCCTTAAGACACACATGAGAATTCACACTGGAGTGAAACCATTTAACTGTGATCAGTGTGGTAAAGAGTTTTTGTCATCACATCTAAAAGACACCTGAACGTTCATTCAGACGAAAGGCCTTATGTGTGTGCTCTCTGTGGAAAGAGTTTTTCATGGCTGGAAAGTTGTAAAAAGCACCAGAAAACACATAATGAAGTGAGAGATCATGTGTGTCGTGACTGTGGGAAGAGCTTTATTACAACTGGCCATCTGAAACTGCATCAAAGAATTCATTCTGGAGAAAAACCTTACAAGTGCTCATATTGTGACAAGAGTTTCACTCAGTCTGGAAACCTGAAACCACATGAGCGAGTTCATACTGGAGAGAAGCCGTATCACTGTACTCCGTGTGAGAAGAGTTTTAGACGTTTATCAAGCTTTCTCATTCACATGAAAAACTGTTGCAAGTGATCAACATTCAGTTCTATATCAAATACATTCAGGTAAATTCTGCAAGATAAAATATTGAGATTGTCTTTTTTTTATTTTGTTAAAATGAATGGAAGACTAGAAAGATTTAAGAGTTGAAGCTTCAAAAGTGTAAAAAAAAATTGTCCAAAAAATCTGTCTATCTTGAATTAGATATATTCATGTCATACTTATTTACTAGGTTTACTATATTGTTTTCTGATAGTACATGCAGTTATGAGAAATAAACATAAAAAAAACCATACTGTCTTGACAAAAAGCGTTTAACTCAGATTGTTTAAACTGAAAACAAGTGTAATATGTGTTTGTGGAAAGAGTTTTTCACTGCTGGACTCTAAACAGCAGCAGAAAATACAGACCATGAGAGAAATCATGTGTTTTGAGCCGGACTCTCCATTGGTCTAGACTGACTCTGTCCTGCTGTTTTCCCGAATATCAGCTTGATTGTAAATGTGACATTACGAACTGCTCTGTGACCAAGTTAACTTTTAACTAATTTTAGACAAATAAAGTTTGTCAACAAAAATATGATAATTGTTGATAAAGATTGACTAGTAGCAGCCATAAATATTATAGCAAATTGTTCAAAGTGTTGTTTCTAATTAGTTAACCTTATTTTTAAAAAGCAGGCAAATCGATTTCCAACTGTTAAATGTATTTTTAGAATGTGCAGAGAAACAGAAAGACAGGGAATATTTAGTAGGTTTTTCGAAAGAAACCGGATTGGACAAGAGAATATAGTGTAAAGGGAATTTAGTAGAGTAGGTGGCAGTAATGCAGCAAATTGGATGCAAGCTGTCGTAAAACCCCAAAGAAGAAGAAGAAGCCTTACTTTCCCTGACTATTGACTTACTAAATGAACTAACCCTTTGAATACAATGGTATAACATGCGGCCCCTTTAAGAAACATGACATCGCGCACTGCGCCTGCGCAGAAGAGAGAAGCGAGAGAGACGAGCTGAAACTTTCACCAGTTGAGGCTGAATATGTCACTGTTAACGACCGTGAATGAAGGATACATTTTAAATATTTTCACTGGATGCCGTATATTTCCAGTCTGCAGGTGAGAGATGTTACCAGATTACAGAGTTTAACATTAACCAGCTCCAGAGTAAAAGCCCTAATATCGTGAATAAGGTTTGTCTGCACTGGAATCACATGAGCGAGTTCATACTGGAGAGAAGCCGCACTAACGTGGAGAGAGATTTACGTTAGTGATAGAAAGAAGCGTTATACATTCAACCAGTGAGTTTGTTTACAGGTAGGCTACTTTATTGGTGCGACAACTATTACATACATTTGTTACATACATAATATTTGTACATTTGTATTGTCAAAGTAATGGCACCCTTTCTCTAGAGCTGTGTTCTGGATAAATTGAGAATCATGATGTTTTGTTTAAAATATAAACCACTATTCTAAATAGACAATTAAACAAAATAACATGTCATTTACTAAAGGCTCTGACAAAATGCCTATTGTTGCAATACAGTCTTTATTTATAGACTAATTTTTTTTTATAGACTCTAATTTCCAAATCGTTTTGAATGAAGGATTCAATGACTCACTTGTTCCATAACTGGATGTATCAGCGTTTTGAACGAATCTCATGAATTAAATATTGTTTAAGGATTGATGAGAATTGGGCATAACAATAACAAACAAACATGTAACTGAAAATTATCGAATTAAGAGTCTAACAAACAAAATGACAGAGCCATAACGTTTAACTGAGCTGCAGATAAAGAAAATCATCTTTATCGGATTCAATAGTCCCTGTTTTCACCTCATTCATTATGGTAATGTCTGAGATCTTCTGTAAATTGGCACATCAAGCACGTCATTAGTGTCAGACAAACTACAGGATCATCACTTTATATGATAATCACCTATCAATGTTTTACCCTTCAGGTTAAAGTACATGACTAAAAATACTATTAAAGACTACAGAAACCACACCTGCAAACTCTCTTTCTGACACTGAAATCGGTCATTCACGTGATTAGTGCAGATCTGAGGAGTTTTTATTTGAATGTATATCTGAAGAGAAATTACTGTCTTCATAAAAGTTTTGATGGCATCTTCTTTTATTTTTCGTCAGTATGTCTAATAAAGTAGTGTTTATAAGCGCAGCGCTGCTTGTGTTCAGGAGTAACTGCTGTATTTCTGCTTTAAGCGCCACCTTCTATCAGAGAGTGAATTTGCATTTTCATCAGCCTGTCATTTATTAGGCTTAAATGTGAGGTTTAGCATTTTTGTTTCATCAAGTGAGGTTTCATCAAGTTTTTGTTTTGTCAAAACTGGTATTATTTGAGCTGTTCATATTGTATTTTCTATCATCATTTTACAGTTTAGGATGTTACCATAGACAGAGGTGTTGTTTCAAAACAACTTTGCTACCTAAACAAAATGTTCTGTTACAATATCACAATTTTCTGAAATGATTTCACAGTTTTGAGAAGAATCCCCCCCCCCCCCATCTACACATTGTTTTGTTGAAGGTGTTAAAAATGTACAGAATTTATGTAATGAGCGAGTACATCATGAATCCATCTTCCAAACAGTGTCCTACAGTACGCCTATAATAAGTGTTTATATTCTGACTACTTTAGACGAAGCGGGACGCAACCGTAGCCCAGTTCCTGTGTGACTCGTCAAAAACAAACCGAGAGAAGTAGATCCGGCTACAATGTTTTTCCGCAAGACGAGCTGAGCATCTATTCATCAAGCCAACACGCAACTATCGCAAATCAAAGTGAAAGTAAGTCGCAGATGCTTAACACACAATCATCTTCATTAAAAGTAAAGAAACGAAATGATCCTACCATGTACCATTGCCGCCTTCTCCTGTTGTGGTCTTTGATTTTGAAATTAGCTGATGATCAACAAATTGCAGCTCATCTCAGTTGATTTCGTGACATGAACTCCATTAAATCTGCATATAGCGCAGGAATTGAAGATCGGATTTATCTCCGTTTTGCAAAAAAACATTTATGTGACCAGGTGTAAATGGAATCGTTTTGATAAATCAGATATCTCTCTGATCAGTAAAAACACATGAAGTGACCAGGTGTAAACAGGCCCCTAGACGCGACACGGCGATGCGCTTCTCGTCCAGGCCTCACTAGAGGGCCGCGGCCCACCGGTTGAGAATCACTCACATAGTGTGGATTTCTGTCGTCTTGTTAGATTTCTGATTAGTTTAGATGTTAACTGAATAATTTAACCTGTGTCCTGTTTCATCCTTATAATATGCTGGGTTACATAAAAATGAGCAACCTAGTGTTTTATACACTATGGGCCCTATTATACACCCGGTGCAATGCAGCGCCAGGCGCGATGCAAATGTTTTTTTGCTAGTTTCAGCCTGACGCAGTTATCATTTTCCTGTCCTGCGCCACGTTGTTTAAATAGCAAATGCATTTGCGGCCATCTGTGCGCCCATCTGTTTGCCAATGAAAACGAGGCATGTTCAGGCGCATTGATGGCGCATTGTTATTTTGAGGAAACTGAAATAGACTTCGTCTATTGAAGTCAAAGGCGCAGTATTTTTTGTTATTTACATTTACATTTATTCATTTAGCAGACGCTTTTATCTAAAGCAACTTACAAATGAGAATTTGAGTTGAACTAACAGTAGGACAACAATATGCAAGTGCTATGACCCTTCTCAGTTTAATCTAATGCAGTAAATGTTAATATAATTATTATTTTTTTAAATATTATAGAATATAATAGAAGAGAAAGTGTTAGGCTAGTATTACTGGATCAAGTGCTGTCGAAAAAGCCGTCTTCAGTCGTTTCTTTAAAGTGGCTATGGACTCTCTGGTTGAGCACTAGCTCTGAGTTCAGCAGATCATTCCACCAGCAGGGAACAGTCATGGTAAAGGTCAGAGAAAGAGATTTTGTGCCTCTTTGAGATGGCACCACAAAACATTGTTCGCTTGCAGAGCGCAAGTTTCTGGATGGCACATAAGTCCGAAGTAATGAGTTTAAGTAAAAGGGAGCATAGCCAGTGGTTGTTCTGTAGGCAAACGTCAGTGACTTGAATTTGATGCGAGTGGCAACTGGCAACCAGTGCAATTTTGTGAGGAGAGGAGTTACATGTGCTCTCTTCGGCTCGTTAAAGACCACTCTAGCTGAGGCGTTCTGGATCAGTTGCAGAGGTTTGACAGAGCAAGCTGGAAGACCAGCCAGAGCATTACAATAGTCCAGTCTGGATAGAACTATCGCTTGAACGAGGAGTTGTGTAGCATGCTCCGATAGGAAGGGCCTGATCCTCCTAATGTTGTACAAGGCAAATCTGCAGGACCGGGCAGTTCTTGCAATGTGGTCTGTAAAGTTCAATTGATCATCAATTACCACACCAAGGTTCCTGGCTGACCTTGATGGAGTTATGGATGACGAGTCTAGCTGAATGGTGAAGTTGTGATGAAGTGTTGGGTCAGCCGGGACCACGAGTAGCTCTGTCTTCGCAAGGTTTAGTTGAAGGTGGTGGTCCTTCATCCAGACAGAAATGTCTGTCAGGCAGGCTGAGATACGATCAGCTACCGTTGGATCGTCAGGCTGGAATGAGAGGTAGAGTTGTGTGTCATCAGCGTAGCAGTGATAAGAAAAGCCATGTTTCTGAATAACAGATCCTAGTGATGTCATGTAGATGGAGAAGAGAAGTGGTCTAAGCACTGAGCCCTGAGGCACTCCAGTAGCTAGATGTTGGGTCTTAGACACCACACCCCTCCACAATACCCTAAAGGACCTACCTAAGAGGTAAGACTTGAACCATTGGAGTGCGGTTCCTGAGATGCCCTTCATCTTTAGGATTGACAGGAGGATCTGGTGATTAACTGTGTCAAAGGCAGCAGACAGATCCAGCAGGATGAGAACTGAGGATTTGGAAGCTGCTCTTGCCAGTCTCAGAGCTTCAAGGTCAGGGCAGTCTCAGTTGAGTGTCCGCTTTTGAAACCAGACTGATTGTTGTCCAAGAGGTTGTTCTGTGTAAGGAAGGAAGAGATCTGGTTAAAAACAACTCGTTCAAGTGTTTTCGCGACGAATGGAAGGAGAGATACCGGTCTGTAATTTTCCAGATGTGCTGGATTTGGAGTGGGTTTCTTAAGCAGTGGGGTTACAAGGTACCAGTGTGAAGAGAGGTGTTTATGATGTGTGTGAGTGCGGGTACAACTGAGGATGAAATGGCTTGAAGTAGGTTAGTGGGAATAGGATCAAGCAGACAGGTGGTAGGGCAATTGGAAAGGAGGAGTTTGGAGACTTCTGTCTCTGAAAGTAGAGAGAAGGAGGGTAGAAAGTGTGTGTTAGCTGGTAAAATGTTTGTGTCAGTTTGTGGATTGGTAAATTGGCTGCTGATGGAGGTTGTTTTATTTATGAAGAATGTAGCAAAATCGTCAGCTGTTAGGGTTGATGAAGGAGGAGGAGGAGGAGGAGGGTTGAGAAGAGAGGAGAAGGTTTTGAAAAGCACAAACGAGAGTCTGAAGAATTGTTAATTTTGTTGTGATAGTAAGTCATTTCAGTAGAGATATTAGCAGAGAAGGAAGAAAGGAGGGATTGATAAAGACCAAGGTCAGTAGGATCTTTCGATTTGCACCACTTCCTCTCTGCACCCCTGAGATTAGAACGATGTTCACGAAGAACATCAGATAACCAGCGGGCAGAGGGTGTGGCGCGGGCTGGCCTGGAGGAAAGTGGGCAGAAGTTGTCCAAGCAGGATATTAAAGTGGAGAAAAGATTATCAGTTGCACTGTTAGTATCTAGTGTTGAAAGCTGATCAGGTGGAGGAAGTGTGGATGAGACCAGAGAGGATAGGCAAGAGGGTGAGAGTGAGCGTAGGTTTCACCAAAAGGTTACCTGTGGAGGAGTGTGTGTTGTGTTCTGAGGCAGGTTGAGGTTGAGAGTGAGGAGGAAGTGATTTGAGGTGTGCAGTGGAGTGACCAGTGTATGGTCAGTGGAGCAGTAGCATGTGTAAATAAAGTCCAATTTGTTACCTGATTTGGGAGTAGCCACAGTAGATACTCGTTTGAGGTCGAATGAGGCAAGCAGAGTGTGGAAATCAGCAGCCTGAGGCTTTTCTAGGTGAATGTTGAAGTCTCTAAGAACTATGAGAGGAGTACCATCCTCAGGGAAGGATGAGAGTAGCACATCAAGCTCCTCCAAGAAACTGCCAAGCTGACCAGGGGGACGATATACAACTACAAAATGGATTTTAATAGGGCTAGTGATGATAATTGAATGTGATTCAAATGAGCTGTTGTCACACAGAGGTGATAAATGATCAAATTTCCAATCGTTTGAGATGAACAGATCAGTACCTCCACCCCTACCAGTCAGGCGAGCAGTGTGTGAGAAAGTGAAGTTAGTGGAGAGGGCAGCCGGTGTGGCAGTGTCCTCTGGTCTGATCCAGTCAGGGCCAGTAGGCTGAGACCTGAATGACTAGAAATACATGCAATGAAATCAGCTTTGTTTACAGCGGACTGGCAATTACAAAGACCAATAGGAAAAGAGAATATAATACTAGAAGACACCGGAAAGGTACGCAGGTTGCTAGGATAGGACTGCCTCCGACATGTGACATTTGATTTACGTATGTTAGTAATAGTAGGGATTTGAAAACACATAGTGTAAGATGGGTCACAAACAGAAAGATCAGATGAAAAGTTGCGCTCTACGGGTGAACTTCGAACTTCAGACTGCCGTCCTGCGTGTCACTAATATCCGAAAGATGCTGCAACTCCATAACCTGCCAATAAACAAACAGTGCACAGTTCTGAGAACAATTTATCATCCAAATTAGTTATATTCATTAACTTTAGGAATAAAGTCGTGTGTGTTTTTTTTAATGCAAGCCATCAGTCATTTCAATCTTTCCGCCATGGCGTGTGCGCAACTGAAGGGAATGGGAGATGAGACTCTGATTGGTTTATTGCACATTACACCCAAAACACCATTACTCATTAAGAGAATAGGGACAACCCTTTTAGACCATGCGCTGGGTGCGCCGACCATTTTTCCTTTTTTAAACTATTTTACTACTACTTGCACCCTGCGCTTTAGACCATGCGCTTGGATCGTTAGAATAGGGCCCTATAATATATAACCATCAAAATGGTCTATATTTGAACTAAATTAAAGGCACCATATGCATTTTGCTGTTAAAGTAATCCAGTATAAATTCAGTAACTTGTTTTTGATTTTTCCAGATCTGGTCCTGTGGGCGTCTGTATCACACAGTGATCACAGTTCACACCTGCAGTGAAGCCCCTCACACAACAATTCACCAATAAATACTGGGAATATTCCCATCATCCTACAAGAGAAGGACAAACTCCAGGAGTAGCAGCTGAAATCTGTGTGACTGTTAAAAATGGAGTTTATTAAAGAGGAGATTGAAGACATGAGTGATCCAGAACCATCCAGAATAAAACATGAAGATACTGAGGAACAAACAGGTTGGTGTCCATTCTTGATTCTTCATTATCTTGATTTTTGAGAAACATTAAAGGGATACTCCACCGTTTTTTCATATTAAATTTATGTTATTCCCTTAACTAAGACGAGTTGATACATACCTCTCTTGTCTCAGTGCTTGCACTCAATCGCTCTGGCGCGCGGCGACACTTTGATAGCACTTAGCTTAGCCTAGTTCATTCATTAGGAACCAAACAGAGATGAAGCTAGAAGCGACCAAACACCTCCACGTTTTCCCTCGTGTAACTGTATTTAAATAGGGAAAACGTGGAGGTGTTTGGTCGCTTCTAACTTCATCTCTGTTTGGTTCCTAATGAATGAACTAGGCTAAGCTAAGTGCTATCAAATTGTCGCCGCGCGCCAGAGCGATTGAGTGCACGACTGAGACGAGAGAGGTATGTATCAACTCGTCTTAGTTAAAGGGATACTCCACCGTTTTTTCATATTAAACTGTTATTCCCTTAACTAAGACGAGTTGATACATACCTCTCTCATCTCAGTGCGTGCACTTAATCGCTCTAGCGCGCGGTGACACTTTGAAAGCACTTAGCTTAGCCTAGTATATTCAATGGTATCTAACAGCAATGAATTTAGAAGTGACCAAACACATCAACGTTTTCCCTATTTAAAAACAGTTACACGAGTAGTTACAAGACCAAGTATGGGGACAAAAAATAAAACGTGGCACTTTTCTAAGCGGGTTAAAAAGGATAACTATAATGTATGGCGGAATAGCACTTTTGGGAGTACTTCGACTCGGCGCAGTAAAAAATCACGTTTGTTTTATTGACAGAAGTGAGAGGAAGAGGATCAGGCGTGACTTTTTACTGCGCCGAGTCGAAGCGTAACTGTTTTTAAATAGGGAAAACATTGATGTGTTTGGTCACTTCTAAATTCATTGCTGTTAGATACCATTGAATATACTGGGCTAAGCTAAGTGCTTTCAAAGTGTCACCGCGCGCTAGAGCGATTGAGTGCACGCACTGAGATGAGAGGTATGTATCAACTCGTCTTAGTTAAGGGAATAACATAGTTTAATATGAAAAAACAGTGGAGTATCCCTTTAAGGAAATAACATAGTTTAATATGAAAAAACATCTAAATGGTCAAAAGCTTGAATAGCTCTTGTCATTTACATTTTAAATGGATTAACAAGAAAGTTAATTAAAGCTGCAGTCCGTAGTTTTTCCTCTTTGTCGCCATCTCTGTTCGAAATCTGCAATTGCAGTTATTCACGGAATTATCAAATTTACGCGAGGATGAATCCAATGTTTTGAGGAGAATGTGCGGTTGTCAATCACCGTGCTGGTGGTGACATTTAATACCCTTCCGATATTTATCCTTGTTTTCGCATGGGACGGTTGCAGTCTCTTTTTTTCTCCGAAGTCTTTCGCGTTTGTTCGGGTGAATCTCCTGTTGTCACTGGTGATTGTCGTTTGAACCTTTCTGGATCCGCCATCAAATTGATAAGTTTAATCATATCAAGTGCTGAGAGAAAAGGCTATAAATCTCCACCTCCAACATCCTCACACTCATAGCTTACTAGCCCGAGACTCTTCTTTATGTGTACAGATGTGATGCAATGACGCAAAGACATGCTCGAATTTCCCGCGGAAATCCACCAGTACCACTGGAATTAAAAACATTATTACAAGCTTACCATTTTGAATCAAGCTAAGGCAAGCAGAGAGTTTTGAACACTGGCTGGTTATGTACTTGCTCAATTTATTTTGGATAATTTTTAACCCAACAAAGCTACAAACTGCAGCTTTAACTAAAGTTTGGCACATCAAAGATCTGATACTTGATACTCATTTGCTCTCTTCTGTTAAATCAGAGTTCACTTTAACTTATTTTAACCACATAATATTTTTATTTTAGACTGGATGGAAGTGAATAAGCAAAATCATGAACTGAGTGAGGCAGAGGAGGAACAGCAGAGCATCAAAACTAATAAGCTGCACTCCTGTCCTCAGTGTGGAAAGAGTTTCAGACGAAAAGGAAACCTTAAAACACACATAAGAATTCATACTGGAGAGAAACCGTGTACATGTCCTCAGTGTGGAAAGAGTTTCAGACATAAAGGAAACCTTAAAACACACATAAGAATTCATACTGGAGAGAAACCGTGTACATGTCCTCAGTGTGGAAAGAGTTTCAGACATAAAGGAAACCTTAAAACACATGTAAGAATTCATACTGGAGAGAAACCGTGTACATGTCCTCAGTGTGGAAAGAGTTTCAGACGTAAAGAAAACCTTAAAACACACGTAAGAATTCATACTGGAGAGAAACCGTATACATGCCCTCAGTGTGGAAAGAGTTTCAGTCAACAAGACAACCTTAATGTACACATAAGAATTCACACTGGAGAGAAACCATTTAACTGTGATCAGTGTGGTAAAGAGTTTATTTCGTCATCACATCTAAAACGACACCTGAACGTTCATTCAGATGAGAGGCCTTATGTGTGTCCTCTCTGTGGAAAGAGTTTTTCACGGCTGGACGATTTTAAACAGCATCAGAAAATACATAATGAAGCGAGAGATCATGTGTGTTGTGAATGTGGGAAGAGCTTTACTACATCTAGTCATCTGAAAGAGCACCAAAGAATTCATACTGGAGAAAAACCTTACAAGTGCTCATATTGTGACAAGAGTTTCACTCAGTCTGCACACCTGAAAGTACATGAGCGACTTCATACTGGAGAGAAGCCGTATCACTGTACTCAGTGTGAGAAGAGTTTCACATATTTAGCAAATCTCAAATATCATCTGCTCCGTCACTCTGGAGAAAAGCCATTTAACTGTGATCAGTGTGGTAAAGATTTTATTTCATCATCATGTTTAAAACAACACTTGAAAGTTCATTCAAATAAGAGGCCTTTTGTGTGTTCACTTTGTGGAAAGAGTTTTTTATGGCTAAAAGGTTTTAAAAAGCACCAGAAAATACATGATGAAGTGAAAGATCACGTGTGTTGTGACTGTGGGCAAAGATTTAATAGAGATGACCAACTGAAACAGCACCAAAGAATTCATAAGGGAGAAAAGACATAGACACAGAGTTTCACTTTTGTGCTTATTCGTATGTCAAATATGTCGAAAACGCAACCATTCTTGTCTTGCCACATACATTTTTTTTATTAAATGAATCACAATAGCATATTTTCTCTTTTCTTTTTTTTTATAGGCGAAAATTCATTAAAAGTTGTAAAGGGGAGCGCGGGTGTAAAGCCACGCTCGATCGGCCCAAAACTGGCATCCGATCAGCACAGAAGGTCTCTACGTGTTACTGTCTTTTCTCGAGGCAAAGTATTTTTTGATTAAATGCAATACATTTGAATATGTATTTTCTCGTTATTTCATCTGACTCCATAAATAAAGAGGTTGTAATGATATCTGTGCATCATTAAATGTGAGCGAATGTTTGACTATTCCTTTTAACTCTTTAATGAAAATAATATCAAAGTCAGTTAGAATAATCAAATGTAACAATTTATTATGTCAGGTAAATGTATCATGCCAATTTCATAATCAATTCAAAGATAATCGATACAAAACATCAAATGCTCTGGAATAAAGAGAACAACATTATACATGAAGCTGAGAGTCTTGATCTCAGCCTCACAGGCTAATCTGAAATACAGAAAGGCCCCGACCCAACATTAAGATACATGATGCTAAGAGTTTACTCTTAAGTAAGAGTCAATCTTAGCATTAGGGGTGGGGAAAAAAATCGATTCTTAGATGAATCGCGATTCGGGACGTGGACGATTCTGAATCGATTCACAAATGTCAAAAATCGATTTTCTAAAAAAAAAAAAAAAAAAAATCTAATAACGTAACATTGAAGGAACGCAAAAGGCGGAACTCTGAAGCGGACGTGCAGTGCGCGGACAGTCTGTGGCGTGCACAACAGAGACGCGCACATAACAGACGCATGATGGCTGAGCGCCAAATCCGAACGGCACCAGAGAATGTCTTCGTTAAAAGCTAACGTATGGAACATTGGCAATTTCATTGTGATCTATTTAGTATTTTTTTTGTATGAGAGCTAATTTCTGTATTGTTTAGTTTTCACATCAATATGCTGTGTAAACCGATCTGATCTGTATGCAATATGTGCAATGCCAGTCACAAAAAGTTACATTTTGACTGTAAGTTACTCTCTGCAGAATGTTCATTCACTTTCTTTGCTATTTTTGATTGTGGTATACAGCAAACATTTCAAGTCATAACTCTTTATTATTTAGTTGTGTATAAGTCAAGAGCGACTTTAATTATTCAGAATATGCATAAGTCCACAAGCATTATACGTTATGATAGCTTCTGGTACATAATTCTATATTTTTGAACGAAAACTGTTTGTGAATTTGCTACAGCAAAATGTTTTTTTTTTGTCTGAAGGATTATATTGCTCATTGGAAATAACAAGAGGATGTTGGTTAGAAGTCTATTATTAAATGCTAGAGATTCAGAATATGCTGAAGTTTGTATTAATTTACTACAAGTATGCTGCTAGTACAGGCACACATTTATTTTCCTGTTGGTTCTCAGCAATGTTGGGACATATGCTGGCAAATGTAACCTTACAGTTGACTTGCCAAATCACTTCCATTTGTTTTATTAATACAATTAATATAGGAAGTATTGGAAGTAAATTCGTTATGGGTCATCATAAATACTTGCTTTAAAAGTACCAAGTAAAAATATTTTTTCAATGTTTTTGATAAAAGGCACTTCCCTGAGAATTGAACTTAATAAATGTGAAAAAGACACTTTAATGTCTCCGTTTGTCATTCTGTATTGCAAAGCAGATGAGAGTAGATCATGATCAGAAACCTGATTAGAAATCATTATGAATAAAATCGAATTGTTTTGAATCGAAAATCTTTTTGAATCGAAAATCGATTTTGAATCGAATCGTGGCCTCAAGAATCGGAATCGAATCGAATCGTGAGATGGTAAAAGATTCCCACCCCTACTTAGCATCATGGGCCAACTTGAGTTACAAAAAGGCCCCGATCTTCTTGTTGCATTCCATTATATTGACAGAACCGCTTTCACATGGAAACATCTTCTAACAATGGAAATTTGCATTCAGAGGTTACACCTTTTGGGGGTGGGAGACCATTTGCCAGGAGACCACCTTCCTTTGTGTGCCAGTTATCCCTAAACTCTTAAAAACCTTATTACCTTTTGTTTTACTTGGAAATGAGACATTTGTACCAGTCGCAATGAGACATTTCAAATGATACCAAAATGTACAATACTCGATGATAATCATTCACATTAAACTATATATTTTCTTGGGTGAATTCAGGTGATCTCTGAGCATGGGATGTGAGGGATGAGGGAATGAAATGTAGATTAGGATGACTCGGAGGTGAGACTTTCATCTCCATAGTGCACAAGGGGGAGTTCAAATGTTAATTTCCAGAGAGGTCCTTTGTCCTCTCAGGGTCTGGTCGCTCCTTAACCAGACTGTCCGGCATTTCTAATTTCTCAATTCTTATACGGGGCACAACCTAACGCGGGGTTAAATGTAACACGGACCTTTTACATAGTTAAGCAGATAAGTGTTTCCGCTCTTTTTCTCTCGCTGCCAGAAGACGGTCTCCCGCGGATTTGTGGAAAGTTTTGATAAGATTTCGTGAAGATACTGGACAAAGAGTGTTTTGACACCATGCAAGTAAATCATAAGTTTTTTCAGTTTCTGAGTTGGGTGTGTACGTCACCAAAATCTTTATATTACCTTAATCACTGTCTTGTTGGCTAAACCATTTCGAAACATGTCAGCAACTCCTAGCAACTGTTAGCTAGGCTTAAAATATTTTTTACACAGCGGGGTTAGTTGTAGCACAGTGTTAAAACTAAACCGCCAAGTTTACAACGATAATGAAATGAAAACAGGGAGCCACACAACTTTTCAGGTTTGAGTATTTATTTATATATTTATTTTGCCACATTTAACTTTGTTGGACTTTCACAAACAATGTTGGGATTTAAAATGTCAAAGTATGATTTTCTTCACATTTGTTAACTATGCATTGATCACTTATTAAGAATAATGCAATAAACCCTTTTATAATACCTATAATATAACATAACCCTATAATATTATTATTATTACTGTTATTATTATTAATAATAATAATTTTGCATGCAGCTGCCACACACAAATATAATTAAATTGCAATTACAATATTTGATGATTTTATTTATTTATTTATTGCAAAACTGTGCAGCCCTTTCCTATATCTCTATCCATGATATTGACCCATAATAGAAGGATGTTTGGATGAGGGATGGATGTATGGATATCTATCTATACAGATGCACAAACAATATCAAACTATACAGATAAAATAGTACTGAATTATGTGTTACACACAAGTGTTACAACTAACCCCTCTGTCTGTTACAATTAACCCTGCATATGGGGTAAGTTGTAACATTTGCACTTCTGTCACTTTCAGTGCAAATGTATGAAAATGGTAGGTCCTAGAAAAAAACTTTAAGTGTTCATTTGTAGCAGAGATGTGTATGTTGCTTGTGTAAAAAAATATCGTGTAAAAAAATATTAATAAAGCGGAATTAATCATTTAACTCAATTTTTATTATTTTTTTATAATTGAGCCAAAACCAAAATGTGTTAGGTTGTGCCTCGCTCTCCCCTAGTTTGCATTGCTAGATCAGCGTTTTCCATCCCTGTTCCTGGAGGCACACATTTTCCAACTCTTCCTAATCAAACACACCTGAATCAACTCATCAGCTCATTAGTAGAGACTCCCAAGACCAGAAATCTCCAGTAACAAGGATGGGAAACACTGCACTAGATAGCCTATTACTGTCGATTGCTGAACATTTCTATCGTAAAACAGTTTCTAATACTTACATCTACTTGCACCTTTCCATAAACTCTTGTTGTGTTGTGACAGTAAGACCTGCCTTCTTTGATTTGATTGGCCATCCCTATCATTTTGACATTGACGAGCGCTGTTAGACCACTGATGCAGAGCAGCCTAAAAATGTAAACAGCCGTTAGTACACGGAGCGTTCCCTTTTGATACGAATCACTCGCATTGCATTAGTTTCTGAAGCATATGGGAAATGCACTGCAAAACGCTGTGTGGCCCAAACGGAGGGCCCTCAAGACAATAGACAGGTGTAACGCAAAGTTGAGATGTTGTTGCCCAGAGAGAGAAAAAATATGTGGTGTCGGAGGAAAAGATGGACAAGAGATGGCGTATTTTTTTCCCAGGTTAAATATAATGACTTGAACGTCACACCCATCTGCATACATGGGGATTGAGTGAGAAAAAGCATACAAATAAACATTCAACTCTGGTCACAAATAGAAAGGGAAATAAAAGAAAGTGCACAAAAGTCCGTAGAGCGTTTATCTCTTCTCCTGCTCACCTGTCACATCTATGACAGACTCTCTCTCTACGCACATGCGCAGTTCTCATTGTACCTCAAATTACCAAAAAATGCGCAGAGTGACCATTACAGAGGTCCCTGGAAGGGGTTGTGTTGGGGTGTGGCGGATTTAGCCTCCTGTCTTCTCTGAGAAATCTGACTATCAGGAATGTTTCTAACGAACACCACTAACCACTCGGTGAGTTGCACAGTTTTGAAAACGAACGTTAAGGGTTGTTTTAAGGACATGTTTGTGCATGGCCATAGACTCACATTCTAAAGCGGTCATGGGCAATTCTAAAATAGTCAAAAAGTCGAGACAGGAACCATTGTCAAAATGGTTTGATTAGGGTTGGAGATGAACTGTGTAGGACAGTCGATTGGCAGGAGCAGGATTGGGCACCCCTGGTCTAGACTGATTCTTTCCGGTAGGGGCTTCACTTTTACCTGTTTGCATTTGTTTGATTTGTTCATTTATATGTCAGTCAGAAATCATTAACCGCATTTCCACTGTACAGACCATATCAAATTCAATCACATTTGCTCCTGTTTGTTTGTGGTCATGGGACTGCACAAAACAACTCTCTTTCAGGCTTTTAGTTCAAAAGAGTGAACATTTGGAAGAATATTGATAAATATGTATGTTTTTTATGTCACATTTCTTCATTGAGATTGATCATTTCTATACTGTCTCACTATACTGTTTGTTACCTGTTACACTGGAGCAGATAAGCCATTAAAAATAACAAATGCCCCCAAAATACAAGAGATTAGGGTAAAAATATTTAATTTTCCTGTGTTTTTATATTTATAAGAGGTACAACTCAAGCATCATACAATCAAGCAACATAAAATCTAGAGTGCTGTTTTTTTCCGAATATCAGCTTGATTGTAAATGTGACATTACGCAACTGCTCTGTAACCAAGTTATTAATGGGTAACTTTAAATTTTAGACAAATAAAGTTTGTCAACAAAAAGATAGATTTTGATGATTGACTAGTAGCAGCCATAGAAATTATAGCAAAGTGTCCAAACTGATATTTCTAATTAGTTAACCTTATTTTAAAAAAGCAGGCAAATCGATTTCCAACTGTTAAATGTATTTTAGAATGTGCAGAGAAACAGAAAGGCAGGGAATAATTAATAGTTTTTTTTTAAAGAAACCGGATTGGACAAGAATAGTGTAAAGGGAATTTAGTAGAGTAGGTGGCAGTAATGCAACAAATTGGATGCAACCTGCCGTAAAACCCCAAAGAAGAAGAAGCAGCCTTACTTTCCCTGATGAACTTACCCTTTGAATACAATGGTATAACATGCGGCCCCTTTAAGAAACATGATGACATCGCGCACTGCGCCTGCGCAGAAGAGAAGCGAGAGAGACGAGCTGAAACTTTTACCAGTTGAGGCTGAATATGTCACTGTTAACGATGTGGAATATTTTCTCCGGATGCCGTATATTTCCAGTCTGCAGATGAGAGATGTTACCAGATTACAGAGTTTAACATTAACCAGCTCCAGAGTAAAAGCCCTCTTATCGTGAATAAGGTTTGTCTGCACTGGAATCACACGAGCGAGTTCATACTGGAGAGAAGCCGCACTAATGTGGAGAGAGTTATGGTAACTTTAGGTCATTTGCGGGGGAATTTTTACTCTTCAAATTAAAGACATAGCAGATTCGCGCGGGATTAAGATCACAGACAACCTCCGCAATTATTACAAATGATTATCCTGTGCGAATAGAGCTAAAGAGGTTTTACAGCAGCTCATTTAAACATGATGACTCAGTTATTCGCCTCAGACTTTGGGAAATTATTAAACAAGCCTTGTTTTAAATATAACTAATATTAAACCACATTAAAATATCCTAAATTTCTAAAAGTTATTCAAACAAGACGCTTGTCTAAAGTTTAAAATCATTGGTTACCCGTAAGCCAATCACATAACGTTTGGTTATGGCGTGTGTTATGCGCATGCTCAGCCGCATCTAACTTCCACTGTAAACACATGTATGATGCGAAAACAAAACCATCCAGCGAAATACCGGAGTGAACATGGCTGTGAACGACTTATGCAGATTATGTTAAGTAAATCTACGCATCCACGGTACAATCAGTGTCTACGTCACGGCTCTCAGCCCGCCCTCTGTTCGTTGATTGGCCGGCTGTTTTGAGGCCGGAGGAAAACGCTAAAATAGGTCGCTATCTCAGACTGAGTACAGAAGCGAACTGAAATTGCGCGGAAGTACGAAGTCTGACGTAGTCAGGCTACCGGCAGCGCGGCGCACGCACAGTTTTCAAACGGACGAGCAGAGGACGAGAGATGGTTGCAAGATATCGAACTTCACCGAATAAGAAAACATAATATTTGAAGTAAATTTTTAAGGTTTAGCATCAGGGTTGTTTGCATATACAGTACCATGCCGTGTGTACGTTACAGTATACAAATGTTCTAGCTAATGTGAGGATAGGCCACAGCAGTCAGTGTTCAGCGAGTTAACGTTTGGAAGTTTGAAATCGATTGAAGCTCAGTTACTTCAGTTCAGAATAGGGCTAGCAATGATCAAATTTGTAACTTGACTGGTAACTTAGTTGATTTAATGTATAGTTATGAATGTAATTTAAATTACTCTCCCTGCCATTCACGAGTTTATGGTAGGGCGCTATTACGCATCTCCTGAATGAGTAGGCTAACGTTACCTCCAGATCAAAACGCAGGCAAAGAAGAGCAGAAACAAGCGATATCATAATGCGATCACTATAGGACTGTGAAGCTTTATGGGTCTGATCTAGATGTAGTCTTTGATAAAAATGCGATTTTCTCAGCTTTTTGCTCATGTTGCTTTTTATGAAACTTGCCAACATTCAAGTGTTGATAAAAAAGACGCACAAAGCTAGAATAAAACTGATTTTTTTGTTTTGTTTAAAAGCACAGGGTCTGTTCTTTCTTTTGGTATGTTCAGATATTAATACAACAAAATATTCTGGAGTGCCATGAAATTGTGAAAATGAAAAAAAAAAAAAAAAAAAATTTTTTATCCTGGCGAGAAAGAGTTAAGATAAAAATGTTGGTAATTGGATGATGATTAGAATATGAATGGAATGATTGGAATCATATTTTAAATTTGTCATATTTTTGAACAGGGTCAATTAAACATGAAAAGAAAGGGAGAGATATCAGAGTTCTTTTTAAATAAGCACAAACATAGTCCGGTCATTTTATGAAAAAAGGTTGAATAAATTGCAACAGAAGCAAACTCAACTAATTTTGTATCCTCAATATGTCCTGAGTAAGGAAAAAAAGTCCAGAAGAATCCCATTAGGGGAAAGTTTCGAAAACTGTTTCTGGGGATTCACTTTTTATTTTACCTACCTTTTGTCTTCTGCATTTTCCTTACCATTGTCTCCTGTTCTTCCCTCAGACTCGTCCCCCAGAAACAGTCCCACGGACCCAGCCCCAAACCCAATCTCTTAAAAATGAATAAAGGCTGGTTTCTAAAGTACTTCTTCCTGCCTGTATTAATGCTCATGGGTAGCCTAAATGGGTTCCATTCAGACCTTAACATTAAGTATTTTGCTGTTATGTGTCAACAAGATTCAACAAGACATTTTCACCTGGCTAGACCCAATGTTTAGATCTTTTTATGCAAATTAGCACATATGTAATTAGATTATGCACCGTTTGTCCATGTTAACAAACAATTTCAAAAAACTTGTAATAAAATTTTTTGTTTGTCTTGATGTAAGTAATCAACTCAGTAATTTTCATGGTGATATCTAAAGGTTAAAATTTTTACCCTATTCAAGTAAGAAAAAGAATGAATAGGCGTATGAATAGGCTATATTTGGGTCTTTTTCGAAACTTAACCCTAATGGGATTCTTCGGGACTTTTTTTTTCCTTACTCAGGACATATTGAGGATACAAAATCAGTTGAGTTTGCTTCTGTTGCAATTTGTTCAAGGTTGATCCCCATTTTGGCTTAAAATGACTGGACTAACAGGCGGATCAGACCCCAGCCCTTGCATCACCACTGGCTAGTCAGAGTCAGTGTGGTCAGACTTCAGAACCAGCAACAGTTCAGAGCATCTACAAGACACAGGCAGTAAATCACATACCGAATTCAGGAATTTAAGTTGAGATGATTTTGCCAGATTAAAAGGATAGTTCACCCAAAAATGAACACACAAAAAAAAAATATATAATTAGAAAGAATTATTATAAATTATTATAAAGAAAGAATTATGTTGTATTAAATCTTCCTTGGATAAGATTTTATATTGATGGGCACTAAAATTGTTTAAATTTTTCAAGTACATGTCTGCTTGATGCCTGCTATAGGTTATCTAATAATAAATAAATAAAAATTGTAAATTGTTTTTTTGTAAATAAACGCAGCAGTTCATAACAGACACATGCTACGGTATCTTATCTCCTTGGTGCTTCAGCTTTGTTTTCTGCAAATATTTTGGATGTTCAACACTTATAGACACAAACAGAGTGACCCAATTCCTTCCACAAGCTTTTCCAGTGTGTGTGTGTGTGTGTGTGTGTGTGTGTGTGTGTGTACCCCCGAAAGTAGCAGTGGCCACCCCATGTATAAAACTCTAGTTCCACCACTGTTGTTTTGATAGAGGGAAACAAGATACATTTCTAGTTATTCTTCATACATTCTTCTTTAAACAAATTAAGGATCCACTGTTTAAGAAGTTATACCCATATTTGGTTTTCAACCATTGAAAATGGGAAAATTCAACAATTTGAACAGTGGGACCTACCAATCTCTGTGTAAATCATAGACTGTAAAAAAAGATAGACGACGTCCCTTCGCTCTTTTCCATTGGTAAGAACTGAAGCCGCCAGTGTCCCGATATGGCGCTGGCATCTTGGAACTTGAGTCTGTGCAGTAGCGATCTCAGGACCAGACCTGCGCAGTAGCGAGCAGGAAGTAAAGCCGCGAAATCAACGCTCCGCCCTCACTCTCGCAGAATGCACTCAGGTAGAGTGCATTCTGCACACTTTTTTAAAAACTGATTGCAGTATGACGAGAGGCTTGTTAAAATAAAGTAAATACAATCTCCTCAGTCCTCCGAAGATCCCGAAAAAAATGTGCTTCAGTGACTACTTTGCTCGGAGAACCTGTCAATCACAGCTGTCAATCATGAGGTTACACCACCGTTTTTATAGCATCACGTAACTAACTAAAAACCAACTTATTTTTGAAACAGACACTTGAACTTACATCAGCGTGATAAAAACGACAGCAAATGAAAAAAACACATTTGGAAAAAAGATATTTGAAGTGTAATTTAATTGTTAATTGGTCTCACGTCCCGTTGAATAACACGGGGAGGCGGGGCTTATGACCTATACTAGGACCAGTCACCAGGGGGCGATCGAGACGTTTTGGCTTCACTTTTCAGGGTTTGTGCGGCACGCTTGGTGTAAACACAAAATAATGATTTGCCATCTTTCTAAAGTCATTTTACCCCCCTCTACAAAATACTGGATAACTCAGTAAATATAAACCAATCACATTTATGTTTAGCTCTCTTCAGAAAAAATATTAACATTATAACAAATTTTAGCCGGGGAAGTTTCTAAAATTTGGTTGTTTTGACACGGATGACCCTGTAGATCTGTTTTATATTATGATAATATACAGCCTTGTCAAAATACGATTTGTAACAGCAAATATATTCACTAAACTATCAAGTAATTAATTTAGTTAATTATAAATTCAATAACTTTCCAATTCCAGGTCTGCTCCTGTGGGCGTCAGTATCACACGGTGATCACAGTTCACACCTGCAGTGAAGTCCCTCCCACAACAATTCACCAATAAATACTGGGAATATTCCCATCATCCTACAAGAGAAGGACAAACTCCAGGAGTAGCAGCTGAAATCTGTGTGACTGTTAAAGATGGAGTTTATTAAAGAGGAGATTGAAGACATGAGTGATCCAGAACCATCCGGAATAAAACATGAAGATACTGAGGAACAAATAGGTTGGTGTCCATTCTTGATTCTTCATTGCTGACTGCTTTGGTGGCTGTGAAATAATTAGTATATTGATGATAAATGATAGAGAAATTCATCTAAATTATATCCTAATCTTGTATATAGCAGTGTGTCAAACACATTTTATTATTCAAATTAATGAGAATGATATAACAAACCTTCAACATCAAAGATCTGATACTTTAAACTCACACAGACAGAAACCTATTTTCTTGTTTTCTGCTTGTTCACTTGAATTTTCCTTGAAATTATCCTCCATAAACTGATTATAACTACTTGCTGTGTTTAATTTAGATCAGATGGAAATACCAGAGCTCAGAGAAGAACTGAATGAAGACTTTAAACACTGTGACTTCAAAACTCAAGAAACAAAAGCCAAAAAGCTGCACTCCTGCTCACAGTGTGGAAAGAGTTTCAGTCATAAAGGAGACCTTAACAAACACATGAGAATTCACACTGGAGAGAAGCCGTATACATGCTCTCAGTGTGGAAAGAGTTTCAGTCAAAGAGGAGACCTTAACAAACACATGAGAATTCACACTGGAGAGAAACCGTATACATGCTCTCAGTGTGGAAAGAGTATCACATATTTATCTGATCTCAGAAATCATCTGCGTATTCACTCTGGAGAAAAACCATTTAACTGTGATCAGTGTGGTAAAGATTTTATTTCATCATCACGTCTAAAAGAACACCTGAAAGTTCATTCAGGTGAGAGGCCTTATGTGTGTTCTCTCTGTGGAAAGAGTTTTTCATGGCTGAACAATTTTAAACGGCACCAGAAAACACATAATGAAGTGAGAGAGTATATGTGCTTTGACTGTGGGAAGAGTTTTACTACATCTGGTGATCTGAAAGAGCACCAAAGAATTCATACTGGAGAAAAACCTTACAAGTGCTCATATTGTGACAAGAGTTTCACTCAGTCTGGATCTCTGAAATCACACGAGCGAGTTCACACTGGAGAGAAGCCGTACCACTGTACTCAATGTGGAAAAGATTTTACTTCAACATCATATCTCAAAAAACACCTTACTTTTCATACAGGTGTTAAGCCTCACTTGTGTTCTCTCTGTGGAAAGAGTTTTACACTGCTGGACAGTTTTAAACTGCACCAGAAAACACATAATGAAGTGAGAGATCATTTGTGTTGTGACTGTGGGAAGAGCTTTACTACAGCTAGTCATCTGAAATCACACAAGCGAGTTCATACTGGAGAGAAGCCGTACCTCTGTAGCCTTCATGGTCATATAAAAACCTGTTGCAAGTGATCAACATTCAGTTCTATATCAAATACATTCAGGTAAATTCCGCAAGATAAAATATTGAGATTGTCTATTTTTATTTTTTTGTTAAAATGAATGGAAGACTAGAAATATTTAAAGGAACACTCCACCGTTTACATTTAGATAGGTGGGCAAATGCATTTTTGTCTCAGTGCATGCATTGTTTTAGTTTGACAGGGTCGGCGCAAGCTTAGCTTAGCTTAATGAATGGAATCCTTTGTTGCCAGCTAGCATGTCCTGAGTAAAAGTGATAAAAAACCCAACTAATTACTTCTTGTGGCCTGCGAGTACACAACGAGTACAAATAGCGAAGCAGATTAACACTAGGCAATTTCCTAGGCAGATGTTGACATGGGACTAGATTAGGGGGAAGCACAGGCGAAGCATTGCTACTTGGGCGCAGAGATATCACGCAACACATGAAATCCCACAACTTGTGAATACAGGTATAATATGGGTCGATCTATACATGCGTCATGTTTAAAATATTCACTTACTCTGTGGACAGCTGTCCGTTTGGTCTGTTCGGCATGGGGCGATTTTTTCCAGTTCACTTTAACACACCGGAAAAAAATATTGAGTATTGCAGGATGGATCAACGCAGTGAAATCCTCGGTAGCTGTGACACAACTGCGGGGCACGCTCATCTTGATCTGACGCGTTGAGCCTGGTCATCGATGGCAGTAACTTGTAGGGATGCACAATATATATCGACCACATATCGATATCGGCCGATAAATGGTCATTTTTGATATTATCATTATCGATCCGATAAGAAAATTAGGCAGATATATCAAAGCATGTATCAAAGCCGATAGATAATAGATTATTTACTTAAGCTGAGAGATGCGCGCTGTTCGCCATGATGGTTTTGAATGATTTGAATCACTTCGAAAAGGAAGATACAGTTCAACATGTGCAGCCCAAATCTGTCGCTTCATAAGAACACGCCTGTAAAAGAATGTTGTGAATTCGTGTTAGCCAGTGCTTCAGCGCGACGAGCGCATTGTAATGACTGAGACAAATCAGACACAATTATTTGGTATATGTACAAAAGAAAAATCTTTAAACTTCACTCTGTGATCTGTGGTCCCATCCCCCAAACAGGGCAAGACCATCTTAGTTACCCTGACAACGATCAGATAAGTTGTTTTTATGACTCTTAGAAATGTGAATAGGGCCCTGCTACAAAAACTACAGATATTAGAACAGACTCTCCTGCATTAATTTATCGATGAACTGATTAACATGAAATTAACATGCATTCCAGAACATTTTGTGAATGATTTACTGTCTTGTGTTGTGTTTCTTAATACTATTATCTGTTGATACTATGTATTTTATTATAGAACCAACAGTTAACGGAACCTTTGGTCCGGAACCTGTTTGGTCTCTATATATGGGTATTTTGAAGATCGAAATGATTGTGTACATGATATGCCGCTAACTGTCCAACATATTAGTATTACAAGAATCTTTCTTGGTTTCATCTTCAGAAACCAATCCAGCGTGCCATTGCAAAGGAGCATGCTTAGAACAGAGACTCATAAATCTTCCCCACAGAGGAAACTCCCACCAGAAAGTCCACCCTTCTCATTGGTCAAGCAAACAGGAGGGGTGGGGCCGTTCTCAGGCTTTATTAGAGACAGTCCACAGTGACCTCCCCCTCTTTAGCTCTTCTCTCTGGCCTCTGCGTCTTCACGTTGATAGTGCCCCCCTGCCAGTGCCGCCGCCTTCATGCTCCCAAAGGGAGTCAGACTGCCTTTTCTTCAATCCAGAAAAATACAACCTTACCATCACTGAACGGGTTAACGATCAACTCTTGGCACTCTCATCACTTCAGGATGCCGTGCTGTCCAGCGTGGCCTCAGCAGGCCTGGACTGCAGGCTTCGACTCACAACATGTGCTCCCCCAGGAGAAAAAGATCTCTCTCTCAACCACAACAGCGTTGAAACCACCATGCAAGTTCATCATATCTTCTCCATCCAGCAGAGAAGAAAACGACTGCAACTTGTACAGTGACATTTGACACTCATGGACCCACCGACAAACTCAATTTTCAACCACTTCAAGAATTGTCCTCTGCACAGACCATGAAAGTATCAATTTAATGAGGTGCTCTGAAAATGATAAGCTGATGGTTCTTTTCATAGTTAAATAGATCTTTTCCATAGTTCTATTTCCCGCTTCCCTTTCCATATCACTCACCCTTTTACCTATGCATGTATGTATGAATATATGTATGTTTGTCTAGTTATGTTTGTGATTTAGTTAATAAAACTTGTGCACAATATATAGTTGGTTCTGATTATCTGCTTGCAACAAAGTCAATTTTATGATCTTGATCTTGTTGCTCTAAGCGCTGTACATGCTAAGAAATAATTATTTTTTCGGTGGCCATGAAAGATACACTTTTCTTAGAATAACTGAATAATCAAAAGAGTTTGTTGGAACTGATTAATTGATTGTAATATTAATTTAGCTACCTGAAGTTAATCTAATTAACCGAATTGGTAATTATGAGTTATTATTAATATTTCCCATTTGAGCTCATTTGTTACAGCCTTGTGGCGGAAAGAACGCGTCCACCGAGTCAAGACTTCATGACAAGCACAGACAAGTTCGCTTGAGCATTCGCAGCATTTTGTGCCATTGTAAGTTGTGATATGATAATTTAGTGTGTATACAGTATCTGATTAATCTAATATAGGATGCGTTTGTTTGAGTTAATTAATGATGCAGTAAAGTGCGTAATTGTAACCTACTGGTGATCATCTTTATTTTTAGCGTGCGCAGCTTAAACAGCAATGCACATTTCTAACTATAATTGGGACTGTCATATACAATGAGGAAAATAAGTATTTGAACACCCTGCTATTTTGCAAGTTCTCCCACTTGGAAATCATGGAGAGGTCTGAAATTGTCATCGTAGGTGCATGTCCACTGTGAGAGACATAATCTATAAAAAAAAATCCAGAAATCACAATATATGATTTTTTAACTATTTATTTGTATGATACAGCTGCAAATAAGTATTTGAACACCTGTCTATCAGCTAGAATTCTGACCCTCAAAGACCTGTTAGTCTGCCTTTAAAATATCCACCTCCACTCCATTTATTATCCTAAATTAGATGCACCTGTTTGAGGTCGTTAGCTGCATAAAGACACCTGTCCACCCCATGCAATCAGTAAGAATCCAACTACTAACATGGCCAAGACCAAAGAGCTGTCCAAAGACACTAGAGACAAAATTGTACACCTCCACAAGGCTGGAAAGGGCTACGGGGAAATTGCCAAGCAGCTTGGTGAAAAAAGGTCCACTGTTGGAGCAATCATTAGAAAATGGAAGAAGCTAAACATGACTGTCAATCTCCCTCGGACTGGGGCTCCATGCAAGATCTCACCTCGTGGGCTCTCAATGATCCTAAGAAAGGTGAGAAATCAGCCCAGAACTACACGGGAGGAGCTGGTCAATGACCTGAAAAGAGCTGGGACCACCGTTTCCAAGGTTACTGTTGGTAATACACTAAGACGTCATGGTTTGAAATCATGCATGGCACGGAAGGTTCCCCTGCTTAAACCAGCACATGTCAAGGCCCGTCTTAAGTTTGCCAATGACCATTTGGATGATCCAGAGGAGTCATGGGAGAAAGTCATGTGGTCAGATGAGACCAAAATAGAACTTTTTGGTCATAATTCCACTAAACGTGTTTGGAGGAAGAAGAATGATGAGTACCATCCCAAGAACACCATCCCTACTGTGAAGCATGGGGGTGGTAGCATCATGCTTTGGGGGTGTTTTTCTGCACATAGGACAGGGCGACTGCACTGTATTAAGGAGAGGATGACCAGGGCCATGTATTGCGAGATTTTGGGGAACAACCTCCTTCCCTCAGTTAGAGCATTGAAGATGGGTCGAGGCTGGGTCTTCCAACATGACAATGACTCGAAGCACACAGCCAGGATAACCAAGGAGTGGCTCTGTAAGAAGCATATCAAGGTTCTGGCGTGGCCTAGCCAGTCTCCAGACCTAAACCCAATAGAGAATCTTTGGAGGGAGCTCAAACTGAGTGTTTCAAACTCAGCGACAGCCCAGAAACCTGACTGATCTAGAGAAGATCTGTGTGGGCCAAAATCCCTCCTGCAGTGTGTGCAAACCTGGTGAAAAACTACAGGAAACGTTTGACCTCTGTAATTGCAAACAAAGGCTACTGTACCAAATATTAACATTGATTTTCTCAGGTGTTCAAATACTTATTTGCAGCTGTATCATACAAATAAATAGTTAAAAAATCATACATTGTGATTTCTGGATTTATTTTTTAGATTATGTCTCTCACAGTGGACATGCACCTACGATGACAATTTCAGACCCCTCCATGATTTCCAAGTGGGAGAACTTGCAAAATAGCAGGGTGTTCAAATACTTATTTTCCTCACTGTACATGACATTATAATGAGAACACTATTGTAATAAAACGTTGTGAATTTTCTGGGTTTAGTTGCCGTGTTTCAGCGCGTTGTCGTGGAAATAGCGCGTCCAACAGGGATTACACGTTCTGGCCAGCAGTTCGTTTGTTCATTCACGTCATTTTATGCAGATATAAGTCGTAATCAGGGCCGTAAGCTAGAGGATTCGGGGCCCCCTGAAAAAAAATATTGATGTGGGCCCCCACCACCCTATATCATACTGTACACTAGATGAGCATGGAGGCCCACATATAACAGAAGATGGTGGTGTTGTTGTAAAACCTTTATTTTAAGTTAAATGTTTAAATAAAAATTACAACTAATAAAAAGAAATTGTTAAACAATAATAAAACCAATTTTTAAAAAGTAACAGCAAAATAATAAATTTCTCCATCAGTCTATTATAATTCATAAATCAAAAAATAAACATTTATAAATTGACAAGAATGCAGTAAAATTTAAAAAATAAAGTCATTTATTGTCTTATTTTTTAATAAAGATAATATTATTAAATAAAGCTAAAATGTATTAAATCAAGTGCAGTGTGTATTCGTGTTTTATTGATGTAATAAATACATCATCAGCCAGCAGGTCAGATGCAAATGCAATGCGTCGTGACTCGTGTCAATTTTTTAACTCTATTTACAATAGTGTAAAAAGACAGGAATTTTGACCACGTAATCATTCGGTCGATTGTGGTGCGCACCGATAATGAAAAGTGACAGTACCCGGCAGGCTGTAGACGGTAGTTTTCTTATTCCCAGCGAAATAACAATGCAACCTGTCTTTAAGAATGTCTCGATCGACTGTGATACAACAACTCTCCTGGCCTCCCTCTCCTTCTTTTCATGGCATTTCTGGTACCCTGATTTATGTTTTCTTTTCCCTGACATTTTGTCAGTCAATCTCTTTAAAATACTTTAGATCAGACTAAACCATTTATAGGGAGGTAAGAGAAGCAGATATTTGGAAAAAATATTTAACCAAATTGCATGTTTTTGTGGTTTTCATTTAAATCTCAGGCATACAACTAATTTAAATATTAGAATTATTCATACAACAGGGGCCTATATAGTATAACTGCTGGATTTTGTGGGGCCCTATGGGCAGCGGGGGCCCCTATAATTGTCACTACCTTTCACCCCACTAGCGACGGCCCTGGCCGTAATATTACGTTTATGAAATATAAATATCTGATTAATCTCACACAGGATGTGTTTCCTTGATTTAAACAACCTGCTTGAAAAGTTCTTCAGTTCTCTTCAGCTTCAGCGAGCGCAGCTCTAACAGCAATGATGCCATTTGAAACAGTAAGCCTAATATTAAAGATGTTTACTATTACTGTAATATTATTATTTTTTTATTTTTTTGCAAAAACATTGATGCGTTATTAATAACTAGCATTTTTTGTTATTGTATTATTTTCATCAATGGTTTGGTTAAAATAATTTCCTAATTTGCCCATGCGGAGGCGATTCCATTGTATTTATCCATGGTACATGCAATTTGTTTCTTTATATGCAGCCCAATGTTAGTTGTTTGCATTATTTAGGTATTTTATTTAATTTTTGGTAACACTTTACAATAAGGTCTCATTTGTTTATGCATTAACATGAACTAACAATAGCCTTTGTTAATGTTAGTTAATAAAATATGTGTGTTCATGTTAGTTTACAGTGCATGTTCAGATACAGCTTTGGAATTTGGATCTTAAAAATGTATTATAAAATGTTGAGCTTAACATTAACTAAGATTAATAAATGCTGTAGAAGTATTGTTCATTAATTATTGGTTCATGTTAACTAATGCTAACAAAATGAAACCTTATTATAAAGTGTTACCATTTTTTAATAAAGAAAGTTGGCCATAGGAGTGTAAAGCCGCGTTTCCACCGAAATTACCCGGAACAATTTGTCCCAGGAACTTTTTTCCCAGGAACTTTTTTTGCCCCAGACCGGTTGCTTTCTGCGTTTACACCGCGGTCTAAAGTACCGGGAAGGTAAACTGCGCGCAACTGCTCCTCCCAGTCTGCGACGGACAGTAATCAGTTTTGAGCGCCACATTTATAATAAGTATGGAGGAGATTCAAACTGTGCTGCAGTTATGTATTGGTTTACTAACGAGGTAATTAACAAAACAAAATAGACGAGCACTGATACTGAAGCGTGTTCAGAAAACTCGTATGCGTATAAAATTAGACAACGTATGTTATCAG
This sequence comes from Abramis brama, assembly GCF_963993115.1. Lineage (NCBI taxonomy): Eukaryota > Metazoa > Chordata > Actinopteri > Cypriniformes > Leuciscidae > Abramis > Abramis brama. Next base: position 6,892,198 of record NC_139972.1, read on the forward strand.
TTATTGTGAGATGCCTGGGACGAACGCGCCAAAATTTCCTCTTTCGCAAATACGCTTAAAAAAAGCCTGAACCCCTATCAATCATAAATAGTGACAGTCTTGTAAATAGTTGTTTGTTACTAACCTCAAAGCGCTATTTCAATCCTGTTATAGTAAATTTATAACATGGTTTGGAGTGCCTTGCAATGTGTAAACATAATGACTTAATAATAAAAGCTGTGGCAGAAAAGAGACGAGCACTGATAAAGCGTGTTCAGTAAGCTCCTAATGCTAACGTTAGATATAAAATTTGTATGTTATCAGCTATTGCGGACATTGACTGTGAAATGGCTGGGACGAACGCGCAGAAAGTTTCCTCTTCCACAAAATAAAGCCTGAAACTCGTCGCCAGTCCACCAGTTTTTTTTATTAAATTCCATATTTGCAGACAGACAACTCTTACTGCATGAAGCCACGACACGAACCGCAATAGATGTTTTAAAAAGGGAGGTTAAAAATAAATAAAATGCTGCATGGAGTCATCCAACCAAAATGCGGCGTGAACACAACCAATCAGCTTGTGCAGCGCACAAGTCCCACCCCTGAAAGTTCCTGAACTTTGAAAAAGTACTACCTCGTGAGCAGGGACTATCGAGGGGGGAAATATTTACCCGGAACTTCATTTAGACCCTGGCTCCTGCGGTGTAAACACATCGAGTACCAGCCCACAGTTCCTAGTTCCTGGGGAAAGTTCCTGCGGTGGAAACACGGCTTAAATTTAATTTTAAAAGTTAAGGAATCTTACACTGGTTCAAAATAAGCTACTATATTCTATATGTTTGAATTATGTTAAAGTGTTTGGGACTAATGATGAGTCTTTTGTTTATGTATACAGGCTATCAAAGTATATCAAAATTTGAATTTAGATTTATCGGCTTTCAAATGTAAAGAATTATCGATTATGGGTATCGGCCAAAATGTTCATATCGGTGCTTCCCTAGTAACTTGTCCCACTCGCCACAGCACAGACGTAATTCGTACGTCTTTACGTTGAACGCAATTCAAAGTTTGCCGCAGCACAGTTTGACCCAGAAAATTAGACCTTTTTGGATGTAAAGTCCATAAAGCCCATCATGGATTTAACTAATTCTACCATTGTGGAAACGGAGTGCATTGTTGCAAAGCAATAGATCTCCAGAATCAAAGAGGAGGAAAGCCAGCAGATGATGACTACTAGGAGACTTCTCTCTGAAAACCACAAAGTACTCAAAGCTATGCCTAGTGTTTTGTCCGCACTTAAACTCGCTGTCACATTCGGGGGCCTCTACCGCTATGTGTGAGAACTCATTTTCTGTGCTCAAGAACGTTATCACGGACAACAGACGAGCAATGAACCACACACGTAAGTCTCAGCTCGTGCAACTTGCGTTTGAGCAGGACCTTAAAGAAAATGCGCAACGAATGGAAAGACCTCGTTCTGAGAAAGTTTAACTCTTCCACTCGTCGACTGCAGCTTTTCTAAAGGTAGGATGTGTTTTTGCTTTTTTGTCTTTGTTACTATGATTGATTATATAGCCAGTGCTGGTCCTTATTATTTATGAGAATGCTGTAGGCAGCGTTGCTCTGTATCGTCGCGTCGGGTAGCCTAAATGGTGACTTGATGGTTGTTGTTGTTTTAATTAAAAGTGGGTGTATTATTATTATTGAGGGTGGGAGAGGTATGCCCCCCCCAGTGACACAACGAGGCCCCCTCGTTCTGTATGTCCTGGCGCCGACCCTGCTTGTCGGTAACTAAGCGCGAACCAGAGCCGTTAAATATGAGAGTTGCGACCATAGACAGTATATAAGAGGTTGCGACACACTAGGCTTGTTCGACTTGAAAAAAGCATACAGAGCCGTCTACTCTCTAATCGCTCTCGCGGTATTTTAATGTCATTCACCGATTGGTCTGTGCAGTGTGCAGTGTTCAAGTCGAAGACAAGCCTACTGTGATCTCGCCGCCGAGATAGTTCCAAACAAATCGCGTTGCCAATGATTTTAAGCGGGGCAGAGAGCAGCAGCTATTATTGCAGCAATTATCTGTAAATATTGACGCATAATGAACATTGCTTATTACGTTGACACTAAAGTTACTTGCATATAATAGCATTTTTTTTTCTGGGGAGTAGCAGAAACACTGCATTAATACGTTTTGGTGTTTAATTTTGGAGGGAAATTGGCTGCTCCCATAACTATATATATATATATATATATATATATATATATATATATATATATATATATATATATATAGACTAATTAATGTCATTTTATTAATAGATTGATGTGCCAAGAGTGACATTAGAGTCTTCACGTAGACTGAGTTAAGCAAGAGTCTTGTGACAAAAATATAATAGGACATTATAGCCATAAAAAAAAATCATAGTACTTGCGTACATTTGAAGGCAAATACTTTTCTACTTTTACTCAAGTGAATGCTTAAAGGCAGCACTTCTACTTTTACTTGAGTAATATTTTACCTTGAGTATCTTTACTTTAACTCAGGTACATGGTATGTTTACTTCGTCCACCACTGGCAGAGAAACAGAAAGGCAGGGAATATTTAGTAGGTTTTTTAAAAGAACCCGGATTGGACAAGAGAATATAGTGTAAAGGGAATTTAGTAGAGTAGGTGGCAGTAATGCAACAAATTGGATGCATCCTGCCGTAAAACCCCAAAGAAGAAGAAGAAGCAGCCTTACTTTCCCTGATGAACTAACCCTTTGAATACAATGGTATAACATGCGGCCCCTTTAAGAAACATGATGACATCGCGCACTGCGCCTGCGCAGAAGAGAGAAGCGAGAGAGACGAGACGAGCTGAAACTTTCACCAGTTGAGGCTGAATATGTCACTGTTAACGATGTGGAATATTTTCTTCGGATGCCGTATATTTCCAGTCTGCAGATGAGAGATGTTACCAGATTATAGAGTTTAACATTAACCAGCTCCAGAGTAAAAGCCCTCATATCGTGAATAAGGTTTGTCTGCACTGGAATCACACGAGCGAGTTCATACTGGAGAGAAGCCGCACTAATGTGGAGAGAGTTAGACTTTAAAGCTCTGTAGTGAATCATAGAAAGAAGCGTTGTCCAAGTGTTGTAGTGAAGAAGTGAAACTCAATGAGGTGAAAACAGGGAACTTTTAGAGACAAAAGCCCTATTCACACTGGATTAGTATTATCTGGGGACCTTGTGTGATTCAGAAATTACGGTGTTCGGCGAAATATGGTAGGACATTTGCGGGGGAATTTTTACTCTTCAAATTAAAGACATAGCAGTTTCGCGCGGGATTAAGATCACAGACAACCTTCGCAATTATTACAAATGATTATCCTGTGCGAATAGAGCTAAAGAGGTTTTTCAGCAGCTCAAAAACATGATGACTCAGTTATTTGCCTCAGACTTTGGGAAAGTATTAAACAAGCCTTGATTTAAATGTAACTAATATCAAACCACATTAAAATATTCTATATTTCTAAAAGTTCTTCAAACAAATGTTCACAATTTAAATGCAATGAAAGTAATTCAGTGTAAATTCACTTGTTTCTTTTCTTTTACGATTTTTTCTCCCACAATAATTCACCAATAAATACTGGAAATATTAATTTCAGTGTATTTTTGGCAATCAGAGTTGGTTGTATGCAATTGTTTTGATAGAGGGAAACAAGATACATTTCTAGTTATTCTTCATACATTCTTCTTTAAACAAAATAAGTATCCACTGTTTGAGAAGTTATACTCATATTTGGTTTTCAACCATTGAAAATGGGAAAATTCCACAATTTGAACATTGGGACCTACCAATCTCTGTGTAAACCATAGACTGTAAAAAAAGATGGACGCATCCCTTCGCTCTTTTCCATTGGTAAGAACTGAAGCCGCCAGTGTCCCGATATGGCGCTGACATCTTGGAACTTGAGTCTGTGCAGTAGCGATCTCGGGACCAGACCTGCGCAGTAGCGAGCAGGAAGTAAAGCCGCAAAATCAACGCTCCGCCTTCACTCAACCTTCACGCAGAATGCACTCTCCCTGAGTGCACTTTTTTAAAAACTGATTGCAGTATGACGAGAGGCTTGTTAAAATAAAGTAGATACAATCTCCTCAGTTCTCCGAAGATCCCGAAAAAAATGTCCGTTGGTGCTTCAGTGACTACTTCACTCGGAGAACCTGTCAATCACAGCTGTCAATCATGAGGTTACACCACCATTTTTATAGCATCACGTAACTAACTAAAAACCAACTTATTTTTGAAACAGACACTTGAACTTACATCAGCGTGATAAAAACGACAGCAAATGAAAGAAACCACATTTGGAGTGTAATTTAATTGTTTAGTTCGTCTCACGTCCTGTTGAATAACGTGGGGAGGCGGGGCTTATGACCTATACTAGGACCAGTCACCAGGGGGCGATCGAGACGTTTTGGCTTCACTTTTCAGGGCTTGTGCGGCACGCTTGGTGTAAACACAAAATAATGATTTGCCATCTTTCTAAAGTAATTTTGACCCCCCTCTACAAAATACTGGATAACTTAGTAAATATAAACCCATCACATTTATGTTTGGCTTTCTTCAGAATTTTATTTTAATAATATATAACAAATTTTAGCCGGGGAAGTTTCTAAAATTTGGTTGTTTTGACACGGATGACCTTATAGATCTGTTTTATATTATGATAATATGCAACCTTGTCAAAACACGATTTATAACAGCAAAAATATTCACTAAACTATCAAGTAATTAATTTAGTTCATTATAAATTCAATAACTTTCCAATTCCAGATCTGGTCCTGTGGGCGTCAGTATCACACGGTGATCACAGTTCACACCTGCAGTGAAGTCCCTCCCACAACAATTCACCAATAAATACTGGAACATTCCCATCATCCTACAAGAGAAGGACAAACTCCAGGAGTAGCAGCTGAAATCTGTGTGACTGTTAAAGATGGAGTTTATTAAAGAGGAGATTGAAGACATGAGTGATCCAGAACCATCCAGAATAAAACATGAAGATACTGAGGAACAAATAGGTTGGTGTCCATTCTTGATTCTTCATTGTTGACTGCTTTAGTAGCTGTGAATTAATTAAAAAGTAGTTTATTGGTAGATAAATGATTTAGAAATTCATCTAAATTATCCTAATCTTGTATATAGCAGTTGTCAAACACATTTTAATTATTCAAATTAATGAAAATCATATAACAAAACTTCAACATCAAAGATCTGATACTTTATACTCACACAGACAGAAACCCATTCTCTTGTTTTCTGTTTGTGTTTACTTGAATTTTCCTTGAAATTATCCTCCTTAAACTGATTATAACTACTTGATATGTTCATTCTAGATCAGATGGAAGTAACAGAGCTAAGAGAAGAACTGAAAGAAGTAAAGAAACACTGTGACTTCAAAACTCAAGGAACAAAAGCCAAAAAGCTGCACTCCTGCTCACAGTGTGGAAAGAGTTTCAGTCAAAAAGGAAGCCTTAAGACACACATGAGAATTCACACTGGAGAGAAACTGTATCCATGCTCTCATTGTGGAAAGAGTTTCAGTCAAAAAGAATACCTTAACAAACACATGAGAATTCACACTGGAGAGAAACCGTATCCATGCTCTCAGTGTGGAAATAGTTTCAGTCAAAAAGAATACCTTAACAAACACATGAGAATTCACACTGGAGAGAAACCGTATACATGCACTCAGTGTGGAAAGAGTTTCAGTCAAAAAGGAAGCCTTAATAAACACATGAGAATTCACACTGGAGAGAAACCGTATACATGCCCTCTGTGTGGAAAGAGTTCCACATATTTATCTGATCTCAGAAATCATCTGCGTATTCACTCTGGAGAAAAACCATTTAACTGTGATCAGTGTGGTAAAGATTTTATTTCATCATCACGTCTAAAAGAACACCTGAAAGTTCATTCAGATGAGAGGCCTTATGTGTGTTCTCTCTGTGGAAAGAGTTTTTCATGGCTGAACAGTTTTAAACTGCACCAGAAAACACATGTTGAAGTGAGAGATCATGTGTGCTTTGACTGTGGGAAGAGCTTTACTAGAGCTGGTGATCTGAAAGAGCACCAAAGAATTCATACTGGAGAAAAACCTTACAAGTGCTCATATTGTGACAAGAGTTTCACTCAGTCTGGACCTCTGAAAACACACGAGCGAATTCATACTGGAGAGAAGCCGTACGACTGTACTCAGTGTGAGAAGAGTTTTAGAAGTTTATCAAGCCTTCATGGTCATATAAAAACCTGTTGCAAGTGATCAACATTTAGTTCTATATCAAATACATTCAGGCATAGATATCATATATAAAGGCTAGATGTCTCGTGCGCGCTGCTGGCCAATGGAGGTCGACGTCCGCACGTGGTGGCCATCTTGCCACAGTGTGCTCGCTCACTCGTTTAATGGTGCATGTACTTTTAAATAACCATAACTTGCTCAATTTGCTACCGATTTTCAAACGGTTTGGTTTGTTATAAACGTCAGAGATGTAGTTATGACACTGCATACATACAGTGCATACATATGAATAATTATAACATACATGTTCAAGCATTCCAAATTATAGCCACGTTAATAACGTTTGTAAGAAACCAAACCGTTTGTAAATCCGTCAAGATTTCAGCGAGATAAGAGGATTTGTGTGCATGCTGTTCATTCACCTTAATGCACAGCTTCACTGTGACAAGATGGCCGAACGGTGATGCCGGAAGTGACTGCGCCATAAGACATTTAGCGTTTATATATGATATCTATGCATTCAGGTAAATTCCGCAAGATAAAATATTGAGATTGTCTATTTTTATTTTTTTGTTAAAATGAATGAAGACTAGATATATTTAAAGGAACACTTATATATACACCGTTTACATTTAGATAGGTGGGCAAATGCATTTTTGTCTCAGTGCATGGATTTTTTTAGTTTGACAGGGTCGGCGCGAGCTTAGCTTAGCTTAATGAATGGAATCCTTTGTTGCCAGCTAGCATGTCCTGAGTGAAAGTGATTAAAAAAAACAACTAATTACTTCTTGTGGCCTGCGAGTACACAACGAGTACAAATAGCGATGCAGATTAACACCAGGCGATTTCCTAGGCAGATGTTGACATGGGACTAGATTAGGGGGAAGCACAGGCGAAGCATTGCTACTTGGGCGCAGAGATATCACGCAACACATGAAATCCCACGACTTGTGAAAACAGGTATAATATGGGTCGATCTATACATGCGTCATGTTTAAAATATTCACTTACTCTGTGGACAGCTGTCCGTTTGGTCTGTTCGGCATGGGGCGATTTTTCCAGTTCACTTTAACACACAGAAAAAAAAAATTGAGTATTGCAGGATGGATCAACGCAGTGAAATCCTCGGTAGCTGTGACACAACTGCGGGCCCGCTCATCTTGATCTGACGCGTTGAGCCTGGTCATCGATGGCAGTAACTTGTAGGGATGCACGATATATATCGACCACATATCTATATCGGCCGATAAATGGTAATTTTTGATGTTATCATTATCGATCCGATAAGAAAATTAGGCAGATATATCAAAGCCGATAGATAATAGATTATTTACTTAAGCTGAGAGATGCGCGCTGTTCGCCATGATGGTTTTGAATGATTGGAATCACTTCGAAAAGGAAGATACAGTTCAACATGTGCAGCCCAAATCTGTCGCTTCATAAGAACACGCCTGTAAAAGAATGTTGTGAATTTGTGTTAGCCAGTGTTTTAGCGCGACGAGCGCATTGTAACGACTGAGACAAATCAAACACAATTATTTGGTATATGTACAAAAGAAAAATCTTTAAACTTCACTCTGTGATCTGTGGTCCCATCCCCCAAACAGGGCAAGACCATCTTAGTTACCCTGACAACGATCAGATAAGTTGTTTTTATGACTCTTAGAAATGTGAGTAGGGCCCTGCTACAAAACCTACAGATATTAGAACAGACTCTCCTGCATTAATTTATCGATGAACTGATTAACATGAAATTAACATGCATTCCAGAACAATTTGTGAATGATTTACTGTCTTGTGTTGTGTTTCTTAATACCATTATCTGTTGATACTATTATCTGTTGATACTATGTATTTTATTATAGAACCAACAGTTAACATTTTAAAGGCAGACTAACAGGTCTTTGAGGGTCAGAATTCTAACTGATAGACAGGTGTTCAAATACTTATTTGCAGCTGTATCATACAAATAAATAGTTAAAAAATCATATATTGTGATTTCTGGATTTTTTTTTTTAGATTATGTCTCTCACAGTGGACATGCACCTACGATGACAATTTCAGACCCCTCCATGATTTCCAAGTGGGAGAACTTGCAAAATAGCAGGGTGTTCAAATACTTATTTTCCTCACTGTACATGACATTATAATGAGAACACTATTGTAATAAAACGTTGTGAATTTTCTGGGTTTAGTTGCCGTGTTTCAGCGCGTTGTCGTGGAAATAGCGCGTCCAACAGGGATTACACGTTCTGGCCAGCAGTCAAGTTCGTTTGTTCATTCACGTCATTTTATGCAGATATAAGTCGTAATCAGGGCCGTAGCTAGAGGATTCGGGGCCCCCTGAAAAAAAATATTGATGTGGGCCCCCACCACCCTATATCATACTGTACACTAGATGAGCATGGAGGCCCACATATAACAGAAGATGGTGGTGTTGTTGTAAAACCTTTATTTTAAGTTAAAGTTAAATGTTTAAATAAAAATTACAACTAATAAAAAGAAATTGTTAAACAATAATAAAACCAATTTTTAAAAAGTAACAGCAAAATAATACATTTCTCCATCAGTCTATTATAATTCATAAATCAAAAAGTAAACATTTATAAATTGACAAGAATGTAGTCAAAGTTTAAAAATAAAGTCATTTATTGTCTTATTTTTTAATAAAGATAATATTATTAAATAAAGCTAAAATGTATTCATTCAAGTGCAGTGTGTATTCGTGTTTTATTGATGTAATAAATACATCATCAGCCAGCAGGTCAGATGCAAATGCAATGCGTCGTGACTCGTGTCAGTTTTTTAACTCTATTTACAATAGTGTAAAAAGACAGGAATTTTGACCACGTAATCATTCGGTCGATTGTGGTGCGCACCGATAATGAAAAGTGACAGTACCCGGCAGGCTGTAGACGGTAGTTTTCTTATTCCCAGCGAAATAACAATGCAACCTGTCTTTAAGAATGTCTCGATCGACTGGGATACAACAACTCTCCTGGCCTCCCTCTCCTTCTTTTCATGGCATTTCTGGTACCCTGATTTATGTTTTCTTTTCCCTGACATTTTGGCAGTCAATCTCTTTAAAATACTTTAGATCAGACTAAACCATTTATAGGGAGGTAAGAGAAGCAGATATTTGGAAAAAATATTTAACCAAATTGCATGTTTTTGTGGTTTTCATTTAAATCTCAGGCATACAACTAATATAAATATTAGAATTATTCATACAACAGGGGCCTATATAGTATAACTGCTGGATTTTGTGGGGCCCTATGGGCAGCGGGGGCCCCTATAATTGTCACTACCTTTCACCCCACTAGCGACGGCCCTGGCCGTAATATTACGTTTATGAAATATAAATATCTGATTAATCTCACACAGGATGTGTTTCCTTGATTTAAACAACCTGCTTGAAAAGTTCTTCAGTTCTCTTCAGCTTCAGCGAGCGCAGCTCTAACAGCAATGATGCCATTTGAAACAGTAAGCCTAATATTAAAGTAATTTACAGTAATTTACTATTACTGTAATATTAATTTATTTTTATTGTTTTGCAAAAACATTGATGCGTTATTAATAACTAGCATTTTTTGTTATCGTATTATTTTCATCAATGGTTTGATTAAAATAATTTCCTTATTGTCCGTGCGGAGGCGATTCCATTGTATTTATCCATGGTACATGCATTTTGTTTCTTTATATGCAGCCCAATGTTAGTTGTTTGCATTATTTAGACATTTTATTTAATTTTTGGTAACACTTTACAATAAGGTCTCATTTGTTTATGCATTAACATGAACTAACAATAGCCTTTGTTAATGTTAGTTAATAAAATATGTGTGTTCATGTTAGTTTACAGTGCATGTTCAGATACAGCTTTGGAATTTGGATCTTAAAAATGTATTATAAAATGTTGAGCTTAACATTAACTAAGATTAATAAATGCTGTAGAAGTATTGTTCATTAATTATTGGTTTATGTTAACTAATGCTAACAAAATGAAACCTTATTATAAAGTGTTACCATTTTTTAATAAAGAAAGTTGGCCATAGGAGTGTAAATTTAATTTTAAAAGTTAAGGAATCTTACACTGGTTCAAACTAAGCTACTATATTCTATATGTTTGATTTATGTTAAAGTGTTTGGGACTAATGATGAGTCTTTTGTTTATGTATACAGGCTATCAAAGTATATCAAAATTTTCATTTAGATTTATCGGCCAATATAACGGTTATCGGCTTTCAAATGTAAAGAATTATCGGTTATGGGTATCGGCCAAAATGTTCATATCGGTGCTTCCCTAGTAACTTGTCCCACTCGCCACAGCACAGACACTCTATTTCAGTGGGCATAGATTGGCATGTTCCCCCACATTCACACCACCAGTTCGTGTTGGCTCTCATCTTCACGTCCTCAGGCTGTTGAGCGATCGCAACCTCCTCCTCCTGTCGTTCTATTAACCGCATTTCCACTGTACAGACCATATCAAATTCAATCACATTTGCTCCTGTTTGTTTGTGGTCATGGGACTGCACAAAACAACTCTCTTTCAGGCTTTTAGTTCAAAAGAGTGAACATTTGGAAGAATATTGATAAATATGTATGTTTTTTATGTCACATTTCTTCATCGAGATTGATCATTTCTATATGTCTCACTATACTGTTTGTTACCTGTTACACTGGGGCAGATAAGCCATTAAAAATAACAAATGCCCCCAAAATACAAGAGATTGGGGTAAAAATATTTAATTTTCCTGTGTTTTTATATTTATAAGAGGAACAACTCAAGCATCATTCAACCAATCAACATAAAATCTAGAGTGCTGTTTTTTCCGAATATCAGCTTGATTGTAAATGTGACATTACGCAACTGCTCTGTAACCAAGTTATTAATGGGTAACTTTAAATTTTAGACAAATAAAGTTTGTCAACAAAAAGATAGATTTTGTTGATGATTGACTAGTAGCAGCCATAGAAATTATAGCAAAGTGTTCAATGTGTTATTTCTAATTAGTTAACCTTATTTTAAAAAGCAGGCAAATCGATTTCCAACTGTTAAATGTATTTTAGAATGTGCAGAGAAGGACAGTAACGAAGTAGATGTAATTTGTTACTGTACTTAAGTAGCTTTTTGCGTATCTGTACTTTACTTTAAATTTGGGAAGACTTTTACTTTAACTCCACTACATTTCAAAGTCAAATATCTTACTTTTTACTCTACTACATTTTCAAAATCAGTCGTTCCTTTTTATTTATGAGTGGATAAAAACGTAACTGGTCAAACGAGCCACCAATCACAGTACAGCGCGCGCTTTGTTTTAAATTTGCCTTGTCGGCAGGGTCGGCGCCACGAGGGGGCCCCAGGGGGCCTGGACCGGCCACCTAGGTTACTGTGCCCCCTCACCTCTGGTCAGCACACCACCCTGCCTCGGTATATATATATATATATATATATTTTTTTTTTATTTTTTTTTGTTAATTAATTTAGTTTTACTAGAATAAAATCAGCTTTGCAACTTTGCATTTTCACTCGCGACAGGTGATTAACTAAATTACGTCACTAGCAGCTTGTATGTAATTGGTTGAAATATGACTGTACATCATGACGTTAAGTATTTTTTTTCAGTCAACTTCTACTCTTTATTCATAATAATCTGTATTCGTCTAAAACACCTAACGTGCTTGATCATTCAAGCAATCATGGATTTAAGGAAATGGTTTACCGCCACCTCGACAACAGTGAAAACTGTCATGGCTAGCACTAGCACCACCACCATGATGTCGACACGCCAGTGACAGAGGCCCATCCGAGCGATGGTAGGCGAGCTACTGCTTCCAGTCATGATGATGACATTTGCCCAGATGATTTGGGAAAGGATGAGCCTTTGCAATTAAGTTCGTATCCCACACGCTTATTTGGCACCAAAAACAGATCATTTTTACACGCGTGGTTTCAAAAAAGAGATTGGCTAGAGTATTCGGTTAAAGCAGATGCGGCCTTCTGCTACCCTTGCAGAAACTTTAGCGCCAGAAGTGCTATGCAGATCAAGATCGGGCAGCCGCAGAGCGGGACTAGGCTTGATCCAGCATTTACAACCAAAAGCTTCCATGACTGGAAATACGCTGTGGAAACAAATAAAGGATTCAACAGACATGAAATGTCCAAAGAACATTTGACTTGTTATAGTATGCGGAAAGAAAAAGTAAGCCGAATTGATAAAGGTAAAGAAATCTTGACGCTACTGTATGCAGAACAAATACAGAGAAATCGATACTACATGTCTTCTCTTATTGATGTTGTGGAGTTTCTGGTGTCCAATCAATTACCCTTGAGGGGTAAAATTGAGGCCTTTGATCATATGGCTACACTGGCTAAATCACCAGCTGCACTTAGTTGTTGTGCATGCGTTATCTGCTGAGAAATCCATTCAAGATTTTTTCAGCATATGCAACGCGCTTTATAACTTTTGCCGTAAACCCATGGTTGCCCTGCAATATAGAGGTGACAGACTCAAACGTTTACTTGACCAGAGGAGGACAGGCCATCTGGGTACTGTTGCCGTCATCGTCAGTTCATTCGAGGACATTACATCAGTTCTTGAGCATGTCAGCTCTGCAAGGACTTATGGAGCTGAAGTTCGCATGGAGGCAGTTGGACTGTTAAGGGAAGTGACAGATCAAAGCTTCATTTTCATCTGCCATTTGATTCACAAGGTAGGCCTAAGACATTTAGGCTATTTTGTGTGTGTGTGTAAATATTATTTTATTTTATTAAATAACAAAATTCAACAAGTCAACTCAAAGTTTTCTTTAAAAAATTGAATTTTATGAATTTTAAATGCACAAATGGACTAAATATTTTTTTAGTTTTTAAAAGCCTTTTTCAAAATTTACGCATTTCAATTAATAGTACAATTCCATCAAAATGAATTGAATAATCCTTACATATTATGAATCAAGAATTTTAAATGAGAAGCATACTAGAGCTTAATAAAATATTTTGTATAAATCTACATTTAAACTTTTTATTTTATTTATTTTAATTTATGAATATGACTCCCATAAACTAAATGGTCCATTCCCTTTTTGCTTAATATAAAAATGCTTTATAATGCTCAAGTTTTTTACTAATTATTTCATAATATGAATAATGTGTAAGGATTATTCAATTCAAGTTGATGACATTTTACTATTAGCCTAATTGACATCTTTAATCTTGAAAAGGGATTTTTTTAAAAGGCAGTTAAAACAGTTAGACTAAAGATAGTCGTAATATGGGTTTAAATAGCCTGATTTTATTTAGGCCTATTTTTATTTTTTTAAATGTTAAATTTTTTTTTGAGATATCCTTCAATGTTCAATTTCCGTTAACGCAACCTTTAATTAAATCGTTGCCACCCTGGGTTCTTTTGTTGCTCAATCCTGCCAATATCATTCTGCAAGAGGATACAGACCTTTTAACTGGGATGAAACTTGTGTCTTCAGCTGCCGAATGTGTGCGCAATCTCCGCAGCGAAGATTAATTCTGCATTCTCTGTGACACAGTTACAGCGAGCACAAAAGATACACCTGTCTCAGCAAAACGGAGGCGACAGGTAAACAAGAACCTGAGTGTATATTGTTGAAGAAACAACTGGAGTCAACATCATTGATAAAGTGGAGCTACGCAGGCTGTACTTCAGTGCTTTGGATCATATTCTTGGTGAAATTGAGGTGCGTTTCAGTGAACGTAATTCAAAGTTTGCCGCAGCACAGTTTGACCCAGAAAATTAGACCTTTTTGGATGTAAAGTCCATAAAGCCCATCATGGATTTAACTAATTCTACCATTGTGGAAACGGAGTGCATTGTTGCAAAGCAATAGATCAATAGATTGTTGAAAAGCAGGACCTTAAAGAAAATGCGCAACGAATGGAAAGACCTCGTTCTGAGAAAGTTTAACTCTTCCACTCGTCGACTGCAGCTTTTCTAAAGGTAGGATGTGTTTTTGCTTTTTTGTCTTTGTTACTATGATTGATTATATAGCCAGTGCTGGTCCTTATTATTTATGAGAATGCTGTAGGCAGCGTTGCTCTGTATCGTCGCGTCGGGTAGCCTAAATGGTGACTTGATGGTTGTTGTTGTTTTAATTAAAAGTGGGTGTATTATTATTATTGAGGGTGGGAGAGGTATGCCCCCCCAGTGACACAACGAGGCCCCCTCGTTCCGTATGTCCTGGCGCCGACCATGCTTGTCGGTAACTAAGCGCGAACCAGAGCCGTTAAATATGAGAGTTGCGACCATAGACAGTATATAAGAGGTTGCGACACACTAGGCTTGTTCGACTTGAAAAAAGCATACAGAGCCGTCTACTCTCTAATCGCTCTCGCGGTATTTTAATGTCATTCACCGATTGGTCTGTGCAGTGTGCAGCGCCGGTTCAAGTCGAAGACAAGCCTACTGTGATCTCGCCGCCGAGATAGTTCCAAACAAATCGCGTTGCCAATGATTTTAAGCGGGGCAGAGAGCAGCAGCTATTATTGCAGCAATTATCGGTAAATATTGACGCATAATTAACATTGCTTATTACGTTGACACTAAAGTTACTTGCATATAATAGCATTTTTTTTTCTGGGGAGTATCAGAAACACTGCATTAATACGTTTTGGTGTTTAATTTTGGAGGGAAATTGGCTGCTCCCATAACTATATAACTATATATATATATATATAGACTAATTAATGTCATTTTATTAATAGATTGATGTGCCAAGAGTGACATTAGAGTCTTCACGTAGACTGAGTTAAGCAAGAGTCTTGTGACAAAAATATAATAGGACATTATAGCCATAAAAAAAATCATAGTACTTGCATACTTAAGTACATTTGAAGGCAAATACTTTTCTACTTTTACTCAAGTGAATGCTTAAAGGCAGCACTTCTACTTTTACTTGAGTAATATTTTACCTTGAGTATCTTTACTTTAACTCAGGTACATGGTATGTTTACTTCATCCACCACTGGCAGAGAAACAGAAAGGAAGGGAATATTTAGTAGGTTTTTTTAAAAGAACCCGGATTGGACAAGAGAATATAGTGTAAAGGGAATTTAGTAGAGTAGGTGGCAGTAATGCAACAAATTGGATGCATCCTGCCGTAAAACCTCAAAGAAGAAGAAGAAGCAGCCTTACTTTCCCTGATGAACTAAGCCTTTGAATACAATGGTATAACATGCGGCCCCTTTAAGAAACATGATGACATCGCGCACTGCGCCTGCGCAGAAGAGAGAAGCGAGAGTGTTGCCAGATGTACGATAATTATCGTATTTGTACGATAATTTTGACCTCTGTACGATGTACGATCAATAATGGAAAAAATCCTATAATGTACGATAATTTCAGAACTGTGTGACACTTCAAATGATGGTCGTTGTAATAGGGCTTCTCATTGATCTAGCTGTGGATTCTAACGTTACGTCTACCGGGGGAAGAACGTGTAGAGAGAGGGAGCGAGAGACCTTGCGTGTGTGTGCTAGTGTGCCTCACGAAGCGCATGTAAGGACCCAACCAATCAAATGTAAGTGCGGGCGGGCTTTTATCTATAGCTACTCCCGAACCGGATCAGAACCGAACTTTCACCAGTTGAGGCTGAATATGTCACTGTTAACGATGTGGAATATTTTCTCCGGATGCCGTATATTTCCAGTCTGCAGATGAGAGATGTTACCAGATTACAGAGTTTAACATTAACCAGCTCCAGAGTAAAAGCCCTCATATCGTGAATAAGGTTTGTCTGCACTGGAATCACACGAGCGAGTTCATACTGGAGAGAAGCCGCACTAATGTGGAGAGAGTTTTAGACTTTAAAGCTCTGTAGTGAATCATAGAAAGAAGCGTTGTCCAAGTGTTGTAGTGAAGATGTGAAACTCAATGAGGTGAAAACAGGGAACTTTAAGAGACAAAAGCCCTATTCACACTGGATTAGTATTATCTGGGGACCTTGCAGGGGCGTAAATTTCATCTAAATGTTGGGGGGGACAATAAACATAACATTCCTCAAGAGCAATTTTTGAAGGGGACACCAATAATACAGGCAAAATTGTACTTTCTTTGGATATGTGTACACAGAGGAAAGCCTTACTTCTATTATTAGTGTAGCATGGAGACCGTGCCATTATCTTTCTTCTCAAAGTTTCTCTCTGGTTCAGTGAAAAAGCTGACTAAATTGACCAAAATATTCTTTATTGGTGTGTGAAATTGACAAAAAATGATCTCTATATTTTCAGGGATTTTATCAATAACGATAATTAGACAAAAAGAGTGTGTTATTGTGCTGGTAACTTGGCATGTTTAGGACTGCCGAGGACAGCTGACTCCTAAAGTTTTTGCTATTCTTCATATTCTGTGTGGCGGTCAGTTCACAGCAGTGACAGAAATCATTTTTCCAATAAGTTTCAATAGATTTTTACCTTCATTGGCATTTTTACCTTTATAAATGTATTTTTAAACCTAAATATATGCATGCATCATCTTTTGTGTCAATTTCATACATTAAATTAAATTAAATTATAATAATAAGACACAATAGGGCTGTTACCAAACAAATTAAATAAGTATTAACAAAATCTTTGCAATGGAGAGGAAACACAAAAGTTGCATTTGAAATGGCATTTAGATTTTACACAGACATAAATAATGTTTTGTTTAAAACATAAAACGTTGAATATTGATATATAAAATGATTTAAAACATGAAAAGATACTTTAAATGTGAAATTAAAACCGCCAGTAGGTGGCAGTAGGCCTAATTCATTGTTAATGAGTGAGTCATTGCGATTCAACTGATTCGTTCAAAAAGCTGATTCATAATTCAGTAAGGAAATACCTCAGTGTTTCTCAGAGACGCAAATACAGTGCTTTGGCTTAGTTTTCAACTATTTTCGTTGGCGAAATAGAGTTAAAACAGGCAATATGGTGTCTAAAAGTAACGTTAAACTTTTCAATTATCAATTTATTAAATCACATTTATTATCATGTTAACATCTGGAGAAAAACTGCACTCTTTGTGTGATATTATATTAGATTAACTATATTAAATTATATACTGACTAAATCACACAGTGAAAGTGCGAAAATCTAAATGCGCACCCGCACTTGTCTAATCTGCAAGACTACACATGGTGTATGCGTACACTCTATGGGTGTGTGTGTGAGGGAACGGTTTTAAACAATCTAGGTAAATGCACAGACTGTATAAAACAAGGTTATAATCGCCAACATAGCGAGGCCGAATACATCGGTGACAAAAGTACATTGGTTATCATAACATTTTTTGTCATGATTTATTAATGACGCAGCATAATCTGTATTAAAGAGAAAATAATCACTTCATCTGAGGTTTAAAGTGAATAAAATAACCTTGATTTACTGGAGTTTAACAACTGAAAAACCTTGTTCTCTCCCACTGGACTTTGTTTGTGATGAGGTAAAAAGGGAGCGGGCAGTGGACCGAAGCACTGAAGGCAAGGGAGGGGGACTCAAAATTTTAAAACGTTTATTTGTATTTGCCCCGTTTGCATTTTTATTGTTTTACTACTTAAACAATTATTTTAAGTATATATCATTATATTATTTACAATACACATATTTTAATTATATTTTTAGGAGGGGACAACCCTCAGATGGGGGGGTCCTGACCCCCCCGACCCCCCCGTGATTTCCGCCTATGGGACCTTGTGTGATTCAGAAATTACGGTGTTCGGCGAAATATGGTAGGACATTTGCGGGGGAATTTTTACTCTTCAAATTAAAGACATAGCAGATTCGCGCGGGATTAAGATCACAGACAACCTCCGCAATTATTACAAATGATTATCCTGTGCGAATAGAGCTAAAGAGGTTTTACAGCAGCTCATTTAAACATGATGACTCAGTTATTTGCCTCAGACTTTGGGAAATTATTAAACAAGCCTTGATTTCACATCTACATTATAATTAATACAATAAGTTTATGCGTATTTGGCGTGCTGTCCGGGGGGAGGGCTCCGAGCTCGGAGTTAGGCCCGAACCCAAAGTACTCCCCCCAGTTGGTAAGTGTAGATGGAACTGGAAGTGAGGAGATGGGGTGGAGGAGGGATGCTGACAAACTTTCAATAAACAGAGATAGGTCTGCTGTGAATTTATACTCTGTCATTGAGTTGATTACTGATTAATCTCCAGCTGTGCATAATTTGGTTAATTATCTGAACCTGCTCCTCCCGAACTTTGTTAATAAAACATCATTTAAATGTAACTAATATCAAACCACATTAAAATATTCTATATTTCTAAAAGTTCTTCAAACAAATGTTCACAATTTAAATGCAATGAAAGTAATTCAGTGTAAATTCACTTGTTTCTTTTCTTTTACGATTTTTTCTCCCACAATAATTCACCAATAAATACTGGAAATATTAATTTCAGTGTATTTTTGGCAATCAGAGTTGGTTGTATGCAATTGTTTTGATAGAGGGAAACAAGATACATTTCTAGTTATTCTTCATACATTCTTCTTTAAACAAAATAAGTATCCACTGTTTGAGAAGTTATACTCATATTTGGTTTTCAACCATTGAAAATGGGAAAATTCCACAATTTGAACATTGGGACCTACCAATCTCTGTGTAAACCATAGACTGTAAAAAAAAGATGGACGCATCCCTTTGCTCTTTTCCATTGGTAAGAACTGAAGCCGCCAGTGTCCCGATATGGCGCTGACATCTTGGAACTTGAGTCTGTGCAGTAGCGATCTCGGGACCAGACCTGCGCAGTAGCGAGCAGGAAGTAAAGCCGCGAAATCAACGCTCCGCCTTCACTCAACCTTCACGCAGAATGCACTCTCCCTGAGTGCACTTTTTTAAAAACTGATTGCAGTATGACGAGAGGCTTGTTAAAATAAAGTAGATACAATCTCCTCAGTTCTCCGAAGATCCCGAAAAAAATGTCCGTTGGTGCTTCAGTGACTACTTCGCTCGGAGAACCTGTCAATCACAGCTGTCAATCATGAGGTTACACCACCATTTTTATAGCATCACGTAACTAACTAAAAACCAACTTATTTTTGAAACAGACACTTGAACTTACATCAGCGTGATAAAAACGACAGCAAATGAAAGAAACCACATTTGGAGTGTAATTTAATTGTTTAGTTCGTCTCACGTCCTGTTGAATAACGTGGGGAGGCGGGGCTTATGACCTATACTAGGACCAGTCACCAGGGGGCGATCGAGACATTTTGGCTTCACTTTTCAGGGCTTGTGCGGCACGCTTGGTGTAAACACAAAATAATGATTTGCCATCTTTCTAAAGTAATTTTGACCCCCCTCTACAAAATACTGGATAACTTAGTAAATATAAACCCATCACATTTATGTTTGGCTTTCTTCAGAATTTTATTTTAATAATATATAACAAATTTTAGCCGGGGAAGTTTCTAAAATGTGGTTGTTTTGACACGGATGACCTTATAGATCTGTTTTATATTATGATAATATGCAACCTTGTCAAAACACGATTTATAACAGCAAAAATATTCACTAAACTATCAAGTAATTAATTTAGTTCATTATAAATTCAATAACTTTCCAATTCCAGATCTGGTCCTGTGGGCGTCAGTATCACACGGTGATCACAGTTCACACCTGCAGTGAAGTCCCTCACACAACAATTCACCAATAAATACTGGAACATTCCCATCATCCTACAAGAGAAGGACAAACTCCAGGAGTAGCAGCTGAAATCTGTGTGACTGTTAAAGATGGAGTTTATTAAAGAGGAGATTGAAGACATGAGTGATCCAGAACCATCCGGAATAAAACATGAAGATACTGAGGAACAAATAGGTTGGTGTCCATTCTTGATTCTTCATTGTTGACTGCTTTAGTAGCTGTGAATTAATTAAAAAGTAGTTTATTGGTAGATAAATGATTTAGAAATTCATCTAAATTATCCTAATCTTGTATATAGCAGTTGTCAAACACATTTAAATTATTCAAATTAATGAAAATCATATAACAAAACTTCAACATCAAAGATCTGATACTTTATACTCACACAGACAGAAACCCATTCTCTTGTTTTCTGTTTGTTTACTTGAATTTTCCTTGAAATGATCCTCCTTAAACTGATTATAACTACTTGATATGTTCATTCTAGATCAGATGGAAGTAACAGAGCTAAGAGAAGAACTGAAAGAAGTAAAGAAACACTGTGACTTCAAAACTCAAGAAACAAAAGCCAAAAAGACACACACCTGCACTCAGTGTGGAAAGAGTTTCAGTCAAAAAGGAAGCCTTAAGACACACATGAGAATTCACACTGGAGAGAAACTGTATCCACAACCCATTCTCACTCCCAGGGCGTCAAAAACTGAAGCATGGTCAAGTGCCTTCCGCGTCACACAGAAGACTTCGAAGGTACCCCTAGGCGTCACTTAATTGACGAACAGGGAACTCCATTGATTTCAACGGTTTGCCTTATGCGTCAGATTAAGACGCAAAAGGCAAATTAGCCTAGTATATAATAGACCCTACATCATCGCAATTTTCTAAAGCTCTGGTAAGAAATAAGGCCTATTAAATTGATATTTTTGTATAGCTAAGTTTCTATAGCTACATAAATGTATTTAATGTCCATAAATCCCATTTTTAATATTATCTGTAAAGACTTTTATCTGGGCTAGGCTACCTCCAACAACTCCAAAGCTTTAAAATCCAATCACATGTGTTATATATATATGCGTTTTTATAATCCATAATTAAATGATTGTGTAGGCTTACTGTGTATACTTCTGGCCTGTTTCTTATTGTAAAACAAACAAAAAAAAGATTAAAACACACACATTTATATTTATAGATTTGAGATCTTTAGGCTATTTTTACATTTGATGCTAGAGACATTAATAAATTAATTATCAGCTCGTTATTAATGTTATCTGTAGAATCTGCGATATTACCGGTACGTGCTTTTACTGTTGTGGTTCTTAAGTTGGCCAATCAAAACATAACAAACTCTTACACATAATCAACCGGATATTTTTATGGAGTAAAATTACAATTGTTGGTTTATAATTAATACATGTAAAATATTGTAATAGCCTATATATATAATGAAAGCAAAATGCCACCAATTATTTATTTATTTATTTATTTTATTTTTTTCTGGCATCCCATTCTCGCGGTAAGTTCTGTCGCGCGCGCTTTCCAATGCTATATCTCGTCTTTGCACGGTAGGTTCTCTGGTGCATAAATTACATAATTTAGATAAAGAATTTCAGATTCTGGAATCATTGTACTTTTTTGTGCATCATGTTCACACGTCTATCAGGGTTGTTGAGATATATATATATATATCATTTATTTTATTTTATTTTATTTTTTGTTAAGAATAAAAGCCATACCTAAAACCTATTGACGGGTGCTAATGATACCTGATGATATGCTGCTATAGTGCTAATGGTTACCAATAGGCCTACGTCCATTAGCATGTTAGCTAATACTTTATAATTTGGTGTTTATCAGATACTTTATGACCTGGGATTTGTGTTAGACTGCCATAATAGACTAATTAAATAATGGATGGTTAACTTTTTTTTACATAGAATATCGAATTGGTCTATGTCCATGCACAGACATATATCATTTCTACAAGTGTATGCATATGTACATTTGTTATAAATAATATGTGACTTATATGTGCTTATATGGTATTTGCATTAATACACATACTGTAATGATAAGTAAAAAAATAACTAGTTTGAATGGATTTTCATTTAAAGTATTTCTTTCACATGATCTACATTCTGTCATACATTCAAATAAATATTATCTAATTACTATCTAATTTTCTGTCCACACCCCTACACCTTCTACTATACAGTATTCTGTAGCTTCCAAACAGAAAACTCAGGTAGAAAACTCCAATTGTAGCAGTTGCCTGCACTTGCTTTGTTTGCATTGCATTGTTGTTGTTTTTTTTCTTGTTTTTTTCTTTTAGAGCAAAATGACAAAACCAAAACAGAAACCATGTCCCCACTGCCAGGCACTCAACAATGCCAGCTGCAAAACATGTAAAACCTGTTTTGCTAGTTTAACCCTCAGACAGAGAGTTAAAAACAAACAAAAGTATTTCGAGGAGAGTGCATGGAAGTCCAGCACAAAAAAACACAGAAATGCTGCTCGTGTGGTGGATTCTGCCCGCATTGCTGTAAGTCTTGTTCTGCAAATGTAGTATCAGTATATATAATATTCTGTTCATAGTAGCCTATACTGTACTGTACTGAAATGAATGAGGTAAATACAAAATTATACAGATAACATATTATTCACTGAGTATACGCGAAATATTCTCATATTTATAATTCTTATAATATAAGCATACGTATATATAACTATGAATAATTAAATAGTAAAAATCTGTTATTTAAAAAGAAATGTTAAAAAGATATAATATTTTATAATTATAAAAATACTTATTAATTATAATAATACTTACATTTCTATAGCGCTTTTCTGGGTACTATATATATGTATATATATATATATATGTATATATATATATATATATATATATATTCTTACTTGTAGCAACTCATAATGGTAATAAAATGTTTATACTGTAATGATTTTCTCAAAACGTAATAAAATCTTGAGCAATTTTTACATTTTGAGAAATTACATTAGAAACTTACCAAAACATATCATATTTTCATTACTGTAATAGCTTTTAAAACGGAATACCAATGTTTTTTGTTAAATTAATATATATGTAATATTAATTGCATGAATATTTAAATGTTGCATTTTGCAGGTTTAAGATTGGATTTAGATTTTTCTTCAATGTATTGTAAGGGAATACTAATATTTTTATGTTTAAAAGCTATTACAGTAATGAAAATATGATATGTTTTGGTAAGTTTCTAATGTAATACATTTCTCAAAATGTAAAAATTGATATTACATTATGAGCTCAAGATTTTATTACATTTTGAGAAAATTATTACATCATGAACATTTTATTTCAATAATACTGTAATACTTATTTCATTATGTGCAGTTATTACATTATGAGTTGCTACATTTCTCAATTAAACATTTAGACATCTTTCTTTTTTACTTTGATAATCCAGTTGATTTGCAAAAGCTTTGTCTGGTAAGTCCCTGCTTACCATTATGAATACATCGATACTTATCGACTGCCTGTGCATTTGTTTTACAGGTTAAGAAATTGGAGGTACTTGGCTATAAGCCAATTCTCTTCATTTCTAAAGAGAAAAGAAATGGGTTTGTGGCTGAAGTCATCACTTCAATGGGTCCATTTGCAGTGGGACCACTTCAAGCCATCTTTGAAAGGATGACTAGCCTTTATGAAATCTGTATTAAAAGTAAGTATTTCGTATGATCTACACATGCAATATTCAAAGAAATATTTTCCAAATTTCTTTCAAAAAATTCTCATAGGTTACCTTGGGGTTCAAAACAACACCAGTACTGCTGAAACTGTCTGCCAGCACCCGACCTCCTCCCTTTCTCCTCCATCTTCTTCCTCTAGCCTTCCTCCTTCTTCCTCCTCTTTTGACACCCTTCCTCCTCCTCCTCCTCCATCTTCTTCCTCCAGCCTTCCTCCTCCTTCCTCCACTTTCTATACCCCTCTTCCTCCTCCATCTTCTTCCTCCAGCCTTCCTCCTTCTTCCTCGTCTTTTGATACCCTTCTTCCTTCTCCATCTTCGTCCTCCAACCTTTCTCCTCCCACGTCCTCTTACATCACCCTTCTTCCTCCTACCTCTTCTTTCCCCACTCCTCCTCCTAGACCATTTCCCCTCACCCCTACCTCCTCTTCCATCACCCCTGCTTTCTATGATTCACATCTTCCATCTACAAACCCTTCTTTCCACTGCCAGAACAGTCATGCTGCCCCATCTAAGGCCAAAGATGCAGGTGATTTTTTTTCTTTCACTTCAGCCAAAAACATGCACAACATGCAATAAGTTTTATTTAAGCTTGAACAAAGTTCTATTCCCAATTTTAGTGCCAATGCCAGCATTTTAATCCAGATTTAGTTCTGACTGTGTGTGTGTGTGTGTGTGTGTGTGTGTTACAGACAATTCCTCCACAATAATTCCAAGGACAGGAGGCAAACAAAGAAAATGGATGTATAAACAAGCAGGTATTGTGTATTTTAATTTTTAATGAAAACTGACTAACTACAATGTAGAACACACGTTTCTTATTTCAATATAATTTTTAAAATGCTGTTTTTAAGTCGCAAAATATTGTTAAATTCCATAACTAATCATAGACAATAATGTCTATGAAGCTGAATATGTGTATGCAACTGATTGTGCATAAACTGGAATAATCCCCTTCAATGTTCAAACTTACTTCTTGATTGTAATACAGTGGTTAAATCCGTACAGGCATCATACTATTCCCATGTGCATGGTTGTTGTTTTAATTAAATGCTTTTAAATAATACCAAATGAGTTATAAACAACTTTCAAGTATTCTATAAATGGAACTGTGGCGAGCAGGAGGAGGTCGAGGGACGTGAGAGACCGGTGCATGTGTCGCTCATCAGTAATCACACCACCGGTCTCTCACGTCCTCTCACGTCCCTCGACCTCGTCCTACTCGCCACAGGAACTTATATTTAATGATCATACAAAATAAGCAGCTCCTAATGACAATGCACAGTGCCTTTACGGTTAAAATAAAATATTTGCCATTATGCAAATGTAAAATCATGCCATCCATGAGTGTTTCCCTAATGTGCACTATTACCAAACCACACAACCAATTCAAAGCAAATTGTACATCAGATGGTCTAATTTCAGTTCATTTTTAGGGTTTCAGGTGGCCAGGCCATTGCAAGGATTTATGCATTCTATTTATTAAGAATTGCTTACCGAACTGTTAATATGTCATGATTGTAAACATTTCCTGATTATATATTATATCCTTTTATATTTTTCTGTTGTAGAATGCCAAGTACATCCCAGATTAAAAACATTTCCATATGACAAGATCATAAGGAATAGGATGTCAAAGGAAGTAAGGTTGAACTCGTTTTGTAAATGTTTGTCAGAAATGTATTTCTTAGAAAAAGATTGAAACGTAAGATTTTTTTTTTAAATAATGTACATTTATTTGAAATGAGAATGAATCTGTGGCCTAATAAGGGCATGGTACAGGCATGTTTATTTGTATTATGTGTTTGTGTATTTGTATTTTTTTTTAACATGATGTTGTGTGTGTGTGTGTGTGATGTTGCTTATGTTTCTTAAAGGGTGGCAAAGAGGTCAAAGTGAGATGGAAGCCGTGTTCAGGATGGTATGTATCACATATAACCTGTATAAGGGTGCACTACGGTAATTATACAAATGAGGTAAACCTATTCTAAAAATCTAGGATATTTGTGTTTACATGTATTATAATAAACTTTTACTTATTCATTTTGATTGCCTAATACATCTTTCTTACTTACATTTTTGTCTTCAAATGTCTTAACTGAATGCAAAAATATGTTTGCCCTTCAAAAAGGCAATCTATTTTCAATAGTTACATGTCATAGCCTGTTCTGTAAATTTGTATATGATCTTTTTTTTTTTTTTTTTTTACTGATTTGCAGTGGGATGAAATGGACGGACACCTGGGAGCCCTACAATCTTTTCTTCCAAGAATAGAGTTTAGTTTAAAGTTTATGTACCTGTTCTTGGTTAAGTTTGCTGTTCTTGTTTTCTTATCTACATTTATTGCATGTAGTTGTTTCTTTGCTGTTTTCTAATAAATCTAATAATCGATTGATTACTTTTCACTTTTTTACAAATCACTTTTATGGTATGTTGAATAAATTCAAACATTGGTACTGTGAGTGTTTTTTCCCCCCTGGAATTCCATTTTGGAGTAATATTTTCAACTGGGTGTTACAAAGGCTGAAAATTTTTGAAGCTTTACACGATCATCTGGTAAATGTTATTGAATTGATAAGTATTATTTATGGTAACTTGGGCAAAATGGTTGTTCTTGGTACCAATTGAGGTACTATGGCAAAATAAATAATATACATTGGAAATAATGAACTAATACAGTATATTTAACAATAAATAAAAGAGTAACAATTAATGTTAACAGGCATTAAAACATTAGCATATATAGGCTACCCTTCAAATATTGTAATCAATTAAGTAAACATTGCTTTTAAACCATCAAGTGAAAAATTAGTAATAAAATGAACAAAGTGGCAAGTCTAGAAGACAATATACTGCAGTGAAGGCTCGTCACTGTCAATTCTCCTTAAAAAATAAGGCAGTGTGTACTTACAGCAGTAACAATACACCTTTTGTTACAATTGTTTTTTATATATTGAAGACAGAACATGTAGCGAACATGGCAGGGCATAAAATAGTGTGGCATTAATTGGTAACGGGATTAAAAAAATTATATCATAATATTGAATTTCGGATGAATTTACATGTTTTTGTTTTATGTATTTAACATTTTGCCAGCAGTATTTCATAAATTAACGATATATTCGAAACGTTTGTTAACATTGTTTTATAATACACAATAATACCCTTTAATGTTGTGATTCCGAGGTGTCAAACGTAAAAACCTCTGATTGGCCATTGCGGTGATGGGCACAACATATATGTCTGTGATTGGCTACAATGCTCAACGCTGTAAAAAAAAACACAGTAACACACACACACACACACACACACACACACATAGTAAGGTGCGGGAGCCATTGCCAGCATATTGGGCTTAATGAATGGAAACAACCCGAACGGATGGCCAGTCCATTGCGTGACAACACAGACAGACAAATAAACATTCACACTCTCATCTACATGGACAATTTAGTGTCTCCAGTGTCAAATGTACTACCCATGGTGGTATACCCTGCTACATATTTTCTATCAGATATGATACGTTTAAAAAAAATTCGCTGTGTTATCGCAAATTTACATTCAGCAGCTTTATCATGTTTTGATTTCAATCTTGCCACCTCTTACTCAATGGACCATTTCTTTTTAAATCTGGGGTTTCACTGCCTTTGACGTTTCATTGGAACCCACAGGACCTGTTGAGGTCTTAAAGCCATTTTAAAAACGATTCCTGTTACAAAGTATGTTTTGCTGGTATTATTACGTCAGTAATACATTAAATTAACAATGGGGTGAAGCAATGTTGAGAGAAATTACTAATTTACAGAGATCCTAACCCTAACCCTAAGTGTGACTGACTACACACTTCAATGAACTACAAATAGCAGCGCCATGTTTGCCTGTTCCATCTATAGAATGACTGAGGGGTATAGGTAATGTAGTTTAAAACGTTTAGTAACTAAATTAAATAAATCGTATCTTTATTGAACAAAGGCATGTATAAATATGTTCATTGTGCAAACCTCAATGACATATTTTAGAGGCAGGCTGAAATTTGTTATTTTACTGTGAGCACTTTTTAAAACGCCTTTATACCACCTTTCCATGACTGATAATGGTTTGTCCACCATTATTTAGTTAAACATAGCATAAATGGTTAGACTTGATTTACAGTCATTTGAACATTACAGCCTTTTTTGCTCTTTCAGGGAGCGCTATGGGCCCCTGGGGTGTAAGAACAGTAAAACATGTGCATAAACATTGTTAGGGGTTAACAGTTTAGGACCCATGGACCAGATGTTTGAAAAGAAGACCCGGAGTCAGAATTATAAAAAATTGAAGAAAAGTTTTACTGAAGATAGTTTGCAGTTTCATCAGCAGAAGTTCAGCTTCAAGACTCACACAGGAGTTCGTAGGCCGCCCCGCTTACAGTTACACAGATCACAGCAGTTACACCATTTCCAAGGTCTAAGCTACGTCATTACTTACAGGCTGAATGATTCTGATTGGCTAAGAAATTGATAAACATAGTAATTTTCCACACATATACAGCTAGACAGAAGCATATCTCCATAGATTATGCCGCTGACACTCGGACCCTGAAGTTAGGCACGTCGTGACCTTCCAGGTCGCAGATTTGGGTTGCTGGGTGCCAGCATGTCTCGAACAACAACTCAGTCAATCTCCAACAATGCCAGTGGTTCCTTAACCTGTAACCAAGAAGACTAACACACACACCGACACACATCTTTTCCAAGGTTGGATTTGGCCAGGCTCTAACTATAAACAGGAGTCTCGTCTCAAAACATCAAGATAACAAGTTCTTTCTCTCAGGATCAGACACTTTAGTCTAAATGGAAACTATAGGCTTTAACTGACAAATGGTCCCTTAAACTATAGACTTCAATGAACCCTATATGCTTTAACATGTTGAAGACCTTTCTCAAACACAAAACCAGTCCCTATTTAATTTCTGGAAGCAATGGACAAGTAATGTAAATAGTAAATAGGCAAGCAATGTTACTACATTCAAATATCAAATACTGACGTTAAAGAATGCATGAAAGAACATTTCAGTAATCACACTGGTAACTTCTATAACAAAGTAAAATCTCCAGAGAAGTCATTCAACTCATTAGATATTTAGAAGGAAAAAATATTGATTAATACCTTGATTATAATACATTGAAGCAGCAGTGGATTCCAATCCACCCCCTTCAACATACACATATATTATCTTACATACATACATGCATAAATGCAGCCTTAATCATGGACAACGAACTGTGCTGAATCACATTTATATTTGAATACTCTATTTTCTCTTTCCACCCTTTTCTATGCTTACATCATGCTTGTATTAGTTGTTGATGGGTATAATGTGACTATCTGATGAAATACAGAAATATTTCACAGAAATGTTATAATAATAATAATACTAGGCTAGACTAGCCAACAAATTATTATCCAATTCATAGTTATAGCAGAAGGACCTATCAAATAAGCTTCTCCATTTATTTCTCAATCAATGACTTTGGCCTGTGGAACAAGTGTTGGGCATCAGTACTTTGCATCACAAATCTTGCTTATATGCACTTTTCAGCCATTTGTCACTGTAACACATAACTAAGTATGAGCAATGATAATATTTTGGTGTTTTGTCCCAAATGTCATTGATCTGACTAAAAAAAGTCATGGTAAGGATTTGTATGTAGTTTTTTTTATTAAATCATTAAAAAATTGGGAGGAAAAGAGCTCAATCAATCAATCCACATTTATTTATGTAACACATTTAAAAACACATGTCGGCCAAAGTGCTTTACATACCATGACACATTCATTGACTTCCGAAGTATATTTTTTCCTACTATGGAAGTCAATGAGACCAGAAACTGTCTGGTTACTGACATTCTTCTAAATATCTTCCTTTCTGTTCAGCAGAAGAAAGAAATTCATAAAGGATTGAAACAACATGAGGGTAAGTATATGATGACAGAATTGTCATTTTAAAGTGGAGTATCCCTTTAAGTGTAGACAGCTCCATTGATCTTAATCATCAAAGTAGTTTTTTTTAGATGTAATATTAGGCATGTGGAATTTATAAGGTTATTGTTCAAAAACACCCCGGTCTGTTCCCAGACAAATCTTGATGGTGCCTTAAGGAAAATCATGTTCATCATCTGAGCAGTTGTCGCTTTCTGAGAGCCCTTCCTCTTGCAAGTCATCTTCCTGTTCAAACTTCTCTTCTTCAGACATCAAATCTTGTTGGCTGAAAATTTTCACATAGCCTGCCTTTACCAACTGCATTAAATGCCTAAGTTCATAATGTTTCTTTCGAACAATGCAGAGGAGACCTTTGCATGCAGTGTCAGACAGTGTTGGAAAAAGAGCTGAAAAACAAAAGGATACATTAAGAAAAAATACAATGCGATATATACACAAGCGCAAATAAATGTTTAAAGACTTTCTTACATTTTGAACTTATCTCATTAATCAGTGCTTCGAATTTGGACATCTTTTGTGTCAGGACTGTCCAGTGCTGTTTCATTTCCTTACAAATTAGACCTCTCTCTTCCTGAAGGCGTCTCACTGCCATCACCTTGTCAAACACCTTCCTCTTGGTGAGAAAAGGAGCCAATTCTGAAATAAGGTTAACAAAAGAGTCATTACATACAGTGCCTGCTAATAAAAACAATGACATAGACTTGTCTTACAGAATAGTGCTATTCAATTTGGTTCCTGGTCAAGGTCTTCAGGATTGCTTGATTATTGCAGGCAGATGTGTTTGATTAGGGTTGGAACTGAACTCTGCTGGTTGTGGCTCTCTGGGAACATAACTGAATTGCCCTGTTATATAGAACATACCAGTACTGCAAGGGATTTGCCAAGGCCAAGCAACAGTCTCAGCTGTAAAGAAGTCTTCGACTGAGCCAAGCTGCTGGGATGGATCCGCTATGCTGTTGTATTCTTCCACTGCAGCAGCTAGCTTCTTCTTTTCCTCACTCCTTCTGAGACGCAAAGAATGGCGTCGCTTGTTGCTATCTGAATTAAATAAAAAATAAAAAACATTACAGCACTTTTTTAGCTACAAAGAAATAAATGCATATACGATGTGACATCTAATGACATAATAGTTAAAAAATAACATGGTAAATTCTCAATGTTTGTGTTTCACCTGTTTGACTGTACAGACGTTGTGTACGCCTTTTGATGCTGACTGTTAGTCCCTCTATTTCTTCTTGCAACCTTCTCACATCACCACTCCCATGTCGGTCATTTTCTACACAAGAAAATGCATAAAAGCAGCTTTATGTATTACCTGCCAATAATAAGAATAATAACAAAGGAAATCAAAACAATACCTTCTGCCCATTGCTGTACATCTAAAACCCACTGATGAACAGTATCATCATGAAGAGATAGCTCTGTCTTCAATGCCTCCAAGGTGTGTTGCTGCACTTGAAGAGCCTTCTGAGTCTACAAAATAGTCAAAACAAAAGTCAGCTTGAAAAAGTCCTGCATTTCATTTACAGGTGCAGTAAACAATTTCTAAGAAACACTGGATATTTAAAATAAACTCAAACACACCCCTCCCTTTATTGCTTTTTTTCCAGTAATATTCCCCTCTTTTGTAATGTCTCCCTCCCTCCCTCTTTCTCTCACTCTCTTCTCCCCCATCATGAGTGGATACGGCCCCTACTACTGATTGACTTTGATTTACTTTTTACACCTTTAATTTAGATAGGAATAAATGAGTAAAACCTAAAAATCCCAACTGCAATATGTGACTGAGAAGAAAGTTATACCTTTGCGTATCTGTTAACTAGAGCTTGTCCCAAATTGAGAACCTTACGCTTATTCCAGGACATGGCTTGCGTCGTAATCATGTCTGTTCTGCCTATAACATAAATATAAGAAAATGTAATGAGAGGTATGTATATAACAAAAATCATTCTGTATTATTCATACCTAATTCAACAAACCTGAGTTTGACATGTATTTGCTTGTAACAGCAATTCTAGATAGGAAGCTGTTCACCTGCTCCACTTCCTCACCAATAGTTGACCCAGCTCCTTCCTGGTAGGCCCCACTGTACTTGACCTAACAATTTTTAAATCCGACAAAATCAACGCATTTAAAATTTGTGCATTTCTTCTGATTATTACATGCTTAAAATGCATGGCAATATACCTCGCATTTCCAAGAGTGTGCTTTGGCATGCATCACAGACAGAAAAGGATGCATGTCCAGTAAAGACTGCAGCTCAGGGCACTGTTTAGACACACGTTGGAGATATGGGAAGTATTTGCAGGCTACATCTGAACAGAAAAATGTAATGCTCCCTTGTGACATGTCTGCAAGTTTTTTCTGAAGAAAGAGGGGGTAAGCAAAGATTTCCCCTCGGAACATGTTTAAGGCCATAAGGAGATCAAACATAACAAGTGGACCTGCTAAAAATTTTGAAAAAAGAAATAAACACAAAGAGATACAAATACACACAACATAATATTGATGTAGCTAAACATTACCAGAAAGGCTGTTGTGGTCACTTCTTAGTCCTATTTACAAAACAGAAGCACAATTTTACATAATGTTCAATATTGCAGAGCTAATGATTAAGAAGCATGCATATATATATATATATATATATATATATATATATGTGTGTGTGTGTGTGTGTGTGTATGTGCAATTGCTTCTTATATACAGTATATATGGAGTATGGATTCTGGACTCACATATGGAGCATTATACATATAGGCCTATATCATTTTTATGAGCATATACAGTGAGTACCTTATACTTACGTTCTACACTTTTCCTTTTGGCTCTTGGATATTTGTAAATGATTTCACCTTGGCTGTCCCTCTTTCTCCACTGAACAGTAGGGGGTGAGAGTAGAGGCTGCACATTGCTTTTGCCCAGTCTTCCCTAAAAGCATAACAAATGACTAGCCAACAATTCAAGAAATATAATATTACTTAATGTCTTGTTAGGGTTAATAAATGCATACTATTGACCAATAAAGTAACAGTCATTGTGAAATTAATATTGTGACTTAATATAAAATCAACAGGACAATTTTAAGAAAATATACTAAACTCAATGCTTGTACAATAACTTTATTTTTCAAGGAGCTCATCAGTATTTCTCAACTCTTCTTCTAACTCAAAGTCCATCATGTGAGTGTATATAGACACTCGACAGATAGAGAAATATTGATACACAGATCAAAACAGAGATAGACAGATAGACAGACTGTTTTTGCTTTTTTGTCTTTGTTACTATGATTGATTATATAGCCAGTGCTGGTCCTTATTATTTATGAGAATGCTGTAGGCAGCGTTGCTCTGAATCGTCGCGTCGGGTAGCCTAAATGGTGACTTGATGGTTGTTGTTGTTTTAATTAAAAGTGGGTGTATTATTATTATTGAGGGTGGGAGAGGTATGCCCCCCCAGTGACACAACGAGGCCCCCTCGTTCCGTATGTCCTGGCGCCGACCCTGCTTGTCGGTAACTAAGCGCGAACCAGAGCCGTTAAATATGAGAGTTGCGACCATAGACAGTATATAAGAGGTTGCGACACACTAGGCTTGTTCGACTTGAAAAAAGCATACAGAGCCGTCTACTCTCTAATCGCTCTCGCGGTATTTTAATGTCATTCACCGATTGGTCTGTGCAGTGTGCAGCGCCGGTTCAAGTCGAAGACAAGCCTACTGTGATCTCGCCGCCGAGATAGTTCCAAACAAATCGCGTTGCCAATGATTTTAAGCGGGGCAGAGAGCAGCAGCTATTATTGCAGCAATTATCGGTAAATATTGACGCATAATGAACATTGCTTATTACGTTGACACTAAAGTTACTTGCATATAATAGCATTTTTTTTTCTGGGGAGTAGCAGAAACACTGCATTAATACGTTTTGGTGTTTAATTTTGGAGGGAAATTGGCTGCTCCCATAACTATATATATATATATATATATATATATATATATATATATATATATATATATATATATAGACTAATTAATGTCATTTTATTAATAGATTGATGAGCCAAGAGTGACATTAGAGTCTTCACGTAGACTGAGTTAAGCAAGAGTCTTGTGACAAAAATATAATAGGACATTATAGCCATACAAAAAAATCATAGTACCTGCATACTTAAGTACATTTGAAGGCAAATACTTTTCTACTTTTACTCAAGTGAATGCTTAAAGGCAGCACTTCTACTTTTACTTGAGTAATATTTTACCTTGAGTATCTTTACTTTAACTCAGGTACATGGTATGTTTACTTCGTCCACCACTGGCAGAGAAACAGAAAGGCAGGGAATATTTAGTAGGTTTTTTAAAAGAACCCGGATTGGACAAGAGAATATAGTGTAAAGGGAATTTAGTAGAGTAGGTGGCAGTAATGCAACAAATTGGATGCATCCTGCCGTAAAACCCCAAAGAAGAAGAAGAAGCAGCCTTACTTTCCCTGATGAACTAACCCTTTGAATACAATGGTATAACATGCGGCCCCTTTAAGAAACATGATGACATCGCGCACTGCGCCTGCGCAGAAGAGAGAAGCGAGAGAGACGAGACGAGCTGAAATTTTCACCAGTTGAGGCTGAATATGTCACTGTTAACGATGTGGAATATTTTCTCCGGATGCCGTATATTTCCAGTCTGCAGATGAGAGATGTTACCAGATTACAGAGTTTAACATTAACCAGCTCCAGAGTAAAAGCCCTCATATCGTGAATAAGGTTTGTCTGCACTGGAATCACACGAGCGAGTTCATACTGGAGAGAAGCCGCACTAATGTGGAGAGAGTTTTATACTTTAAAGCTCTGTAGTGAATCATAGAAAGAAGCGTTGTCCAAGTGTTGTAGTGAAGAAGTGAAACTCAATGAGGTGAAAACAGGGAACTTTTAGAGACAAAAGCCCTATTCACACTGGATTAGTATTATCTGGGGACCTTGTGTGATTCAGAAATTACGGTGTTCGGCGAAATATGGTAGGACATTTGCGGGGGAATTTTTACTCTTAAAATTAAAGACATGGCAGATTTTTTAAAGAGGTTTTTCAGCAGCTCAAAAACATGATGACTCAGTTATTTGCCTCAGACTTTGGGAAAGTATTAAACAAGCCTTGATTTAAATGTAACTAATATCAAACCACATTAAAATATACTATATTTCTAAAATTTCTTCAAACAAATGTTCACAATTTAAATGCAATGAAAGTAATTAAGTGTAAATTCACTTGTTTCTTTTCTTTTATGTTTTTTTCTCCCACAATAATTCACCAATAAATACTGGAAATATTAATTTCAGTGTATTTTTGGCAATCAGAGTTGGTTGTATGCAATTGTTTTGATAGAGGGAAACAAGATACATTTCTAGTTATTCTTCATACATTCTTCTTTAAACAAAATAAGTATCCACTGTTTGAGAAGTTATACTCATATTTGGTTTTCAATCATTGAAAATGGGAAAATTCCACAATTTGAACATTGGGACCTACCAATCTCTGTGTAAACCATAGACTGTAAAAAAAGATGGACGCATCCCTTCGCTCTTTTCCATTGGTAAGAACTGAAGCCGCCAGTGTCCCGATATGGCGCTGGCATCTTGGAACTTGAGTCTGTGCAGTAGCGATCTCGGGACCAGACCTGCGCAGTAGCGAGCAGGAAGTAAAGCCGCGAAATCAACGCTCCGCCTTCACTCAACCTTCACGCAGAATGCACTCTCCCTGAGTGCACTTTTTAAAAAACTGATTGCAGTATGACGAGAGGCTTGTTAAAATAAAGTAGATACAATCTCCTCAGTTCTCCGAAGATCCCGAAAAAAATGTCCGTTGGTGCTTCAGTGACTACTTTGCTCGGAGAACCTGTCAATCACAGCTGGTTACACCACCATTTTTATAGCATCACGTAACTAACTAAAAACCAACTTATTTTTGAAACAGACACTTGAACTTACATCAGCGTGATAAAAACGACAGCAAATGAAAGAAACCACATTTGGAGTGTAATTTAATTGTTTAGTTCGTCTCACGTCCTGTTGAATAACGTGGGGAGGCGGGGCTTATGACCTATACTAGGACCAGTCACCAGGGGGGCGATCGAGACGTTTTGGCTTCACTTTTCAGGGCTTGTGCGGCACGTTTGGTGTAAACACAAAATAATGATTTGCCATCTTTCTAAAGTAATTTTTACCCCCCTCTACAAAATACTGGATAACTTAGTAAATATAAACCCATCACATTTATGTTTGGCTTTCTTCAGAATTTTATTTTAATAATATATAACAAATTTCAGCCGGGGAAGTTTCTAAAATTTGGTTGTTTTGACACGGATGACCTTATAGATCTGTTTTATATTATGATAATATGCAACCTTGTCAAAACAAGATTTATTACAGCAAAAATATTCACTAAACTATCAAGTAATTAATTTAGTTCATTATAAATTCAGTAACTTTCCAATTCCAGATCTGGTCCTGTGGGCGTCAGTATCACACGGTGATCACAGTTCACACCTGCAGTGAAGTCCCTCACACAACAATTCACCAATAAATACTGGAACATTCCCATCATCCTACAAGAGAAGGACAAACTCCAGGAGTAGCAGCTGAAATCTGTGTGACTGTTAAAGATGGAGTTTATTAAAGAGGAGATTGAAGACATGAGTGATCCAGAACCATCCGGAATAAAACATGAAGATACTGAGGAACAAATAGGTTGGTGTCCATTCTTGATTCTTCATTGTTGACTGCTTTAGTAGCTGTGAATTAATTAAAAAGTAGTTTATTGGTAGATAAATGATTTAGAAATTCATCTAAATTATCCTAATCTTGTATATAGCAGTTGTCAAACACATTTTAATTATTCAAATTAATGAAAATCATATAACAAAACTTCAACATCAAAGATCTGATACTTTATACTCACACAGACAGAAACCCATTCTCTTGTTTTCTGTTTGTGTTTACTTGAATTTTCCTTGAAATTATCCTCCTTAAACTGATTATAACTACTTGATATGTTCATTCTAGATCAGATGGAAGTAACAGAGCTAAGAGAAGAACTGAAAGAAGTAAAGAAACACTGTGACTTCAAAACTCAAGGAACAAAAGCCAAAAGGCTGCACTCCTGCTCACAGTGTGGAAAGAGTTTCAGTCAAAAAGGAAGCCTTAAGACACACATGAGAATTCACACTGGAGAGAAACTGTATCCATGCTCTCATTGTGGAAAGAGTTTCAGTCAAAAAGAATACCTTAACAAACACATGAGAATTCACACTGGAGAGAAACCGTATCCATGCTCTCAGTGTGGAAATAGTTTCAGTCAAAAAGAATACCTTAACAAACACATGAGAATTCACACTGGAGAGAAACCGTATACATGCACTCAGTGTGGAAAGAGTTTCAGTCAAAAAGGAAGCCTTAATAAACACATGAGAATTCACACTGGAGAGAAACCGTATACATGCCCTCTGTGTGGAAAGAGTTCCACATATTTATCTGATCTCAGAAATCATCTGCGTATTCACTCTGGAGAAAAACCATTTAACTGTGATCAGTGTGGTAAAGATTTTATTTCATCATCACGTCTAAAAGATCACCTGAAAGTTCATTCAGATGAGAAGCCTTATGTGTGTTCTCTCTGTGGAAATAGTTTTTCAAGACTGAACAGTTTTAAACGGCACCAGAAAACACATGATGAAGTGAGAGATCATGTGTGCTTTGACTGTGGGAAGAGCTTTACTAGAGCTGGTGATCTGAAAGAGCACCAAAGAATTCATACTGGAGAAAAACCTTACAAGTGCTCATATTGTGACAAGAGTTTCACTCAGTCTGGACCTCTGAAAACACACGAGCGAATTCATACTGGAGAGAAGCCGTACCACTGTACTCAGTGTGAGAAGAGTTTTAGAAGTTTATCAAGCCTTCATGGTCATATAAAAACCTGTTGCAAGTGATCAACATTTAGTTCTATATCAAATACATTCAGGTAAATTCCGCAAGATAAAATATTGAGATTGTTTATTTTTATTTTTTTGTTAAAATTAATGAAGACTAGATATATTTAAAGGAACACTTATATATACACCGTTTACATTTAGATAGGTGGGCAAATGCATTTTTGTCTCAGTGCATGCATTTTTTTAGTTTGACAGGGTCGGCGCGAGCTTAGCTTAGCTTAATGAATGGAATCCTTTGTTGCCAGCTAGCATGTCCTGAGTAAAAGTGATAAAAAAAACAACTAATTACTTCTTGTGGCCTGCGAGTACACAACGAATACAAATAGCGATGCAGATTAACACCAGGCGATTTCCTAGGCAGATGTTGACATGGGACTAGATTAGGGGGAAGCACAGGCGAAGCATTGCTACTTGGGCGCAGAGATATCACGCAACACATGAAATCCCACAACTTGTGAAAACAGGTATAATATGGGTCGATCTATACATGCGTCATGTTTAAAATATTCACTTACTCTGTGGACAGCTGTCCGTTTGGTCTGTTCGGCATGAGGCGATTTTTCCAGTTCACTTTAACACACAGAAAAAAAAATCGAGTATTGCAGGATGGATCAACGCAGTGAAATCCTCGGTAGCTGTGACACAACTGCGGGCACGCTCATCTTGATCTGACGCGTTGAGCCTGGTCATCGATGGCAGTAACTTGTAGGGATGCACGATATATATCGACCACATATCGATATCGGCCGATAAATGGTCATTTTTGATGTTATCGTTATCGATCCGATAAGAAAATTAGGCAGATATATCAAAGCCGATAGATAATAGATTATTTACTTAAGCTGAGAGATGCGCGCTGTTCGCCATGATGGTTTTGAATGATTGGAATCACTTCGAAAAGAAAGATACAGTTCAACATGTGCAGCCCAAATCTGTCGCTTCATAAGAACACGCCTGTAAAAGAATGTTGTGAATTTGTGTTAGCCAGTGTTTCAGCGCGACAAGCGCGTTGTAACGACTGAGACAAATCAAACACAATTATTTGGTATATGTGCCAAAGAAAAATCTTTAAACTTCACTCTGTGATCTGTGGTCCCATCCCCCAAACAGGGCAAGACGGTCTTAGTTACCCTGACAACGATCAGATAAGTTGTTTTTATGACTCTTAGAAATGTGAATAGGGCCCTGCTACAAAACCTACAGATATTAGAACAGACTCTCCTGCTTTCATTTATCGATTAACTGATTAACATGAAATTAACATGCATTCCAGAACAATTTGTGAATGATTTACTGTCTTGTGTTGTGTTTATTAATACTATTATCTGTTGATACTATGTATTTTATTATACAGGGTGGGCCATTTATATGGATACACCGTAATAACATGGGAATGGTTGGTGATATTAAAGTCCTGTTTGTGGCACATTAGTATATATTAGTACACACCACCCATCTTGAGGAGTTTGCCCCCAATACTAATGTGCCACAAACAGGACTTTAATATCACCAACCATTCCCATGTTATTACGGTGTATCCATATAAATGGCCCACCCTGTAGAACCAACAGTTAACGGAACCTCACGTATACCATGTTTGGTCTCTATATATGGGTATTTTGAAGATCGAAATGATTGTGTACATGATATGCCGCTAGCTGTCCAACATATTAGTATTACAAGAATCTTTCTTAGTTTCATCTTCAGAAACCAATCCAGCGTGCCATTGCAAATGAGCATGCTTAGAACAGAGACTCATAAATCTTCCCCACAGAGGAAACTCCCACCAGAAAGTCCACCCTTCTCATTGGTCAAGCAAACAGGAGGGGTGGGGCCGTTCTCAGGCTTTATTAGAGACAGTCCACAGTGACCTCCCCCTCTTTAGCTCTTCTCTCTGGCCTTTGCATCTTCACTTTGATAGTCAGACTGCCTTTTCTTCAATCCAGAAAAATACAACCTTACCATCACTGAACGGGTTAACGATCAACTCTTGGCACTCTCAGCACTTCAGGATGCCGTGCTGTCCAGCGTGGCCTCAGCAGGCCTGGACTGCAGGCTTCGACTCACAACATGTGCTCCCCCAGGAGAAAAAGGTCTCTCTCTCAACCACATCAGTGTCGAAACCACCATGCAAGTTCATCATATCTTCTCCATCCAGCAGAGAAGAAAACGACTGCAACTTGTACAGTGACATTTGACACTCATGGACCCACCGACGAACTCAATTTTCAACCACTTCAAGAATTGTCCTCTGCACAGACCATGAAAGTATCAATTTAATGAGGTGCTCTGAAAATGATAAGCTGATGGTTCTTTTCATAGTTAAATAGATCTTTTCCATAGTTCTATTTCCGGCTTCCGGTTCCATATCACTCACCCTTTTACCTATGCATGTATGTATGTATGTATGAATATATGTATGTTTGTCTAGTTATGTTTGTGATTTAGTTAATAAATCTTGTGCACAATATATCCTTGGTTCTGATTATCTGCTTGCAACAAAGTCCATTTTACGATCTTGATCTTGTTACATGCTCCAAGCGCTGTACATGCTAAGAAATATTTATTTTTCGGTGGCCATGAAAGATACACTTTTCTTAGAATAACTGAATAATCAAAAGAGTTTGTTGGAACTGATTAATTGATTGTAATATTAATTTAGCTACCTCAAGTTAATCTAATTAACTGACCCAAATATTAATAATTAATCATAATTGGTTATATTATGTAATATTAATTATATCATTATTAATATTTCCCATTTGAGCTCATTTGTTACAGCCTTGTGGCGGAAAGAACGCGTCCACCGAGTCAAGACTTCATGACAAGCACAGACAAGTTCGCTTGAGCATTCGCAGCATTTTGTGCCATTGTAAGTTGTGATATGTTAATTTAGTGTGTATACAGTATCTGATTAATATAGGATGCGTTTGGTTGAGTTAATTAACGATGCAGTAAAGTGCGTAATTGTAACCTACTGGTGATCATCTTTATTTTTAGCGTGCGCAGCTTAAACAGCAATGCACATTTATAACTATAATTGGGACTGTCATATACATGACATTATAATGAGAACACTATTGTAATAAAACATTGTGAATTTTCTGGGTTTAGTTGCCGTGTTTCAGCGCGTTGTTATGGAAATAGCACGTCCAGAACAGGGATTACACGTTCTGGCCAGCAGTCAAGTTCGTTTGTTCATTCACGTCATTTTGTGCAGATATAAGTCATATTACGTTTATGAAATATAAATATCTGATTAATCTCACACAGGATGTGTTTCCTTGATTTAAACAACCTGCTTGAAAAGTTCTTCAGTTCTCTTCAGCTTCAGCGAGCGCAGCTCTAACAGCAATGATGCCATTTGAAACAGTAAGCCTAATATTAAAGATGTTTACTATTACTGTAATATTATTATTTTTATTTTTTTTGCCAATACATTGATGCGTTATTAATAACTAGCATTTTTTGTTATTGTATTATTTTCATCAATGGTTTGATTAAAATAATTTCCTTATTGTCCGTGCGGAGGCGATTCCATTGTATTTATCCATGGTACATGCATTTTGTTTCTTTATATGCAGCCCAATGTTAGTTGTTTGCATTATTTAGGTATTTTATTTTAATTGTATTTAATTTTTGGTAAGACTTTACAATAAGGTCTCATTTGTTTATGCATTAAAATGAACTAACAATAGCCTTTGTTAATGTTAGTTAATAAAATATTTGTGTTCGTGTTAGTTTACAGTGCATGTTCAGATACAACTTTGGAATTTGGATCTTAAAAATGTATTATAAAATGTTGAGCTTAACATTAACTAAGATTAATAAATGCTGTAGTATTGTTCATTAATTGTTGGTTCATGTTAACTAATGCTAACAAAATGAATCCTTATTATAAAGTGTTACCATTTTTTAATAAAGAAAGTTGGCCATAGGAGTGTAAATTTAATTTTAAAAGTTAAAGGGATACTCCACCGTTTTTTCATATTAAACTATGTTATTCTCTTAACTGAGACGAGTTGATACATACCTCTCTCGTCTCAGTGCGTGCACTTAATCGCTCTGGCGTGCGGCGACACTTTGATAGCACTTAGCTTAGCCCAGTTCTTTCAATGGTACCAAACAGAGATGAAGTTAGAAGCAACCAAACACCTCCACGTTGTCCCTATTTAAATACAGTTACACGAGTAGTTACACGACCAAGTATGGTGACACAAAATAAAACGTGGCGCTTTTCTAAGTGGGTTAAAAAGGATAACTATAATGTATGGCGGAATAGCACTTTTGGGAGTACTTCGACTCGTCGCAGTAAAAAGTCACGCCTGAAAAATCCTCTCCCCCTCTCCCTCTCACTTCTGTCATTAGAAGTAGAACCAACAAAACTTTTTACTGCGCCGAGTAAATATAGCCTATTTAAGTAATTAAATTAATATAAAGCGGCGATTTGTCCACGAATGGCTTAAATGAACAACTACTAGTCGACTAGAAAAAAAAATAAGTCGGAGGCAGCCCTTATTCCACATATTTTCGAACCAGCAGGCCATTCTGGGTTGAGCGAGCGACCCTGCGGAATGAACGAGCGGAGCGGAATATTCAGAAATGCGCTCTCCACTCACGAGCTCTGATCGGAACAAACCCGAACTTGCGCAGAAACATCAAAATAGACATAGCCAGCTTTTTAAAATAGTTTTTAAAACTAAACATTTAGACTATTTTAGTACAAATTATGAGCTTATTGACGATTTTTTTTATAATTCTTGACAAAATTAGAATATATTAATTATTATTTTTTAGTTATTTTTTGGGTGGGCCTGTTGAAAAGTGGGTGGGCCTAGGCCCGTCAAGCCCACCCATGACGCCGTGCCTGATGCAAGCTGCCGTAAAACCCCAAAGAAGGCAGCCTTACTTTCCCTGACTATTGCCTTACTAAATGAACTAACCCTTTGAATACAATGGTATAACATGCGGCCCCTTTAATAAACATGATGACATCGCGCACTGCGCCTGCGCAGAAGAGAGAAGCGAGAGAGACGAGACGAGCTGAAACTTTCACCAGTTGAGGCTGCAAGTGACGCTGTTAACGATCGTAAATGAAGGGCTAATGTGGAAGATTTTCTCCGGATGCCGTATATTTCCAGTCTGCAGGTGAGGAATGTTCCCAGATTACAGAGTTTAACATTAACCAGCTCCAGAGTACAAGCCCTCATATCGTGAATAAGGTTTGTCTGCACTGGAATCACACGAGCGAGTTCATACTGGAGAGAAGCCGCACTAATGTGGAGAGAGGTTTATACTTTCAAGCTCTGTAGTGAATCATAAAGAAGCTTTATCCAAGTGTCACAGTGAGCAAAGCATATCCATCCATTCATCCAGTCGGTTTGTTTTCAGGTAACGTTACCTAAATGGTGTGACAAATTTGTATTGTCAAAGTAATGGCACCCTTTCTGTTCTGGATAAATTGAGAATCATGTTTTGTTTAAAATAGAAACCACGATTTTGATACACAATTAAACCAAATAACATGTCATTTGGCTCTGACAGAAAGCCAGTTGTTGCAATGCAGTCATTTTATTTATAGACACTAAATCTTAAAATTATTTTTCCAAATCGTTTTGAATGATTGATTCAATGACTCACTCACTTGTTCCATTACTGGATGTATAAGCTTTTTAAACGAATTTCATGAATTAACTATTTTTTAAGGATTGATGAGAATTGGGCATGACAACAAAAAATAAAACTTGAACTGAGCTGCTAAAAAGAATCTTTATCGGATTCAATAGTCCCTGTTTTCACCTCATTCATTATGGTAATGTCTGAGATCTTCTGTAAATTGGCACATCAAGCACATCATTAGTGTCAAACAAACTACAGGATCATCACTTTATGTGATTTATGTTTTATGTTATGAACGTACATGACTAAAAAATACTATTAAAGGCTACAGAAACCACACCTGCAAACTCTCTTTCTGACACTGAAATAGACTATTCACGTGATTAGTGCAGATCTGAGGAGTTTTTATAGAGTACATGAGTATGAACAGGGCTGGAAATGGCTAAGATTTACTGGGGGGATTTTTTATTTTATTTAATTTTTTATGCCTTTTCAGATGATTTAAATATTATACAATCTATAATAGCATTTAACAGGCCAATTCCATGTTTCCTCCAAACAATATTTTCTTAATTATCAAGACAGTCAGGTACATGAAGGTCAATGAACAACATTTATTAATGTGTTTGGCGCAAACACGTTTATTCAACAGAATCTCTGCTTGGAGAAAATTACCTGTTTGATGTTGGCCAAATTAAAGATACATTGTCTAGGAATCTGCATATGTGGTGCATGCAAAATTGAACAGGTCACACAAACCTTTTAAAATGCCCTTATTATGCTATTTTAAAGTTTCCTAATGTTGTTTTGGAGTCTCCTACAACAGGTTTACATGCATCAAAGATAAATAAAAAAACCTGTTTAATTTCCTCATAATATACATTTGCACATCACCGCATTTTCAGTGATTCTCAAATGACTCATCAAATGAATCAATCTGTCTAAATCCCTCCTTTCCGTGAGCTACTCTGCTCTGATTGACCAGACAGCTCAGTCTGTTGTGATTGGTTTACCGCGTACAGCGCGTGCGTCCAAAACAAAAACGCCCATTGCCTTAACAACGTCAGCTCTGCTTGTCCCAAGGCCTCCTACACCATAAACTAAAGACAGTAACGAACAATGATGTCGATTTTACTATATCAATGCGAGCGCGAGTCCGATGATGAAACACTGGAAGAACTAGTTATTCAACC
The DNA here is from genome assembly GCF_963993115.1 of Abramis brama. Lineage (NCBI taxonomy): Eukaryota > Metazoa > Chordata > Actinopteri > Cypriniformes > Leuciscidae > Abramis > Abramis brama. Next base: position 6,936,651 of record NC_139972.1, read on the forward strand.
CAAACCTCCATCACAAGGACGACTCGAGCAGGACGTTTCTCAGTGATACTACTCAGTACTCCAGACGCACCGTTCTGCCAGGAGAATGGTCTCTTCACCCACAATCGGTTCAGCTGCTATGGGATGTCTTCGGCAGGGCGGAGGTCGACCTCTTCGCCTCAGAAGACAATGCTCACTGTCCAATATTTTTTACAAAGAACAGGGACACGCTCACCCACGACTGTCCGAGTCGCCCTCTGTATGCATTCCCTCCTGTCACGAGGGGAACGATTTCTCCAACCTCCGCCCTGCCGAAGACATCCTATAGGCTCCCCAGCCTACACTGGAGGCATCTGTCGGGATTGTTAGTTTGAGCCTAAGGTGTTGGAGGTACCCGCCTTTCAGGCTAAGGTTAAGCACCCCCACAAAATCGTAGGGTTCATACACACTTGGCGCTGCTTTAGCTGGCCACTATGGTACCCCCTATACCATGAACGAAGGTTCCTATTTATCCAATATTTAAGCCCGTTTTCACTGGTTTATATTAGGATTCATACATATGCTTGGTCACGGTAGAGCAAAGTTAGCACGCACAGCGTTTTGCAAGTGGGTTCCCATAGCGTAAGCTAGCCTTATGCAATACGAGAGACCTCTCGAAAGGGAACTACTTGGTTACTAACGTAACCTCAGTTCCCTGAGATGAGGGAACGAGTAGCCTGCCGTGCTACTGTGCTTGGATTAGGGGATCGCTTCAGTCTTTTAAACCTGGAGTAACTAGGCGAGTCTCGCCAATATATACCCTCTGACCACGCCCATATTGGCCGGCTACGACGCGCCAGGGCGTCAAGTGTCCCGATTGGTTCTCACGTCAGAGCCGCCTCGCCATAGGTTTGTGCAGTTGCCGCAGCACAGCCAATGACCGCTCTCGCGCTCAGTTGTGCTTGCAGTGCAGCCGCAATGCGATTTTAAATGTGTAACTTAAGTATTCTCGAGAAAAGGAAGTTTTCCCATAGCATAAGCTAGCCTTACGCAATACTCGTTCCCTCATCTCAGGGAACTGAGGTTACGTTAGTAACCAAGTAGTTCTGGCTACAATGTTTTTCCGCAAGATGCATGCAGTTTTGTTTATTAACATCTACATAGTGTACATTTTAAGTGGATTTCTGTCATCTTGTTAGATTTCTGATAAGTTTAGATATTAGGCTAATTGAATAATATAATGTCTTGGTTACTAACGTAACCTTGGTTCTCTGAGATAACAGGAATGAGTATTGTGTCTTTCTAGATGCTATGGGGAAAACTCATTTTTCTCTGGTTATTTAAGCCTTTTATTAAATAAACGCAGTGCTGAGAATTGCACAAACCAATAAAGGCGCGTCCTGAACCGAGCACAGAGCCTGCCAAAGGGGATCTCGTCTCGCCATAGGACGGGAAAAGGGACCATATGTGATTCTGTTAAAGTAATCCAGTATAATTTCTTTTTAAAATCTTTTGTTTTTTTCTAGATCTGGTCCTGTGGACGTCAGTATCACACGGTGATCACAGTTCACACCTGCAGTGAAGCCCCTCCCACAACAATTCACCAATAAATACTGGGAATATTCCCATCATCCTACAAGAGAAGGACAAACTCCAGGATTAGCAGCTGAAATCTGTGTGACTGTTAAAGATGGAGTTTATTAAAGAGGAGATTGAAGACATGAGTGATCCAGAACCATCCAGAATAAAACATGAAGATACTGAGGAACAAATAGGTTGGTGTCCATTCTTGATTCTTCATTGTTGTATGCTTTGGTGGCTGTGAAATAATAAGTAGTATATTGATGATAAATGATGTAGAAATTCGAAATGATCTAAACTTGTATATAGCATATTCAAATGAATGAGAATTATATAACAAACCTTCAACATCAAAGATCTGATACTTTATACTAAAAAGTATAACCTACTCTCTTGTTTTCTGTTTGTGTTCACTTGAATTTTCCTTGAAATTATCCTCAAACTGATTATAACTACTTGATATGTTCATTTTAGATCAGATGAAAATACCAGAGCTAAGAGAAGAACTGAATGAGGTAAATAAACACTGTGACTTCAAAACTCAAGGATCAAAAGCCAAAAAGCTGCACTCCTGCTCTCAGTGTGGAAAGAGTTTCAGTCAAAAAGGAGACCTTAACAGACACATAAGAATTCACACTGGAGAGAAACCGTATCCATGCTCTCAGTGTGGAAAGAGTTTCACATCTTCATCCATACTCAAAATTCATCTGCGTATTCACTCTGGAGAAAAACCATTTAACTGTGATCAATGTGGTAAAGAGTTTATTTTGTCATCACATCTAAAAGATCATCTGAAAGTTCATTCAGATGAGAGGCCTCATGTGTGTTCTCTCTGTGGAAAGAGTTTTTCAAGGCTGAACAATTTTAAACGGCACCAGAAAACACATAATGAAGTGAGAGATCATGTGTGTTGTGATTGTGGGAAGAGCTTTACTACATCTAGTCATCTGAAACAGCATCAAAGAATTCACACTGCAGAAAGACCTTACAAGTGCTCATATTGTGACAAGACTTTCACTCATTCTGGAAACCTGAAATCACACGAGCGAGTTCATACTGGAGAGAAGCCGTACGACTGCACTCAGTGTGGAGAGAGTTTTAGACATTTATCAAGCCTTCATGCTCATATGAAAAACTGTTGCAAGTGATCAACATGTTTTCATATCAAATACATTCAGGTAAATTCCGCAAGATAAAATATGGAGATTGTCTATTCGGTGTCATTTGTTAAAAAGAATGGAAGACTAGAAAGATTTAAGAGTTTAAATATTTTTTATTTATTTTTTGCTAAATCTGTCTTAGATATGCAAAATCTTGAATTAGATATATTAATGTCATACTTATTTACTAAGTTTACTATATTGTCTTCTGATAGTACATGCAATTATGAGAAATAAACTGAAAAAAAAAACATCTCTTCTTGACAAAAAGCCTTTAACTGAGATTGTTTAAACTGAAAACAAGTCTAATATGTGTTTGTGGAAAGATTTTTTTTTCACTGCTGGACTAAACAGCAGCAGAAAATACAGACCATGAGAGAAATCATGTGTGTTTTGAACACAGCCGGCCTCTCCATTGGTCTAGACTGACTCTGTCCGGTAGGGGCTTCACTTTTCATTAACCGCATTTCCACTCTACAGACCATATCAAATTCAATCACATTTGCTCCTGTTTGTTTGTGGTCATGGGACTGCACAAAACAACTCTCTTTCAGGCTTTTAGTTCAAAAGAGTGAACATTTGGAAGAATATTGATAAATTTGAATGTTTTTTATGTCACATTTCTTTATCGAGATTGATAATTTCTATACTGTCTCACTAAACTTGTTACCTGTTACACTGGGGCAGAAAAGCCATTAAAAATGCCCCCAAAATGCAAGATATTGGGCTAACAAAAATGTAATTTTCCTGTGTTTTTATAAGAGGAACAACTCAAGCATCATACAACCAATCAACATAAAATCTAGAGTGCTGTTTTCCCGAATATCAGCTTGATTGAAAATGTGACATTATGCAACTGCTCCGTGACCAAGTTATTAATGGGTAAACTTAAATTTTAGACAAATAAAATTTTAGACAAATAAAGATGTCAACAAAAAAAGACGGAAGCCTTTGAATACAATGGTATAACCATAGACTGTAAAAAATATGGACAAAGCGTCTGTGACGTCACCCATAGACTTTCTGAAGAACGGGTTTGAAGCCGTTTATGGGGGGTATGGGCGGTGCCATCTTGGAAAATCTTGGGAAATCCTAACCCCGCCCGCCTTCTGACGCAGCACTCAGCTCGCTCTGCTACTCTGGTTATCTCTGTGTATATTTTAGGCAATGAAATATGTTATAAAACAACATACTAACTCTTTTCGTTTTCATTTAAAGAAATCTTAAACATTATAGCCACACAAATGTGGTTCAGGCAACGCGTATTGATTATATTCACTGCACATAACGTTTGCCTATTTATAAAAAACAAAATATAAAACACAAACCTGCCTCTTTTCGTTTTAAATATAATATAAAAATATTAAACATTTTAATATGGTCCAGGCAATATGTGCATTTGTACTAAACAACAGATGTTGCAGTAAACAACATTACAGATCATATAAGTTGTATTAAAATTTAAAATGACAAAACTCAACCCAGTCTCTTTTTGTTAAATTTCAGTTTTATCAATATTAGCTATTATAAAAGTATAAGTAAAAGGTAAAGTTACAAGAAGCTACACAAATAAAGCAAACAATTCAGTCAAACATACAAAGTCAGCGCTCGATCTAGTCTAACTATACAACGGTAAAGTTAAATAGCTTATAAAGTTATGAAACTTCCCCTCAGCCAAAACGATTGGCCAGGGAACAAATTATAGATTTACGAGACCAAAAATCGCCCGTTAGATATACACAAGACGAATTATATCTCATGTTTAACCACTACAGAGACGCCAGAGTCAGCGGCAAACCTCAGAACGACTAGCCGAGGAAAGGCTGTTCCAGGCGGGGAACATGAGCGCCGAGCGCCCGGTCATCGCTGGATCTCACAACTGGATACAATTTTCATAAATCTTTATAAATAAACCACAGATTTGAGCTTTAAACAACTACATTCTCGCCTGAAAAACTCTTAAAACTACATTTCATGATACAGAAACAGTAGTATTATATGTCAACTGTATTAAAAAATGGCGCTTCTTATGTTGTCATTCTCCTTGGCGCTGCCTTGTCAGCTGTCAATCAAGCTGTCAATCAAAGTTTACCACGCCCTTATTGTCATACATTTTATATCTAAATACGATCTAAACTAACGAGTTAGAAAAAAATTCACAGCCCTCATGGTTGTCAGGCACTCGGAACCTATCGAAAAATACAATAAAAGTCCATGGGACCAACCTGTAAAAACATGAATTTATGCTGTGAAAACAGACATTTTAACATGGGGGCTATGGACATTTGCTCCCTTTTGGGACCTCGCCCTAGCGGATTTTCGATGTATTGCAGTTTTTCGCACTTCCGGGTAGGCTTCATTTTTCAGATCAGAATGTTGCCGCTTGGGTATAACACGCGGCCCCTTTAAGAAACGTGACATGAACTGACGCGCCTGCGCAGAAGAGAGAAGCGAGAGAGACGAGCTGAAACTTTCACCAGTTGAGGCTGTAAGTGACGCTGTTAACGATGAAGGGCTAATGTGGAAGATTTTCTCCGGATGCCGTATATTTCCAGTCTGCAGGTGAGGAATGTGCCCAGATTACAGAGTTTAACATTAACCAGCTCCAGAGTATGAGCCCTCATATATCATGAATAAGGTTTGTCTGCACTGGAATCACACGAGCGAGTTCATACTGGAGAGAAGCCGCACTAATGTGGAGAGAGTTTGTTTTCAGGTACCTGAATGGTGTGACAAATTTATTTGTACATTTGTATTGTCAAAGTAATGGCACCCTTTCTGTTCTGGATAAATTGAGAATCATGATGTTTTGTTTAAAATAGAAACCACGATTTTGATATACAATTAAAACAAATAACATGTCATTTGGCTCTGACAGAAAGCCAGTTGTTGCAATGCAGTCATTTTATTTATAGACCAAATCTTAAAATTATTTTTCCAAATCGTTTTGAATGAATGACTCACTCACTTGTTCCATTACTGCATGTACAAGCTTTTTAAACGAATTTCATGAATTAACTTATTTTTTAAGGATTGATGAGAATTGGGCATAACAACAACAACAACAACAACAAAAAAAACATAGCCTATCTGAAAATTATATGGTTGAAAACTGTTTTTGCCTGACCCAAATGAGCCTTTCACTGTCCAATGGTCATGCCTTAACTGCAATTTCTAGTATTGCATTAGTACTGCATCCTTCTCATGGGCATTTAATAATTTAATCTTATTATTAAAGTTAATAGTTAACCAGCAGGTGCGCACGGACTGGGTTCAGTAATGAAAGGCTTTCAATGACCAAAAAATTATTCGGACTGATAAAATAATAAAAACGACATTCTTCTTCTTTTAAATAATAATAATAATACAAATAATAATAATAACGACATTCTTCTTCTAAATAACAATAAGCATCATTAATAATAAAAATCATAATAATAATAAGAAGAATATTACAAATGGTCATGCAATTATTAATGTGAATGAATGGTACTCCACATCACATCACATCATCATCACTATTGTACACCCCAATACATGTGACGTGATACGAAATGAAATGCTAATTGTTTCAAAACACGTGCTGTAAAATAATGCATTGTGATAGGTAATTTGCTCATCCAAGTTTCTCTTCTTTGCCGTCTTCCGTGTGTCCATGGCGTAAAATGAGGGCGTGGGGGAAGCGGAGACTTGAATATATAGGGGCGTGTTATTCTAATGACGATCGTTTTCAGCCGCGGCATTTATCAAGGGCAGGTATTGCGTACACCTGGATTTCAAAGGTACGCACAGCTTCATAAATCAGGCGGTGAGAGGAGTGTAAGCATAATCTTGCGCCAACATATATGCCCGTTTCTACGCAAGAATGATAAATGAGGGCCATTATATCAGGAAACCAAGGTTACGTTAGTAACTGAGATTTTCCTTTTCGAAATGTTCACCTGTATTGTGTCTTGCTATAGACCTTATGTGCCAGAGAAACAAGTGCGCGGCCCTCTTTAGAATATTGTCTTTGAACTTACGGTTTTACGGTAGCTCTGATGTCTATGGCATCGCTGTCGAAGATTAATTAGCTGGTGAAGTGGATTTACTTATTGTAGAGTTAACGAAAGTTAGCATGAGCATTGTAACGTTTAAATCAGATGTCTTAACAAATGTCAGTAGACCGGGAAGATTTTAAAATGGGGAGTTCATTCATGTCAGATTGCTGTGAAAATACAAACCAGAAGACAAAAGACAACAAGCGCAGCACTGAAAAGAGGTGGGGCTACAAAAGGTCTATATGCTATGGGGAACCGCTCCAATCACACCCAGCTATGTTTAAGCAGAACAACATGTTCTAGGGCCCTAGCCTAAGGTGCTTGGATAAGACCCTTGAAGACAATAAAGGGCGACCAGAAAGGGGGCTCAGACTGTGGTCGGAGCCTCCAGAGAGCTTATAGTGGGTTAAGCTCACTCGGAGGTCAACTCCAGCTAGACAGAGAGGATTCAACTTGCTAGTTGTAAAATCTGGCAAAGGTGGACGGCGAGGACCAGCCAGCCGCCGCACTAATGTCGCCAATACATACACCACTGGACCATGCCCAGGAAGAGGCCATGCCTCTGGTGGATTGTGCTCTGATGCCGATGAGGCATTGAAGGGCTATCGAAGCGTAAGCCAATGCGATGGCATCCACTATCCAGTGGGATAATCTCTGCTTCGTGACTGAAAGCCCTTTGGTGTGGCCACCATAGCATATGAAGTTTGACTGCCTAAACTGGGCAGGATGCTCTATATTTACTATACTCTTAGGGACCGGACAGGGCAGAGTAAGTGTAATTGATGCTCGTCTTCCGAAGCAGGAATAGCCGACAGCAAAATAACTTGTGCTCTGAGCAGAGTAGAGAGCACTTTGGGCGCGTAGCCATGCCTTGAGGACAACCTTGTAAATTGCCCACTCGCTTGACCGATGCTAACAGGAGTGCGGTCTTAAGCGAAAGCAGCTCGAAGGGGGGGCCCCTTGAGGGCTCTAAGGACTGTCGATAGGTCCCAAGAGGGTATGGTAAAAGGACGAGGCGGGTTGAGCCTCCTTGCCCTTTTCAAGAAGTGAACAACCAGGTTCCTTCTACCCAGCGATTGGCCAGCCACAGGAGCTTGGTATGCTGCTATGTCCGCCACATAGACTTGGAGCGTGGAGGGGGTGCGACCCGCATCCATGAGCGCCTGTAGAAAAGCACCAGTGGTACTTCACATGAAATAGAGTCTTGGTTCCAGTCTGAGAAAACAGACCACTTAAAGGCGTAGAGGCATCTCATGGATGGGGCTCTAGCTTCAGAGATAGTATTCAGGACCCTCTCTGGGAGGTCTGTAAGTTCCCATTGAGGGGACATAAGTGGAGGGCCCACAGCCCCTGTTGGGGATGCCAGAAATCTTTCCTCAGGGGAATTGGCCATGGGGCTGCTGCTAGCAACTGAATCAACTCGGGAAACCAAGGTTGGGTCCGCCAGAGAGGGGCCATAAGAAGGATGGTGCGAATCTCAAGGTTTCAAGGTTAGCATCTTCAGGATCCAGGATGGGCCTGAGGCCGCCATCCTGTTTGGAAATGAGGAAGTAGCGACTGTATAAGCCTGATTTGCTGTGTGGAGGAGGAACTGTCTCTACAGCTCCTTTCTCCAGCAAACTCACTAATTTCGGTGCGGAGGACATGTGCTATGTTGCTCCTTACGGAAGTGTCGATTATGCCCCCGAACCAGGGCGGCCTGCGAGCGAATTTAACTCATTCAGAAGAACCCATTTTGACACGACGGGGAAGGCAGCTCGCTGTGCTGGGGCGGGAGAAAGGCACCATATGCGGTTTCTGTTAAAGTTATCCAGTATAAATTATGTAAAAAATCTTTTGATTTTTCCAGATCTGGCCCTGCAGTGAAGCCCCTCACACAACAATTCACCAATAAATACTGGGAATACTCGCATCATCCTACAAGAGATGGACAAACTCCAGGAGTAGCAGCTGAAATTCGCGTGACTGTTCAAGATGGAGTTTATTAAAGAGGAGATTGAAGACATGAGTGATCCAGAACCACCCAGAATAAAACATGAAGATACTGAGGAACAAATAGGTTGGTGTCCATTCTTGATTCTTCATTGTTGACTGCTTTGTTAGCTGTGAAATAAGTAGTATATGGATGATAAATGATGTTGAAATTCATCTAAATCATCATAACCTTGGATATAGCAGTTGTCAAAAACATTTGAATCATTCAAATGAATGAAAATGATATAACAACCCAGCAAGCAATAGTCATAATTTCACCGTCTAGGTTAACTATAGCCCCGATATAGTCCGGCTATGAGTAACCCACTTCTAGCCAAAATAACCTTGAATTTGGTTACACATCATTTTTGCCAAAAATAACTTGCGAGATATATGATATTCCATAATGTAAACAAAGTCAACAGTGATAACAAGGTGTTTGGTTTTATTTCTTTGACATTTGACTAATTGATGACTAGTCTATTCTTGGGCTATGGTTAGACGTCTATTATATTTTCACTGACAGCCCAAATTTTGCCTTGTTTTAGCCTAGACATCAGGGCTGTATTTGGACAGCTATCAGACGTCTTTTAATTGGAAAATTGCTTGCTGGCAAACCTTCAACATCAAAGATCTGATGCTTTATACTCACACAGACAGAAACTTACTCTCTTGTTCACTTGAATTTTCCTTGAATTTATCCTGCTTAAACTGATTATAATCCTTAATATTTATTTTAGATCAGATCGAAATAATGGAGCAAAGAGAAGAACTGCATAAAGTAAAGAAACACTGTGACTTCAAAACTCAAAGAGCAAAAGTAAAAAAGCTGCACTCCTGCTCACAGTGTGGAAAGAGTTTGCAAAATGAACAAAACCTTAATGTGCACATGAGAATTCACACTGGAGAGAAACCGTATCCATGCACTCAGTGTGGAAAGAGTTTCACATCTTCATCCATACTAAAAATTCATCTGCGTATTCACTCTGGAGAAAAACCATTTAACTGTGATCAGTGTGGTAAAGATTTTATTTCATCATCAAATCTAATAACACATCTCAAAGTTCATTCAGACGAGATGCCTTATGTGTGTTCTCTCTGTGGAAAGAGTTTTTCTCGACTGGACAATTATAAAACGCACCAGAAAACACATAATGAAGTGAGAGATCATGTGTGCTTTGAGTGTGGGAAGAGCTTTATTACAACTAGTGAACTGAAACATCATCAACGAGTTCATACTGGAGAGAAGCCGTACCACTGTACTCAGTGTGATAAGAGTTTCAAATGTCCAAAATCTTTCAAGTATCATCTGCACATTCACTCTGGCGAAAGGCCATTTAACTGTAATCAGTGTGGTAAAGATTTTATTTCACCATCATATCTCAAAAAACACCTAACCGTTCATTCAGGTGTTAAGCCTCACTTGTGTTCTCTCTGTGGAAAGAGTTTTTCACGGCCTGACAGTTTTAAAGTGCACCAGAAAACGCATGATGAGGTGAGAGATCATGTGTGTTGTGACTGTGGGAAGAGCTTTATTACAGATGGCCATCTGAAACAGCATCAAAGAATTCATACTGGAGAAAAACCTTACAAGTGCTCATATTGTGACAAGAGTTTCACTCAGTCTGGGAGCCTGAAATCACACGAGCGACTTCATACTGGAGAAAAACCTTATAAGTGTTCATTTTGTGACAAGAGTTTCACTCAGTCTGGAAACCTGAAATTACATGAGCGAGCTCATACTGGAGAGTAGCTGTACTCGGTGTAAGAATTCCTCTTTTTAGGATTCCTCTTTTCAATACTCTCCTGACACCATTCCAGTGACAATGGCGTTGATTAATGTGAGATCTCTGGCAAATAAGACCTTTATTTTGAATAAAGCTTTCTTTCTCATAAAATGGATTTTTTATTTGTCACTGAGACTTGGCTTAATGCTAGCGAAATCACTCTGAACTTTCTTCTCCTGTTGTAGTTTTTTCAGTACCCCTAGGTCTGTTGGCCGGGGCGAGGGGTCTTGCAGTAATTTTTAAAGACAAGTTTAAGTGTAGACTTTTACCTTCTGTGTCTTATTCTACCTTTAAATAGGTTAATTACATTTGTAAATTAACTCTTTTAAATCTTATATCTTAAATCTTCTTTATACAGGAGATCTCTGAATTTCTATCTGCAATTGTCCCCTCTTTTGACAATATTTAAATTTTGGGGGATTTCAACGTGTGCTGCCCTTCAAAGCCCCTGGTGAAAGAATTTTAAAATGTATTAGTGATTTGACTTTTTACCATGTGTTTCTGGACCAACTCATGAGCGTGTTCATACGCTTGACCTTGTGTTATATTTGGGGTTCTCTGTTGGTAGTGTGAAGATTGCTGATACTGTTTTTTCTGATCACAAGACTGTTCTTTTTAGCTCTAACTTTCCTTTTGGTGCTCTGGGTAATAATGTCTCTTTTGTTACATCTCATGTACTCACTCCTTGCACCGCTAGTAAATTTTCAGCGGTTTTTGAGGTCTCTCCTTTATTTATCTCTCCTTTGATCGAGTCACCCTCCTCTCCCTGTATGGGTTTAGAAGAATTGGTCAATCAGTTTAACTCTTCTTGTTTAGATATTTTAGACATTGTGGCTCCTTTTGAAGTCATGAAAAAAAAGGTAAAATCGCAGCCCTGGTTTAACAGTATTGTGCTCTTAGGTGTAGGAGTGTAGGAGGGCTGAACGTAAATGGCTAAAAGATAAATTACAGGTCTCTTATGATATTTTAAAGAATCGTTTGAGCAACTATCAAAGAGCTGTTAAATTAGCTAGATCAAATTATTTTTCTGACATAATCTCAGAAATGGTCATGAATCATGATTCTATAGTACTTTTTTCTACTGTTAATGCTTTGCTCCACCCTACTCCTTCACTCACTCCTTCTGTTGACGTGTGAAGAGTTTTTAAACTTTTTCATTGGTAAGACTGCTGGAATTAGATCTCAGATTTCGTTCTCTGAAGCAGTTTAAAGATATAATTGCTCATATGAAGCCCACCAGGTTTCCTGGTCATGTGATTCCTTGTTTTCTGTTTAAGGAGGTACTTGATTCCATTGGTCCAAGTATTTTGTCTATTATGAATGTTAGTTTGTCATCTGTTGTTGTTCCAGCAACGTTTAAGCATGCTGTTATTAAGCCCCTTCTAAAAAAGAAAAAAAACGGCTTGGACCCCTTTGACATGAGTAGTGTTCGCCCCATTTTGAAATTGCCTTTTATATTTTTAAGATACTGGAAAAAATTGTGTACGCACAGCTTAATGATTTTTTTTTTTTTTTTTAATAAGGAATACAATTTTAGATGGATTCCAGTCAGGCTATAGAGTCTGCTCCTCTGAGGGTCTCTAATGACGTCTTACGAGGCATTGATTCTAGAAGCTGTGTTTTACTTTTGATATTGATCATAATATTTTCATTGATTGTCTTTCTATTTCTATTTGAAATATTTTGCAGTCAGTTTAGGGGATTATTCTTCTACTGCTGACCCTCTTGTGTGTGAGGTTCCTCAGGGTTCTATCTTGGGACCAATTTTATTTGCCTTTTTATATGCTTCCCCTATGTTATATTTGTGAGAAATTTGGGGTTCACTATCATCTCCATACACTAAGAAATCTTGATGTAATTTTTGACTCAGAGCTTAAATTGGACTGGCAAATCAATGCTGTTGTTTAGAATAGTTTTTCATCTTAGATCAATATCTAAATTGAAGTCTATCCTCTCGTTTGAAGATATAGAGAAGGTTGTTCATGCCTTTGTGTCATCCCGTTTGGATTACTGTAATGTGTTGTATCTGTGTCAGGCCTCTCTCTCGTTTGCAGCTTGTTCAGAACTCAGCTGCCAGACTTATAACGGGTACTGCATTGGTTTCCCATATAATACAGAATTCATTACAAAGTGTTGTTGTCTGTTTGTAAGGCTTTGCATGGTTTAGCACCAGAGTATGTTACTGGTCTATCAATATCTGCGCTCAAATTATCAATTGCTCCTCATGGTTCCGCGATCTTGTCTAAAATGCAAAGGTGATCGGGCATTCTCTGTTGCAGCTCCTAGGCTCTGAAATGACCTTGCTCTGTCTGTTTAATTTTCTCCTACATTGGGTGTATTTCAGAGTGCGCTTAACTTATTTATTTGTTTTAGAATTTGAAACTGCTTTGTAAGCAGTGTAGGTCATATGTTTGTATTGTTTTTAGGAAAAAAATGTATTTGAAATTTTTCTTTACGTCTTTATGTTGAAAGTGCTCTATAAATAAATAGAGTTGAGAAGAGTTTTGGACATTTTACCAGGCCTTCACACTGCTATGAAAATATGTTGCAAGTGATCAACATTCGTTTTCATGTCAAATGCTTTCAGGTAAATTCTGCAAGATAAAATATGGAGATTCTCTAGTTTTTTATGTTTTTTTTTTTTTTTTTGGTGAGATGCTTGGAAAACTTGAAAGACTTAAGAGTTTAAGCTTCAACAACTCTCATAGTGTAAATGTTTTTTGCAAAAATCTCCCTGGATGGATTGTGTAGTAGGTCTATATTGAATTAGATATATGTACATATACATGAAGTCTTTTGCTTATTTACCAAGTTTACTATATTGTGAGAAATAAACAGAAAAAACATATTGTCTTGACAAAAACATTTTAACTGTGATTGTTTAAACTTAAAACAAGTCTAAGATTTACCATACAGCACTACTGTGGAAATATTAAGGTGTTGCATTCTAATCTAGGGCTCAGCTTGATTTAAACTTGCTGCGAAAGGGTTTATACACTTATATAATTTGCGGCCCCTTTAAGAAACATGACACTCTGCGCACTGAAGATGCGCAGAAGAGAGAAGCGAGAGAGACAAGCTGAAACTTTCATCACCAGTTGGGGCTTAAAGTCACGCTATTAACGATCGTGAATGTGAATGAAGGACAAATGTGGAATATTTTCTCCGGATGCCGTATTCCAGTCTGCAGGTGAACGATGTTACTGTACCGTTACTGTACTCAGTGTGGAGAGAGTTTTAGACATTCAAGCTCTGTAGTGAATCATAATAGAAGCGTTGTCCAAGTGTCACAGTGAATAATATAGTATATCCAAATATTCACATTTGTATTGTCAAAGTAATGGCACCGTTTTTGTAAAGCTGCAAGATTCTGGATAAATTGAGAATTATGATGTTTAGTTTAAAATAGAGATTCAGAGTAGGCAACTAAACAAAATAACTTGTCCTGACAAAATGGCAATTGTTGGAATGCAATCTTTTTATTTAAAGACTAAATATTTTATTAATTTGCATTATTTTTCTAAATCGATTTGAATGGACTCACTTACTGGACGCATCAGCGAATCTCTTGAATGAACTGTTTTTTTTAACGATTGATGAGAATAATAGAAAACAACAACAACAAAAAACAAAACATGTAACTTACAATTACCAAATTAACAGTCTAACAAAATAACTGAATTATAAAATTTAACTGAGCTGCTGAAAAGCGTCTTTATCTCATTCAATAGTCCCTGTTTTCACCTCATTCATTCATTATGGTGATGTCTGAGATCTTCTGTAAATTGGCACATCAAGCACGTCATTAGTGTCAGACCAACTACAGGATCATCACTTTATGTGATAATCACCTATCAATGTTTTACCCTTCAGGTTAAAGTACATGACTAAAAATACTATTAAAGACTACAGAAACCACACCTGCAAACTCTCTTTCTGACTCTGAAATAGACCATTCACGTGATTAGTGCAGATCTGAGGAGTTTTTATTTAAATGTATCTGAAGGGAAAAAATGACTGTCTTCATAAAAGTTTCGATGGCATCTTCTTTTATCTTTCCTCAGTATGATGTCTAATAAAGTAGTGTTTATAAGCGCAGCGCTGCTTGTGTTCAGGAGTAACCGCTGTATTTCTGCTTTTCCATAAGCGCGATCGACCTTCTATCAGAGAGTGAATTTGCATTTTCTTTCAGCCTGTTTGCCGTTTTTGATATAACACATTTATAATCATTTATTAGGCTTAAATGTGAGGTTTATCATTTTATAATTTTTTGTTTTGTTTTGGTATTATTTGAGTTGTTCATATTGTATTTTCTTATCAGCATTTTACAGTTTAGGATGTTACCATAGACAGTGGTGTTGTTTCAAAACAACTTTGCTACCTAAACAAAATGTTCTGTAACAATATCAACATTTTCTGAAATGATTTTTGATTTTGTTGAAGGTGTTAAAAATTTACAGAATTTATAGAATGAGTGAGTACATCATGAAGCCATCTTCCAAACAGTGTTTTTCTCTTCAAGTCATCCTCATTTATATAGCGCTTTTAACTATGTAGATTGTTTCAAAGCAGCTTTACAGAGATAAGCGTATAATTTAAGGTAACAGTGTTTTTCTCTTATCCTGAATCACTACAGTATACACCTATAATTTACTATAAAGGGTTTATATTCTGACTACTTTAGACGAAGCGGGACGCAACTGTAGCCCAGTAGCCTAGTTCCTGCATGACTCGTCATAGACATTAGAGAGATGTAGATCCGGCTACAATGTTTTTCCGCAAGACATATGCAATTCTGTTTATTAACAGCTAGAGTGCAAAACGTTACATATTGTACATTTTAAGTGGATTTCTGTCGTCTTGTTAGATTTCCGATTAGTTTAGATAATAATTGAATAATGTAGGCTAACATGTGTCCTGTTTCATTTTATAATATGCTGGGTTACATAAAAATTAGCAACCTAGTGCTGTTTTATACACTATGGGCCCTATCATACACCCGGCACAATGCAGCGCCAGGCGCAACGCAAATGTTTTTTGCTAGTTTCAGCCTGACGCAGTTATCATTTTCCCATCCTGTGCCACGTTGTTTAAATAGCAAATGCATTTGCCAGTGGGCCACTGGTCTGAAAACGAGGTGTGTTCAGGCGCATTGTTGGTGGGTTGCTATTTTGAGGAAACTGAAGTAGACTTGAAGTCAATGGCGCAGTATTTTTTGTTATTTAAAGAGCGCGTTAGTAATGTGCGCCTATAGGTGGGTCCACAAACTGCGTACACTCAGCTTATTACACACACAGGGCCAAATATAAAAGGATTACAATGCAAAATATTAATTTTGTGTATATAAAGATACGGTGGATTCCGGCTTGTCCCGTAGATGGTCTGCTTGAGCTTTAACCTCGCGCTTAAGCAGATCCGTTCGCTTTCTGGAGAAGCATTGAGTCTTTCTCAATATTTATGCAAATTCTGCCATGTAAATAGCGAATCCGCCATGGCCATGAACGCAACTGGCTTTTAAAGTGAATGGGAGATGACTCTGATTGGTTTATTGCACATTACGCCCAAAACACAACCATTACTCATTAAGAGAATAGGAACAACCATTTTAGACCCGCAGACCGTTTTTTCCATCGTTAAATTATTCTAGACTTGCGCCATGCGCTTTAGACCATGCGCTTAGATTGTTATAGGCACTATAATATATAACCATCAAATGCTCTATATTTTAACTAAATTAAAGGCACCATATTTGTTTTGCGGTTAAAGTAATCCAGTATAAATTCAGTAATGTATCTTTGATTTTTCCAGATCTGGTCCTGTGGGCGTCAGTATCACACAGTGATCACAGTTCACACCTGCAGTGAAGCCCCTCATACAACAATTCACCAATAAATACTGGGAATATTCCCATCATCCTACAAGAGAAGGACAAACTCCAGGAGTAGCAGCTGAAATCTGTGTGACTGTTAAAGATGGAGTTTATTAAAGAGGAGATTGAAGACATGAGTGATCCAGAACCATCCAGAATAAAACATGAAGATACTGAGGAACAAATAGGTTGGTGTCCATTCTTGATTCTTCATTGTTGACTGTTGACAAACATTAAGGTAACAAAGCTTTAGTTCAACAGACTGGTTCAAGATGTTTCAGATAAATCAGATAAATGATACAGAAAATGCATCTAAATGGTCATAATTTTGTATAGCTGTTGTCAAACACATTTTAAACAGATTAACAAGAAAGTTACTGAACAAACCTTTGGCACATCAAAGATCTGATACATGATACTCTGTTGCTTTCTTCTGTTAAATTCTTCTTCTGAGTTCACTTGAACTTATTTTAACCACATAATATTTTTATTTTAGACTGGATGGAAGTGAATAAGCAAAATCATGAACTGAATGAAGCAGAGGAGGAACAGCAGAGCATCAAAGCACAAGCCAAAAAGCTGCACTCCTGCCCTCAGTGTGGAAAGAGTTACCGTCACAAAAGTCACCTTATCAGACACATGAGAATTCACACTGGAGAGAAACCGTATACATGCACTCAGTGTGGAAAGAGTTTTACTTGTCGATCAGGTCTCGGTGTTCATCTGCGTATTCACTCTGGAGAGAAACCATTTAACTGTGATCAGTGTGGTAAAGATTTTATTTCATCATCAAATTTAAAAAAACACCTGAAAGTTCATTCAGACGAGAAGCCTTATGTGTGTTCTCTCTGTGGAAAGAGTTTTTCAAGGCTGTTCTGTTTTAAACAGCACAAAAAAACACATGATGAAGTGAGAGATCATGTGTGTTGTGACTGTGGGAAGAGCTTTATTACAACTGCTGAACTGAAACAGCACCAAAGAATTCATACTGGAGAAAAACCTTACAAGTGCTCATATTGTGACAAGAGTTTCACTCAGTCTGGAAACCTGAAAGAACATGAGCGAGTTCATACTGGAGAGAAGCCGTACCAGTGCACTCAGTGTGAGAAGAGTTTTACTACATCTAATCATCTAAATGTGCACCAAAGAATTCATACTGGAGAAAAACCTTACAAGTGCTCATATTGTGACAAGAGATTCACTCAGTCTGGATCTCTGAAATTACACGAGCGAGTTCATACTGGAGAGAAGCCGTACCAGTGCACTCAGTGTGAGAAGAGTTTTAAACATGTATCAAGCCTTCTCAATCATATAAAAAAATGTTGCAAGTGAATAACAATCGTTATCATGTCAAATACCTCAAGTAAATTGTGAGATAAAAAAAGTTTGTCCTAAAAGCACAATATCTGGAGGGTTTGGTTTTAGCAGATTTGTGAACAGATTTGATAATGTGGCAAACCGCTGCAAATAAGTTAGGCTAATGTATGGGGAAACATACTTTCCTTACAGTACTACCATGTTGACCATACTTAAAGAAAGAAAGAGTAGGTAGAAAGAAAGAAAGAAAACTCTTAACTAAGAACTTTTACTGCCATTTAGGAGAATTCTTAGTGGTAAGATCAAATGTTTTGTGAATACAGACCCAAATTGGTCTTATTAAACAATGAATACAATTTAATATCTCTAGTATTGGCCAAAAGATTAATAGGGTTTTTAAATTTTTATCATTGATCAAACTCGGGGTGTCTTGGGTGTCTTCTGTACGTTTTTTCTGGAATCATTTATATGAAAATCTAAATTGTAAAAAGAACAAAAAATTTGACTAATGAATTAAAAGTATCTTTCAAATGAATTACATTTTGTCAAACATTTCATGAAGAAATGTAAAATTGATATTGACATAAGATGTTCATTTAGCAAAATTCAAAGAAAATGTCTTTCATTTATTTTTAGACTGTAACTATATTGAACAACTTTGGAAGAATATTTGGCATATTTATCAATGTTAATATCCTGCAAGATGTAATAAAATTCATTATCCTAGGACACTATGAATCTGACTCAGCTAAAGAAACTAAAAGCTTTGTTATAAATGTATTTTCTTTGCAAATTTTATATCCACAAATGCAAGTTCACCAACAATAAACCATTTAAAAATAATAATAATAATTTAAAGACTATCTCAAATCTATTTAATCTTCAGTAAATAAGAAAGCAATCAGAACCATTTATATTTGCAGTGCCTTCAATTAGCATACTCTAAATTAATTTTTTACCCTCATGGTTTCCCTTTTCTTATTCTTCTTTTCTTATTTACATTTTTTCCTTTATTAGCCCTTTTTAGTTTTCCCCCCCTCTGTATTCTGTTGGCATTGTTGTTACATTTTTGTTTTATAAATATGTAAACCCTTTATTTTTGCATCAATAAAAAAACAATTTAACTTGCATTCCCTTCAATTCTCTGCAGCACAAGTCCAACATACCTGAAGAATTGAATGAAAAGTGTTTCTAAATGAAAACCATATCTCTAAATACATTTTTACTAGTCTTAATACTATTTTACGAAACATGCACAGAATAAATTAGAGACATTTCTAATTCAATTTCGACTAGTCACAACGATATTTTCAGATATCTGAATTACTTGCTCCTAGTCGAATCTGCTGTTGTGTGATGAGAGACTGAATTGACTCCGCTCCTCTCCCACACCAGAGCCCCGCCCCTACGCGTCTTGTTGATGATGCTAGCCTAGTGCTAACTGCTAACAACTGTAGTCTACTGCTTTTGTAGTCACGGAGAGAAAAGCAAACATCTGGATGCATTCATAAGTGGTAAAAGTCTCCAGCATAGCAGGTATGTAGTGCTGTGATTTTAACTGAATCATGTTTCAAAACGGACCACAGGAGTGTTTGTTCAATAACGACAGAGACCCGTAAAATTATAGTATGATTATATTTAATGTGCATATTAAAAAGACGAGAGTGAAGAACAATGGAATTATACACCAAAAACGTGAAGTAGTACAAATAAACGCGTGACGGACAAGAATAATACTGAAGAATCAAGGTAAAGTATCCAGTTAAAAATTTTTTTATTCTATAAACTACTGAGAACATTTCTCCCAAATTCCATTTAGAGCATTTATTTGAAGAAAACGAAAACTGGTCAAAATAACAAAAAAGATGTACAGTGTTGTAAGACCTCGAATAATGGAAAGAAAATAAGTTTATATTTTTTAAACAATACAATATTTTAACTTAGGAAGAGTTCAGAAAAGAGTTAAATAGATCAGTTGTCGTTTTCAGCAAATAAAATAAATAAAATATTATTCAAAATAAATATTAATATTAATTAATATAATACATAAATATTAATTTATCGGCCATTATAAATGCCGATACCGATAGTTTGGCTCTAGTTGTTTTCTAATATCAGAACTGTTTGAAATGATTTCCCATTTTTTAGAAGAATTGTTACTTTTGGTGCTTTCAAGCCGTGCTGGGAAGTTCGTATTTACGAGGTGGGAAGTGTGTTTACCAAGGCAGGTGCGTTCAAGCCACTTTCGTTGGAGTGAGATGGCGGTGTACTATCTCTTAAATAATTACACAAAAATACAGCAAGGTTCTTAAACTCTACTTCTAGAAAATGAAGATCAAGGAATGTGCATCAGATGTGTTTTGCTTTTTTATGTTTTTAATTAATTTATGAAGCCACTGCATACTTTATCGTTACATATTATAATGCTAAAATATATTCTGTAGGCAATTAGCTTACTTCGCTGTAAATAGAATTCTGACTTTATAAGATGCAATTGCGACTTTATTTCACGCAATTCTGACTTTAGCCTATATCTCGCAATTCTGAGAAATAAAGTCGCAATTATCTTTTAAAATGTTTTATTCTGTGGCGGAAACAAGCTTCCATAATTATGTTTCTCACTGACAAGCCCCCAACTCATAAATATTGGGGCTTAATAAAAAACCTGAGCTTTCCACTCGTATTTACAAGATTGTGGTGGCGTTCAACCTATAAATATGATCTTTATGACCTGAGATGTTGAAAACACTGGACACGAGCTGATCATGTGAGCAAAGAGCGCACTTTGCTTTGAAAGGCAGTGCAAAACAGACTACTTATTTACGTAAATTGCAGTCTTTTGAGATTGGATAAGGGCACAAAGCCATATTGCGCTTTTGATTTTAGTTCGTTTGACAGCAATGGCGAAAAGCATGACATTAAAGAGCTTTTTATTTTATATATTTCCGGCAGCCACAGTCTAGTTAATGACTGGGAAACTCTGAAATCTATCTCTGGCGGTCAATGTTGATAATGTGGCGAACCGCTGCAAATAAGTTAGGCTAATGTATGGGAAACATACTTTCCTTACAGTACTACCATGTTGACCATACTTAAAGAAAGAAAGAAAGAAAGAAAGAATAGGTAGAAAGAAAGAAAGAAAGAAAGAAAGAAAGAAAGAAAAAAGAAAGATTAGTTAGAAAGAAAGAAAGAATAGTTAGAAAGATATATGGATAGATAGGTTAGAAAGAAAGAAAGATTAGTTAGAAAGAAAGAAAGAAAGAAAGAAAGATTAGTTAGAAAGAAAGGAAGAAAGAAAGATTAGTTAGAAAGAAAGAAAGAATAGATAGATAGATAGATAGATAGATAGATAGATAGATAGATAAGGTTTGAAGAAAGAAAGAAAGAAAGAAAAAGAAAGATTAGATAGAAAGAAAAAAGAAAGATTAGTTAGAAAGAAAGAAAGAATAGTTAGAAAGATAGATGGATAGATAGGTTTGAAAGAAAGAGAAAGAAAGAAAGAGATTAGTTAGAAAGAAAGGAAGAAAGATTAGTTAGAAAGAAAGATTAGTTAGAAAGAACAGATAGCTAGCTAGCTAGATAGATAGATAGATAGATGAAGGTTTAAAGGGATACTCCACCGTCTTTTCATATTAAACTATGTTATTCCCTTAACTAAAACGAGTTGATACATACCTCTCTCGTCTCAGTGCGTGCACTCAATCGCTCTGGCGCGCGGCGAAACTTTGTTCACTCAGTTCATTCAATATGGGCCAAGCAGAGAAGCTACCAAACACCTCCACGTTTTCCCTATTTAAATACAGTTACTCGCGTAGTGTAACTCGACCTAGGACGGTGACACAAAACAAAACGTTGCGCTTTTCTAAGCGTGTAAAATGGATAACTATATTGTATGGCGGAATACCATAGCAAGTGCTTATGAGCACTTCGACTTGGCGGAGTAATATCTTCACTAGAGGGAGCGGGGGCCGGTGAGAGGATTTTTCACGAGTGAAGATATTACTCCGCCAAGTCGAAGTGCTCATGAAGAAAGAAAGAATAGTTAGGAAGATAGATGGATAGATAGGTTAGAAAGAAAGAAAGGTTTGAAAGAAAGATAAAGAAAGAAAGAAAGATTAGTTAGAAAGAAAGGAAGAAAGAAAGATTAGTTAGAAAGAAAGATTAGTTAGAAAGAACAGATAGCTAGCTAGCTAGATAGATAGATAGATAGATAGAAAGATAGATAGATAGATAGATAGATAGATAAAGGTTTAAAGAAAGAAAGAAAGAAAAAGAAAGATTAGTTAGAAAGATAGAAAGAAAAAGATAAGTTAGAAAGAAAGAAAGAATAGTTAGAAAGATAGATGGATAGATAGGTTAGAAAGAAAGAAAGGTTTGAAAGAAAGAAAGAAAAAGAAAGATTAGTTAGAAAGAAAGGAAGAAAGAAAGATTAGTTAGAAAGAAAGGAAGAAAGAAAGATTAGTTAGAAAGAAAGGAATAAAGAAAGATTAGTTAGAAAGAAAGAAAGAAAGAAAGAAAGACCATACTCATATGATAAACCATAGGCCTATATTTTTCTTTTGTGGAGTGTACTGCAGTGTGTTTGTTTTTTTGTGTGAAACACATCAACACACTGCCGCCTTACGCAAAACATGTCTTACAAATTTTAAATCAATGTATTGTTTTATATGAATGAGTGAGCAGGATAATTTTCACATCGTTTTGAAGCAAATATTCTAGGGTACATGATCCAGTTTTCAAAAGTCTGTGAACAAATATTCAGTATGGGTTTTATGGCCTTATTCCAGTGACTTACAATTTTTAAAAACTTTAAATAAATGTAATATTCTCAAAACTATAAACTTTTACATACACGCTGCTAACATATTATCGAAGCAGTTTGTGCTGGAAACGGTGTAATCAGATTTTTGCCATGAAAATGTTATACGTAACAGAAATAAGCACAAATGTCAGGGCATGTCAAGACTCCTCAAGGGCCCAGAAAACACCTCAGACCCCAGAGGGTTAAAGGCATTTGCTGTGCAGTGCCAAACTATGCTTTCTCGAATATTATCTTTCATGCAGTGTGCAATATAGCCGTTTGTGAAAGTAAAAAAGGGGTGCAAAAATCAAAGTGCATAACAAATTATTTTGCGGTGTGTACTTTGATCTTAACACCTTTAACCTTTATTATTTATTATTCTCAGGATACGTAATGTAAGTCGAGTCTGGCCTAAATTATAAGCACTTTGAATGCAAGACTTCCTGTGTTTTGTTCTTATTCAAAGTCTTGAATCAAAGCCTCTGTAGGCAGTTTTTGTAATCAATTACATTTCTTTTAATTGTTTACTAAGTCAAATGAAACGTCATCATTAAAGTATAAAACACAATAATCACACTTTCAGTCAAAGGTGTAGTCAGCTCTGGTCTTCTTGTCTTCAGTTTGGGGTTTTTTGTCATCAGCTCTGGGCTTCTAGGGTTTAATGAAATCGGCTCATCAGTCTTTTATACTCTTGTTGTTTGTGGCCTGAAGTTATGTTTTAATTTTCTTGATTGATGTAAGTTCCCAAAACTTCCAAGATCCTTCTCAAGGCAATCCCAGGTGCAAGCTGTCCGCCTTGTCATGTCCTTGAGCTCAAAGTAAACTCAACCAAGATGGCTGATTTCCTATTAAGGTTCTAGTAGTAGAACCGGAGTCTTTTGTGTCCTTGAGCGCACACACATAATCACACTTCTCTGCTAATAAATACTGTACATCTCTGCCAATACTGTATAAGGCATTTCTTAGAAACAAAATAAATAAGAAAATTTTAAGCAATGTATTATATTCAAAACATTGGCTAAATATTTGTAACAAAAATGTGTCTACAATAAACAAGGAGGAAGGGTAATTACATTTCATTGATATTATACAACAAAATAAAGGGATTGTCTCCTAAAAGGAGGAATCAATTTTGAACTGGGCGTTTCATTTCTGATTCGCAAACTGTACACCAATCAGAACAGACTGGACCATCTGACCAATCAGAACAGAGCAGGCTCGCTAAAAGGAGGGGCTTAAAGAGACAGAATCTTTGAACAAACTGTTTTTCATACTCTGAGAAATTAGGCTAGGTGATGTGCAATGTATATTGTGTGAAAATAAAGGCTATAATAGGGGCACTTTAAAGTAATCCAGTGAGTATAAATTCAGTAACTTGTTTTTGATTTTTCCAGATCTGGTCCTGTGGGCGTCAGTATCACACAGTGATCACAGTTCACACCTGCAGTGAAGCCCCTCCCACAACAATTCACCAATAAATACTGGGAATATTCCCATCATCCTACAAGAGAAGGACAAACTCCAGGAGTAGCATCTGAAATCTGTGTGACTGTTAAATATGGAGTTTATTAAAGAGGAGATTGAAGACATGAGTGATCCAGAACCATCCAGAATAAAACATGAAGAGACTGAGGAACAAATAGGTTGGTGTCCATTCTTGATTCTTCATTGTTGGTTGACTGTTGAGAAACATTAAGGTATCAAAGCTTCAGTTCAACAGATGTGGTTTCAGATTAATTCAGTTCAACAGATAAATGAAAGGGATGCACCGATACCACTTTTTCCAGAACGATACCGATACTTTCATTTTTGGTGCTCGCCGAGACGATACCGTAACCGATACCTGTATTTTCACTGCATTTATAATTTTTTAATTTATTGGTAGAGAAACCAAAAGAATGTAAATCATATTAGTTTGCTTAATTTGTTCATCAAATATATATTTCCTTAAGTTATTTTCATGCTTAATTAAGCCTGCTAAAATGCATTGTATGAGCTTCTGTTACTTTCACTCTTCATTCTATTGCTCATATTTTATCTTTCATTTAATAGTACAGCACATATTTAGAGCAGCTCCAGCAGGGCTCAGTGCTGAGGATTGGGTCAGTGGTTCAAATGTTTAGACACCAGTGAAATATGAATTCTTTATTCCAATTTTGATACTACAACAGAGGTCTACACTGGTCCAAAAATTCATGCCCAAACCCGAAGAGACCCATAATGTGCTACACCGAACCGACCCAGACCCGTCTAAAATTTCAAAAGCTGGACCCGGACCCGTGTAGATCCTGACTACATTCACGAGATATAACCGACTTTGTTTACTAGGCTACTCACCAAGGCAGACGTTTTTAGATAATTTTGTGTGAATTCATGAACAAGCATATATAGTGACAGCTGACAGACTTAAATTCAGTATTTGCGCACTGTATGAAGCTTCTAATTTTCTAAACATTTCATTAAGTTTTCATTAAAATTTTTATTAAACATGGACCTTTATGTTCATTAAAAATACTAATTATGCTATTGTATGCTCATTTAAATGTAAGCAACTAATTTAGACATGCAAACTGGGTGCTGGTGTGACGAGAAGTTCATGCTTGGCCAGATTCGGCTCGAAGTCGTTCATCTTCGGATGCGGAGCCGCGCGCGCTGTCACAAAAAAACCCGCGCACACCGCCAAGCGAAAATGTATGGGTTTTTTGCATGCGCACAACTGTTCTAGGCTTGTCAAAATGTAAATTTTGTGACAACCTGCTTCTCAAAACCCTCCGCTCTAGGCTCGCGTTTTTTGAGAAGGTACAAAGAGAAGATTTTATTCCTGCGCCCCAGTTTCTCAGTCTGGACTGTTCGGGGAGGCGTTCAACACTGTGGTTGACAAGTTTCGGGCCGCAAAATCCCAGTCGGCTGCCTTCAGGCAGTTTATGCCCAGGAGGGTTAGGCAATCTTCTAACCCCTCCCCGTCTCAACCCAGAGAACGTCCTTCTCATAGGACGGAGTTCACCGCTAGGAGGAGTGACTCGGCTCATCCCCCACCAGCTACGGTTTGGGGAACCTGCGGTCACCCGTTTCCCGTTCCGTTTTCTGTACTACAGCAGGAGATTTCGTCCCGTTCCTCCGAAGGAAGTCGAGCAAGGCTTCTTCAGCCGTTACTTCCTGGTCCCGAAGAAGGGCGGCGGTCTGACCTCCGCCGGCTGAATTTCTCCCTTTACAAAGGGAAATTCAGGATGTTGATGCTGAAAGCTATCATATCTCAAATTCGGGCAGGGGACTGGTTCGTGACAGTAGACCTGAAGGAAGCATATTTCCATATTCAGGTCGTACGGCGACACAGGAGGTTCCTCAGATTCGCCTTTGGAGAAAAGGCGTACCAGTACAGGGTCCTTCCTTTTGGTCTCGCTCTAGCGCCGAGAACGTTCACAAAGTGTATGGATGCTGCTCTGGCCCCATTGCAGCTCCAGGGCATCCCTATACTCAACTACCTGGACGATTGGCTCCTTTTAGCCCACTCCAGGGAATTAGTGACTCACCACAGGGACATTGTCCTTCGTCACATTCAGTCTCTCGGCTTGTGGTTAAACACAGATAAGAGTGTTCTTACCCAAGCTCAACGCACAGTTTTCTTAGGGGTGCGCCTGGATTCCGTTCTGATGCAGGCCCGTTTGGCTCCTGCCCGAATTTGCAGTCTTGTGACATGTTTGGCCCGCTTCACGCTCGGCCATCGTGTTTCTGTGGGCACTTGCCGCAGGCTTCTGGGGCTCATGGCCGCAGCCTCCCCTGTGCTACCCCTAGGGTTGCTCCACATGAGACCTTTTCTGTGGTGGATGAAGCTCTCAGGGGTCCGGTCCACAGGACCGGCTCTTCGCCTGTTGATGGTGTCGCGCAGTTGCTTCCACACCCTTTCAATCTGGCGGGACCCCCTATTCCTTCGGAAAGGGGTCGGCTTGGGTGCAGATTTCCGTCGTCAAATCATTACGACGGATGCCTCTCTGACCAGCTGGGGTGCGGTTTTCAAGGGCAGGCCAGCATGTGGGGTCTGGACTGGGGAGACTCTCTCTTGGCACATAAACAGCTTGGAGCTGAGAGCTGTTTCCCTGGCCCTTCTTCAGTTTCTCCCTTTTCTCGAAGGGCACCATGTCATTGTCAGAACAGACAATATGGTGGTAGTGTCCCATGTAAACCAGCAGGGGGGTTCATGGACAGGCATGCACGCCACCTCCTCCTGTGGTCTCAGGACAAGATCCTTTCACTGAGGGCAGTCCATGTCCCTGGGGTCCTGAACCTCGCAGCGGATTTTCTGTCGAGGCAGAAGCTCAGGTCGGGGGAATGGATGTTGAACCGCCGAACAGTAGCCCTGATTTGGGACGTGTTCAGAAAAGCAGAAGTGGACCTCTTTGCATCACAGGAGTCGTCCCAATGCCCACTTTGGTTCTCCCTGAGCCCCCCAGCACCGTTGGGGATAGATGCATTCACCCACCCATGGCCGATGCGGAAACTTTATGCATTCCTGCCCGTCAAGTTGATCCAGGCGGTTCTGTCCAGAGTGATGGAGTGCCCGTCTCCTACTTATAGCCCCATTCTGGCCGTCCCAGCCGTGGTTTTCGGAGCTGGTTCCCGGGAGATTCAGGTCAGGGAGGATCTACTATCCCAGCTTCAGGGCAGGATATGGCATCCTCGCCCCGACATTTGGAAGCTATGCGTATGGCCCATCAGAGGCCGCTAGCTTTGAACTTTGGTCTTCCCGCTGACGTCCAGGAGACCATTGCGAGTGCTAGAGCCCTTTCCACGAGAAGGCTGTATTCCTACAAGTGGAGGGTTTTTGAGGGTTTTTGAGGTGTTCGGCACACGCTAGGGACCAGGGTGGGAATTATGTAATTTTAGGGGCAAGGCCATTTGACCTCCACCTTTTTTTTTTTTTTTAGGGGCACCAAGGCCATATGACAGGGCACAAAGGCCATCGTACAATTCGATGGTTTTCCCATTCAGATTGATACCATAACATCCTAATTTGGAATAAGACATGGATTATGACTTTTTTAATTTAAAAAAACATTTTTTAATGAGAGAGAGAGAGAGCGCCATTACATCCAGAAGGTATACACCCTCACACAACAATAGAAACAACATAAATGCCAATAAAAGCATTCAGAAATACCACAAATGCCAATAAAAGCATTCAGAAACAACACAAATGCCAATAAAAGCATTTAGAAACAACACAAATGCCAATAAATTAATAATTTCCTGCATTGTCGAACGCTCTTCTTCATGTGTTTCAAATATGGACTATAATGTTCAGTAGAGCGCCCTCAGGCTGCTGGTATGAATTGAAAACACAGCACATCAGTATACAGCGCTCATAATGATTACATCGACGCATTTGGCTATAAATTCAATAAAATATTATTCCTGTCAATAGAAATCTGATGTAAACTGAGAATATATCAATATTTCTCCAAATCTGCACACTTTTGAGCTAAAAGCCGTGAGGGACGTTGTTTTGTGAATCGCTGTCATGACGACAGCACAGGAGTTTTTTATGAATGGGAGCGTCTGACGCTCATAATTCATATTAAAGGTATCGACTCATTTTTGCATTTCATAACTCCTGACACAAATTAAGACATAACTGTCAATATAGATTTCTCAGAATACAATAGTGGTCAAATACTGAAACGTGAGTCTTATATCTTTTTAATGATGTAAGTTATAGTTTGTCAAGGTAATAACATTAAATCTTATAGTAACTTTGAACTATTAAAAAAAAAACGCTTCAGTGCGCCGACGCCGTTACCTCTGGAACCTTGCATAGGGCCCTTTTCTGAAAAGGGCACTTATCTACTAGCAAATAGATTTTGATATTTTTAGGTCAAACCGTTCTTGTCTGTCAGTCATATAATGCAGGTCTATGGTCACGATCTCAAAGAGCATCCACAGAGTCCAAATTAAAACAATTCCCCATCGTCCAAATTAAACAATTCCCCATCGTAAGTACACATTGATGGCCTAAGACACGAAACGAGCAGTTTGTGTGAGAAAACGAACAGTATTTATATCGTTTTTACCTCTTGTAACACAGCGACGTCCAAGTGATCTGAGGGCGCCCGCGCTTCCTGCTGTGTGACGTGTGCGCAGACTGGTGCATAGATAGACATATAGATTTCGCCTTGGCTACGGCAGTTCATGAACGAATGCCGTAGCCAAGGTGAAATCTAGTGTATATATCTATGCACCAGTGTCGACAACAGAGTGTCGTTCTTCTGTTGGTGCTGACGTTACATGCTTCTTGCACTGCTGTTTTGATGCGTGAGATCATCGATGTGATTATGACACTGCACCTGCGCGAATCCACAAACTAATTGAAGTTCAGAGACTACTTGGGTGGAACTTGGACAGGTCCAGGGCACACAGGCCACTGTGGCCGTACGATGATTTTTTTTTCACGGGGCATGAAGGCCAAAGTGTAGGGCAACGGCGGCCATGGCCGCGTGGCCGCGGTATAATTCCCACCCTGCTAGGGACCCAGTCAGCTGCCCAGTGGGTTCAGTGCTGGAATTCCTACAGGAGAAGTTTGCTTCTGGAGTGGCCACTACCACTCTGAGAGTATACGTTGCTGCTATTGCCGCTCATAGAGAGTCGGATGAGATCCCCCTGGGTAAACTGAGGTTAGTCTCGGCATTTATGCGTGGGTTTAGGCACCTGAAACCAGCACGCTCCCCTGGAATTCCCTCTTAGGACCTGTCAGTCGTCCTGGAGGGCTTAACGGAGGCTCCCTTTGTGCCCTTGGAGTCAGCTCCGGAGCGGATTCTGACTCTCAAGGTTACTCTTTTGTTAGCTTTGACTTCGTTGAAGCAGGTGGGGGATTTGCAAGCTCTTTCTGTTAACGAGACATGTATAGACTTCACTCCTGGTCTGGTCAGGGTGACTTTAAGACAGAGACCAGGATATGTGCCCAAAGTATTGTCCACAGCATTTCGCTCTCAGGTTATTAACCTCACTCTTTCCATCCTCCTCCTTTTGTTTCTGAGGAGGACAGGAAACTTAATTTGCTCTGCCCTGTCCGAGCATTGAAGATATATGTGGATCGCTCTGGCAGTTGGAGAAAATCTAACCAGCTCTTGGTATGTTTTGGTGCTGGCCGCATCAAAGCAGAGAATTTCCCACTGGGTTACAGAGGCTATTTCACTGGCATATGAGGTGCACGGTCTGACTTCACCTCTTAGCATCAGGGCACATTCCATCAGAAGTGTGGCTTCCTCTCAAGCACTTTTTAGAGGGGCCCTCCTGGAAGACATTTGTGTGGCGGCAGGCTGGTCCTCTCCGCACACTTTTGTCAGATTCTACAGTTTGGATCTTGACATTACTCCAGGTTCCCAAGTTTTATCTGCTTGAACCAGTCGTGTGAGTTATCTGGTCATTGTACTAGTTACGGCAGCGCTATAGCTTGGCGAGTTTGGTATTTCGTTCCCACTGTGTCTTAAGCTACGCAGCTTTGAGTGAACCTATGAAAGAGAACGTCTCTGGTTACTAATGTAACCTATGTTCTCTGAATAGGGAACGAAACGCTGCGTTCGCTGCCAAGCTCCTCGCGCTGCCGGCAAACGTATTTTTTCTGCAGAGAAATCTGAGGAGCAGATGGCGTGCGTGCATATATAATGTGACGACGTAAGAGCGTCGGGGCGGCGCCCACGTCATCAGCCAATAAATTGGCGTGATTCTATAAGGGCTTCAGACAATCGGCACACCCAGAGGGCGTTCCCACTGCGTCTTAAGCTATGCAGCGTCTCGTTCCCTATTCAGAGAACATAGGTTACATCAGTAACCAGAGCCGTTTTCGGGGCGCGCGCTTTGAAAGTTTAGTTCATGGAACTTCTTGACCTACACACGTCCTGTAATAATGTAGGGAAGCATTCGTTATACATAAATCAGGCAACAGTTCATGTTTTACTTGTATATATACGATTTAGTTTTAATCCAAATAACACGTGCTGAGTGAACGATCAGCAATCAAGAGCATTCAACAGAAGTGCTCGGTCTCTCTCTCTCTCTCTCTCTCTCTCTCTCTCTCTCTCTCTCTCTCTCTCTCTCTCTCTCTCTCTCTACCTACATCATGCCTCGTTTGACTTTCTTTGCCATTGACATTCGACTGAACTACAAACTTTCCACTTTCGTCTGTGAAAAGTGATGCGCTCGACCAGCTCGCGTGTCTGTGCCGCTGCGTTACTATATTTTGTTTATTATTCCACTAATAAGTTTACTTCATAGACAGCCTTCTTTTTTATCCCCATTATACACTCTGTTGTCTGTGTTTCTTTGTCTGGACAGAAACACTGTACACATGCTGCCTGTTATCGGTTGTTGGTATCTGAGCATTGTAGCGTTTATACGCCCACGTATAAATATTATTAATTATTATTCATAACGAATTATGATCAATAATTAATAATTTAATTATTTTCAATTATTTACTGTAACAGAATCAATAATATGATAATTTATCAGTTCATCCAATGAACAGAAAGCATAAACAATTATTAACTCTAGGAAATATAATATCTTCCTGGCCAAGAAAGAATAACCCCCTAACAGTAAATTAAGAAATAGGGTAACAGCATAGGTAATAGGGATGCTCATTTCGATTAATTTTCCCGACCGACAACCGCCGCTCGTTAATCGATTATTAACCGTTAACTGATAAGATTATAATATTGAATTGACAGCCGATCTCACCAATCATAATCCGCCATTTAAAGCAGTCAGGAGAGATAACATTAGCTAGCAGATTAACATGGGAGGATTTGAACTTGAAAAACGGAATGTAAGTTACTGACGCCTTTCCGCGGTTTAAAACAACATTCCTTCTTATGTTCATTCATGTTTATTTGATGCTATAGAAGGAAGAGATGATCGGTTCACGTGCAGCTTTAACGGATGCTCTACAGCGATCTGTCAGACACATTTAAGAGCCACAAAACGGTATGTACTGTAGCCTATTGTATCGTTTAAATTTATTTTAAAAAATGACCAAATTTGAAAGGTGAGACTTTGTTTCATATGCTTAATATCAGAAGTAACCGAAAAGTAACCTGGTCTGTCAGCGTGTTGTCAGTCTCCTCTCTGCTCCGCGATGTATTTTTCACTGCGTGAGAACATGGTGTACGTGAGAGCAGCGTAGCTTGTCGGACATAGCGACAGTAACTAAGGGGGGCGGGTCTTTGCGAAGGGTCAATTGCATTACATACAAATAAAATGGACGCGTATCTGTGACCCTTTAAAAAAAAAAAAAGTTTTTATCAAAGGTTTTATTTTAACGTGCAAAGTGCAAACAGCAGCATACAGAACAGATCAACAACAGAACCTGGATTCAGTTTAAATGTTCACGCACCTGCAGCATTTCTGACAGTGAGAGAAAAACAGAATAAAATAATCCAAATAAAAAACAAAATAGGCCTACACTAAATATATTTTTTAAACTTAAATAATTAACAAATTAAGATGACAAAAAGAAAACACTGAATCCGTTTGAACAAAGCTTTCGAAATTTTTAATTTTTATTTAAAAAAAGCAACATCAACGTGATGTGGGGTCAGTCTGGAGCGCAGCCTGTTGACAGTTAGACCCGCGGCAGAAAACACCCTCTCCGATGGGACGGATGTCCCGGGAATACACAGGTCTCGAGACGTGTGTGGTTGCGCGTGTCGACCATAGACTGTAAAAAAGGTGTCGACGCGCTCCGTGAGTTAATAAATATAAGCTATAAAGTATTTTATTTTTAAACCATGCAGCAAACTGAAAAAAAAGAATATTAAAAAAAACGTTTTAAACCGTTTAACTGATAGTATTAATCGGTCAAAATTTTTACTTTCGGTTAACGGTTAAACGGTCAATATGAGCATCCCTAATAGGTAACTTTTGATCGAAGTTCAAGACAATAAAATTTGATAAGCACATACACAAGCAATCTCTTTTCAAATACAAACAATACTTTATTGATTATATACTAACACGTACAGCTAATGTCTAACACAAACACACACACACGCACACACACACACACACATTCATACGAGTTGCAGAAAGGAAGAGAGTGAGGAAAGAGTGGGTTTAAGAGTGAAAGGATGAAATCTCACGATTCCATAATGCACTTAGACATGACCTGAACGAACCATCAAACATTAATTTAACCCTTCTATCGTTTTAGGCAGGTTATTAAAGTTATATAAATACACCAGTTTAGCTTTCAGTCTGGAGGTTACTTGCTTGTCTTCTCGTTCCTTTTTGGGAATTCCCTTCGTTGCGTAACAGAGGGTTCCCCCGGGTTCGTTCGTCGGCTGTGGTCTCCTTGTGCATGGATAGATGGGGCGAGAACCAGTCACGTGTGGCTGGCGGTTGCTGATGGTTGAATGAGTCTTTGAAGTTGAAAGCGTGCGTTGCAGCCGCGAATCGTGGAACGAAACTTTGCAGAAAATTAATTCAAACTCTCTACTTCCTGCCGAACAAAACAGAAGATTGGTTCAGAACGTCAAATGATCCTCATCACTCTGGCTATTTAAAAGAGCCTCCCCCAACACTAACTAAATAACTGGTCAATGGCTAGCTTTGTGGCCAACTACGGACTGGTTAAGATAAAGACAGTGTCCTCACAGTCCAGAGCCATAAGTCACCCATCCTGGCGCCACAGAGTCTGCAAAAGACCCTTCTAATGACCAAACCAACGAAAACCCCCCAACTAAGAACCTTTATGAGCCCAGCTAAAGGAAGAACTTGTCAATATGAGGGGGTTTTTAAAAGACAAATTGGTTCAGAAATGACACCACAGCATTCCTGACCCCTCCTCCTTAAGACCTCTGAACAAAACAAACAGAGTTCTGTCTCTTCAAACCAGAAAACTGATTCTTACCAATAAACTACATAAAATCATTTAAGAACAATTCTCAATGGACTTACAATCAAACAATCACGCAACTACATAATCCTGTGTGTTTCCACCACTTATATGCATATTCTAATAAGATATGCTTTAATCCCATATAATTCATGTAATTGTTATAATTATTAGGTGTGTGAATGACAGTGTGTACTGTTTCATATCAATGCTATCTTACGAACACAACTAGCAAGATGGCTTGAATGATATCGGTGTAATATGTTTTGATCTTCTTTTAATTAGAAATCATGTCTAAACTGTGGCCTCTGTCCTCTCTGCTTAAAAGTTAGAGAACACACCAACACTCCAGATTTACGATGAGACAAAGCCAGTGTCTAATTGGTCCGCTCTCTTCAGGAGGGGGGACAAACTTTTAGTTAAATCCTTAGACCCCAAAAACTAAGCTCTCTCTCTCGCTGCTCTAAAAGCTCTAAGCTCTCTAAGTTCCGGCAGACTAGTACCATGTAACAAACAAGCAGAAATAACCCAAATCAAGATCTGTAGAACATGGGTTAAACAGTTTCATTCAAGCCGTCTTACTACTCTCGTCTAAGTCTTCTTTTCTTTTCTAAGTCTTCCTTTATTTTCCGATTGAAAGTCTCGGTTTTAAGTTAAGTTTTGCTGCAAAGTTTCGTTCCACGATTCGCGGCTGCAACGCACGCTTTCAACTTCAAAGACTCATTCAACCATCAGCAACCGCCAGCCACACGTGACTGGTTCTCGCCCCATCTATCCATGCACAAGGAGACCACAGCCGACGAACGAACCCGGGGGAACCCTCTGTTACGCAACGAAGGGAATTCCCAAAAAGGAACGAGAAGACAAGCAAGTAACCTCCAGACTGAAAGCTAAACTGGTGTATTTATATAACTTTAATAACCTGCCTAAAACGATAGAAGGGTTAAATTAATGTTTGATGGTTCGTTCAGGTCATGTCTAAGTGCATTATGGAATCGTGAGATTTCATCCTTTCACTCTTAAACCCACTCTTTCCTCACTCTCTTCCTTTCTGCAACTCGTATGAATGTGTGTGTGTGTGTGTGCGTGTGTGTGTGTTTGTGTTAGACATTAGCTGTACGTGTTAGTATATAATCAATAAAGTATTGTTTGTATTTGAAAAGAGATTGCTTGTGTATGTGCTTATCAAATTTTATTGTCTTGAACTTCGATCAAAAGTTACCTATGCTGTTACCCTATTTCTTAATTTACTGTTAGGGGGTTATTCTTTCTTGGCCAGGAAGATATTATATTTCCTAGAGTTAATAATTGTTTATGCTTTCTGTTCATTGGATGAACTGATAAATTATCATATTATTGATTCTGTTACAGTAAATAATTGAAAATAATTAAATTATTAATTATTGATCATAATTCGTTATGAATAATAATTAATAATATTTATACGTGGGCGTATAAACGCTACATTAATGGTGGAGAATGCGGGCAGTTTAACCTAAAATTGTAAGCATATACGAAGTAATTATCTTTTCGAGAGAGATCCGGACCTCTGAGTCTGTGTGTGACGTATGCAGCGCGCGCCGCGCGCTCTGTTTTGAATGAATGTCTGCTGAGTGAATACAAGAGAGAGCTGTTACTCTAGTCTAATCTGCCTCCCTAATTTATTTTATTTTAATTTTTAACTTGAACTGCAGTAAGTGAAGATATAAGATCTCACACAACAATAAGGTAAGAAATTGGGCGTGTTCCCCGATTTCTGAATAATTAGCTTAAGACGTCTGCGTGTTCCAGAGTCTTTCAAATAGAGCTAACGTTATAACATGTGTGTTTGTATCAGTCAGAGAGCTGAATGAAATTAAAACTGCAGTAATTAAAATAACCCTGTAAAGGACGAATGAGCGTGTTCCTCATAAAAGTCCTTTGACTCAGTGCGTGTTCCACTGGGACGAATATTCTCCTCACAGATTAGTCTTTATTTATCAGGTTGTCTGTGCGTGTCCCACGGCAATCCCCGTGATAAACTATATTATCTGTGTCTGTTCAATTAATTCTCATGTAAACACTGCGTATGTCCGAGTGTAGTTGAATAGGCATTATTTAAAGTTGTGTTCAAGTAAAGCTTGACGTTGAAACTCAACCAACAGTTAAAAACCCTGTTGTTTTTGCGTGCTCAGATAACATTGCACAGAGACGATCCACTGAGATCGTTATTCCATCTATTATACAGCGAAAAGCTGCTGTTGCTTCCTTTAAAGTTAAAACTCACTCTAAAAAAAAAAAAAGAAGGAAAAACTGAGTGAAGCCCCACATCGTAAAACAGCTACGAGTGGCGTCCCATTTGTACAGGTTGAAATGCGCCGACATTTCACGTAATATTATCAATCGACGTGCATATTCTTTGAACATTGTTTGAAATGTGCCGACATTTCATGTAATATGCATTACTGTTTACGAGCTGCAATTCACAACTTCGCCCACTAGAGTTTGTTTTGTCGCCATAGTTACAATCGTGACACGGAAGTCTTAACCAACGCTTCCGGGGGAACTCGGACCCCACAGGAAAGCCCGTCTGGCCACAGTGTAAACAAACTGAAACAAACCCATTTGTGGCTAAGCTAAGCTAAGCTAAAGCTAAGCTAGGTAGTTGTTTACATTGAGGCCTAACCTATACTAAAGCCTTAAGCATTATTTACGGTTGTCATTGACAGTGGTTAAATACAGTGTCTGTTTGAACAACGTTAAAGGGATTTAACCATTTAAACACCTTGATGTTTACACCTGTTGGTCTTTTCTTCTTTCCTATTTTACCTGTCTCATATTATACTTTACCCATATTTTTCTGCGAAAAGGAAATTTCGGTTCACAATTATTAATTTCATTTACCTGCATTTTACTTGAAAAGAAAATACTGGTTTATGATTATTAATTGTCAAATTTTAATTTGATTTAAAAAGGGTTTAAATTCTATTTTCCTAAACAGGTAATTTCTAATGATTTCTCGATTTATTTTTAATAAATCTAATTTCATAATTTTTCCTAATTTCTAAAATTCTCTTTTAGATTTAATCACTTCAGGTGAATACATTTTTGAACTTTGAAAGCTTGGGAGTAACACACCTGAGCCTCAATAGGAGACATTGGTATCTCACTACAAGTGTCAAATAAATCAGAGATAACCCTCTCTTACAAAGTTTTATTTTTGAATGTTTAGTTGTTGGCAACTATCAATTCTACACTCGTAGTTCGACACAAAGGCTTCAGAGCCATTTGTGGACCCAATCTCCTTTCACTCCTTCCTCTTCCTTCTTTACACGTCTTTCCTGTTCTGTCCTGCTTTATTCCATCCCCTTTCTTCACATTTGTAGGAAACAAACCTGGAAGAACCATCAATCGAGTCTAAAGAAAGAGAAAGATAATTTTTCGAAAGAAAACAATTAATAGGTATTTGATTTGTAATCAAACCCTCTCTTGTTCTCCATACTCTCTCTGTTTTGTAAACACAATTTACAATTTAACATCTTATCCAAGATAAATTAACAGAGACAAGTGTTGAGCAACTGTCGCCTTCATAGCATCCCAGCTGTAAGCAGTCCAACTGACGGTGTGTGGTGTCAATCCTGTAAAACTCGGAAAAAGGTATCAGCATTATTATTGTATTATTTTTCCTTGTAAACATAAACAATAATATTGTTTACCTTTCTGGAAACAGATTCTCACCGATAGGCAGCATTTATGAGAAAAATAATATTTCTCCTACTTAAGAATTTTCTTTCTTGTTTTAGTGAAATTGGTTTTAACCTCTCTCTCTTTTCCCCTTTCTCAGTTGAGTGAAACATCACGAGTTTAAACCAGTTTTTCATTGATAGGAAATATTTATAAAAATATTTCTCCCACTGAAAAAAAAAAAAAAATCCTTGCAATTGAGATTTGTTTTAACCTTTTCTCTCTCTTTCTCTCACTTAGTTGAGTGACAAAGTTTCCACATCACTAGCCTACCTGTCTACACTGAGACCAACACTTAGACATTACAACACTTCACTATTGTTGTACAGTCACTGAAACGACACTTAGCTGTTCAACCACATAGGCTTACACCCCACACAGATCTGTGTCAGTCTCTTCACCCCAGCGTGCCAACATGCCGTGGACGACAAACCCCACCGACGTGGACGCCTGGCTCAGAGGCATTACGGACTGCCTCACACCAAAGACAATTGAACTGTTATTATTTTTAATAATAATCATAATTCTGAGAAGATTCCTGACACATGATTCAAGCCAGAATCAAAACCACAACCACGTGGAACTAACCAAGATTATCTGTTCCCTAAGCAATGCCTTCACAGCCCAGCTGACACTAAGCGACAAGCACATCACCCACCTTCGGGAGGAGCTGACACGTGCCCAGAGCCGCATGGACAAGCTGGAAGTGAAAGTCCAGGACGACTTCAAGCGTCAGACCACTGAGTTCCTGAGGGAGCTGATGCAC
Source organism: Abramis brama (assembly GCF_963993115.1). NCBI lineage: Eukaryota > Metazoa > Chordata > Actinopteri > Cypriniformes > Leuciscidae > Abramis > Abramis brama. The sequence goes on from NC_139972.1 coordinate 6,974,512, forward strand.
ACCCAACGCTGCACAGACCAGCTCAAAGCGAAAGCTCAAGTGCCTGACGAAGTGGAGCAAGAAACAAAGAAACAAGTTGACAAGCTCCAAGAAGCCCTTGCAGCCACTGAAAGTGACAAACAAGAATTAAAGACTGTCCAGAAACACCTGGTAAACCAACTCCAGTCTGCTGAACATCAGCTAGAGAAAGCTAAAGCTGACATTGAAGATAAGAACTCTGAAATTAATGCTCTGAAAGACCACCTGGAAAGATGCAATGCTGAAATCAACCATCTGACCCAACAGCGAGATGACGTCAACGACGAGCTCTACGCGGTCAGAGATGAACTCCAGCACATTTTCCAACAGAAACCAGAGCCAAGAAGGGAGAGACCTCCCTCAGCATCACCACTGCCGAGCAGGACAGAGTCCTCCATCCAAGAACTGCCATACAGTGAAAGAAGTGAATGGCCACAACCCAAAACGTCACAGGCCTTCACCACAGAACCGTTCACTGCCAACAAGCAACGAGAGCTCATCCAGGCAGACTCCAGAGCTGCACCGGCGATGACCTTTAAAGATCTCAACACGCTGGTTAAGAATATCACTCCGTTCAACCCGAACTCCACGGAATGCCCGGACATCCAGTCCTACATCCGAGATATCAACTTCCACCTAGAGGTGAGACCTCATGTGACTGACAGAGACAGGTTCTACCTCCTCAGATCGACATCCAGTTCAGAGGTACGAAGCTTCCTAGACCGACAACCTGCTCATGTCAAGTCAAACTACCAACTGCTATGTAAGACACTGATAAAAGAATTCATAGGCCCAGAGTCAGAACACGGTGTGTTAATCGCCTTGGAAACCAAACAAGGTCGACACGAGACTCCCCAAGCATACTACCACCGTTTTCGACAAGCCTTCTTTGGTGCACATAACTCACCTGAACAAGAAGAGGATGTGAACTTCAAAAACCTCTTTCTGAGAAACCTGCACCCCGGATTAAGTCATCATCTTGGTCTCGAGGCCTGCGCAGACACAATGACAATTCAACAGTTACGTGACCTGACGCACAAGGCCCACATCAAACAGAAGATGTCCTCAAAGAAAGGTTTGAAAACATCCACAGTTTCAAACTCCTTCAGCCAAGACACAAGCCTTGCACTGGAAGACAACCAGTGGCATGACAACACCACAGTTCTTCGTAAGAAGCACAGAGAACGTGATTCCCATGCTGATGACAGATACCACACCAACCACATGGAAAAGCCATGGGACCAGCCACGCTTCTCAGGAAACCCACCTCGGCACAACTCAGTTAAGCACAGCACTGAGTATGCCCAAGAACAAGACAGTTTACCCTCAGAAGATATGGAGCAACTAATGAGGCGACTGGAAGTGTTCTTAGAAAACAGGCTGAACACGGAAGACCACTGATTCATCTGATGCACCTTCATAATGAAGATGACAACCACTTGTTCTACAACAACACAGAACAGAGTGGTCTCTCACAGTCAACCACTGACAAACACCCAGAGGTACCAGAAAACACCATCCTGGCTACCCATCACTCATAAAGAAACCACCAAACGAGCTCCAAACTCAAGAACCATATGTGTGCTACAGAAACAACAGTAAGCCCAGAACGTCAGAAAGTCTGTCACAACCAAAAGGTATCATCGGAGGAATGCAACAACGGAGACCAAGTTTTGCACCACAGCTTCATCCAGCCATGCCAAACTGCCTCCCAATGTCTGCCAGAGAACTTCCTGCCTTACTGGTTTGACTCCCAGCAGATCACAGAAGATCCCTTTTCCAAGGCAAAGAGGCAACAAGCTCATCAAAGCTAAGCCATCAAGCAAAGGGGGGAGCAAAACAGACTGAAACAGATCTGACCATACATACATACATGCATACATCCCTAATACATACATACATACACTACACAACATCCCTAACATACTCACTAACATACAGAAGTTAACTGCCTCTACTGTGCAAAACATTCAACAAACATGTTTTCCCCCACAGGTAGAAACTAACTTCAGAAACTAGCTTAACAACTTAGCTACACTTACCATAGGAAACATGGCAACTAACTACTCATCCAACAAGTACACCTGAGAACACCTATCATTACATCATGATCCCTGACACCTTAGCTGTGCAACAGTAGTTACAATTCATATCAGGAGGAACACTCAACTGCTTTGTTTTGTTTTACCTCTTCCTTCCTTCCTTTTCTTCTTTTATTAGGTAAAATGCCTGTCCGCCCCATAAGGGTCAAGGTCACAATAATAGGATTGACACACCACGCCTAATATTTGTAAGTCACCTCAAAACGAATGTGAGCCAGAGAACTCCCTGCATCATTCGAATCACAAATTGAAAGGTAAATTGGTCTAAACCTAGAACAATTTAGAAGAGAATAAAACAAACAAATCAAATTTAGTCACAAAATTAATTAATCACCGTCCCAAAACAAATTAGGATAACGTCCTAAAATTGAACTAAACTTTAGTCAACGTGATTAACTATATTGAGAGAGTGAACCTGTTTATGCCTAGGTAATCTAATGCCCTGCACCAGTAAAGTGACCAGTCATGGAGGTGTTGTCTTGTTGTTTGCTGTTTGTGTTTGCTTCCTCTACCCATTTCTCCAGCGTTCACCGATGTCTTCTACTCAACACATCGTCGACCGAAGGGGGGGTATGTAACGACAATGAGAAGAAATCAACCACAGACTAATTTTCTGGAAGAAAATTAGTCTGTGGTTGATTTCTTCTCATTGTCGTTACAGCATTTTTACGAGTACAAGTGCATGAGCTCAATATCGGGCTGATACCGATACTGGTATCGGTGCATCCCTAACAAATGAGACATAAAATGCATCTAAATGATAATAATATTGTATAGCTTTTGTCATCCACATTTCAAAAGAAAGAGAAAGAACTAACCTTTGGCAAATCAAAGATCTGATAGTTGATGTTGCTGCTCTGTTGCTTTTTTCTGTTAAATCAGATTTCACTTGAACTTATTTTAACCACATAATATTTTTTATTTAGACTGGATGGAGATGAAACCGCAAAAACATGAACTGAATGAAGTAGAGGAGGAACAGCAGAGCATCAAAACACAAAGAACAAAAGCCAATAAGCAGCAAACCTGCACTCAGTGTGGAAAGAGTTTTGGTCGCAAAGGAGACCTTAAAAAACACACAAGAATTCACACTGGCGAGAAACCGTATCCATGCACTCAGTGTGGAAAGAGTTTTGCTTGTGCATCAGATCTCAGTAAACATCTACGCATTCACTCTGGAGAAAAAACATTCAAGTGTGATCAGTGTGGTAAAGATTTTCATTCATCACCAAATTTAAAACAACACCTAAAAGTTCATTCAGATGAGAAGCCTTATGTGTGTTCTGTCTGTGGAAAGAGTTTTTCAAGGCTGGATCATTGTAAAACGCACCAGAAAACACATGATGAAGTGAGAGATCATGTGTGTTGTGATTGTGGGAAGAGTTTTACTAGAACTGACCAACTGAAAAATCACCAAAGAACTCATACTGGAGAAAGACCTTACAAGTGCTCATATTGTGAAAAGAGTTTTGCTCGTTCTGAAAACCTGAAATTACATGAGCGACTTCATACTGGAGAGAAACCGTACCACTGTACTCAGTGTGGAGAGAGTTTCATATGTCCCAAAGGTCTCAAACATCATCTGTTCATTCACTCTGGAGAAAAACCTTTTAACTGTGATCAGTGTGGTAAAGATTTTATTACATCATCACGTCTAAAACAACACCTGAAAGTTCATTCAGACGAGAAGCCTTACGTGTGTTCCTTCTGTGGAAAGAGTTTTTTATGGCTTAAGAGTTTTAAAGGGCACCAGAAAACACATAATGAAGTGACAGATCATGTGTGTTGTGACTGTGGGAAGAGCTTTACAAGAAATGTCGATCTGAAACGGCACAAAAGAATTCATACTGGAGAAAAACCTTACAAGTGCTCATATTGTGACAAGAGTTTTGCTCGTTCTGAAAACGTGAAATCCCACGAGCGACTCCACACTGGAGAGAACCCGTACCAGTGCACTCAGTGTGAGAAGTTTTTTAAAAGTTCATCAAGCCTTCACACTCATATGAAAAAATGTTGTAAGTGAGCAACAAGTAAATTTGGAGTTTGTCCTAAAAGCACAATATCATCTAGATTAGGGGCATCCAATCTCCAACTTTCCTCAACACACATGCCTGGAAGTTTCTTGTAGAGATGGTCTTATTATTGGGAGATACGAAGGTCTGTGGCTTCACCATTGGAAAAAGCATAACGGCTAACTTGGATCATGTGAGACACTCCAGCCAATCATACAATGGCAGTGACATCCGTGATCGAAATTCACAGTTACTAGGGATGCACCGAAATAAAAATTCTGGGTGCGCTTGCCCAAAAATCAAAACTGAAAATGCTTTTTAAAGTGGTCATGAACTGCATTATTTTATTTTTTAGGTTTCCTGTGGTGCACTTATAATGTTAGTATGATTTTTACATAAAAAATTGTCGTAATTTAGAAATAAAAGCCACTTTTTCCTAACACTGATTTTAGCCCTCTGATTTGAATGCTATGTTTGAAGGGACATGTCTGTGTGAGACTTCAGTGTAAACGCCCACTGCTATGATCGGCTGTGAGACTTCAGTGTAAACGCCCACTGCTGTGATCGGCTGTGAGACTTCAGTGTAAGCGCCCACTGCTGTGATCGGCTGTGAGACTTCAGTGTAAGCGCCCACTGCTGTGATTGGCTGTGAGACTTCAGTGTAAGCGCCCACTGCTGTGATTGGCTGTGAGACTTCAGTGTAAACGCCCCCTGCTGTGATTGGCTGTGAGACTTCAGTGTAAACGCCCACTGCTGTGATTGGCTGTGAGACTTCAGTGTAAGCGCCCACTGCTGTGATTGGCTGTGAGACTTCAGTGTAAACGCCCACTGCTGTGATTGGCTGTGAGACTTCAGTGTAAACGCCCACTGCTGTGATCGGCTGTGAGACTTCAGTGTAAACGCCCACTGCTGTGATTGGCTGTGAGACTTCAGTGTAAACGCCCCCTGCTGTGATTGGCTGTGAGACTTCAGTGTAAACGCCCACTGCTGTGATTGGCTGTGAGACTTCAGTGTAAGCGCCCACTGCTGTGATTGGCTGTGAGACTTCAGTGTAAACGCCCACTGCTGTGATTGGCTGTGAGACTTAAGTGTAAACGCCCACTGCTGTGATCGGCTGTGAGACTTCAGTGTAAACGCCCACTGCTGTGATCGGCTGTGAGACTTCAGTGTAAACGCCCCCTGCTGTGATTGGCTGTGAGACTTCAGTGTAAACGCCCACTTCAGTGTAAACGCCCACTGCTGTGATTGGCTGTGAGACTTCAGTGGAAACGCCCACTGCTGTGATTGGCTGTGAGACTTCAGTGTAAACGCCCACTGCTGTGATCGGCTGTGAGACTTCAGTGTTAACGCCCACTGCTGTGATTGGCTGTGAGACTTCAGTGTAAACGCCCACTGCTGTGATTGGCTGTGAGACTTCAGTGTTAACGCCCACTGCTGTGATCGGCTGTGAGACTTCAGTGTAAGCGCCCACTGCTGTGATTGGCTGTGAGACTTCAGTGTTAACGCCCACTGGTCTGATTGGCTGTGAGACTTCAGTGTAAACGCCCCCTGCTGTGATTGGCTGTGAGACTTCAGTGTAAACGCCCACTGCTGTGATTGGCTGTGAGACTTCAGTGTTAACGCCCACTGCTGTGATTGGCTGTGAGACTTCAGTGTAAACGCCCACTGCTGTGATTGGCTGTGAGACTTCAGTGTAAACGCCCACTGGTCTGATTGGCTGTGAGACTTCAGTGTAAACGCCCCCTGCTGTGATTGGCTGTGAGACTTCAGTGTAAACGCCCACTGCTGTGATTGGCTGTGAGACTTCAGTGTAAACGCCCACTGCTGTGATTGGCTGTGAGACTTCAGTGTTAACGCCCACTGCTGTGATCGGCTGTGAGACTTCAGTGTAAACGCCCACTGCTGTGATTGGCTGTGAGACTTCAGTGTTAACGCCCACTGCTGTGATCGGCTGTGAGACTTCAGTGTAAACGCCCACTGCTGTGATTGGCTGTGAGACTTCAGTGTTAACGCCCACTGCTGTGATTGGCTGTGTTAACGCCCACTGCTGTGATTGGCTGTGAGACTTAAGTGTAAACGCCCGCTGCTGTGATTGGCTGTGAGACTTCAGTGTTAACGCCCACTGCTGTGATTGGCTGTGAGACTTCAGTGTAAACGCCCACTGCTGTGATTGGCTGTGAGACTTCAGTGTAAACGCCCACTGGTCTGATTGGCTGTGAGACTTCAGTGTAAACGCCCACTGCTGTGATTGGCTGTGAGACTTCAGTGTTAACGCCCACTGCTGTGATTGGCTGTGAGACTTCAGTGTTAACGCCCACTGCTGTGATTGGCTGTGAGACTTCAGTGTAAACGCCCACTGCTCTGATTGGCTGTGAGACTTCCGTGTAAACGCCCACTGCTCTGATTGGCTAACATCTTTGCATATGAAATAGCGAAGTATTACATGTGGACTCTCTCGAAAACTTTTTGCACATTTTTACTACTACAGCTCTCAAGATTGTCTAATCATGAAAAGTGTTGATTATAACATAATATTTAGATCTATAGCATCATATTTAGATTGGCATGAAAGGAGATGAGAACTGTAGATCACATGAATGCAGTGATCTCGTCATTGTAACTCGATTTCTGCACACTAACGAATGCTTTTGTCATAACTAACAGTGCAAACACAATGTAAATAAGAGATTCGTTGATTCTAATGGGAGTCCAGAACACTCGCACTGTTTGATTGACATTTCCAGCAATTGTAAAGTGAGCGGTCTTTAATTACTTTCTATATATAATTTAATCACAGTTTACATAAAAGATTATTTTCATCCTACTAAGAGAAACAATGTGAAGTTGACCGTTTTAGTCACTGGTTTCATTTACTGACAATAAACGATTTTGAGACCAAAACATCTGACATTACATATCAGAAATCACTGGTCACTGGTGATTTTGGTTAGGCATGTACACATAATCCGTACATATCAAACAATCTGTAACAAAGCAATCGTGACACAGTAAAAACTTTCAAACTTTTTTTTTTTAAGTGTGTTGCGCCATTCCTGTTGGATCCAATATCCCTGCGTACTAGCATTAGCAGGCATTGCGCTTTTTTTGCTAACTTTACAGGCTTGCCTTCAAGTGGCTTTTGCTGCGTCTGAAATTGCGTTGGAACTTCATTCGCTGGAAGTGTTAAGTTATCCGTGAACTTTTCACCTACTGTTTTTTTTTAATGCTATGAATTTGGACACACTAATCTTTTGGCGTACTGTTTTTCACATACTATATAGTAGAGAAGTATTTGATTTTGGATGCAGGGTTTGTTTCCAGTAAGACCTTGATAAGCTGGTTCAGGTGTGTTTAACTGAACGCTGCAGGACACTGACCCCCCAGAAGCAGGATTGGACCCTGATCTACATTAATTTGGTGAATTTGGTGAAAAGCTTGAAAATCAGACTGAAAAGCTTATGATTGATGGAATTCTCTGTGTGAAGACCAGAAATTCATTGGCAATTTTTGTGCTAAATTCTGTAACGATTTATATACATCTTAATTTTGCAAACAACATGCTTATTTTTATTTTTTAATCACTTATAAATCAAGTGTTACTGATCAAGCTTGTTGTGATGCTTCCATTACCTTAAAAGAAATTAATGAAGCAATTAAGAAATTAATAATTAATTAATAATAATAATTAAATTAAATTAATAATTAATGTTCTTTTCTTATTTATCTTTTTTTTCCTTGTTAGCAAATTGTTATTTATTTTTTTCTCTGTATTCTGTTGGCAATGGGTGTATTGTAGTTACAATTTGTTTTATAAATCTGTCAACTGTATTTTTTGCATCAATAAAAAAAAAAAAAAATCTAACTGGCATTCCCTTCTTCATGTGCTGCATGTGTTTTTGAAAACAATACAAGATATCTCTAAACAAGTTTAGACTATTTGAATACTAAGACGCATACACAGAAGTAATTAGAGACATTTATAATTTAATTTTAACTAGTCAAAATGTATTTGATATATATATATATATATATATTTCTTTTTGTTTTCTTACTAATAAAAAGTAAAAGTATCTTTCAAATGAATTAACAAATTTGATTCTGTCAAACATATCATGAAGAAATGTAAAACTGATACAAGATGTTAATTTTGCAAAAGTCACTGTATTTCACTTATTTTTAGACCGTTACTATATTGAACAACTTTGTAAAAGTACTGGCATATATATATTTTTTTAGATATCTGAATTACCTGATCCAATAGTCGAATCTGCTGTTGTGTGACGTGAAATTGAATTTACTCCGCTCCTCTCCCACACCAGAGCCACGCCCCTTCGCGTCTTGTTGATAATGCTAGTGCTAACTGCTAACAACTATACAAAAACTGCTGCTGTTGTTGTCACGGAGAGGAAAGCTACTTAAGGAATTATTAAACAACATCTCGATGCATTCATATGTGGTAAAAGTCTCCAGCATAGCAGGTATGTAGCGCTGTGATTTTAATTGAATCATGTTGCAAAACGGACCAGAATGTATGTTCAATAATAACAGAGAACCGCAAACTGCTCATCGGGTTTTATTTATTATACATTTTGAAAAGACGAGAGGGAAGAACAGTGGTGTTATACACAAAAACTTAAAATAGCACAAATAAACCCGTGACGGACAATTTTAATACTAGAGGTGCACCGAAATGAAAATTCTGGATGCACCGAAAACCGAAACCGAAAATGACTTTTTGGTTCCAGTTCTCACTATTAACTAGTTGCTTATTAGCATGCATATTATTAGGATATTGGCTGTTTATTAGTACTTATAAAGCACATGATATTAATGCCTTATTCTGCATGATCATATTCTACATTACCCAATACCTAAACTTAGCAACTACCTTACTAACTATTAATTGGCAGTAATTAGGAGTTTGATCCAAAGTTGTAGTTAATAGTTAGTTAATAGTGATAATTGGATTCTAAAGTAAAGTGTGACGCAATATATCAATATATTATTCTTCATGCAGTTCTATGCAACAGAATCGGATTTAACCAAGGGCTGCCCCCAACTAAAGACTTTTCTACTCGTCTAGTAGTCATTCATTTAAGCCATTAATCGACTAGTTCCTTGTTTATATTAATTTAATTACTAAAATATGCAGGGTCCGGAATATATAGCCTATTCCTTGTTCAAGCGCACGGATAAATCTTGCAGAAAAGCACCAGCAAAAGCAATTATTATGAATGTGTCAGGAAAAAATAGCAATGAGATATTTTAATTGTTAAGTGTTATATACAAACTAGTGTTTTCTGAGTCAGTGTCAGCTGCAAAGATGAAGTTGATGATGCTGACTTACATCTCTACGCACATTTAGAGAGAAATACACCTTTCATGCAGATCTTTATTTGTTTTTCGATTCGAATTGGTTCATTTAAAAGAAGACATTTCAAGCTTTCTCTAGATATTGTTCTCATGTCTGTGAGGCAAGAAGCCTATACACTGAGTCTCAGTTCATTTATGAGACGTGCTGCTGTTCAGGGAGACCAAGACGGTAGAAAGTGCATCCTGTGTGTTTTTTTGTATTTTACGTAAAACCTTTACAGTTTCGAATGATGTATCTGTATGACCAAAAATGACGGAGTAGAGTAATGCAAGTGATCGCGCTGACGCTTCTATATTGTGCATTAAGTACGCTAATACTTCAGCTTCCAAACTTTACACAAACGCGTATATGCGCCTAATAATAGCACACATTTATCTGGGTCAACGTAAAGAGCTAGCAGCCATGTAAAGTTGCTACTACTTAAATTTTTCAAATTATAAGCCACATTTGAGGTTGGTGGATGATAGCGAAGTTACAAAAATATAATAAAAATGCTGCGTGAGAGTGAAACTTGAGCGATGAACACAGGGGCAGGGCGGCTTACAATTTTGGCCTATTTTCTCTCGGACAAAACCCTAAAATGCCATTTCCAACCGATAATTTTCAGTGGCTGAAATTTCGGTGCATCCCTATTTTTTTAAAGTTTGAGTGGTATTAACATGTACTAATGACATTGATTAGTACATTACGTTGAATATGGATTGTGTCTTCTGTGTCAATGCAGGTGTACTCATGTAATTTAAGGTAGAGTAGGCAATTTTTGAAGAGGCTAGCAATAGCAAGCTAGCATTGAAAGCATAAGATCCCAGCCTTCGTTTAGAGTGTCTCCAAAGCCACGCCTCCTACAAAACACATGGACTGCATCTGAAAACGTAGGCGGTTGACTTGTTGCCTCGCTGCGCACAAAGGTTCCTCACAAAACGGATTTCGGACAGACTTCTGAGGCAGCGTAACAGTTTAATGATCTACAGCATCTTTGTGTGTAAACGTTGCCTGCTAAGTCATTGACTGATAGATAGGGCAGCGAGGCAACAAGTCAGCTGCCTAAGTTTTGGGACGCAGCTGTTGACAAAATAAAAATCATTTAGTTCAGTTAGAGAACAGAAACTATAACTAAAAACTGAATGCGTCTGCTTAGCAGCAGGAGTCAAATTTCACCTCATTTCGCCCATTTCGCCTCACTCTTGACTGACAAGACGATGGCTGAAGATTTGGTTTCTAAGCGAAATGTAAAGGCACCTATTTAAGCGAGTTTGTCTTTGTACTGTTTTGTTGTTGTGTTTTCATTAAGAATAATAATGAACCCACAATTCAAGCAGTTGCTGCCACCGAATTGCTGCTAATTTGAAAGTGAAAGTAAAATGCATGAATGGGCATTCATGGCGTGTCCACTAGCACAGAGCTGAGCGAGTGTTTTCACTTAATTCCTATGGATGTTCTCTAATTAGTTTAGATATTGATTGAATAATATAGCACATAACCTGTGCCTTGTTTCATCCTTATCCTGGGTTACATAAAAAAGAGCAACGTTCCTCTAGAGGAAATTACGAATATGTAACCATCAAAATGTTTCACCAACAAAATGAAGAACCTTTAAAATGGCATTATAGGGGCACTTTACCGTAATCCAGTATAAATTCAGTAACTTATCTTTGATTTTTCCAGATCTGGTCCTGTGGGCGTCAGTATCACACAGTGATCACAGTTCACACCTGCAGTGAAGCCCCTCCCACAACAATTCACCAATAAATACTGGGAATATTCCCATCATCCTACAAGAGAAGGACAAACTCCAGGAGTAGCAGCTGAAATCTGTGTGACTGTTAAAGATGGAGTTTATTAAAGAGGAGATTGAAGACATGAGTGATCCAGAACCATCCAGAATAAAACATGAAGATACTGAGGAACAAATAGGTTGGTGTCCATTCTTGATTCTTCATTGTTGACTGCTGAGAAACATTAAGGTAACTAAGCTTCAGTTCAGCAGATTTGCAAAATAGAGATACAGAAAATGCACCTTAATGATCATAATCTTGTATAGCTTTTGTCATCCACATTTTAAATGGATTAGCAAGAAAATGACAGAACTAAACTTTGGCAAATCAAAGATCTGATACTTGATACTCTGTTGTTTTCTTCTGTTGAATCAGATTTCACTTGAACTTATTTTAACAACATAATATTTTTATTTTAGACTGGATGGAGATGAAACCGCAAAATCATGAACTGAATGAAGCAGAGGAGGAACAGCAGAGCATCAAAACTAATAAGCTGCACTCCTGCCCTCAGTGTGGAAAGAGTTTTGGTCGCAAAGGACACCTTAACAAACACTTGAGAATTCACACTGGCGAAAAACCGTATCCATGCACTCAGTGTGGAAAGAGTTTTGCTTGTGGATCAGGTCTTAAACATCATCTGCGTATTCACTCTGGAGAAAAACCATTCAAGTGTGATCAGTGTGGTAAAGATTTTAATTCATCATCAAATCTAAACAAACACCTGAAAGTTCATTCAGATGAGAGGCCTTATGTGTGTTCCTTCTGTGGAAAGAGTTTTTCACGGCTGGAACATTTTAAACTGCACCAAAAAACACATAATGAAGTGAGAGATCATGTGTGTTGTGACTGTGGGAAGAGCTTTACTACATCTGGCCATCTGAAACAGCACCAAAGAATTCATACTGGAGAAAGACCTTACAAGTGCTCACATTGTGACAAGAGTTTCACTCATTCTGGATCTCTGAAATCACACGAGCGACTTCATACTGGAGAGAAGCCGTACTACTGTACTCAGTGTGAGAAGAGTTTCAAATGTCCCAAAGGTCTCAGGAATCACCTGTTCGTTCACTCTGGGGAAAAACCATTTAACTGTGATCAGTGTGGTAAAAAATTTGTTTCATCATCACATCTAAAAAAACACCTAACCGTTCATTCAGACGAGAAGCCTCACTTGTGTTCTCTCTGTGGAACGATTTTTTCAAGTCTTTATTATTTTAAACTGCATCAGAAAACACACACTGAAGTGAGAGATCATGTGTGTAGTGACTGTGGGAAGAGCTTTACTAGAGCTGACAATCTGAAAAATCACAGAAGGACTCATACTGGAGAAAGACCTTACAAGTGCTCATATTGTGACAAGAGTCTCACTCGGTTTGAGCACCTGAAATCACACGAGCGAGTTCATACTGGAGAGAAGCCGTACCACTGTACTCAGTGTGAGAATAGTTTCAAATGTTCATCAAGCCTTCACACTCATATGAAAAAATGTTGCATGTGAGAAACATTCGTTTTCATGTCAAATACCTGCAATTTGTCTTAAAGCAGCACCAGGTAACTTTTCAACCTTCATAATATATTTCCAAGACTCTTGTGATGGTACATCGACTTACAATAGGTTGAATGACACGTCTGCCATAGCCTGACGGGGTCTGTATCGTTTTTAATCGTACTTTTAAACTTCGGGGTTCGGGTAGTAACCCGAGCACAAAAAGAACTACAAAATTTGACTGCTTTACGGCATAGGCTACCTCACTTCCCCCAACACGTCCTCACATGCTGTTGGACTTGTAAGTAACGTTATATTGCTCATATTGTATATCACTCGGACAAGCTTTCACTCGTTGGTGTGAGCTAAAAAGCACCTGGCGTTCTTGTTGATCGATTAGTAACTTAGACATCTTCGGAGGCTAGCTCGATGTCCCACGATTTGAAACGCGTTGTGTTTATTACCCAATCGAACTCGTGTAACTGTCTGTCACACGTTTTACCGTCCACAGCATTACTTGATAGACAAAAATAGGACAAGAATGAGCATCAAACAGAAACAATCCGCTTACGGAATGTTCTATTTACAACGGAATGTTCGAGGCGCACATACAATACAGACTGCCGACAGTTAAACAGGGCGCGCGCAGCTCTTAAAGGGGACACGCCTTATTTCCACTCGTTACAGCTTCCATCCGACTGAACAGGGACCGGTATACAGGGGGGAGGGGATCAGGCCGTGAGTGAAGAGACTGCTCTGCGTGAGTGGTATTTATGACAGTAACGTTAAATACAAGTAGTCCACAGCGACTCTAGGGGTCGTTGTTTGACCAAAACGGAAATCCTACATAGTGGGGCTTTAAAAGCACAATATAATTTAGATCAGGGGTGTCCAAACTCAGTCCTGGAGGGTTTCGCTCCAGCTTTCCTCAACACTCAGCCTGGAAGTTTCTTGTAGAGATGGTCTTAATATTGGGAGATCTGAGGGTCTGTGGCTTCACCATTGGAAAAAGTGTAACGCTAACTTGGATCATGTGAGAAGGGCCGTTCTTACGACTGCAATGAGGCCCCACTCCCTGGTGAAAAGATTAAAAAATCAGATTGAAATAATTGATGGAATTCTCTGTGTGAAGAACCAGTTTTTGTGCCGGATTCTACAACGATTTATATACATCTACATTTTGCAAAGAACATGTTCAAGCTTTCTGTGATGTTTCCATTACCTTAAAATTAATTAATCAAGCAAGTAAATCTGGTTAGGACACAATGTACATTATTTATTGTTAATAATACACAATAATATGCATTTATAATAACTGACTCACTAAAAGCAAACCATTATTGAACCTCTCATTATTCCTCTTCTTTAACTTATTTTTTCTCACTAGCCAATCATTGTTATTTTTTCTCTGTATTCTCTTGACAAAAGGTGCATTGTTGTTATTTTGTGTTTTATAAACATGTCAACTCTGCATATTTTGCAAAAATAATAAATACAATATCCAACTGGCATTTCCTTCAAGGGTTTCTTAATGAAAATGATTCAAGATATCTCTAGTTGCGTTTTGACTAGTCTAAATACTATTTTAAGACACATGCACAGAAGAAATTAGAGACATTTCTAATTCAGTTTTGAGTAGTTCCAATGATATTTTCAGATATCTGAATTGTACCTGCTTTAAAAATAAATAATAATAATATTTATTATTGAATGCCAGCCACATATCAATAATAAACATGACAATAATCCAACATATAGTGTAAAAATATTATCCAAATATAGACTACAAAAAATAGGAAAATAAAATATGCAGTGTATTTATAAAAATAATACAAGTAAACAGAAAGAAAATATAAACAGAAAAAAAAACAGGTACGAGATCATCATATAAATAGCATAAAAGCATTTTGCTTTACTATTTTTAAACCCAAATAGTAACTCAATATAATTTTTCATATCTATCTGAAATAACAAAATGTTGGAGTTTCCTTTAGCCCATTTTTGTTTATTTATTTGGTATTTCCCCATAATCAAACAATAAAGGCCTCATTTGGTAGTAATCTTTGTCTATTAAAAAAAAATATATATATATATATATATATTTTTTTTTTTTTTTTTTTTTTTTCCAGAAAAGTAAACTTTCATCCCTAAAAATGTACAAAGAAAACATTCCAAATCTTTGAATTGTATCTGATAGTCGAATCTGCTTTTATGTGATGAGAGACTAAATTTACTCAGCTCCTCCCCACACCAGAGCCCCGCCCCTACGCGTCTTGTTGACAATGCTAGTGCTAACTGCTAACAACTGTAGTCTACTTTGTTGTCACGGATAGAAAAGCCACTTGATTTTCTTAAGGAATTATTAAACAACCTCTCGATGCATATGTGGTAAAAGTCTCCAGCATAACAGGTATGTAGGGCTGTGATTTTAACTGAATCATGTTGCAAAACGGACCAGAGTGTTTGTTCAATAACGACAGAGAAGCGCAAACTTGTCTCATTTTATTTAATATACACTTTGAAAGGAGAATAGTGAAGAACAATGGAATTATACACCAAAAAACGCGAAATAGTAATTCACAGCATGCACATCTCAATATTATCTTATTTCACGATGTAAGCTAGAATAGGACACAAAACCCTTCATTAGTCCTCTGTACATACACTGTTATTTTAACATTCAGGACCTTTATTATTAAATTCTTACACACAGCGCTGTTTAAAGACTCTTGAAGGCCAAACAGATTAGATAACAAACGCTTTAAAACCATGTAATGTTCTGTGTTAAGCACAGCCTAATAACAAATAGGCTACTTAAACATGAGAATCATGCTAAATGTTGCGCTTAATGATCCACAAACTGGATACAGAAGAGACTGTTTAATGCTATTGTATTGGAAATGGTGAAGTCTCAGCATTCTTTTAACTATAATGACAAATTAGTAACACTTTTGTTAATGTATTAACTAACATTTACAACGAGCAATACTTTTTTTTTTTACAGTAGGCCTAGTTATTATTCTTTGACAACAATAGTTAATAAAAATGCAACTGTTCATTGTTAGTTCATCTTAGCTCAGGTCCATTTAATAACATTATACAACTTTTGATTTTAATAAAGCATTAGTAAATGTTGAAATTAACATAAACTAAGATTAACAAATGCTTTATAAGTAGGCATATTCTTCATGTTAACTAAAGAATTGACTAATGTTAACAAATGGGACCTTTTTGTAAATGTTACCGAACAATAAAGAAAAAATACAATTTCAGTCAGTATCAAGGATTTTTTTTCAAGGTTTTTGTTCATAAAACTTTACATTTAGTATATTATCATTTAGTCTCAAATGTGAGGTTCATCATTTTATAACACTTTTTGTTTTGACAACTGGTATTATTTGAACTGTAAAGTTGTTTAAAGCATATTGTATTGTCATTTTACAGTTTAGGATGTTACCATAGACATTGGTGTTGTTTCAAAACAACTTTGCTAGCTAAACATGTTTTGTTCTACTAATATCAGAATTTTTTTTAATGATTTAACAATTTTTAGAAGAATTGTTGCTTATACCCTCTCTATTCAGTCTGTGTTGTTTAAGTGGATGTATGTTGTCTCGTAAGATTTCGGATTAGTTAAAGGTCCCATATTATGCCCCTTTTCACAAGATGTAAAATAAGTCTCTGATGTCCCCAGAGTGTGTATGTGAAGTTTCAGCTCAAAATACCCAACAGATCATTTTTTACAGCATGTTTAAATTGTCATTTTTTGGGGCTCAGAAAAACGAGCTGTTTTAGTGTGTGCCCTTTAAATGCAAATAAGCTGCTGCTGGACGACCCAGGGGGCGGAGCTTCATGAGCTCGCGCTCAGTCTCTCAGGACAATTTCATCTCACGGAATGATGATAATATCAGAAACTCTCAGTAACGCCGTTCATTTCGAGTCGGACAATAATGCCTACAGAGTCAGAGTGCTGTATAGAGATGGAACAGGTATAGTTTAGTAGTTTAATTACAGTTATTATAATGTATTTGTCATCTGCTTGTATGTATCCATTATTTATTAATAGCCTACAAGTCTGCTGTTTCGGACCAGGTCCGAATGATGATCAAACATATACTGATGAGTTTAATAAAGTTTATTGTACATCACACAAAAGATGAAGCGTCAGTTTTACTTCAGAAAATCACCGTAAGAGCTGAGTAAACACAGTAAGTTATAAGAAGTGCGCAAGTACATAAACGAATTTCGGTAGAGTTGAGGGAGCATTCCTGTGGGCGGAGGTTAGTCAAAAAACGGTTCTAGTGATGTCATTAAAGAAGGAAGTAGAGGGATGTAGTCCAAACGGGCCGTTCGATGTAGGCGACTTCTGTTAAATAAAATATCTCGCTTGGCATTGAACTTTGAGCTTTATAATTTTACAGATATTATTTATACTCTAACAACAACATTATACACTAAGTAAAGTTTGAAACATGGGATCACGAAGAACGGGACCTTTAAGATATTAATTGAACAATTGAACCTCTGCCCTGTTTCATCCTTATTTTCATCCTCGGTTACATAAAAATGAGCAACCTAGAGCTGTTTTATACACTACTAATATGTAACAATCAAAATGCTCTATATTTGAACTAAATTAAAGGCACCATATGTTTTGCTGTTAAAGTAATCCAGTATAAATTCAGTAACTTATCTTTGATTTTTCCAGGTCTGGTCCTGTGGGCGTCAGTATCACACAGTGATCACAGTTCACACCTGCAGTGAAGCCCCTCACACAACAATTCACCAATAAATACTGGGAATATTCCCATCATCCTACAAGAGAAGGACAAACTCCAGGAGTAGCAGCTGAAATCTGTGTGACTGTTAAAGATGGAGTTTATTAAAGAGGAGATTGAAGACATGAGTGATCCAGAACCATCCAGAATAAAACATGAAGATATTGAGGAACAAATAGGTTGGTGTCCATTCTTGATTCTTCATTGTTGACTGTTGAGAAACATAAAGGTAACTAAGCTTCAGTTCAACAGATTTGGTGGCTGTGAAATAAGGAAAAAATTAGAGATAAGTGATACAGAAAATGTATCTAAATGATCATAATCTTGAATAGCTTTCCATATATGAAATTGATTAACAAGTAAAAAGAAAAAATAGAGATGAAGAAAATGAATCTAAATTATGATAATCTTGAATAGCTTTTGTCCACCACATTTTAAATGCATTAACAAGAAAGTCAAGTCACCTTCATTTATATTGCGCTTTTAACAATATATATTATTTCAAAGCAGCTTTACAGTGATAATAGGAAATTAAAGTAACAGAGACTGTTTTGGCTTTACAGCAGCTCTAGGATAAAGTTATTGTCCAGCTAAAGTTAGTTTTGATTGATTCACTTCCGTCACAACGATCATTAGTTATTAACTTAGGGGCAACTTAAGTAACACTAACACTAAGTAGTGTTAGGGGCGAACACTACAACGTTCTAACAGAAAACCTTTAATGCGATCCAGCCGCGCATTTGCACAAAACAGTGCCTGGTGGTTCGAGAATGCAAACCATGAAATAGGTTTCAAGGCACAAACAAGCCTTGAAAAATTTATAATACAGAATTTTGTATTGCTTCCGCGTAGCCACGTGATCCGGAATAATCCCGACAACGCTTTATCTGTACAGAGGTAAAGGGAAGGGAGGGAGGCCTTCACAGGGGAGAGACTAATTGACACTTCAGGACTGCGCTGTCGTCGCGTCCAGGCGCAGGTCCTTCATCAGATCTGGATACGGCCTGGATACGATAGACTGCGGTAAACCTCGGGATAAACAGAGAGACTAATATTAGCGTAGACACCATTCTTCTTATGATGTAACGAGTACATCAGGATTTATGGGAAGTGTTCCAGGTTCCGGCTGACCTAATCTATGCAGCCTAAAGGCTGATTTATACTTCTGCATCGGACCTACCCCGGAGCCTCTACGCTGTAGGCAACGTGTTGGTTTTAATTTACTTACTTAATACTTCTGCGTCGTTGTCCGCGTTGACGCGCAATTACACATGCAGAGGGAGCATGTGAAACCTGAGGGAGGGGGTTCTAGTAGACCAATCACAGCGCTTGCGTCCGTGTAGAATTGACGCGTTGTTACATTTTTGTAGAGGTGCACGTCAGGGTACGCGTGCTACACACAGTCTACGACGTAGCAATGGCGGGAGTTCGACGCATGAATATAAATTGGGCATAACACTGAATTATAGAAGTCTATAATGTGTTATGTGTATGCTAGGTCAAAGAGACGTGTTTTTAGTTTAGATTTGGACTGACAGAGTGTGTCTGCTTCCCGGACAATGTTAGGAGGACTGTTCCAGAGTTTTAGTGCTAAATAGGAAAAGGATCTACCGCCAGCAGTCGATTTTGATATTCTAGGTATATTGACAGAACTGAGCTAATATGGTCATAGTTCCTGGTTCTGGTTAGAACTCGAGCTGCTGCGTTTTGGACCAGCTGTAGTTTGTTTATTAAGCGTGCAGGGCAACCACCCAGTAGAGCATTACAATAATCTAGCCTTGAGGTCATGAACACATGGACTAATTGTTCCGCATTTGTCAATGAGAGCATATGACGTAATTTAGATATATTTTTAAGATGGAAAAATGCGGTTTTATAGATATTAGACACGTGACTTTCAAAAGAAAGATTGGTATCAAAGAGCACACCCAGGTTCCTAACCGACGACGAAGACTTGACAGAGCAGCCATCAAGTGTTAGACAGTATTCTAGATTATTACGTGTGGGAGTTTTTTTTGTCCAATAATTAGAATCTCTTTTTTTTCAGAGTTAAGTAGTAGGAAATTACTAGTCATCCAATTTTTTATATCACCTATGCATTCCGTTAATTTTGTGAATTGGTAAGTTTTGTCAGGGCGTTAAGAAATATAGAGCTGAGTATCATCAGCATAACAGTGAAAACTAATTCCATACTTCCTAATGATATCTCCTAAGGGTAGCATGTACAGATTGAAAAGCAACGGTACTGAGCCTTGTGGTACGCCATACTGAACTTGTGATCGATAAGACATCTCTTCATTTACTGCTACAAACCGATAACGGTCAGATAATTATGATTTAAACCATGTTAATGCAATTCCACTAATGCCAACATAATTTTCTAGTCTATTTAAAAGAATGTTGTGGTCAATAGTATCAAATGCAGCACTAAGATCGAGTAACACTGATAGGGAGATACAACCACGATCGGATGATAAGAGCAAATCAATTGTGACTCTGATGAGAGCAGTCTCAGTACTATGGTTCGGTCTAAATCCTGACTGGAAATCCTTGCAGATATCATTTCTTTCTAAAAAGGAACATAGTTGTGAGGATACCGCCTTTTCCAGTATCTTTGACAGAAAAGGTAGAATCGAGATCGGCCTGTAATTGACTAATTCTGTAGGATCAAGTTGCGTTTTTTTTAACAAGCGGTTTAATCATAGCCAGCTTAAAGGTTTTTGGTACGTATCCTAATAAGAAAGATGAATTAATGATAGTAAGAAGAGGATCTATGACCTCTGGAAGCATCTCTTTCAGTAGCTGAGTCTGTATAGGGTCTAACATACATGTTGTCGATTTAGATGATATAATGAGTTTAGAAAAAGACTGAACTAAACTTTGACACATCAAAGATCTGATACTTGATACTCTTTCTTCTGTTTAATCAGAGTTCACTTGAACTTATTTTAACCACATAATATTTTCATTTTAGACTGGATGGAGATGAAACTGCAAAAACATGAACCGAATGAAGAAGAGGAGGAAAAGTATAGCATCAAAACACAAAGAACAAAAGCCAATAAGCTGCACACCTGCTCTCAGTGTGGAAAGAGTTTCAGTCAAAAAGGAAACCTTAAGACACACATGAGAATTCACACTGGAGAGAAACCGTATCCATGCACTCAGTGTGGAAAGAGTTTTGCTGGTGAATCAGGTCTCAAATATCATCTACGCATTCACTCTGGAGAAAAACCATTTAGCTGTGATCAGTGTGGTAAAGATTTTAATTCATCATCAAATCTAAAACAACACCTAAATGTTCATTCAGATGAGAAGCCTTATGTGTGTTTCTTCTGTGGAAAGAGTTTTTCAAGAATGCGTCATTTTAAACTCCACCAAAAAACACATGATGAAGTGAGAGATCATGTGTGCTTTGAGTGTGGGGAGAGCTTTACTACATCTGCCCATTTAAAAAATCACCAAAGAAGTCATACTGCAGATAGACATTACAAGTGCTCATATTGCGAGAAGAATTTCACTCGTTCTGAAAACCTGAAATCACACGAGCGACTCCATACTGGAGAGAAACCGTACCACTGTACTCCGTGTGAGAAGAGTTTCAGATGTAAAACTGATCTCAGATATCATCATCTCCGCGTTCACTCTGGAGAAAAGCCATTTAACTGTGATCAGTGTGGTAAAAAGTTCATTTCACCATCACATTTAAAACAACACCTGAAAGTTCATTCAGACGAGAGGCCTTATGTGTGTTCTCTCTGTGGAAAGTGTTTTTCACGGCTGAACAGTTTTAAACAGCACCAGAAAATACACAGTGAAGTGAGAGATCATGTGTGCTTGGACTGTGGGAAGAGCTTTACTAAAGCTGACAATCTGAAACAGCACCAAAGAATTCATACTGGAGAAAAACCTTACAAGTGCTCATCTTGTGACAAGAGTTTCACTCAGTCTGCACACCTGAAATCACACGAGCGACTTCATACTGGAGAGAAGCCGTACTACTGTACTCAGTGTGGGAATAGTTATAAACATTTATCAAGCCTTCACATTCATATGAAATTATGTTGCAAGTGAGAAACATTTGTTTTTATGTCAAATATATTCAAGTAAATAGTGAGAGTTTGTCCTAAATGCACAATATCATCTAGTTAAATTTGTCAATTTGGAGAAAAGCTTGGAAAATGATAGAGACTTAAGTTGAAGCTTCACCAGTCAACAACTCTTACAGTGTAAATAAAATCAATCGTTGTTGTAGTTTATTTTTCTTTCAGGATAGGTTGTGTGCTAAATCGGTGAAAGTGAAAGTCAATTATGGTAACCCATACTTGGAATTTGTCCTCTGCATTTAACCTATCCAAGTTAGTACACACATTAGGAGTAGTGAACACACACACGGAGCAGTGGGTAGCCATTCACTGCAGAAGTTGGACATTAGGTGTCTTGTTCAAGGGCACCTCAGTCATTTTCTGCTGGTATTGAAAATCGAACACGCAACCTTCGGGACACCAGTCCGACTTTCTAACTAATAGGCCAATTCTTGAATTAGATATATTCATGTCATGTACTTAAGTGTATTATATTGTGTTCTGATAGTTCATGTAATTATGAGAAATAAAAGAGAAACAACATCTTTTCTTGATTTATTTATTTATTTATTTAATGAACACAAAGAATGAGTTATATAGTTTTAATCACATTAATGACTTTAAACACTCAATCTTAATACTGTGATAAATATGTTTGGGATGTACAGTATTATTGTAAAATCAACTCAAATTAGGTCTTGTATCATACAAAGAGGTTGGAGTTCATTTTTATCCTTCATTATTGACTACTTAGGAACAATAAGGTACCTTATAGCTTAAGTTCACCAAAGCAGTGAAAGCGTAAAAATGTGGAATATTTTCTCCAAATGTTGTATGTTTACAGTGTATTAAAATGTGATTAATATGACAATTTACAGAAGATAGCAGACATAACCCTGTTATTTCTAGACTATCCAGGATCAGGTAATCCATTTTACTTTTGTGTCGGTTTTAAAGCAAAATTGGATTGATCGCCTCTGATCCAGATGCACACGTTTTCAGATAACCAAATCTGGATCACAATGTTGGGCTGCTAGCAATGTGAATGTGGGGTAACTCTCTTTAAGTGTTTTTGTTTGAAGAGAAAGAAAACAACATCCCCATTCCATTTTCAATTTACTATGATATTTTCTGATATCTGAATTACCTTATTCTAATCGAAACTGTTGTTGTGTGATGTGAGACTGAATTTACTCAGCTCCTCTCCCACACCAGAGCCACGCCTCGTCGTGTCTAGTAGACAATGCTAGTGCTAACTGCTAACAACAGTAGTCTACTGCTTTTGTAGTCACGGAGAGAAAAGCTACTGGATGAATTCCTTCAGGATTTATTAACATCTGGATGCATTCATATCTGGCAAAAGATCTCCAGCATACTCGGTATGTAACGTTAGCGCTGTGATTTTAATTCAAGCATGTTGAAAAACGGACCAGAGTGTTCAATAATGACAGAGAACCGCAAACCTCTCATCTGATCTTATTTAATATACATTTTGAAAGTGTGAATATTTAATATTCACGCTTTGAAAAGACAAGAGTGAAGAACAATGGAATTATACACCAAAAACGTGAAATAGTACAAATAAACGTGCGACGGACAAGTTTAATACTTTAGAATCAAGACAAACCCAGTCAAAAACTTGAAGACTTAACTTAACGTGTTTTATGACACCGATTATTACATTAAGTTTTAAATTGATTGTTCCTTCTGTGTTGCAGGTTAACTTGGGTGTCAGTAATCATTATTGTAATAGATCACAAGGGGGGCGTGTTTAGCAAGAAATCCGTGATAGTGATAATCTGCCGTTCTGAGCGATGAGCGCTAGTGCATTAAAGTTAATTTTTAACATGTTGCCCCAGGCTTGAGACGTGGACATATCCCCAGGGGTTAAATTGGGATTTATTATGTGGGGGGGCTCTCCCTAGGGGGGTCTGGGGGTATGCCCCCCCGGGATTTTTTTTTGAAAAATAAACGATTAAATGGCATTTTCTGGAGAGTTTTGTGCAAAGAAATGGAGAAACTGAGTCTTACATGATATGTGAAAAACTGCAAGGTTAAGAGCATATTTGCATTGTTGTAGTATCAACAGGTATTAGGACATTTAGCATTTACATTAGCCTACTGTAGGCCTACTTTACTTAAGTAGAATCAATAGTGCATACTTTTGACTTTTACTTTGTTACATTTTGCAGCAATTATTATACTCTCTACTCCACTAGATTTCTACAACGTTTCGTTACATTTTCTGATCAGTTTTTCCCCTGCCAAAACAGGGATTGAAAAAAAATGTCCTGTTTTCGGTGCTGATACGGTGGTGACACGTTCATGTAAGGGTGGCGCTGCCAAAAAAGCATCTAAAAGCTGTCACAAAGAACCGGCAAAAGTAATGATTATGAATATGTAAAATATAGCAAGGAGACATTTTAATTGTTTATTAATAATTAAGTGTTTTCTGTGTCAGTGCCCTGCATAGATGAAGTTGACGATGCTATCCTCGCAATCTTCGCAGTAGTGAACGCGCCAGAGAGAAATGCACATTTCATACGGATTAGGCTACACAAGCAGCGGTCTGTTTTCTTTCGTTGTGAATTGTTCTGTTTAAAAGAAGACCTTCCAAGCTTTCTATAGATATATTAACAGGTCTGTCAGGCAAGTAGGCTTCCTTATACGCTGAGTTTCGGTTCTTTTATGAGACGAGAGTCCAGTTCACTCGCCGGCGCGTCCGTGTCGTGATTATCTATTGTCTACTATACTATATTTACTTCTTATTCATTAAATCCATCCAGGCAATTGGTTGATGAAACATTGATTAAAATTAAGATACAATTAATACAAAACGAAATTCATTTTAAAGAAAGGCTTTGTGCTTTCTGTTTGAGGTCTCAGTGAAAGTTTTAAACAGTCTTTTAGTGCCGCTTTCAGAGCGCTCACGTCCGTAACATTGTTTTTTCCTCATAAATGCGAACATGAAAAATAAAATAAAATGAATATGTTATGTGGAGAGCCAACCCTTCTTCATCCGGTGGGTAGTATTACTTTGGTTTGGCTGAAATATGAATCACTGATACAGTATGCTTTAGTAAATTATATTTTTAAAACATTTCTATCAGTTTTATGCGATTTACAGGAAAAATAAGTCTGTTAACTGCATTTTAGAAGGCGACTGAAATTGCAGAACAAAAATATGAGATCATTATATACAAAAACTCAAAAGAAATTCAAATACTCTGTTTTTAAACACTTTAATTACTGAGAACATGTAAAAAAAAAATACATTTATGTTAAGGAAATTAATTAATTTTAAGATAAATCACGGTCGCCCCACATGACATTTTTTAAGCCTATGGACAATTCATCTAGATGAAAAAACACTAAAATCACTTAATTTCAATTTTTTATTTGAATTTATATGTACACAACATTCTTAATGATTGAACAATTGCAATATATATTGTTAATTTTCGTATTTTAAAATTGGCCTGTTGAAAATCCTTATACGTCATTGACCCACATGCCATTTCAAAATCTTTCATTTATAATCAGAAATATGTTTTCAAAAGCATCACTTTCATCAAATTTTATGTGACATAATTTCCAGTAGGCAACTGACTGCAAACGAGCAGGCTTATGTGCCGGGGCTGAGCCCCGGAGAGCCCCGGCCCAATTTAACCACTGCATATCCCCCTAGGAATGAAGGCTAATACAATTTTATCCACAGCATGCACATATCAACAGTATCCTACTTTATGATATAGCCTAGAATTGGACAAAACCCTTCACAAGTCCTCTCTGCGTACTTTGTCATTTTTACTTATTTAAGTATTTTTATTTTCATTTTTTGAATTACTTCTGTATAACTATGCAGTTTATAATGACCCAAACATACAGGACCTTTATGATAGAATTCCTAGTTAAAATGGCAGATTCAACAGTTTCCAAGGTAGGATTGGTTAAGGTGGGGTTTAGCATAGGTGTATTTGCATGAATGTTACAGATATTAAGTAATTTTGGCTAGTAAGAATAATCACTCCACATCCATCCATCAATTTGCGTGTTTTACATGACATCTGCGTTAAACTGTAAATTCATACCTTCATAACGGGAATGGTGTTCTCGAATATAGGCGGACATGTTTGATGTTTCCTCCTTTTGCAGCCACTTTGTGAGTTTGCGTCTTCATTTTTTGCAAATTGGATGTCTATCCTCAAGGACAAGCATGCATTCGTATTTTCTATATCTAAAGTATTCCCATACTACAATTTTTAACTTCTTTTTCAACAGGGGATAGAGATTACAGCTTCTGTCTCTGACATTTTCTCCACTGTACATTTGTGGTTGGAGCAAGTTGAGAGTCGTCAAGTGGAAAGAAGTTGCTTCCGTGCAGGTGAGATTCTCCATCTAATTTTTTTCCCAATACTGTTGACAAGCATATGTGCACAATCTGATAATTGTACGTGTTCATACCAAGATATATCGTCATACAGGTATACTGTTACAACCCTAGTTGTTCCAAACCTGAATTAGTTTCTTCTGTTGGTAACCAGACAGTTACTGTCGGCCGTTGGCTACCGTCAGCCATTGACGTCCATAGTAGGAAAAAAAATTATATGGAAGTCAATGGGGTCATTCAACTGTCTGGTTACCAACATTTTTCAAAAGTTATTTTGTTCAACAGAAGAAAAAAACTCATACAGGTTTGGAACAACACAATGCTGAGTAAATGATGACAGATCATCAAGCTGGAGTTTGTTTATTAGGCATGTAGGGCAACCACCCAGTAGACCATTACAACAATCTAGCTTGAGGTCATGAACACATGAACTAACTGTTCCGCATTTGTGATTGAAAGCATATGTCGCAGTTTAGATATATTTTTAAGATGGAAGAATGTGGTTTTACAGATGTTAGAAATGTGGCTTTCAAATGAAAGATTGGTTTCAAAGAGCACACCCAGGTTCCTAACTGATGACGAAGACTTGACAGAGCAGCCATCAAGTGTTAGACAGTATTCTAGGTTATACGTGCAGGGGTTTTTTTGTCCAATAATTAGAAACTCTGTTTTATTTTATTTTTTAATTAAGTAGTGGGAAATTACGAGTCATCCAGTTTTTGATCAGCTATGCATTCCGTTAATTTTGTGAATTGGTAAGTTTCGTCTGGGCGCGTAGAAATACAGAGCTGAGTATCATCGGCATAACAGTGTAAACTGATGCCATGCTTCCTAATGATATCTCCCAAGGGTAGCATGTACAGTGTGAAAAGCAACGGTCCTAGCACTGAGCCTTGTGGTACTCCATACTTAACTTGTGATCCATAAGACATCTCTTCATTTACTGCTACAAACTGATAACGGTCAGATAAGTATGATTTAAGCCAGTGGTCAGATCCTTGACCTCGGCTTTGATTAAAGGCAAGAATCTACTTATAGATTTTTTTATAGCATTTAGATTTTTTTACAAGCAAATTGGCCAATTCCAATACCAGCTGCCGTTTTTTTTTTCTTTAAGCAAATTTATTTGTTGTTCATTTGAAATTAGTCAACCACTGCATTTTAATCACAATACAAACAAAGATGCTACACACATGTAGCATGAGCAGTTGTTTTTTATTTAAATTAGATTGCATAATTTCAAGACTTTTATTTTTGTGAAATTGTTACATAAGACTGATTTCTGATCAATGATTTTATGAAATTATTGTACAGTTTTTAGAAGAATTGTTACTTATACCCACCACCCCCTCTCTATTAAGTTTGAACATATTGTTTGTTAAGTGGATTTCTTCCATCTTATGTTAGAGTTCTGATTAGTTTAGATATTAATTGAACAATTGAACCTCTGCCCTGTTTCATGCTTATAATATCCTGGGTAACATAAAAATGAGTAACCTAGAGCTGTTTTATACATTACTAATATGTAACCATCAAAATGCTCTATATTTGAACTAAATTAAAGGCACCATGTGTTTCTTTTAAAGTAATCCAGTATAAATTCAGTAACTTATCTTTGATTTTTCCAGATCTGGTTATGTGGGCGTCAGTATCACACAGTGATCACAGTTCACACCTGCAGTGAAGCCCCTCACACAACAATTCACCAATAAATACTGGGAATATTCCCATCATCCTACAAGAGAAGGACAAACTCCAGGAGTAGCAGCTGAAATCTGTGTGACTGTTAAAGATGGAGTTTATTAAAGAGGAGATTGAAGACATGAGGGATCCAGAACCATCCAGAATAAAACATGAAGATACTGAGGAACAAATAGGTTGGTGTCCATTCATGATTCTTCATTGTTGACTGTTGAGAAACATTAAGATAAAAAAGCTTCAGTTCAGAGCTGATAAGTGATACAGAAAATGTATCTAAATGATCATAATCTTGAATAGCTTTCCATATATGAAATGGATTAACAAGTAAAAAACTGAACTAAACTTTTTTCATATCAAAGATCTGATACATGATACTCTGTTGCATTCTTCTGTTAAATCGGAGTTCACTTGAACTTATTTTAACCACATAATATTTTTTAATTTTAGACTGGATGGAAGTAAATCTGCAAAAACATGAACTGAATGAAGCAGAGGAGGAACAGCAGAGCATCAACACTCAAGGAACTAAATCTAAAAAGCTGCACACCTGCACTCAGTGTGGAAAGAGTTTCTGTCAAAAAGGAAACCTTAAGACACATATGAGAATTCACACTGGGGAGAAACCGTATCCATGCACTCAGTGTGGAAAGAGTTTTGCTCAAGCATCAGCTCTCAGTGTTCACCTGCGTATTCACTCTGGAGAAAAACCATTTAGCTGTGATCAGTGTGGTAAAAAGTTTATTTCATTAGCACATCTAAAACAACACCTGAAAGTTCATTCAGATGAGAAGCCTTATGTGTGCTCTGTCTGTGGAAAGAGTATTTTGTGGCTGCGTCATTTTAAACTGCACCAGAAAACACATAATGAAGTGAGAGATCATGTGTGTTGTGACTGTGGGAAGAGCTTTACTAGAGCTGACAATCTGAAACAGCACCAAAGAATTCATACTGGAGAAAAACCTTACAAGTGCTCATATTGTGACAAGAGTTTCTGTCGTTCTGAAAACCTGAAATCGCATGAGCGAGTTCATACTGGAGAGAAGCCATACCACTGTACTCAGTGTGGAGAGAGTTTCAAATGTAAAACTTATCTCAAATATCATCTGCGCATTCACTCTGGAGAAAAGCCATTTAACTGTGATCAGTGTGGGAAAAGGTTTATTTCATCATCACATCTAAAACAACACCTGAGAGTTCATTCAGACGAGAAGCCTCAATTATGTTCTCTTTGTGGAAAGATTTTTTCAAGTCTTTATTATTTAAAACTGCACCAGAAAACACACACTGAAGTGAGAGATCATGTGTGTTGTGACTGTGGGAAGAGCTTTACTAGAGCTGAATGCCTGAAACTACATCAAAGAACTCATACTGGAGAAAAACCTTACAAGTGCTCATATTGTGACAAGAGATTCACTCAGTCTGCACACCTGAAATTACATAAGCGAGTTCATACTGGAGAGAAGCCGTACCAGTGCACTCCGTGTGTAAAAGATCAAGTAAACGTGTAAGATAAAATAGAGTTTATAGTAAAAGCACAATAACAGTCTAATTTCGTGAAAAGCTATTGTCTGAAGCTCTCACTGAGAGAAAGAACATGTTATGTGGATGTTTTGGGAAAGTCTCCCGTTTAGAGCAGAGCTCAACTAACTCCAACCTTGAAGCTGTGTATCAGTGTATACGCTAGTATTCTTTGTTACAGACTTGTTTTATTTGACATGTTGGCACACAGACTCGTGACCTCGGAGGGACACTCTTACCTAACTCAGGGTTTGGGTGTCAACCGTATCATTGATGAAGAGATGCTTCTGTCTATCTGTCCATGTGTGGAAAATTACTATGTTTATCTATTTCTTAGCCAATCAGAATCATTCAACCTGAAGTAATGACGTAGCTTTGACCTTGGTGAAGGGTATAATTGCTGTGATCTTTGAAAATGAAGCGGCCTATGAACTCCTCGTGAGTCTTGAAGCTGACTTCTGCTGATGAAACTGCAAACTATCTTCAGTAAAAAAAAAACCAATTATAATTCTGACTCTTGTCTTCAATTTACTGCACTTCTAACTCCAGGTCTTCATGCATCATATCTGGTCCTTGAGTCTTTAACCGTCTATTCCCAACAACAGTGTAAATAAAGACATTGTTGTAGTTTTTTTTTTGTTAGGATGGATTATGTGCTTTTTTTAAATTAGATGTATGTGACCCTGTATCACAAAACCAGTCACACGGGTATATTTGTGGCAATAGCCAACAATACACTGTATGGGTCAAACATTGTATGAGAACAAAAATGGAAGGCGATTTTTCTCAGTATTTCGATTTTTTTTTTTTGCACCTTCAGATTCCAGATTTTCAAATAGTTGTATCTCGGCCAAATAAATATTTATTTAGCTTTCAGATGATATATAAATCTCAATTTCAAAAAAATTACCCATGTGACTGGTTTTGTCGTCCAGGGTCACATATTCATGTACTTATTTATATGTATCAGGGTCAGTGACAAATAAGGTTTGTCAAGATGAGAAATTTTAAAATCTTGTAAAAACTTGTTTTAAAAGCATGTATCAGGTATGTTAAAATGTAAATAGTGTATTTATGTTGATTTTATGTAATTAAAAATGACATTTGCACCATTTTTTATGAAAGTTAAGACTGAATGTATCTGAATGTGTCAAATGGTATAACTGCAAAAGAATTAGAATTATTAAATATTTTATCCACCTAGATGGCATGTAAGTGTACATATAGAAATAAATACTTCATTTTAATTTATCACACGAAAATAGATTTTATTAGAGTTATCTCTAAATGTAATTTTTAATGTGTTTTTGCAATATTTGTCAGGACATATGCTGAAAACACCTCTGTTTTCTAAATAATCTTTGACAAATTTTGTAAAAAAAATTAAAAACCATGTTATTCCACTAAACTAGATTATTACATTTTATTCCACATTAATTTTCCTGTATATAATTATATTTTTTATGAAAAATATTGGTTACGCCAATTGACAAAAAACAGTTACACCACCTGACCATGTTGCTTCTAGAGTCAAAGGCCATTGTTTGTTGAAGAAATTGTGACTGAAAACAAGCATGACAGTCAACAAGTTCAACAGAATTGGTTTTATTTTTGTCAGTGCTGGGAAAAAAAACTGAAAAGAGCTGATGGGGTTCATTCTCATGTTACGCAGCATGTTTAAGCTTCAGCAAGAACCAATGAGGTTCAATCTTGTGTTACGCAGCACGTTTGAGCTTCAGCAAGAACTAATGAGGTTAATTCTCATGTTACGCAGCACGTTTGAGCTTCAGCAAGAACCAATGAGGTTCAATCTTGTGTTACGCAGCACGTTTGAGCTTCAGCAAGAACTAATGAGGTTCATTCTCGTGTTACACAGCACGTTTGAGCTTCAGCAAGAACCAATGAGGTTCAATCTTGTGTTACGCAGCACGTTTGAGCTTCAGCAAGAACTAATGAGGTTCATTCTCGTGTTACGCAGTACATTTGAGCTTCAGCGAGAACCAATGAGGTTCATTCTCGCACGTTTGAGCTTCCACAAGAACCATTGAGGTTACATTGGTTAAATTGAACACTTGAAAAGAGTTCCAAATAGTAGGTTAGTTTATATTACATTTTAATCAGCATCATAAACAAGTGATATTTGACTAAATTGGCCCCTGACAGAAAGGCTTGTAATCGGAGTCAATAGATGTAACCGGTTACACCATTTGACATTTCAGTTTAAAATCAAATTTGACAGGCATTATCATGGACACCTATGTAATCATGTGCCTTTAACAGTGAGATGTCTACAGTTGTCTATGGTATACTGGATCACATTAAAAGGGCATAAGGAATCACACCCTACAAGATATCTATTTCATGAGTGCTGGGAGCGTACTCAAGAAAATAATCGCTGTATTCATAGTTTTCACATGATGTCCACCATTATAGGAACGCCCACCTGTTGGGCAAAACAAGGCTTTCCTCCAATGGTGGGCAACTTTTAACTGAAATGTCAAATGGTGTAACCGGTTACATCTATTGACATTAGGTCACCTGATGGAGTTTCAGGTCACCATTAGGTCACCTGATGGAGTTTTTTTCGGTTCCTTGCCACTGTTGCCTTTGGCTTGCTCAGTTGGGGATATTTTGGGAATATTTAATTAAATTTTATCAATCAATAAATTCCACTAGAAACAAACCTTGTTGTATTATTTTAATTTAATACTGTGAAGCTGCTTTGATACAATCTGTATTGTGAAAAGCGCTATACAAATATACTTGACTTGACTTGACTTGACTCCTATACAAGCCTTTCTGTCAGGGGCCAATTTAGTCAGATATCACTTGTTTATGATGCTGATTAAAATGTAATATAAACTAATCTACTATTTGGAACTCTTTTCAAGTGTTCAATGTAACCAATGTAACCTCAATGGTTCTTGTGGAAGCTCAAACGTGCGAGAATGAACCTCATTGGTTCTCGCTGAAGCTCAAATGTTCTGCGTAACACGAGAATGAACCTCATTGGTTCTTGTCATTTTTACCTGGTTTGTAGGAAGGCAGTGATATTAAAAGACCAAATTCAATGTACACCTTATTGATTATGCATACATTGTACAAGCAAGCAAATGAACACAGAATATTAATACAACACAAGGTTTCTCGTTAAGAGTTTTTTCCATCGAAAACCAATAAAACATGTTGCATTAATATTCTTGGCTCATCTGCTCGCCTGTATACAGGTGAAACTCCAAAAATTAGAATATCGTGCAAAAGTTCGTGTATTTCAGTAATTCAAATTAAAAGGTGAAACTAATATATTTAGTATACATCACTATATACATTTGCATGATTATACTTTTCAGAGGGCCGACATTTCTGTATTTAAAATCCTTTTTTTTTTATTGTTTTAATGTAATATTCTAATTTTCTGAGATTTTGAATTTGGGGTTTTCATAAGCTGTAAGCCATAATAATCAAAAATTCGAGTTTCACCTGTATAGTATGCATCATCAAAAAGGTGTTAATTGAATTTGATCTTTTAATATCACTGTTTTAGTACATTAAAGGGTTAGTTCACCCAAAAATGAAAATTCTGTCAGTAATTACTCACCCTCATGTTGTTCCAACCGCGTAAGACCTTCGTTCATCTTCGGAACACAAATTAAAATATTTTTGATGAAATCTGAGTGCTGGATTACTTCTCCATAGGCTGCTAGGTGACCGAAACTTGCTGGCCCAGAAAAGTTATTAAAGAGATCGTTAATATAGTCCAAGTGACTACAGTGGCTCAATCTTAAGTATATCAAGTGACGAGAATACTTTTTGTGCGCAAAAACAAACAAAAATAACGACTTTATTCCACTATTCATTTCCTTCTCTCTGGGCCTCTAGTTGGTTCACGTAGTGTTTTTGCGCAGCACGTCTGTGTTACACGTCACCACGTAGGCTCACTATTGGCCGACGCTGGTCATGTGTGTGATGCGTGTTGACGTGCAACACAGACGCGCTGCGCAAAAACACTACGAGGCCCAGAGAGAAGGAAATGAATAGTGGAATAAAGTCGTTATTTTTGTTTGTTTTTGCGCACAAAAAGTATTCTCGTCACTTGATATACTTAAGATTGAGCCACTGTAGTCACTTGGACTATATTAACGATCTCTTTAATAACTTTTCTGGGCCAGCAAGTTTCGGTCACCTAGCAGCCTATGGAGAAGTAATCCAGCACTCAGATTTCATCAAAAATATCTTAATTTGTGTTCCGAAGATGAACGAAGGTCTTACGCGGTTGGAACAACATGAGGGTGAGTAATTACTGACAGAATTTTCATTTTTGGGTGAACTAACCCTTTAAGGCACTTTAAGGGTGGGTTGCACAAATAAGGATTATTCATATTAATATGAATAAATAAATTAGAAGCTAAGACCTGCATTCATAAGGCAGCAAATGACATCTGGCAGAAGTGTTGGGAACGAGAGATGAAGGGGAGAAGGGGAAAAAAGTGAGAAAAGGAGATTAGGTTTCAATATTAGGAAGAAAAGAAGAATCTTCGCATAGGACAGGACACACAGCATTAAATGCCAATTTACATAAAATCAATAAACATTTTACAGGGAAGTGCAATAAGTGTAATGAACCAGAAACAGATGAACATGTTCTCATGCATAGCATCTAAAAATGAAAGACATGTATTAAAGGATAAGCTGCTGGAAACGGAACATAATACACTATCATTACGAAAATCTTCTGGCTAAAAAATGTGGATGAATTCCTACTCAACGAAAACAGGAATTGATGTAAGAATATTGTTTTTTTTTTCTCATTTCTCGAGTCTATGGTCTGCAGCTGGATACTATTGGATTTCTCATCAATGCTCCACACTCCAGTTCAGTTGGTGGCGGTAATGCACCGAAAGCTGGTCTGTCAAACGCTTTGAAATTAAAAAGAAGTAGTTTGCTTTTGTTGTCACGGAGAGAGAAGCTACTGGATTATTTATTTATTTAAGGAATTATTAAATGACATCTGGATGCATTCATATCTGGTAAAAGGTATCCAGCATGGCAGGTATGTAGCGCTGGCATTTTAATTGAATCATGTTGCAAAACAGACTAACTGGAGTGTAACTGTTAATGTGATTCAGCTGGTTTGACGTTGGATGTTAGATATTCTACAGATATTCAGCCGCGAAAAATGTCAATAGGTTCTAAGTGAATAATTATACCTGTAAAAATGTACCTTACTTGAAAAGTATTAGAACATAGAACATCACGGTAAATATGTTTTAATAATGCACCTTCAATTTGTAGCGACGTAGTGACGGTAGGGACCGTGTACAAATGTGGAAAGAAAAAACAGGTGGTTCTCTACATTACTTATCATCATTTAACTGCTCTTTTGTGAAACACTGCCTTTTTAATGCCCAATATCATGTGTGAAAACACTTAATCATAATTTGTTCATTTAGAAATCAGAGCTCAATGATTTGTGAAATAAATTAATACCTTTTACCCCCTTGCATTTTTGTTTAGTGTAAACTTACCCAATTTGATCACTTAGAAATCACATAGAATGTTTCTATATATATTTTACAACAATTATTTGTATAAGTATAGTAATTTAAAAAAAAAAATAGTTTTAAAATTAAGTGTTTGCTTTTCCAAGAGATTTTGAAGTGTCAGAAATTGTAAACAATAATAAAAAAAAAAAACTAAAATAACATCATCTTACTGGCTTACTGACATTTAATATTGGTTTTGTCGTGTTACAGATTCCTAGAAACCAAGTCAAATCACATTTAGGCTATTTCTTACTGTCAAAGCTGCTATGTGTTAATATCAAAGTTGCTTACTGTAATATCAAAAATCTGAAAAATATAAAAAATATCAAATTCAGCTGTAAATCAGCTCTTAAAAAGACAATATAGTCATTATTCAAATCTATTTGGTTTCATATTAATTTAATTTAGATCAGTAAGTGTCAGTGTTGCAAAGTTCATCAGTTACTGATTTTGCCATGTTTGGACGAACCATTGGGCTGACATTTTGAATTTTGTCATAAATTGCAATATCTTTTAAACGATTTGACATATCAGCACAAAATTTGGTATGTATCATCATCTGCATGTCCTGAAGGGACTTGAGAAGTTTAAACACAACGCCAACTAGTTTTCCAGAGATATACGTTTTTTTTCCAAAAACTTTTCGAAAACATAAATTTGTTTTCTCTGTGTAACTGTTCCTTGGTTTATGCCGATTCCGACGATATCTCAATTATCATTTTACATCAATTTCCCTGTCCGTCATATTGAAGCAAATGAAAAACAAATTTTGATGATCTTTAGACCGAGCTGCACAGAAATGACTGAACTTTTTTTTTTTTATTCGCTACCGTTCCCAAAATATTCCTCTCCGAAGCTGACCTTGCCTTATGCTAGTTTGTCCTGAAAATGCAGTTTGTAAAAGATCATTCACTGAATAACTTATTTCTATGGACAAAATGTATCTAACAATTATAGAGGAAATCGAGTGAGCTGTTGCGGGATAGATACGTGATCCAAGCTGCCCAAAACATGAGAATTGTTTATTTTAAGCTTCAAGCTAATGTGTAAGCTTAATGTTTAATGCAGCTTGCCCTGTCAGGTGCTCTGACTGACGCATGTGCTGTTTAATTTCCTAAATGTTACAAATTCACGTGAGTATTTCCATTTTGCATGAAGGCTCATCCTGACAGTCTGCGTTAAACTTCAAACTAAATAAAGGTTAATAACAATTAATAATAAACTTAACTGAACGAGCGCCGGCGCGCATGAGCGTCAAATAGACGGAACACTGTAGAG
The DNA here is from genome assembly GCF_963993115.1 of Abramis brama. Lineage (NCBI taxonomy): Eukaryota > Metazoa > Chordata > Actinopteri > Cypriniformes > Leuciscidae > Abramis > Abramis brama. The sequence goes on from NC_139972.1 coordinate 7,010,575, forward strand.
AGGAAGACAATTAATATTCAGAGCTGAAATATTTATTTTATTGAAATACCTGTTGTTAAACTTTAAATTTAGGTTTAAAGGTCTATATGTAATTCAAGTATTGTGAAGGAATACAATATAGTGAAGGAAGAACATTGTGTAATTGAATATAAATGGAAGACGTTTTTTACATTTACAGCCTGTATATAACGAAATGACAGTAAGAGTGAATGTGTGTGTTCCTGCAGAGCATTCCTCTAATCTGTTAACACTGAGTTTGTGTTTTAGTTTTCTTTATTAGCATAGATATAGATATATTCACTATACATGTTTTCATAGCATTCAGTTGGCACATTTGTTTGAAGTACAGCATTGGGCAGGATGTAGGAAAAGTGTGTTTTGTCAATAAAATAAAATAAAAATAAAATGTGGCTTTTTATCTGATTAATCGAAGAAATAATCGGCCAACAAATTGATTATCAAAATAGTCATTAGTTACAGCCCTAGGTTGCTGTTAAAGGGGATCTATTATGCACCTTTTTTACAAGATGTAAAATAAGTCTTTAATGTTGCTAGAGTGTGTATGTGAAGTTTTAGCTCAAAATACCCCGCAGATTATTTTTTATAGCATGTTAAAATTTCCACTTTTGGGGGGTGAGCAAAAACATAACGTTTTTGTGTGTCCCTTTAAATGCAAATTAGCTGGTGCTCCTGGCCCCCTTTCTAGAAGAGGGCGGAGTGTCAAGAGCTCATACCAGCAAAAACAAAACAGCACAATCTCACCCACAGAAACTGTCAGTAGTGGTGTTCAGTGATGTTCAGACCGGAGTCGGACAATGATGGAGAAACTCGAGAAGAAGTGACAACTTGTAGAATGCAACAGAATGTGTCTGAATGGTTAATTGATGAATTTATGTAGTTGATGTGGAGTTTTAGTGAATTTTGCATAATAGGAATCCTATAAAGTAATCCAGTATAAATTCAGTAAATTCTTTTTGATTTTTCCAGATCTGGTCCTGTGGGTGTCAGTATCACACAGTGATCACAGTTCACACCTGCAGTGAAGCCCCTCCCACAACAATTCACCAATAAATACTGGGAATATTCCCATCATCCTACAATAGAAGGACAAACTCCAGGAGTAGCAGCTGAAATCTGTGTGACTGTTAAAGATGGAGTTTATTAAAGAGGAGATTGAAGACATGAGTGATCCAGAACCATCCAGAATAAAACATGAAGATACTGAGGAACAAACAGGTTGGTGTCCATTCATGATTCTTCATTATTGACTGTTGAGAAACAAAGATTTGCTGGTGGCTATGAAATAATGAACACATTAGAGATGATAAATGAGACAGAAAATGCATCTAAATGATCATAATCTTGAATGGCTTTTATTAATTCATTTTAAACAGATTAGCATGAAAATGACGGAACTAACACATCAAAGATCTGATACTTGATACTCTGTTTCTTTCTTCTGGTAAATCAGAGTTCACTTGAACTTATTTTAACCACATAATATTTTTTATTTTAGACTGGATGGAAGTAAATCTGCAAAAACATGAACTGAATGAAGCAGAGGAGGAACAGCAGAGCATCAAAACTAATAAGCTGCACTCCTGCCCTCAGTGTGGAAAGAGTTTCAGTCAAAAAGGACACCTTAAGACACACATAAGAATTCATACGGGAGAGAAACCGTATCCATGCACTCAGTGTGGAAAGAGTTTTTCTCAAGCATCAACTCTCAGTAATCATCTGCGCATTCACTCTGGAGAAAAACCATTCAACTGTGATCAGTGTGGTAAAGATTTTCATTCATCATCAAATCTAAAACGACACATGATAGTTCATTCAGATGAGAGGCCTTTTGTGTGTTCTCTCTGTGGAAAGAGTTTTTTATGGCTGCGTCATTTTAAACTGCACCAGAAAACACATGATGAAGTGAGAGATCATGTGTGCTTTGACTGTGGGAAGAGCTTTACTACAACTTCCCATTTGAAAAATCACCAAAGAATTCATACTGGAGAAAAACCTTACAAGTGCTCATATTGTGACAAGAGTTTCGCTCGTTCTGAAAACCTGAAATCGCATGAGCGAATTCATACTGGAGAGAAGCCGTACCAGTGTACTCAGTGTGGAGAGAGTTTCAAATGTAAAACTGATCTCAAATATCATCTGCTCCTTCACTCTGGAGAAAAGCCATTTAACTGTGATCAGTGTGGGAAAAAGTTTATTTCATCATCACATCTAAAACAACACTTGAAAGTTCATTCAGATGAGAGGCCTTATGTGTGTACTTTTTGTGGAAAGAGTTTTTTATGGCTAAAAAGTTTTAAACAGCACCAGAAAATACATAATGAAGTGAGAGATCATGTGTGTTGTCAGAAAACGCATAATGAAGTTAGAGATCATTTATGTAGTGACTGTGGGAAGACCTTTATTAGAGCTGCCAATCTGAAACTGCACCAAAGAACTCACACTGGAGAAAGACCTTACAAGTGCTCATATTGTGACAAGAGTTTCACTCAGTCTCCGCACCTGAAATCACACGAGCGACTTCATACTGGAGAGAAGCCGTACTACTGTACTCAGTGTGGGAGTGATTTTAAACATTTGTCAAGTCTTTCCACTCATATGAAAAAATGTTGCAATGTATCATTGTAAATACATTCAAGTAAATGTGTGAGATAAAATAAGTTTATACTAAACAGTATCAGATTAATTTTGAGAATTTGGTCAAAAGCTTGGAAAACTAGAAAGACAGAGTTGAAACTTCACCAGTCAACAACTCTTACAGTGTAAATAAGTCATTGTATGTTTTTTTCTGTCAGAATGGGTTGTGTGCTAAATAGGTTTTTCTTTAGATAATATTCATGTAATTTACAAAATGTACTATATTGTCCTCTGATAGTACATGCAGTTATGAGAAATAAAACAGAATCAACATTTTGTCTTGATTTATCTATTTACTGAACACAAAGAATGAGTGGAAACATTCTATTTGCATCCAATCATTCTATAAACATCAGGTTTATGTTCAGTTAGTGTCACTTTCATGGACTTTTAGTTTGTTTGTCTTCATCTTGTGGCTTCGCCTCCGACCTCAGATCACCTCACTTCGTCTCGATCTGTCGGCTCCACCTTGGCTCATCCCACCTTCGGCTCCACCAGACACCCTCTGCCTTTCAACTCTACCGGGTTCCCTCAGTCGTCACATGGACTTGCGGATCTTCCGCTACGCTTAGTTCCTCCACCCTTACGGCTGCAACGGGCTCCTCCTTCCCTTCAGGTACGCCTCAGTCCTCCATCACACCGGCATTGCCTCAGTCCTCAGGAAATCTGGCTCCACCTCAGACGCTCATTGATGTGGCATCGCCCAGGCCTCGAGCTGTGCCAGCTCGTCTTGTCTCCATCGTTCTCCATCTTGCGCTCTGAGATCCATCAGCTCCGCCTCCGTCGGTCGTCCCCAAGTTGACGTCAGCCTCTACTAGGGCTGCATGATTAATCGCAATATACATGAAATCGCACTTAAATCGAGTTGGCTTATCACGATTTTGAAATAATTGCAGCCTTTGAAAAGGCTGCGATTATTTTTTATGTGTAGCTTGTCATTGATGTACGGCTCTGTAAACGCTGCTCTGTCTGAAAGCACTGTGAGTTTGAGTCACTTATAACGTGCATTTGAAAAAACAACACGTGTCAAACATCTTTCCAAAACATGAGAAGCATTTATGAACCTCTTGTCCAACAACAGACAACATTTAATAACATGCTTTTACTCCAAACTCACTTTATATCGACAGTTGATCATCCCTCTGTGAGAGGGTCATGTGCCTCAACAAGTAAAGTCATACCATAATGATACATTTGCAAATCATTAGCTAATGATTAATTAAAGCAGACAATTCGTAGTTGAAGTACATGACTTCAACCCATTGTAATTAATGCATTAATTTACACTATTAGTTAATAAAATGTTACTAAGGAATTAATACATTATGACACATTTAATTAATAAGAATTCATATATTACTTAATCTATTAATCATTTAGAATCTTTATTAGTTGCTGATGCAGTAATAATTAATTAATGGTTTTGTTCTTCATGAGTCATACACTAACACATGATTATCTGTGCATTAGTTAAGCATTAATTAATGCATATTAGTGCACCCGTATTGTAAAGTGTTACCAATATATCATTATTTTCAAACTTTAACTTATCATGGCTTATACGTACATCCACTGACTGGGCCAACATTTGCCACAGTCTACTAGTTGCACGTCTGTATTGTTTATAATTGTTAGCATATGTTTCAGTATTATTTTAAGTCTAAATATGCATGAATGCCTTAAATTCTCTTACATAATGCCTTGAAGAAATGTAAACTATATAATGCACTTATATCAAAATCAGCAAGCCAGAATTTTTCCAAACTCAATACTACACTCCAATAGGTGGCGCAAATGCACCTTAAAGCAGTTTACAAACTATCATAAAACGTTAAAGAAGAAGATGGTCGTTCTGAGAAGAAATAACTGGAGAAATCCAAGCAGAAACAGCTGAATTCTGTGTGCCGTACTATAATAAAGATGGAGATTATTAAAGTGGAGATTGAAGACATGAATGATCCAGAAACATCCAGAATAAAACATGAAGATACTGAGGAACAAATAGGTTGGTGTCCATTCTTGATTCTTCATTGTTGACTTTATTAAACATTAATAAAGCTTCAAGTTCAACAGATTGGGGTGGCTGTGATATAATAATAAGCAGTTTATAGATGATAAATGACACAGAAAATTCATTTATATGATCATAATCTTGTATAGAAATTGTCAAAAACATTTTAATTGTATTAACAAAATGAATGACAGAACTAAACTTTGACGCATCACAGATCCAATACCTGATCTCTGTTGGCTTACTTCTGTTAAATCAGATTTCACTTGAACTGATTTTTAACCACATAATATTTGTATCTTAGACTGGATGGAAGTGAAACAGCAAAGACAAGACCTGAATGAAGTGGAGGAAAGTCGTTCCTTCACAACTCAAGGATCAAAAGCCAAAAAGCTGCACTCCTGCTCTGAGTGTGGAAAGAGTTTCACACAAAAAAGAAACCTTAACAAACACATAAGAGTTCACACTGGAGAGAAACCGTATCCATGCCCTCAGTGTGGAAAGAGTTTTACTCAAGCATCAGGTCTCAGGAATCATCTGCACCTTCACTCTGGAGAAAAACCATATAACTGTGATCAGTGTGGTAGAAAGTTCATTTCGTCATCACATCTAAAATCACACCTGAAAGTTCATTCAGATGAGAGGCCTTATGTGTGTTCTCTCTGTGGAAAGAGTTTTTCACGGCTGGACTGTTTTAAACTGCACCAGAAAACACATGATGAAGTGAGAGATTATATATGTTGTGAGTGTGGGATGAGCTTTACTAGAGATGACCATCTGAAACAGCACCAACGAATTCATACTGGAGAAAGACCTTACAAGTGCTCATATTGTGACAAGAGTTACACTGTGTCTGGGAACCTGAAAGTGCATGAGCGACTTCATACTGGAGAGAAGCCGTACCAGTGCACTCAGTGTGGAGTTGGTTTTGCACGTAAAGACAGTCTGAAGAAACACACAAAAATTCACACCGGAGAAAAGCCGTTTGCTTGCCATCAGTGTGGAAAAAGCTTCATACAAAAACCACATCTTATCAAGCACATGAGTACTCATACTAATCAAAAGCCTTACGTTTGCCCTCAGTGTGGATGGAGCTTCACAACTGAATACAAACTTAAGATACACTTACGTGTTTGTCCTGGAGAGAAATCATACTCCTGTCCTCAGTGTGGAAAGGGTTTCGCACATAAATCAAGTCTTAGCTGTCATCTGCGTGTTCACTCTGGAGAAAGACCTTTTACGTGTACACATTGTGACAAAAGTTTCACTCGGTCAGGAACCTTGAAAAAACACGAGCGACTTCATTGCAACCACCAAAGACTGTCGAGAGACCGTACCACTGCTTGTATGGGAAGAGTTTCACCCAATCAGGAGGTTTCTTTACTCCCAGAAAAAGCAGTTTCTCCCATCTTAGAAGTTGCTGAAATTGACCCTTTTCACATTTCTGGGGTTTGAACGCAGAGGTTATCTAAATTAGGGTAAATAAAGTATTTTTATTGCAAATTCTGTCAGGCTTGCTTGTGTGCTGGGATTTGTATGTCCAGGATAAATTAAAGCCATCTGTTGTTAGTCTATCAATGTGTACTATATAGTGTTCTGATTGTACATGAAATAAGAAATAAAACATCTTGTCTGCTGCGTTAAGTTGTTTGTGCAAATATATATATAAAAAATTGATAGCCTATTCAACAAACACTGTTTTATTGTTTCATTTGTGACCATTTTAATCCAAGTTAAATGACAAAACGTGTAATCTGAATCAGCATATTTCCCTTTTTACTTTGATTTTTTAAATTTACTCCAAACTTTCACTTCAATATATACATATATAAAAAACTTGAAATCTCATGGCCGACCAAATGTGGATGGTTGTAACACGAATTTCACGTGTACATCCACTGGACCCACAAAGATATACCAACAATTGCCACAGTCTGCTATATTGCACAAGTCTGTATTGTTTTTAATTGTTAGCATATGTTTCAGGGTTTCTTCAGTATTATTTTAAGTTTAATATGGAGTAATGCCTCTGCTTTAGATTTACATTTATAATGCCTTGAAGAAATTTAAAGTATATAATGCACTTACATTAAAATCAGGCCAGAATTACAAAATTCCCTTTTACCAAACTCAATACTACACTCCAATAGGTGGCGCAAATGCACGTTAAAGTGGTTTACAAACTCATAAAACGTAAAAGAAGAAGATGGTCCTGAGAAGAAATAACAGGAGAAATCCAAGCAGAAACAGCTGAATTCTGTGTGCCGTATTATGTTAAAGATGGAGATTATTAAAGTGGTGATTGAAGACATGAGTGACCCAGAACCATCCAGAATAAAACATGAAGATACTGAGGAACAAATAGGTTGGTTTATTCTTGATTCTTCATTGTTGACTGCTGAGAAACACTAACAAAGCTTCAGTAAAACAGATTGGGTTACTGTGAAATAATAAGCAGTATATAGATGCAAAATGCATTATAATATTGTAAAGAAGTTGTTAAACACATTTTAATTGTATGAACAAGTAAATGACTGACCTAAACCTTGGCGCATCAAAGATCTGATACCTGGGCCCGTATCCCTAAAGAATTTTTGTGCAAAAAGTGGCTCCTAGCGGCCAAATTCTAAGAAAATTCTCAGAGTCATGACGTTTTCTTAGAATTTCCCCTAAAAGTGACACGAAAATCCCAGTTAATATAAAAGCTATTCCTCAAGATTCCTAGCGCTTAAAAGGGCTCCTAAGGCGAGATCTGCTAAGAGCAGGGAAGAGGACTTTTAGTGGCTTAGGAGTTCCCCTAAGCAGCTGCACAAAATGGCCAACAGAGGAGGCAGGAGAGATGTCCTGCAAACACTGGATGACAGGGAATTATTGAGACGCTACAGATTGGATCGTGCAGGAATCATGTTTGTGGTGGATCTCCTTAGAGATGCAATTACTACTTCATTAAGGACAGCCCCTTGAGATAGGCCATCTTGTTTTCAATGGGGTCCATATGGGAGTGAAAGTACAAAATATGCCAGCTAGGATATTAATATGAGCAAATAAGACACGAATCATTATTTGAACAGGGTGTAATGAGCTTAAGTTTTCACATATTTTAGATTCTAATGTTAGGCTATAACCCCTACAGCTTACTATTCATTTTCCAGATATTTTCTTCAATGTGAAATATTATTTACAATTACAGTCTGCATAAGATTAGAGTGTATAATTATGTTTATTGATTTGAGGGTACATCTTTGCTCATATCACCAAAAGTTCATTTTCATCAAACTTGTAGGATCAACCAATCACGGCTTTTGAAATGATGACTCATACCTAGCAACGGGGTCAACCACACCTCCTCACTAAGATAGGATTTTCCATCCATTCCTTGCTCAGAGTTCACTGAAAATGTTCTGGAATCACTTCTAAGCTAAAACTCCTGGCAAGGAATTTTTAGGTTAAGTCAGGAGCTCTCTGAGAGGATTCTCAGAATCTTTAGGGATACGGGCCCTGATCTCTGTTGCTTTCTTCTGTTAAATCATCAGAGTTCACTTGAACTGATTTTAACCACAATATTTTTTTTATTTTAGACCAGACGGAAGTGAAACAGCAAAGACAAGACCTGAATGAAGCGGAGGAAAGTCGTACCTTCACAACTCAAGGAACAAAAGCCAAAAAGCTGCACACCTGCTCTGAGTGTGGAAAGAGTCTCAGACAAAAAGGAAACCTTAAAAGACACATGAAAATTCACACTGGAGAGAAACCGTATCCATGCACTCAGTGTGGAAAAATTTTCACTCGTACATCAGGTCTCAGTAAACATCTTCTCTGTCACTCAGGAGAAAAAGCATTTAACTGTGATCAGTGTGGTAAAAAGTTCATTTTATCATCACATCTAAAATCACACCTAAAAGTTCATTCAGATGAGAGGCCTTATGTGTGTTCTCTCTGTGGAAAGAGTTTTTCATGGCTGATCAGTTTTAAACTGCACCAGAAAACACACAATGAAGTGAGAGATCATGTGTGCTGTGATTGTGGGATGAGCTTTACTACAGTCGCCCAACTGAAACGGCACCAAGTAATTCATACTGGAGAAAAACCTTACAAGTGCTCATATTGTGACAAGAGTTTTGCTCAGTCTGGAAACCTGAAAGTGCACGAGCGAATTCATACGGGAGAGAAGCCGTACTACTGTACTCAGTGTGGAGTTGGTTTTGCACATAAGGACAATCTGAAAAAACACACAAGAATTCACACTGGAGAAAAACCATTCGCTTGCCGTCAGTGTGGAAAAAGTTTTATACAAAAACCACATCTTATCAAGCACATGTATTCACACAAGACAAACGCCTTACATTTGCCGGATGGAGCTTCACACTTGATTACGATTAATATATTATAGCCTAATTAATGTTATTATTAATTTCTTTAATAATTTTTTATGAATCATTTATAATAAAAATAATGTGTCTCTGGATATCCCTTATTATATATACGTGAATGGATATCCCTTATTTTGCCATCCTAATCTTTAAGTCCCCAAATCCCAAATCAAAAACAGTATATTTGTCGTTTCAAAAATAAACATTTTTTGTTTTAAGCTGAGAAAATAAGCCAATTAAGATACTTTGCATAATGTCATTCAAAAAACAAGTGAGATATTGTTTCAAGTTTAGAGTTACAGAATGTGAAGAGATGTCTTGAAATTAGAAAGAAAAGAGTTACAGTTATAGTAATTATGAAGAATTCTATAATCAAGTTCTTTCAGCTTGTTAAGAGGGCATTTTATATCCATTGTAGGTCCTCATGCTGTAGAATATTTATTTTGTCCTTGTAGTAGGTTGAAAAATGTATGTATATATGTTAAAATAAAAGAGGGAAAAAAGGACACCCCTTTAAAATGTTGTATTGTTCATAAATGATGCCTTCAACATTCGTTTATTGATGGGTAAATTCATCGTTACATTCTTTGTTGTGGGTAAAGAAAATGTTTCTGTTATTATTATCTCCTGTAGAGGGCGTTTAGCGCTGTTGAACTAAGTCACTACACCGGATGCTTCAGAGTTGATTAAACCAGAGCCCGTCTTCTCCAGCCCCGCAGACTCACCTCTGGCTAGACACCAGTGGCTGGACACCAGTGGATAGACAGCCTACGTCATTTCCATTTTCTCCGTCATTTCCGTTTCGCCGCTAATTTCCGGTTTCACCGCTGGATGGACAGCAATTTTATTTCCTATTTTCACCTCTGGATTGACATATATTTATTTTATATTTTCACCTCTGGATAGACAGCATATTTAGTTCTCACCTCTGGATGGACAGTATTTTTATTTTTTATTTTCACCTCTGGATAGACATATATTTATTTTATATTTTCACCTCTGGATTGACATATATTTATTTTATATTTTCACCTATGGATAGACAGCATATTTATTTTCTGTTTTCACCAGTGGATAGACAGCATTCTTTGCAGGCTTACTTGCACACGTCTTTTCTGTATTGTCATTTTACTTTTATGACTTAAAATATATAATATAAAAGCTGTGTGCAAATTGAAATATGATCTTTATCATATCTCTTTACATAAAACAATTCTCAATAATATACTTAATATTATAACATCAATAATTCATGCAAACTGCATTCACAAGAACCACCTTGAAAATATATATTGTTCAGATCATATCACTATTTTTTTGTGACTTAAATTCAGCCTAGATCAATGGACTATAACGTTTTGTCAATACAACAGACTTGTACATGTTAATTGACCACAGTTTTTTGCCTTGCCCATTTGGATATTCAATTCTTATTTTTTTTGTAAATGTAACCACTTCTGTTTTTAAAATATACTAGATTCACATGATCAGACAATTTACCAAACAATCCAGATCAAATTAACACTTCATGGTTTTGCAATATTTATTGGAAATTACACATGGTACAAATGGTACAATCTTCACACATCTAAGTGAAAAAAAACGTATTTACAATATTAAATCATACCACTCAAAGAACGATTTAATTGGAAAAGTAGCAACCTAGCTCTAGAATTGAGGCACAACAGAGTTCACTAATACCTTTAAAAAAAACACGACACAGTACCTTGAAAACAAGACGATTTTTTTTAACTAGCTAGTTTGTGCATTTGAATTCTGACATGACCTATAAATCATCGACAGTTTATTATTTTTTCTTACCGCTGACATCTGCATGGCGCGTCAAATTTGAAAAGTGAATGACGATACGGAAATGACGTCAATTTGAAAAGTGAATAGGCTTGTTTGAGATGAGCAAAATCTGCGCAGAATCGATCACCGGTGATCAGCGCGAGATGCATGCCGGTTAGAAATGTGTCCGAGTGCGGTCCGCCTTGCTCTGATGTCATGCTGACGTATGTCAAAAATCTCTCGCGATCGCAAGGCGGATGTGTCGGATTCTGCAGCCGAGCGCAGTTGCTCTCCACTGACTGCGCTGATCAAAAGCATGATGGGAAACGACTTGCTGACGACACAGCTTAATGCTCATTGGTTTAAACAACTGTGATGTATTGTTCTCTTTTAAAATGTTTGAATTTAAAACTCTAATATCATGTTTTATGTGTATATTTTATGTGTGAATATTCCCAAACTATCTGACAGTGCGATCTCTTTGGGTTATGCAATTGAATTTTTATAAAAAAATAAAATAAATAAAAACACATATGTCTGTATTAAAGAAAAAAATATTGATAAACATGTATTTGGAATGGAATTAAATAACAAGTACTTTGGGTGTCTTGTTCATTTTATTTATTTTAATATAAAAGCAACAGAACTTAAATTACATCCAGTTTATTAGCAACACCGTGCACGAGCGTGAATATCGTGAATCCCGCGATATCCATCTTTGATCTCACAGGTGTCAGATCCATTGCGAGAAGAGAGAACTGTCCGTCTTGCCTGCGCTTTTTTCACTCCTCCCCTCACTGCAGCCGCCTACTCTCGCACACATTTCAGGCGAGGCTAGGCGCATCTCAAACAAGCCTAATGACGATACGGAAATGACGTCTGCTGTCCATCCACTGGTGTCCAGCCACTGGTGTCTAGCAAGAAGTGAGTCTGCGGGGCTGCAGCTGGATGCCTCTCGTCTACGGCCATATTAGACATTCTCTGATTAAACTTTGCCGGAGCTTACAGCCAGTACTCCTGTCTCACAGCGTTTCATTTATCATTCTACAGGTGAGCAAAAACGATTCTAAAACTGGTCGAAACTGATGTTAAAAACTGTGTTTCAAACATGTATATATTTGGTAAGTTACTGAGAAAGACTGTTAGTTTTGTTCTTACGCATGCAGTAGTAATGAGTCAAATATCAGATTACAAACGAGTGACAAATATGTGAATTTGAAGCGAAATGAGAGAAAATACTCATGTGAAAAGAGTTTAGGAATGCTTCTGAAGTGTTTTATGTGTTGATTGTAATTTGATGATAAAGTTTAAGCGAGTTAAATGTACATTTGCTACTGGACTGGAGTTATCTCGAGCCTAAATGACTGCGGTCAAGCCAGCCGCCACCCGAAGTGTACTGTCAAACTAGCCGCCGCTATATTTCGCTGTTTGCGCATAAACTAGCTATTACGGTAAGACCGTCAGGCCGTCATCTGGATTGAAAACAATTGATCTTCCGGCGAAGGCTATTTCACATTAATTTATTCTTTCTTTTTGTCTATCTATCTATCTATCTATCTATCTATCTATCTATCTATCTATTTCTATAATTATCTATCTATTTATAATTACCACTATAATTTTATATCTATCCATCCATCCATCCTAAAATAATAATATACTGTAATATCTATACATTAAGAAAATCATATTTTAAAAAATCCTAGTTTACACAGAGTACACCTTCTCACCGTGTCACCTGCACAGTTTCAGGACATTCTGATGTTGTATTACAAAATAAGAGCCCTCCAAAATTCATAAATACGCTGTTGAGTCTATACATTCAGAAAATCATTTTTAAAAAAAATCCTAGTTAACACAGCCCAATTTCACCCTTAGATGGAGAGTATACCTTCTCAACGTGTCACATGCACAGTTTCAGGACATTCTGATGTTGTATTACAAAATAAGAGCCCTCCAAAATTCATAAATACGCTGTTGAGTCTATACATTCAGAAAATCATTTTTAAAAAAAATCCTAGTTAACACAGCCCAATTTCACCCTTAGATGTAGAGTACACCTTCTCACTGTGTCACCTGCACAGTTTCAGGACATTCTGATGTTGTATTACAAAATAAGAGCCCTCCTAAATTAGGGCTGGGCGATATGGCTTAAAACTGTATCGCGATATAAGTGTTTCATATCGGTCGATATCAATAATTATTGATATTTTTTATGACCTATTTAAAATAAGGACCAGGTGAAAAATATATTACACTTAAACATTTTTATTTTAAACTTAACCTTCCTCTGATTATAATCCCCTCAGTTATAGAGGCAGAAATATCAACACAACCATGGCAAACATTTAAATAATTAAAACGTAAACATAAGTCTAAAATCACAATGTACACTTAACAATTATCTCCTAACATTAAGGTGCAAAAATGAAAGAAATGCTTAATAAAGTGTAATAAAATAGTGCAAAGTGTTAAATATAAACATAGAGAAACCGACGACGGTCTTGCATAATTTGCAGAGGACATTGGTCTGACTACGGTCATAAAATCCCAAAAACTGCCATACTGGTGAGCTGACTTTCCCTGTTTTATCAACGATTTCCTCGCTCGCTGCGGCACTCATTTTCCACTTATCACTCCACGCCCGTTCTTTTACTGAAGAATCCAACTAGGGCTGCACGATTAATCGAAAAAAAAATCACGATCTCGATTCAAACATAATGCGATCTCATTTCTTAATGATGGCGATTCACTTCCGTGTATTTCCCTGCATTCAGATCTCAGCAGAAAAAGCAGCCAATTACAATTCCCTTGTTGTACAGCCTACCAAAGTTAATGAAAAGTGTATGATAATAATAATATTCAAGTTGTACCGGCAAAAGTGCGTGTTCAGTGCTGTTCGCGAGTGTCACGAGCAGAGCCGGACAGTAACGGAGTACATTTACTTGAGTACAGTACTTAAGTACAATTTTGAGGGATCTGTACTTTACTCGAGTATCATTTTTGGGGAGTACTCATGACTTTACTCAAGTACATTTGAGAGGCAAATATTGTACTCTTTACTCCACTACATTTCTATCCATAACTGTGAGTACCCGTTACTTCTTCTAAAAAAAAAAAAGGAAAAAAGAAACATCTCGGAAACCCTCAATTTGTTGTTTCCCTCTCAAATGTGATTGTATTGTGCAGGCGCCACTGATTGGGACAGCCTATCAGCAATCACCTTCAGCTTTCCGCCAAAGTCAACTCCATGGTCAGATTTAGATAAGAGACGAAACCATGGACGAAACAATGGATGAAGAAACAATGTCTTAACCCCAGTGACAGGTAGGTTTAGGGGTGGGGTTAGGGGTAGGTCATCAGATCAATCAGGGATGACTTCCCTAATGAATATTCATGAGTCTTCCCCTACCATCCTGGGAAAAAAATACTCCCGGGATGGACCTGCTGCGTCTTCATCCATTGTTTCGCCCCACCTCGCCAGACTATTTCATTTTTCTGAACAAGTTAATGATAGTTTTCGCTTCAAGTGTTTGCTGTGTTTACCAATGTAAGCACTGTGGCAGTAGTAATGCAATATTTAGAAAATGTACTCTTGTACTCATGATACTCAAGTACTTTTAAAAACAAGTACTTTAGTACTTTTACTTAAGTAGACATCTGACTGTAGTACTTTTACTTGTACTTGAGTAAAATTTAACAAGGGGTATCTGTACTTTTACTCAAGTAATGAAGCTGTGTACTCTGTCTGCCTCTGGTCACGAGTCACCACAGCAATCAACTAACCGCTTACGTTTCTGTGGTAATCTAATAGTTACAGCTCCTGCACTGGATTCAAGCAGCTGCAGCTTGTTTAAGGTGATGGCGAAAACCATTTTAGAACAGCAGCGAAAATGTAAAAGTAGGTGTAACGAGGTTCAACAGTTATGGGAAGAAGGAGGCGGGAACCGGCGAACATTCAACATTTTAATGATAAAAATAAACCAAATACAAAATGAAAGTAAAAGCCAGCAGCCCCTCACGGACGACTGCTGGCCACACAAAACAGAAACAAAACACAACATAAAATCAGGCCTGTCCTCTCTCGCTCTTCACTGTCGTCGCTCCTCCTTTATGCTTCCGCTCCTCCGTGAGAGATTCGAGACCGGTGCGTCTCGCAGGTGTCGCTCATCAGAGTAATCACGCCACCGGCCTCATGCCGCTCTCTCACGGCCCTCGGCCTCGTCCTGCTCGCCACATACCCCCATCGCCCCTCGCAGGCCGGGGGGTACCCACGAGACTGCGCTCTACTCCCCCCCCCTCCCCCTCCTCCGGGGAGACCGAACACGGCGGCTGCGGTACCTGGGGGTATGGACAGACGAGGCGAGAGAAAAGGAGACGGAAGCATGAGGAGCGACAGAGACGAGAGAGGGGAGAGAGGAGAAAAAAAAAAAAAAAAATATTAGTCCGGTTCCCACAACGCGCTGCCATCTGGCCCTGCACCAGCTGGGCGATCTTCTCCGCGGTGCCTGGCGGTGGCGCTGGATAGCCCTCGGTGGACGGCACGAGACGACTCCGCCGCCTGTTGGACGGCGACGGCTCCTTCGGATACGGGCAGACGGCAGGAATCCCCTGTTCCCTGCTCCTCCCCATCATGGCGGACGACAGCAGGCTCCGGCCCACGGCGAACGGCGGCGACTCCTCCTCTCCCTCACGGACGGCAGCCGTCCCTCCAGCACCCAGGCGGCCAGCAGCGAGCTTGACCGTCCCCCCGGCAACTCACTCCAGCGCACCGCCTCGAGCGTCCATGGCGACGGACTCTGCTCACCATGCTCGATGGCACCGCGGATTCCCCACAGCGGCGAGGGCTCTTTGACAGCGCGTTCCTCCTTCTTCCCGGGTTTCGGCACCAATGTAACGAGGTTCAACAGTTATGGGAAGAAGGAGGCGGGAACCGGCGAACATTTAACATTTTAATGATAAAAATAAACCAAATACAAAATAAAAGTAAAAGCCAGCAGCCCCTCACGGACGACTGCTGGCCACACAAAACAGAAACAAAACACAACATAAAATCAGGCCTGTCCTCTCTCGCTCTTCACTGTCGTCGCTCCTCCTTTATGCTTCCGCTCCTCCGTGAGAGATTCGAGACCGGTGCGTCTCGCAGGTGTCGCTCATCAGAGTAATCACGCCACCGGCCTCATGCCGCTCTCTCACGGCCCTCGGCCTCGTCCTGCTCGCCACAGTAGGCTATATAAACTTTAATATATCCTTTTATTGAAATGGGTGCTTTGCTGTCCTTTTACTTTCACTTACTCCTTTTACTTTTGCGCAGAGACAATTTTATGTCCTATAAATGTGTCGTATTTTTGATAATCCGCGCAGATTTCAGTTGATGATTCTGTTTAAAGTTATTAATAACAAATCATGGATGAAAGAGAAAGAAAAGAGCAGAATGTGCTTTATATCGAAAATAAATATTAAAAGCGCGATAAGTCGCGAAAGAGAACTGATACTGACAGGATGCTGTGCACGCGCTCCGAGCGCAACACGGACAAGCAGTTTGTCTCCGGTTGCGCGTCTAAACGGCCAAATAAACACAGAAATATTTCAAAACGACAAGTCGAGTATTCCCATAAACACAGTAGATGTAAGTACTATGTACATTCTGTGCCAATTGGAGCAAAAAGCACAGGTTCTATTTAGTTATTTTTATTTAGGCTATTATATGTTAATGTTCTCTTATGTTCAACAACATAAAGCTTTAACCCACTCAGACCTGAATTATGTTTCAAGTTTCTGAAAAATATAAAAGTACATTTCCCTAGCTCATGAGGCTTCTATAAATGAGACCAAATAAAAAAAATACAAAAAATGTTTGGCTTTAATTGTAATTTTTTTTGTCCATTTCAATGGACGTCAGGTCAAAACAGGTGTACTTCACAAAAATGTACCAACATAAAATTAAATAATAAACATAAAAATTGTTGGTATATACTTAAAGCTTTTTCTCAAGGTCAAAAACTTTTCAACAGTATACCATTTCAACTTAAATTTTGAGGTTTTTGTTTTACAGATTGCACATTGTTTGTAACAAACTAAATATCTTAGAATCAATCAATATGGTCATGTTAGAGTCATTTTCTTTGTGCATCTTTCTTTTTTTTAGATCATAAACTTGAACATTACAACATTTCAACTTTAATTGTAAGGTTTTTGCTTTATAGATTGCACATTTGTTTATTCATAACAAAATAAACCTGGGAATCAATCAATGCATTCACGTTAGAGTAATTTCCTGTGTGCATCTTTGAAACAATTTCTCTGTAAATGATTTTCTTGTATTTTTACAGTACATTAATGGCAGCACGGTTGCCAGCAAATTACTGTATTTCGATTTCCAGTAACTGTAATGTAATTCACTTTACAGTACACAAGATCAGTACTGTAAACTACCAAATACCAAATTTTTACTGTATTTTTACTTTTACTTTACTGTATTTCGTAATTTGGTCTGATTTTGCTGTAATTAATTATACCGTATTGTACTGTAATATCTATATTGATACATTACTGCTAAAAAAAATTATAATTTTCAAAATAATTACTAATAATGATAATATTATATTATAATAATATAATATGTAGTTATTAGGAAAATATAGGCTATAGTAGGAAAAAATACTATGAAAGTCAATAGCTACTGTCAACTGTCTAGTTACCGACGTGTTCAGCAGAATAAAGAAACTCATACAGATTTGGAACAACATGAGGATGAGTAAGTGATGACAAATATAATTTTTCAGTGTACTATACCTATAAAGGGATATTTCACCCAAAAATTAAAATTGGCCCATGATTTACTCACCCTCAAGCCATCCTATATGTATATGACATTCTTCTTTCAGAAGAATACAATCGGAGTTATATTAAAAAATGTCCTGGCTTCCAAGCTTTATAATGGCAGTGAATGTTTTTTTTTTTGAAAGTCCATAAAAGTGCGTCCATCCATGATAAAAGTGCTCCATGCGGCTCTGGGGGGTAAATAAAGGCCTTCTGAAGTGAAGCGTTGCATTCGTGTAAGAAAAATATTCATATTCAAGTTACGCTTTAGATTTAAGTCAAATTTGTATGTTCGTTTGGCCGGGAGCTAGTCATTTTACTTACTATTTTTTACTGATATTTTTACTGATATTTTTCTTACATCTTCATCTTCCTCATCACTATAAAGTCAACATCTGATATATATATTCCATCAGCTATATGTTCAAACACTTCAAGAACTATATATTCTGCATATGAAAAAGTTTCAAAAATGTATCTGTACTGTGATTATAGATTTTTTATATAAGAAATTTCAATCAGCATTACTGGACTTCAGTTACTGGAATGTGATTTCAGTAACAGGCTTTTGAACCCACTGTCCATTCTAATGGACAGACACATTTGAAAAAATCCTGATTCAAAACTTGCAATTCTACAATCGATTTTTAACTTTAATTAATAAGTTCAATCTTTCTATTTTACATACAAACTATGAAATACTTGCTTGCTTCTGTGTTTGGAGTGAAGTGCTGGCATGCTTCTCTTCAATGTAGTGTTTTTTTTTTAAATTACTCCATGCAGAGTGTTACTGCCATTTGATTGGATGACAAACGTCCAATCTCATGGACTGCAGGCTTTAAACTAGGTGAAATGCTCCAGAAGTTAAAAAAAGGGGGGCTGACATGTGATGTCCATTGAAATGGACACAGGGTCTGAATGAGTTAAAATTATTCACTTTAAGGGGTCTAAAATAAAGAAAAGAGACAATTTTTGTTACTCCTGCACTTTATTATACTGAATGTCCTTTGTTTTTTTGTTGTTGTTTTTCTTTTTTTTGTACTTGAGTGCAATACATTTTGGTTGAAAAAATCGTGTAAGAGAATCGTGATCTCAATTCCCATGGAGAAAAATCGTGATTCACATTTTAGCAAGAATCGTGCAGCCCTAAATCCAACATTAGATAACAATATGGCGCAATCAAACTTGATTCTGTTAGCTACATGACTGGCTGTAAAGGGGGTCACACACCGGACGAAAAAAGCGCAGCGCGTCTTTGCAAATAATACAAATAAAGATGCAGATAATGTATTTTGCATCTTTAAAATGCAAATACATTATTCTCCATGAGTGTACACACACCGGCGGTGCCATTCAGCGTCTGTCCGCAGCGCCTACGGCTCAGGACCTTGTTCAAAATCCTGCCGCGACACAGAGCGCCATTTACATTGTTTTATATTAAATGTACATTTATTTGTCTCAAATCATAATTAATGTACTGACTTCACCCTGTGCTGCAATATGCATTCAGTTTTACATTCATTTACAGAAATCAGCTGCTTGAATGAAAATAGTTGATGTTTTCGGATTTTCAGGTGATATTCTCATTAACGGACGATCTGAGGTGAAATTGGGCTGTGTAAACTAGGATTTTTTTTTAATGATTTTCTGAATGTAAAGCCAAAACAGCGTATTTATGAATTTTGGAGGGCTCTTATTTTGTAATACAACATCAGAATGTCCTGAAACTGTGCAGGTGACTCGGTGAGAAGGTGTACTCTGTGTAAACTAGGATTTTTTTAAATATGATTTTCTTAATGTATAGACACAACAGTATATTATTATTTTAGTATGGATGGATGGATGGATGGATAGATATAAAATTATAGTGGTAATTATAAATAGATAGATAATTATAGAAATAGATAGATAGATAGATAGATAGAAATAGATAATTATAGAGATAGATAGATAGTTATAAATAGATAATTATAGAGATAGATAGATAGATAATTATAAATAGATAGATAATTATAGAGATAGATAGATAGGTAGATAGATAATTATAGAGATAGATAGATAGATAGTTATAAATAGATAGATAATTATATAGATAGATAGATAGATAGATAGATAGATAGATAGATAGATAGATAGACAGACAGACAGACAGACAGACAGACAGACAGACAGAAAGAAAGAATAAATTAATGTGAAATAGCCTTCGCCGGAAGATCAATTGTTTTCAATCCAGATGACGGCCTGACGGTCTTACTGTAATAGCTAGTTTGTGCGCGAACAGCGAAATATAGCGGCGGCTAGTTTGACAGTACACTTCGGGGTGGCGGCTGGCTTGACCGCAGTCCAAAAACGGCAGTGCATGTATGTGTGAACTGGAGCCAAAATGGCGGCTTGCATGTAAAACATGAGGTTAGTGTGAAGCCAAATGCGAGATTCATTTATGTGACAGTGTTAAAATGGAATTACTGTTAATGATGATGTGAAAACATGTGAAAACAGTAGCAGGTCAATGTATTGTGATTGAATATAATGTGTTGCAGAACAAGTCAAGTATAGACAAAAGTAATTTTGGAAAAGCCTTTATTGAAAAGTTATTTTCTGTAATGGAATGTGTTGTGTTACAGAGAAACAAGTAATTGTTGTTCTGTAAAGTTACATATGTTAATGTTGTGAATACATTGAGAGCTAAGAAAAACGAGAGAGTTAATTAAACTTTGCCGGAGCTTACAGCCAGTACTCCTGTCTCACAGCGTTTCATTTATCATTCTACAGAGCCGGCAGAAGTGGTTAATTCACCTCACCCATTCAGGCTTCCCAGCCCTGATGCGAGTAACATCCTCATTAATTGTCATTATTAATTGAATTCATTATTAATTATTCATTTTTGAAAAACAAACAAATATCAATGACAAATCACTTTAACCAAAGTCATTGTGAAGTCAGAAACTTCACTCATCCCATCACAGCCGAGTACAAGACATACTATTATTCTTAAAAACCAAAAGAACTCACAATAATATATCGGGTAGTCTACAATGTTACAAACAACAGGCAGAAAAACAAACATGGTAAATCTTCATCATGGTGTAGGACAGGGTTCACCAATCTCGGTCCTGGAGGGCCGCTGTCCTGCAGAGTTTAGCTCCAACCCCAATTAAACACACCTGAACCAGCTAATCAAGGTCTCACTAGGCATACTAGAAACTTTCAAACAGGTGTGTTGGAGCTGGTTGGAGCTAAACTCTGCAGGGACAGCGGCCCTCCAGGACCGAGATTGGTGAACCCTGGTGTAGGATCTCAAGTAAATATATGTATTGTTTAATTGCTCATCAAAAATATTTACTTTACTTATTTTAATGATACAATATTTTCAGACACCATATTAGGAAGGGGTCGAGGGATTTGCAAATATAAACAAACATTTACTGTAACTCTTTCACTCTCACTGAGTGGGTGTTAGGGTATTGTTGACCCTTGATTTCAGTGTTGATTGGTTTCAGGACACAGGTCAGGTGCCTGTTTTTTTCTGTGTGTAGTTTGTGCAGAAGATACACTATATTGCCAAAAGTTTTGGGACGTCTGCCTTTACATGCACGTGAACTTTAATGATCTCCCATTCTTAATATGGAGTTGGCCCACCCTTTGCAGCTTCAACTCTTCTGGGAAGGCTTTCCACAAGGTTTAGGAGTGTGTTTATGGGAATTTTTGACCATTCTTCTAGAAGCGCATTTGTGAGGTCAGGCACTGATGTTGGACGAGAAAGCCTGGCTCGCAGTCTCTGCTCTAATTCATCCCAAAGGTGTTCAAGCGGGATGAGGTCAGGACTCTGTGCAGGCCAGTCATGTTCCTCCACACTAAACTCATCCATGTCTTTATGGACCTTGCTTTGTGCACTGGTGCGCAGTCAGGAACCGGAAGGGGCCATTCCCAAACTGTTCCCACAAAGTTGGGAGCATGAAATTGTCCAAAATATCTTGGTATGCTGAAGCATTAAGAGTTCATTTCACTGGAACTAAGCGGCCAATCCCAACCCCTGAAAAACAACCCCACACCATTATCCCCCCTCCTCCAAACTTTAGACTTGAAACAATGCAGTCAGGCAAGTACCGTTCTCCAGGCAACCGCCAAACCCAGACTCGTCCATCGGTTTGCCATCGGATAAATTACCTAAATTAATAACTTTTTTACAACAAAAATGAACCATCACTGAACTTACTTAAACTGGACTGTGACGCTATTTTCTTCTAAAACTGCTGTATAGCCGAAACAAACATTGTTGCATTATTTTCCTGTTATCACTGTAAAGCTGCTTTGAAACAAACTGTATTGTAAAAAATGCTGTATGTAACAGTAATGGGTGGATGGTCTTTAGCCAGCTGTTCTGAATTAACGAATCCTGACTCCCTAACACCTCTGTCATTCCGGACTCAATTTCAAGTAAACAAGAACTTTTGTGTTACGACCCATCATGGGTAATTCACAGCGGTAGGCGCCGCTAGGTCTGGAACCTCCCGTGGAGCAATGACGTTTATGGCACCCTGAGAGCGAGTCCAGAGACACCCTCTTCCCCCGGGAGGGGGGAGCCACCGCGGCGTGACATTCCACACAAACACACACACACCAACACACGTGCATTTTAGATGTCCATGGACACTTTAGATAAAATTACCTATAAATGTATTAAATGTTCCTCTTTTAGTCTTTAGATGTCTTCACCTGTCATATTGGAATAGCTATAACGTTTATTGTGTGTAAATCAAACTTGATATGCTTGTAATGAAGAACAATCCTGTATCTCTGTATTACTGACTTGCAAGAGTATAGTTTATGGTGTGTTGTAAACTTTTTCAGCAAAACCAGGAGACTTGAGATGGATCTTATAAGCAGAAGAGGTTTATTCTTCCAAGTAGTCTGTAGTTCATCATCATCATCAAGACTAACTCAATGCAGTTGCCTTGCAAATTTATAGACATTTAGGGGGAGGGATTTACATTGAGGTTGAACAAAGCATGCAAATTAGGTATACAGGTTAAGGAACCCGCCCCAGACCACAGCGTGTTACCAGTATCAATTTAATCAGCATACCTATTCAAATGCTGATACTGGCCAGGAACTCTGGTTCCACGGGCCATCCCAGAGCCATTGAGGACAAAAGCTGCGTCTTGGAGCTACTGGCTAGAGCCATCAAAGACTCATTTAAAACACAATAGAGAAAACAGGACTGGCAGGAACTGTTGATACCATTATCCTAACCTAACCTTAAAATGCTAACTTCAATATACTCAACTTTTACTGTTGCAAACTAAATTAAACATTTAATAAAATTGTAATCCAACATTTCCCCCTTTGAGAGTTCTAATAACTCTCACATAATATACAAATTTATACACTTAAAAGTTAATTCTTGTAACTTGTGTAAGTTACAGGCACGTATAACTTATTCTGTGTTGTGTCCTTGATTTACATGAGTGTCATAGTTCTTCTCGAAACCATAACTGTTGACACCTGCGACGCAGGGTGTAAAATGTCATAAAAACTACATGATTACACAGAAAACCATGTAACATAAGAGTGGAAGTCTGGAAAGTCCATGGCGCCTGAATAGCTGTGAAGTCTGTTTCCTGTAGAGTCCATTTCCCACGTAGAGTCGCTCTGATGACTTGTCCCTCATGAGGCTTGTTCGTGGATATCTGAGGTGATGCTTTACACCAGGTTTCCGCTTGCAAAGACATCAACACATACCTGTAACACAAGAAAACAAAGAAACGGCAGACCAGCAGTATTCATGCATAGACTTCATTCTTCCACAAGTCATTTGATCGTATAGTGGTTTTACGTATAACTCTT
Organism: Abramis brama; assembly: GCF_963993115.1. NCBI lineage: Eukaryota > Metazoa > Chordata > Actinopteri > Cypriniformes > Leuciscidae > Abramis > Abramis brama. Next base: position 7,034,071 of record NC_139972.1, read on the forward strand.
ATCAAAGTAAAACTTCAGGTGACCATATAGTTTTTACATATAACTATATTACAGTAAACATTGTAGGGATGGGACAATTACCGGTTTCACGATAAACCACGATAAAATGTACTGACGGTTAGTAATATCGTTTAAAATTTAATTATCATTAAAACCGTGTTTGATTATCGCGATTTTAGATCCTGTTCAGCCAGCAACAGTCTGATGCAGGCGCGGCGCGCAATGTTTTTTTTTTATTCAAGAAGGAATTGCGGAAGGCAGACCGTGCTCGGGAGATTTTTCAGCCTTTTAAAAGAACCAATTCTGAGGTGTGGTCATATTTTGGCTTTAACAAAAGTCCTGAGGGAAACTTAATCGAGGATGGTCACCCTGTCAGCAGAACATGCACAAGAAAAAGTCGCTGCAATAATAGGGGGAAACTTCAGATCTGCCGAGTCGTCTTGTGTGACCATCACCGACTGTTGTATAGCGAACGCAAGGCAAGTTAACTTTGACCTCAATACCAAAACTACGTCTGGGAAATAATTGGGCATAAAATGTTGTTTTAAGTTGAATTATTTTATATCAATCACTTGAAGTAAACATGAAGCTTCCACAAAGAAAAGTTTGCAGCAAGTGGCTTAGCCAAAGACGAACGAACAAGACTATTAAGAGTGACATTTAAGGGATAATAATTTATATTCATTATACACTTATTACACCGATTTTTACCACATAATTACGGGGACATTGAATTGAGATTAATGTTTTAAATCTTACCTGTTTATAAATCCATTTTGTACAGCGTACAAAACAATCGTTCAGACAAGATGATCACAACAATATTATCAAACTCTGTAAACAATAAATCAACTCTGATTTAATTTTCAATACAATTACAAACGGAGACGCAAGACGGCAAGTTGTAACGTTATTTGAATGAAACGAGAGAGCGCGTCCATTGTGATCATGGTGTAACGTCTGTCAGAGAGTTTGAAGTCTGCCCAGATGAAGAATACATGACAGTGCAAATGAACTGGTAGTTCCACGAGACTTTTATAGATGTTTTCTCTCAGTTAAGCACACTCTTCATACATGTCGAAGAGCGAATGTTAAAAGGGAAAAGAAAACACTCTAAAACACGCGACAAATCAAAGTGGAAGTAAACGCATAAAACAACGGTCAGCAGTAGAGCGCTCATCTTCCTCTTTGCGTGATCAATCTCACTCTCACTGTGCGTGCGCGCTCACATAAAAACAGCATGCATACAATAACGTACGCCATAGAAGAAGTTATCTTAAAGGCACATCCACATTCATGTCATGAACACTACTTAACGTGGCCATTACAATGGATGTGCGCGGTGTTATAATGCGTTGCTATTGACGACCGTCATTACAAGGAAGGAAATGCTTTAAAAAGTGCATAGAGCTGCTTGTTTTATTTGTTGTTTGTTGATTTTCAAATATAAAACTTGTTGAAATGTCTTAAGTGTGAGCATCAACTCTTTTTGAACACTTTCATCTCGTTTTAACAAAACCGTGATAATATTGATAATCGCGATAATTTTGGTCACTATAATCGTGATATTAAATTTTCATACCGTCCCATCCCTAAAACATTGTGATCGTATAGTGTTTTTTCTTTTCCTAATCTTAATTGATTCGACACCTATGGACCAGTGAGGTAAGGATGGACTAAATGGGGAAAGGCCTATGAGGTAGTGTCTTCACCCTGGGTTCACCCCCGAACGCCTGTTGCGTTCAGTTCTTCCCAGGGCACCTCACTTGTCCGTGTGTCCTATCCTGTCCCTGTAGAAGGGGGAAAACAACTGTACAGTGTGTGAGAAAATTGGCACATTTCCATTCTCCAGTGAAACATCAGTCCTAATAGGCATCATAACAGAGGTGTCTGACTGGAATATTCTGTGGTATAACATTTAAGGCTGTGAGTCTTACTTAATATCTCCCAAAGAAAGGCTGAGACAGTCACTTTCCTTTTGTTCTATTAAACAAAAATAAGTCTTTCATCTTTGTTGTGAGTTACTGGGGAAATTAAGCAATCACAGCCTAAATGGTTAACACCGTATCAAGTTGCCCCACGAGTTTAACGAGGAGGGGAGGGGTTGCTTCAGAGTATCAAGCAGGCTAAGCAGAAGCTGAGTAACCTTATTTACTTCTATTTACTTCTTCCACTTCTTAAAGTTCTTTTTGCTTTTCCTACACTCATTCATCCAATGGCCAGGTTTACCACAGTAATTACAGCTGCCCTCTCTCTTAGGACATTTGCGTTTCTGTTTCTCTGAATTGACCTTAAAGGATGCTGCTGCAATTTTTACTCTTGCCTTGACATCAGAGTCTCTTTCCCAAGTAGCTAACCTGTCCAAGTTGTTTTGCAGGGTTCTCGTACACCATGTGATGTTTAAGTAAGGCAACGCCTTTCTGTGTTCTGGCAAAAGACAATGAAACCATGTGCGAACCAAAGGGCCATTATCACCTAACACCTTCTCTGGAGTGTCTGCAATTCCACTGTACGCTGCAGCTGACTGACAGAATCGTTCTGTGTACTCACAAACAGTTTCACCCTTCTTCTGTACACAATTGGTAATTTTCGACCAATCGATTCTGGGTCCTAAGATATGCTTTAGGATTTTCAAAACACCTTCTCTCAAATCGCCTTTACTGGCCTGTTGCAGTTCAGAATTGCTTACAGCACTTTCAAAATCATTGAATTCCGACTCAGTCAAGATCTGTGATATTAGCTGGGTGATTTCAGCTAGAGACATATCATTGAGCCGCATCTTTTTGGACAACTCTCTCCTACACTCAGAAAAATTTCTTTCCACTGATGGCAAACTTTCAGCAATTCTCTCAATATCTTTAGGACTAGGGATGTCAATTTTCACAAATTCTCATAATCAATCGTCATTTAAATTAACGATCAATTAATCGATTAATCGTTAGCCGTAATACTGCGATATGCGTCTACTGCAGTGGCTATGGCCAACAGCATGACAGGGTCTGCAAATGCTGCTCAAAACGCTATGATCCTCACCAAATCAATGAGAATGGTTTTAAATATAAATAAAGGGCTAGTAGGATTGTAAAATGTTTAGATGTGATTGATAATTAAATTAATTATTTAATAATCAAATATAACTACTAATACAACGTGTCACCAACGCCTCGTATGCGCTTAGAATGTGTGACAGTTGTGGACGCGCTCTTCCTGGAACAACTGCACGCGCTGAATGAATCTGCTACCGTTAAACTGGAGCACTTTGCTAGCACATTATTTATCTGAAAGAAACGCATCCTATATGAGATTAATCAGATATATTCAAAATAAACATAATATTACAAATTATATCTGCAGAAAATGACGCAAATTCATGCACAAGTGAACTTGAACTAAGTTACGTGCCATTCATTCAGAACTACTCATGTTGTGGACGCGCTCTTCCTGGAGCAACGCCACACGGCAACTAAACCCAAATAATTCACAATGTTTTATTACAATATTGTTCTCTTTATAATGTTATGTAATATTACAGTCCCAATAGACATTATTAGTCGTGCACTGCCGTTTGAGCTGCGCGCGCTGAAGCTGATGCTTTACTACAGAGTTAAATTCTTAACCAAATGCATCCAATGTGAGCTAAATCAGATATAGATAGACATACACAAAATAAACAGTATTACAACTTACATTTGCACAAAACAAAAGGCTGCGAATGCACACGCAAACTTATAGTCATGATGAAGGTGTAAAATGGTCCCAAACATAACTCCGGCGCGCTCGCTTTACATGTTTCGCGGTTGAGCAGCACGCACGCGCATGAAGACCAGCTTAATCGATGATCGATAAGTTGTATCGATTAAATGTATCGTTGACATCCCTATTTAGGACCTAAAGATGTTTTGACTGCTTGTACCTGCAGTATGGGGGTTGCAAATGGAACTGTGTCAACACCTTTTCCCTGAGGCTTTTGTCTAGCTCCGCACACATTAACTGCATTTACATCTGCATTGACATTGTCCTCTATTCTATCAAAAGACTGTAAATCAGGATAGCTTTCATCTGACTGTTGGTCTTCTAAATCACATTTGGTTGAGGCTTTGTTATGGCTCACCTTTGTCTTAAGACAGGACACGTGAGTCTGCAATTGTTTGTTCTGATCTTTTAACTTAGCAGTACTCTGAGCCTGTTCTTGTGCAATGGATAAGCTAAATTCTCTGTGACAACAGATAATGCCTTTCACATTTTTCTTCCTGATACATGCACCCAACACTTTCTTGCAATCTTCAATTGACCATAGTTTGTCTGCATCAATACCAAATTTATTTGGTAAATTCAATCTGACTTTCTCAGTCACGATTGAGTCCATGCCTTCTCCTAACAAAGACTTAAACTCATTGTCTGTCCATAAAGGGATAGCTAATCCAGTTTTCTCATTTGTGGGGATCAGTCTAGCATTCCTTCTAACCATTTTGTGACTTCCTTTGTTACTTCACAATCACAAAACACTAAAACTTCTCTCTTCAACAGAGGGTACACTTGTAAACTTTCCAAATTACAAACACTTAACACTTAACTTCCCTGCCGACAAGAACAGAGGATCAACAGAAATAACTAGCACGTAAAGCTAATTCTTCTCTGCCTAAAGCAAAGGATACACAATATTAGCTCTTGATGCTAAATCTTACCTAACTTTACAAAGGATAAAACCTTCTCTAGCAAGAGGATGAAACACTTCCCTGGCAAAGCAGAGGATAAACAATATTAACATGTAATGTTAATCTTCCTGCCTGAAAACAGAGGATAAATTTCATCTCTAAAAGACACATTTTTTTTAGAGGATAACTTAGTTAACCAAACCCTGCAGCTGTTTGTTAACTCTTCTCCGACGGCGCAGAGGATAAACAACTTTGTACTGGTTTGCAACGGTTCTTTGAATGGAGTGAAACTCACCAACCCTTGGTTGTAAAGGAAGATTCAGCCTGGAAATCTTTGTTCAGCTGGAAGTAGGGCTGCACGATTAATCGAAAAAAAATCACGATCTCGATTCAAACATAATGCGATCTCATTTCTTAATGATGGCGATTCACTTCCATGTATTTCCCTGCATTCAGATCTCAGCAGAAAAAGCAGCCAATTACAATTCCCTTGTTGTACAGCCTACCGAAGTTAATGAAAAGTGTATGATAATAATAATATTCAAGTTGTACCGGCAAAAGTGCGTGTTCAGTGCTGTTCGCGAGTGTCACGAGTCACCACAGCAATCAACTAACCGCTTACGTTTCTGTGGTAATCTAATAGTTACAGCTCCTGCACTGGATTCAAGCAGCTGCAGCTTGTTTAAGGTGATGGCGAAAACCATTTTTCAGAACAGCAGCGAAAATGTAAAAGTAGGCTATATAAACTTTAATATATCCTTTTATTGAAACGGGTGCTTTGCTGTCCTTTTACTTTCACTTACTCCTTTTACTTTTGCGCAGAGACAATTTTATGTCCTATAAATGTGTCGTATTTTTGATAATCCGCGCAGATTTCAGTTGATGATTCTGTTTAAAGTTATTAATAACAAATCATGGATGAAAGAGAAAGAAAAGAGCAGAATGTGCTTTATATCGAAAATAAATATTAAAAGCGCGATAAGTCGCGAAAGAGAACTGATACTGACAGGATGCTGTGCACGCGCTCCGAGCGCAACACGGACAAGCAGTTTGTCTCCGGTTGCGCGTCTAAACGGCCAAATAAACACAGAAATATTTCAAAACGACAAGTCGAGTATTCCCATAAACACAGTAGATGTAAGTACTATGTACATTCTGTGCCAATTGGAGCAAAAAGCACAGGTTCTATTTAGTTATTTTTATTTAGGCTATTATATGTTAATGTTCTCTTATGTTCAACAACATAAAGCTTTAAAATTATTCACTTTAAGGGGTCTAAAATAAAGAAAAGAGACAATTTTTGTTACTCCTGCACTTTATTATACTGAATGTCCTTTGTTTTTTTGTTGTTTTTTTTTTTTGTTTTTTTGTACTTGAGTGCAATACATTTTGGTTGAAAAAATCGTGTAAGAGAATCGTGATCTCAATTCCCATGGAGAAAAATCGTGATTCACATTTTAGCAAGAATCGTGCAGCCCTAGCTGGAAGTTTCGCTCTGGATTCCAAAAGATGCAGTCTGGAAAGCAGATCTTTGTTTGAGCTTGAAGTTTTCAACCTGGAGGAAGCTGGAAAGATTCAGTCTGGCAATCTTTATTCTTTGTTGAGCTTGAAGTTTCAAGATTCAGATCTTGAAAAGTTCGTTCTTTGTTTCTTGAAGTTTCAAGGTTTCGTCTGGAAAGTTCATTCTTTGTTGAGTTTCAGTTTCTCCATCCGGGTCACAGCACCATCTGTTGTAAACTTTTTCAGCAAAACCAGGAGACTTGAGATGGATCTTATAAGCAGAAGAGGTTTATTCTTCCAAGTAGTCTGTAGTTCATCATCATCATCAAGACTAACTCAATGCAGTTGCCTTGCAAATTTATAGACATTTAGGGGGAGGGATTTACATTGAGGTTGAACAAAGCATGCAAATTAGGTATACAGGTTAAGGAACCCGCCCCAGACCCCAGCGTGTTACCAGTATCAATTTAATCAGCATACCTATTCAAATGCTGATACTGGCCAGGAACTCTGGTTCCACGGGCCATCCCAGAGCCATTGAGGACAAAAGCTGCGTCTTGGAGCTACTGGCTAGAGCCATCAAAGACTCATTTAAAACACAATAGAGAAAACAGGACTGGCAGGAACTGTTGATACCATTATCCTAACCTAACCTTAAAATGCTAACTTCAATATACTCAACTTTTACTGTTGCAAACTAAATTAAACATTTAATAAAATTGTAATCCAACAGGTGTCTTTGTAATCGTAGAAACCCGACCATGTCGAATCTCGATGACAAATTACAAAAGGAGGCCTCATTTCAAAAGTACCATCTTTCTGAGTATAAATGTTCCATTTTGTCATCACCGTAAATCAGGCCGGGGGGGCGGCACTGATCAGACAAAGAAAGCTTTTTCCCGCCTCAGTTTCTCACAAGTGATTGGTTCATTCATGTAAGACAGGTGTGACTTTCCTTGTCCATAAAGACAGGGACAAACTCTTAATCTGGGCACTTCGCCAGAGAGAGGTCTCCTGAATAACTCCTTCGGGAGTTATCTCCGTGTTTCGTTTCTTTTCCTTAAGTCTTTTCTTTGCTTTTCGTATTCGTTTTTGTTCATTTCTACCTGCGGGCGAAATGAACGGAGTCCGAATTCTGGTAACTTCACTTTCGATGGACCTTTGAATTCCCCGCGACTCTGCTCGCCCCCGGAAGAACGAGAGAGGCCGCCCCGCTACGAAGGACCGTCACACGCACTCCTCCAGCAACACATAGAACCAGTTTGCAAGTACCAGCTGTATCTAGCTCTTATTGTTTCGCCCTACTTAGGGTGATATGATTTCTTGTTGGTTTTCTAAGGTTACTCGTCTGTGATTTCTGCCATACAGAGATTTTCTTTCACTTTCATTTGCTCTCTCTCTCTCTCTCTCTCTCTCTCTCTCTCTCTCTCTCTCTCTCTCACCCTCCATCCGTTCTTCGTTGTCTTGTAATGTTTTACCTGCTGTAATCTGTACATATATTTATTCCGTGTGTAATTATGTATTCCTTAGTTTGTTTTTATTGAACCCCGTAATCTTCTTGAACTGAATCTTCTTTATTGCTTACCAACTCGAAGTCCCTGAAAATGTATGATCTAAGCTACGAAGCTTTACAGTAACCTAAATTGTATAAACAAAAGAAAGATTAATTTCCATGGCCAGACATTTTAATCTTCCTTTTTAAGTTTATAAACAGGGTGAGTTTTATTGAGTTTTGATAAAGAAGTCTTACATCCAGTTCGCGGGACGAACAGATACATTGTTTAGATAACTGAAATTAATTCTGGTAAAATTACCCTGACAATTGATCAAATATTCCCTCTTTGGGTAATTTAATCTATGAAGACGATAAGCAAATTGCATTCATAAACTCATGAATATCCCCTTCATTTGAGTTAATTATTCCCCAGAAGTGAATTTTGCTACATGTATAAATAAATAAAAACTTGACTATTTTACTGCATGCTAGACTACTATTTTTAATATTTGTTGCAAATGTATTTTTTAAGGCTTTAGTAGATCTAATTTAGCACATGTTTTTGAACTGCAGTGCCTACATGGTTGAATCATTAATCAGATGATCAATACACATGTTTTGAAGGACCTGCTTTAGCACGAGAGTCCCTTTAAAAGAGACGGTCCAGTTCATCTCATACCGTGGATGATCGCTCGTCATCATGACTCTGAATATTGGCTGCTGTTGGAAAGGGCTCCTTCTGCTCTCTTTCCTCCTGATCTGTGTCAATGGACAAACATCAGGGCCGTAAGTTTTTAACAGTTTTTGCTAAGGTTAAAATGATTAGTATACCATTGGTCATTGTGTAAGAAATGTCTTGATTTCTCCTGTATTTATTTAACTGATCTGTGTTGCACAGTAGAGGTTTACTGTTTAACCTTTATGCCTTATTATATATTTTACCACGTTGAGTGCATTAAGGGACAAAAATGTCCACTCTAAACACTGCCATAAAACTATTATATATTATCATTTTTTTCCACTTTCACTGAGTATAAATATTTTAACCAACATCAGTCCTGAAAATAACTACCAAATATTTTTTTAATTTTCAGAAATGTAACCCCTTAAATGCCATTTGTTTACATGATGCCACTGTTTTTATCGATGGAAAAAACATAAAAATATATTTTTTTAAAACAATTGTGTACTACATACTAGGTGGATTTCTTGGGAGGGAATTATCACAGCCTGGTATATGTCCATGATTAGCAGCAACATTGATTTGTTATGTCAGATTAAAAAAAAAAAATCACACAAGGACCAAAAATGGTCACATATTAAACACTGCCTAAAATATTATATATTATTATTATTTTCCACTTTTACTGAGTTAAATCTTTTAACCAGCATCAGTCCTCATCATAACTACCAAATATTTATTTAATTTCAGGATTTTAACCCTTTAAATTCCAGTTTTGGTGGTGATACCATCAATTTGTATAAGAAGAAAAAACACAAAAATGTAATTATTTTCCATATACTAAATGCAAAGTAAAAACCTTGGCTTTGGATTATCACAGTCTTGAATATGTCAAAGATTAGCAGCAACATTATTTTTGGTGCATTTTTTATTTTTTGTGCTATGTCAGATTTAAAAAAAAAAAATCACACATAGCGTGTTAAGGACAAATTTGATCCTATTTAAACCCATTAAAATATCAATTTTTGAACCTACTGCCATAATAAAATCATAATTTCTATTCAAATACCCTGTCATTACCAAGCCTTGGGGTAAAATATTTACTTTTTACTGTTTTCCACCAGTTGGTTAGCCTGGTTCTACCAGACTCTCGTACATTTCATTTGTACAGAGAGTCTGGCCTCTCTCCATTGAGAAACGTTTACTTCCTTGTAAGCGGGTTCTCTGTTAAAGTTCAAAACTATTGGATCTGCCCAGAGTCACTCAGGATCTGCCATAGCCAATCGCTAACGTGTGGTCGTGACGTATGTCATGCGCCGAAACCGGCCGGAAACAACAAGTCCAAATGATCAGAGGATTATGTTTAGAATAAGATGTCTGTCAACGAGAGCTGCAGGTTTTGTTCATCGAATTTAAGATTTCAAGGAACAATTGTAAATTCTAAATGTATATTTGACACTAAGGACAGTGATGTATTCAGTCAACTGTCGAAGCTGGGTCTAATCATTAACAATACGCCGCTGCGGTCGTTTCGGATCTGCCGCAAATGCTGTACAGTGATCACCAGGCTACTGTGCGATACGGAAACAACTTTTCTGCCTCCTTCACTTGGTCCTCCATTAGTGCAACAAGAGGGGAGACGACAACAACTATCGGCTTTGCATCCCTATCGTTCGGCTTAGCTAACTCATTCACCACTAGAACTGCCATGGCAGTCATTTTGACCGTTTTGAATTTTATATCTGCAATAACTTTGCTGAAAAAATAAATACAATCCTGCTGGTACCTGACTTTTCCTAAAAGTGTCTGTATTTTCATTTAAAATGTTTTTCATATAAATTACACATAAGGCAAAAAAAAACCAAATGAACATATTTACCTATTTCGGCCATAAACGGTCATATTGACAGCACTGAATTTCGCGGTATTATTATACCAATATACACAACAATAAAATGTGGTAAAAAATACACTAAACATATTCAACAACAAATCATTTAAATGTAATGATATTCAGAACAACAAGAATGAAAAAATAACTAAAGCCAAAATGAAATGCTTTATAAGCAAAAGTGAAAGTAAGCGGCGTTAGGCTCACGTAACTCTCTAATTAGACATTTGCGATGTATTTGGATGCTAAACTATTCTTTATCATAGGCTTTGAACTTCACTCACGTTCCAATATCGACGGAAAAAATAATCCTCTTCACACGCATAAAATGGTACGAATTGTAGCCTACTAGTACTGAGAAACAGAGCAGTGGAATTTTTATATGTTAGGTTGACTATTTTATTATTATATTTTATTATGGCTATAATGAACAGGCTGCAATGCTGGAATATGGTGTGTGTGTGTGTGTGTGTGTCGGCGGGCGCGATCAAACAGTGGAAACATGAAAACATTTTGTTCAGGGAATCTACGAATATTATTTATTTATAAATTATAATTAAACTTGTTTAAATGTACAGTTTGGTGTTGTTGTTTTTTTAAAGACATCCTAATACAATAAATGCATTAATCTCTCAATTGGGGATTTATCATTAAAGGTGCCTTGTGTAAAAATAAATAAATTCATACTCCACATTCCATACCAGATGGGGGCAGTATACCTCCAGAAAGTGAGTTGGTCTACTCTAGAGTATGAATATCTTCAAGCTACTCCCCTTCACCTTTACCAGTGAATATGTTCATATTCGTTTTGTTCATATTACATTTTTATTGTTAGTTTGAATTACATTAATTTGACAGACAGCATTCGCTGATGTTGACCAAGCTAGCGCCAACATAACCAGAGCTTCCAACTCTCACGCATTCACCGTGAGACACACGCAAACACTTTTCACACGCTCTCACGCCACACATCAATTTTCTCACGCACAGAAAAATCGCGAAGCAAAGAGGACACGGAGACCGACAGACTAGACAGAGCAGGTTAGTTATGATATAAAAAAAATCTCAGCTCTCAGATTCTGTCAATTTTATTACGCAATTCAAACAATAAATACCGTTTTGGCGCTTGTAAATGTTACACGACAGATCCCTAGCGCATGTGAACCGATCATCTCTACTAGCTAATAGTAAAAAAATCACGAACACTGAAAGATACAGTAACGTTAGGCTACAACTTACCAAAATGTATTCCTCATACATAATAAACCAATAGACCAATCAGTGTTTTTTATCAGCGTGAAGAGGTCAATAACACAGCTGGAGAACAATTATGTCAGATTTACCTCAGGAAAGCCATTTAATATAGCTACATAATATAGGTCACGTAGTTGGCAAGAAAAAAAGAGCAATAGAGATTGTGCTATGTGTACTATATTACAATACTGTATTTTATGAACGTTATATACGTTTATCGAACAGCCTTCGATACATTTCTATGTTATAACTTCCCGAAAATCTACACAAACATATAAAACAAACTTCTAACGAAATACTAACAGCATCTTACTTACCAATCCAAACGAAATGTTGCAAGTTCGAAGTCAAACCTCATTTTTTTCATGTCCATTAGTTGTCTCCAGCGATGGAAAGCAGTGCCAATGTTTACTCTGGTTCTGTTCCTTTTTTATCAGATTTTATTTGAATGTAGTAGTGGGGCTGTAGGCTACTTTCCACACGATTGACATCAGGTTCAAGTACGCCCACAAGCCGTGCGAGTTATTCGTGTATTGCATGTTTGGCTGGTGGTTATGTTGCCGGCATACCGCCTCCCATGGCCGAAACTGGTATTACGACACCTGTCGGGCCGTGGCTAGTAATGCTAATGCTAATTCAGGTTGATATCTCTGCAGCACTATAACTTGACATTTTTTTAATGACATCATCGCCCTTATTTCTTCTCATTCTTTTGATGCGTGTAGCTCATTTTTTGGATATTTTTACCTCAATTTTTACATAAGGCACCTTTAAAGATATAGAGTTTTGAATGGCGATCAAAATGACCGCTTGCGGCAGTTCTAGTAGTTATGGAATTCTGGCACTTCTAGTGCTAGCTGAGTGAGCTGGAAAATCAAACTTTTCCCGAACCCCGTCGGGAGGAGGGCCACAACATCATGGCCACCAATAAAACTTAGCAAACATTGTTCTAGCTCCGGCTTTAACTTCTGTATATTCGGCAGTTTTGCAACAACGGACCGAATAGCTTTTCTCACATCTTTCTCCGCTGCCATTACTCCAACTCAAACTGACGCACTACATCAACGTCATCATTCTCAGCCACTCCCTCTGTTCGCTGATTGGTCCTACAAAAAATTGGTTTCTGGAAACCTAAGAATATACAGCAGTCCCAGACGTAGTACTGAAGGAAAATGAAATTGAGCGGAAGTACGTAGGAGGGCGGAGCCAGGCTACCAGTTGGTACCATTTTTCATATAATTGATATACTGCAAACCTCTGCAGTATTGCAAACATTTTCTACTAGGTGACTATAACCTGTGCCTGTCTCCCTACACATCAAAATTTGCTCTAGAAAGAAAGCAAAACTACAAGATCACCATGAACATGAATTTTTATTTTTCTAAATTCTATAAACATATCAAAAACTTCAAAACAAAATGGGGTCATTGTTCAGCTCATTTGCAGGAGCTGCAGAATTGCAATGCATGCTCCTTACAGATGTAAATGCCACATTTGAGCAGGTAGTGGAGATTTTTCTTTTTTTGTTAGTGCAGAAACTGCACCCTCTCCTCCTCTTGTCATGGGTGTCTGCAGACCCACTTGCCTCTTTTTTTTCTGCTCTCCGCTGTGATTGCACCATGGCTGGTGTGCGGGGGAGGCGCTCTCTCCTCTCCATCTGGGGATACACCAGCATCCTCCCCAGCTCCTCCAGGAAGCTCCACCGCTTCCTTTTGAAGGTTTTCTCCTGGTTCCAGGAAGGGTCAACAGCCACCCACAGGATAAAGGCATTGAATTAAATTGTAGAAGAGCGTCATCGGCCACCGACTTGTCTTCCTCTTGCAGGTGTATGCAACCTGCAAAATAAAAAAAAATATCAAGGAAAAATTAATAACATGTATCTATTTTTTGGCCCAAGTTATAAGAGAAAAAAAAAATACAAGAGAAAAAAATGCTTGATAAACTTAGTACTAAATATGCCTATATTTTAGAAAACAAGGCAGACTTTGTTTTGGATCCCTCGCAGCTACATCTTTGTGTTGCCGCAAGATGCAAGGTGTTATTATTGTCTAAGGACCGACTGCATGGCTGTGTTTGTGCCTCTACGTAGGTGAGAAATTATCAATTAACTTAACATAGACTGCTAAAAAAAACCACGAAGCTGTGTCAAAGGTTCATGTCTGTGCGTAAAATACGCATGAATCAAACCGAAAGAAAACAATGCAGTGACAAGCTCTTTTTCTTGCTAAATTCACACACACACATACACGCCTACACACATCCTACACCACCGACACACACACACACACACACACACACACACACACACACACACACAGAGAGAGAGAAAGAGAGAGAGTATAGACAGAAAGGGTCAAATATGACCTTCAGGATATTATGATTTTTGTCACTCGCCTAAACACCATGTATTATATTTAGGCCCTACACACACACACACACACACACACACTTTTGTTAACGCAGACACACATTGCTCTCAGACATCCACACATACTCAGAAACATAATTTTAGATCATTGAGCCATTAAAATGCTTCATAACACAGTCAATAGTGCCCCTAGTGGAAACCAGGAAAATAACGTTCATTTCCGCCCATAGGGAATACCTATGTAGTGACGTCATCTGGTGGAATACACTATATAATGCAAATATAATGCTTTTGCTTCAAAATGAAAGGATGTTTCAACCTAAGTCATGATTCATGTATCAATGATGGCCCCGGCTTTAAACGACATTTTAATGGGTTTCAATGGGCCATTTTTGGTCATTATGGTGCAATATGTTCCTATTTGATCTACACAGTGTGTGTTATACATATTATGCAACATGGGATCAAAATTTAAAAATGTATCCAAAAAGTCCATTTGCATTAAAACAGGCGAAATGGTCAAAGAAATTAAACTGAAAATGACCAAAAATGTCTTAATGCAGCAAGAAGGTTAAGAGACAACTTAAATTAATGACAGTGACAGATTTTTTTAATGGCAGTGTATTTTTAAGACCAATTCTCTGAATAAACGTACAAATATAAAGAATTTAGTCACCAGACTTAATACACAGTTTGTTCTTTTATTCACACTTTTCATATTCATTTTTTCAATTGATCAATAGTAAATTAACTGTATTGATTTTCCCTCCCTGTTTATGTTTTATTTTTCTTATTACATCTAACAAATATTGTATGATCATTTTCTCTGGACAGATATTTCATGGTGACGTTTCCTGCAGTGATAAACTCGGGATCTGAGGCCAAACTGTGTGCAAGTCTTCTCAAGCCCAATGAAAGCCTTGTCATGAACATTCATCTGGTTCATGGTGTCCAGAGCACATTATTGCTGCAGGAGAAAGCTGAGGAAGAGTTTCATCGCTGCTTTAACTTCAAGGTCTGCCATCAAAACATGCACATAATGAATATTATCAAATATGTTTCATCATATGCATCTAGTTTTTGTGGCAAGTTGTGAATACAGGAAATTATTTCTCATCAGGCTCCTCTGGTCAAGGCAGAATCAGTGCAGAAAATGAAGGTTGAACTTCAGGGAGAGACTTTCAGGATGACTGAAGAGAAAAAAGTCATGTTCAAGCCTTACAATCCTGTGACTTTTATCCAGACTGATAAACCCATCTATACTCCAGGACAGACAGGTGAGCTGTGAATGTCTCAAAGGCTAAAGCTCAGTAAATAATGCTGGTGTCACTGACATCTAAACCCTGATCACAGCTGATGTAGCACATATAAGTAAAGCACACTATGATCAGGCAACGAGCATAGGTCAAAGATTACAAATGTTGCACAAACCAGCAGATGGTAAAAGAGTATAAAGTAAACAGTTAAATGGATTTACAAAAAGAGGAGCAAATGAAAAGATGAGAAAAGCAGATATTAAAGGGTTAGTTCACCCAAAAATGAAAATTATGTCATTAATGACTCACCCTCATGTCGTTCCAAGCCCGTAAGACCTCCGTTCATCTTCGGAACACAGTTTAAGATATTTTAGATTTAGTCCGAGAGCTTTCAGTCCCTCCATTGAAAATGTATGTACGGTATACTGTCCATGTCCAGAAAGGCAATAAAGACATCATCAAAGTAGTCCATGTGACATCAGTGGTTAAGTTAGAAGTTTTTGAAGCATCGAAAATACATTTTGGTCCAGAAATAACAAAAACTACGACTTTATTCAGCATTGTATTCTCTCCCGGGTCTGTTGTCAATCCACGTTCACGACTCCGCAGTGACGCTGCTGACGTGTTATCTGGTGCGTATCTCGGACTAAATCTAAAATATCTTAAACTGTGTTCCGAAGATGAACGGAGGTCTTACGGGCTTGGAATGAAATGAGGGTGAGTCATTAATGACATAATTTTCATTTTTGGGTGAACTAACCCTTTAAGGATGAGTAGCTTTGTATTCTAACAGCTTTGAAACACGAGAATGGTCATCTAGTGTGCATTTGAACAATCCCCTCACTTTCAAACATGTTCAGCCTAAATACTGTAATTACAAATATGATATCGATATTGATATCAGTATCTGTGTGACTTTATTTTATATGAAATCTATGAATATAATAGATTAGGTGTGTTCTTGCGAGCCCACAGCCCTGCAGAGTTTAGCTTTAACCCTAATTATTAAATGTACCTGATCAGGTCCTTCAGGGTTATTTGAAATCAACAGGGTTTGGACTAAACTCTGAAGCCCTCCAGGAGTTTGACACCCCTGATATAAATTGTTACATGTAATAAACCTCATAGCTGTCTGGGATAGGCCTACTTGATTCTAACTGGTCAGCTGGAGCAAATTGTCAGACATTTTTGTAACATTATGGCTAAAACAGGCAGCTGTGACAGCTAGTTAAATTTGGCTCAAAAGACACATTCACCCAGCAGCAGAATACAGTTGTCAGCCCAGTATTTGACACTTAATACGGTTCACACACAGTTTGGTAATTTACAGGAGAGAAATATGACTGTAAGCAATTGTCCCTTACATAAGAGCTGAAGACATCAAAAGTGAAGTTTTTTTAATACACATTTCTATTTTACAGTGAACTTTAGAGTTGTTACCATGGATACAAACTTTGCACCCCTTGATCAGCAGGTCTGATGTGTTTATCTGGCATCTTTATTTTCTCTTGCATTGTTGAATACACGTTTAATAAATAAACTAATTTTTGGCTTTTAATCTTAAATTACTATTTGCTCTTTCACAGTATAGTACAGTGGTTATTGAGGTAAGAACACAACACCTTCTGTGCAGTCATAACAAACACACCTTTTAAATCTGATTAAAACTAGAAATTCTGTTATATTTGCAATTATTGTGTTTTCAGTAGGGTAATTATATATTTCTACATTGATAGTCAGGATATGTGTAGCTGACTGTCACAAAATATCTGCACTGTGTCTTTGCTATTAAACAGGACAGTAAAGGTAACCGGATTGGCCAATGGACAAATGTTTCTTCAACAAGGTGGATTTTGCAGCGTTCTTATGAATTAAACCCAGAGGCCCGTAAAGGCATGTACAAACTGAAGGCTTTTATTGGTGACAGGAGGATCTCACGTGATTTTGAAGTGAAAGAATATGGTAAGTCATAAAAACGACTTATGATGGTAAGCTTGGTTCCCTGAAGAGGGAACGATACGCTGTGTCATAAGTTACGACACTATGGGAACGTCTGCGTGATTGCGTCTTGAAGCACGTGTGAAATCAGTCCAATGGTGTGGCAGAACATCATGGGGGGGGGACGTCACAACCAGGAAGGTATTAAAGCACCCCTGAACCGAACAATGTCAGCTTCTGATAAGCTGAAGTAAGTCATGAAGTAAGTAAGTGAAGTGAAATAAGTTATGGCGGAGCAATGAAACATCTCGTTCCCTCTTCAGGGAACCGAGGATACAGTCGTAACCGAGGCATTCCCTTTCAAGGGAACTGGCGTTGCGTTGTAAGTTACAATACTATGGGAATGTTAATACTTACTATGCCATACTGACCAGTGCTTGTCTAGTGTGAATAATATATGGAGCACAACTAAGACTGAAGCACCTGGAAGCCAGGGGTGGTGCCCAGGTCAAGGTCAAAGAACCTGACGAATGTGTGCAGAGAGGACCAGTCCGCTGCAGCACAAACGTCATGAAGAGAGGCCATAGAAAGCAAGGCTTTAGAAGCCGCCACACTCCTAGTAGAATGGGCCCGGACAGCCAAGGGAGAAGGCTGACCAGCCAATTCATATGCAAGAGAGATAACCTCGACAACTCACTTACTCATTCTCTGCCTAGATGCGTCCCGGCGTACCCGCCTTTCTGGGCGACCCAAAGCATTCAAAGAGTTGATCAGATTTATGCCACACGGCAGTTCTGTGAACATAAGCATCAAGCGCCCTAACCAGGCAAAGCACTTTTAATTTATCCTGGTCTAGGCGTAGGACAGAAGGCCTGCAGCACTACAGATCTGGCCACGTTAGTGAGGACCTTAGGAATATAGCCCAGCCTAGGGTGAGAAAAAAGCCTTTACCATGCCATGGGCAAAAATGCAAACACGAAGTGGAAAACGAAAGGGCTTGTAGATCTCCAATCCTCTTGAGAGAAGCAATGGCCAAAAGAAATAAAGCTTTCAAGGTCAGAAATTTTCCTGAAACCTCCTTGACAGACTCAAAGGAAGCAGCTGAATAGCTGACTCTATGACACAAACCACAAACGGGGGTTAAATATTTAGCCCCAGCCTGACACAGAAGGTCCCTCCTGATCGGAATCTCCTTAAGGGAGCCATAGAGGAGGGATATCAAGTCCAAAAACCAGATGTGAGTTGGCCAAAGAGGAGCCACCAACAGTAGATGGGCACCCTCCCGGCAAACTCTCTCCATTACTCCCGGGAGCAGAGTGACCGGGGGAAATGCATACAGGCATAATGATATTCAACACTAGTGGGGCTGGATGTGTCATTCTTGAGACCCTAATATGTCCTCTTCTTCCACTTCTCTTCCTCCTCCATAGAAGACCCACCACCGCGGGGTAAAGTCTCCATTCCTCGGGCCTCAGCCCTTGTCTCAACCTAAGCGACCCCTGATGTGTTGTCTAAATGGACAAGAACATGTCCCCCGTAGATCAGAAAACGCACTTCAACAGACCCTGGGATGAGTGGCCCTCCAGGACTGCTCCCCAACATTTGAGAGAAGCATCTGTCATAAGTATTACGTGACGACAAGTAAGTCATAACACTGGGCCTTTGGACAAGAACCAGGGTTTCCTCCACATCGTCAAGGAACAAAGATTGTAACCTTGATCATGTGGAATGGATTGCCCCTCGGGGAAAATCCCCTGGTCTTGAGCCACCACTGCAGGGGTCTGATGTACAACAGGCCAAAATGTATGATGTTGGCTGCTGCTGTCGACAATCTTTGAAACTGTTTGACAGTGCGTGGCTGGCCTAGCTTCAGCTCTTTTAATGCTGAGAGGATTATGTGTGCAGGAGAGAAACGTGCCTGCATCATCACAGAACAGTTCTCTGTACTGGAGAAAGAACATTCTTCTTTGCGTTCTCCCTCAACACCTGCTCTTTCATATGAGCGAGGACAACATTTCAATGTTAAAATGCCATGTGCTCTGAATGAGCTAGTATCAACCAATCGTCGATGTAATTCAACACGCGAATGCCCTGAAGTCGCAGAGGAGCCGGTGTAGCATCCAGGCATTTCATGAAAGTGCAAGCTGACAGTGCTAGCCAAAAGGAAGAACCCTGTACTGAAGGGCCCCACAAAAACCCCCATACCAGGTTGTGCCGATAGACGATGCTCAGTTGATAGATGCAGTGCGCTGATGCGCTGATAGACGATGATCAGAAGAGGATTTCCCCGCAAATTTTTTAAAGCGCATCACCCCATTACCAAAGAGCTGCGAGGAAAATAAAAGATTAGTTAGATTAGCTTACTCCTCATTTAAAAAACAACTTGATTAAAACGAAATACTTCTCTCTAATTTTTTCACTACTTATGGGCCACAAGAGAAATATTAAGACGTATTATGACGTTCTGCCACAACGTTGAACTGATTTCACACGTGCTTCAAGACGCAATCACGCAGAGGTGCTCCCATAGTGTCGTAACTTATGACGCAGCACGAGTTCTCTTGAAAGGGAACAGACAATTTGTAGTTTTGCATGGTAAGAGTTTCAATAATATGTTTGTATTTTCATTTTTAATATATAAATTGAGTACTAATAACTCTGATTTCTGCCTTCTGACTTCTAGTTTTGCCTAAGTTTGAAGTTACTGTAAAAACCACATATAAAGTAAGTGTTGAAGAAGAGGAACTGATAATTGAGGTTTGCGGAAAGTGAGTGGTTTCTTTTTATTTCCTGCGTTAAGAGAGCAGTGTGCTCTTCCATTCACACGTTCATTTAATTTTTAATTGTATTATTATTTTTTTAACTCTTGGGTCAGTTTCTTACTTTAACCCCCCCATCCTAATATATTAGTTGCTTAACTCAACCCTGGGCTGTAGATCAGTTGCTTGTACCTTTTTCACAGATACACTTATGGACAGCCTGTACCTGGTAAATCACGGGTGAAAGTGTGCCGTAATAATTCCTATTACACAAATCCAGTGTGTTTAGAGGAAACCATTGAGGTATGTGAGTTGAAACACAGTACATTATCTTTAATACATTTATCTAATTAAACCACTCTTCTGTTAATAGTTATATTTGTGTTCATTCATTATAATTAGATAAAAAAGACAGGCTGTGCCATCCATACCTTAGATCCATCACTCCTTTTTAACGTCACACTAAAGCAAGTGATTCAGAATTCTCTTCATGTTGAGGCAATGGTTACAGAAGAAGGAACAGGTGAGCTGTTCAATTTGGTCAGATCTCTGTTAC
This sequence comes from Abramis brama, assembly GCF_963993115.1. NCBI lineage: Eukaryota > Metazoa > Chordata > Actinopteri > Cypriniformes > Leuciscidae > Abramis > Abramis brama. Next base: position 7,054,425 of record NC_139972.1, read on the forward strand.
CTATATTTCTTGAATTTCTTATTTTCTCATTTCTTCAATTTACTTTTATTTGAATAAATATTTATGTAGGTGTTTTGACTATTTACAGAAATCACCATGACACAATCTGAATCTGTATCTCTCACTTATAAAATTGGTGAAGTCACATTTACTGACCTGCCCAAAACATATGAACACGGATCAGTTATTGAAGGAAAAGTAAGTCTAAAATCCGTTTGTCTCAGTTTAACACCATTGATATGTTTTATTGATATAGTAATTTATTCCTTCAAAATCTTATTTTCAACAGATAAAACTCTCAAATGTCAAAGGTGCACCAATTCAAAACAAAAAGGTTTATCTTATGGAGGGTCACATACAGTCCCCAGAACTGCTCCTAAATCTCACTACAGACAGCGATGGACTGGCCAACTTCTCTCTTAATACATCCAGTCTTTCTAAAAGTGATATTGATCTAATAGTAAGAGAGATTGTGTTCACTTCATTTTCTTTTGTATTGCCTGAAGAGTTTAGTTACAGGAGTTATTTCAGATTTTTTGTAATCTAGGCAAGTGTCCATCAAGAGGTCCGTGATTATGGCCACGACAACGAGCCTTATTTCGCTTTCGATAAAAAAACAGTCAAGCTCTTCCCACCTGACTCTCTATACACCCCATCACGAAGTGAACTGATTATAGAGAATACTGAACAACCATTAAAGTGTGACTCTGAGTTTACTGTCACCATCAAGTATTATTTTGTTGGAGAGACAATTAAAAACTTCAAAACTGACATCGTCTATATGGTGAGAACATGTGCAGTATGTACATTATCACAGAGATGTTTTTGTTTAACAGTATTATTTGGTTGCACTAGTCAGTTTGTTATCAGAGTGTCATCTGTCTGTTTCAGGTCTTGTCCAGAGGAGTGATTGTTCATCATGGATATGAGAAGGTTGAAGTGAAGATTTCTGATGGAGCAAGGGGCTCGATGTCGTTCAAACTGTCTATTAGTTTAGATCTGGCTCCTGTAATGCAGATTCTGGCGTACTGTGTTTTTCTGCCCAGTGAAATTGTTGTGGCCAGTAGCAAAGATTTCAACATTGAAAAGTGTTTCAAAAACAAGGTATGCATTGTAGCTTTAGAAATGAGCCTCTTTAAACTGTATTACTGACTAATTTCTAAAATAAATCCTATTCCCTGTATGTCACAGGTATCTCTGCAGTTTTCTCCTGCTAAAGCAGTTCCCGGTGAGAAAAACACTCTCCAGCTCTCAGCTCAGCCTGGTTCACTGTGTGGCCTCAGTGCTGTAGATCAGAGCGTCCTGATCCTGAAGTCAGGAGAACGTCTGGATGCTGACAAGGTCTAGATGCTTTAAGATTCAGTGTTGATTAAATGTGTCTCTTCATAGTGGGAATCTACAGTGGGAATCTAATGATAGCAGACTTTACTTATTGCTGCTATGGTCCATCAGCTGACATCTCAATCTCAAGAGATTTAACATTAATCTTCATTCTTTCTCACCAAAATGGATATAAATTTTCTTTGGAAATGCATGTATTATTTAAAAATCATACTGATAGTGTGTGAACATGATCCCGTCACAGATCTTCAACCTGCTACCGGTTGACCCTGAGACTGTTGAAGATGACGGGTGTCTGTATACGTGTTTTTGGATAAACCAAATCCAAAGATTCACTTATGAATCCTTAAAGGTAACAGTTGGATTATATGTGTGGCAGTGCAGTAGATAATGATTGGGAGTATATACTGCACATGTGTAAGTAAATGCATAAAAAGCCTTTATGATTATACTGACATTTAAAAGTAATTTGTATTTTCATGACTTTTATTCTGGTTCATCATTGCCATTTGGCAGAAAGTGGGATTGAAGATGGCAACAAATTTGTTTGTGGAACTCCCTGAGTGTGAGATGAGTAGGTACATTTATTGTTATTACAGTCCAAGCTGTAATGTTTTAATATGTTGGTGCTTATGAAATATATTTAAAGCTGCTGTCGGCAACCTTTTTTTTGATCAAATTCAGTGAAATTGACACTATAATCTGACAGAACAACATAAATAAGGTGGTTTTAGAAAAAACCCTGAGCTTCTAACTCCACCTGGAGCGTGTTCTTTGTTTTGCAAAAATATGTTGTATGGTGTTAATATTGGTAAAATAAACTCATCTATAAAACTATATAACTTTTGTAAGATACAATTAACACATTAAAACTAAATAATCTGAAACGTTTAATATAATGTGAAAATGTGTGTTCAAATAATGATCTACCTTATATTTTATATTTACTTATGACTGGATATAGAATAGATCATTTTGACGTACTCTTCACATACATATCACTTAAAACTACAAAATATCACTTGTTTTCCAGTTTTGTACAGTGTAGGGACAGAGCCTCACCCACATTTTAGAGAAGAGTATCTATTTGAACATCACTTAAAGCTGCAAAATATCACCTTTTTTTTCCCCAGTGTGTTATGACGGAATATCAGAGCATACAACTGGTTCTCCAGCAGTGACGATTCGAACTGTCTTTCCAGAAACTTGGATCTGGGAACTTGCTGAAGTGGGGTATTTAAAGCATAATCAGAACATTTAACATCATATTTATCTTATTACTTATATTTAATACATCATCACCTCCCCTCTCGCCCACAGGACAGAAAATATCTTGCTTGCTTTGCAGATTCTTAATCCAGTTTTTTCATCATCTGTGTGCTGAATGTTGTCATTTATTACAGGAAAAATGGCTGAGTCAGAATAATATATGCCTATTGTTGTAATTCCTCCACAGGGACTCTGGATCAGCTCAGGTTCCTGTCACGGTTCCTGACACCATCACCTCTTGGGAGACGGAGGCCTTCTGCCTGTCCTCTGAAGGTCTGGGTCTGGCTCCTCCTGCTCAGCTGACAGTTTTCCAGCCCTTCTTCCTAGAGCTCTCTCTGCCTTACTCCATCATCCGCGGGGAGATCTTTGAGCTGAAGGCCACTGTCTTCAACTATCTGTCCAAGTGCATCATGGTGAGATTTCAGACGCAGTCTAATCAAATCATATAAAATATGCCACTAATCATGTGTGTATGATTGACAGGTTAAAGTGACTCCAGCTCCTTCCTCAGACTACACTCTCAAAGCCTCCTCTGATGATCAGTATTCATCCTGTCTATGTGCTAATGGAAGAAAAACCTTTAAATGGATCCTCACTCCCTCTGTTCTTGGTGAGTTTTCCAGTCTGAATCAGTAGCCGCCTTTTCATTACAGATTTGCACAAAACTTTTGCAATGTTATTTAACCCTCTGGGCTTCTTCGTTAATGGGTTACACGTAGCTTCCTCCCAGTCAAAAACGGACGAAGCCTTAAAATTTTACTTTTTTTCCCCTAGGAAAACCAATCTAATATATTTTTGTTCCATAATATTTAGGGCTGTAGTCAACCAAAGAAATGCTTAGTCGACCAAAGTCCTGTCCTGCACAACGATTAGTCGACAAAAAAAAAAAAAAAAACGCGATGTTTTGCATTTTGATTGAACATTTATTAAACAATTGTCATAGAGCATTTATAAAACAACGAAAAAACGTTTTATTTTTTATTTTTTTATAGCCACGCGGAAAACGCGTGCATGCTAGAAATAGAACCGACTCCTGAGTGTTCCAGCAACAGGAGTGTTCTCTGGCTAGAGCGCAGAACAGCGGATTTGTATGGACCGAAGTGCATGTCTGAGCTTGTATTGCTGCTGTTGCTTTGACACTGTGGAAAATAGAAAAATAGAAACAAAATGTATTAGACTTTTTACCCGTTATTATCAATCTAAATTAATCTCGTTTTTAATTTAGGCTAACTTAATTTCGTTTTTTCTTTATTTAAATTTCGTTTTTTCTTTATTTAAATTTAGTTTTTCTTTAGGCCTATTTAAATTTAGTTTTTCTTTTTTAAATTTCGTTTTTCTTTATTTAAAATTTTTTTTTTCTGTATTTAAATTTCGTTTTTTTCTTTATTTAAATTTAGTTTTTCTTTATTTAAATTTCGTTTTTCTTTATTTAAATCTACCCTTTACTGTGTCAGTAATTTGTTAGTCAGAAAAATGTTAGACTACCTTAAAAGTATTGCTTAAGTTAACAGACTTGTGTGTGTTTTATATCACAAGTGCAGCAGTGTCCGTTCTCGGAGAATATTTCCTAAGCCCTGCTCGCGTGAGGTGCGCCGCTTCCCGCTCGCGCTGTTCTGTAGTTTACTATTAATTCTGAACGTGTCGCGTCTCGCGTCTGTCTATATTGCACCAAATGCGACACTGCACTCCCTTGTGAAGTCGACTGGATGAACGGTTCTCGAAATAATCAAAATGCAAACGGACAGACAGACACATAGAGCTTACTAACTACAGGTCCTTCTCAATAAATTAGCATATTGTGATAAAGTTCATTATTTTCCATAATGTAATGATAAAAATTAAACTTTCATATATTTTAGATTCATTGCACACCAACTGAAATATTTCAGGTCTTTTATTGTTTTAATACTGATGATTTTGGCATACAGCTCATGAAAACCCAAAATTCCTATCTCAATAAATTAGCATATCATGAAAAAGTTCTCTAAACGAGCTATTAACCTAATCATCTGAATCAACTAATTAACTCTAAACACCTGCAAAAGATTCCTGAGGCTTTTAAAAACTCCCAGCCTGGTTCATTACTCAAAACTGCAATCATGGGTAAGACTGCTGACCAGAAGGCCATAATTGACACCCTCAAGCAAGAAGGTAAGACACAGAAAGAAATTTCTGAACGAATAGGCTGTTCCCAGAGTGCTGTATCAAGGCACCTCAGTGGGAAGTCTGTGGGAAGGAAAAAGTGTGGCAAAAAACGCTGCACAACGAGAAGAGGTGACCGGACCCTGAGGAAGATTGTGGAGAAGGACCGATTCCAGACCTTGGGGGACCTGCAGAAGCAGTGGACTGAGTCTGGAGTAGAAACATCCAGAGCCACCGTGCACAGGCGTGTGCAGGAGATGGGCTACAGGTGCCGCATTCCCCAGGTCAAGCCACTTTTGAACCAGAAACAGCGGCAGAAGCGCCTGACCTGGGCTACAGAGAAGCAGCACTGGACTTTTGGACAAATTTTGCATGTCATTCGGAAATCAAGGTGCCAGAGTCTGGAGGAAGACTGGGGAGAAGGAAATGCCAAAATGCCTGAAGTCCAGTGTCAAGTACCCACAGTCAGTGATGGTCTGGGGTGCCATGTCAGCTGCTGGTGTTGGTCCACTGTGTTTTATCAAGGGCAGGGTCAATGCAGCTAGCTATCAGGAGATTTTGGAGCACTTCATGCTTCCATCTGCTGAAAAGCTTTATGGAGATGAAGATTTCATTTTTCAGCACGACCTGGCACCTGCTCACAGCGCCAAAACCACTGGTAAATGGTTTACTGACCATGGTATTACTGTGCTCAATTGGCCTGCCAACTCTCCTGACCTGAACCCCATAGAGAATCTGTGGGATATTGTGAAGAGAAAGTTGAGAGACGCAAGACCCAACACTCTGGATGAGCTTAAGGCCGCTATCGAAGCATCCTGGGCCTCCATAACACCTCAGCAGTGCCACAGGCTGATTGGCTCCATGCCACGCCGCATTGAAGCAGTCATTTCTGCAAAATGATTCCCGACCAAGTATTGAGTGCATAACTGAACATAATTATTTGAAGGTTGACTTTTTTTGTATTAAAAACACTTTTCTTTTATTGGTCGGATGAAATATGCTAATTTATTGAGATAGGAATTTTGGGTTTTCATGAGCTGTATGCCAAAATCATCAGTATTAAAACAATAAAAGACCTGAAATATTTCAGTTGGTGTGCAATGAATCTAAAATATATGAAAGTTTAATTTTTATCATTACATTATGGAAAATAATGAACTTTATCACAATATGCTAATTTATTGAGAAGGACCTGTATATTACTGAGCGCGAAGCAGCAGTGCAGCCAGCCACAGGTGCGGTTCCCGAGTGTTCTACATGGTGCGCTAAACTGTGGCGCTGTTACAAAATAGCCTAAATTAAAGTATTAAAAGTTGGGGATAAAACATAGGCTAATTAGATCGACTACAAAATTATACTGGTGTTCAAGGACAAGCATTAAGCTGGTTTAGATCATACTTATCTGACCGCTACCATTTTGTCTATTTAAATGGAGAAAAATCGATCATAACTCCAGTAAACTATGGAGTGCCGCAGGGATCTGTGTTAGGCCCTCTGTTATTCTCAATATATATGATGCCACTTGGAAATATTATAAGGAAACATGGAATTAGTTTCCATTGTTATGCTGATGACACTCAAATATATATTTCATCACGGCCGGATGAAAACGCTAATTTATCCAAATTGACAGAGTGTGTTAAAGATATAAAAGATTGGATGACGCGTAATTTTCTTTTATTAAATCCAGACAAGACAGAGGTAATACTTATCGGTTCAAAAAAACGCCCACAGAACCTCTCACAATACAACTTTGACATCGTAGGATGTCCTGTTACTTTATCCTCTACAGTAAAAGACCTGGGTGTTATACTCGATTGTAACCTGTCTTTTGAAAATCATATTTCGTATGTTATAAAAACAGCCTTTTTCCACCTTAGAAACATTGCTAAGCTACGTAATATGCTATCAGTTTCTGATGCAGAAAAGTTAGTTCATGCATTCATGACCTCGAGACTAGATTACTGTAATGCTTTATTAGCCGGTTGTCCTGCATCCTCAATAAACAAGCTACTAAACAAGTCCAAAATGCAGCCGCTAGAGTTCTTACTAGATCAAGAAAATATGATCATATAACACCGATTTTATCATCACTACATTGGCTACCTATAAAGTTCCGTATTAATTATAAGGTATTGCTACTGACTTATAAAGCCCTAAACCGCTTAGCTCCAGTCTATTTAACGGATCTTCTATCACCCTATAATCCATCGCGCTCTTTAAGATCAATAAATTCGAGGCTTTTGGTCATACCTAGGATATCCAGATCAACCAAAGGAGGGAGAGCATTTTCACATTTGGCTCCAAAACTCTGGAATAGCCTTCCTGATACTGTTCGTTACTCGGACTCACTCTCCCAGTTTAAAACTAGATTAAAGACGCATCTTTTCAGCCAGGCATTCATATAATATTGTTAATCTCACAGTTTCAAACTACAATCCGGCCTCTAGTTCATAAATGCCAGAGGAGAACTGGCCCCCGACTGAGCCTGGGTTCTCCCAAGGTTTTTTTTTTTCTCCATTAGGTCACCTGATGGAGTTTTAGGACACCATTAGGTCACTTGATGGAGTTTTTCGGTTCCTTGCCACTGTTGCCTTTGGCTTGCTCAGTTGGGGATATTTTGGGGATATTTAATTTTATTCTATCAATCAATAAATTCCACTAGAAACAAACCTTGTTGTATTATTTTATTTTAATACTGTGAAGCTGCTTTGATTGCTTTGACAATCTGTATTGTAAAAAGCGCTATACAAATATACTTGATTTGATTTGATTTGATTAATTATATTTAGAATACAGTAATATATAACTGCTTATAAAGGAATAAATATCAAGGAGTAAATCAATGAAAATTTCTTTATTGGTGAAAAAAAATCAAATAAATGCGACTAGTCGACCAATGAGAATGTCAGTCGACCAAGACGGCATCGACCGATTAGTCGACTAAACGACTAAAGTTGACAGCCCTAATAATATTTTTTGATTATTATTTAGAATTTTAAGTTTTTTATGTTACTTTGCATTAATTATAAATATTATAGCTATTTTTTCCAATAGAATTAATATATATATATATATATATATTTTTTTTTTTTCAATAAATGCAACATTTCACATTAAAATAGAGTGCAGGCCTTTAAAATCCATTTTTTGAAGTGAGAAAAGCGCCATCCAGTGGTGTTAAAAAAAGAAAAACGTGTACAATGTTGTGTAACCGCCCATAGGCTACACTGTAGCTCCCTATATAAATAGATAGAGGCTTTTTGATTCCCATTAGGAAAGAAATAAATCAAATAACTAAGCAACCACTGAATGGAAAAACACAAAATAGATATCATTCTAAAGCTTAGAATCCCAGCTTTTTAATGCATTCAATCACTTTGATCAACTCCTAAAGAGTGCTGAGTAATCCCTCTAAAACGGAGTGTACCACACGCAGGCACCACCTGACTGCAGAAAAATAATCTTCATATTTTTCAAAAATATTAACGTTACCTTGATCAATTTAAAATAGGTGTCATTTGAAAGCTTTGAGTCTAAAATTTACAATAAATGTAACCAATTTGAAGAACTCCTTAGTAGTGCTGAGTTATTTGCTGATAAAGAGAAATATTTTTTTTCATAATTTATAAAATACTTTTTTGTACTACATAGGCCTACTGCAATATGTCAAATGCATCATACAGCTCAGATAGTCCTGTGTCATATGTGATTTGAAAGGTCTCAATGAGTAGAATACAACAAGCATAATTGTTTCAGGCTTTTTACTAAACTTGAGCGAGGTTTTGTAAAAGAAGCGTCTCAAGAGACCCATGTGTAAACCATATATATAGATGCTGAATTTTAGACACATTTCCGCTCGTAAAATGAAACATGCTCCGATTGTGGAAAATGAAACCTCATTATTTACAGCTGATGCTTACAATTAAAATGAGTCCAAACTCAACATAATCCATCACTCAGAACTAAAGATATTCCTCATGAAATTCTAACACACAAAAAAAATCCAAAGACGCACGTAGCCTAGCAAGGTAGCTTAGACTTGGCCTTTTTACTCGTATCTTCATGAAACATACATCGATTATGAAAAATCGCACATCGTTATTTACAGCAGGAGCTCACGATTAAAAAGAGACCAAACTCAATATATTCCATCAATCAAATCTAAAGATATTCCTTATGGCGTTCTAAGACAAAAAAATACCTCAGACGCACCTAGCCAAGATATACTGATGAAGCACTCGTGTTTTTGGTTTTCGCTTATAACTTCATAAAGCATGCACAGATCGTAGAAAATTGCACATCATTATTTTCAACAGACTCTCGTGATTAAAACGAGCCCAAATATAGCATAATCCATCACTCGGATCTAAAGATATTCCTTATGGAGTTGTAACACAAACCCCCACAGAGTATTGTATGTAGATGGAGCACTTATGTCGCGTTTTAACTAATAACTCAATGAAGCATGCATAAATTGTGGAAAATGACACATCATTATTTTCAGTAGATTGTTATGATTAAAAAGAGCCCAAACTCACCATAATCCATCACTCAGATCTAAAGATATTCCTCATGGACTTCTAACACATGAATTTTCACCTAGGCGCACCAATGAAGCAGTAGCAGTGATGCTATGTTGTTTTGATGTGACATTTCAGATCGTAACTCAATGAAACATGCATGGATTGTAAAAAATCTAAAATCTTTATTGACAGTAGATTCTCATGATTACAAAAAGCCCAAACACAACATAATCCATTTCATTGATCATGAGATATTCCTCACAAAGTGATATATACTTGGCTAAAAAACAAGTCTCTCATCTTTCCAGGTTGCAGTTGTTGTAGCAAATTCTAAGTCCTCAAATCGGGTCTCGAAGAAATCTCTCAAGAGTCGAATTTCCAGGTGTCAGAAGAAGTAACTTTATTGACAAGCAACAAAGTGAGATGCAGCTGTTCATCTGATCTACAATGGTCAGAACCTCAGGTTTTATACCTTTTCTTATCACTAGGTAGCCAATCAGCTATCGAGATCTCGCTACCGTTAGCGTCACCTTTCCGGAGACATTATTCTATTGGTGGAAAAATCTTTGGTCATACCCATTTTCTAGAACATCTTTGGTCACATGATTCAATGCACCTGCAGTGTTGTCATACCATCCATCATTTTTAATTGACATTTTTAGTACCATCTTATCAGCTACCTATACACATCTTCTCTCTGAGCTTGTTAGGTACTCTTTCATCCTCACAGACCACTTGACCTAATTTGACCTGATGTATCCTGATTTAACCTGGGTTCTGACTGAGACACAGAAATACAGACTTTTTACATGAGGCAAAGGAAAATCTCCAACACAATGTGTTATATATATATTCCCGTAACCGTCCGTGATCGTTTTCAAACGTGGAATAACAGAAAATATATATCATCTTAAACCTTAGAATCTCATCTTTTTAAAGCATCTAACCACTTCGATCAACTCTGAACGAGTGCTGACTAGTCGCTCTAAACCGGAGTGTACCGCCCGCGGGCGCCACCTAGCTTCAAAAATATTGCCTGGATTAACACAAAATTTATGTCATTTGAAAGCTTAGAGTCTGAACTTTACAGTGCATGTAGCCACTTTGAAAAAATCCTAAATATTGCTGAGTTATTTGCTGAGAAATAGAATTTCTTTTTTTCATGATCTAATAAAATAATGTACTGCAATGTGTCAAAAACATCATACAGCTCATGAAACATTCACAGATCATAGAAAATGGCACTTCATTTTTTACATTATATTATTACAATTAAAATGAGGCCAAAAATGTTTTATTTGCACTCTTGATGTTCTAGAGTGTCACCCCTTCATTGCTGTGCACTTTTTTTCTGCACAGTGGCAAGGCAAGGCAAGGCAAGTTTATTTATATAGCACATTTCATACACAATGGCAATTCAAAGTGCTTTACATAGAAGAAATTAAAATAATAAAAGAAATAAGAATAATTAAAACAGTTTAGAAAAAAATATATATAATACAGTACAAACAGTCGGACGAACAGTGGCACAGTGCTCATTCAGTAAATGCATAGCTAAACAGATGTGTTTTGAGTCTGGATTTGAATGTGACTACTGTAGGAGCACATCTGATCTCCTCTGGAAGCTGGTTCAAGCTGCGGCTGGCATAATAGCTAAAAGCAGACTCGCCATGCTTAGAGTGAACCCTTGGTATTTCTAGCTGATATGATCCTAGTGATCTGAGTGATCTGTTGGGTTTATATTCTGTGAGCATATCTGCAATGTATTGAGGTCCTAGGCCATTGAATGATTTAAATACCAGTAGTAATACTTTAAAATCAATCCTAAATTTAACTGGGAGCCAGTGTAAAGACCTGAGGACTGGTGTGATGTGTTCATATTTTCTGGTGATAGATGATAGTATGCTGATTTAGTTATTGCTTTGACATGACTACTGAAACTAAGGTCTGACTCTAGTGACACACCGAGATTCCTGACTTGATTTTTAGTTGTTTGACTCCTAGAGTGAAGGTATGCGTTCACCTTGAGAACTTCATCTTTGTTTCCGAACGCAATGACTTCAGTTTTGTCTTTGTTTAACTGAAGAAAGTTTTGACACATCCAACTGTTGACTTCATCAATGCATTGGCACAGGGAGTCAATTGGGCTGTAATCGTTAGGCGATAGGGCTAAGTAAATCTGTGTGTCGTCTGCATAGCTGTGGTAAGCAATTTGGTTCTTTCTCATTATTTGGCTCATTGGGAGCATATACAGCTTGAACAGGAGTGGCGCAAGAATTGAGCCTTGAGGGACTCCGCATGTCATGGATGTCCACTCAGACTTATGGTCTCCTAAACTCACATAATAACCTCTCCCATCTAAGTATGACCTGAACCATTTTAGGACTATCCCAGAAAGCCCCACCCAGTTTTCCAGCCTGTCAAGAAGTATGTTATGATCGACAGTGTCAAATGCAGCACTAAGGTCAAGTAGTACCAGCACTGATAATTTGCCTGAATCAGTATTTAAGCGAATATCGTTTATTATCTTTATGAGCGCTGTCTCTGTGCTGTGGTGCGGTCGGAAACCAGACTGAAAATTGTCAAAGGATCCATTCAAGCTCAAGAATTTGTTCAGCTGATTGAAGACAACTTTTTCAATGATCTTGCCTATGAAAGAAAGATTTGAGATCGGTCTATAGTTGCTTAATATGGTCTTATCCAGATTGCTCTTTTTCAGGAGGGGCTTGACAACTGCAGTTTTCAGGTAGTTTGGAAAACTCCCAGAGAGAAGTGAGGCATTTACCACTTCTAGAAGATCTGCTTCTAAACTGTTTAACACACTTTTGAAAAATGATGTGGGAAGTGTGTCAAGAGCGCAGGTTGATGTTTTAAGGTGCTGTACAGTTTCTTCCAAAATTTTGCCATCAATTTCTTTGAAATCAGACATAGTAACTAATTTCTCAGGTGGTTTGATCTGTCTGACCTCAGTGCAACTCAAGGATGTGCTGATCACCTTTCTGATATTACTGATTTTCATAGAAGAAAGAAGCAAACTCACTGCACTTGTTCTCTGAGAGCATTTCACTGGGAATCTGGCTTGGAGGGTTTGTCAGTCTCTCTACAGTAGCAAAAAGAGTGCGTGTGTTGTTTAAATTGCTGTTTATAATATTTGAGAAGAAAGTCTGTCTAGCTTTGCCTAGTTCCATATTGAAAGCATGAAGGCTGTCTTTGTAGATGTTATAATGGACTACAAGTTTAGTCTTCCGCCACATGTGCTCTGCTTTTCTGCATTGTCTTTTCATAGTTTGCACTGCTGTTGAGTTTCTCCAAGGTGCTTTTTGTCTGCCACTCTTCTTCCTGACTTTCCCAGGAGCAATATCATCAATTATACCTTTAACTTTTGAGTTAAAGGAATCAAGGAGAAAATCAACAGAGTCTGCAGATATGCTTGGTGTTAAGGATATAGCCTTCATAAATAGCACACTAGTGTTCTCATTTAAGCATCTCTTCTTGACAGACACCGATCTAGCTTCAGTGGCCGGAGAGATCAATATATCAAAGAAAATACAGAAATGATCAGACAGTGCTACATCCTTAATAACAATTAATGAAATGTTTAGACCCTTACTGATAAGTAAATCTAGAGTGTGTCCACGATTGTGTGTGGGTCCATGTACATGCTGAGTCGGATCAAAAGTTTTTAAAACAGTTTTGATTTCTTTTGCCATATTGTTCTCTGCACTATCTATGTGAATGTTAAAATCTCCTGCAATGGCAAAACAGTCAAACTCTGAGGTAATTGTTGATAACAGTTCTGTAAAGTCCTCAGCGAAGGCTGGAGAGTATTTTGGAGGCCTGTAAATAATGATAAGTAAAATGCGTGGAGCACCTTTCAACACAATACCCAGATATTCGAAAGAAGGGTAATTCCCAAATGATATTTGCTTACATTGATAGATATCTTTAAAAAGAGCAGCTAGACCCCCACCTCTCTTAACAGCTCTGCAGACACTCATAAAAGTAAAGTTAGGAGGGGCTGCTTCATTGAGGATTGTTGCACTGCAGCTGTCTTCTAGCCAGGTTTCATTTAGAAGCATAAAATCCAGGTTGTTTGTGGTTATTAAATCGTTGACTAGAAGTGATTTATTTTTAAGTGAACGAATGTTTAAAAGTGCTAACTTAACAGTCTTACTTTTTGTCCCCACATCAATCTTACTTTGACGTGTAATAGGCACCAGATTAGTTAGGTTTGCTGTACGGCTATTGAAGGCCTTAGATTTTCTATCTTGTAATAAAACAGCAATAGAGAAAGATACAGGCACACTGGGTTCCCGCTTGTTCTGTAAACATTTGAGAAAGTTACTGTTATCAGAGCGGGGACCCAAAACACATCACTGAGAGCTGGTATCAGTTGTTTTTGGTTCACCTCGAGTAGATGGAGGAGGGTGTGGGCCCTGGCGTTGTGGCAGAGGCCGAAGAGCTCTCACAGGAGGGGGAGGGCGAGCTGGGCCCGCAGGCTTTGGTGGTAATGGTGCCTGTCGTTTTTTGGTTGGTATCTGGGGGCTTGCAGCAAAAGAGTGGGATAGTCTGGTTCCAGCATGCACCAGTTCTTCCATTTTCTGTGAGAAGCACAGTAGTGGCGATGCTGGAGAGAGGGATAGCGTGTCTGGTGAAAGGGGCTGTTGCTCTGGTGTTATAGGAGGTTGTGATATGTTGTCCTGGCTTCCCTGGCTGTTTTCCAGGAAGTCGTCCTTGGGTGCTGAATCTTCAAGCAGTTCTGATAAGTCTCTCTGTGGGCAGGGCTCAGCTGAGATTGTGTCCGTGAGCAGAGGTTGTTGTGGCGGAGTGGTGTTATCATTGTCTTTGTGTGATATGTCAACCGCATGTCCATTTTGCTGCTGAAGTGAAGTCCTGTGGTCATTCATACTGTGTCCAGGTGTGTGTGTGTGCCGTTCAGATTGAGTGGATTGGCACAAACTGCAGAAGGATGATTGAGGGAGAAGTAGAAATTGTCCTTTAACACTCTTGAACCAAGTTTGTTTGGGTGATGGCCATCCCGATGAAAAAGTTGTCTCTTACTCCAGAAAAGATTGAAATTGTCAATGAAGTTTACTCCGTTCAGTGTTTCCCCTACCATTATATAAGGGGGGCGCCCCGCCCTCCTAACGGCTCCCCCCGCCCCCCTTGAAGGTCAATAAATTTGATTTGATTTTCTTTATAGCGCCAGATTAAATTTTTTAATTTTATTACAAAAACTAAATAGCCCTTAAGTAATATGTTATTTATCTTATTTCCACGATGGCATGTCTTTTCTGTCTGTGTTTGCGCGTTTACAATTATCCCAATGAGTGCGCAAGCACGCACACTCACACACAAACAAACACTTGCGTCAAATACAGAGCACTAGCGGACAGAGAGCGCGCGGCGGGAAATATGTCGCTGAACTGAAGATGGCGAGTAGCAGCCGGAGTAGCTCTCCTGCTCCAAGTACCAACGCCCGTTTCACACATATTTCGTTTGCAGTGTGTATGTGGTGATTATTGTTTTCCGTACCCATGTTTACAGAGCTTTCACACTGCACGCGGATGCAGTCCGTCGATGATCGATCCGTTCCAGTTACGGTGCGTATACAGCAGTGCAGCGATCGTTTCCGCACCGAGTCTATTTTTGCCGTTTATATACCGTCTATGATTTTTGCTGTGCTGCAAACGCTGAATTAAAGTGACAGCGCATGTTTCGTGGTCAAAATGAACACAGATTGACCTGAAAGTGTAGTCATTTCACCATAAGTGCGATTAATTAAATAAAATGTATGTATTTATACCATAAATTTATTTAATTAAAATAAAGCATTATTTAATTAAATACTACTATTATAGTACTACTACTAATAATACTAGTAAAGCAAAGAAAACTACAATTTACCTCAACAAGGCGACATAATGACATTCGTGGAGGTGGAAAAACAAGTTCTTTGTGACATGCAAGATTTATTGTATTAAAATTGAAATGCAAAAGATTTTAATATAAATACATGGTTAAATATTTTACCACTTGCTTGAGCAACTTAATATATAATTATATAGAAGTAATGCATTGAATAATTCATTGTTTAAATTATGTTTAAACGTGAACGCGCGTTCACAGCAGTGCTGCGTCTGACAGGATTATTCTCTCCAATAAATGCATCATATAAATAAAAACTTCTCACAAAAAAAGCCCATTTAAAATTTGTTTGTCATAAATGTATTAACATAACATTAACGAACAATGAATGAGCAATATATTTGTTAGTATTTATAAATCTTTTTTTAGTTGTTAGTTAAAAAATAAAACTATTTAAGCTCTGGTCCATTAATATTAACAAATACTTCTATAAATTTAACAAAGGTTATTTGCAAAAGTCAATTTTAAAAATATTTAAATATGTTTATTTTATTTTTTTAAAGAGATATCTTATGTTAACATTTTTTTTAAACATTTGTGTTTTATGTTAACTTTTACAAAGCATTACCCTCCCAGACAACCAATTAATGTGACAGATAGATGGATAGATAGATAGATAGATAGATAGATAGATAGATAGATGGATAGATAGATAGATAGATAGATAGATAGATAGATAGATAGATAGATAGATAGATAGATAGATAGAAAGAAAGAAAGATAGTGTCTTGTGTCAATTTTCCCCAACCAACCAAACCCCAAACCTGTAAACCTAGGGGAAACACTGCCGTTTATATTGCAGGTTTTTTGCAGCCATGTATTTAGCCCAAGCAACCGTGAAAACCTGTTTGTTCCTCTTGCTGGGAGAGGTCCACTGATGAATGTTTAACCTTTCAGTCTTTTAAGTGTTTCAAAAAGTTCATTGAAGTCCTTCTTAAGGAGTTCTGACTGCTCTTTATGAATATCATTCTTCCCCACATGAATGATGAGTCGATTTGCAGTCTTATGTTTCATCAGAATGTTCTGAAGTTCCCTGTTTATATCAGAAGTTGTTGCTTGTGGAAGGCAGCATGTAGTTGTATCCCTGCCGCTAATGTTTCTGATTATGGAGTCCCCCACTATCAGAGTCCTGGGCTCGGCTGCGCTCTGAGCTGAGTGCCGCTGTCTGCTCGACCTTGAGCGCCAGTTAGCATCAGTGTTAGCTACTGGCTGATTCAGTCTGTGTTCGATCACATTCATCACATTTGGGGATTCCTCATTTACATTCATTAGTACTTCAAATCTGTTCTCAAGATGTATAGGCGGTGGTAGGAGACCAGTGTTTGCAATCCTTGTCAGAGCTGTATCTGGGGTAGAGGATGCTACTGCGGCAATATGTGATGCTCGTGACAATCTGATGTCTCGAGTGCCTTTGGGTCTCGCTCCCTGTTTGTGCCATCGATTAGTAAGTCGATCGGCTTGTTTCTCTACCTGTCGAGGAGCACTAGTTTCATGGGACTCACCGGTATGCTGAGGGTGTCCATGACGAAGCTCTGTTGTGTGCTCCGTCTGGTTTGGTGGTCCCGTAAGTAACTTTGTTTCGAGAACTGCAATCCTTTGTAAAAGTCTGTGGCAGTTAGTGCAGCAAGTAGATTCTTGAACCTGAAGAGGCATTTTCTCTCTTATCCGTATGAATGTAGGCAGTTGTGTTTTCCTTTCCCGGAATGTAAGCTGGTCGGGTAAAATAATTCTGTTTTTATAGTAATCCAAACTTTGTTGTCTGAGCACTGTGCTGTTTGCTGAAGTTAAAATTAGGTGATAAAAGGAAATGAAATATAAAAATATAGGAGATAAAATGTAAAAGCGATAGAGCAAAGCGCGGAGCAGTAAGCAAGAGCGTCCGAACAGTAGCTGAGCAGGAAGTTAATTCCTGCTCAGTGGCTGATTTGTAGTTTGTACTGTTGGGAACTTTTTCCTTCTTCAAAGAAGAGACCAGGAGACGTTGGGATCGCGTTCAAACAGAAGTTATTCTTTATTGAGAACTTCGCTGTACGTGGCTGCAGTTCTTCCAACAGTCTAAAGTACATTGGCTTTACATGGTGTCTTATAGACATTTTAGGAGAAGGGACATTTGAAAGTGAAGACAAATTAAAACAAAGCATGCAACAGGTTTAGGTAACACCCTAGACTGAGGGTCTGGCCAATCCTAATTAAATCAGCATAACAGTCTATTGCATTGCTAATCCAATCAGCCTAACGATTCAATGTCTGGAGCTGGGACTTTGGCTCCAAGAGCCATTTGGGCTCCGAAAGCCATTTGCAGAACAAAAGGTGAGATTCTCAGTGAATCATTCGTGTGCTAATCCCTTCAGTCTGAGTGAAACTGGGACTCCCAAGAGCCATTAAAGACAATAAGGAGAAAACAGGAATTTCAACTTTGCTGATAAGAATCATTATTTTAACCTTAACCCTCTGGGGTCTGTGGTGTTTTCTGGCCCTGGAGGTGTTCTGACATGCTCTGACATTTGTGCTTATTTCTGTTACTTGTGACATTTTCATGGCTAAAGTCTAATTACACTGTATTCAGCACAAACTCTGCTACAATTATATATTAGCAGCATGTGTGTAAAAGTTTGTAGTTTTGAGATAATGACATTTATGCGTGGTTTGTGAAAATACAAAAAAAAATTCATGTAGCCTAGAATATTTGCTCCAAAAGTATGTGAAAATCACCCTGACTGCTCATTCAGATAAGACAATATATTGATTTAAAAATTGTAAGACGTGTTTTGTGTGAAAAAGCTTTATGCGGGAGGCGTGATCACCTCATTACTATGTATGTTTTCGCACCTTAGAAAGACAAAGACACTCCCTAATGGCCCTATTAGGAGCTTATCAGGGCCCATCATTCTGAGCAACCTTGCACAAAGAATGAGGAGATTTAAAAAAGAATGGCTGTTTGATTGTTTGGATTTATTTACGACACAACAAAATCCAAAGATACACAACAAATGACAAAAAAGCACATTTTTGAAAAAATGACCCAAAGACAGAGACCTTTGTGCCATTCCTAAAAACATTGTACATACCTTTGTAACGAATACGACTTTGGGTAAATTTGAATTAGCTCAAGAATATAGGGAATTTTGGAAATATTAATAATTATGACTCATGGTCATAATTCATAAGTCGCATGTACATTTATTTTATCAATTATAGAGATTAACTGGTTCTGTAACTGATCTAATCGTTATTCGTCCAGCGAATAAAGGTGAGATTATCGCAGTTAAGAAGGGTTATCTCTTTACAAACTCCAAGAAAGTTTGATCTCCTGGCCACGGACATCAAACCTTCTGAGTTTATTAATTAAAACTACTGAATGTAGTCTAATATCGAGCTTGTAGCTTAAGATCTTTTGTTTCATTGACTTTAGAATGGTGGGTTTTCAAACACGGAGACAGTGAAAAGTATTTATGAATTTTAATAAATGCATAACTAGAGATTATATGAGCTACGAATATAAACGTACGTAAAAATAATAAAACAAACACACATTTAACCAAACAAGAAAATACGTGATCAGGATAACATGAAATGAAAGAAAGAAAGAAAGGAAGAAAGAAAGAAAAGCTAGTAATTATTACATACAGAAACCTAGATTCACGAGACAACCTGGAAAGCAGTTTTATCAGATAAGGTTTGTTCTCTGTTCGGCGCGAGGCTGAGGCAGGACAAGAGGGTGGTGTCGATCCTGTTTCTGTTGCGTCTTCAGGTGCCGCGAAGTTTAAAGGCTCACTGGATGTAACATTACCGAGAAAGTTCGTCTTCCGTGCGGAAGAGGCCAGAAATCTTGGTTTCTAAGGCAGCAGGCTTTTACATGTCGCGGGGGTTTGTGTCCCAGAGGCCACGGCGAGGCCTGTTCAGCTGGTTGCCATGGAGCTGCGCTACACGTGGATGAGGTCCGGGATGAGAGCGACCGGAGAAGAGAGGAAGTGGAATCAGCGGGGTCGAAGAAGGAAGAAGAGCGAGAAGTGGGGGTCTCTTCCTTTTAACAGACAATCTGTTTACGCCTTGTTTTGTGACAGAGCGAATCAAAACTTCTGATCTGTAGCGGGAAGATGTCTTCTTTGTGTGAAGAACAACACGCCCCCTTGTATCATATGTCTTCTGAGCGAAATAATTAATATTTCCTCTTAAGATTATACATACAGAATAATACATCTTACGATAATACTATGTGCGGGACTGGTTGAATTAAAACAGGACGGTCCGACAGATATCAAGAATTACAGGTAGATATTGGACACACATAACATTACGTTCATATGCATCATTACACACAAATAAAGCTTGATTAAACACACAATAAAATTGTCAGTGTTTCCGTTATGGCAAACGACGACACTTTGAGAAACATAGGAATACATATCCACCTTCAGTGGCTTGTTATGTGGGGGGGAATATCTGTTTCAAAGTCCAGAGTGTGTGTTCTGGAATGTCTTACGAACGTAAAGTTTTATGGTCTGAGGTAGGGTTACCACAAGACACTATTGAGGAACTTCTTTCAGTGAACATTTAGAATTCAAACTTATACTCTAGCAAACCACACTTCTATTATAAAGCAAAGCTAATCACACACATACATATCGGAAGGTATACACTCAAGAGCCATATTTCTACATGAAATGGTACTCAAGGGAGGTTTTG
Source organism: Abramis brama (assembly GCF_963993115.1). Classification (NCBI taxonomy): domain Eukaryota; kingdom Metazoa; phylum Chordata; class Actinopteri; order Cypriniformes; family Leuciscidae; genus Abramis; species Abramis brama. The sequence goes on from NC_139972.1 coordinate 7,074,317, forward strand.
TGTGTGTGGGGGTGTGTGTGTGTGTGTGGGTCATGAGGTTGTAAAGTCACAGGGAGTCCATGCTGACATGGGGGTTTTAGAATGGTTTGTGCAGAACAGGGTTCCTTTTGTGACTAAAATGTTCCTCTGGGGAACAACAGATTGCAATTTTGACTGTTCATGGTAGACTTAGCGGCACCATGCACAGACCCGTTGTCTGAAAAGACAACGAAGGATGTGTTTGGAGACAAGGATTTACTAATTGGAACAGCATGTGACCGCATGTCCGGCATTGTCGCTACACCTTTCATTTCCAAGGTGTTTGATTTTCACTTTACCATGTTCATATACAGAGACTCATGTGAATGTTGGTGTCAGCAGGACTCAGTGGCATCTGGTCACTGAAAAAAAAAAAAAAGTGTAAACTTTTTAAAATTCACAAATACACACACACACACACACACACACACACACACACACACACACACAAATGTTTCCAACAATATATAATATAATGAACACCAGGTTTGTTGTGCCTTGTAGGCATAAGCTACGCGCAGTGCTGCATAAAATAATAATAGCAATAACCTATAGCAGCCTATAAATCTTCCAAAAGATTTCAGTAACAACTACGCTAGAGAAAAATATATTGATTATCATATGTTACTTCAAATGTTTCCATTCGTAATCGTTATGATGATATGAAATGAGATAATAGTAAAAACAACCTAATGTTTGGTGCGTTTTGCTTTTCAAACGCGATCGCGCTCCAAAATATGAAACATTCAAACTCACAGCACGCTCCAATATATGAAACATTCAAACGCACCGCGCGCTCCAAAATATGATACATTCAAACTCACAGCACGCTCCAAAATATGATACATTCAAACGCACAGCGCGCTCCAAAATATGAAACATTATGGTTACCATATTATACATATCTACGTTTGAGCAGATATCCACAAACACAGTAACAGTAAACACGGGTCTAAATATTCACCATATATCTAGCAACAGTTCAACTGCAATGTGAAGTTTATGCAACAATAACATAAACTAATAAGTAAGAATTTCTTACCTTATATCTTTCTTGTCTTCAAATCACGTTCTTCTTCTTCTGAGGTAAATCCAATGTTAGCTCACTGCGTGTCTTCCAAACTTGACGAAAAACAGAGACTTATGAAGTGTGGTGTTTTGTTTTTTGAGGTAATGAGTGCGTTCGCATTCCATGTGGAGATTTGCATGTGAATCTCTTTTGCGCGCGTGGGCGTGGTCGAATTAAAAATAATTAGCAAGCATTTGAGAAACTGGACATCTTGTTGGTTTTATACAAATTACTTAAACAGAGAATATTTGTTTGAATCCGATCATTTAAAAGCACACACTTAAATGTTTATGAAGATATATGGCTCATAAATGTGTGACAAGTATTCACTGAGTTTTGTTTCAGTTTATAGACGTGCTCAAGAAAAAAAAGTTCACCGCGACGGAGAGGCAGAACGCACACCCTGTTTATTTTCTTTATTTTACAAAAGCACAATGTTTTGATTTGATTGCAAGTGGACACATACAAAAGTAGAAATATCACAGATTGTTTTTTCATATTTATTTTTTCTGTATGACCATAAATGACGGCGTATTTTAAGTTTATGTTGCTGCTATGTGAAAAAAATCCAGCAAAACGCGCTGGCGCGTTTGTCGACCCCAGAGGGTTAAAAGCTAAATACAACATTCTTTACCGTGATGTTTTGTATGGAAGCATATTTGAAATAGATTCTTAAAATTTGTTATTCTTCAGTACCACCAAAAGTTTCTCTGAGTTTTCGGATTTTTTCGGATTTTCCATTCATTTCCTATGGTCGGTCATTTTTGACCGGGAGGAAGCTAAGTGTGACTTTTTTTTTACGACCCTTTAACATATCCGAATCAAGTCCATGATTTTTTTGTGTGTTCAGATAGCTAATACAGCTGAGTCACCAAGTGTCATCCCATTCCGATGAAGCAAAAAAAAATAAAAAATCGAAACGTACAAGTTTTCGGTCATTTTTGACCGAAGAAGCCCAGAGGGTTAAATGTTGATAAAAAACTATTGCAAAATGATGGCGTTTCCGTTAACCGATGTTATGCGACTAAAACGTTATTTTTCCCTCTAACGTCATTCCCTCTAACGTCATTCCATAAATCATGGCAACGGATGTTGGTAGTTTTACATATATCGCAGCCACCGCACTAGCCATTGTTTTCAATCGAAGGAGACATAGACGTGTTATCCAAGCATTATTGGCAAGGGAAGATGTTAACGTAAATGTTAAACACGCAATTTCACCGTGTTTCCATTACCCTTCAAATTGCACGAATTGAAAATGTAAATTGAAAATACACCCATTGGAAAGACGTCAATTTCGCAAAAACTTCATGCTCGCATGAGGTGGTTTTTCAGGCTGTTCGAAAAAGGAATATTTTGCTAAATATTTCGCTCCTTAAAGTATAAGGGGCTTTCCTTGCCATTAAAGCTTGGATAACACGCCTACGTCTCCTTCAATTAAAAATAATGGCTAGTGCAGTGGCTGCGATATACGTAAACCTACCAACTTTTGGCTTCTCGCAAGATGAAAAAATTATGTTTTAGTCGCATAACATCGGTTAATGTGAACAGCATCAATTTCACAAAAGTGTTTTATCGACATTTAGAAAAAACCGCAAAAGTTTTGCACAAATCATAATGGAAACGTGGCTACAGAGGAACTGTGAATGATCGTGTGAAGAATAAGTTCAGGTCACCTGTAAATGTGAAAAATCTGTTTCCATTGTAGTTTGCGAAATATTCCTTTTTCGAATTGCCTGAAAAACCACCTCATGCGAGCATAAAAATGTTTTTTTCGAAATGGACGTGTTTACGAAGGGGGAACTTAATTTGTAATTTTTAGTTTGCTCAATTTGAAGGGTAATGGAAACGCGACTGTTTCTCAGTTGTATATTCACGTATGTCTTGTGTTGTAGGAGTCTTGAATATTACAGTCAGTGCAGAGGCAGAGGCGTCCCAGACTGTGTGTGACAATGAGATTGTGAGCGTCCCGGAGAGAGGACGCATTGACACGGTCACACGAAGTCTGCTCGTGCAGGTCAGCACACGTCATCATTTACTCATGATCTTAATGCTGCTTATGTATGATGTGTTGATGTGATTGATTTCTGCTGCAGGCGGAAGGAACTGAAAAGACAGAGACTCGCAGCTGGTTACTGTGTCCAAAGGGTTAGTCTGCAGATATTTCATATGTTTTGGTGTACAAGCGCTGATAATGCTGCAACCCTCTTTGTCTTCTAAACACAAACTCCAACTTCATGAAAATAAGTACACATTGCATAGAGGACATTTTGAGGACACACCAAATTTGAGGACCAATAGAGGGAGCTAAAATATGCTCATATGTATCGGACATTTTTCAATTGAGAAAGTTTAAATTTGCCTTACATGACAACTGTAGTTTAGTTGTTCAGCTGTGCCAAATTTTGAAATTGTGGCCATTTTCTCCCCTTTTCTAAAGTGCTTGAATCACAATAATTCCTGTTTGTGATTATATTATTATTATTGGGACTTTACAGGTGGTATTAAAATTAGGGCTGTCAAACGATTAATCGCATCCAAAATAAAAGTTTGTTTACATAATATATGTGTGTGTATGGAGTATAATTATTTTCGATATATAAATACACACACATGCATATATATTTAAGAAAAATGTGTTATTTATATATAATATAAATATATATACACAGTATATACATACAAATAATTCTTAAATATATACATGCATGTGTGTGTATTTATATATAGAAAATAATTATACACCGTACACACACACATGTTATGTAAAGACAAACTTTTATTTTGGATGTGATTAATTGCGATTAATCATTTGACAGCCCTAATTAAAATGTTTATAGCATAACTCTGCTGATCACTGATGTGTTTCTGTCTGTCTGGTTCATAGGTGACAGTCTCTCAGAGGAAGTGGCTCTGACTCTTCCTAAAGATGTGATAGAGGGATCAGCCAGATCCTCTGTTTCAGTCATTGGTAACATTTACAAACATGAGCAGAAATGAGGAGATTGGCTTTAGACTTATAAAATGTAGTGAGTGTCATGTGTGTATGGTTTACAGGCGACATATTGGGTCGTGCACTGAGGAACATTCATGGATTATTACGGATGCCGTACGGCTGTGGAGAGCAAAACATGGCTGTTCTTTCTCCCAATATTTACATTCTGGAGTATCTGGAGAACACGGAGCAGCTCACCTCGGCCATCCGAGAGAGAGCCACAGGCTTCCTGCAGAGCGGTGAGAGGCAAAATCATGTCAAGAAAATACTGAGATGGTTTGATACCAAATTATACATTATTTAACACTCAAACAAACTGTTGAAGTGTTAACCATTATCACACTAAACAGGATACCAGAGACAAATGAACTACAAGCATTTTGATGGATCATACAGCACATTTGGTTATGGTGAAGGGAATACATGGTAAATATATTTTCACTATTACTTTTGTTTAACAGAAATAATATCAAGCTAATCTACAATAATAAACACAATTTACACATTTAAAAAATTGTCTCAGTTCAAATGACTTGTTTTGAGATTTATGATGGATGGAATTCATTGAAACACCTGATGACTTTTTTTTAATTATATCTTCTACACCATCAGGTTGACTGCCTTTGTGCTGAGGTCCTTTGGCAAAGCACAGAAATACATATTTATTGATCCAAAAATTATTCAGAGTGCAAAGAATTGGTTAATAAGCAGACGGGATTCAGACGGCTTTTTTATCCAACAGGGAACACTGTTCAACAACAGAATGAAGGTCTGTCATCTTCTGTCTATCTCTCTATCTATCGTCTTTATTCAGACTTTCTCAAGCCAACATCACAGTTTGTCTAGATGAACTTTCCTTCAGTGGTTTGAGTGTGTTGCTTTATTTATCCTTTATTTCTAATAAATTCTAGGGTGGGGTGAATGATGATGTGACCATGACTGCCTACATTACTGCATCATTGCTTGAACTGGAAACTGCAGTCACAGTAAGTTCATCTGTAGGAAACATGGTACACTGTTAAAAGTGATCAGTTGACTTAAAGGAGCAGTTCACTTTAAAATGAAAATTACCCCATGATTTACACACCTTCAAGGTATTCTAGGTGTATATGACTTTCTTCTTTCAGACAAATACAATCTGAGTTATATTAATAAACACTCTGATGCTTTCGAGCTTTATATTGGCAGTTTGCCAGATTGCAACTATCAGTTTGAAGCTCAGAAAAGTGCATCCATCCATCATAAATGAACTCCACACTGCTCTGGGGGGTTAATAAAGACCTTCTGTGGAGCACTTTTATGATGAATAGACGAGCTTCTTTGAACTTCAAACTGATGGATGCAATGATGCAATCCACTGCCATTATAAAGCTCAGAAGCGTCAGGGTGTTTATTAATATAACTCCGATTGTATTCGTCATATGCACCTAGGATAACTTGAGGGTGAGTAAATCAACTTTAACTTAAAAAAATTGAGGAAACCTGTTGCCTCAAAATTAAGTAGGTATTAAGCTTATGCTTATTCGAAAAAAATTAAATAATGTGGAATTGTCAAGTTCACATAACTTAATTTTTTCAGTTAAGAATTGAGTTTATTTACTTAATAATTTTAAGGCAACGGGTTTGCTAAAAAAATTTAAGTGAACTGAATACCTTTTACAGTGTAAAAACTCATCGAAAAATTACACTCACAGCGTCTATTCCTCTGTGTTTTTTTTGTCACAGGATCCTGTCGTCAGTAAAGGTTTGTCATGCTTGAGGTCCGTCATTGAGGATGTCAATAACACTTACACCACTGCCCTGCTCGCCTACACTTTCAGTCTGGCTAGAGACACGGACACTCGACAGCAGCTTTTCAAGAAACTGGAAGATGTTGCTATTTCAGATGGTAAGAGGTTTGTTTCTGATGACTTTCTGTTGTCTTTTATGACTGTACTATTGTTTTTAGTAACACTGTAGAAAACTGTTCCATCATTAATGAATAACTACGCAGGAACAAATGAGTTACACACTATTAACATTCTTGTAACTGCATTCTAGTCATTACTAGTGTGTTCCCATGATCTTCACTTTAGAATACTGATCCAAATTATTAGTAGTTAGTACAACCTTTAGAAGGATGTAGTAACACTTGAGTCATTACTAGTGGATTACCATTATCCAGTAGCGTACCGTGGGGTTTCAGTCAGGGCCTTCAGTAACGATCTAACCCCACCCCCCCACCCCCCATTCTATTCGTTGAAATCTTACAAAACAAAATGCACACAAACACCCTGCTTGATATACAACCACTGATGAACATTCGAAAAAAAAAAAAAAAAAGGAACACTTTATAATAACTGCACGCTATTAATCATCAGTTAAGCATTAGTAAACAGTTAATTCATCATTTATAAAGCATTAATAGACATTAATAAGTAGTTTAGTAATAGTTTATAAATACAGCTATAAATGCTTTATATTTTATTTGAAAGCATATCTATCATGCGTTTAATAATTGTATTTTCATACTTTATTAATGATCAGTTTATCATTTCTAAATGAGGTATTGCATTATTTACAAACCAGTTATTCAGGAGTTATCAGTGATTCATAAGATCACTTAGAAAGTGTAAGTTAATGTAGTAAATTCAGGTAGTTATAAAGCATTTAGTAGTGGTCAGTTAACTATTTGTGTGAGCTCATCTAAAGTGAGGACTAGTTATGACTTGTAAAGCATTTACAAAGGAGATTTAAAGACTCATTTATCTTTTAAACCAAACAATGAAACAAACACAACACAGTGAAACAGAACATCAAAATATTTAAATGAGCCTTTAAATCTTTGTAAATGCTTTACAAGTCATAACTAGTCCTCACTTTAGGTGAGCTCACACAAATAGTTAACTGACCACAACTAAATGCTTTATAACTACCTGAATTAACCCGGAATTACAGTAGAAATACATGTTAATAAAGCATTTATTAACACACTAAGTAACTATTACTTTATGTCTGAATAATAAGATGTATGAATGCACATTTAAATAGTTAAATAATCATTTACTTACACCTTCTAAGTGATCTTATGAACAACTGACAACTCCTAAATAACTTGTTTGAAAATAATGCAATATTTCATTTAGAAATGATAAATTGATCATTAACAAAGTATGAAAATACAATTATTAAACACATTATATATACACTTATAAATCAAGAATAAAGCATTTTTAGCTGAATTTATAAACTGCTTAGTAATGTCTAGTAATGATTTACAGTATAAATGATGAATTAACTGTTTACTAATGCTTAATTAATGATTAATAGTGTGCAGTTATTATAAAGTGTTACCAAAAAAAAAAAAACCTATACGAGTGTGGATTCGAACCTAGAACCTCTGACACGCTTGGCAAAAGTTCTACCACTAGACCATTGCAAATTCTCGGTACTAACAATATTAGTATCTAGAATGACAAATGTACCCAAAATGACCCAATGTACTATTGACATTGATTTCTGGACATCGTAATGTTATTTTTCCTGAAAATTGTTATTGTACACAAACATGTATTTTATCTGCCCACCCATGTCGATGACATCAGCGCGGGCTAGCCGTCGACACACCGCTGGGCCTCTGGGGCGTTCTGTCATACGCATCACAATTTGATTGGCTGATAAAACACGTCAGTCAAAGTTATAATCAAATGGAAAATGGGAGCTTCAACGGAAGGCTAGCTATACAACTAGTGCTGGTCCACGGAGCTGCGTTTAGATGACATGAAAAATCCAGCTCAGACTCACAAAAAATAACCATATTCTTTCTGGAAATATAATCGTAACATACTGATAGACAGTAATTGAATTTAGACATGTTCAGACACACATTAATTTAATTATAGAAAGAGCCTGCTGGCTCTGACGGTACACCACTGCCATTATCTTACATTATGCATTATGGATTATTAACATTAAAGGTGCTCTAAGCAATGCCACACGGTTTTTAGGCCAAAACATTTTTTGTCACGTACAGCCAGTGATGGGCAAGCTACTTGATATGTGTAGTGAGCTGAGCTACCAGCTACTCTACAATAAATTCAGCTTCACTACACAGAAGCTACCACCCATAAAAATGTAGTAAGCTAAGTAACAAACTGTCAAAAGTAGCTTGATATGCTACATTAGTAGCTACTTTCAGTTAATCAAACTGCATGCCAAGTCAATGCAATTTTAGTGATCAACACAACTGTCAGTCAGATAAAGGCTAAAATATGATTCATTCATTGAACAATAGCCCAATACACACAAAAATAAATACAAATCAGAGCACATTTTTAGCTCTAGTTACGCAAGAATGCCTTTTGAAATTGTAAATAAAATAAAGTAAGAAAAAATTATAGCAATAATAATAATAATAATAATTCGTTACATTTATATAGCGCTTTTTCTGAGACCTCAAAGCGCTTTTCATAGATGGGGGAATCTCCTCAAACACCACCAATGTGCAGCATCCACTTGGATGATGCGACGGCAGCCATATTGCGCCAGAACGCCCACCACACACCAGCTTACTGGTGGAGAGGAGACAGTGATGAAGCCAATCAGTATATGGGGATGATTAGGAGGCCATGATGGACAGAGGCCAAGGGGCAAATTTGGCCAGGATGCCAGGGTTACACCCCTACTCTTTTTCAAAGGACATCCTGGGATTTTTAATGACCACAGAAAGTCAGGACCTCGGTTTAATGTCTCATCCGAAGGACGGTGCTCTTTTGGCAGTATAGAGTCCCCGTCACTATACTGGGGCATTAAAACCCACACAGACCACAGGGTGAGCGCCCCCTGCTGGCCTCACTAACACCTCTTCCAGCAGCAACCTGGTTTTCTCAGGAGGTCTCCCATCCATGTACTAACCAGGCTCAGCTCTGCTTAGCTTCAGTGGGCAACCAGTCTTGGGCTACAGGGTGATATGGCTGCTGGCTGTAAGCAATAAGCCTGAATAGGACAAAAATAGGGATGCACCGATCCACATTTTTTCACTTCCGATCCGATCCCGATACCTGAATTTGGATATCGGCCGATACCGATACTATTCCGATACCAGAGCTGTGTTTGCTTTAATATTATTATTATCATTATTGTTTATTTTATATGACAGGAAATCCTGTTAATAGGAAAAATCCCATTCTGAAAACAAATGCAACTGTAAGGGTTTAAAATTGATTGTCATGTCAATATTTATTACATTTCCAAAATGTCAAATACTTGAGTCTTGAAATATAAGAAAAGTGCAAGTGTAAACATCTTACACGCACACACTATCTAATGCCTGGTTCAGATTACACAATTTTTTTGTCTGTTACGATAGTCACTGTGTCAGATTACACGATTTTGACTCCTAAAAATCTTGTCATGTCGTGGACAAGAAACATGTCAGACTACACGTTGCTTTCCGACCAGTCATCGCGAGCCGTCTCACACACTCATTCACTCGCACACACACTCTAATAGCCTTCACACACTCACTCACTCACTCTCTCTCACACACACACACACACTCACTCACGCTCACTCACTCGCACATACACGCACTCACACACACACATGCTCTCTCACGCTCTCTTACTCACACACTCACTCTCGCGCACACACACTCACTAGCTCACTCGCGAACACACACTCTTCACTCACTCACTCGCGCGCCGTCGTCGTGGAGGACCGTTAAAAAATTAAACATGCTAGTCTTTTTGTCGTGATGTCGTAAAGCATCGCAGACGCGACGTAGGTTGTCGCCCACTATGACACACTATACGAGATGAAACGATCGAATCTTACGTCCCGACGCCCGTTGTCGTTTGCGAATCCCCACGACACCCTACGTCAAACGGATCGTGCCAAAATCGGGCTAAAATCGTGTAATCTGAACCAGGCATAAGGGTGATCCTCGCTCCGATGCGGTAACTCTCTCTCGATGAATGCTCGATCAACATCAGCATCTTGCAAACAGACAAGCGGATTTTGCCTCAGACGCACGTCAATTTTGCTACAAACTTTTACTTTTTACACGCGTCAATTTTTCTCTGGACGCGCGAATGGATTCAAAATATTCAAGCGTCCGGTAGACGTGGTAGACGCGAATTTGACGCGCTATTCGCATTTGGTGTGAACGCACAGTAACGTGGTGCTTTTTTAAATCTTTGATTGCGTTCGTTGTGTTGTACGACGCGAGGGAGCTTCAAAGAGCTCTGAATTACGGCTTTGCAAACATTGCATTTTACTGTCTTGCTCTGCGGTGTTTACAGTGTGAAGTATTTCCACACAGCGGACGTTGTTGGCTAGCCGCAAACTGCGGAATGGATTTCCTGAGCGGGGGCTTGTCTCATAACTCTGTGTCTCATTGAGCCGCGCCTCCGTTCAGGAAATCCATTCCGCAGTTTGCAGCCAGCTAACAGACTCGCCGGCGGGAATCACTTTTGGAGTCATTTCAGCAGACAACGTTAAAGCGCAGACATGACTCGTGGATATCGGATATCTCCGCAGGTTGGATCGGGAAAATCCGATACGTGAATTACGCTGGTATCGGTCCCGATACCGGTACTGGATCGGATCGGCCCCATCCCTAGACAAAAAGATGAGTTTAGTTTACAAATTAACATTATTAATTGTATTTTCCTAAGAACTGTTATTTAACTGTTGTTTATACTAACAATAGCCCAATAGCTAGACGCTAAAATATATTTTGTCTTGCATAGGCTAACAGTGGACCTAGCTTGTTATTGTCCAGCTGTTTGGACTTCATCAATTATTCCATTCTCCCACCTCTTTCCTACTTAATTCGTTTCGTTAGCTGATTTAAGCTTGATTTCAGGGGTTCTAGATCAGGATGCTCTCTGCACACGAAAGTTCTCTTGCTCACTTTCCCTCTCTGCCGTGCGCGCGCGCTAAGCGGTTTGAGCACAGTCTCTGTCTCGCATGCGTGCTCGCTCTAGATTCCGGGAGATTTTAACTAATTTGCGGCATAACTAGTCGATCACGAGTGGCTCAACAGGTAGATCTATAGATAAACTCATCTTTCAGGCATTTGAACGACCGGGTTGACACTTAAGCGTGAGAAATCGGGGGTGTGGCGTGTGAGCGTGTGAAACCAATCAAATGCATGTCTCACGGCCAATGCGTGAGAGTTGGCAGCTCTGACTGTGTGTGTGTCGCTTACTGTCTATGGTGTGTTGTCATCGTAAACATTAGTCTGTAGGCCTACGCATGCGCTTGTACCCGGCGTGTTGTCGTCGACACAGAAACATCCTGTTTTCCTAATTTATGTGTTTGATGGCTGCAGGGAAACGCTGTTATGTGTGAAATGTCAGAAATGTCCAGGAGAAATTAGCTTTCGAGGACGCTACTGCGCTACTTGATCAATAAAAGAGCTTAGCTACTGAAAAGTTACTTGGTTTTGTAAATAGCGACGTTATTGCCAAGCTACTGACAAATGTAGTTAAGCTAGTAGCCTACTGCCCATCACTGCGTACAGCAAACATCTCCTCACTATCCGCTGCCTGTCCACTGAACACACTGTAAAAAGACACCACATGCTCCACAAACGGCAACAAAAACAAACTGGGCTCACCCGCACCACGAAACACAACAAACAGTGTTCCAGCCAATAACCGACAAGAAGTATTTGAGGGTGGGGTTTGGGGTTTAGTGCGCGTACTAGGGCTGCAACAAACGATTATTTTGATAATCGATTAATCTAACGATTATTAGAACGATTAATCGACTAATCATCGATTATTTCACCGACTAATCAGTAAGTTTGGAATGATTATTCAGCTTTTTCAATTAGTTAAAACCCTGAGTTATACATATTTTAACTAATATATAAAAAAGAAAATCACTTCAGCTTTTGAAATGGTTGTTTTAATGAACTTTGAGCCAACTAAACAGGGGTGCGTTTCCCGAAAGCATCGTTGGCCAACTATGGTCGCAAGTTCATTGCAATGTCCATTGAACTCTATTGGTAACGACGGAACTTGCGACCATAGTTGGCCAACGATGCTTTCGGGAAACGCACCCCTGGTCATTCTCTTTAAGTTTTCAGATTTCTGTCCAACTCAAATCTCACACAAATGCTCTCTAAGCATTGTTTAAATATTCTGTTATCTTTCAATAGAAAAAATAAACCAAAATTAATCAGCTGCATTAAAGACAAACTTTATCTGCAAACAATTATTATAAGCATAACATTTAAAAAAAATTGACATGACAATTGAGCTGACAGACATTCTCATTCACCTTTTAATTTACAGTATGAAAAAGTAACTGACATGATATTCTGCATAACATCTCCTTTTGTAAGTCTTCATGGATATGGAACAAAATCCAAGTGATAAGATCGTAATACCTAATAGTGTTACAATAATAAAAATAGCCCTGACTCGTAAGCTCGATCAAGCTTTATTCTATGCAAAAATAAATCATCACATTACTGTAATTATATTATTATTGTTAATATTATTACTATTATTAGTTGTATTGCATTCTCTAATAAAGAGATTTACTGCTAGTTATTTACAGGGATGCAAACACATGTTTGGTCAAAAAAGAGAGAGGTTATCGAAGCCCTCACCCCGCAGCAAATATCCAGATACTTACATAATTGTGATGAATTTAATCCTTTGTAAGTTATCATTTTGCGGTGTAAGATAACAGTTAACACCTTTAAATATTACATAAATGTATGTATTTTTATTAAACTTAGTGAGTGTATAAATCAGCAGCAAAAAGTAATTCTTGAAAAAATCTGCACAGTAATTTTATAAAATCTAAACATGTTAAAGGTCCCGTTCTACGTGATCCCATGTTTCAAACTTTAGTTAGTGTGTAATGTTGTTGTTAGAGTATAAATAATATCTGTAAAATGATAAAGCTCAAAGTTCAATGCCAAGCGAGATATTTTATTTAACAGAAGTTGACTACATAAAACGGCTCGATTGGACTACACCCCTCTACTTCCTTCATTAGTGACATCGCCAGAACCGTGTTTAGACTAACCTCCGCCCACAGGAATGCTCCCTCAACTCTAGCCTACTGGCTAACTTACTTGCGCACTTCTTATAACCAGTGTTGGGGAAGTTACTTTTAAAAAGTAGTGTTTGCTCGTTACTCGTTACTTTTTAAAAAAGTAATCCGTTACTTTACTTAGTTACCCCGTTTGGAAAGTAACTTTTTACGTTACTCGTTACTTTTACGTTACTTTTATGTTGCTTGACTTTGGGCAGAACCAAATATCTGTTCCTAAATATGTAGACATAAAGTTATACAATGGAGGACATAACAGGTAATTATTTTGTGCTCTTTATTATAAAAAATAGTATCAATTTCGAAAGAAAAAAAGTCCTTCTCATTGGCGCTGCTGTGTGCGGCAACTTTTATTCTCAGCCGGCTCTGCATCATGGGGTAGAGTGCGACACTCCGCGATGAGCAGCTCGCCCGCGCCACTTCTCTCCGCTCCGCTCCCCCTATCCACCGAACTTTAAATTTCGGCAACAGCCAATAAAGCGCTCCTGCTCTCTAACACCGGTGCGAATCGCGTCTTGATAGCATAGGACAAAATGATATAGAAGACATGAGCTTAGTTTTCAGACATACGACTCACTCTATCAAGGGAGTAGGAGAAAAAAAAGAGATTTTGAGAGAAAAAAATATATTTTGTTTAAAAGTACACATATTCAAGCTTTCTATATATTTCTCAGGTCTGTGAGACAAGTATAGCATATCTGAGTTTCGGTTCATTTACAGTATGGAGACGAGCTCCAGTTCACGCGCTGGTGCCGTCATGATTATTTTGCATGCCATATTTACTTATTTATTAAATTCAGGCAATTAATTGGTTGGTAAAACATTGATTAAAATTAAGATACAATTAATACAAAACGAAATTCGTTTTAAAGAAAGTCTTTCTACAAAAACAAACTTAATAAAGTGGTCAAAATCATGTCTGCCCACTCCATTTATCTCCCGATATATTGCACAAAATTATGATCTTACTCATGCTTTTCACTTTTCATATAATCAACATAGATTAAATTATTTATTTATTTATTTTATTTTATTTAAACATAAATATGAAACTAAATAGTTTTCTTTAATTTACTTCTTATTAAATTCAGGCAATTGGTTGATAAAACATTGATTAAAATTAAGATACAATTAATACAAAACGAAATTCACTTTAAATACAGGTTTTCTACAAAAACAAACTTAATAAAGTGGTCAAAATCATGTCTCCACACAAAATTTTTATTTTATTTAATTTAAACATAAATATGAAACTAAATCGTTTTCTTCAGTTCTCAACAGTTCTCTTCTCTCAAGCGCGCAGCTGAGGCAGTGTCGCTGTCAAATATATCCATGGGAAAAGTAACGTTGCGCCGAATTGAAAAAGGAACTACGTTTCGTTACCAAATTTTTAGTAGTAACGCGTTACACTACTTTTTACCCGAAAAAGTAGTTGCGTTACTGTAACGCGTTACAAAGTAACAGTTACACACAACACTGCTTATAACTTAGGCTACTGTGTTTACTCAGCTCTTATGGTGATTTTCTGAAGTAAAACTGACGCTTCATCTTTTGTGTGATGTACAATAAACTTTATTAAACTCATCAGTATATGTTTGATCATCATTCGGACCTGGTCCGAAACAGCAGACTTGTAGGCTGTTAATAAATAATGGATACATACAAGCAGATGACAAATACGTTATAATAACCGTAATTAAACTACTAAACCATACCTGTTTCATCTCTATACAGCACTCTGACTCTGTAGGCATTATTGTCCGACTCGAAATGAACGGCGTTACTGAGAGTTTCTGATATTATCATCATTCCGTGAGATGATTTGTCCTGACAGACTGAGCGCGAGCTCATGAAGCTCCGCCCCCTGGGTCGTCCAGCAGCACCTCATTTGCATTTAAAGGGCACACACTGAAACAGCTCGTATTTCTGAGCCTCAAAAAATGTCAATTTAAACATGCTGTAAAAAATGATCTGTTGGGTATTTTGAGCTCAAACTTCGCATACACACTCTGGGGACATCAGAGACTTATTTTACATCTTGTGAAAAGGGGCATATAACGGGACCTTTAATAAAAACAAATTACTAGTAGTACTCTTATAAAATACAATCAGGCAATCATACATTTCACAATTTTATATATGAATGTCAAGAATTCAGAAGTGTAGGCTATATATTTATAGCGCAAAACCATGATAATATGAATTGCTTCAAAACAGAGCGCACAAAGCGCGTATGCGCATCGCGGGCGCAGAATGATGTGCTCAAAGCAACAGGAGTCACAGTGTTCAGCGCTGCGCTGCACAAGTGCGCATGTAATGGTTATGAGAATGTTTACAGTCAGAAAAGTTCATTATATGAAATTCTGTGTGTTAAAAAGAGGAAAATAAGCAATTTTCTTTAATTCATAGAAGTACTTCTATGTTCATAATTGGCCATAAATAGAATACTGGTAAGAGTAATAGCACTGTGATTTCCTGATTGAATGATCTATTAGCGATTACTTTGGTCTTCAAGTTAAAGAGTCATAAGATGATGCATTAGCACAATAACGTGTTAAAAATGGCATTATTTAAAAGTTACTTTGCTCATTTATTGTTGTACCTTGTTTTCATGTGGTTGCTATTCAAAGTTTGTGTTTAAGAGTTCGCCTGTTGATCGGGAATCGGTTGATTATGCCTGACGCATCGCGAGGGAAGCGTGTTGCGCCTGCTCGTCCATTATTACACTGGACGTGAGGGAAGTAACACCGTGTCCTGTGTCTTATTATTCATTATTCCCCTTTCCAGGTAAAATCTGTTTATTAATGCATTTTATGTCTGTATTTATGTCCTCTGTAGTCTAAGAAATAAGCTAGAAGACAAATTTGTCTATATAATTGTTATTGTTTTGAGTAAGTGCTGCTTAACGTAAGCTCCACTATAGTTATTTTGCTAGCTGCATCACGTGGTGTACATCGCATGGTGGTAATAGACAACTATACGGTTCATGTGCAGTGTTTAGCACTTAAAGAGAAGATGTGTTTAATGATAAATAACTGGGATATGTTATATTATTTTGTGTAGTTGAGAAGAGTGATGCTAATTGCTAAACTATCAGTGTGGTTATAGGTGTGTTAAATATTAGAATAATTAAATTCATGTTTGTTAATTAGTCTGTTCAGCTTCTATGTATATAAGAGGAATAATACAGCCTGTTCCACGTATTTAAAGTAACCAGTTGCATTTGTACTTTGCAGTGATATTTTGTCGGTTAGTGTAAAGTGCTTATTTAGTGCTGATTTTGCATTTAATAATAACTTTGTAATATTATGTATTGTTGAACTATTGTTCTTGTAAAAGAAATGCATTATTACACTGGACGTGAGGGAAGTAACACCGTGTCCTGTGTCTTATTATTCATTATTCCCCTTTCCAGGGGTGTAACACGCATTTAAAAGTTCACGGCACAAAGCGAAGAAATGTCGAGCGCACAAATCCTAGTGTATATCTGTCCAACAGTTTATTGATCATTTGTTTCTTCACAGTTTTAAATTCCAGTTATTGTGCGTTTGATGCTGATTCATAGTCCTTGTGATATGTGTGATCTAACAGGCACAGGGTAGCGAGTCGTTTAAAAACAGCAACAAACATAAAATACAAATACACAAAATAAAGTCATTTTATGCAAATCCACAGCCTTTTATCTACAGGTCAAGCATTATAATGTGAATATATCATATTGGAGAGAGTTTTACCGTGCATCCTGCTGTAACCGGACAAGGCGCGCGCCGTTTGAATACTGAATGGAGAATAATTGACAGCGGCTTCAGATGACTTATAATCAGACCCTCTCAGACCCAAGTCACCCAAACTGACGTGAAAAAAGCGGGAGGCGCCGAAAAGCGCACTGTTTGCATCCCTGTATTTAGCTCCAGCTGGAAAACATTCACCTCTCACCGGCTCCTCTTGTTTCCTCTTTAAAGGGTCATGAAACCCCCCTCTTTCAGCGCAAGTCTAGCTCACACTGTTTTTGAAAAATGCAACTGAAATGGGCGTGGATGGCTGTGAGAAGGGGAGAGGAGTGTGGGTGTGGTATTGCACGGCAGGGATAACTGTCATTGCATATCATTAAATGTGTCGTAAAACGTAAGCAAAAAAAGTTGTTTTTTTAAAAGCTGGCAATACACTGACACTATTTCTGTCATTTCAAAAGTAACTGAACGCCCTGTCATCAAATTCTATCAAATAAAACATATTAAATGTACATATTAATTATAATGTCATTATAAACAACTATATATTTTATATACACACTATAACACTAAATTCCGTGCATAGCCTAGATCGACGCGCCACCTGAACAACAATAGTAAAGATGGACAGCGACATAGAAATATACAGTGACGGCAGCACACAGGGTTCTGTGGAGGTGGAGGACTTCTCTCCTCCTGCATCACCAGGGCAAAATAGCGGACAAGGCCGAAGTCCAACATTCTCCAGTTCGCGAAGCTTTCTCGAGAAAAATGTTTGCTGCATATATATAAATTAGATGTGTCCGTTGTGGATGGCCAACCAGCCGCACGGAGCCAGACTCTAGCCCTGGCAGCATCGCAGGGAAAGCTATGCAATGTGCGTGAACTTTTGCACCACGAATACAAACACTTGCGTCTCATGATCGCCTCTCTCATCGACTACGCAGTATCACAGTTTGTTTGACAGGTCTATCATTGGAAAGATCCACGTGGTATCATGATTAATTCAGTGAAGTGTCTTCTCATTGGATATGAAGGCTCAGCCTCATTAATAATTATGAGAACGATGAGTCATCACCGGACGATCCGTACAGAAAAACGTCACATCCTGTGACGTGGACTCGATGAAGATTTCAAACCCCGGAAGACGAAAATAGCCGATACAAACTCAAATTTAACCATTTATATCCTATTATTAAATTTTACAGATTATAACATTGTCTTCTATGGTGTTCAACACACCTACCTCTGTTAAAATCTCAGAAAAATTGGTTTAGGGTTTCATGACCCTTTAAGTGCTTTAACATGCATGTTGTGCTCCCGTGAAAAGCAAGTTCCGCCTTGCATGTATTGCATACGACAGTATTCTTGGTTTGAAGTTTTGTGAAACTTTCAGACACCTTGCTCTAGTACGGATCGTTTGCACTCCGTCATAATTCGCGCTGTGTTTTCTTCTACCGCAATAGCATTTGTAACGGCTGCATTACACTCTAGCGCTACAGCGCCGTAGCGGTCAAATCGCGATATTGCAGGCCCTTACATTAGGTCACGTGAGATCAAACGACTACTCGACAACAAAATATTTTGTCGACAAATCGTTTCAGCCCTAGCGCGTACACATGAAGGGGATGAAGAGGGAAGTTTGAATTATGGCCCACACACGACCAAAGCGACGACATTCTGATGAACAAATTGCAAAGAAGAGGGACAAGGATAAGGAACGCGCGAAGTACCGAATTTACATCAGAAAAACCTTCGAAAGGTGGCGAGAACTCCGCCGGCAGAAGGGCTTCCAATCCGACTTTCAGTTGCTGTTTTTGCAGAACTGGTGGGTAAATCCATTTTTCTTTCTAAACTGATGTTCATGTTCGCCAAACCAACACAAGGATATAATTAGCTAGAACTATGTAACGGCCGTTCGGTATTTATGGAAAGGACCACCGGAGGAAAATAGGTGAGGGTCATGTCTTTTTATTCTTTGTTGAGGGGAGGGTCATCCAACTTTTTTTAGTCTAGGGGAAGGGTCACCCAACTTTTGTATTCATGAAAACAGCAACATTTCAAAGTGGCTTGTTTGCTGCATATCTGTTACATGTAGCTCCATGTTGCTCTCGCGGTATCAGCCCCCCATCTATATCAGATGGGTCTGACCCAACACAAATCCAGTTTGGCGCTGTTTGACAGTGCGCGCGCACTTCTGTACGCGCTCAGAAAAAGTGCATCATGTCAGAACAGAACGCCAATGAAATGTTTACCCGGCAAAGCTTTAAAGCACGAGCAAATAATGAACTTTTGTGATTGCGAATAAGTGCACAGTGTCCTGTGAGTGTAACTCTACCGCTGCATTAACGTGTGATGTGAATGCACGTCGAGTTTTACAGTATTGGGACTGAGGCGCCAGAACTGCAACTGATAGAATGTGCGCTGTTGCGCGATACTACCATATTTTAGTTTCCATCCTTATTTTGTTTCCCCAATAATGTTAGTGAGTAAATCTACTGAAATTGCCACCATAACAGTGGAGTGTGATGTGTAAGATGTAGGGCTACCACATCTTTAAATTACTATTAGTAGCCTATTATTTAAGTTAACATAATAAAATAGACCTACACCAAAAAAATAGTTGAAGATAAATTCTCAGAAAATGCATTTAATACCAATATATTGAAACGTGCTGCTTGCTGTTCTTACTTCCTTAATAAAGGAGTCAAGACATTAGAAAAATGTAAGTCTACACATGAGTTTTATATTTAATATGAGGGAAATACATTTGACATGACACAAAAAATCTTTAACTTTTAGGTGGCAAAATATTTTTAAGTAATTCTATGAATTACACTGCGCAAACCAAAAGATGTATACCCACCGGATGGTCGGCCTCCACAGAACATAAAATATTTGTTTTATTTTATTTTTCGTGTTCGCATTTCTGTGAAAAAACAAACAAACAATGTTAAGGGCGTGACATGACTTCTCCAGTTCTCCATTACGGACATGACTGCTCTGAAAGCGACTTTAAAAAAAATCACACAGACCTCAAACAGAAAGCACAAAGCCTGTCTTTAAAGTGAATTTCGTTTTTTATTAATTGTATCTTAATTTTAATCAATGTTTCATCAACCATTTGCCTGGATTTAATAAATACGAAGTAAATATAGTAGAAAATAGATAATCATGACAAGCGATGCGCCGGCGAGTGAACTGGACTCTCGTCTCATAAATGAACCGAAATTCAGCGTAAGGTAGGCTACTTGCCTCACAGACCTGAGAAATATATAGAAAGCTTGAAATGTCTACTTTTAAACAGAACAATTCAAAACGAAAGAAAACAGACTGTTCTCTTATGTAATCCGTATGAAATGTGCATTTCTCTCTGGCGCGTTCTGCGAAGATCACGACGCATCGTCAACTTAATCTTTGCAGTCGACACAGAAAACACTTGTTTATTAATAAACAATTAAAATGTCTCCTTGCTATATTTGACATATTCATTACTTTTGCTGGTTCTTTGTGACAGCTTTTAGATGCTTTATTGGCAGCGCCACCCACATGTTGAACGCGTCACACCGCATCAGCACCGAAAACATGATTTTTTTCAAAAATCGTGATACGAACCGAATTGTAGGTTTGGTCTATCGTTACAGCCCTAGTAAGATGAGAAAGCAAGAGTTTATGGTTGTAAAAAAAAAACAATGGCTATCTGAACATCTTTGCCAAGCGCAAACCAGTACAGAAGTAGGCTAATCAATAAATTATCAGGGAGGGTCATGCCTTTTTTCACAATCATTTTGGAGGGTCATAGAAAAATGTATTGCTGGCGAAGGGAGGGTCATGTATTTTTTGACTACAGATCTCAAAACTCCTCCGGTGGCCCCTTAAATAAAAAACGAACAGTCCCTTATTGCTATTATTGCGTCCTTGTATGGGAGCTATAGTTATTAACCTCAGGTGGCGAAACGATTTTAAGATAATGTTTCTCTTTTTCTGCATTCTGTTCTGCAATATATAAAAGCATTTATCTAACTTGGTGACATTACACATTGAATGAAGGATCAGTAAAACTCAACTTTGTTAGTGACTACTTTGACTTTACTTTATGCCGGGGAGGAGGAAGGACGAGATGGGATGAGGAGGAGGGAGGGTCTAGCTAGCCTCCATTTTGTTTGACAACAATTCGAATGTCAACAAGAAGTTACGTCTCCCGACATTGCTTATAGCACCTTTAATTATGAACCTGTTTACAGTAGTTCTTTGTAGTCCTCTGTGAGTTATGAAAAAGTAGTAGTTACTGATTAGCAAATAGTGAACTACCACATTCAACTATTTCTTACTAATTCATTAATTAGAGTTTCTTGTTAGTTAAGTATAAGATAATGTATAATGCTGGTTGTTCTCTCAGAATAAACCCGACAGGGTGATCAGGAGGGTCTTGCGTGAGCCAGAAGGGGTTTATTCTGAGATAACAACCGGCTGGATGTGCATTATGCTGCTTATTACACGACTACTTGCCACATAAGTAAATAATTAGACACGAAATATTGATCTAATTCAAAATATTTAACTAGCTCTTTAAACGCAAAGGTTTCGTGTTTAGAGCTGTTGCTAGCACGACAAGTTCAAATTAGACGGACATTTAAGAGATACGGTATACAGTCATACTACTTATTATACAGCATTTCACCACATAAATAATTATTTTGTTGTCTAATAATCCAACAGTGTACAAAAAAATTGTTGCAAAATGGCAGCATCTGCGTTTGAATGAAACGAGAGAGCGAGTCCATGAGACTGGATGGCATAATTAAATAACCGTACACAAAATATTGATTCGACTGAGTTTTAATATTTTATTAGCTCACCAAAAGCAAAACTTCCATGAAGAAAGCCTGTTGAGCCTGTGTTTTCAGCGGTTGTTATCGGGCAATAACACACCACTGGATGTGCTATTGACCAATCAGAATCAAGTATTCCACAGATGTAATAATAGTAGTAAATAGAATGTTAATAGTGTGTTACTCATTTGTTTCTGTGTAGTTATTCATTAATGATGGAACAGTTTTCTAAAGTGTTACCTTTTTGTTTTAATCATGCTCCTTGAGTCACGCGTGTGTCTTTTGTCCTTAAGGCTCTTCTCTCCACTGGTCTCAGTCTGGCTCTGCTGATGACTCTGATTCTCTGGCAGTGGAGATCAGCTCATATGTGCTGCTTGCTGTTCTCACTGCAGATTCAGTCACTACAGCTGATCTGGGCTATGCTAACAGGATTGTTAGCTGGCTTGTTAAACAGCAGAATGCTTATGGAGGATTCTCCTCCACACAGGTTACTCAAACCTCTTCAATCAAACACATTATTGCTGGTGTGAATGAGTAAAAGAGGCATTACTGAACACATTTATTTTCCAGGACACAGTGGTGGCTCTTCAGGCTCTGTCTTTGTACGCCACCAAAGTGTTCAGCTCTGACGGCTCCAGCACAGTGACGGTACGGTCAGCAGGAGACACTCTCCATTTTAATGTCAATCAGGACAACAAGTTACTGTACCAGGAGAAGCAGCTGCAGAAACTTCCAGCCACATACAGCATTGAAGTGAAGGGCTCAACCTGTGTGTCTGTGCAGGTCTGTAGTGTGTTCAGCTTCATTTACTCACACTCACTTTCTCTCTTGGCATTTTATGCCCAAACCAGCAACATAGTGTCGGCCCAGATCCGGGCCACATCTGGTACATTTAGATTCATCGCGTATCAGATGTGGGCCGGATCTGAGTTGACTTTATGTTGCTGTCAGGGTGGTTATTCTGCTGTAAGATGATTTATAAATGTGTTTTTCTTTGTGTTGACTCTCTCAGATGGCTCAGTTCTACAACATTCCCACTCCTACTGAAGCGAAAACATTGAGCATTGATGCTAAGATTGAGGGAGATTGCAAAACATTGGGACAAAATTTCATTTTGAACTTCACTGTCAAGTAAGAGAATTTGTATTTAAAGTCCCCATGTAGTCAATAATTGTCAATAATTGTAATAATAAAACTCATCTTTAAATTCTTCATGCCTTAAAACGGCTTGAATGTAACTCTACACCCTTGCCTCATCGAGTATACGCGGTTCTATGAATATGCAAACGAGCCCCGCCTCCACTCACTCACAGTAGCTCATAGATCCACTCGTTGACGATCACACGTTGATCTGATTGGTTACAAGGTAGTTTGTGACGTCAAAAACACCAGCGATTTTAAACCGTGTTTTTGAGACTTTGAGTCTTTGGTTCACTGCTGTTTTAAGGAGAAAATATTCAGGTGTTGACTTATGAATTTTCACGTGGTTTGTCTTAAAGCATATTAAAAACACCACATACACATATTAACAACATTAAAAGCTTGATTTTCACCACAGGAGGACTTTAAGTCAAAAGACTAGAACATGATAATGACTTAAGATTAAATAACAAATAAATGTTTTCTGAATATTTTTAACATCTTAATAAACACAAAAGCAATATAAACTGAAACGGCGTATCTCAGTAGTTAAAACACTACACACTGACTTGAGATACAACATTTTTATTATTGACACATTATGAGTGATTTGAGTGATTAAAACTCTGCATGTGTCTTGGTAATGATACTGACTTTTGTTCTCTCTTATTTGTACATTTATATGAGGCATTTAAGAACCTTTTCATTTGCTCTTTTCCAGATATGATGGTCTACAGGAAAGGACTAACATGGTCATTGTGGATATTAAACTCTTATCTGGATTCACAGCTGATACATCAATGGTGCGTTTGAGTGATTCATCACAAAATGTGTACAAATTTCTAGAGTTTCTCTTTTTAGAAATTAACCAGCACTTTTTCCCCACAGCTTAAAGATTTTTGGGGAATGTACAGAAAACCTGTGGAACGGGTCGATTCTAAAGATGATCGTGTCATTGTGTATTTGAAGGAGGTGAGAAAACAGCAACATTCATATGATTTTATGTCTTAGGTCTTTATGTCTTTAATGTCCATGACTGATGAGTTTGTTTCCTCCTGTAGATCCCACAAAATATTCCAGTGAATTACCAGATACAAACAAAACAGGTTCTTCAAGTGAAGAATCTCAAGCCAGCTGTGATTAAAGTGTACGATTACTACCAAACAAGTAAGATTTAATATGCCAGTGTTGAATGCTTTGATCAAGTGATGCACATTGTTTATTCAAATTTAATCCATGTACAGGTTTCCATTGTTGTACGAATGTAAACATCTTCCTTTTCCTTCAGGTGATCAGTCAGAGGCCGAGTACTTCTTCCACTGTGGATGAATCTGAAGAGCGTCACCTTATAGTTCAGCTTGAATAAAGATGTTTGAACTCTCTAATGTTGAATATTATAAAGTTTATTCTTTATCCTGGACAAAATTATTTCCAATCCATCAGCCCAAATTTGAACAAACCCCCAAATCCTAATCAGTTTTTGGCTACGTCTCTTGAGATCATGACTTATCAATTCACAATGCATATGATTAATAAAAGTGTTGAAAACAAGTTATGGTGAGCTGGTTGAACTGTTGAATGTGTAGTAGCTACATGCTATGGCAATATTTCAGAATCAGACGAGGTTATTATGATGATGATATTATTTTTTGATATCTCATCTCGGCTAAATAAAGGTGCCAGAAATAACCAAAACGGGGTTTTCATAGTGAGAAGAACCTTTTTTTTTTCTTAGTGTCATAAAGAGCCTTTTTGGTACTGCAAGAACTCGCCTCATAAGTTCTTAAAAGAGCCTATAACAGTTCTTCATGTCACTTCATAAGATTCTTTGTAGAACCATTCATGAAAATGTTCTTTATGACCCCATTTTAAACAAACATACAAAGAGAATACAGGAAAAAGATTTAAGTGTTTATTGCCTTTATATATTGTGCCAGATAAAAGCATATGCATACATACAGTAAGGCATTAAACAGGACATATCATAAATCAAGCAAATTGCACAATTTTAAAAAGAGAAAACTGTAGAAATACTCACCAATAAACCAATAAGCAGACTACAATAAACGTACTTGGTTACTTGCGTAACCTCGGTTCCCTTAGAGTTAAGGGAACGAGTACTGCATTGCAAACGCTGTGGGAAAACTCCTTTTCTCAAGAATATTGAAGCCTTTATTTTAAAATGCATTGCAGCAGCACAGCGAGAGCATCATAGCTCAACTGAGCGAGCTGATTGGCTGTGCTGCGGCAACTGCACGAACCTATGGCGAGTGAGCAGAGGCTCGCGGTCCAATGGGAGCGCTTGGCGCCCTGCCAGCCTCGAGCGCGACAATTTGCACGTGGCTGGAGAGTATAAATTCAGAGAAAAACTTGACAAAAGACAGGTTTATATCGACAGAAGCAAAATACCTGATATGAGCGAAATAGCATGGCAAGGCAACACAGTACTCGTTCCCTTATCTCTAAGGGAACCGAGGTTATGTAAGTAACCAAATACGTTCCCTTACGAGAACGTTCTCTCGTACTGCGTTGCAAACGCTGTGGGAACCCAATTTAAAACGCCGTGCTATTCGCCTGTGACCACTCTACGGAGTCCGGGGAGCCCCGGGACTATAACAGAGTAGGCTAAATATCACAGACCAGAGCTTCGGGTCTAAATGATATGCGCAGGGCTTAAAGTATTCCGGCACCGTGCCGGATCTCCGGCGTGCGGCCGTGAGGAAGAAAAAAAAAATTGGAACTTGCATGCGGTTTAATATTTTCGAGTCAATTGATTTCACCTACCAATCATATGAAAGGAACGCAGCTCTTACTAACGTTACAAGCCTATCAGAAGCAGAGCAGGGCGGGGCCTGGCAAGTGTGATTGAGATTTATACGTCACGTTAGCGTTGTCGGTGAAAGGAGCGCTAGTTCATGAAGCTTGGGGATGATGTCCTACCCACGGGCGTAATTTCCTATGGGGACACTTTCTAAAATCCCGCTGTCCCCCCCCACCCCCACTGAAATTTGTTTGTTATGATGTTTAACCGCACGCCGTCATTGCCACGGAGGAGCAGGACCGAGCCTGTGTAAAATAGCTCACTGAACCCAGCAAGCAATTTTGCGTCTAATAGACGTCTAATAGCCGTCAAAACACAGCCCAGACGTCTAGGCTAAAACGAGGCTAATTTTGGGCTGTCAGTGAAAATCTAATAGACGTCTAAACATAGCCCAAGAATAGACAGCTATTGAATGACTACATATATACGTCTAATAGACGTCTAACCATAGCCCAAGAATAGACAATTAGACAGCTATCGAATGACTATATTTATACGTCTAATAGACGTCTAACCATAGCCCAAGAATAGACTAGTCATCAATTAGACAGCTATTAAACGACTACATATATACGTCTAATAGACAGGCAATATGGGTCTAGGCTAAAACAAGGCTGATTTTGGGCTGTCAGTGAAAATCTAATAGACGTCTAACCATAGCCCAAGAATAGACATCATCAATTACACTACATATAAACTCAGCAAAAAAAGAAACGTCCCTTTTTCAGGACTGTGTATTTCAACAATAATGTTGTAAAAATCCAAATAACTTTACAGATCTTCATTGTAAAGGGTTTAAACAATGTTTTCCATGCATGTTCAATTAACCATAATCAATTAATTAACATGCACCTGTGGAATGGTCGTTAAGACCTTAACAGCTTACAGAGAGTAGGCATTTAAGGTCACAGTTCTAAAAATGCAGGACACTAAAGAGACTTGTCTACCGACTGTGAAAAACACCCAAAGAAAGATGCCCAGGGTCCCTGCTCATCTGCGTGAACGTGCATTAGGCATGCTGCAGGGAGGCATGAGGACTGCTGATGTGGCTAGGGCAATAAATTGCCATGTCCGCACTGTGAGACGCCTAAGACAGCGCTACAGGGAGACAGGAAGGACAGCTGATCATCCTCGCAGTGGAAGACCACGTGTACATCCGAATATCACACCTGCGTGACAGGTACAGGATGGCCACAACAACTGCCCGAGTCACACCAGGAACACACAATCCCTCCATCAGTGCTCAGACTGTCCGCAATAGGCTGAGAGAGGCTGGACTGAGGGTTTGTAGGCCTGATGTAAGGCAGGTCCTTACCAGACATCACCAGCAACAACGCCGCCTATGGGCACAAACCCACCTTCGCTGGACCAGACAGGAGTGGCAAAAAGTGCTCTTCACTGATGAGTCACGGTTTTGTCTCACCAGGGGTGATGGACGGATTCGTGTTTATTGTCGAAGGAATGAGCGTTACACCGAGGCCTGTACCCTGGAGCGGGATCGATCTGGAGGTGGGGGGTCCGTCATGGTCTGGGGCGGTATATCACATCACCATCGGACTGAGCTTGTTGTCATTGCAGGCAATCTCAATGCCTTGCGGTACAGGGAAGACATCCTCCTCCCTCATGTGGTACCCTTTATGCATGCTCATCCGGACATGATCCTCCAGCAGGACAATGCCGCCAGCCATACTGCTCGTTCTGTGCGTGAGTTTCTGCATGATAGCAATGTCAGTGTTCGGCCATGGCCAGCGAAGAGCCTGGATCTCAATCCCATTGAGCACGTCTGGGACCTGTTGGATCGCAGGGTGAGGGCTAGGGCCATTCCCCCCAGAAATGTCCAGGAACGTGCAAGTGCCTTGGTGGAAGAGTGGGGTAACATCTCACAGCAAGAACTGACAAATCTGGTCCAGTCCATGAGGAGGAGATGCACTGCAGTACTTCAAGCAGCTGGTGGCCACACCAGATACTGACTGGTACTTTTAATTTTGAGCCTCCCTTTATTCAGGGACACATTATTCTATTTCTGTTAGTCTCATGTCTGTGAAACATTTTTAGTTTATGTCTTATGGTGTTGACTCTTTTAGTGTTCATACAAATATTTACACACATTAAGTTTACTGAAAGTAAAAACAGTTGAAAGTCAGAGGACGTTTCTTTTTTTTCTGAGTTTACATGTAATAGACAACAAAATGAGGCATAAGGATTCTTTTCACTCAAATATAACAGGTTCTCATAAAGGAAAATCCATCCAAACTAATTGTTTATAAAAGGATTTATTTAGAACAATTATATTAACAACTTAGACAACATTCAAACATAAAAATGAACAAATAAAATATTGGAAAATATGTAAAACAACTTAAGATACTAAAATTTTTAAGAATTAATTGTTAGCTTTATATCCATAACCACCACCCCCTGCTCTCCCTGGTGCTTGTTTAAAATGACCAGAAATTGCATTTTTTATTTCCCATTCAGTCGCCGAAGGAAAGTTGGTCATCACTGCGTCTGCCAAATGAGAAAAAGAAAAAAATTATTGCTCAAGAAAAGCATTGCTGACAATCATTTTTAACTAATTACAGTCATTCACTTTTGTAGGATGCACACTAGAGCTGGCCAATATAGAGTTAACGGAATATAGATTGAGACTATATAATTTAGATCAATATAGACAATAATTTATATCAATATTATTAATAAATATCAATAATTGAACATTTTTGCCTGCATAATGGTGATGCACTAATTATATATATATATATATATATATATATATATATATATATATATATATATATATATATATATACATTACACACATACATATATTTTAGGGGTGTAATGATACACGTATTGAACCATTCTGTACGAGGCTTTCGGTTCGATTTCAGTACGGATTTTTAAACAGAACTGTTCGTTAGACAATTTTTACTGCTGACCAAAATTTTTTAATTACAAATGTAGGCACGTCAAATAGCGCGCTCATAATGTAAGAGAAATCATAACAAATTGTGTCAACAATCGTGCTCTTTCAGGTAGTGACTGACCATAGACCTGCATTGCATGACTGACTGACTGACAGACAAGAACAGTTTGACTTAAAAATATCAAAATTGAAACTACTTCAGAAACAAAGATAAATAAATACAACATCTTGGATTCCCTTAAGGTAAGCTAAAACATGCCAAAATTTAATTTCAAAGTGAACTATCCCTATAAATCATTCTTTATCACTTACTCATATAACTCTGATGAACATAAAAAGATACTTATATAGTTCACTTAAAAAAAAAATCATGTAAGCATTTACTCACTTTCACTTGGTTCCAAACCTGTATGGCTTTCTTCTGTTGAACACACACAAAAAATATATATTTTGAAGAATGTTGGTAACAAGACATTTAATGGTAGTCAGTGACAAGTGTTCTGTATATTCAATTGCTGTACTTTGTTGACTGATAGCTGGATAATTTGCAATAAAGTGTCTTTAAATCAAATGAAGTGGATAGCATCACTCCAGTTGTGAGGTTTTTACACTGGCTATCTGTCTGTCAAAGAATTCATATAAAAATACTACAGCTGGTTATTAAATTAATTAACATTTTAAGGCCAAAGTAAATTTCTAATCTTCTGATGCATTATGAACCATCCAGAGCAGACCTCTCAGGTCATCTGGGACAGTAGCCAGCTACTTTTATATCAAATTTATAAGTCAAAATAAAATAAAAAGTCAAAACAAAACATGGAGAGGCAGCATTCAGTTTTTATGCACCATATCTGAAACAAATTCACTGAAAACTGAATGTATGCTGCATATTTTAATTCTTTTAAATCAAGTTTAAAGACATTACTGTTTGCCACTACCTTTTATTAATTAGAAAGGAAAAAAAATATTTTTTTTATAATTTCTTTTCATGTTGCACTATGTTGCTGTTAAGTTTTATGTAAAGTACTTTGAAAATTTGCATTAAATCAAACTCTAATCTAAAAACAAAAATATATTGGTATCTTTAATAATAATAAAAAATAGTAATGATAATATTCAGTTTCATGCTTACCAGCTTGAATTTAGATATGGGCACACAGTTGCAATAACATGTGCAACGTTAACAACGTTAACTTGTTGGAGAAAAATATTACTCTGCAATGGTAATGTTAAAATGTCACGGTTTCTACACATTATAACAACTAACTAATTTAAACAATGAACATAACAAAAATAACACGCATACTTACAAGATCGAAGTAGAAATTTGAAGGTTTTCAGAGTGTTGCTCGCCCGTTGCTCGATCTCCAACAGCTGCCTCGTGTCAAATAAAATTGAAAATGGAGGAAATGTGTATCGCGAGATCTGACTAAAGTGATCTAGTAGTCATGTCTCAGTAGTGTTTCGATTGTGCCATCTAGCGGTTGAGAAATGCCATTGCATTTGATTTAATTTGAAATGATAGACACTCATATCGTAGATTGTGTATATGTTATAGCCTATGTTTATGTGTGACAGCAAACATTAAGCTGTGTGAGCGAAAACATTTTTAAGACTAATATATTCTTATACTAGCTCGCTGGTCTGAATCAGGGCTATAGCCAAGCCGTCCATAGACCAGATTGCTTTGATTTCGCCAGGTGGGCTAAAGCAGACCGCATATAGCCCGTCCAATTCGGAGCTAAATCGTGACTACAGATCGACCATGTCGTGAAATGACACATTGAACCTTGTAGATATCATTACCAATGCGAACGTGATGAAATATCAACAACATGCACTTCCTGGCAAAAAAACCTACAATTAATCAGTTTTGACTAAAAGTGGGCTACAATAGCCGGGTCTGAATATCAGCTAAATCGTGGCTACGCACAGCCCTACACATATAACATGTAAAATAAAGCAAACCAAACAACTTGTAATCACAGTTAACTTTGCTAACATGATGGGATATCATACATCTCACAAGTTATTTTGGAAAAAAATACATTTACCCAGATTAAATGTTATTTGGGCTAAAAGTGGGTTAGACATAGCCGGACTATATCGGGTCTATATTTAACCCAGACATTGAAATGATGGCTATTGCTTGCTGGGAATGTTCTAATGAGCAAGTAGCGGTTGCGGCACAGACAGCAATGAAACGCCAGAAACAACAACTGGTGACTGTAATGTCACCATGGATGAAAAGAAAGAAAGGAGATGTGAGTTGGTTGATTCAGTAAATTAGCTCAGGTCAGGATAATCATATTTTCTGTCTACACCTGTTGATAACTGAGCTAACGTTAACATACACTGCTGCTTGGTAACTTCAGACTTGGCTAAATATTTAATTTTAATATTTAATTAAATATTCTGTAGCTTAAAAAAAACATTCTGTGTAGGCCTACCATGAAAACGAGTCCACTTTAAACCGCAGCATTTTCTGTCAGCAATGTATGACAAGTAGCCTAATGTTAGTGCTGTCAACGGAAACGCATGCGATTAATCTTTGTCCAGCTTTAACGTGTTAAAATATTTATCGCATCGTCCGTTCTTTATCCTTTGGGTTATATGATCATGCTCTCTTTCACGCAAATGTTTTAAACTATCAATGCGCGAGAAGACAAAAGAGAACGCGCTGTCAGTGAATGTCCTCCTGAAACACACACACACACACACAGAAAGACGCGCGCCAGTATCGCAGTCGGCAGCGCGCCATCGAGTTCTCTTTCTCGCTTAAACGAACCATAACACACACATTTATGCCAAAATGTCAGTTTTGTCGAGTATCTTCACAAGAACAGTCAAGTGAGTTAAATGCAATCTTAAATTGAAGTAAAGAGTAGAGAATGAGATGCGTGAGATCCTGTCAGCAGCGGCGGGTATTAAAGTGACAGCAATTCTCTCTGTTAGTAAAGTTAACCAAAGAACAATGGGAACAGAGAAAATTACTAACTGCTCAAGGCTTAAGGATTAATCTATTTTTCATTTATAATTTATGCAGTGCGGACTGTTTTATAAACGTATTCAATTTCTATATAATTCACATCGGTTAGACCAGTGGTTCTCAATTCCAGTCCAATAGGGACCCCTTGCTCTGCACATTTTTTATGTCTCCCTTATTTAACACACCTGAACCAGATCATCAACTCATTAAGGGAGACTCCATGAACTGAACTGAGTGTGTCAGATAAGAGAGACATACAAAATGTGCATAGCAAGGGGTCCCGAGGACTGGAATTGAGAACCACTGGGTTAGACAGGTAAGGTACAGGTAAATCTGACATTTATTATGGGTTTAAGTGAGGATTGTTTTAAGTTCACTTAAAAGTTGTTATATTTTTTTAAGCCTAATAAATGTTTCAAATTTTGGAAAAATACATTTTCATCGAGACATAAGTAGCTATATCAGTGATACTGGTCTGCATTCATAAAAATATTCCATTAACATGCTTGAAAATAAATGGTGCCAATGAATTTTTTTTCACTTTAACCCCTATATGCAAAGTATATAGTGAAGCACAAGGGCCACAAAGTTATATATATAGGGCTGGGTCGACAGAGCCAGGGACCTAGAATATTATTCCCACACAGAAAATGTGAAGTCACAACAGAGTGTATCTGAGTCTACTATACACTATACTATACACTGACTATACACTGGCCTGGGTCCGTAGAGCCAGGGCCTAGATAGAGAGAACTCGTGCCTGCAGCGCAGGGACCTCTAGGTTATAAAATCTTGCAAATGTGGACGGAGCGGACCAGCCGGCTGCCGCACAAATGTCTTCGATAGGGACTCCACTGGACCATGCCCAAGAGGAAGCCATGCCTCTTGTGGAGTGAGCTCTTACACCTATAGGGCACCAGAGGCCCAGTGAGGTGTAGGCCAGAGAGATAGCATCTACTATCAATCTAGATAATGTGAGTTTCGTGACCGGCAGCCCCTTGGTGCGACCCCCGAAACAGACAAAGAGCTGTTCAGACTGTCTGAAAGAGGCCGAATGCTTTTCGAATATAACGAAATATATTCTCAGAGCCCTGACGGAGCAGAGCGTAAGAGCATCACTATCTTCTCTCGAAACTAGGAGAGCTGATAGAGAGATAACCTGGGCTCTGAACGATGTTGAGCTGGCCACTAGCACATGAAAGGCTGTGATGGCTGCCACATACACTTTGAGCGTGGAGGGGGAGCGTCCCGCGTCCAGCAGCTCTTGGAGAAAAGAGAGTACCGTTGGTACTTTACAAATATGTGGGTCGAGGTTCCGAGCTAAACATCAGCTGGAGAACACTGACCATTTAAGGTGGTAGAGGCGTCTAGTAGACGATAATGATAATGATAGATAATGGTATTCAGGACACCTTCTGGGAGGTCCTGGGGTACCCGTTGAGGGGCCATGCATGGAGGGCCCACAAGTCGGGACGGGGGTGCCAGATAGTCCTGTTTGCCTGTGTGAGGAGGTCGCTCCTCAGCGGAATTGGCCACGGAGCTATCGCAGACAGCTGCATCAGCTCTGGGAACCAAATCTGGGTTCACCAGAGGGGGGCTACCAGGAGGAAATGCATAAAGGGGGAGGGCCAGCTCAGGGGCCAGCGCATCCCTGCTCTTTGTAAAGAAGATTGGGCAGTGACAGTTGTCTTCTGAGGCGAAGAGGTCTATCTCTGCCTTCCCTAAGACCTCCCATAACAGGAGAACCGTCTGGGGGTGGAGCGACCATTCTAATGGGGGAACGTTGCCCCGAGAAAGCATGTCTGCTCCTATGTTCATCGTGCCCGGCACATGAGCGAGCGCAGTTTGGCTTGAGCCCATAGCAGTAGCTGTGTGGCTATGGCGAACAGGTTGCGAGACCACCCTGGCAATTTATGTAGGAGACCACTGACATGTTGTCTGTGCGGACCAAGACATGGTGTCCCGCCAGATATGGGAGGAAGGTTTTTAGGGCTAGAAAAACCGCTCTCATTTCGAGGTAGTTGATGTGTAGGCGTTTCTCCGAGCTCGACCAGAGGCCGGAGGCAGGCCTGCCCTTGTACAGGGCTCCCCAACCGGAGTTGGAAGCGTCTGTTGAAATGACCCTCCTCTCTGAAACCAAACCCATGTTCACACCCTGCTGATACCAGCTGGTGTTTTTCCAGGGGTCCAGGGCTTTGATACAGCACTGGGCCACCCTGATATTCACGAGGCCCAAGCGCCATGCATGGGGTGGTACTTGAGGTGTTAGCCACAGCTGAAGAGGTCGCATAGGCAGTAGGCCTAGTTGGAGTACTGATGATGCCGAAGCCATAAGGCCCAAGATCCTCTGAAACATTCGGAGGGGTACACTGGAGCCTTTGAATACTTTGAATACTTTTAGAAAAGTTTACCCTGAGCCCGAGGCATTCTAGATGGCCGAGGAGCCAGGCTTTGTGAGTATGGGACTCCGCCTCTGACTGAGTCAGTATGATGACCAGTCGTCGAGGTAGTTCAGAATGCGCATTCCCCGCTGTCTCGGGGGGAGAGAGCCACATCCATGCACTTCGTGACTGTACGAGGCGCTAGCGCCAGTCCAAATGGTAGGACTGTGTATTGATATGTCTGCCCCTCGAAGGCGAATCTCAAGAATGGCATGTGATGGGGGTTCACTTGGATGTGAAAGTAAGCATCTTTTAGATCCACTGAAAAGAACCAGTCTCCTGGGCGAATTTGCGCATGGATGTGTCTGGTCGTAAGCATCCTGAATGGCCTTGCCATAAGGGCCTTGTTCAGGTGTCTGAGATCTAAAATGGGTCTCAAGCCGCCGTCTTTCTTCGGAACGAGAAAATAACGTCTGTAAAACCCTGAATCGCTTTGTGATGCGGGAACTATCTCGATAGCCCCCTTTCACTAGCAGACATGATACCTCGGCGCGGAGGACATGAGCCATGGTGCTCCTTACGAGGTTTGGATTATATTGTGAAAGCGCGTGGTCTGCGGGCGAATTGAAGCAAGTAGCCGCGCTTTACAATGTTCATTACCCAATCTGAAACTCCGGGAATGGCCTGCCAAGCCATTCAGCCGTTCTGCCAAGCCGATGAGCCAAAGGTAAAATTATATCTGACGGTGGAACGCCCAGACTCGGGGGCCCAAACCGACAGGGGTTTATGTGAGAGGTTTTGCTCAATTTGTGCTTTATGTGGGTTGCTGTTAAAACAGCGTTTGGGTGCAGGGGTGCATGACAGATGACGGGCCCATGTTCTGCATTTAACACAACTCCAGCCACCTGAACTGAAGAGGGGGCTGTGAGAAGCACTCGAGCGATCTTTGGGGCTGGTCCGGCTGCGGCGGGACATAGACCCCTTTTTCTGCCGGTTAGGAAGGCTTCTTGGTCACGTGGTCGAGCGTGAGCTTGGGAAGCGGGTACCGTTTAGCTGGCTTCAGACACTGGGCTTGGCTGATAGACCTGCGGCACTGGTTTTTCTGGCTGCGGCGTGCTCTTGGGGCGCCGTGAAGCAGAACTTGAACGCTTTGGCAGCAAGTGCTTCATCGCACTGGAAGCCTTCTACGCTTCAGTGAAGCGCTCTGCGAAGCCGCTGACGGAAGGGCTGAAGAGACCTGTCGTGGAGACTGGCGAGTCGAGAAAGGCGGTCTTATCCACGTCCCTGATCTCAGTCAGGTTAAGCCATAAGTGGCGCTCCAGAACTACTAGGCTGGCCATGTTGCGACCGATGGCCTGAGCAGTGATCTTAGTGGCTCATAGCGCTAAATCCGTAGCACTGCGGAGGTCCTTAAAGGCATCCGGTTCAGGTCCCGACTCATCCATAGCGCGGAGGAGCTTAGCCTGGAACACCTGGAGGATCGCCATGGTGTGTAGTGCAGAGGCGGCTTGACTGGCGGCGGAATATGCGCGGCTGGCCATAGTGGAAGTAGTCCTGCACGGTTTGGATGGGTGCGTTGCTTTTGTTCTCCAACTGCCTGCAGTGGGAGGGCACAAATGATGGGCGACCGCTTCTTCAAGTGGCTGGAGCGTCACATAGCCCTTTTCCTCAGCGCCGTCAACAGTAGAGAGCGTAGCAGAGACAGAAGAGCGGTTTCAAGCTGAAAAGGGCGCACGAAAAGGGCCTGTTGGCGCCCCGGCAGGTACCACTCGTCGAGGCGGCTTCTAGCGGGCTCAGCTGGGGAAAGCCAGTCGAGACCCAGCTCGTCGACAGTGCTAGTCAAGACACGGAGAAGCTCGGCGTCAATGTTCGTTCTGGTGTCGAAATGATCACACTGAGAGAGAGGGGCGGGGTCCGCAGAGCCCGGCTAATCCTCACCATCAGATGCCGCCACTGAAACAGCATCATCCAGTTCCTCAGCAGATCCACCGAAAGAAACGAGTCCCGCCGCTCCAAGACTGGGGCGTTGGTCGCTCTTTGTGAACAGAACCGGAGATGTATCAGATCCTGGTGTAGGCCGAGGCACCCGGGGAAGGACCCGGCTGGACGCGCTTAAAATCACCATGCTTGTAGGGTCCTCTGATCGCGCCGCTTCTTCCTACGGGGCTTGTGGGGCGCCGAAGACGGAAGATGGGCTACATCAGAGAGCGAGTCTGGATCGGAGCAGCCGTCTTTAGTGAGCACTGCCTCAGCGTGCTCAGGGCCGAGACAGATAGCGCACTGGGTGTGTCGGTCTGACAAGTGAAGAGGAATCCCGCAGCATTCACAGATGGGGAGCGGCATTTGGCACAACGCTCTGTTTGCGTTTGTAAAGGATATTTGCTTGATGCCACAGCTGGGCGATGTCTGCCAAGGCGCTGAAGGGCTGTTCTACGGCGAGGGAGGCTTCTAAATTCGGGGAAGTCAGCGACGAGGTCTCAGAGCTGAAGGAGAATAAATCCTGTTGAACATAAAAGAAAATATTTTGAAGAATGTTGGTATTAGTGTTTGTGTATTTTTTTACATTTTCAAATGGTGCTGTGACTGAAAAAAGGTTGAGAAACACTGCACTAGAAGACCAGAGTTTGATCCCAGCCTCAGACATCTATCACACACCTGAAGATTATGCAGATGAGAAGTCTTATATGTGATTATGAGAAGAGTTTTTCACTGCTGGACTCTGAACAGCACCAGAAAATATAGACCATGAGAGAAATCATGTGTGTTTTGAACACAGCTGGACTCTCCATTGGTCTAGACTGACTCTCTCCGGCTTCACTTTTGCATTTGTTTGATTTGATTTGATGTTTTTCACAATTTTAATCACATTTCCTGCATTTACATACCTTTAGGGACTATGGTGATACAAAATCCAGGAAATAATTAAGTTGATTATAATGATAAATTCTGCCAAAAAGAATATAGTAGGCTACTACACTATGTATAAGACAAATATGTCTTACTTTCTTTATTGTTTAATAGGGGCAAATTGCCAAGACTTGAGAGAATCATTTTATAAAGTCAAAAATGTTCACCATTAATGTTTTGTGTGCAAATAAAATTAAAATAATTTGAGACTCAATTTCCACTGTAATATAGAAACAACACAAAGACAGTAAATAATTGTTTAATAGCATTTTTTTATGAATGAAGGCCAGTATCACTGTAGCTACTGATGTCTCCATGAATTTTTTTTTACTTTTGAAAATTATAACATCTTTTAATATAAGTGAACTTAAAACTATCCTCACATAAACCCAAAAATAAATGTAATATTTACATGTGCCCTTCCTGTCTAACAGGTATGAAATTACAGAAATTGAATTAGGTTATCAAACAGTCTGCACTGCATAAATTATGAATTAAATTAGATTAATCTTTATTAAAGCTGCAAGCGTTCTTTAGTCAAGAGCAGTGAGTGATTTTCTCTGTTCCCTTTGTTCTTTGGTTAACGTTACTGACTACAGAATTAGTGGCTGCTGTCACTTTAAAATCTGCCGCTGCTGACAGGCTCTCACAAGTCTCATTTTCTAATTTACTCTTGTTCATTTAAGACTTTATGTAACTAATTTAAGACTGCTTTTCTGTTATGAGGATACTCGACAAAACTGACATTTTGGCATTTTGGTGTGTGTTATTGTTCGTTCAAGCGCGTAAGAGAACTGCCCAGCAAAACTGATTCTGACGCGCTGTCTGTGCGCTCGAAACTGGCGCGAGTCTTTCTGTGCGTCGTGTGTGTGAGTGTGTGCGTCAGGACATTCACAGTAGAGTTCTCAACGGGTCGGGTCGGCCCGACAAACCCGACGGGACCCGCGGGTTCGGGCCGAAAATATAAGCAAATGACTCGGGTCGGGTCGGACCTCGGGTTTAATCTTTTCCGCTCAGTGAAAAAAAAAAAAACCCTTTTATTAATCATCGCTGCTGTTCACCATAAAGAAAGTCTGGCTGCTGCGTGCAACGTGCATCATGGAGAGGGGCGGGGGCAGACCTGACGCCGCTGCGTGCACTCCTTTAAGGCTGATTTAGACTTCTGCGTCGGACCTACGCCAGAGCCTCTACGCTGTAGGCAGCGCGTTGGTTTTCATTTATACTTCTGCGTCGTTGTCCGCGTTCACGCGCGCAGAGGGAGCATGTGAAACCCGAGGGAGCGGTCCTAGCAGACCAATCACAGCGCTTGCGTCCGCGTAGAGTTGACCCGTTGTTACATATTTGGAGAGGTGCACGTCAGGGTACGCGCGCTACACACAGCTACGACGTAGCTACGGCGTAAGTTCGACGCAGAAGTATAAATTGGGCTTTAAGCCTGTTTTATGCTTCTGCGTCAACTCGACGGCGTAGCTACGCCGTCACTCCTACAGCGTTGTGGCCGTTTTATAGTTCTGCGTCGGGTTGCGTTGCATCGCGGTGCATTTCACCGCCAGAACGCTAGGGGGGTGTGGGGTTCGCGAATCTCTTTGCTAGTTTGTTTTGGTTCAGTGCGCCGGTTCCGCTTGTTCATTTCCGATGGCGAGCGAAAGAGAGAGAGAGAGAGTGTTGTTGCAGCTGGAGCTAATCGACGTTGAACAACAATGTTCCAGCGTCTTTCAAAGCTATATGTGTGTGTATCAGCCAGAGAGCTTAATGAAATTATACTGCAGTAATAAAAATAACCATATAAGAATGAATATTCTCCTCAGCGATGAGCGTGTTCCTCATCTAACGTTATATTTAGGATTCACAGTGCGTGTTCCACTGCGATCCATGATAAACATCAAAGAAGCCTTATATGTATTTTAACAAATGATTTTATTGCAAATGTTTAATCGCAGAAGAAAAAGAAGTCTCCACATGGAACTGTGCCATGGCAGGATAATGTAGTGTCCCGTGGCAGACTTTGGTTAATTACTGTATATCCATGATGTAACCATGAACATTATTGTAAATAAACAACGATCTTTTTTGCAAAACAAACGTTGATTTATTTATTGATTGATAAAAAAAAGATAAATGAATATGTAAATATATACATATATATTAACACAATAAAAAATAATAAAAAAACAACAGTTTATCACCCATACATATGC
Organism: Abramis brama; assembly: GCF_963993115.1. Taxonomy (NCBI): domain Eukaryota; kingdom Metazoa; phylum Chordata; class Actinopteri; order Cypriniformes; family Leuciscidae; genus Abramis; species Abramis brama. The sequence continues at coordinate 7,113,381 of NC_139972.1, forward strand.
ATATATTTTTGTGGGCTTTATACAAGAATTGAGCAGTATAAAAATCTAAAATTTAGATTGCAGAAATAATATATTTGTGTGGTCAAAATATCTTACCTTGTGTATAATTCTAACTGCTCGTTTTTGGAGTAGTAAACTTTTATAATTATTGCCCCAAATTTCTATACAATAAGTAAGAACATAGAAGAATAAGAGAATAAGAACAAAGGGTAAAGTTTTAAGTACAATTAAAAATATAAATAACTTTAGTATATAAAAAATATAAAAAAAAAACTTGATCCATCGTTGAACACAGTGCAGTGTTCACTTTAAAAATGTCGCTATAGCGGGAGGGGAAACCGGAAAAGCTACACTCCGGAAATGATGTATAATCTGACCAATCACAGCCCTTGGGGTCTGCGTCGCCTCGACGCGTAGTTACAATTTTTTGGAGGTGCGCGTCGAGCTACGGCGGAGGGGTTGGAGAGGGGTTCGCGTCGACGCAGAGGGGTCCGCGGAGGTACGCCGTCGACTCGACGCAGAAGCATAAAACAGTCTGGAGAAGAAGATGGAGTTGGTGAAAAGTAAACTTGACGCAGGTGAATTCACCGTCGCTACTACAGGAGTGGGAAAATCAGAGGTCTGGAAAGCTGTTTGTATTGTTTGTATTGTTAAAAGGCGTGAACATTAAAGGTTGATTTGAATTCCCGTCTGCTGGTCATAATAATACGTGTATGAGAGAAAAAAAAAATTATCGTCGGGCCGCGGGCCGGGTTCGGGCAGATAATTCATGTTGAAGTGTCGGGTTACATCGGGTCCGGGCTTTAAAAGCCACGGGCCGGTTCGGGCCGGGTTGTAATTTTCAGGCCCGTTGAGAACTCTAATTCACAGACAGCGTGATACCTGCTCATTATAACTTTCAATGAGGTATTTTTAGTGTGTGCAAGTGATGTTCCTGGACGCGGCTGTGCACATTGACACAGGCAGGCGCTCCATGTCCTACTCGGTCCTGCTCCTCTGTGGCGATGACGGCGTGCGGTTAAAAAATCATAAACTAACTTGAAAGTGGGGGGGAAACGAACAGGATTTCGAAAAGAGGGAGGGGGGGGGGGGCATGACTCCGAACCTGTGCTCTGAACTCTCACTGAACTTCTCACACACAACTGACGTCTCAGGTGCAAGGTTCACTTTTCAGCGAATCAACGATCAGAGAATACTGCAGTGAGATCGCTGTTGGCAGATGTTACAGCTGTGGGCCTTAAACTCCTCTCCTGTCATTAATACGCTGTGGTCTGGTCATCAACAGAAAATTAATGGATTGAGAGGGGAGAAACATGGATTTTGGCGTGACATTTCTTGCGTGTGCGTGAGAGCGTGAGATTGATGCTGAAAGCGTGAGTGTCACGCCAGATGCGTGAGAGTTGGCAACCCTGTGTCAGTCAGAAATCATTAACCGCATTTCCCCTGTACAGACCATGGCTGCGTTTCCGATAACATTGTCTCCTAGTGTGCTACGAAGACTCTTAAAGGGGCATTCCACCCATTTCAACATTGTTTTTTATTTAAAGTGGGTCATATATGTAGTCGAAATGTAAAATAAATTTTGAATTTGGTGCCTTCGTGACCGAGGAAAGACAAAAAATAACTTCAGGACGCATTTGTATGAAAGACAACAACTCCCACAATGTACCACATTGCACAGCTCCGCAAGCCACTCCCACTAATCCAGAAAGTGCATATCTGCCTATAAGAGAAATCACTCTTCCGTCTACAAGGCTAGCTACCACCAGAGCTTGAAATTCATTTCACATTCACACAAAATGTCTAGTTAGTTGGCGTACTCATTAGTGCATTACTCCACGTTTGTATTTCTTTAGAAAAGGTGAATTATTGCATGGTACCGGGATGTTCAGTCAGAACATATGCGGTGCGAAACTAGGATAGTTCTCAACACAAACGTCCGTGTCCTCGTCTGATTCAGAGATTTCCTCCAGGAGAAATTGTCATCGTTGAAATTCTTTGCCGCAGACGGACTCTATCTCTGTGTTCGTAGCGGTTCGTAGTTGCATAGTGAGATCACCAGCGCCACCAGTCCGCCCTAACTCAAGCCAGTCCGGGCTCCTCGTCCGCGGCAGGCAGGTCTTCTGCCTCGGCTGCTCTTCGCTATAATGCGGCTTGTAAAGGTAGCCTCAAACACCTGATTCAAGCATCAGACTTCCGAAATCCTCTTCTTCTATATCATATTGAGCACTCTCCTCCGCTATTGTCATAACTTTACATCTGTCTCCACAGCGCCTGTTAGCTTAGCTTCAAACAAGATGGAGGATATTGCTTTCAGTTTCAGAGAGTAAAGTCCCACCCACTGATCTGTAATAGGTCTGTAGCGTGAGCGGGTCCCGCCCCCTGGGAAAGATGAGGAACTAGTGCTTGTAGTCTCAACAGAAATCCCCCCCTCTTACACTTCCTCCTACAATGACGCAAAATGACGATTTTTGCGTCATTGTAGGAGGAAGTGTAAAAGGTAAATAACGGATTTCTCCCGTCTCAGGGGAAAATGAGAGAGTTTTGCACGACCATTCAATAGTATGACTAGGTTTCTAACAATGCAAAGCTTAATGCAAATGGGTGGAGTGTCCCTTTAAGGTATAACTTAACTAAAGGGACTCATGGGATATTATACAAAATCCAGCCTAATAGCCTAGCCTACATATTTTAAAATTGTACCATATATTGCTGCCATGATAACCATTTTAGTTTTTAACGTGCTTTCTTCTCTTTCCCATTTTAGTTCGCTGAGGTGGAGCTGCGATGAAATATTGTTCTTGTAAATACTTTCCAGCATTTCAGTAATAAAAGTGTACATCTTACATAGGCCTACGGTGCTCAGCAGTGATCAAAAAGGAATTAAACAGTGAATTTTGAATCTCTTCTTGTAAACTCAGAGGCCGCCGAAGTCTCCGAGTCTGCGCAGTAGTGAGCGTGAAGTGGAGGCGCGATATCAAGGTCCCGCCAAACCCATAAAGACAGACAAAGCATAGAGACAGAGCGACACGCGTCATAATCTGAAGACCACGGCCACCGGGGGGAAAACAATCCAACCGTCTGCATTGACTTTGCATCAACACCGCCCGTTCGCTAATCTTGAACATGTTTTATGCTAATATATATATATATATATATATATATATATATATATATATATATAGTTATATAATATAGTTATATTATATATTATAATATATTATATTAAAGAGTGATATTATATTTTTTTTTAAAAAAAGTAAAAATACAGATGTTTTCTTTCTTTGGCTTTTCAGGTTTTACCAGTTATGATAAGACTTGAATTGTAATGACTATTATCACTGCATACGGATATGATATGACGCTGACATTATGCACTTTAATAAATAAAGACAAAATGATTAATGTAATTATAAATATTTTGTTATATTGTATGTTGTTTAATTAAAATAAAACATGAAGTATTGTGCCAACTACTGTGTGCCTAATGATGATGATATATCGCTTTTTAATGAATGATGGAAAAAATACATTTACTTTTAATGAATTAAATATGTATCAAATTAGAATTAAGTTCTTAGTGTAATCTTTAATGTAGTTTTTTTTGCGCCCTGCAGTGACTAGTACTTTGCAGATAATAGACATATTCACGCTTTTTCTACAGTAAAGCACATTCCACAAAAATGCAGGTTTTTGTGTTTTTTTTTTTTTTTTTTTTTGGTCATGATTCAAAACAGTTTGTACATATGTCCACAAACGAGTTACTAGGAGTGCTACTTGGGTATTGAGAGGTGTGTTCCTCTGGTGCTCTTCAGCTTGGAGATCCAAAATGTTTCCCAAATAAACAGTAGTTCTGAGGCACTCAAAAGGAATATAAGTTTATAAAGCCTTTATTTAAACTTGGCTATCCATTAAAAAATGGTTTACATTTTTAAATTAAAATTAAAATTAAAATGGCCAACATGTTTCGGCCTCTGTGGCCTTCTTCAGGGCAAATTCAAAATGGCAGTCTGTAGACTGCATGCTGTATATCTGCATGTGGTCACATGACCTAGAAGCACAGGTGCTCATCTGCACAGGTATCATCTGATAGAGAGCAATTACAACAAGTTACTTTAGATAAGACAAGTCACATTTTCAATATTTTACCAATTCCCACATCAGGATAGTTTAAAATATCAATATAAATAGATACATATAACAAGAGGTTACTTTATATAAGACAAGTTACAGAAAAAGGTTACATTGTGAAAAAGATTTCATTTCATTTCATGCTCTAATGTGCAGTCTCAGATGTTGAATAATTTTACACTTTCTATATTTTACCACTTTCCACATCAAGATACGATTTGAAATATCAATATAGATAGATACATATAGCAAAACACTGACATGTGCATATAGTCAGTTACAAAAAAGGAGAATAATCAAATTCCAAGTTTAGACCAGGGTATTGATTAGCTTTTAAAGTATAAAACCAAAAGGATTCTCTTTGTAAAAGTTTTTTGAGTCTATCTCCCCCTCTTGGTGATATTTTAACATGTTCTATCCCAAAGATTTTTAGAGTATCGCTTCTTCCGTGGTTCGCCTCTTTGTAATGTAGAGCCATAGGGTATTGGTGGTTGCTTGTTCTTATCACATATTTGTGTTCTGCTAATCTTTCTTTAAGCTTACGCTTGGTTCTTCCAATATAAAAACAGCCACAAGGACATTCAAGTCTATAGACAATGAATGATGTATTGCAATTAATAAATGAGTGTATACTGTATTCACGATTTGATGTCACATCTGTCTTGACCATATTGTTACAGTGATTACAGTTTCCACACTTACAGTTACCTCTTGTTGTGCCTAGCCAGGTTTTATTCTGTACAGGAGGCATATAGCTTTTCACAAGACTATCTTTTAGAGTAGGAGCTCCTTTAAAGGTGATAGTAGGTACCTCCGGCAGTACATCTCTCAAGACGGTATCACTTTTTATTATGTCCCAATTCTTCTTGATTATTTGCTTTATCTTATTGGCTTGACTACTGTATTGTGTAACAAAATAAACTTGGTTTGGCTCTTGTTGTCGCCTCTGTTTCTGAACCAACAGCTGTTTTCTGCTAATTTATTTAACTCTATTATAGGCTGTATCTAAGGTCTTGTGTTTATATCCTCTTTTCTTAAACCTTTGAACCATGTCTTGAGCATTTTTATCAAAAACGTCTTCAGAATCACATATATGCGTTTAATCCTTTGAAATAGGCCAAAAGGGATATTCTCTATTAACCAAGGTGGGTGGTACCTTTCAGCCCTCAGTATGGTATTCCGATCAGTGGGTTTTCTAAACACGGACGTGTGCAATTCACCTTTGTCATCTTTTGATACCTCCAGATCTAGGAAATGGATATTTGTTAATGAGAACTCTAGACTCAGCTTCAAATTAGCATTAGTGTTATTAAGATATGCATGAAACTGTAGCAGCTCTTGCTGTGACCCAGACCATATAAGAAGAACGTCGTCAATATACCTACCCCACCATACAATCTTATTAACATATTCATTTAGACTTGAATAAACAAATGTTTCCTCCCATAGACCCATAAACAAATTTGAATAAGTTGGTGCAAAGCAAGCTCCCATTGCTGTACCTTTTATCTGCTTAAAGAATTTGTTTTGGAATAAGAAAACATTGTTAGTTAGTGTCCATTCTGTTAGTTTTAAGATAAACTCTGCTGGGGGCATCTGTTCTGGTGGTCTCTTCTCCAAATAATGTGACAATGCCTTTAATCCTTCTACAACAGGCAGAAAAACAAACATGGTAAATCTTCATCGTGGTGTAGGATCTCAAGTAAATATATGTATTGTTTAATTGCTCATCAAAAATATTTACTTGACTTATTTTAATGATAAAATCTTTTCAGACACCATATTAGGAAGGGGTCAAGGGGTTTGCAAATATAAACAAACATTAAGCGTAACTCTCTCACTCTCACTGAGTGGGTGTAGGGGATTGTTGACCCTTGATTTCAGTATTGATTGGTTTCAGGAAATAGGTCAGGTGCCTGTTTTTTTCTGTGTGTAGTTTGTTCAGAAGATACACTATATTGCCAAAAGTTTTGGGACGTCTGGCTTTACATGCACAAGAACTTTAATGATATCCCATTCTTAATCTGTAGGGTTTAATATGGAGTTGGCCCACCCTTTGCAGCTTCAACTCTTCTGGGAAGGCTTTCCACAAGGTTTAGGAGTGTGTTTATGGAAAATATTTGACCATTCTTCTAGAAGCGCATTTGTGAGTTCAGGCACTGATGTTGGACGAGAAGGCCTGGCTCACACTCTCCGCTCTAATTCATCCCAAAGGTGTTCTATCGGGATGAGGTCAGGACTCTGTGCAGGCCAGTCAAGTTCCTCCACACTAAACTCTCTCATCCATGTCTTTATGAACCTTGCTTTGTGCACTGGTGCGCAGTCATTTTTGAACCGGAAGGGGTCATTCCTAAACTGTTCCCACAAAGTTGGGAGCATGAAATTGTCCAAAATGTCTTGGTATGCTGAAGCATTAAGAGTTCCTTTCATTGGAACTAAGGGATCAAAACCCCTGAAAAACAACCCCACACCATAATCCCCCCTCCTCCAAACTTTAGACTTGGCACAATGCATTCAGGCAAGTATCGTTCTCCAGGCAACCGCCAAACCCAGACTCGTCCATTGGTTTGCCATAGGATAATTTACCTAAATTAATAACTTTTTTACAACAAAAATGAACCATCACTGAACTTACTTAAACTGGACTGTGGCGCTATTTTCTTCTAAAACTGCTGAACAGCCGAAACAAACATTGTTGCATTATTTTCCTGTTATCACTGTAAAGCTGCTTTGAAACAAACTGTATTGTAAAATGAGCTATATAAATAAAGGTGACATGACTATTTTACTGCATGCCAGACTACTATTTTTAATATTTGTTGCAAATGTATTTCTAAGGCTTTAGTAGATCTAATTTAGCACATGTTTTTGAACTGCAGTGCCTACATGGTTGAATCATTAATCAGATGATCAATACACATGTTTTGAAGGACCTCCTTTAGCATGAGAGTCCCTTTAAAAGAGACGGTCCAGTTCATCTCATGCCATGGATGATCGCTCGTCATCATGACTCTGAATATTGGCTGCTGTTGGAAAGGGCTCCTTCTGCTCTCTTTCCTCCTGATCTGTGTCAATGGACAAACATCAGGGCCGTAAGTTTTTAACAGTTTTTGCTAAGGATAAATTATTAATATACCACTAGTCATTTTGTAATTCTTGATGATTTCTCCTGTATTTATTTAACCGATCTGTGTTGCACAGTAGAGGTTTACTGTTTTAAAGACAACTGAAGGCACACGATTATTCATAATTACTGACAGTGTAATTTTAAGAGCAATATTGCTCTGAATAAACATACAAATTCACACTTTTCATATAATTGATCAATAGTAAATTAACTGTATTATTTTCCATCCCAGTTTGTTTAATTTTTCTTATTACATCTAACCACTCAGGCAATATTGTATGATCATTTTCTAAGGACAGATATTTCATGGTGACGTTTCCTGCAGTGATCAAGTCGGGATCTGAGGCCAAACTGTGTGCAAGTCTTCTCAAGCCCAATGAAAGCCTTGTCATGAACATTCATCTGGTTCATGGTGTCCAGAGCACATTACTGCTGCAGGAGAAAGCTGAGGAAGAGTTTCATCGCTGCTTTAACTTCAAGGTCTGCCATCAAAACATGCACATAATGAATATGATCAAATATGTTTCATCATAATGCATCTAGTTTTTGTGGCAGGTTGTGAATACAGGAAATTATTTCTCATCAGGCTCCTCTGGTAAAGGCAGAATCAGTGCAGAAAATGAAGGTTGAACTTCAGGGAGAGACTTTCAGGACGACTGAAGAGAGAAAAGTCATGTTCAAGCCTTACAATCCTGTGACTTTTATCCAGACTGATAAACCCATCTATACTCCAGGACAGACAGGTGAGCTGTGAATGTCTCAAAGGCTAAAGCTCAGTAAATAATGCTGGTGTCACTGACATCTAAACCCTGATCACAGCTGATGTAGCACATATAAGTAAAGCACACTATGATCAGGCAACGAGCACAGGTCAAAGATTTCAAATGTTGCACAAACCAGATGGTAAAAGAGTATGAAGTAAACAGTTCAATGAATTTACAAACAAAAATAGGAGCAAATGAAAAGATAAGAAAAGCAGATATTAAAGATGAGTAGCTTTGAATTCTAACAGCTTTGAAACACGAGAATGGTCATCTAGTGTGCATTTGAACAATCCCCTCACTTTCAAACATGTTCAGCCTAAATACTGTAATTACAAATATGATATCGATATTGATATCAGTATCTGTGTGACTTTATTTTATATGAAATCTATGGATACAATAGATTAGGGGTGTTCTTGGAGAGCCCACAGCCCTGCAGAGTTTAGCTTTAACCCTAATTATTAAATGTACCTGATCAGGTTTTGAAATCAACAGGGTTTGGACTAAACTCTGAAGCCCTCCAGGAGTTTGACACCCCTGCTATAAATCGTTACATGTAATAAACCTCATAGCTGTCTGGGATAGGCCTACTTGATTCTAACTGGTCAGCTGGAGCAAATTGTTAGACATTTTTGTAACATTATGGCTAAAACAGGCAGCTGTGACAGCTAGTTGAATTTGGCTCAAAAGACACATTCACCCAGCAGCAGAATACAGTTGTCAGCCCTGTATTTGACCCTTAATACGGTTCACACACAGTTTGGTCATTTACAGGAGAGAAATATGACTGTAAGCAATTGTCCCTTACATAAGATACATACGTTTTCTAATACACATTTCTATTTTACAGTGAACTTCAGAGTTGTTACCATGGATACAAACTTTGCACCCCTTGATCAGCAGGTCTGATGTGTTTATCTGGCATCTTTATTATCTCTTGCACTGTTGAAAACATGTTTAATAAATGAACACATTTTTGGCTTTTGATCTTTAATTACTATTTGCTCTTTCACAGTATAGTACAGTGGTTCTTGAGGTAAGAACACAAAACCTTCTGTGCAGTCATAACAAACACACCTTTTAAATCTGATTAACACTAGAAATTTGGTTATATTTGCAATTATTGTATTTTCAGTAGGGTAATTATATATTTCTACACTGATAGTCAGGATATGTGTAGCTGACTGTCACAAAATACCTGCACTGTGTCTTTGCTATTAAACAGGACAGTAAAGGTAACCGGATTGGCCAATGGACAAATGTTTCTTCAACAAGGTGGATTTTGCAGCGTTCTTATGAATTAAACCCAGAGGCCTGTCAAGGCATGTACAAACTGAAGGCTTTTATTGGTGACTGGATGATATCACATGATTTTGAAGTGAAACAATATGGTAAGTCATAAAAAAGACTCGTTATGACTGTAACCTTGATTTCTCGAAGAGGGAACGAGAAGCTGCATCGTAAGTTACGACACTATGGGAACTCCTTTGCATGATTGTGTCTTGAAGCACGTGTAAAATCAGTCCAATGGTGTGGCAGAACATCATGGGGGCTGATGTCACAACCAGGAAGGTATTAAAGCACCCCTGAACCAAACAATGTCAGCTTCTGATAGGCTGAAGTAAGTCATGAAGTAAGTAAGTGAAGTGAAATAAGTTATGGCGGAGCAATGCAGCATCTCGTTCCCTCTTCAGGGAACCGAGGATACAGTCGTAACCGAGGCATTCCCTTTCAAGGGAACTGGCTTTGCGTTGTAAGTTACAATACTATGGGAATGTTAATACTTACTATGCCATACTGACCAGTGCTTGTCTAGTGTGAATAATATATGGAGCGCAATTAAGACTGAAGCACCTGGAAGCCAGGGGTGGTGCCCAGGTCAAGGTCAAAGAACCTGACGAATGTGTGCAGAGAGGACCAGCCCGCTGCAGCCCATACGTCATGAAGAGAGGCCACAGAAAGCAAGGCTTTAGAAGCCGCCATACTCCTAGTAGAATGGGCCCGGACAGCCAAGGGATAAGGCTGACCGGCCAATTCATAAGCAAGAGAGATAACCTCGACAACTCACTTACTCATTCTCTGCTTAGATGCTGGGTACGCCTTTCTGGGCGACCCAAAGCATTCATAGAGTTGATCAGATTTACGCCACACGGCAGCTCTGTGAACGTAAGCATCAAGCACCCTAACCAAGCAAAGCACATTTAATTTCTCCTGGTCTGGGCAGAGGACAGAAGGCCTGCAGGCCTAATCCTCAATGTTCCACGGAGGAAACGAGATACTAATGTGTCTCTTTTCAAGGATACACCACTCAAAGGAGTGTGGTAAACAGGGCCAAATAAACCTTAAGTGTAGAAGGGGATAATCCTGTATAGAAACGCTCTTGCGGAAACTCTAGCACTGTACCAACCGGGCAGTTAACTGGGTCTAAACCTCCGTTGTGAGACCAGCCTCTATGAGTTGGTCAATGACTCTATGACTCAAACCCACAACTTTCATACCTCTGGATGGGGGTTAAATATTTAGCCCCAGCCTGACACAGAAGGTCCCTCCTGATCGGAATCTCCTTAAGGGAGCCATAGAGGAGGGATATCAAGTCCAAAAACCAGATGTGAGTTGGCCAAAGAGGAGCCACCAACAGTAGATGGGCACCCTCCCGGCAAACTCTCTCCATAACTCCCGAAAGCAGAGCGATCCGGGGAAATGCATACAGGCATAATGGTATTCAACACTATTGGGGCTGGATGACAATAATATGTCCTCTTCTTCCACTTCTCTTCCTCCTCCATAGGAGACCCACCACCTCGGGGTAAAGTCTCCATTCCTCGGGCCTCAGCCCTTGTCTCAACCTAAGCGACCACAGATGTGTTGTCTAAATGGACAAGAACATGTCCCTCGTAGATCAGAAAACGTACTTCCACAGACCCTGAGATGAATGGCTCTCCAGGACCGCTCCCCAACACGTGAGAGAAGCATCTGTCATAAGTATCACGTGATGACAAGTAAGTCATAACACTGGGCCTTTGCACAAGAATCAGGGTTTCCTCCACATTGTCAAGGAACAAAGACATCTTCTTGTAACCTTGATCATGTGGAATGGATTGCCCCTTGGGGAAAATCCCCTGGTCTTGAGCCACCACTGCAGGGGTCTCATGTACAACAGGCCAAAATGTATGATGTTGGCTGCTGCTGCCGACAATCTTTGAAACTGTTTGACAGTGCGTGGCTGGCCTAGCTTCAGCTCTTTTAATGCTGAGATGATTATGTGTGCAGGAGAGAAACGTGCCTGCATCATCACAGAACAGTTCTCTGTACTGGAGAAAGAACAGTCTTCTTTGCGTTCTGCCTCAACACCTGCTCTTTCATATGAGCGAGGACAACATTTCGATGTTAAAACGCCATGTGCTCTGAATGAGCTAGTATCAACCAATCGTCGATGTAATTCAACAGGCGAATGCCCTGGAGTCGCAGAGGAGCCAGTGCAACATCCACGCCTCTCTTGAAAGTGCAAGCTGACAGTGCTAGCCAAAAGGAAGAACCCTGTACTGGAACACTTTGCCCCCTAAAGCAAACCTGAGGAACTTCCTGTGGTTTTGAAGGATGGATATGTGGAAGTATGCATTTTTGAGTTCTATCATGACAAACCAGTCCTCTGTACTGATTATAGTCACGATTTGCTTTAAAGTTAACATTTTGAACTTTAGCTTTTGGCCGCACGATTTACATGGTGCAAATAAATTGGACATTCTTTTATACCATTACCAAAGAGCTGCGAGGAAAATAAAAGATTAGTTAGATTAGCTTACTCCTCATTTAAAAAACAACTTGATTAAAACGAAATACTTCTCTCTAATGTTTTCACTACTTATGGGCCACAAGAGAAATATTAATAAGTATTATGACGTTCTGCCACACCGTTGAACTGATTTCACACGTGCTTCAAGACGCAATCACGCAGAGGTGCTCCCATAGTGTCGTAACTTATGACGCAGCACGAGTTCTCTTGAAAGGGAACAGACAATTTGCAGTTTTGCATGGGAAGAGTTTCAATAATATTTATTTTAATATTTAATATATAAATTGAGTACTAATAACTCTGATTTCTGCCTTCTGACTTCTAGTTTTGCCTAAGTTTGAAGTTACTGTAAAAAGCCCAAATAAAGTAAGTGTTGAAGAAGAAGAACTGATAATTGAGGTTTGCGGAAAGTGAGTGGTTTCTTTTTATTTCCTGCATTAAAAAAGCAACGTGCTCTTCCATTCACACTTTCATTTAATTGTTAATTGTATTATTTAACTCTTGGGTCAGTTTCTTACTTTAACCCCCCATCCTAATATATTAGTTGCTTAACTAAACCCTGGGCTGTTGATCAGTTGCTCGTACCTTTTTCACAGATACACTTATGGACAGCCTGTACCTGGTAAATCACGGGTGAAAGTGTGCCGTAATAATTCGCCCTACATTTCCTATTACACAAATTCAGTGTGTTTAGAGGAAACCATTGAGGAGGTATGTGAGTTGAAACGCAGTACATTATCTTTAATACATTTATCTAATTAAACCACTCTTCTGTTAATAGTTATATTTGTGTTCATTCATTATAATTAGATAAAAAAGACAGGCTGTGCCATCCATACCTTAGATCCATCACTCCTTTTTAACGTCACACTAAAGCAAGTGATTCAGAATTCTCTTCATGTTGAGGCAATGGTTACAGAAGAAGGAACAGGTGAGCTGTTCAATTTGGTCAGATCTCTGTTACCTATATTTCTTGTATTTCTCATTTTCTCATTTCTTCAATTTACTTTTATTTGAATAAATATTTATGTATGTGTTTTGACTATTTACAGAGATCACCATGACACAATCTGAATCTGTATCTCTCACTTATGAAATTGGTAAAGTCATATTTACTGACCTGCCCAAAACATATGAACACGGATCAGTTATTGAAGGAAAAGTAAGTCTAAAATCCGTCTCAGTTTAACACCATTCATATGTATTTATTTATTTATTGATATAGTAATTTATTCCTTCAAAATCTTATTTTCAACAGATAAAACTCTCAAATTTCAAAGGTGCACCAATTCAAAACAAAAAGGTTTATCTTATGGAGGGTCACACTTGGTCCACAAAACTGCTCCTAAATCTCACTACAGACAGCGATGGACTGGCCAACTTCTCTCTTAATACATCCAGTCTTTCTAAAAGGGATATTGATCTAATAGTAAGAGAGATTGTGTTCACTTAGTTTTCTTTTGTATTGCATGAAGAGTTTAGTTACAGGAGTTATTTCAGATTTTTTGTAATCTAGGCAAGTGTCTATCAAGAGGTCCGTGATTATGGACACGACGACACGCCTCACATCGCTTTCGATAAAATAACAGTCAAGCTCTTCCCACCTGCCTCTCTATACACCCCATCACGAAGTGAATTGATTATAGAGAATACTGAACAACCATTAAAGTGTGACTCTGAGTTTACAGTCACCATCAAGTATTATTTTGTTGGAGAGACAATTAAAAACTTCAAAACTGACATCGTCTATATGGTGAGAACATGTGCAGTATGTACATTATCACAGAGATGGTTTTGTTTAACAGTATTATTTGACTGCACTAGTCAGTTTTTTATCAGAGTGTCATCCGTCTGTTTCAGGTCTTGTCCAGAGGAGTGATTGTTCATCATGGATATGAGAAGGTTGAAGTGAAGATTTCTGATGGAGCAAGGGGCTCAATGTCATTCAAACTGTCTATTAGTTTAGATCTGGCTCCTGTAATGCAGATTCTGGCGTACTGTGTTCTCCCCAGTGAAAAGGTTGTGGCCAGTAGCAAAGATTTCAACATTGAAAAGTGTTTCAAAAACAAGGTATGCATTGTAGCTTTAGAAATGAGCCTCTTTAAACTGTATTACTGACTCATTTCTAAAATAAATCCTATTCCCTGTATGTCACAGGTATCTCTGCAGTTTTCTCCTGCTAAAGCAGTTCCCGGTGAGAAAAACACTCTCCAGCTCTCAGCTCAGCCTGGTTCACTGTGTGGCCTCAGTGCTGTAGATCAGAGCGTCCTGATCCTGAAGTCAGGAGAACGTCTGGATGCTGACAAGGTCTAGATGCTTTAAGATTCAGTGATGATTAAATGTGTGTCTTCATAGTGGGAATCTACAGTGGGAATCTAATGATAACAGACTTTACTTATTGCTGCTATGATCCATCAGCTGACATTTTGATCTCAGGAAATTTAGCATTAATCTTCATTCTTTCTCACCAAAATGGAAATAAAGTTTTGTTGGAAATACATGTATTATTTAGAAATCATACTGATAGTGTGTGAACATGATCCCGTCACAGATCTTCAGCCTGCTGCCAGTGCAATCAGAGTCAGATTACCCTGAGACTGTTGAAGATGACGAGTGTCCGTATATGCGTTTTTGGAGATCCGCATTCACTTATGAATCCTTAAAGGTAACAGTTCGATTATATGTGTGGCAGTGCAGTAGATAATGATTGGGAGAGTATATACTGCACATGTGTAAGTAAATGCATAAAAAACCTTTATGATTATACTGACATTTAAAAGTAATTTGTATTTTCATGAATTTAATTGTGGTTCATCATTTCCATTTGACAGAAAGTGGGATTGAAGATGGCAACAAATTTGTTTGTGGAACTCCCTCTGTGTGAGATGGGTAGGTACATGTACTGTTATTACAATCCAAGCTGTAATGTTTTAATATGTTGGTGCTTATGAAATATATTCAATTTGTGAAATTATGAAATTCAGACAATTCCATAATTATAGAGATGTAGTAAGAAAATACATATATATTTATTTATTTATTTTTGGGGGGGGGGGGGGGGGGGGTGAACTTTGAATCAGTGTTAATATTGGTAAGATAAACTCATCTATAAAACTTTTGTAAGATAAAATTAACACATTCACTTTTGCAGCCTTAAAATTCTAAAACTAAAAATTAAAACTAAATAAACTGAAACGTTTAATATATGTGAAAATATGTGTGTTAAAATAATGATCTACCTTACATTTTCTATTTACTTATGACTGGATATAGAATAGATCATTTTGACGTACTCTTCACATACATATCACTTAAAACTACAAAATATAACTTGTTTTCCAGTTTTATACAGTGTAGGGACAGAGCCTCACCCACATTTTAGAGAAGAGTATCTATTTGAACATCACTTAAAGCTGCAAAATATCACTTTTTTTCCAGTGTATTATGACGGAGTATCAGAGGATGTAACTGATTCTCCAGCAGTGACGATTCGAACTGTCTTTCCAGAAACTTGGATCTGGGAACTTGCTGAAGTGGGGTATTTAAAGCATAATCAGAACATTTAACATCATATTTATCTTATTACTTATATTTAATACATCATCTCCTCCCCTCTCGCCCACAGGACAGAAAATACCTTGCTTGCTTTGTAGATTCTTAATCCAGTTTTTTCATCATCTGTGTGCTGAATGTTGTCATTTATTACAGGAAAAATGGCTGAGTCAGAGTCAAATATGCCTATTGTTGTAATTCCTCCACAGGGACTCTGGATCAGCTCAGGTTCCTGTCACGGTTCCTGACACCATCACCTCTTGGGAGACGGAGGCCTTCTGCCTGTCCTCTGAAGGTCTGGGTCTGGCTCCTCCTGCTCAGCTGACAGTTTTCCAGCCCTTCTTCCTAGAGCTCTCTCTGCCTTACTCCATCATCCGCGGGGAGATCTTTGAGCTGAAGGCCACTGTCTTCAACTATCTGTCCAAGTGCATCATGGTGAGATTTCAGACGCACTCTAATCAAATCATATCAAATATGCCACTAATCATGTGTGTTTGATTGACAGGTTAAAGTGACTCCAGCTCCTTCCTCAGACTACACGCTCAAAGCCTCCTCTGATGATCAGTATTCATCCTGTCTATGTGCTAATGGAAGAAAAACTTTTAAATGGATCCTCACTCCCTCTGTTCTTGGTGAGTTTTCCAGTCTGAATCAGTAGCCGCCTTTTCATTACAGATTTGCACAAAACTTTTGGGATGTTTTTGAAATGTCGATTAAAAACTATTGCAAAATGATGGTGTTTCCGTTAACCGATGTTATGCGACTAAAACGTTATTTTCCCTCTAACGATAAGTCATTTAAAAAATCATTGCAACGGATGTTGGTAGTTTTACATATATCGCAGCCACCGCACTAGCCATTGTTTAATCGAAGGAGACGTAGACGTGTTATCCAAGCATCCAGGCAAGGGAAGATGTTAATATAAATGTTAAACATGCAATTTCACCGCGTTTACATTACCCTTCAAATTGCACGAATTGAAAATGCAAATTGAAAATACACCCATTGTTACGGTGTAAGGTTGTGTTCTCCAGGTGTCCACTAGATGTCCTCCTTCCTCACGGTGTCTGTCACATTTTTGAACTACATTCCCCACGATCCTTGTCTCATCATTGCACTCAGCTGTCCCTTGTCATTAATCATTGCACTCAGCCAATTCCCCATTAGCATTGTCATTTCCCTGTGTATTTAACCCTGTCTGTTTTAGTATGTGTCACGGAGTCCTTGTAACATATCACACCACTTCTGATGTTCGTTTCTGCCTGGTTCCTGTTTTGTTCTTGTTTTTGGATTGCCTTTATGGATTTTGACCTTTTGCCTGCACTGGTTTTGTGAGTACGGATTACCCCAATAAATACTGCAAATTGGATCTCTCTTGTTTCCTGTGTGTGTGTGGATCGTGACAGAAGGACTCCGTCACCAAAAAAGATCCAGCGGTATGTTTTCAAACTTCTCTTCCCCAGCCACCGAGCGGGAGAGGAGAGATTTGTTTAAGGGAACCCGTCTAGTCATTTTTCGTGGGACCCGTGGAGGCCGCAGGGGAGGAGGTGGTGGATATGGACCCCAACACCACTCGCCGCTTTGGCCTTTTTTCAGCCCCGAGCCTGAACTGTCCAGCGGTTCCAGATCTGAGCCAGGGTTTAGCCCAGTGGTCCCAGTTCCGGTGGTCCCGAAACGGAGGAGGAGAAGGAAGACTTCCTCCATGCCAGTTCCGGTGGACCTGTTTCCGGTGGACCCGTTTCCGGTGGTCCCAGTTCCGGTGGTCTCGAGTTCGGTGGTCTGGAGGCGGAGGAGGAGGAAGACCTCCAACCTCCCCAAAGAACCGGAGGCCGTACCCGTGCAGCCCGCAGTCGTCCCCGAGCAGACCGCTGTCATCCCAGAGGTCATGCCCGTGCAGCCAGCTGTCATCTCAGAGGCCATCCTCGTGCAGCACGCTGTCGTCCCGGAGGCCGTGCCCGAGCAGCCCGCTATTGCCATAGCGGAGGAAAGCTTGTTGGATTATTTTGATACGCTATTTAAGATCCTAGAAAGTACCAAGACTGTCCATGGCACGTCTGCCGAGCCTGCGTCTTCGGACAGGATGGCTGCCACCGAGCCTGTTCACGTCACGTCTGCCGAGCCTGTGTCTTCGGACAAGATGGCCGCCGCCGAGTCGGTGTTTCCGGACAAGTTGTTCGCCGCCGAGCCTGTGTTTCAGGACAAGATGGTAGCCGCCGAGCCTGTGTCTCCGGACAAGATGGCCACCGCCGAGCCTGTGTCTCAGGACAAGATGGCCGTCATCGAGCCTGTGTCTTTGGACAAGATGGCCGCTGCCGAGCCTGTGTCCCCTGACAAGATGGCCGCCGCCGAGCCTGTGTCTCCGGACAAGATGGCCGCCGCCGAGCCTGTGTCTCCGGACAAGATGGCCGCCGCCGAGCCGGTGTCTGTTCCTGAGCCGGTGGTGTGTGTTCCTGAACCTGAGCCGGTGTCTATTTCAGTTCCTGAGCCGGTGGTGTCTATTTCAGTTCCTGAGCCGGTGGTGTCTGTTCCAGTTCCTGAGCCGGTGGTGTCTGGTCCTGAACCTGAGCCGGTGGTGTCTGTTCCAGTTCCTGAGCCGGAGCTGGTGGTGTCTGTTCCAGTTCCAGTTCCTGAGCCGGTGTCTGTTCCTGTGCCGTGGTCGCCCGAGGGGTCGTCTACGCCGTGGCCGCCCGAGGGGTCGTCTCCGCCATGGCCGCCCGATGGACTGTCTGCTCCGCCCTGGCCGCCCGAGGGGTCGTCTCCGCCCTGGCCGCCCGATGGACTGTCGTCTCCACCCTGGCCGCCCGATGGACTGTCGTCTCCGCCCTGGCCGCCAGATGAACTGTCACTCCCTGTCCCCATTTCCCTCCATGGACCTGGCCCCCCATCCCTCCCCCTGATCCTTCACTGTTCTGCCTCCCGCCTTGGACTCTTGTTTTGTGTTGTAGTTTTTGTCGTCTTGTAGTGTCTGGTAGCCACTCCGTAGAGGGGGGGTTATGTCACGGTGTCAGGTTGTGTTCTCCAGGTGTCCACTAGATGTCCTCCTTCCTCACGGTGTCTGTCACATTTTTGAACTACATTCCCCACGATCCTTGTCTCATCATTGCACTCAGCTGTCCCTTGTCATTAATCATTGCACTCAGCCAATTCCCCATTAGCATTGTCATTTCCCTGTGTATTTAACCCTGTCTGTTTTAGTATGTGTCACAGAGTCCTTGTAACATATCACACCACTTCTGATGTTCGTTTCTGCCTGGTTCCTGTTTTGTTCTTGTTTTTGGATTGCCTTTATGGATTTTGACCTTTTGCCTGGACTGGTTTTGTGAGTACGGATTACCCCAATTAATACTGCAAATTGGATCTCTCTTGTTTCCTGTGTGTGTGTGGATCGTGACACCCATTGGAAAGACGTCAATTTCGCAAAAACTTCCATTGAAAATAAAATGTTTTTATGCTCGCATGAGGGGGGTTTTCAGGCTGTTCGAAAAAGGAATATTTTGCTAAATATTTCGCTCCTAAGTATAAGAGGCTTTCCTTGCCATTAAAGCTTGGATAACACGCCTACGTCTCCTTCGATTAAAAATAATGGCTAGTGCGGTGGCTGCGATATACGTAAACCTACCAACATCCGTCGCCATAATTTTGGCTTCTCGCAAGATGAAAAAATTATGTTTTAGTCGCATAACATCGGTTAATGTAAACGCCATCAATTTTTTTATCGACATTTAGAATTGCCTGAAAAACCAACACATGCAAGCATAAAAATGTTTATACCAATAATTGGGAGTTTTTTCCAAAATGGACGTGTTTACAATGGGCTTATTTTAATTTGCAATTTTCAATTTGCTCAATTTGAAGGGTAATGGAAACGCGACTGTTTCTCAGTTGTATATTCACGTATGTCTTGTGTTGTAGGAGTCTTGAATATTACAGTCAGTGCAGAGGCAGAGGCGTCCCAGACTGTGTGTGACAATGAGATTGTGAGCGTCCCGGAGAGAGGACGAATTGACACGGTCACACGAAGTCTGCTCGTACAGGTCAGCACACGTCATCATTTACTCATGATCTTAATGCTGCTTATGTATGTGTTGATGTGATTGATTTCTGCTGCAGGCGGAAGGAACTGAAAAGACAGAGACTCGCAGCTGGTTACTGTGTCCAAAGGGTTAGTCTGCAGATATTTCATATGTTTTGGTGTACAAGCGCTGATAATGCTGCAACCCTCTTTGTCGTCTAAACACAAACTCCAACTTCATGAAAATAAGTACACATTGCAGGAGCTAAAATATACTCATATGTATCGGACATTTTAATTGAGAAAGTTGAAATTTGTCAGCCTTTCATGACAACTGTAGTTTAGTTGTTCAGCTGTGCCAAATTTTGAAATTGTGGCTATTTTCTCCCCTTTTCCAAAGTGCTTGAATCACAATAATTCCTGTTTTTTATTATATTATTATTATTGGGACTTCACAGGCAGTGTTGTGCAAGTTACTTCCAAAGTGTAATACATTATACATTACTTGTTACTGTTATTTAAAAGTAATTCTTTACAATATTACTGTTTCAGAATTGTAATGCGTTACATTACTCCTGTATTACTTTTGAGTTACTTTAACCAAAATAACTACAGAAGTAGAACTTAACATTCTAAAATGATTAGGGCTGTATAAAGATATGCGATATGAAACCGCGACACTCAGATTCATGAACCTGTGTCACGGTGCGCGGTGTGAGAAGGCAGAATCACGACACACCCCACACGTCCAGATCCAAAGCTACCACATCTTTAAATTACTATTAGTATTATTTGAAATTAACATTATAAAATACGTAGACCTACACCACAAAACTAGTTGAGAATAAATTCTTTAAAATTGGGCAATTCCAGCGTTATGGACGTGACATTTGCAGTAAAAACTTGAAATATAAATTCTCAGAAAATGCATTTAATACCAATATATTGAAACGTCTGTTTATACATCCATAGGCTACTCCCTTAATAAAGGAGTCCAGACATTAGAAAAATATCAGTCTACACACATGCGTTTTATATTTAATATGAGGGAAATAGCGTGACACAAACAATCTTTAACTTTTAGGTATAGCAAAATATTTTTTAGTAATTCTGTGAATTACACTAAGCAAACCAAAAGTAGGCCTAATACTACCCACCGGATGAAGAAGGGTTGACTCTCCACAGAACATAATATATTCATTTCGCATTTATGAGGAAAAAACGATGTTACGGTCGTGTCAGTTCTCTGTAACGGACGCGACTGCTCTGAAAGCGGCACTAAAGACTGCTTAAGCTTTCACAGAGACCTCAAACAGAAAGCACAAAGCCTTTCTTTAAAGTGAATTTCGTTTTGTATTAATTGTATCTTAATTTTAATCAATGTTTCATCTACCATTTGCCTGGATTTAATAAGTAATAAGTAAATATAGTAGACAAGAGATAAGCAGGACACGGAGGCGCGGGCGTCTCATAAATGAACCGAAACTCAGTGTCTACTTGCCTCACAGTCAGACATGTCTACTTTTAAACAGAACAATTCAAAACGAAAGAAAACGGACTGCTCTCTGTTTAGAAAGAAAACACAGAAGAACAAACAGAGTAACGCGCATACGTCCATCTCGCGAATGTACAGTCTTCTACCATATTCTCCCATTAACCGCTTTTCCACTGGCCAGCGCGAGCACAGAGACCGAAATCATGCCTCGCGGCACTCCTGTAGCCTAAAACCTGCCCTAAACACGCTTTTACTGGACTATGTCATGCACACAATACAAAGGTAAACCAGCAACAGGGAGATGAATGAAATAAATCGCCTTACAAATATATCAGAAGCTGTCATTTAGTCATTATTTACAAACTTGGACACCACACGCACGCGGCTATTGACTGACCACGAACAGGTAATAACTTACTTGCATTTTTCATTCGTTAATGTCTCGCGGTCTGGCTGTATTGTTTTTTTTTTTTTTGAACAATTAAATTTTGGGCTAAAAGTGTGTTGTAACGCATGCGTTACTGAACATGTACCGAGTAAAATATTACTGAAAATTGATTAGTAATGCCTTACACTACTGCGTTACAACAAAAAGTAATAAGTTACTGTAATACATTACTTTTGTAACGCGTTACTCCCAACACTGTTCACAGGTGGTATTAAAATGTTTATAGCGTTACTCTGCTGATCACTGATGTGTTTCTGTCTGTCTGGTTAATAGGTGACAGTCTCTCAGAGGAAGTGGCTCTGACTGTTCCTAAAGATGTGATAGAGGGATCAGCCAGATCCTCTTTTTCAATCATTGGTAACATTTACAAACATGAGCAGAAATGAGGAGATTGGCTTTAGACTTATAAAATGTAGTGAGTGTCATTTGTGTATGGTTTACAGGCGACATATTGGGTCGTGCACTGAGGAACCTTCATGGATTATTACGGATGCCGTACGGCTGTGGAGAGCAAAACATGGCTGTTCTTTCTCCCAATATTTACATTCTGGAGTATCTGGAGAACACGGAGCAGCTCACCTCGGCCATCCGAGAGAGAGCCACAGGCTTCCTGCAGAGCGGTGAGAGACAAAATCATGTCAAGAAAATACTGAGATGGTTTGATACCAAATTATACATTATTCAACACACCTGAATGTTACATTAGCCGTTATTCCACTGTCGGGCCAGTGCGAGCCAGTGCTTTAAACGGGCCGGCCTGGGCTACTAGCTTCGGACCTGTAACACAGAGCCCAAAACCATGTTGGTTTCCACTGTCGGGCCAGAAGCTCTAAAACTCTAAACTCCGCCTCTGTTCATAACAACAACTCTAGCCCGAGCTGGCCCACTTTGGACCAAGGTATTTGGCGGGCCAAAAAACCCTGGCCGTTGGCCCAGAGGAAGCCTAGCCAAGGCCCGATCAAGCCCCGGAAGTGACAGTGGAAACGCGACTGGCCCTGTTACGCACTAGCACTAGCACGCCCGACAGTGGAAACGCGGCTATTGAGTCAACCCAAACAAACTGTTGAAGTGTTAACTTAGGGCTGGGCGATAAAACGATAACGATATGTATCGCGATAGACACGTAATCAATATCAATAAAAAATGTGTTCGATAAAACGTTAAATTTTTTTTTTCTTCGTCTGAAGAAACCAGAGGTTGCGAAGCAAGTAACAGAAAAGTAACAGAACCGGCGTGGAGAGATAAGTGGAAAATGAGTGCCGCAGTTAGCGAGGAAAATGTTGATAAAACAGGAAAAGTCAGCTTGCCAGTATGGCAGTTTTTGGGATTTTATAAGTTATAAAAATTTTATAAGCATTTCTTACGTATTCTTTAATTTTGCAACTTAATGTTAAGAGATAATTGTTAAGGTTTCATTGTGATTTTAGACTTATGTTTACATTTTAATTATTTAAGTGTTTTCCATGGTTGTGTTGCTTTTATAACTGAGGGGATTATAATCAGAGGAAGGTTAAGTTTAAAATAAAAATGTTTAAATTTAATATATTTGTCTCCTGGTCCTTATTTTAAATTGGTCATAAAATATTTCAATAATTATCGATATCGACCGATATGAGACACTTATATCGTGATACAGTTTTCAGCCATATCGCCCAGCCCTATGTTAACCATTATCACACTAAACAGGATACCAGAGACAAATGAACTACAAGCATTTGGATGGATCATACAGCACATTTGGTTATGGTGAAGGGAATACATGGTAAATATATTCTCACTATTACTATTGTTAAACAGAAATAACATCAAGGTAATCTACAAAAAATAACCCAATAAACACATTTAAAAATGTGTCTCAGTTCAAATGACTTTTTGAGATTTATGACGGATGGAATTCATTGAAACACCTGAGGACATTTTTTGAATTATATCTTCCACACCATCAGGTTGACTGCCTTTGTGCTGAGGTCCTTTGGCAAAGCACAGAAATACATATTTATTGATCCAAAAATTATTCAGAGTGCAAAGAACTGGTTAATAAGCAGACGGGATTCAGACGGCTGTTTTATCCAACAGGGAACACTGTTCAACAACAGAATGAAGGTCTGTCATCTTCTATCTATCTCTATCTATCGTCTTTATTCAGACTTTCTCAAGCCAACATCACAGTTTGTCTAGATTAACTTTCCTTCAGTGGTTTGAGTGTGTTGCTTTATTTATCCTTTATTTCTAATAAATTCTAGGGTGGGGTGAATGATGATGTGACCATGACTGCCTACATTACTGCATCATTGCTTGAACTGGAAACTCCAGTCACAGTAAGTTCATCTGTAGGAAACATGGTAAAAACTCATAGAAAAATGACACTCACAGCATCTATTCCTCTGTGTGTTTTTGTCACAGGATCCTGTCGTCAGTAAAGGTTTGTCATGCTTGAGGTCCGTCATTGAGGATGTCAAAAACACTTACACCACTGCCCTGCTCGCCTACACTTTCAGTCTGGCTAGAGACACGGACACTCGACAGCAGCTTTTCAAGAAACTGGAAGATGTTGCTATTTCAGATGGTAAGAGGTTTGTTTCTGATGACTTTCTGTTGTCTTTTGTGACTGTATTGGTTTTAGTAACACTGTAGAAAACTGTTCCATCATTAATGAATAACTACGCAGGAACAAATGAGTTACACACTATTAACATTCTTGTAACTACATTTAACTAACAAGAAAATCTGATTAACATATTAGTAAGTAATAGGGCTCAGTGGAATGTGGTAGTTCTCTATTCGCTAATCAGTAACTACTATTTATTTCATACCTCCCACTAAGAACTACTGTATACAGGTTCATAATTAACATGAATATTGCATAATTTATAATATAAGGTAACAGTAATCCACTAGTAATGACTCAAGCGTTACTACATCCTTCTAAAGGAAATACTAATAATTTGGATCAATATTCTAAAGAGAAAAAAACATGATAACTCTCTAGTAATTATGAAGTAACTGTAAGCTTTTAAGATTTTTGTACGATTTTGGATTTGGTAACACTTTAGTCATTACTAGTGTGTTCCCATGATCTTCACTTTAGAATATTGTTCCAAATTATTAGTAGTTCCTTTAGAAGGATGTAGTAACACTTGAGTCATTACTAGTGGATTACCATAACCTTATATTATACATTATGGATTATTAACATTAATTATGAGCCTGTATACAGTAGTTCTTTGTAGTCCTCTGTGAGTTATGAAAAAGTAGTAGTTACTGATTAGCTAATAGTGAACTACCACATTCAACTATTTCTTACTAATTCATTAATCAGAGTTCCTTGTTAGTTAAGTATGGGATAATGTACATCCAGCTGGTTGTTCCTGTCAGAATAAACCCGACAGGGTGATCAGGAGGGTCTTGCGTGAGCCAGAAGGGGTTTATTCTGAGATAACAACCGGCTGAATGTGCATTATTCCGCTTATTACACGACTACTTGCCACATAAGTAAATAATTAGATACGAAATACTGATCTAATTCGAAATATTTAACTAGCTCTTTAAACGCAAAGGTACTGCGGTGAGAGCTATTGCTAGCGCGACAAGTTCAAACTAGACAGACATTTAAGAGATACGGTATACAGTCATACTACTTATTACACAGCATTTCACCACATAAATTATTATGGGGATAAGAGATATTGATTTGAGATTAAGCTGTTTTAAAATCGTACTTGTTTGTTGTCTAATAATCCAACAGTGTACAAAAAACTGTCGCAAATTGGCAGCATCTGCGTTTGAATGAAACAAGAGAGAGCGAGTCCATGAGACTGGATGGCATAATTAAATAACCGTACACAAAATATTGATTCGACTGAGTTTTAATATTTTATTAGCTCACCAAAAGCAAAACTTCCATGAAGAAAGCCTGTTGAGCCGGTGTTTTCAGCGGTTGTTATCGAGCAATAACACACCACTGGATGGTGCTATTGACCAATCAGAATCAAGTATTCCACAGATATAATAATAGTAGTAACTAGAATGTTAATAGTGTGTTACTCATTTGTTTCTGTGAAGTTATTCATTAATGATGGAACAGTTTTCTAAAGTGTTACCTTTTTGTTTTAATCATGCTCCTTGAGTTACGCGTGTGTCTTTTGTCCTTAAGGCTCTTCTCTCCACTGGTCTCAGTCTGGCTCTGCTGATGACTCTGATTCTCTGGCAGTGGAGATCAGCTCATATGTGCTGCTTGCTGTTCTCACTGCAGATTCAGTCACTACAGCTGATCTGGGCTATGCTAACAGGATTGTTAGCTGGCTTGTGAAACAGCAGAATGCTTATGGAGGATTCTCCTCCACACAGGTTACTCAAACCTCTTCAATCAAACACATTATTGCTGGTGTGAATGAGTAAAAGTGGCATTACTGAACACATTTATTTCCCAGGACACAGTGGTGGCTCTTCAGGCTCTGTCTTTGTACGCCACCAAAGTGTTCAGCTCTGACGGCTCCAGCACAGTGACGGTACGGTCAGCAGGAGACACTCTCCACTTTAATGTCAATCAGGACAACAAGTTACTGTACCAGGAGAAGCAGCTGCAGAAACTTCCAGCCACATACAGCATTGAAGTGAAGGGCTCAACCTGTGTGTCTGTGCAGGTCTGTAGTGTGTTCAGCTTCATTTACTCACACTCACTTTCTCTCTTGCCATTTTGGTTATTCTGCTGTGAGATGATTTATGAATGTGTTTTTCTTTGTGTTGACTCTCTCAGATGTCTCAGTTCTACAACATTCCCACTCCAACTGAAGCTAAAACATTGAGCATTGATGCTAAGATTGAGGGAGATTGCAAAACATTGGGACAAAATTTCATTTTGAACTTCACTGTCAAGTAAGAGAATTTGTATTTAAACCCTCATTGAGTATACGCGATTCTATGAATATGCAAATGAGCCCTGCCTCCACTCACTCACAGCTCAGAGATCCACTGGTTGACGATCACACGTTGATCTGATTGGTTGCAAGGTAGTTTGTGACGTCAGAAACGCCAGCGATTTCAAACCGTGTTTTTGAGACTGTCTTTGGTTCACTGCAGTTTTCAGGAGAAAATATTCAGAAATGGTGTTGACTTGTAAATTTACACAAAAGCATATTAAAAACACCACATACGCATATTAACAACATTAAAAGCTTGATTTTCACCACAGGAGGACTTTAAGTCAAAAGACTAGAACATGATTATGACTTAAGATTATCTAACAAATAAATGTTTTCTGAATATTTTTTTTAACATCTTAATAAACACAAAAGCAATATAAACTGAAACGGCGTATCTCAGTAGTTAAAACACTACACACTGACTTGAGATACAACATTTTTATTATTGACACATTATGAGTGATTTGAGTGATTAAAACTCTGCATGTGTCTTGGTAATTATTCTGGCTTTTGTTCTCTCTTATTTGTACATTTATATGAGGCATTTAAGAACCTTTTCATTTGCTCTTTTCCAGATATGATGGTCTACAGGAAAGGACTAACATGGTCATTGTGGATATTAAACTCTTATCTGGATTCACAGCTGATACATCAATGGTGCGTTTGAGTGATTCATCACAAAATGTGTACACATTTCTAGAGTTTCTCTTTTTAGAAATTAACCAGCACTTTTCCCCCCACAGCTTAAAGATTTTTGGGGAATGTACAGAAAACCTGTGGAACGGGTCGATTCTAAAGATGATCGTGTCATTGTGTATTTGAAGGAGGTGAGAAAACAGCAACATTCATATGATTTTATGTCTTAGGTCTTTATGTCTTTAATGTCCATGACTGATGAGTTTATTTCCTCCTGTAGATCCCACAAAATATTCCAGTGAATTACCAGATACAAATGAAACAGGTTCTTCAAGTGAAGAATCTCAAGCCAGCTGTGATTAAAGTGTACGATTACTACCAAACAAGTAAGATTTAATATGCCAGTGTTGAATGCTTTGATCAAGTGATGCACATTGTTTATTCAGATTTAATCCATGTACAGGTTTCCATTGTTGTACGAATGTAAACATCTTCCTTTTCCTTCAGGTGATCAGTCAGAGGCCGAGTACTTCTTCCACTGTGGATGAATCTGAAGAGCGTCACCTTATAGTTCAGCTTGGATAAAGATGTTGGAACTCTCTAATGTTGAATATTATAATGTTTATTCTTTATCCTGGACAAAATTATTTCCAATCCATCATCCCAAATTTTAACAAACCACCAAATCCTAATCAGTTTTTGGCTACATCTCTTGATATCATGACTTATCAATTTACAATGCATATGATTAATAAAAGTGTTGAAAACAAGTTATGGTGAGCTGGTTGAACTGTTGAATGTGTAGTAGCTACATGCTATGGCAACATTTCAGAATCAGACGAGGTTATTATGATGATGATATTATTTTTTGATATCTTATCTCAGCTAAATAAAGGTGCCAAAAATAACCAAAACGGGGTTTTCATAGTGAGAAGAACCTTTTTTTTTTCTTAGTGACATAAAGAGCCTTTTTGGTACTGCAAGAACTCGCCTCATAAGTTCTTAAAAGAGCCTTTAACAGTTCTTCATGCCACTTTATAAGATTCTATGTACAACCATTCATGAAAATGTTCTTTATGACCCCATTTTAAACAAACATACAAAGAGAATACAGGAATAAGATTTAACTGTTTATTGCCTTTATACATTGTGCCAGATAAAAGCATATGAATACATACAGTAAGGCATTAAACAGGACATTTCATAAATCAAGCAAATTGCACAATTTTAAAAAGAGAAAACGGTAGAAACACTCACCAATAAACCAAAAAGCAGACTACAATTGTCACGTTCACCGTCTGTCTCTGCACTACATTACCCAGGATCCTCTTTGGCACACCTGCACTCACTCTCTCTGGAAAACGAATCACCCGCACCTGTTCACCATCAGCAACCTCATCACAAGCTCTATAAAACACTCACCATAGCCCCAGTTCATTGTCAAGCCTCCAACAGGAACAGACCATGATCCATTGTCTCCTGAACCTCTGATGCTGCCAAGACGTAACGTATACTCACCTGTGAAACACTATCCTCCGTGTCATTGTTCTGCTGTCTCCAGGAATCCTGTTCGATTCCCTGTGATCCGTTGTTCTCCCGAGCTTCCAGTGTTTCCTCTGAGCTTGCTTGCTATCGACTGCATCTGAAAGAGAAAAGACAAGTAGTGATGGCAAAATGAGGCTTCCTGAACCACCGAGACCTCGCAGCCCATTGCTTCAGCCAAAGGTTCATTACTTGAAGCTTCATTCAGCATTGCTCACTAGTGACACCTAGCTACTGTGCAAAGAATAGCAGACAAATTAATTCATTCTGAACCAGTGTTCAGAGCCACGCCCCCCTCCCTCCCTACCTACCTCCCTACCTACCTAATTTTATAAAAAATTGTATATTTTATAAAATACTTTTAGAAATAAAAATATTTATTTGTAATGTAAATATACAAATAAATATTTATATTTATTTGTATATTTAAATGTATATTTTATAAAAAATATTTGTATAAATAAAAATATTTATTTATTTATTTTGTACTCACTGTTGATGTCTGTAACCTTTCATTTGCAATAATAAAAAGACATGATCAGACATTTGTCCATTACTGTGTATAATGTAAAATATGTATCTTTCTCTGTCTGAATTTACTTGTGCAAAGTCACACACACAGTTTATTAATTATTCATAAATTGTTTGGATAGTGACAGTATGAACAACAACAGTGACACTGTGTTGAGTGCAGTGCTTATAGAGGGAGTGTAATAAAGTACATTTATTCATTTAGCAGATTATAGATAACAGATTAAAGTAAACTGCAACAGAATAGTCCGGGAGGAAGGATTACAATAGATTTTTTATTGAGAAACAGAATTATTTCAAGTGTGTTGGGGTTTAGACAATTCCTCTTCTTGGACAAAATCTCTCTAGCCTTGGAAAAGATCCTTTCACAAGGAACAGAGGATGCAGGGGAACGTAAAAATGGCAGTGGTACAAATGAGGATACTGATGCTTCTGTTGAGCCCAGACAGGGGAGGATTCCCTCTTTCTTGCTGGCTCCATTACCAGGAAAAAGGAAGAGTCACAAAAAGCAAACAATTCCAAAAGGGCAATCCAAATCAAAAAGCAGTCCAGTCCAGATGCAAAAATCCAGAGCAATCCAAATAATCTTATCTAATTAATATAACGAGATATAATATAGACTATAATATAGCGAGGCCTACTATAATAATAATATACTATAACTATTCTAACCTGATAATGTAATAATATACAGCCCTCACATATGACACAATAACGACACTGACACTGACAGTGATAGTTTTCTAACTCTCTGACTCTCTGACACTACTACAACTGCTTCTACTACTCCTGACAACACCCACAAGGTGGCGAGAGTTTCGAACCGCATTTTATCCGGAAGCGACACTCAGACCGAACCGATGACGTATCCACACAAACCGAGGCCTCGTTTGTCATTAGTCACGTGATTTTCATTTTTTCACGTTAACAACACAAGCCTCGAATCGCGGCTTCATCTGGCACGCCCACTTTTTCTCGACACACGCTCCGACGCCTCGCTTCAAATGTCACATCAGTACTCGTCATCATGACTCTGAATATTGGCTGCTGTTGGAAAGGGCTCCTTCTACTCTCTTTCCTCCTGATCTGTGTCAATGGACAAACATCAGGGCCGTAAGTTTTTAACAGTTTTTGCTGAGGATAAATTATTAATATGCCACTAGTCATTTTGTAAGTCTTGATGATTTCTCCTGTATTTATTTAACCGATCTGTGTTGCACAGTAGAGGTTTACTGTTTGAAAGACAACTTAAGGCACACGATTATTTATAATTACTGACAGTGTATTTTTTAGAGCAATATTGCTCTGAATAAACATACAAATTCACACTTTTCATATAATTGATCTATAGTAAATTAACTGTATTATTTTCCCTCCCAGTTTATGTTTTATTTTTCTTATTACATCTAACCACTCAGGCAATATTGTATGATCATTTTCTCTGGACAGATATTTCATGGTGACGTTTCCCGCAGTGATCAAGTCGGGATCTGAGGCCAAACTGTGTGCAAGTCTTCTCAAGCCCAATGAAAGCCTTGTCATGAACATTCATCTGGTTCATGGTATCCAGAGCACATTACTGCTGCAGGAGAAAGCTGAGGAAGAGTTTCATCGCTGCTTTAACTTCAAGGTCTGCCATCAAAACATGCACATAATGAATATTATCAAATATGTTTCATCATAATGCATCTAGTTTTTGTGGCAGGTTGTGAATACAGGAAATTATTTCTCATCAGGCTCCTCTGGTCAAGGCAGAATCAGTGCAGAAAATGAAGGTTGAACTTCAGGGAGAGACTTTCAGGATGACTGAAGAGAGAAAAGTCATGTTCAAGCCTTACCATCCTCTGACTTTTATCCAGACTGATAAACCCATCTATACTCCAGGACAGACAGGTGAGCTGTGAATGTCTCAAAGGCTCAGTAAATAATGCTGGTGTCACTGACATCTAAACCCTGATCACAGCTGATGTAGCACATATAAGTAAAGCACACTATGATCAGGCAACGAGCAGATGTAGCAAAATGTACAATTACAAATGTTGCACAAACCAGCAGATGGTAAAAGAGTATGAAGTAAACAGTTAAATGGATTTACAAACAAAAAGAGGAGCAAATGAAAAGATAAGAAAAGCAGATATTAAGGATGAGTAGCTTTGAATTCTAACAGCTTTGAAACACGAGAATGGTCATCTAGTGTGCATTTGAGCAATCCCCTCACTTTCAAACATGTTCAGCCTAAATACTGTAATTACAAATATGATATCGATATTGATATCAGTATCTGTGTGACTTTATTTTATATGAAATCTATGGATACAATAGATTAGGGGTGTTCTTGGAGAGCCCACAGCCCTGCAGAGTTTAGCTTTAACCCTAATTATTAAATGTACCTGATCAGGTTTTGAAATCAACAGGGTTTGGACTAAACTCTGAAGCCCTCCAGGAGTTTGACACCCCTGATATAAATCGTTACATGTAATAAACCTCATAGCTGTCTGGGATAGGCCTACTTGATTCTAACTGGTCAGCTGGAGCAAATTGTCAGACATTTTTGTAACATTATGGCTAAAACAGGCAGCTGTGACAGCTAGTTGAATTCGGCTCAAAAGACACATTCACCCAGCAGCAGAATACAGTTGTCAGCCAATTTACAGGAGAGAAATATGACTGTAAGCAATAGAGCTCCGGACGTCACGTGAGCTATTCTGTTTACACCGCCATTTTGGCAGTAAAGAGGCCGTACGAGACGAGCGTGAACGGATGACGGCAGCATGAGTTTTAAGGCAACAGAGTTCACTGCGCACTTTAATTAAAAAGATATAGACCTGTACATAGCAAAACTTAATAGATTAAACGTAACAGATCCCTGTAATGCCCCCGGGTGCTTTTCATGTGTATTAATAAAGGAAGTAACTTATAATGTTAGCTTTCCTGAACTGCAGTATCCTGATATAACGTTATAACTAACGTTACTTCATTAACTTTCCCTCGTCCTATTCCGGAGACTCTTTAAAGGCCTACAAAAGCCTGGAGGGTACAAATGGATGCAATCAAACTTTGTTATCAATATTCAATTTTGGAGTATACCAGCTTAAACCTGCTCTGTCGTCATTGGAAAGGCAAGTCAACTGTGTTGTTATCGACGCTAGCTGTCCTTGTTTGTTGGTAGCAAGGATAGCAATATCACTGTGAGAACAGTAGACTCAGTATGAAATCTTAATCCTTTAATCCCAATTTTTTCCCAATGCTTTTAAATGCTTTCCTCCACCTGTTCTGGAATCCAGGCGCACAGCAGCTGTCCACCATGTTGAAATAGTAATTGTTTTGAATTATTATTCTACCCGACCGCTATCGATAACGCAAAAGCCGCTCTGGCGCTCTCCTGGTTGACTGCCAAAATGGCGGAGTTTAGATTGCATGACGTCAGCCTCCGGAGCTCTATTGTCCCTTACATAAGAGCTGAAGACATCAAAAGTGAAGTTTTTTAATACACATTTCTATTTTACAGTGAACTTCAGAGTTGTTACCATGGATACAAACTTTGCACCCCTTGATCAGCAGGTCTGATGTGTTTATCTGGCATCTTTATTTTCTCTTGCATTGGTGAATACACGTTTAATAAATGAACACATTTTTGTCTTTTGATCTTTAATTACTATTTGCTCTTTCACAGTATAGTACAGTGGTTCTTGAGGTAAGAACACAAAACCTTCTATGCAGTCATAACAAACACACCTTTTAAATCTGATTAAAACTAGAAATTCTGTTATATTTGCAATTATTGTATTTTCAGTAGGGTAATTATATATTTCTTCATTGATAGTCAGGATATGTGTAGCTGACTGTCACAAAATATCTGCACTGTGTCTTTGCTATTAAACAGGACCGTAAAGGTAACCGGATTGGCCAATGGACAAATGTTTCTTCAACAAGGTGGATTTTGCAGCGTTCTTATGAATTAAACCCAGAGGCCCGTAAAGGCATGTACAAACTGAAGGCTTTTATTGGTGACAGGATGATCTCACATGATTTTGAAGTGAAACAATATGGTAAGTCATAAAAACAACTCGTTATGATTGTAAACTTGGTTCCCTGAAGAGGGAATGAGACACTGCAACATAAGTTACAACACTATGGGAACGCCTTTGCATGATTGTGTCTTGAAGCACGTGTGAAATCAGTCCAATGGTGTGGCAGAATATCATGGGGTGGGGGGTGACGTCACAACCAGGAAGGTATAAAGCACCCCTGAACCGAACAATGTCAGCTTCTGATAGGCTGAAGTAAGTCATGAAGTAAGTAAGTGAAGTGAAATAAGTTATGGCGGAGCAATGAAACATCTCGTTCCCTCTTCAGGGAACCGAGGTTACAGTTGTAACTGAGACTGTAACTGGCTTTGCGTTGTAAGTTACAATACTATGGGAACATTAATATCTACTATGCCATACTGACCAGTGCTTGTCTAGTGTGAATAATATCTGGAGCGCAACTAAGACTGAAGCACCTGGAAGCCAGGGGTGTTGCCCAGGTCAAGGTCAAAGAACCTGACGAATGTGTGCGTAGAGGACCAGCCCGCTGCAGCACAAACGTCATGAAGAGAGGCCACAGAAAGCAAGGCTTTAGAAGCCGCCACACTCCTAGTAGAATGGGCCCGGACAACCAAGGGAGAAGGCTGACCGGCCAATTCATAAGCAAGAGAGATAACCTCGACAACTCACTTACTCATTCTCTGCTTAGATGCTGGGTTCGCCTTTCTGGGCGACCCAAAGCATTCAAAGAGTTGATCAGATTTACGCCACACGGCAGCTCTGTGGACGTAAGCATCAAGCGCCCTAACCAAGCAAAGCACATTTAATTTCTCCTGGTCTGGGCGGAGGACAGAAGGCCTGCAGGCCAAATCCTCAAGGTTCCACGGAGGAAACGAGATACTAATGGGTCTCTTTTCAAGGATACACCACTCAAAGGAGTGTGGTAAAAAGGGCCAAATAAACCTTAAGTGTAGAAGGGGATAATCCTGTAGAGAAACGCTCTCTCGGAAACTCTAGCACTGTACCAACCGGGCAGTTAACTGGGTCTAAACCTCCGTTGTGAGACCAGCCTCTATGAGTTGGTCAATGACTCTATGACTCAAACCCACAACTTTCATACCTCTAGACAGGGGTTAAATATTTAGCCCCAGCCTGACACTGAAGGTCCCTCCTGATCGGAATCTCCTTAAGGGAGCCATAGAGGAGGGATATCAAGTCCAAAAACCAGATGTGAGTTGGCCAAAGAGGAGCCACCAACAGTAGATGGGCACCCTCCCGGCAACCTCTCTCCATAACTCCCGAAAGCAGAGCGATCCGGGGAAATGCATACAGGCATAATGATATTCAACACTAGTGGGGCTGGATGACAATAATATGTCCTCTTCCACTTCTCTTCCTCCTCCATAGAAGACTCACCACCTCAGGGTAAAGTCTCCATTCCTCAGGCCTCAGCCCTTGTCTCGACCTAAGCAACCCCTGATGTGTTGTCTAAATGGACAAGAACATGTCCCCCGTAGATCAGAAAACGCACCTCCACAGACCCTGAGATGAATGGTCCTCCAGGACCGCTCCCCAACACGTGAGAGAAGCATCTGTCATAAGTATCACGTGATGAGAAGTCATAACACTGGGCCTTTGGACAAGAACCAGGGTTTCCTCCACATCGTCAAGGAACAAAGACATCTTCTTGTAACCTTGATCATGTGGAATGGATTGCCCCTCGGGGAAAATCCCCTGGTCTTGAGCCACCACTGCAGGGGTCTGATGTACAACGGAAGAAAGCCTGTACTGGAACACTTTGCCCCCTAAAGCAAACCTGAGGAGCTTCCTGTGGTTTTGAAGGATGGATATGTGGAAGTATGCATTTTTGAGGTCTATCATGACAAACCAGTCCTCTGACCTGATTGGAGTCACGATTTGCTTTAAAGTTAACATTTTGAACTTTAGCTTTTGGCCGCACGATTTACATGGTGCAAATAAATCGGACGTTCTTTTTTGGAACAATGAAATACCGGCTGTAAAATCCGGATTCTGGTGGGGAACACGTTCTATGGCCCCATTCCCCAAGAAAGTTCTCACATTTTGTTCCATAACCAGAGACTTCTCTGGACCCACCATAGTGGGCAGAACCCTGTGAAACCGAGGAGAACGAGAACAAAACTGAATTCTGCAGTTCTAGGTCGGGGCCTTGAGGGATGATGCTGAATCAGGGGAAAGATCACGCAAAAAGGTTGCCAGGTTGTGCCGATAGATGATGCTGCTACTTTTTTACTACTTTTTCACTACTTATGGGCCACAAGAGAAATATTAAGAAAATAAATTAAGACAATTAGCCTAGGCCTATATACCTTTATCAGCATGTTGAAGTAGATTCAGCTCTCATCGTCTCTGAAAGAATATGAACCGTTAATGCAGTGTCAGATGTTTTTGCTTTCACTTTCTGTAGTAATTAATTGACTGGGGTTTGAGACTTCTTCACCACCATAACTCTAAAGCAAAGTATGCACATTGCTTGTGTGATATCCACTGACTGACCTTCATGGTTTAAAATGTAAATAATGTAAATATTTCCAATATTGTGCGAAAATTTCCTTTATCAATAATTGTTCGAAAAATGATGGACAAAGATTTAAATTTTGGACGTGTCATTCCCCGTGATAAAATCTATTAAATAATTAAATAAATGAGTAGCTAAATAAACAAGTAATAATCCCCCCCCCCCAAATGTCCTGCTGGCCAATTGATATTTTATTTTGACACAGCACGAGTGATAACCTTCACTAGCTCTTTGTACCCAGGAGAGTGAAGTGGTGAATCTTCAGACTCTCCTGCATCGACTCTCAGTACACCAACCTCCTCAGAGGAAGATAACTGAAGCACCGGGCCCTCACTCAGGGCGGAAGAAACCACAGAGCGGGCTTCCTGATCCTGAGAGAGGAGATATATATTGATATGTAGGCACACAACCCTAAATTTGACAGATAGAGTAACACAGACCGCTTGCTGAAGAAACAGAAGCTGACATTGTTTGGTTCAGGGGTGCTTTATACCTTCCAGGTCATGATGTCTCCCGCCTATGACGTTCCGCGACACCATTGGACTGATTTCACACGTGCTTCAAGACACAATCACGCAGAGGTGTTCCCATAGTGTCGTAACTTATGACGCAGCACGAGTTCTCTTGAAAGGGAACAGACAATTTGCATGGGAAGAGTTTCAATAATATGTTTGTATTTTAATTTTTAATATATAAATTGAGTACTAATAACTCTGATTTCTGCCTTCTGACTTCTAGTTTTGCCTAAGTTTGAAGTTACTGTAAAAAGCCCAAATAAAGTAAGTGTTGAAGAAGAGGAACTGATAATTGAGGTTTGCGGAAAGTGAGTGGTTTCTTTTTATTTCCTGCATTAAAAAAGCAACGTGCTCTTCCATTCACACTTTCATTTAATTGTTAATTGTATTATTTATTTAACTCTTGGGTCAGTTTCTTACTTTAACCCCCCATCCTAATATATTAGTTGCTTAACTCAACCCTGGGCTGTAGATCAGTTGCTTGTACCTTTTTCACAGATACACTTATGGACAGCCTGTACCTGGTAAATCACGGGTGAAAGTGTGCCGTAAATTAAAGCCCAACATTTCAGGGTGTTTAGAGGAAACCATTGAGGTATGTGAGTTGAAACGCAGTACATTACAGTACATCATCCTCAATTTATCTAATTAAACCACTCTTCTGTTAATAGTTATGTTTGTGTTCATTCATTATAATTAGATAAAAAAGACAGGCTGTGCCATCCATACCTTAGATGCATCAGTCTTTTTTGACGTCATCACACTGGTAGAAGATCGTAGGTTCCACAGGTATCCACAGCATCTGATGCAGAATTTTCTTCGTGTTGAGGCAATGGTTACAGAAGAAGGAACAGGTGAGCTGTTCAATTTGGTCAGATCTCTGTTACATACACGTCTTGAATTTCACATTTTTGACCTTTTACTTTTATTTGAATAAATATTTATGTAGGTGTTTTGACTATTTACAGAGATCACCATGACAAAATCTAAATCTGTATCTCTCACTTATGAAATTGGTAAAGTCACATTTACTGACCTGCCCAAAACATATGAACACGGATCAGTTATTGAAGGAAAAGTAAGTCTAAAATCCGTTTGTCTCAGTTTAACACCATTGATATGTATGGAATTATTCCTTAATTGATTCCTTCAAAATCTTATTTTCAACAGATAAAACTCTCAAATTTCAAAGGTGCACCAAT
The DNA here is from genome assembly GCF_963993115.1 of Abramis brama. Lineage (NCBI taxonomy): Eukaryota > Metazoa > Chordata > Actinopteri > Cypriniformes > Leuciscidae > Abramis > Abramis brama. Next base: position 7,150,636 of record NC_139972.1, read on the forward strand.
TCAAAACAAAAATGTTTATCTTATGGAGCCCATATGGAGTTTTATGGAGTATGGAGACACTTGGTCCACAAAACTGCTCCTAAATCTCACTACAGACAGCGATGGACTGGCCAACTTCTCTCTTAATACATCCAGTCTTTCTAAAAGTGATATTGATCTAATAGTAAGATATTTTGTGTACACTTAGTTTTCTTTTGTATTGCCTGAAGAGTTTAGTTACAGGAGTTATTTCAGATTTTTTGTAATCCAGGCAAGTGTCTATCAAGAGGTCCGTGATTATGGCCACGACGACATGCCTTACATCGTTGCTGATAAAAAAACAGTCAAGCTCTTCCAACCTGCCTCTCCACGCACCCCATCACAAAGTGAACTGATTATAGAGAATACTGAACAACCATTAAAGTGTGACACTGAGTTTACTGTCACCATCAAGTATTATTTTGTTGGAGAGACAATTAAAAACTTCAGAACTGACATCATCTATATGGTGAGAACATGTGCAGTATGTACATTATCACAGAGATGTTTTTGTGTAACAGTATTATTTGGCTGCACTAGTCAGTTTGTTATCAGAGTGTCATCCGTCTGTTTCAGGTCTTGTCCAGAGGAGTGATTGTTCATCATGGATATGAGAAGGTTGAAGTGAAGATTTCTGATGTAGCAAGGGGCTCGATGTCGTTCAAACTGTCTATTAGTGCAGATCTGTCTCCTGTAGTGCAGATTCTGGCGTACTGTGTTCTCCCCAGTGAAAAGGTTGTGGCCAGTAGCAAAGATTTCAACATTGAAAAGTGTTTCAAAAACAAGGTGTGCATTGTAGCTTTAGAAATGAGCCTCTTTAAACTGTATTACTGACTCATTTCTAAAATAAATCCTATTCCCTGTATGTCACAGGTATCTCTGCAGTTTTCTCCTGCTAAAGCAGTTCCCGGTGAGAAAAACACTCTCCAGCTCTCAGCTCAGCCTGGTTCACTGTGTGGCCTCAGTGCTGTAGATCAGAGCGTCCTGATCCTGAAGTCAGGAGAACGTCTGGATACTGACAAGGTCTAGATGCTTTAAGATTCAGTGTTGATTAAATGTGTCTCTTCATAGTGAGACTCTACAGTGTGAATCTAATGATAACAGACTTTACTTATTGCTGCTTTGATCCATCAGCTGACATTTTGATCTCAGGAAATTTAGCATTAATCTTCATTCTTTCTCACCAAATTGGAAATACATTTTTGTTGGAAATACATGTATTATTTAGAAATCATACTGATAGTGTGTGAACATGATCCCGTCACAGATCTTCAGCCTGCTGCCAGTGCAATCGTGGTCAAATTACCCTGAGACTGTTGAAGATGACGAGTGTCCGTATATGCGTGTTTGGATATTCGCATTCACTTATGAATCCTTAAAGGTAACAGTTGGATTATATGTGTGGCAGTGCAGTAGATAATGATTAGGAGAGTATATACTGCACATGTGTAAGTAAATGCATAAAAAGGCTTTATGATTATACTGACATTTAAAAGTAATTTGTATTTTCATGACTTTTATTGTGGTTCATCATTGCCATTTGGCAGAAAGTGGGATTGAAGATGGCAACAAATTTGTTTGTGGAACTCCCTCTGTGTACGATGGGTAGGTACATGTACTGTTATTACAATCCAAACTGTAATGTTTTAATATGTTGGTGCTTGTTATGAAATATATTTAAAAAAATCAAATATATTCAATTTGTGAAATTGTGAAACTCACACAATTCCACAATTATAGAGATGTTGTTACAGTAGAACGGAGACAAGAGGCGTGCAGATCCATATGCAAAGCCTTTTATTTACAAGAGATGTGTTTAGAACAGGCAGGGGCCCAAACAAATGCAAACAGGTATGAAATGGATAAGACAATGAGCATTACAGGGACAGGCGAGGGTAAACAAACAAAGACCGTAATCCAGTGGATAAGGCAAGAGAATAAAACAGCTAATCATACTAAAGCCCAGGCATCAAGCAAACAATATCCAAAGGGCAAGACGAGAGAGGTAATCCAAGGCGAGCAAGAGTCCAGAGCAGTATAGGCTAACAACACTCAGCAATCTGTGAGCTTGTGCATCAGTGTTTGATAGTCCCTGTGATTGACTACAGGTGTGGAAATAATTAAAGCCATGGAAAATGAAGTCCAGGGTAACCTGTAACTTAGTGTGCAGTTAAAAAAAACTGCACACTAAGGGTTAGTGAACTTTGAATCAGTGATAATATTGGTAAGATAAACTCCTCTAAAAAAAATTATATAACTTTTGTAAGATAAAATTAACACATTCACTTTTGCAGCCCTAAAATACTAAAACTAAAATTAAACGAAATAAACTGAAACGTTTAAAATATGTGAAAATATGTGTATTAAAATAATGATCTACCTTACATTTTCTATTTACTTATGACTGGATATGGAATAGATCATGTTGACGTACTCTTCACATACATATCACTTAAAACTACAAAATATCACTTTTTTTCCAGTTTATAACACTTTTGTGCCAGAGCCTCCCCCACATTTTAGAGAAGAGTTTGAAACACCTGGTTCTCCAGCAGTGACGATTCGAACTGTCTTTCCAGAAACTTGGATCTGGGAACTTGCTGAAGTGGGGTATTTAAAGCATAATCAGTACATTTAACATCATATTTATCTTTAATACATCAATTAATTCTCCCCTCTCGCCCACAGGACAGAAAATATCTTGCTTGCTTTGCAGATTCTTAATCCAGTTTTTTCATCATCTGTGTGCTGAATATTGTCATTTATTACAGGAAAAATGGCTGAGTCAGAGTCAAATATGCCTATTGTTGTAATTCCTCCACAGGGACTCTGGATCAGCTCAGGTTCCTGTCACGGTTCCTGACACCATCACCTCTTGGGAGACGGAGGCCTTCTGCCTGTCCTCTGAAGGTCTGGGTCTGGCTCCTCCTGCTCAGCTGACAGTTTTCCAGCCCTTCTTCCTAGAGCTCTCTCTGCCTTACTCCATCATCCGCGGGGAGATCTTTGAGCTGAAGGCCACTGTCTTCAACTATCTGTCCAAGTGCATCATGGTGAGATTTCAGACGCACTCTAATCAAATCATATCAAATATGCCACTAATCATGTGTGTTTGATTGACAGATTAAAGTGACTCCAGCTCCTTCCTCAGACTACACTCTCAAAGCCTTCTCTGATGATCAGTATTCATCCTGTCTATGTGCTAATGGAAGAAAAACCTTTAAATGGATCCTCACTCCCTCTGTTCTTGGTGAGTTTTCCAGTCTGAATCAGTAGCCGCCTTTTCATTACAGATTTGCACAAAACTTTTGCAATGTTTTTGAAATGTCGATTAAAAACTATTGCAAAACGATGGCGTTTCCGTTAATCGATGTTATGCGACTAAAACGTTATTTTTCCCTCTCATGATAAGTCATTCCAAAAATCATTGCAACGGATGTTGGTAGTTTTACACTTATCGCAGCCACCGCACTAGCCATTGTTTTTAATCGAAGGAGATGTAGACGTGTTATCCAAGCATTATTGGCAAGGGAAGATGTTAATGTAAATGTTAAACATGCAATTTCACCGCGTTTCCATTACCCTTCATATTGCACGAATTGAAAATGCGAATTGAAAATACACCCATTGGAAAGACGTCAATTTCGCAAAAACTTCCATTGAAAATACAATGTTTTTATGCTCACATGAGGTGGTTTTTCAGGTTGTTCGAAAAAGGAATTGTGATGATGGGCTAGGTTAATTACATCATCACTAGAGTATCAATCTAATGCTATTCTGAATTTACTTGGCATGTTGAGTTCAGAAATAAGTTATTGTATATTGGGTGTTGACAATGTATATGAGGAGGGACAGTACCAACATCAAGTGGGCAATGTGTTAGTGTTGAAAGATAATAGTCATTGTTTGCTTTAAATTATTTATTTATTGTGTGAGTTTACATTTTATATCACATGTTAGATCTTTCCTGTTTGATCCAATGTTTTGGTGGTGGGTTCGGGTAGTGCGCATATCCGGAATGTACCATTTTACAAAACGGAGGGAAACATGAGTGCTATGAGGTGTTAATGTTTAATGTAAGTTTTTTTGTGGTGCTATGTTATGCATGTTTGTATGGTGGTTACTATATGTCAGAAGTGAGTTCATGAACTGTAGTTATGTTATTTGTGTATTAATGTTAGCTGTGGAAGTTTGTGATGAGTGTTACAGGCAAAGGGTTGTACCCTGTGATAATGGTTTGTCCCAATAGAGTTTGGGCGGGAAAACTGACTGTTTAAACAATGGATTGAGCAGGTTGAAGGGGGGTTTGTTGCATCCTGTGAAAGCTATGCAAACCATTGAATATGTTTGAGGTGAGACAGGCTGTCAATTTTGGTGGATGCACCACTAGGCATTGTTTAGTGCCAGTTTTGCTGCTCACAGCCTTTTTCTTTTGTTTGTAGCATCAGTGTATGTATGATACCCTAAGTGTTTTTTTTGTGGTTTTTTTTGTTTTTTTTGTTGTTGTTTTTTGTGTTCTTTTTGCACTTTGAGGACTGCTCCTTGTACAATGCAGCTTCAGAAATAAATCACCACTGCCATTTTGAAAATCACTCCCTTGTACTGAGCCTTCCTAACTTCTCCCAGGCCTCTTGGCAATTCTCTACGTGACACATGGTGGCAGCGGTACTTCCAGGCCAATAGGAGGCTAGTACATGGGGAGGCTGCATGTTGAGTTGTGCAACAATTTTTTTTTCTTCAAGTGGAGTGACGGGAGACATTTTTTTTTTAAACAAAGATGCCACCAAAGAAGCAAGATGCAGCAAAGGCAAGGGACGAGTCTAATGTTCCAGATGAGTCCGGGTCAACATGCACGGTTCCAGACCAAAGTGAAGTTGTAGCTGGGAGTACAGCTGACCAACTGATGGATATGATGCAAAAGTTTTTACGTAAGCAACATCAGAGAGAAGAGCGCTTGGAAAGAGAGGCGCAGCGCCAAGAGCATAAATGGCAGGTGCTACACCATCAGTTTTCACAGCTGCAGTCTGAAGTTCATCAAGACCAACAACGACAGTCACTGGCAGGGATGGCAGTACCAGCAGATACGGCGGTGCGTCGGCCTTCAACCATTCATTCAAGTCGACAACCCTTACAGGACGATGACTGTGCTTCAGGAGGTGAGAATCTAACCGAGGGACAAGGACCTGCAATGTCATGTTTACAGGCTCCGAGAATGCTTCCTTGGACCCATGATGAGGACATAGAACACTATCTAACAACTTTTGAACGTATTTCTCAAGCATGCAGATGGCCAAGGCAAGACTGGGTGTTGCATTTGTTACCTCTCTTATCTGGTAAAGCGAGGGCAGCTTATGTGGCTATGGAGCCAGATGATTCACTAAACTATGGCTTGGTCAAACAGGCTATTCTTGACAAGTTTGAAATAAATGTGGAAATGTATAGGCAGCGTTTCAGAGCATACAATGCTCAGGAAGATGAGACTCCAAGAGAGTTGCAAGTAAGACTAAGAGACTTATATGAGAAATGGATGAATCCTAAGAGTCGAACAAAGGAGGAGATCGGTGACCAGATTGTGCTAGAACAGTTCCTTAAATTACTCAATCCAGAGACAAGAACATGGGTGAGACAGAATAACCCTACCTCATCTAAACAAGCAGCAGAGATGGCGGAGGCCTTTATGGCTGCAAGACGATCTTCGTATCAACCAAGACGATGGCGATCTTATAAAAACAGCTCAACCGGTAAGTCTGGGGATGGTTGGGGTAGTGGTCTCAGTCATTTTGGTGTTAATACCGGGGTATCATCACAGATTAGTTCTGGTACTAACAGTGGTAAACAGCAGGGGGCGGTTAATCAGTATAAGGGTAAAGCGGTGATTATTTGTCATGGATGTGGCCAGCCAGGGCATAAGAAAGCAGATTGCCCTTTACAGAAGGTTACGAATACCCGCCTTTGTTATGTGCCGAGGTCCTCTCTAGGGTTAAGGGAGGTGGAGTCGAACACAGACACGGTAATTGAGGTAAAGATCGGGGCTAAATCCTTTAAAGCTTTAGTGGACTCTGGTTCTAGCCAAACGTTAGTAAGGACTGAATGTTTGGAGGAGGGTAACGCATTGATGCAGGACAAATTGAGAGTTTGCTGTATTCATGGTGATGAAAAAGAATACCCCAAAGCTGAGGTTGTCATTGAAATAAATGGTCAGGCTTATTATCTGTTAGTTGGTGTAATGGACCAGGCGCCCTATCCAGTTATTTTAGGTAGAGATGTGCCTGTGCTTGTAGATCTTTTGCAGAATGACAGGGAGATAGCTGAAGTCATGATGGTAACAAGAGCCCAGGCTAAGCATGATAAGACCTGTAAACAGCTACTACAAGAGTTACCTTTTGGTGGGGGTCCTAAAACTAGGAAATCTAGACGTGAGAGGCGGCAGAACAAAGTTGAGGGTACAGAAATGGTCGGAAAATTGCCTGAACCTAATGCAGATGATGTTGAATGCATTCCTCATGATATAGTGGAACTTCAAAGGCAAGATAAAACCCTGAAACCCTTGTTTGAGAAGGTTTGCAAGGGAAACACTGAGTCAGCTTTGCTGCAGAAAGATCGTTTTGTGATTAAAGAGGATAGGCTGTACCTGGTAAGTGCTGAGGGAGAGAGGTTAGTGGTCCCGGAATCCATGAGACTGAGGATATTGCAGTTAGGTCATTCTGTACCGTGGGCGGGGCATTTAGGCCAGCAGAAAACGCTAGCCAGAATTGCTAGAGGATTTTATTGGCCCAGACTGTATATGGACGTAATGGATTTTTGTAAGTCTTGTCCAGAGTGTCAGCTGGTAAGTCCAGCTAGAAAGGGCGATAGAGCACCTCTTGTGAGTCTCCCTATTATTGACATCCCGTTTTCTCGCATTGCTATGGATATAGTGGGTCCGTTAGAAAAGAGTAGAACAGGAAATCGGTATATTCTGGTTGTGGCAGATTATGCTACTAGATATCCAGAGGTTTTTCCTCTTAAAAACACAAAGACGAGACAAATTGTCAATGCCCTTGTTCAGCTCTTTTCACGGGTAGGCTTACCCAAAGAGATAATTACAGATCAGGGAACCAATTTTACGTCCAGGCAAATTAAGCAAGTGTATTCAATGTTGCATATATATCCTATTAAGACCACTCCTTATCATCCTCAGACTGACGGCATGGTAGAAAGGTTTAATCAGACATTGAAATCAATGTTGCGCAAGTTTGTGTCTGACACAGGTGCAGACTGGGACCAGTGGTTGCCGTACTTGATGTTTGCCTATCGAGAAGTTCCACAATCGTCTACAGGCTACTCACCCTTTGAGCTGCTCTATGGACGTCAGGTTCGTGGGCCTTTGGATGTCTTAAAGGAGGCCTGGGAAGGAGACAATGCAAGTGAACAAACGAATATCTTATCGTATGTCATTAAGATGAGGGAGAAGATGGACTCGATGGCAGAGTTGGTAAGAGACAACATGACTAAGGCGCAACAACATCAAAAACAATGGTACGATCAGTCAAGCAGGAAGAGAACATTAAGTCCAGGTCAAAAGGTGTTACTGCTCCTTCCCACATCTGACAGTTCATTACTGGCCAAGTGGCAGGGGCCGTATGAAGTGTTACGTAAACTAAGTGCTACTAACTATGAGATCTCTACCAGATCGCAGGAAGAAGTCTCAAGTTTTTCATATTAACCTCTTAAGACCGTGGCATGAGAGAAGAGGCTCATGGTCTGAGCAGTTGTGGGCAAGAAAGGTGGACGAAGAGGAGGAACTAGAGGAGCAATACTTCCCAGTTGATCAAAAGTCAATAACTGTTCCATCAGTAAATCATCTTACACCTAAAAAGCAGAGAGAGTTCCTGAAACGAGTACCAAAGAATCTTTTCAGTGATCAGCCTGGAAAAACAGATCTTCTACAGCATGATATTCACCTTCTGCCAACAGATCCCATTAGGCAGACTCATTGTAGAGTACCCACCCGCCTGATTCCCGCTTTGAAAGAGGAAGTGAAAGTGATGCTTGATTTAGACATCATAGAACCATCGAGGAGCGAATGGTGTAGTCCAGTGGTGCTGGTACCAAAAAAGGATGGTTCACTCAGGTTCTGTGTGGATTTCTCGAAGCTTAATGCAGTGTCTGCTTTTGATCCATACCCAATGCCAAGAGTTGATGAGCTAATTGAGCGACTGGGCAAAGCTAAGTATTTAACAACTCTCGACTTATGCAAAGGATATTGGCAAGTGCCATTGGCTGACTCGGCTAAAGAACTGACTGCTTTCCGTGTTCCTTCTGGATTATATCATTTTAAATTTATGCTTTTTGGCCTGCAGGGGGCGGCAGCCACTTTTCAGCGCTTGGTGGATCAGGTGCTGAGAGGAGTGGACAGTTTTGCAGCAGCTTATATCGATGACATAGTCATTTACAGCGATTCGTGGGAAGAACATCTGGAACATCTTGCTGAAGTGTTCAATAAGATCCATCACGCAGGTCTGGTTGTCAATGCCAAAAAGTGCCAGATAGCCAAGCATGAGGTCTCTTATTTGGGCTACGTTGTGGGTGGAGGATCAATCAGGCCTCAAGTGGATAAAGTGCAAGCTATCTTATCGTGTGTACCCCCAACGACGAAGAAGAGTGTTCGATCATTTCTGGGCTTGGTGGGCTGGTACAGGAGGTTTGTTCCAAATTTTGCCAGCAGAGCTGCAGTATTAACGAATCTCACAAGGAAGAGTAGCCCCATAAAGATCAAGTGGACCCCAGAGTGTGAGCAGGCTTTTCAAGATTTAAAGGCTTGCCTGTGTAAAGATCCCGTCCTACAGAGCCCAAACTTTGACCTTCCTTTTGTTGTTCAAACTGATGCATCTGGTCTGGGATTGGGTGCAGTACTGTTACAAGGGGAGGGACAAGATCGACACCCAGTACAGTACATTAGCAGAAAGTTGTTTCCTCGGGAGACTAACTATTCAACTGTTGAAAAAGAAGCGTTGGCCATTAAATGGGCCCTGGACACTTTAAAGTATTATTTGATTGGCAAAGACTTTGTTCTTGAGACTGATCATAGGGCATTGCAATGGATCAATAAAATGAGAGACAGTAATGCAAGAGTTACACGGTGGTATCTTTCTCTCCAACCTTTTAAGTTCAAAGTCCAATATAGGGCTGGATCACTGAACATTATTGCAGACTTTTTGTCACGCCTCTCTTGAAGAGTGGCTGTCTTGAGGAGGGGGGTATGTGATGATGGGCTAGGTTAATTACATCATCACTAGAGTATCAATCTAATGCTATTCTGAATTTACTTGGCATGTTGAGTTCAGAAATAAGTTATTGTATATTGGGTGTTGACAATGTATATGAGGAGGGACAGTACCAACATCAAGTGGGCAATGTGTTAGTGTTGAAAGATAATAGTCATTGTTTTGATGCAAAACAGATCCAATGTTTTGGTGGTGGGTTCGGGTAGTGCGCATATCCGGAATGTACCATTTTACAAAATGGAGGGAAACATGAGTGCTATGAGGTGTTAATGTTTAATGTAAGTTTTTTTGTGGTGCTATGTTATGCATGTTTGTATGGTGGTTACTATATGTCAGAAGTGAGTTCATGAACTGTAGTTATGTTATTTGTGTATTAATGTTAGCTGTGGAAGTTTGTGATGAGTGTTACAGGCAAAGGGTTGTACCCTGTGATAATGGTTTGTCCCAATAGAGTTTGGGCGGGAAAACTGACTATTTAAACAATGGATTGAGCAGGTTGAAGGGGGGTTTGTTGCATCCTGTGAAAGCTATGCAAACCATTGAATATGTTTGAGGTGAGACAGGCTGTCAATTTTGGTGGATGCACCACTAGGCATTGTTTAGTGCCAGTTTTGCTGCTCACAGCCTTTTTCTTTTGTTTGTAGCATCAGTGTATGTATGATACCCTAAGTGTTTTTTTTGTTTGTTTTTTTTTGTTTTTTTGGGGGGTTTTTTGTGTTCTTTTTGCACTTTGAGGACTGCTCCTTGTACAATGCAGCTTCAGAAATAAATCACCACTGCCATTTTGAAAATCACTCCCTTGTACTGAGCCTTCCTAACTTCTCCCATGCCTCTTGGCAATTCTCTACGTGACAGGAATATTTTGCTAAATATTTCGCTCCTAAGTATAACGGGCTTTCCTTGCCATTAAAGCTTGGATAACATGCCTACGTCTCCTTCGATTAAAAATAATGACTAGTGCAGTGGCTGCGATATACGTAAACCTACCAACATCCGTCGCCATAATTTTGGCTTCTGGCAAGATGAAATAATTATGTTTTAGTCGCATAACATTGGTTAATGTAAACGCCATCAATTTCGCAAAAGTTTTTTATTGACAAAAGTTTTGCACAAATCATAATGGAAACGTGGCTACAGAGGAACTGTGAATGATCGTGTGAAGAATAAGTTCAGGTCACCTGTAAATGTGAAAAAACTGTTTCCATTAGTTCGCGAAAAATTCCTTTTTTGAATTGCCTGAAAAACCACCTCATGCGAGCATAAAAATGTTTTTTCCGAAATGGACGTGTTTACAATGGGAAACTTAATTTGTAATTTTCAATTTGCTCAATTTGAAGGGTAATGGAAACGCGACTGTTTCTCAGTTGTATATTCACGCATGTCTTGTGTTGTAGGAGTCTTGAATATTACAGTCAGTGCAGAGGCAGAGGCGTCCCAGACTGTGTGTGACAAAGAGATTGTTAGCGTCCCGGAGAGAGGACGCATTGACACGGTCACACGAAGTCTGCTCGTACAGGTCAGCACACGTCATCATTTACTCATGATCTTAATGCTGCTTATGTATGTGTTGATGTGATTGATTTCTGCTGCAGGCGGAAGGAACTGAAAAGACAGAGACTCGCAGCTGGTTACTGTGTCCAAAGGGTTAGTCTGCAGATATTTCATATGTTTTGGTGTACAAGCGCTGATAATGCTGCAACCCTCTTTGTCTTCTAAACACAAACTCCAACTTCATGAAAATAAGTACACATTGCATAGAGGACATTTTGAGGACACACCAAATTTGAGGACCAATAGAGGGAGCCAAAATATACTCGTATGTATCGGACATTTTAATTGAGAAAGTGGAAATTTGTCAGCCTTTCCTGACAACTGTAGTTTAGTTGTTCAGCTGTGCCAAATTTTGAAATTGTGGCTATTTTCTCCCCTTTTCCAAAGTACTTGAATCACAATAATTCTTGTTTGTGATTATATTATTATTATTATTGGGACTTCACAGGTGGTATTAAAATGTTTATAGCGTTACTCTGCTGATCACTGATGTGTTTCTGTCTGTCTGGTTCATAGGTGACAGTCTCTCAGAGGAAGTGGCTCTGACTCTTCCTAAAGATGTGATAGAGGGATCAGCCAGATCCTCTGTTTCAGTCATTGGTAACATTTACAAACATGAGCAGAAATGAGGAGATTGGCTTTAGACTTATAAAATGTAGTGAGTGTCATTTGTGTATGGTTTACAGGCGACATATTGGGTCGTGCACTGAGGAACATTCATGGATTATTACGGATGCCGTACGGCTGTGGAGAGCAAAACATGGCTGTTCTTTCTCCCAATATTTACATTCTGGAGTATCTGGAGAACACGGAGCAGCTCACCTCGGCCATCCGAGAGAGAGCCACAGGCTTCCTGCAGAGCGGTGAGAGGCAAAATCATGTCAAGAAAATACTGAGACGGAATACTGAAATTATACATTATTCAACACTCAAACAAACTGTTGAAGTGTTAACCATTATCACACTAAACAGGATACCAGAGACAAATGAACTACAAGCATTTGGATGGATCATACAGCGCATTTGGTTATGGTAAAGGGAATACATGGTAAATATATTTTAACTATTACTTTTGTTTAACAGAAATGATATCAAGGTAATCTACAAAAATAAACCCAATAAACACATTTAAAAATGTGTCTCAGTTCAAATGACTTGTTTTGAGATTTATGATGGACGGAATTCATTGAAACACCTGATGACATTTTTTTAATTATATCTTCTACACCATCAGGTTGACTGCTTTTGTGCTGAGGTCCTTTGGCAAAGCACAGAAATACACATTTATTGATCCAAAAATTATTCAGAGTGCAAAGAATTGGTTAATACGCAGACGGGGTTCAGACGGCTGTTTTATCCAACAGGGAACACTGTTCAACAACAGAATGAAGGTCTGTCATCTTCTGTCTATCTCTCTATCTATGTCTTTATTCAGACTTTCTCAAGCCAACATCACAGTTTGTCTAGATGAACTTTCCTTCAGTGGTTTGAGTGTGTTGCTTTATTTATCCTTTATTTCTAATAAATTCTAGGGTGGGGTGAATGATGATGTGACCATGACTGCCTACATTACTGCATCATTGCTTGAACTGGAAACTCCAGTCACAGTAAGTTCATCTGTAGGAAACATGGTACACTGTAAAAAGTGATCAGTTAAAAGAGCAGTTCACTTTAAAATGAAAATTACCCCATGATTTACACACCCTCAAGGTATCCGAGGTGTATATGACTTTCTTCTTTCAGACAAAAACAATCTGAGTTATATTAATAAACACTCTGACGCTTCCGAGCTTTATATTGGCAGTTTGCCAGATTGCAACTATCAGTTTGAAGCTCAAAAAAGTGCATCCGTCCATCATAAACGAACTCCACACTGCTCTGGGGGGTTAATAAAGACCTTCTGTGGAGCACTTTTATGATGAATAGAAGAGCTTCTTTGAACTTCAAACTGATGGATGCAATGATGCAATCCACTGCCATTATAAAGCTCAGAAGCGTCAGGGTGTTTATTAATATAACTCCGATTGTATTCGTCATATGCACCTAGGATAACTTGAGGGTGAGTAAATCAACTTTAACTTAAAAAAATTAAGGAAACCTGTTGCCTCAAAATTAAGTAGGTATTAAGCTTATGCTTATTCGAAAAAAATTAAATAATGTGGAATTGTCAAGTTCACATAACTTAATTTTTTCAGTTAAGAATTGAGTTTATTTACTTAATAATTTTAAGGCAACGGGTTTGCTAAAAAAAATTATGTGAACTGAACACCTTTTACAGTGTAAAAACTACAGCGTCTATTCCTCTGTGTTTGTTTTTTTTGTCACAGGATCCTGTCGTCAGTAAAGGTTTGTCATGCTTGAGGTCCGTCATTAAGGATGTTAAAAACACTTACACCACTGCCCTGCTCGCCTACACTTTCAGTCTGGCTAGAGACACGGACACTCGACAGCAGCTTTTCAAGAAACTGGAAGATGTTGCTATTTCAGATGGTAAGAGGTTTGTTTCTGATGACTTTCTGTTGTCTTTTATGACCGTACTATTGTTTTTAGTAACACTGTAGAAAACTGTTCCATCATTAATGAATAACTACGCAGGAACAAATGAGTTACACACTATTAACATTCTTGCAACTACATTCTAGTCATTACTAGTGTGTTCCCATGATCTTCACTTTAGAATACTGATCCAAATTATTAGTAGTTCCTTTAGAAGGATGTAGTAACACTCGAGTCATTACTAGTGCATTGCCATTATCTTATATTATACATTATGGATTATTAACATTAATTATGAACCTGTATACAGTAGTTCTTTGTAGTCCTCTGTGAGTTATGAAAAAGTAGTAGTTACTGATTAGCTAATAGTGAACTACCACATTCAACTATTTCTTACTAATTCATTAATCAGAGTTTCTTGTTAGTTAAGTATGAGATAATGTACATCCAGCTGGTTGTTCTCTCAGAATAAACCCGACAGGGTGATCAGGAGGGTCTTGCGTGAGCCAGAAGGGGTTTATTCTGAGATAACAACCGGCTGAATGTGCATTATGCCGCTTATTACACGACTACTTGCCACATAAGTAAATAATTCGACACGAAATATTGATCTAATTCGAAATTTTTAACTAGCTCTTTAAACGCAAAGGTTCCGCAGTGAGAGCTATTGCTAGCGCGACAAGTTCAAACTAGACGGACATTTAAGAGATACGGTATACAGTCATACTAATTACACAGCATTTCACCACATAAATAATTATGGGGATAAGAGATTTTGATTTGAGATTTTGTTTTAAAATCGTACTTGTTTGTTGTCTAATAATCCAACAGTGTACAAATAAACTGTCGCAAAATGGCAGCATCTGCGTTTGAATGAAACAAGAGAGAGCGAGTCCACGAGACTGGATGGCATAATTAAATAACCGTACACAAAATATTGATTCGACTGAGTTTTAATATTTTATTAGCTCACCAAAAGCAAATCTTCCATGAAGAAAGCCCGTTGAGCCTGTGTTTTCAGCGGTTGTTATCGGGCAATAACACACCACTGGATGGTGCTATTGACCAATCAGAATCAAGTATTCCACAGATATAATAATAGTAGTAACTAGAATGTTAATAGTGTGTTACTCATTTGTTTCTGTGTAGTTATTCATTAATGAACAGTTTTCTAAAGTGTTACTTTTTTTTTTTTTTTTTTTTTATCATGCTCCTTGAGTCACGCGTGTGTCTTTTGTTCTTAAGGCTCTTCTCTCCACCGGTCTCAGTCTGGCTCTGCTGATGACTCTGATTCTCTGGCAGTGGAGATCAGCTCATATGTGCTGCTTGCTGTTCTCACTGCAGATTCAGTCACTACAGCTGATCTGGGCTATGCTAACAGGATTGTTAGCTGGCTTGTGAAGCAGCAGAATGCTTATGGAGGATTCTCCTCCACACAGGTTACTCAAACCTCTTCAATCAAACACATTATTGCTGGTGTGAATGAGTAAAAGTGGCATTACTGAACACATTTATTTCCCAGGACACAGTGGTGGCTCTTCAGGCTCTGTCTTTGTATGCCACCAAAGTGTTCAGCTCTGACAGCTCCAGCACAGTGACGGTACGGTCAGCAGGAGACACTCTCCACTTTAATGTCAATCAGGACAACAAGTTACTGTACCAGGAGAAGCAGCTGCAGAAACTTCCAGCCACATACAGCATTGAAGTGAAGGGCTCAGCCTGTGTGTCTGTGCAGGTCTGTAGTGTGTTCAGCTTCATTTACTCACACTCACTTTCTCTCTTGGCATTTTGGTTATTCTGCTGTGAGATGATTTATGAATGTGTTTTTGTTTGTGTTGACTCTCTCAGATGTCTCAGTTCTACAACATTCCCACTCCAACTGAAGCTAAAACATTGAGCATTGATGCTAAGATTGAGGGAGATTGCAAAACATTGGGACAAAATTTCATTTTGAACTTCACTGTCAAGTAAGAGAATTTGTATTTAACCCTCTGAGGTCTGAGCTGTTTTCTGGGCCCTGGAGGTGTTCTGACATGCTCTGACATTTCTGGTTATTTCTGTTACTTGTGACATTTTCATGGCTAAAGTCTAATTACACTGTATTCAGCACAAACTCTGCTACAATAATATATCAGCAGCATGTATGTAAAAGTTTGTAGTTTTGAGATAATGACATTTATGCGTGGTTTGTGAAAATACAAAAAAAAAATCTCACTGAAATAAGGCCATGAAACCCATACTGATTATTTCTTCACAAGACTTTTGAAAATTGTATGACGTAGCCTAGAATATTTGCTGCAAAACTATGTGAAAATCACCCTGACTGCTCATTCAGATAAGACAATATATTGATTTAAAAATTTTACGACGTGTTTTGTGTTAGAAAGCTTTATGCGAGAGCTCATTAATATGTAAGCTTTTCTCACCTGAGAAAGACAAAGAACCTCCCCTAACGGCCCTATTAGGAGCTATCAGGCCCCTATCATTCTGAGCAACCTTGCACAATACTGTAAATGAGGAGATTTAAAAAAGAATGGCTTTTAAATTGTTTGGATTTATTTACAACACAACATAATCCAAAGATACACAACAAATGCCAAAAAAGCACTTCAAAGACAGAGACCTTTGTGCCATTCCTAAAAACATTGTACATACCTTTCATTTCCAAGATTTTCACTTTACCGTGTTCACGTACTGAGACTCATGTGAATGTTGAAGTCCTCAGTGGCATCTGGGCCCTGAAAAAAAAAAAAGTGAACATACTGATATCAAGAGAAAGGCCTGCACGATTTTGGAAATAAATATTAGATTTTTCTGGTTAAAATTGCTTTTTAAAATTCCTTTTTAAAATTCACAGAATACACACACACACACACACACACACAAATGTTTCCAACAATATATAATATAATGATGAACACCAGGTTTGTTGTGCCTGTAGGCATAAGGTTTATGCACAGTGCCAGATAAAATAATAATAACAATAAATAACCTATAGCAGTATAAATCTTCCAAAAGATTTCAGTAACAACTAAGCTAGAGAAAAATATATTGATTATCATGTTACTTCAAATGTTTCCATCCGTTATGATGATATGAAATGAGATAATAATAAAAACATGAAGCCATTTGGTGCGTTTTGCTTTCATCCAAAATATGATGTGTACATTCAAACGCGATCGCGCAGGAAAATATGATACATTCAAACGCGATAGCTATCAAAAATGTGATACATTCAAACGCGATCGCGCTCAAATATAAAACATTATGGTTACCATATACATATCTACGTTTGAGCAGATATCCACAAACACAGTAACAGTAAACACGGGTCTAAATATTATAATATTCCCCATATATCTAGCAACAGTTCAACTGCATCGTGACATTTATGCAACAATAACAAACTAATATGTAAGAATTTCTTACCTTACACCTTTCTTGTCTTCAAATCGCGTTCTTTTTCTTCTAAGGTAGCCTAAATCCAATGTAAGCTCAGGCACGTCTTTCAAACTCGACGAAAAGTGAAGTGAAGTGTTTTGTTGTTGAGGTAATGAGCGAGACGCGGTCCATGTGGAGATTTGCATGTGAATATCTTTTGCGCGAGTGGGCGTGGCCAAATTAACTGTAATGAAGCGTTTGAGAAGCTGGACATCTTGTTGGTTTTATACAAATTACTTAAACAGAATATTTGTTTTCGTTTTGAATCCGATCATTTAAAAGTACACACTTAAATGTTTATAAAGGTATATGGCTCATAAATGTGTGACAAGTATTCACTGAGTTTTGTTTCAGTTTATAGACGTGCTCAAGAAAAAAAAGTTCACCGCGACGGAGAGGCAGAACGCACACCCTGTTTATTTTCTTTATTTTACAAAAGCACAATGTTTTGGTTTGATTGTAAGTGGACACATACAAAAGGAGAAATATCACAGATTCTTTTTTTATATTTCTTTTTTCTGTATGACTATAAATGACTGAGTAATTTAAGTTTATAGTGCTACAATGTGGAGAAAATCCAGCAAAACGCGCCCGCGCGTTTGTCGACCTCAGAGGGTTAAAGTCCCCCTGTAGTCAATAATTGTATCCCTTAAAACTCATCTTTAAATTGTTTATGAATGCAACTCTACACACCCTCATTTAGTATACGCGGTTCTATGAATGAGCCCCGCCTCCACTCACTCACAGCTCAGAGATCCACTGGTTGACGATCACACGTTGATCTGATTGGTTGCAAGGTAGTTTGTGACGTCAGAAACACCAGCGATTTCAAACCGTGTTTTTGAGACTTTCTTTGGTTCACTGCAGTTTTAAGGAGAAAATACTCAGAAATGGTGTTGACTTGTGAATTTACACAAAAGCATATTAAAAACACCACATACACATATTAACAACATTAAAAGCTTGATTTTCACCACAGGGGGACTTTTAAGTCAAAAGACTAGAACATGATAATGACTTAAGATTAACTAACAAATAAATGTTTTCTGAATATTTTTTAACATCTTAATAAACACAAAAGCAATATAAACTGAAACGGCGTATCTCAGTAGTTAAAACACTACACACTGACTTGAGATACAACATTTTTATTATTGACACATTATGAGTGATTTGAGTGATTTAAACTCTGCATGTGTCTTGGTAATTATACTGGCTTTTGTTCTCTCTTATTTGTACATTTATATGAGGCATATAAGAACCTTTTCATTTGCTGTTTTCCAGATATGATGGTCTACAGGAAAGGACTAACATGGTCATTGTGGATATTAAACTCTTATCTGGATTCACAGCTGATACATCAATGGTGCGTTTGAGTGATTCATCACAAAATTTTACACATTTCTAGAGTTTCCCTTTTTAGAAATTAACCAGCACTTTTTCCCCACAGCTTAAAACTTCTTCCGGGAAGTACAGAAAACTTGTGGAACGGGTCGATTCTAAAGATGATCGTGTCATTGTATATTTGAAGAAGGTGAGAAAACAGCAACATTCATATGATTTTATGTCTTTGGTCGATTCATAAACGTTTTATCCTTAAAGTCCCACTCCGATCATATTTTGAGCTATTTTTAAACATTCTCAGTGGTCTTTAAATGATGATTATGCCGTTTTTAGCCAAAATCACAAAACCTGTGCCGTTTTCTGGGACTTTGCTTCAGCAGAGCGGCAGTAGCTCATTAGCAATTCGCCTCTGCGTTGTGGGGGGAGCCGTTGGCACGGAGACGACCCTCCCCCTCGTTCACACCGCCGCCGACTTGAGCTTCCGAGAAAACGGAGGAGAAGCTGATCATCGCCGTTGCTGGGTTTCCTATCATTATCAGATTAATTGCAGTTTAATCATCAGAGTGAAAGTTTATCTTTTGCATGTGTTTTTAAGTCCTGCCAGTTTAACAGGGCGCGCTTGACAGGGCATATAAGAACGCAGAGAGAGAGAGCCTCGGCCGCGCGCGCGCACTCACTATTAATAATAATAAATAATAATGTGACCAAAACGGTTATACAAATGCTGTCATTATAAAAGGTTTCTAGTGTCAATGTATTGCTTGTTTATTTTGTTTACTTTTCATGGTGTGACACTTCTCTTCTCCCATGATCGAACATAGAATGCTGCTACGTCAGAGCGGCCAAAGCGTCAACAAGCTTCCTCGTACTTTTTGACAAGCGTCCTTGACAGGGCGGCCAGAGCTTGTTTGCCGCTCAAGTCGGCGGCGGTGTGAACGTACAGTTAGCATTGCAACCCGCTACCGCACATAGGTGTTAATCCGCCATCGTCTTCTCTACTCCTCAGAACCTGAGCCGCGGGGGCGGAGGGGAGTATGAGCTTGTGGCACCGCCCAGTGGAGTTACTACGTCACAACTCCAGTCTATTTTAGCTGGCATTTTAGCGTCTGCTACTGATTCACAGCCATTTGAATGCAGAAATACTCAGAAATACAACTTTGAACTTATTTTTCTCAAGATATGTCCTCTAACATCAGAAAAATGCCACAAGAACATGTTAACACCTAGAAAAACATGATTTTCATCGGAGTGGGTCTTTAATGTCCAGGACCGATGAGTTTGTTTCCTCCTGTAGATCCCACAAAATATTCCAGTGAATTACCAGATACAAACGAAACAGGTTCTTCAAGTGAAGAATCTCAAGCCAGCTGTGATTAAAGTGTACGATTACTACCAAACAAGTAAGATTTAATATGCCAGTGTTGAATGCTTTGATCGAGTGATGCACATTGTTTATTCAGATTTAATCCATGTACAGGTTTCCATTGTTGTACGAATGTGAACATTTTCCTTTTCCTTCAGGTGATCAGTCAGAGGCCGAGTACTTCTTCCACTGTGGATGAATCTGAAGAGCGTCACCTTATAGTTCAGCTTGGATAAAGATGTTGGAACTCTCTAATGTTGAATATTATAATGTTTATTCTTTATCCTGGACAAAATTATTTCCAATTCATCAGCCCAAATTTGAACAAAGTCAGTTTTTGGCTACGTCTCTTGAGATCATGACTTCAATTCAAATCAATTCAAATTTATTTGTATAGCGCTTTTCACAATACATATTGTTTCAAAGCAGCTTTACAGAAAGTGCATTTCAGAAATGTACATAGAAAAATAGTTAGTTAAACATGCATTAATTTAGGGCATAAACGTATATAGAAAAATACATAGAAATGTACATAGAAAAATACAGTTAGTTAAACATGCATTAATTTAGGGCATAAACATATCGCCAGCGTCGAGTCGTCTCTTATCAGGCGTCGAGTCGTCTCTTCACATGCTTCTAGTCGTCTCTGCACAGGTGTTGGGGCATCTGTAGTTTCCATGGGAGGCTGGATACAAACTTGAGCTGACAATCTGTGTTTAGCGTCCCGAGATAACAACAGAAAAGCAGATGGGAAAAAAAATTAGCGTAGCTGCTGTTCATAACAATAATGCATTCAATCTGATTCAACTGTAGTATAAAATGTAAGTATTATGTGAATGCTTGGCTAAAGAAATGCGTCTTTAATCTAGTTTTAAACTGGGACAGCGAGTCTGAGCCTCGAACAATATCAGGAAGGCCATTCCACAGTTTAGGAGCTAAATGTGAAAAAGCCCTACCTCCTTTAGTGGACTTGGATATCCTAGGAATGACCAGAAGCCTCGAATTTAGTGATCTTAAAGAGCGCGATGGATTGTAGGGCGATAGAAGTTCCGTTAAATACCCAGGAGCTAAACCATTTAGGGCTTTATAGGTCATTAGTAATACTTTGTAATTGATACGGAACTTTATAGGTAACCAATGTAGAGATGATAGAATAGGTGTTATGTGATCATATTTCTTTGACCTAGTAAGAACTCTAGCAGCTGCATTTTGGACTAACTGTAGCTTGTTTATTGAGGATGCAGGACAACCAGCTAATAAAGCATTACAGTAATCTAGTCTCGAGGTCATGAATGCATGAACTAACTTTTCTGCATCAGAAACAGATAGCATGTTACGTAGCTTAGCAATGTTTCTAAGGTGGAAAAAGGCTGTTCTTGTAATATATGAAATATGATTTTCGAAAGACAAGTTGCGGTCTAATATAACACCCAGGTCTTTTACTGTAGTGGATAAAGTAACAGGACATCCTTCTAAAGTAAAGTTGTATTGTAAGAGGTTTTGTGGCTGACTTATCAATTCACAATGCATATGATTAATAAAATGTTGAAAACAAGTTATGGTGAGCTGGTTGAACTGTTGAATGTGTAGTAGCTACATGCTATGGCAACATTTCAGAATCAGACGAGGTTATTACGATTATATCTTGTGATTTTTTTTTTTTACTTTTTCCTTTTCTCATCTCGGCTCTGCTTTTTTTTTTATCTTGTTCTTATCTTGACACTGTACACTCTTAAAAATAAAAGTGACAAAAAAGGAGGTGTTTTCACAGTGAAAAGAACCTTTCACTGAAAGGTTTCTTGAATAACCTTGTTTATGTGACATAAAGAGCCTTTTTTGGTAATGCAAGAACCCGCTTCATAAGTTTTTAAAAGAGCCTTTAACAGTTCTTCATGTCACTTTATAAGATTCTTTGTAGAACCATTCATGAAAATGTTCATGGCCCCATTTTAAACAAACATACAAAGAGAATCCAGGAATAAGATTTAAGTGTTTATTGCCTTTATACATTGTGCCAGATAAAAGCATATGAATACATACAGTAAGGCATTAAACAGGACATTTCATAAATCAAGCAAATTGCACAATTTTAAAAAGAGAAAACAGTAGAAACACTCACCAATAAACCAAAAAGCAGACTTTACAATAAACAGTCCACTCCAAATGAAAACAGTAGTATTAAAGCGATAGTTCACCCAAAAACGAAAATGTTGTCATCATTTTCTCACACTCAAGTTGTTCCAAACATGTATGAGTTTCTTTCTTCTGTTGAACACAAAAGAAGATATTTTGAAGAATGTTGGTATTAGTGTTTGTGTATTTGTTTACATTTTCAAATGGTGCTGTGACTGAAAAAAAGGTGGAGAAACACTGCGCTAGAAGACCAGAGTTCGATCCCAGCCTCAGACATCCATCACACACCTGAAGATTTATGCAGATGAGAAGTCTAATATGTGTTTATGAGAAGAGTTTTTCACTGCTGGACTCTAAACAGCAAGGCAAGGCAAGTTTATTTATATAGCACATTTCATACACAGTGGCAATTCAAAGTGCTTTACATAGAAGAAATTAAAATAATAAAAAGAAATAAGAATAATTAAAACAGTTTAGAAAAATAAAAAATACAGTACAGTACAAACAGTCGGACGAACATTGGCACAGTGCTCATTCATTAAATGCATAGTTAAACAGATGTGTTTTTAGTCTGGATTTGAATGTGACTATTGTAGGAGCACGTCTGATCTCCTCTGGAAGCTGGTTCCAGCATAATAGCTAAAAGCGGACTCGCCATGCTTAGTGTGAACCCTTGGTATTTCTAGCTGATATGATCCTAGTGATCTGAGTGATCTGTTGGGTTTATATTCAGTGAGCATATCTGCAATGTATTGAGGTCCTAGGCCATTAAATGATTTATATACCAGTAATAATACTTTAAAATCAATCCTAAATTTAACTGGGAGCCAGTGTAAAGACCTGAGGACTGGTGTGATATGTTCATATTTTCTGGTTCTCAGAATCCTGGCGGCAGCGTTCTGTATGAGCTGCAACTGTCTTATGGTTTTTTTAGGAAGGCCAGTGAGGAGTCCATTAAAATAATCCACCCTGCTGGTGATGAAAGCATGAACAAGTTTCTCTAAGTCTTGTCTGGAAACAAAGTATCTAATTCTTGCAATATTTTTTAGATGATAGTATGCTGATTTAGTTATTGCTTTGACATGACTACTGAAACTAAGGTCTGACTCTAGTGTCACACCAAGATTCCTGACTTGATGTTTAGTTGTTTGACCCCTAGAGTGAAGGTATGCGTTCACCTTGAGAACTTCATCTTTGTTTCCAAATGCAATGACTTCAGTTTTGTCTTTGTTTAACTGAAGAAAGTTTTGACACATCCAACTGTTGACTTCATCGATGCATTGGCACAGGGAGTCAATGGGGCTGTAATCGTTAGGCGATAGGGCTAAGTAGATCTGTGTGTCGTCTGCATAGCTGTGGTAAGCAATTTGGTTCTTTCTCATTATTTGGCTCATTGGGAGCATATACAGGTTGAACAGGAGTGGCGCAAGAATTGAGCCTTGAGGGACTCCGCATGTCATGGATGTCCACTCAGACTTATGATCTCCTATACTCACATAATAACCTCTCCCATCTAAGTATGACCTGAACCATTTTAGGACGATCCCAGAAAGCCCCACCCAGTTTTCCAGCCTGTCAAGAAGTATGTTGTGATCGACAGTGTCAAATGCAGCACTGAGGTCGAGTAGTACCAGCACTGATAATTTGCCTGAATCAGTATTTAAGCGAATATCGTTTATTATCTTTATGAGCGCTGTCTCTGTGCTGTGGAGCACCAGGAAGTACAGACCATGAGAGAAATCATGTGTGTTTTGAACACAACCGGACTCTCTATTGGTCTAGACTGACTCTGGCCTGCTTCACTTTTACCTGTTTGCATTTGTTTGATTTGTTCATTTATATGTCAGTCATTAACCGCATTTCCACTGTACAAACCATGGCTGCATGGTACAGAAATAAATAAATACAGAAATAAATAAATGTAGAAATGTGGAAATACAGAAATAAATAAATGTAGAAATGTGGAAATACAGAAATAAATAAATGTAGGAATAAATAAATGTATAAATAAATACATATATAAATACATAAATAAATAAATATATAAATACATAAATATATAAATAAATGTATAAATACATAAATAAATACATATAAAAATGCATAAATAAATAAATAAATACATGTAAAAATACAGAAATAGCCATTTATAATACCAAAATGTATTTATTTTCACTATTATTTCTGCATTTATTTATTTATTTCTACTTTTATTTATTTATTTATTTATTTTTCGTTCTGTCATTTTTAGTCCTTCATACGTTTCCCAATAACGTTGTCTCCTAGCGCACTACGAAGACTCTTAAGGTATAACTTAACTAAAGGGACTCATGAGATATTATAAAAAATCCAGCTTATAATAGCCTAGCCTACATATTTTAAAATTGTATCATATATTGCTGCCATGATCACCATTTAAATTTTTTACGTGCTTTCTTCTCTTTCCCATTTTTGTTCGCTGGCTGAGGTGGAGTTGCGATGAAATATTGTTCTTGTAAATACTTTCCAGCATTTCAGTAATAAAAGTGTACATCTTACATAGGCCTACGGTGCTCAGCAGTGATCAAAAAGGATTTAAACAGCTGAATTTTGAATCTCTTCTTGTAAACTCAAAGGCCGCCGAAGTCTCAGAGTCTGCACAGTAGTGAGCGTGTAGTGGAAGTGCGATATCAAGGTCCCGCCAAAGCCATAAAGACAGACAAAGCATAGAGACAGAGCGACACGCGTCATAATCTGAAGACCACGGCCACTGAGGGGGAAAACAATCCAACCATCTCCATTGACTTTGCATCGACACAGCCTGTTCGCTAATCTTGAACATGTTTTATGCTAAAAAATACTTTTGATGGGATTGGGAACAATATTTAGATTTTACTATGTTAAAAAGGTTATTTTATAAGGGAAGGCAGATAAAGTAATGTCGCGACAGGCAGGACGCATTCACGGCATTATCATAGTATTTAATAGTAATATTCAGTGATATTAAAAAAAGTTATATATTATTATATATTATATTAAAGAGTGATATTATATTCTACTTATTTTTTATTTTTTATTTATTCATTTATTTGGGACAGTGCACATTAATGAACAATCTAACATTTCTGTACAGACTGTAAATGAGCCAGGTTATAGCATAAATGCTAATTTTCACCTGTAGTCCCAAGGTAAGAAGACAACAACATAAAAGATAATGCAACACAAAAGAATATGACAATATACAGTATCAAGCAAGAAACACATTAGCACACATTCAGGCAGATTATCAATAAAATTAGTCAAAATGAGGACATAACTGGGAACTTTTAAGAAGCTGTTTAAGGTGCTTTTTTAATGTGCAGTAAGTGATTCTCCACTTACACCCATGGTTCTGCTCTCCTTATCCACAGCCACCTTGAGGCAACTACTGCTGCCTCCGTGACCTCCTTGATGGCCCTTCGCTTCCTGGCCCCTATGATTCCCAGGATGTTATAGGCCCTGCAGAGAGACTGGCCAGCAAACCCTCTGCATCCCACCTCAATGGGCTCACACCGCGCTCGCCACCCATTGTTCTGACACTCCTCCACTAGCTCAACGTATTTTGCCCTCTTCCTCTCATTGGTCTCCTCGATAAGGTCCTCCCAGGGTACGGTGAGTTCTAGGAAAACAATCTGCTTGGAGGTCTCTGAGATAAGTAACATGTCAGGCCGCAGTGTTGTGGTGGCGACAATTTCTGGGAATTTCAGTTGCTTCCCCAGGTCAACTTTCAACTCCCAGTCTCGTGCTGTTGCTAGCAGGCCAGATGAGGCGGCCCTGGCAGCTAGTGGTGGCTTCTCCCCAGCCCGGACAAAAGCAAAGGTGTTCTTCACTGGGCGAAGGCGCTTGCAGTGGCCAATTCCACAGCTGATGGTATTCGCTATGGCCTTCAGGACTTGGTCATGGCACCACCGGGAGCGGCCCTCGCCCAGGGCCCTCGAACAACAGCTGAGGATGTGATCCAAGGTCCCCCTCTTCAGGCAGAGGTTGCAAGCTGGTGACTCCACCAATCCCCAGCTGAACAGGTTGGATGGGCTTGGAAATACATCGTAGACAGCCTGGATCAGGAACCGTATTCAATGAGGGTCTGCTTTCCACAGCTCTGCCCATGAGACTCTGCGGTCCACTGCATGCTCCCATTTTGTCCACGCTCCCTGTTGCCACATTCCAATCATCCTGCTGGCCCGCTCCTCCTCTACTGCTGCCCGCACCTCTTGCTGCACCAGTGATCTTCTGTCCTTCCCCTGTGCCTTGTTGTAGCGAGATGTTGTGCCGCTACCCAGGCCAGCTCTTCCATGAGTCACTACTCCCACCAGTTCCCTGTGCCATAGCCGCGACTCAGCCACATCCACCGCCTCTGCTGCCCTCCACTTCCACCCTGTCCTCACCTCAATCCCAGCCTGGGAGACCTTCGAGTCCTGTGACTCTCTGTATTGCAGCACCTCCCTGCCATGGCCCACCTTGAACTCCTTATTCAGGCTGCTGATAGGGAGATTCAGCTTGTTGTTCTGGCCATACAAGGCGATGCTGCTCAGGCTTCAAGGTAGACCCAGCCACTTCCGTAGAAACCTGCTGACTCTCCTCTCAAAGCCCTCGATGGTGGAGATTGGAACCTCATAAATCAGGAGGGGCCAGATTATCCGTGGGAGGATGCCGTGCTGGTAAATCCAAGCCTTGAACTTGCCAGGTAGGCCTGACTTGTCCACTCCGGCTAGCCAGTCTTCCAGTTCAAGCTTGGTTGCCCGGATGGCTGCCGTGTCTTTCAGGCTGCAGTCAAACACCTTTCCCAAGCTCTTCACAAAATGCTAACATTTTAAACTTCTACATATATTTTGAGTAGATAACCGATAGTATATTCTCAGTAAAGGGTTTCACCCTGTGTTTCCACACTGATTAAGGATAGTTTGGGAGATACAAGAAAAGTAAAAATGAACTTATACATCTTATAAGTGCAATAGATCATAGCTACCATAGAAAAAGTAAGATCATGCTTTGAATTAAGACAAGTAAAATTAAATATTCGCTCAAGACAAACTTTACTTGTGCCGCGCCATGGACCACCAGCATCTCTGAAAAATGTGTGGTGATTTTCTAAAAGATACAACCCAGTCTAAATAAGATCATGATGTAGAGTCCTCGGATTTCTTAAAAACAAAACAAAACATTGTGACAAACTTTGACAACATGTTTCATGTTGTATGGACAAAAATACAGTTTGAAATATTTTTGTATAAATAAGATCTAAGCATACTTTTTTTTTTTTTTTTTTTTTTTCAATCTAAAGAACAGAAAATAATCTCTTCAAGAATCTTTTGAACAGACGCTATTTAGTAAAAATAATACCTTAGGTTAAATTTAAGCAAATCATTTACATCATACATAAGTCTTCTAAGAAGATAAATAGAAGATACGATTTTAATAAAACTTTAAAGATTTGATTTAAACAGTCTTTTAATTTTAAAATGTCTAATTTAAACTTTTAAGGTTATGCTTTTTGTAGCGGATGAGCAGATCATTCATTCATTGGTTCTGAATTAATGAATCATGGCTCGTTGAATCTAAACACAAATGCACATTCCTCCTTAAAATACAAGCTCGAGCTCCGAACTCCCAAATACAAATCATACGTCGGCTCCAGCTAGTCTGCAACAAATTGTCTCTCCCGACATTTATGGCACCTCAGAGTATTAACAGAACAACACGACACCGCATCTCCTAGCTTTACAAGCGTCAAAAGAATGCCAATACATCCCCCTTCTCTCTTTCTCTCAGCCAGAGAGATAACGAAACTTTCTAAAGACATTCCAAACACAAAAACTTACCTTGCATTTAATTCAGAAGGATTCAGAATCTAAGATGATGTATTAAGGCCTGCATGTTTGGTTAGGCCTTTCATGCCATAGTTATGATTTTCTGATTTGTAACTTGGAAGTGTTTCTCCTAATTAATGTTCTCAAATAGAATCATGGTCTTGTAACCTGACCCCCCTGCTACAGGATAACCCTTTACAACCCACACACACACACACACACACACACACACACACACACACACACACACACACACACACACACACACACAAACACCACACATGGACCCCTTGTGATGAAAAGTGCCTTTAAATGTATTAAATGTATTCCTTGTTGTGCTTAGATGTCTTCACATGCCATACTGGAAGTACTGACAATTTTATTGTGTGTTAATCAAACTTAAAATGCCTATAATCGTGCATTTGATTGTAACTTTATATTCCTACTACTTTTACCTGCCATTCTTGGTCTCTCTTTAACCACCTCGTTCTGACTGAACCAACCGTATACAGGAGATTACAGGAAAATGTATTATTCTGTGTGTACCATCTTGCTAGTGTCACAGTGTTTGGTTTGTGTTCCCTGGGTAACCACTAGATGTCCTCCTTCCCCACGGTGTCTGGCACTTTCTGAACTACATTCCCCACGATTATTGTCTCATCATTGCACTCAGCTGTCCCTTATCACTGATCATTGCACTCAGCCAATTCCCCATTATCATTGTCGTTTCCCTGTGTATATAACCCTGTCTGTTTTAGTGTGTGTCACGGAGTCCTTGTAATTATCACGCCACTTCCGAGTACTGTTCTTGCCTGTTTTTCGTGTGTCTTTTTATGTTGAATTGCTATCTTGGTTTTGACCCCTGCATGGACTGTTTCTGAGTAACGGATTACCCTCATTAAAGATACATATTGCAATTGGATCTTCTCTCTGTTTCCTATGTGTGGAACGTGACAGCTAGAGTGTTCTGCTGAATTTTTTATACTATCATAAACTATGCAGATAAGTTCTCTTGACAAGACAAAGATAATTTTTCCCGCTCGAGATACTCTAAACTGATTGGTCCACATACGCGAAGTAGGCGTAAGTTAAGAAACTCCATAAAAGATCGACTCAGGAAAGTTTCTCTGAAGAGCACTTCGTCTGAGAGAGTTTCTGGTTCCATGGCTCCTTCGGGAGCTTTTCTCCATTTTTGTTTTTCTTTTCTTTCCTTTAAATCTTTTCTTTTCGTTTCCTACGTTCAGTGAAGTGAGCGTAGCCGGCAACTTTAACTTCAAGTAGAACCTTTGAATTTACCGCGAGTCTGCTCGCCCTGGAAGACACGAGAAGAACGCACAGCTCCGAAAGACCGACACACGCGTCCTCTTGCCTCACGACAGACTATATGCAACATGACAGACTATATGCAAATATAATCAAACTTAATCGAGCTTTAATTCGTTTAAGATTGTCTGCACCACTAAGGTGGTTTGATTTCTTGTTGTCTCTCTCAAAGGTTACCTGGTCTGCTATTTTGCCATACTGTGATCATCTCGGTGATCTCTCTCATCTCTCTGTCTCTCTCTCTCTCTCTCTCCTTCATCTCTCTCATTTTCTGATTTCTCTCTCTCACTCCATTTTCGTTATTCGTATCTTGTATTGTTCATGTGTTCTGTATTTTGTGTATGCATATTCATGTAAATTGTAGTATTTTGTATTCCTTAGTTTTGCATGTATTAAAATCCAATATACTCCTGATTGCTTCTGTCTAAATGCTCGTATTACAAAGTCAATGAGAAGTACGATTCAGCTACAAAGCTTTTATTATTTACTACGTTGAGTAGTTTAATTTTATAAACACAGGAAAATTAATGTTCACGGCCAGAAAATTAATATTTCTTAGAGTTTGTAAGAAGGGTACTTTTATTGGTATTTGATAAGGAAGCCTTACATAGAGTTTGCGGGACAAACAGTATGTTTAGATAACTGAAATTAATTCTGAATAAAAGTTACCCTGACAAATTGATCAAATATTCCCTTTTTGGGTAATTTAATCTGTGTAGACGATAAGCAAAATCATATTAATAAACTCATGAATATTCCCCTTCATTTGAGTTAATTATTCCCCAGAAGTGATTATCGCTACATTTTAAATTAATTTAGTATAAAACTCTGGATGTAGACTAGCTTTACTGTGACATTATCCCCCGAGGCTCATCTGGTCTGTAACTCCTCTCGTCTCTGTACGGGTCTGAAGCTTCATTTCACACTGTAGTTTATCCCTGAAGGATCTGGTGCTGTTTTGTTTATGACAACTTCAATTATTTGCTTTTTGGATTTTTTTTTTTAAATATCATTCAATAAACTACTTCTTCAGTGTTCTGAAAATGCAAGGTGTTTTTATAAATATATTCATTTAGCTAAAACTATGTTTACATTTTTTTAAAATACATTTTAGTAACATGTGTTATACATTGGTTATATATTTTATTTATAATAATTTAATTTAAATATAGAGATTAGTTCATTTTTTAGAACCGTGTGTGTGTGTGTGTGTGTGTGTGTGCGCGCAAAACTATGGAGCCCCTAAAGGGACATGGTGGTGGAAAAAAGTTTAGGATGGGAGAATTTTTTTTTCCAAATCTTTTGCGTTCCCTCGCAAAACTTTTGCGTTCCCCCGAGAAACTTTGCGTTCCCACGCAAAACTTTTGCGTTCCCTCGCAAAACCTGTTTTGAGCTCGGACAGACACTTACTGTTTAATGTCCCGCTGGCAGTGTTTCAGAGCTCCATACGTTAATGGAGCGTTTCATAGTATTTGAACTTGGACTCAAATATAAAGAAATGCGGTCAGTGCTTAACTCAAGGAGTTCAGTGAAGTTTGCAATATTCACAAAGGCTATTCGAACTTCCCGGATCAATATTCTTGAGCTAAACGTTGTTAAAACACAAACAACACCTATTTACAATCATAGTAACCTAGTCAACGAGCTACAACCCAATTCTCCTCAAAACGAGTCCAAGTTCAAACACTAAGAAACGCTCCATTAACGTACGGAGCTCTGAAACACTGCCAGCGGGACATTAAACAGGAAGTGTCTGTCCGAGCTCAAAACAGGTTTTCTGTGATGGTCGTGTTTAGGTGTAGGGAATATAATATGCAGTTACAATACAAAAATCATCATGGCTATGGAAAGCCACCACCATAAAAATTTAAACCCTGCATGGACAAAAAAAATACTGATTGAACCTTTTCATATAAATGAGATTAAAGACGACTAAGTACAGTTTTTCAACAATCTATTTGACATTGTTTAATAAAAATTATACTTAAGGTCACCGTTAAACAAAATCATTACAGTAATTTTCTAAAATATAAATAGAAGATACGAATGTATTTAATTTAAAAAATCTTTCATTTAAAAAAAAATCATATTTACACTTTTACAATTATGCTTTGAAATAAATTTAGTACGAACAAAACTTTGGCTTTGGAAAGGCATTAGCAGACTAACATTAGCACGCCAACTTGGCCAACAGCGTTGGCCATTAACACGCTGTGACATGATGCACAGAGGCTCATCTGGTCTGTCACTCTATATCCTGAAGCTATCATTAATGATGGTCAAGGAACTTCTTTCTCAGAAGACGCAGCGCTGATAACGGAAACGGAAATGGCGGCGCGTGCACACGCAGCGGCTCAGCTCTCCACGTATCGACATGTTTTGAGTAGTTTACTAATAGTTTCTTTCTTTCTAAGAAACACGTATGCACAAGTATACATAAAATACAGCCGGCACGAACTTCTCGTCATCAGTTTGACGTCCGGGGGCTGTACTTTTAACCAGGAAGATCCTAGACACAACATACTGTCTGAGCTCGTCAGACCACCGGGGTCTCCGTGGATTACTTTTCCAGCCGAGAAGCGACAGAGGCGGCGCTGTGAGAGGAGGCAGAAGCGGGGCTGCAGAGCCGGGATACGAGCTAGGCTAGGCAGAGACCCACACAAGCCTCCACTGCCGAGCCTCTTCGTCACAAACGCAAGATCACTTACCAATAAAATCGAGGAGCTGGAACTCATTACATCTACTCAGAAAACCATCCAGGACTGCTGTGCCATGGTAATCACGGAGACTTGGCTCAAGCCAGCGATCCCAGCGGAGGCTATTCAACTAGCAGGCCGTGTAGCGCACCGAGCCGACAGGACCGCGGATTCCGGTAAGAACAGAGGAGGGGGTCTTTGTGTTTACACCAACGACAATTGGTGTACAAACGCTGTAATAACTGATACTTACTGCTCCCCGGACTTGGAGTATTTAACAGTAAAATGTCGCCCCTTCTACCTGCCGCGGGAATTTACAGTTGTTGTTATCAATGCTGTTTACGTACCTCCGGATGCCAACATCAAAACAGCGTTGGCCTATTTGCTAACTGCCATTAGAAAACAACAGCGGGCTTATCCAGAAGGAGCTTTTGTCATAGCAGGTGATTTCAATAGAGCCAACCTAAAAACTGTTCTCCCAAAATTTTACCAGCATGTAAAGTGCCCCACAAGAGGAAAAAACATACTCGACCATGTTTATAGTAACGTCAAGCATGGATATAAGGCATCACCTCTCCCCCACTTAGGACTGTCTGACCATATTTCATTGTTTTTGACTCCAGCATATAGACCAGTTATCAACAGGATCAAACCTACTGCTAGAATAATACAAATATGGCCGGAAGGAGCGTCTGAACAGCTGCAGTACTGCTTTAGACGCACTGACTGGACCGTATTTGTGGACAATAAAATCGACATCTATACATCCTCTGTGCTATTCTATATAAAATGCTGCATTGAAAATGTCACCACCACGAAACGGATCTAAATATTTCCTAACAACAAGCCGTGGATGACCAACAATGTAAAACACCTGCTGCAGGCCCGTAATTCTGCTTTTCGGTCCGGTGACAGACAGCTGTACAGTGCAGCCAGGACGAATTTGAGGAAGGGCATCAGGGATGCTAAGGCCGCTTATAAGCAGAGGATTGAGAACCACTTCTGCAACTCCGACCCCCGCCGGGCTTGGCAGGGGATCCGGCACATCACTGGGCAGATTAACATCACTTGCCTGTCTAATAGCAGTGCTTCAATGGCAGAACAGCTAAACCGGTTCTTCAGTCGCTTTGAGGTGGAAAGTACTGAGACTACCATCAATCCTGCTCCAGACACAAATAGCCAGGTGCTCATTCTTCAACTTATTGAGGTGATACACACACTCCGTAAAATCAAGGCATGGAAAGGATCTGGACCAGACGGCATTCCAGGGCGCGCACTCAGAGACTGTGCAGCTGAGTTGGGTGAGGTACTCACAAACATCTTCAACTTGTCTCTGTTGCAGTGCACTGTCCAACCTGCCTGAAGACGTCTGTAATAGTGCCGGTGCCAAAGCAGGCTGCTATAACATCCCTCAATGACTATAGGCCCATTGCACTAATATCTATAATTATGAAATGCATGGAGAGGCTGGTTTTATATCATATCAAGTCTGCTCTACTACCCACCATGGACCCCCACCAGTACGCATACAGGGCCAACAGGTCGACAGACGATGCCATCAACACTGCACTCCACACTGTACTGCGCCACCTGGAACATCAAGGGACGTATGCACGGCTTTTGTTCATTGACTAGAGTTCTGCTTTTAATACCATCTTATCAAACAGACTGTTTTACAAGATGTCTGACCTAGGCATACAGCATAACATCTGCCTGTGGATTAAAGACTTCCTAACAAAGAGGCCACAGTCAGTGAGGATGGGCTCACATCATTCCACAACTACGCTAACCAGCACGGGAGCCCCACAAGGCTGTGTGCTAAGTCCATTTCTTTACTCCCTGTATACTCATGATTGCGTACCATCTAATGACAACAACATCATAATTAAATTTGCAGATGACACGACTGTGCTGGGGCTGATCACCAGAGGAGATGAGTATGCTTATAGAGAGGAGGTACAGAGGCTGACGACGTGGTGTATGGAGAATAATCTTACCCTAAACATCAAGAAAACGAAAGAACTTATCATTGATTTCAGGAAGGAACAGATTGTTCACACACCACTGCATATCAACGGGGAGATAGTGGAGAGAGTATCAAGCTTTAAATTTCTGGGCACACACATTTCTGAGGACCTTTCATGGACAACAAACATCACAGCATTAGTCAAGAAGGTGCAACAGCGGATGTACTTTCTCAGAATGCTTAGGAAAATAAACCTGTCAGCGCGGCTCCTGGTGTCATTCTACCGCTGTTCTATTGAAAGTGTCCTCACATATAATATGCTGGTGTGGTATGGAGGCAGCTCGGCTGGTGATAAAAAGGCCCTGCAGTGAGTTATAAATACTGCACAGAACATCACAAACCAACAGCTACTTGCTCTGGATGACATTTTTAACTCCCGCTGTCTGCAGAAAACACACAACATTGTGGCGGACCCGAATCACCCAGCCCATCAGCTTTTTGAACTGTTGTCATCTGGAAAACGCTTTAGATCGATCAAAACACGCACAACCAGACTCATGAACAGTTTTTATCCCAATGCCATCAGGATAATGAACCATGAACTGAAACTACATCCTCAAATTATTACCACTAGACATTTTTGACATGCTAGACAACTAAGTGAAATAACACTAAGCACCTTATTTAATAATGGGCAATTTGCAATATGAATTTAAATGATGTTTTCTTAACAAAGTTCGGGAGGAGCACGTTCAAATAATCAATCAATCAATCAATCAATCAATCAATCAATCAACTCATCAAACAATTACCATGTCTACCCTATCAGCATGAGAGGAAGCATATATATATTCACTCTGTCTACTCACCTAACTTCCTTGACAGTTTCAGCATCCCTCCACCACCCCGACTCCTCACTCTTGGCTTGTTCTTTCACAGCCAGGAATACGGGGGGAGTACTCTGGGTTCGGGCCAAATACCGAGCCCGGAGCCCTCTCCTCGGACAGCACGCCAAATACGCATTTATTCTATCTGACTTATTTGTAAGTGTGAACTCGTGAAATACTCTTGCTGTGTACGTTGGAAAGTATAAAAATTTCATTGTATGTTGGTACAATGACAATAAAGGAATCAATCAATCAATCAATCAATCAATCGGAAGGGCCTTATAAGCAGCCTATCAATGGGGACAGCCTGAGGGTTCACAGTTTCTAAATGTTTTCATTGTTGCTCTCTCTCTGAAGATAGGCCTATGTGGTAATTTTCTCACAGAGACAACTTAAGGAATTATTAAACATTTCACATGTGTGAGATGACTTGTTGACACTTCAAATTTTGAATTATTTTACAATTATTTTCTTAAAAAATATACTTTAAGTTCAAGTCAAGTTTTTTCCACCTACCATCGATGTAGAATATTTGTTTTTATTAAAACTTTAAATAATTAATTTAATTTAATTTAATTTAAAATATCTTCTTTTTTTAAAGATATACTTTAAACTTTTAAGATTATACTTTGAAATAGTTTTAGCACACTACCAAAACATTCATAATGTCTCATGACTGTCAAACGCTGGTGTGAGAGGGAAACACTCAGGTTCTTTTGTATTACAACTTTAAACTCATTGCATTTTTGTGAACCCATTCATACGTGGTATGGACATTGATGTGTTAGGAGCTACTTCTTAAACTCTGAAAATGTAAGATGATTTTATTTATTGTTTATCTAAAACTAAAATAATTGATTCAGTAGATTTTCTATTATATATTGTATATTATACTTTTAAAGAACTGAATGTTTTCCAACTTTAGTGTGAAATATACGTTTTTTATTTTATATTATAAGCATTTCATTTATATACCTTTAAAGAACAGAATGTTTTTTAACTTTACTTAAATTAGCAAGATATTTATTTTATATTATATATTTATTTTATAAGCATTTCATTTTAATTCTTTTAAAGAACAGAATGTTTTTCAACTTTAGTGTGAAATATACGTCATTATTAGAAAATATATTTTTATCACTTCCACTGTGCTTGGAAAACCCCCACTGTGTGATGGAATGGCATATGACACAACCGGATGTCAGAGCTCAAAAATAACCCTCATAACTTTATAACTGGGACAAAGTTCAAATTAGAGACCTGCGCGGGACACAATGTTCAGTCCCGCTCCCGCAGTGTTCAGTCCCGCTCCCGCAAAGATTTGTCATTTTTAGTCTCGCTCCCGCCCGCATCTGTGATATTATGTCCCGCTCCCGCCCGCAAATTCCCGCAATACGGCAGGCAGGATGGATGTTCACTTTCTGTCTCACGAAAGGTCTTGGAAAAAAAATGCGATTTGTGTCCGTTGTATGTTAACACCTTTGAGCATTTATCGCAGCAGGCAAAAGGTAGTTGATTCCCCTCTCCATCATGCACAACTGAAAAAGACTTCCAAATGTCTGATTTGAAGTTTTGTGATTTTTTTGTAGTAAATGTGCCTTTCTTTAGAGAAGTAGGCTACTTACATCTGAAGCGCTTAGGCCTATATCTGAAGCACTAGAGGTGCTCTGTTCCTCGTCCATGCTGTCTATTTTGAACTTGAAGCTTTTGAATTCGAAAACGGAGCAGCGGGAAGGAATTGTCTCTAAACAAGTGTGCGTGAGATTAGGCCCCGCCCTACCCCAAACGACAACATCCACAAGTTTAGGCTGCTTAAAACGTTTTTATTGCTGCCAAACAGAATCTCCCTCACAACTACAAATTCGCTACTTTAATCATTTATATATTTTACTTTACACTCATATTTAATTTGCGGGAGTGCAGCGTATCATCCCCCCCGCCCGCACCCGCAATTGCACCTTCATCATCCCGCCCGCTCCCGCAATGACCTTTCAAAATTTGTCCCGCGGGAGTGCAGACCTCTAGTTCAAATATTAAACAATGAACCCCCTTATACTCACAAGGTCATAAATAATCCCATTAACCAATTATTAAGAGGTAGGCAAGGTATTGGCATGACTCGACGAACTGAGGGAAGAGTTAAAAAATGTCCTTAACCAGGAATTAATTACAGACGTGGAATGGTCTTCAAAACTTGCATATCTCGCTAATGTTATTTAGCATCTTAATGAACTGAACACAAAAATGCAAGGCAAAGGTGAAAATATTCTCACTTATAATAAAAAAAATTGGGAGGCTTCGGGTCCAAGCTCGCCCTCTGGCGTTCTTTTTGTTGAACAGGGCCAACTTGATATGTTTCCCTTGTGCAATGCACACTCAAACAGCAAACTCCCTGAGCTTATTGCCCAGCATCTGAAGGTCCTAGAGGAGAGGTTCAACTTTTATTTTCCAGGTGAGACTTATGCTGAGTTTGACTGGGTCCTTGATCCTTGGAGTTCATCAGGACTGGAAAGTTCAAAAGTCATGCCATTGCAAGTACAAGAACAACTCACAGACCTTAGGGAAGACCGCAGTTTAAAATGAAATTTCAAGACATGGCTTTGGACAGTTTTTGGATAACTGTGGAGAAAGAATATCCAGCTGTTGCAAACAGTGCCATTACAGTTCTGATGCCCTTTTCCACAACCTATTTGTGCAAACTGAGTTCCCCTTCAGGGACTACCGCTGCGTGTAATCGCAGTGGGAACGCCTCCAGTGTAGTGCGTCTGAAGCATGAATGAAATCAGTCCAATGGCGAGACGGAACGTAGTAGGCGGGTGACGTCATCGACCAGGAAACTATAAAGCACCCCTGAATCACAAGCGAGACAGCTTCTGTTACTTCAGCAGCGCTCTGTGTGAAAAAAAAAAAAAAAATGGCGAGCGAACAGCATTTCAATAGGGTGTTCATCCCTACCTATCTACAAATCACAGGTGGGGATACACATATTGTGTGCTGTTCGTTTGGGAGCGCAGCACGCTCAATCAGCCCTCGAGGGGACTGAATAAGCATTGTTGTGAGAACGCTGTGCTCCCGCCGGTCGCTCTTTGAGGAGGGCGCCTCGGCTTGCGTTCCTCGCGGCTTGCGTTCCGCTTCTGCCGAGGCAGAGCGGCGGCTCGAGTCACGAGGTTCGCAAATGGATCTGGCAGAGGGGTTTTAGAGACGGGCTTCGCCTTTTCTCTGCCTTCACCTGCCAGGTCCAGTGTCTCATCTCGGGGCGGAAGCACGCTTTGCGGTTACTTCCACCCCGAATGAGGCATCGGTACTGCAATTATCCAGTTCTGAGGAGCTGAATGTTGTAGTTTTTGAAATAGACTCGCCACTTTAATGTGTAGAAAAACACACACACAATAATGAAGTTTTAGAAAACAAACTGTTGAGTCTTAACTAGCTAAAAGCAGATCTCGCGCTTGCTGAGGCAGCGCGTAGATGGCAGCATAAAGAATCAACGGCATGGATCTCGCGTTGTCGAGGCAACGCGTAGATCTGCAATTTATTTATAATGTGGAGGAAACTGAGCTCAAAGAGTTTCCCTTTCTCTCTTATTCCTATTATCACAACTAAAATGTGTGTTTTCAAGCTATGATTCTTTCTGTATTCAAATATGAATATTCAGCCTGTAATTCAGACTATGAAATACTTTGTTACTGGATATATTAAATTTGAGAAATTTAAAAAGCTGTATAAAATACTATGCATTTTCTAAAATCCATGTTTATGGTAAGGGCACGCGCCAGTGCTTCCTGCCCTTTCTAAAAATCTATGTTTATGGTTTTATTTAATTTTGAGAAATTAAATGAAATATCTTTCTGGCCTTTTAACTGCATAAAATACTATGCACTTTCTAAAATCCATGCTTATGGTAAGGGCATGCGCCGAGTGCTTCGTGCCCTTTCTAATATCAGTACTTATGATAAAATGGATCTGAGGATCGTTATTATCTCTAAGTAGGCCAAGGAGCCCTGACGCCAGTAGTGTAGGGCTTCTGAGGGTACACCCCTCCTTGGGGAAGATGGTTTCCACCTTATTATATGGTGCCCGTCTCCCCTCGGTGCCCTCAGGGGGGCTGTTCTGCCAACCCCGTCTTCATGCCGGGGCGCAGAAGGTCCCAGCGAGTTTTTACCCGAGGGTTGCTCGCTCCCTCCGAGGAGGGCTCTAGAGTAGTCAGGCCAGTTGTTCCCTGCCGGTGCGCCGTTACAGGGCACTGTGCCTGCTGTTCAAAATACACCCCACCGTGGGGAAGATGGTTTCCACCTCATTATACGGTGCCCGTCTCCACTCGGTGCCCTCAGGGGGCCGATCTGCCAACCCGGCCCCAGCGAGCGTTTCCCGAGGGGCGCTCGCTCCCTCCGGGGAGGAGTCTAGAGCAGTTAGACCAGTTGTTCCCTGCCGGTGCGCCGTTACAGGGCACTGTGTCTGCAGCTTGACATATTCCAGAGGCCAGCCTCGAGAGGCTGGCACCCTAGTAGATTTTCTAGTGGAGTGGAAAAATCTTCCCAATGTGTCTCAGTGGGTCCTGCATACAATCGAAAGAGGTTATGCTATACAGTTCAGGTCTTGTCCGCCTCGGTTCAGAGGGGTCCTTCCCACTGTGGTGGGCCCCGAGCAGGCTCTGGTGATGGAACAGGAGGTTATGACTCTTCTGCAAAAAGGAGCTATAGAATGGGTTCCTCCTCCCAGCAGGGAGTCAGGTTATTACAGCCAGTACTTCTTTGTTCCAAAGAAAGACGGGGGGTTGCGTCCGATTTTAGATCTGCGTCTTTTAAATCGCACTGTAGGGAAGCTCAAGTTCAAGATGCTCACTCTCAAACAGATCGTGTCACAAATCAGGTCCGAGGACTGGTTCGTCACGATAGATCTGTAGGACGCCTACTTCCATGTGTCTATTCTTCCTCAACACAGTAAGTTCCTGAGGTTCGCTTTCGGGGGCGAAGCGTACCAATATCGGGTTCTTCCGTTCGGCCTAGCATTGTCACCCCGAACGTTCACGAAGTGTATGGATGCAGCTATAGCCCCTCTAAGGCTGCAGGGCATCCGCATTCTGAATTATATCGACGATTGGTTAATTCTAGCTCAATCGGAACAACAGGTGGTTCGGCATCGAGATGTCGTTCTTGCTCACATCAAGAGATTGGGGTTGAGGCTCAACGCCAAGAAGAGTGTGCTTTCTCCATTACAGAGAACCACTTTTCTCTGTGTAGTGTGGGATTCGACGACGATGCAGGCACAATTGTTACCTGCTCATATTGCTTCGATTGTCACCGCAGTAGATCAGGTCAAGCTAGGCCAGTCATCCACTGTGAAACAGTTCCAGAAACTGTTAGGTCTCATGGCAGCTGCGTCCAACGTTATTCCTTTTTGGCCTCTTGCACATGAGACCGCTACAGTGGTGGCTCAGAACCAAGGGATTCTCCCCGAGGGGAAATCCGCTTCGCACGATCATGAGTTCGCGACGGTGTCATCGCGCCCTGATCATGTGGAAAGATCCTTGGTTTCTGTCCCAAGGTCCTGTGTTGGGAGCTCCTTGTCGTCGCGTAATGCTAACGATAGTTGCCTCTCTCACGGGTTGGGGGGAGATCATGAGTGGTCGCCCAGCTCAGGGTCTGTGGCAGAACTATCATCGTCTAGGGCACATAATTTGTCTAGAGATGTTGGCAGTGTTTCTGGCTCTGAAACACTTCCTCCCAGACCTAAGGGGCCACCATGTTCTTGTCTGAACAGACAACACATCGGTGGTCTCTTATATCAACCATC
Organism: Abramis brama; assembly: GCF_963993115.1. Lineage (NCBI taxonomy): Eukaryota > Metazoa > Chordata > Actinopteri > Cypriniformes > Leuciscidae > Abramis > Abramis brama. The sequence goes on from NC_139972.1 coordinate 7,190,735, forward strand.
AGGGGGGTCTGCGTTCTCGCCCGCTTTACAAACTGGCACGTCAGATCCTTCTATGGTCCCAAGGGAAAATTCTTCGCTGAGAGCTATTTATCTCCCGGGGTATTTAAATCAGGGGGCAGACATCCTGTCGAGGCAGGGACCGAGGCCCAGGGAATGGAGACTTCACCCCGAGGTGGTGGAGCTCCTATGGGAACATTTCGGTCGTGCCGAGGTAGACCTATTTGCTTCCCGAGAGACATCACACTGTCCACTGTGGTTCTCTCTCAGCCATCCAGCCCCACTGGGGTTGGACGCTATGGTACAGGCGTGGCCGAGGTTTTTTTATGCTTTTCCCCCGATCGTTCTGCTCCCAGGAGTTCTGGAAAGGGTTCGCTGGGACGGAGTCAGCCTACTCCTGATAGCCCCGTTCTGGCCGGCCCGAGTATGGTTTTCGGACCTTGTGTCCCTCCTCGATGGCTCTCCTCTGGAGATTTCGATCAGGAGGGACCTATTATCTCAGGCGAGTGGGTCGATACTTCACCCCCGCCCAGAGTTATGGAGACTGTGGGCTTGGCCTCTGAGGGGGCTCAGCTCATAGAATCCGGTCTCTCGACTGAGGTCGTTGAGACCATCCTCCAATCCAGAGCTCCCGCTACAAGGAAGTTATATGCTGCGAGGTGGAAACTTTTCACCTCTTGGTGTGGAGAGCGCCAACAGGACCCAGTTAACTGCCCGGTCGGTACAGTGCTGGAGTTCCTGCTGGACCGTCTCTCCACGGGATTATCCCACTCTACACTGAAGGTGTAGGTGGCGGCCCTAGCTGCTTACCACGCCCCTTCGAGTGGAGTTTCTCTTGGGAGACACCCACTTATATCTCGCTTCCTTCATGGCACTTTGAGGCTGAGGCCAGCAGTACGCACGAGGGTGCCATCATCGTCCAAGAGGGTCTCTCCCTAGCTCCTTTCGAGCCCCTTGTAGAGGTTTTCGTGAAGTTCCTTACTCTCAAAACTATTTTTCTGCTTGCTATTTCGTCTCTTAAAAGGATTGGAGACATTCAAGCACTCTCGGTTGCTCCCTCGTGCCTGGAATTCTCACCTGGCATGGCTAAGGCCTTCCTCTATCCTAGGCCAGGTTATGTTCCTAAGGTTCCAACTACTGTAGTCAGACCTGTCATACTGCAGGCTTTTTGTCCTCCTCCGTTTCTGACGTCGGACCAGGAGAAACTTAATTTGCTCAGTGCGGGCTCTAGATGCTTATGTCCACAGAGCTGCCCTGTGGAGGAAGTCTGAACAGCTGTTCGTTTGTTTTGGGCCGCCCAACAAGGGGTGCCCGGCATCTAAGCAAAGGATGAGCAAGTGGGTGGTCGAGGCCATCTCACTTGCTTACGAGTCGGCCGGTCAGCCTTCACCTTTGGCTGTACGGGCTCACTCCACCCAGAGTATGGCTGCTTCTAAAGCTCTCCTTTCAGGAGTTTCTCTTCAGGATGTTTGTGATGCGGCAGGCTGGTCCTCACCGCACACATTCGTCAAATTTTATTGTCTCGATTTTAGCTCCACTCCTGGGGCGCAAGTTCTTTCGTCAGCCTGTGCGCCTTGATTACACACGACGGAGACTTGCTCGCATGGGGACGTGGGTATTGTACGTATGTAACCCTAGTTCCCCGAAGGGACGGACGCTGCGTGTCCTGCCATGCTCCCGGCATCCCCTTGGATCGCTTGCTTCAGTAACATCAGAAGCTGTCTCGCTTGTGATTCAGGGGTGCTTTATAGTTTCCTGGTCGATGACGTCACCCGCCTACTACGTTCCGTCTCGCCATTGGACTGATTTCATTCATGCTTCAGACGCACTACGCTGGAGGCGTTCCCACTGCGATTACACGCAGCGTCCGTCCCTTCGGGGAACTAGGGTTACATACGTAACCCGGGACGTTTTTCTAGCCCGACATACATCAAGAATAAGTACAGAGAAAGTCTGAGAACAGTGGACCAGGAGCTTTGTGTTTGTCTCTTATCCATTCCTGCCAGAATTGATAGGCTGTGTGCATCATCTCAGGCTCAGGTTTCCCACTGAAAGTAATATTTTATGTCTAAATATGGAGTAATGCCTTAGATTATCCTACATAATGCCTTGTAGAAATTGAAAGTATATAATGCACTTACATTAAAATCAGGTCAGAATTACAAGATTCCCTTTTACCAAACTCAATACTACACTCCAATAGGTGGCACAAATGCACGTTAAAGCGGTTTACAAACTATCATAAAACGTAAAAGAAGAAGATGGTCCTGAGAAGAAATAACAGGAGAAATCCAAGCAGAAACAGCTGAATTCTTAGTGTTGTATTAAGTTAAAGATGGAGATTAATAAAGAGGAGATTGAAGACATGAGTGATCAAGAAACATCCAGAATAAAACATGAAGATACTTAGGAAAAAATAGGATATTGTCCATTCTTCATTCTTCATTGTTTACTGCTGTGAAACATTCAGGTGTAAAAATGTAAACGGCAAAAGAAAAGTGAGAGATCATGTGTGCTTTGAATGTGGGAAGAGCTTTACTACAGTCGCCCCACTGAAACGGCTCCAAGTAATTCATACTGAAGAAAGACCTTACAAGTGCTCATATTGTGACAAGAGTTTCGCTCAGTCTGGAAACCAGAAAGTACATGAGCGACTTCATACTGGAGAGAAGCCATAGAAGTGTACTCAGTGTGGAGTTGGTTTTGCACATAAGGACAATCTGAAGAAACACACGAGAATTCACACAGGAGAAAAGCCGTTCGCTTGCCATCAGTGTGGAATTGTTTTTATAGAAAAACCACATCTTATCAAGCACATGTATTCACACAAGTCAAACGCCTTACATTTGCCGTCAGTGCGGATGGAGCTTCACACTTGATTACAATTAATAGATTATAGCCTAATTAATGTTATTATTAATTTATCTGTTTTATGAATCATTTATAATAAATAATGTGTCTCTGGATATCCCTTATTATATATACGTGAATGGATATCCCTTATTTTGCCAAATCTAAATCCTAATCTTTAAGTCCCCAAATGCCAAATCAAAAACAGTATATTTGTTGTTTCAAAAATAAAAAATGTTTGTTTTAAGCTGAGAAAATAAGCCAAGATACGAATTTGCATAATCTCGTTCAAAAAACAAGTGAGGTATTGTTTCAAGTTTAGTTACAGAATGTGAAGAGATGTCTTGAAATTAGTAAGAAAAGAGTTACAGTTCTAGTAATTATAAAGAATTCTTTAATCAAGTTCTTTCAGCTTGTTAAGAGGGCACTTTATATCCATTGTAGGTCCTCAAGCTGTAGAATATTTATTTTGTCCTTATTAATTGTCATTATTAATTGAACTGGATCAACCAACAACAACCACATTTTTGAAAAACAAACAAATATCAATGACAAATCACTAACCAAAGTCATTGAGAAGTCAGAAACTTCACTCATCCCATCACAGTACAAGTACGAGACATACTATTATTCCTAAAAACCAAAAGAACTCACAATAATATATCAGGAAGCCTACAATGTTACAAACAACAGGCAGAAAAACAAACATGGTAAATCTTCATCATGGTGTAGGATCTCAAGTAAATATATGTATTGTTTAATTGCTCATCAAAAATATTTACTTGACTTATTTTAATGATAAAATATTTTCAGACACCATATTAAGAAGGGTCAAGGGATTTGCAAATATAAACAAACATTTACTGTAACTCTCTCACTCTCACTGAGTGGGTGTAGGGGATTGTTGACCCTTGATTTCAGTATTGATTGGTTTCAGGAAACAGATCAGTTGAAGTGTATAGTTTGTACAGAAGATACATATATTGAAAAAAGTTTTGGGACGTCTGGTTTTACATGCACATGAACTTTAATGATATCCCATTCTTAATCCGTATGGTTTAATATGGAGTTGGCCCTCCCTTTGCAGCTTCAACTCTTCTGGGAAGGCTTTCCACAAGGTTTAGGAGTGTGTTTATGGGAATTTTTGACCATTCTTCTAGTAGTACATTTGTGAGGTCAGGCACTGATGTTGGACGAGAAGGCCTGGCTCGCAGTCTCCGCTCTAATTCATCCCAAAGGTGTTCAATCGGGATGAGGTCAGGACTCTGTGCAGGCCAGTCATGTTCCTCCACACTAAACTCCCTCATCCATGTCTTTATGGACCTTGCTTTGTGCACTGGTGCACAGTCAGGAACCGGAAGGGGCCATTCCCAAACTGTTCCCACAAAGTTGGGAGCATGAAATTGTCCAAAATGCCTTGGTATGCTGAAGCATTAAGAGTTCCTTTCACTGGAACTAAGGGATCAAAACCCCTGAAAAACAACCCCACACCATAATCCCCCCTCCTCCAAACTTTAGACTTGGCACGATGCAGTCAGGCAAGTACCGTTCTCCTGGCAACCGCCAAACCCAGACTAGTCCATCGGTTTGCCATCGGATAAATGACCTAAATTAATAACTTTTTTACAACAAAAATGAACCATCACTGAACTTACTTAAACTGGACTGTGACGCTATTTTCTGCTGTACAGCCGAAACAAACATTGTTGCATTATTTTCCTGTTATCACTGTAAAGCTGCTTTGAAACAAACTGTATTTTTAAGGCTTAAGTAGATCTAATTTAGCACATGTTTTTGAACTGCAGTGCCTTCATGGTTGAATCATTAATCAGATGATCAATATGTTTTGAAGGACCTCCTTTAGCATGAGAGCTCCTTTAAAAGAGACGGTCCAGTTCATCTCATACCGTGGATGATCGCTCGTCATCATGACTCTGAATATTGGCTGCTGTTGGAAAGGGCTCCTTCTGCTCTCTTTTCTCCTGATCTGTGTCAATGGACAAACATCAGGGCCGTAAGTTTATAACAGTTTTTGCTGAGGATAAATTATTAATATACCAATAGTCATTTTGTAAGTCTTGATGATTTCTCCTGTATTTATTTAACCGATCTGTGTTGCACAGTAGAGGTTTACTGTTTGAAAGACAACTTAAGGCACACGATTATTTATAATTACTGACAGTGTATTTTTAAGAGCAATATTGCTCTGAATAAACATACAAATTCACACTTTTCATATAATTGATCAATAGTAAATTAACTGTATTATTTTCCCTCCCAGTTTATGTTTTATTTTTCTTATTACATCTAACCACTCAGGCAATATTGTATGATCATTTTCTCTGGACAGATATTTCATGGTGACGTTTCCCGCAGTGATTAAGTCGGGATCTGAGGCCAAACTGTGTGCAAGTCTTCTCAAGCCCAATGAAAGCCTTGTCATGAACATTCATCTGGTTCATGGTGTCCAGAGCACATTACTGCTGCAGGAGAAAGCTGAGGAAGAGTTTCATCGCTGCTTTAACTTCAAGGTCTGCCATCAAAACATGCACATAATGAATATTATCAAATATGTTTCATCATAATGCATCTAGTTTTTGTGGCAGGTTGTGAATACAGGAAATTATTTCTCATCAGGCTCCTCTGGTAAAGGCAGAATCAGTGCAGAAAATGAAGGTTGAACTTCAGGGAGAGACTTTCAGGATAACTGAAGAGAAAAAAGTCATGTTCAAGCCTTACCATCCTCTGACTTTTATCCAGACTGATAAACCCATCTATACTCCAGGACAGACAGGTGAGCTGTGAATGTCTCAAAGGCTAAAGCTCAGTAAATAATGCTGGTGTCACTGACATCTAAACCCTGATCACAGCTGAGGTAGCACATATAAGTAAAGCACACTATGATCAGGCAACGAGCTGATGTAGCACCACAGGTCAAAGATAACAAATGTTGCACAAACCAGCAGATGGTAAAAGAGTATGAAGTAAACAGTCCAATGGATTTACAAACAAAAATAGGAGCAGAGGAAAAGATAAGAAAAGCAGATATTAAGGATGAGTAGCTTTGAATTCTAACAGCTTTGAAACACGAGAATGGTCATCTAGTGTGCATTTGAGCAATCCCCTCACTTTCAAACATGTTCAGCCTAAATACTGTAATTACAAATATGATCTCGATATTGATATCAGTATCTGTGTGACTATATTTTATATGAAATCTATGGATACAGTAGATTAGGGGTGTTCTTGGAGAGCCCACAGCCCTGCAGAGTTTAGCTTTAACCCTAATTATTAAATGTACCTGATCAGGTCCTTCAGGGTTATTTGAAATCAACAGGGTTTGGACTAAACTTTGAAGCCCTCCAGGAGTTTGACACCCCTGATATAAATCATTACATGTAATAAACCTCATAGCTGTCTGGGATAGGCCTACTTGATTCTAACTGGTCAGCTGGAGCAAATTGTCAGACATTTTTGTAACATTATGGCTAAAACAGGCAGCTGTGACAGCTAGTTGAATTTGGCTCAAAAGACACATTCACCCAGCAGCAGAATACAGTTGTCAGCCAATTTACAGGAGAGAAATATGACTGTAAGCAATAGAGCTCCGGACGTCACATGACCTATTCTGTTTACACCGCCATTTTGGCAGTAAAGAGGCCGTACGAGACGAGAGTGAACGGATGACGGCAGCATGAGTTTTAAGGCAACAGAGTTCACTGCGCACTTTAATTAAAAAGATATAGACCTGTACATAGCAAAACTTAATAGATTAAACGTAACAGATCCCTGTAATGCCCCCGGGTGCTTTTCATGTGTATTAATAAAGGAAGTAACTTATAACGTTAGCTTTCCTGAACTGCAGTATCCTGATATAACGTTATATAACTAACGTTACTTCATTAACTTTCCCTCGTCCTATTCCGGAGATGCAATCAAACTTTGTTATCAATATTCAGTTTTGGAGTATACCAGCTTAAACCTGCTCTGTCGTCATTGGAAAGGCAAGTCAACTGTGTTATCGACGCTAGCTGTCCTTGTTTGTTGGTAGCAAGGATAGCAATATCACTGTGAGAACAGTAGACTCAGTATGAAATCTTAATCCTTTAATCCCAATTTTTTCCCAATGCTTTTAAATGCTTTCCTCCACCTGTTCTGGAATCCAGGCGCACAGCAGCTGTCCACCATGTTGAAATAGTAATTGTTTTGAATTATTATTCTACCCGACCGCTATCGATAACGCAAAAGCCGCTCTGGCGCTCTCCTGGTTGACTGCCAAAATGGCGGAGTTTAGATTGCATGACGTCAGCCTCCGGAGCTCTATTGTCCCTTACATAAGAGCTGAAGACATCAAAAGTGAAGTTTTTTAATACACATTTCTATTTTACAGTGAACTTCAGAGTTGTTACCATGGATACAAACTTTGCACCCCTTGATCAGCAGGTCTGATGTGTTTATCTGGCATCTTTATTTTCTCTTGCATTGGTGAAAACACGTTTAATAAATGAACACATTTTTGTCTTTTGATCTTTAATTACTATTTGCTCTTTCACAGTATAGTACAGTGGTTCTTGAGGTAAGAACACAAAACCTTCTATGCAGTCATAACAAACACACCTTTTAAATCTGATTAAAACTAGAAATTCAGTTATATTTGCAATTATTGTATTTTCAGTAGGGTAATTATATATTTCTTCATTGTTAGTCAGGATATGTGTAGCTGACTGTCACAGAATATCTGCACTGTGTCTCTGCTATTAAACAGGACAGTGAAGGTAACCGGATTGGCCAATGGACAAATGTTTCTTCAACAAGGTGGATTTTGCAGCGTTCTTATGAATTAAACCCAGAGGCCCGTCAAGGCATGTACAAACTGAAGGCTTTTATTGGTGACAGGATGATCTCACGTGATTTTGAAGTGAAACAATATGGTAAGTCATAAAAACAACTCGTTATGATTGTAAACTTGGTTCCCTGAAGAGGGAATGAGACACTGCAACGTAAGTTACAACACTATGGGAACGCCTTTGCATGATTGTGTCTTGAAGCACGTGTGAAATCAGTCCAATGGTGTGACAGAATATCATGGGGGCTGACATCACAACCAGGAAGGTATAAAGCACCCCTGAACCAAACAATGTAAGCTTCTGATAGGCTGAATAAGTCATGAAGTAAGTAAGTGAAGTGAAATAAGTTATGGCGGAGCAATGCAGCATCTCGTTCCCTCTTCAGGGAACCGAGGTTACAGTCGTAACCGAGGTATTCCCTTTCAAGGGAACTGGCGTTGCGTTGTAAGTTACAATACTATGGGAACATTAATATCTACTATGCCATACTGACCAGTGCTTGTCTAGTGTAAATAATATAAAGAGCGCAACTAAGACTGAAGCACCTGGAAGCCAGGGGTGGTGCCCAGGTCAAGGTCAAAGAACCTGACGAATGTGTGCGTAGAGGACCAGCCCGCTGCAGCACAAACGTCATGAAGAGAGGCCCCAGAGAGCAAGGCTTTAGAAGCCGCCATACTCCTAGTAGAATGGGCCCGGACAGCCAAGGGAGAAGGCTGACCGGCCAATTCATAAGCAAGAGAGATAACCTCGACAACTCACTTACTCATTCTCTGCTTAGATGCTGGGTTCGCCTTTCTGGGCGACCCAAAGCATTCAAAGAGTTGATCAGATTTACGCCACACGGCAGCTCTGTGGACGTAAGCATCAAGCGCCCTAACCAAGCAAAGCACATTTAATTTCTCCTTGTCTGGGCGGAGGACAGAAGGCCTACAGGCCTAATCCTCAAGGTTCCACAGAGGAAACTAGATAATAATGGGTCTCTTTTCAAGGATACACCACTCAAAGGAGTGTGGTAAACAGGGCCAGATAAACATTAAGTGTAGAAGGGGATAATCCTGTATAGAAACGCTCTTGCGTAAACTCTAGCACTGTCCCAACCGGGCAGTTAACTGGGTCTAAACCTCCGTTGTGAGACCAGCCTCTATGAGTTGGTCAATGACTCTATGACTCAAACCCACAACTTTCATACCTCTAGACAGGGGTTAAATATTTAGCCCCAGCCTGACACTGAAGGTCCCTTCTGATCGGAATCTCCTAAAGGGAGCCATAGAGGAGGGATATCAAGTCCAAAAACCAGATGTGAGTTGGCCAAAGAGGAGCCACCAACAGTAGATGGGCACCCTCCCGGCAAACTCTCTCCATAACTCCCGAAAGCAGAGCGATCAGGGGAAATGCATACAGGCATAATGATATTCAACACTAGTGGGGCTGGATGACACTAATATGTCCTCTTCCACTTCTCTTCCTCCTCCATAGAAGACCCACCACCTCAGGGTAAAGTCTCCATTCCTCAGGCCTCAGCCCTTGTCTCGACCTAAGCGACCCCTGATGTGTTGTCTAAATGGACAAGAACATGTCCCCCGTAGATCAGAAAACGCACCTCCACAGACCCTGAGATGAATGGCCCTCCAGGACCGCTCCCCAACACGTGAGAGAAGCATCTATCATAAGTATCATGTGATGAGAAGTCATAACACTGGGCCTTTGGACAAGAACCAGGGTTTCCTCCACATCGTCAAGGAACAAAGACATCTTCTTGTAACCTTGATCATGTGGAATGGATTGCCCCTCGGGGAAAATCCCCTGGTCTTGAGCCACCACTGCAGGGGTCTCATGTACAACAGGCCAAAATGTATGATGTTGGCTGCTGCTGCCGACAATCTTTGAAACTGTTTGACAGTGCGTGACTGGCCTAGCTTCAGCTCTTTTAATGCTGAGAGGATTATGTGTGCAGGAGAGAAACGTGCCTGCATCATCACAGAATCCTCCAAAAAGGTGGTTCTCTGTACTGGAGAAAGAACACTCTTCTTTGCGTTCTGCCATATGAGCGAGGACAGCATTTCGATGTTAAAACGCCATGTGCTCTGAATGAGCTAATATCAACCAATCGTCGATGTAATTCAACACGCGAAAAAAGGTTGCCAGGTTGTGCCGATAGATGATGCTACTACTTTTTTACTACTTTTTCACTACTTATGGGCCACAAGAGAAATATTAAGAAAATAAATTAAGACAGTTAGCCTAGGCCTATATACCATTATCAGCATGTTGAAGTAGATTCAGCTCTCATCGTCTCTGAAAGAATATGAACCGTTAATGCAGTGTCAGATGTTTTTGCTTTCACTTTCTATAGTAATTAATTGACTGGGGTTTGAGACTTCTTCACCACCATAACTGTAGAGCAAAGTATGCACATTGCTTGTGTGATATCCACTAACTCACCTTCATGGTTTAAAATGTAAATAATGTAAATATTTCCAATATTGTGCGAAAATTTCCTTTATCAATAATTGTTCGAAAAATGATGGACAAAGATTTAGATTTTGGACGTGTCATTCCCCGTGATAAAATCTATTAAATAATTAAATAAATGAGTAGCTAAATAAACAAGTAATAAATTTGTCACTACCCCCCCCCCCCCCCCCCAAATGTCCTGCTGGCCAATTGATATTTTATTTTGACACAGCACGAGTGATAACCTTCACTAGCTCTTTGTACCCAGGAGAGTGAAGTGGTGAATCTTCAGACTCTCCTGCATCGACTCTCAGTACACCAACCTCCTCAGAGGAAGATAACTGAAGCACCGGGCCCTCACTCAGGGTGGAAGAAACTGCAGAGCGTGCTTCCTGATCCTGAGAGAGGAGATATATATTGATATATAGACACACAACCCCACATTTGACAGATAGAGTAACACAGACTGCTTGCTGAAGAAACAGAAGCTGACATTGTTTGGTTCAGGGGTGCTTTATACCTTCCAGGTCATGATGTCTCCCGCCTATGACGTTCTGCTACACCATTGGACTGATTTCACACGTGCTTCAAGACACAATCACGCAGAGCTGTTCCCATAGTGTCGTAACTTATGACGCAGCGCAAGTTCTCTTGAAAGGGAACAGACAATTTGCATGGGAAGAGTTTCAATAATATGTTTGTATTTTAATTTTTAATATATAAATTGAGTACTAATAACTCTGATTTCTGCCTTCTGCCTTCTAGTTTTGCCTAAGTTTGAAGTTACTCTAAAAAGCCCAAATAAAGTAAGTGTTGAAGAAAAGGAACTGATAATTGAGGTTTGCGGAAAGTGAGTGGTTTCTTTTTATTTCCTGCATTAAAAAAGCAACGTGCTCTTCCATTCACACTTTCATTTAATTGTTAATTTTATTATTATTTTTTTAACTCTTGGGTCAGTTTCTTACTTTAACCCCCCATCCTAATATATTAGTTTCTTAACTCAACCCTGGGCTGTAGATCAGTTGCTTGTACCTTTTTCACAGATACACTTATGGACAGCCTGTACCTGGTAAATCACGGGTGAAAGTGTGCCGTAAGTTCTGGCCCTACATCATTTTCTCTCCCACAAATTCAGGGTGTTTAGAGGAAACCATTGAGGTATGTGAGTTGAAACGCAGTACATTATCTTTAATACATTTATCTCATTAAACCACTCTTCAGTTAATAGTTATATTTGTGTTTATTCATTATAATTAGATAAAAAAGACAGGCTGTGCCATCCATAACTTAGATCCATCACTCTTTTTTAACGTCACACTGGTAGTATGGCATAGCTTCCTATCTCCACTGCGTGTGATGCAGAATTCTCTTCATGTTGAGGCAATGGTTACAGAAGAAGGAACAGGTGAGCTGTTCAATTTGGTCAGATCTCTGTGACATACACGTCTTGAATTTCACATTTTTGACCTTTTACTTTTATTTGAATAAGTATTTATGTAGGTGTTTTGACTATTTACAGAGATCACCATGACAAAATCTGAATCTGTATCTCTCACTTATGAAATTGGTAAAGTCACATTTACTGACCTGCCCAAAACATATGAACATGGATCAGTTATTGAAGGAAAAGTAAGTCTAAAATCCGTTTGTCTCAGTTTAACACCATTGATATGTACGGAATTATTTATTAATTGATTCCTTCAAAATCTTATTTTCAACAGATAAAACTCTCAAATTTCAAAGGTGCACCAATTCAAAGCAAAAAGGTTTATCTTATGGAGGGTCACACTTGGTCCACAAAACTGCTCCTAAATCTCACTACAGACAGCGATGGACTGGCCAACTTCTCTCTTAATACATCCAGTCATTCTAAAAGTCATATTTTTCTAATAGTAAGATATTTTGTGTTCACTTAGTTTTCTTTTGTATTGCCTGAAGAGTTACATGAGTTATTTCAGATTTTTTGTAATCCAGGCAAGTGTCTATCAAGAGGTCCGTGATTTTGGACACGACAACAAGCCTTACATCGTTGCCGATAAAAAAACAGTCAAGCTCTTCCAACCTGCCTCTCCACGCACCCCATCACAAAGTGAATTGATTATAGAGAATACTGAACAACCATTAAAGTGTGACTCTGAGTTTACAGTCACCATCAAGTATTATTTTGTTGGAGAGACAATTAAAAACTTCAAAACTGACATCGTCTATATGGTGAGAACATGTGCAGTATGTACATTATCACAGAGATGTTTTTGTTTAACAGCATTATTTGGCTGCACTAGTCAGTTTGTTATCAGAGTGTCATCCGTCTTTTTCAGGTCTTGTCCAGAGGAGTGATTGTTCATCATGGATATGAGAAGATTGAAGTGAAGATTTCTGATGGAGCAAGCGGCTCGATGTCGTTCAAACTGTCTATTAGTGCAGATCTGGCTCCTGTAATGCAGATTCTGGCGTACTGTGTTTTTCTCCCAGGTGAAACGGTTGTGGCCAGTAGCAAAGATTTCAACATTGAAAAGTGTTTCAAAAACAAGGTATGCATTGTAGCTTTAGAAATGAGCCTCTTTAAACTGTATTACTGACTCATTTCTAAAATAAATCCTATTCCCTGTATGTCACAGGTATCTCTGCAGTTTTCTCCTGCTAAAGCAGTTCCCGGTGAGAAAAACACTCTCCAGCTCTCAGCTCAGCCTGGTTCACTGTGTGGCCTCAGTGCTGTAGATAAGAGCGTCCTGATCCTGAAGTCAGGAGAACGTCTGGATACTGACAAGGTCTAGATGCTTTAAGATTCAGTGATGATTAAATGTGTCTCTTCATAGTGGGAATCTACAGTGTGAATCTAATGATAACAGACTTTACTTATTGCTGCTATGATCCATCAGCTGACATTTTGATCTCAGGAAATTTAGCATTAATCTTCATTCTTTCTCACCAAATTGGAAATAAAGTTTTTTTGGAAATACATGTATTATTTAGAAATCATACTGATAGTGTGTGAACATGATCCCGTCACAGATCTTCAGCCTGCTGCCAGTGCAATCGTGGTCAAATTACCCTGAGACTGTTGAAGATGACGAGTGTCCGTATATGCGTTTTTGGAGATCCGCAGTCACTTATGAATCCTTAAAGGTAACAGTTGGATTATATGTGTGGCAGTGCAGTAGATAATGATTGGGAGAGTATATACTGCACATGTGTAAGTAAATGCATAAAAAGGCTTTATGATTATACTGACATTTAAAAGTAATTTGTATTTTCATGACTTTTATTGTGGTTCATCATTTCCATTTGGCAGAAAGTGGGATTGAAGATGGCAACAAATTTGTTTGTGGAACTCCCTCTGTGTGAGATGGGTAGGTACATGTACTGTTATTACAATCCAAGCTGTAATGTTTTAATATGTTGGTGCTTGTTATGAAATATATTTTAAAAAATCAAATATATTCAATTTGTGATATTGTGAAACTCACACAATTCCACAATTATAGAGATGTTGTTACAGTAGAACGGAGACAAGATCCATATGCAAAGCCTTTTATTTACAAGAGATGTGTTTAGAACAGGCAGGGGCCCAAACAAATGCAAACAGGTATGAAATGGACAAGACAATGAGCATTCCAGGGACAGGCGAGGGTAAACAAACGAAGACCGTAAGGCAGTGGACAAGGCAAGAGGATAATCCAGCTAACCAGGCTAAAGTCCAGGCGTCAGGCAAACAATATCCAAACAGGGCAAGACGAAAGAGGTAATCCAAGGCGAGCAAGAGGCCAGAGCAGGCAAAGAGAAGGCAGAACATGGGAAACCAGGCTAGGATCACAGGGCAAACAAGCAAGAGTAAGACTAGGAACACTAGGATAGGCTCCATAAAGATGCTCTCAGCTAGACAGCAGTATAGGCTAACAATACTCAGCAATCTGTGAGCTTGCCATGGAACATGGAAAATGAAGTCCAGGGTAACCTGTAACTTAGTGTGCAGTTAAAAAGCCTTAATGGTGAACAGGCGACCTCTGTGACCTCTGGTGGTGAATGCAGCAGGCGTAGAATATGTGACAGATGTAGTAAGAAGACATATTTTATTTTTTATAAAAAATAAGGGGGGGGGGGGGGGGGGTGTTAATATTGGTAAGATAAACTCATCTAAAAAAAACTATATAACTTTTGTAAGATAAAATTAACAGATTCACTTTTGCAGCCCTAAAATACTAAAACTAAAATTAAACTAAATAAACTGAAACGTTTAAAATATGTGAAAATACGTGTACTAAAAAAATGATCTACCTTACATTTTCTATTTACTTATGACTGGATATAGAATAGATCATTTTGACGTACTCTTCACATACATATCACTTAAAACTACAAAATATCACTTTTTTTCCAGTTTATTACAGTTTGGGGCTAGAGCCTCCCCCACATTTTAGAGAAGAGTTTGAAACACCTGATTCTCCAGCAGTGACGATTCGAACTGTCTTTCCAGAAACGTGGATCTGGGAACTTGCTGAAGTGGGGTATTTAAAGCATAATCAGTACATTTAACATCATATTTATCTTATTACTTATATTTAATACATCATCTCCTCACAGGACAGAAAATATCTTGCTTGCTTTGCAGATTCTTAATCCAGTTTTTTCATCATCTGTGTGCTGAATGTTGTCATTTATTACAGGAAAAATGGCTGAGTCAGAGTCAAATATGCCTATTGTTGTAATTCCTCCACAGGGACTCTGGATCAGCTCAGGTTCCTGTCACGGTTCCTGACACCATCACCTCTTGGGAGACGGAGGCCTTCTGCCTGTCCTCTGAAGGTCTGGGTCTGGCTCCTCCTGCTCAGCTGACAGTTTTCCAGCCCTTCTTCCTAGAGCTCTCTCTGCCTTACTCCATCATCCGCGGGGAGATCTTTGAGCTGAAGGCCACTGTCTTCAACTATCTGTCCAAGTGCATCATGGTGAGATTTCAGACGCACTCTAATCAAATCATATCAAATATGCCACTAATCATGTGTGTTTGATTGACAGGTTAAAGTGACTCCAGCTCCTTCCTCAGACTACACTCTCAAAGCCTCCTCTGATGATCAGTATTCATCCTGTCTATGTGCTAATGGAAGAAAAACTTTTAAATGGATCCTCACTCCCTCTGTTCTTGGTGAGTTTTCCAGTCTGAATCAGTAGCCGCCTTTTCATTACAGATTTGCACAAAACTTTTGGGATGTTTTTGAAATGTCGATTAAAAACTGAGGAAAAAGGAATATATTGCTAAATATTTTGCTCCTAAGTATAAGGGGCTTTCCTTGCCATTAAAGCTTGGATAACACACCTACGTCTCCTTCGATTAAAAATAATGACTAGTGCAGTGGCTGCGATATACGTAAACCTACCAACATCCGTCGCCATAATTTTGGCTTCTTGCAAGATGAAAAAATTATGCTTTAGTTGCATAACATCGGTTAATCTAAACGGCATCAATTTCACAAAAGAAAATATTATTATTTAGAAAATACCGCAAAAGTTTTGCACAAATCATAATGGAAACGTGGCTACAGAGGAACTGTGAATGATCGTGTGAAGAATAAGTTCAGGTCACCTGTAAATGTGAAAAAACTGTTTCCATTAGTTCGCGAAAAATTCCTTTTTTGAATTGCCTGAAAAACCACCTCATGCGAGCATAAAAATGTTTTTTCCGAAATGGACGTGTTTACAATGGGAAACTTAATTTGTAATTTTCAATTTGCTCAATTTGAAGGGTAATGGAAACGCGACTGTTTCTCAGTTGTATATTCACGTATGTCTTGTGTTGTAGGAGTCTTGAATATTACAGTCAGTGCAGAGGCAGAGGCGTCCCAGACTGTGTGTGACAATGAGATTGTTAGCGTCCCGGAGAGAGGACGCATTGACACGGTCACACGAAGTCTGCTCGTACAGGTCAGCACACGTCATCATTTACTCATGATCTTAATGCTGCTTATGTATGTGTTGATGTGATTGATTTCTGCTGCAGGCGGAAGGAACTGAAAAGACAGAGACTCGCAGCTGGTTACTGTGTCCAAAGGGTTAGTCTGCAGATATTTCATATGTTTTGGTGTACAAGCGCTGATAATGCTGCAACCCTCTTTGTCTTCTAAACACAAACTCCAACTTCATGAAAATAAGTACACATTGCATAGAGGACATTTTGAGGACACACCAAATTTGAGGACCAATAGAGGGAGCTAAAATATGCTCATATGTATCGGACATTTTAATTGAGAAAGTTGAATTTTGTCAGCCTTTCATGACAACTGTAGTTTACTGTAGTTGTTCAGCTGTGCCAAATTTTGAAATTGTGGCTATTTTCTCCCCTTTTCCAAAGTGCTTGAATCACAATAATTCATGTTTGTGATTATATTATTATTATTGGGACTTCACAGGTGGTATTAAAATGTTTATAGCGTTACTCTGCTGATCACTGATGTGTTTCTGTCTGTCTGGTTCATAGGTGACAGTCTCTCAGAGGAAGTGGCTCTGACTCTTCCTAAAGATGTGATAGAGGGATCAGCCAGATCCTCTTTTTCAGTCATTGGTAACATTTACAAACATGAGCAGAAATGAGGAGATTGGCTTTAGACTTATAAAATGTAGTGAGTGTCATTTGTGTATGGTTTACAGGCGACATATTGGGTCGTGCACTGAGGAACCTTCATGGATTATTACAGATGCCGTACGGCTGTGGAGAGCAAAACATGGCTGTTCTTTCTCCCAATATTTACATTCTGGAGTATCTGGAGAACACGGAGCAGCTCACCTCGGCCATCCGAGAGAGAGCCACAGGCTTCCTGCAGAGCGGTGAGAGACAAAATCATGTCAAGAAAATACTGAGACGGTTTGATACCAAATTATACATTATTCAACACACCTGAATGTTACATTAGCCGTTATTCCACTGTCGGGCCAGTGCGAGCCAGTGCTTTAAACGGGCCTGGCTGGGCTACTAGCTTCGGACCTGTAACACCGAGCCCAAAACCATGTTGGTTTCCACTGTCGGACCAGAAGCTCTAAAACTCTAAACTCCGTATCTGTTCATAACAACTCCTCTAGCCTGAACTTTGGACCAAGGTATTTGGCGGGCCAAAAAACGCTGGCCGTTGGCCCAGAGGAAGCCTAGCCGAGGCCCGATCAAGCCCCGGAAGTGACAGTGGAAACGCGACTGGCCCTGTTACGCGCTAGCACTAGCTCGCCCGACAGTGGAAACGCGGCTATTGAGTCAACCCAAACAAACTGTTGAAGTGTTAACTTAGGGCTGGGCGATAAAACGATAACGATATGTATCACGATAGACACGTAATCAATATCAATAAAAAATGCGTTCGATAAAACGGTCGATTTTTTTTTTGCTTCGTCGGAAGAAACCAGAGGTTGCGAAGCAAGTTTGATTGCATGAACAAAGGCAGTAAGGCACTCACTCTCTGGTAACCTAGCAATGTAGGGGGTGACACACTAACAGCCAGTCATGTACAGTAGGGTTACGCCCAGAGCCGTTGAAAAACGTATTTAATCATATTTAACGGCTCTGGTTGCGCTATATCGTTGTCTCGTGTTGGATTCTTCAGTAACAGAACCGGCGTGGAGTGATAAGTGGAAAATGAGTGCCGCAGCGAGCGAGGAAAATGTTGATAAAACAGGAAAAGTCAGCTCGCCAGTATGGCAGTTTTTGGGATTTTATAAGTTATAATAATTTTATAAGCATTTCTTACGTATTCTTTAATTTTGCCACTTAATGTTAAAGGGACACTGTGTAGGTTTTTAGGTATTTTATTATCTAAAAGCAATATTTTTAATCATAAATATGTCCTCAGTGGTGTACAAATACATATGCCAATGATCTGACTTATCCTCGTAAACGAAGAATTTATTATCTTTATATACATGGGACGGGTAGGTCCACGGAGGCTTCCATGTAGTTCCGCCATCTTGAAAAACTAGAATAGCAGAGAGGGACAAAAAGTACTTGGCTAACGCGTTTCCACAACGCGCTTTTGTTCAGAGCCAGCGTCACGTGACTGAGACCAGCAGAAGCGAAGGAGCAGAGCAGTGAGAGGCGCTTGTCACTGCCCCGGCAGCGGCAAGTTTAAAAGGCTGCACTGCATGGTTATTTATAATGGAGGACCATACAAATGCAGAGTCACAGGATAAGGAGTCCTCGTCGTCGAAAAAGTCCAAAATAGACCATATATGGAAACGTGACCGGAGATTACAAAAACAAGGGTTAATGTCAGGATAGCTAATGCAGGAGAAAGCTTTCAAAAGAGACGCTGAAGTTGCCTGCTTTCTTCCTGACAGGTAAGTCAATGTTACGGTCTTAATTACAAGCTTTTCATTGCTTGGTTGTGTACTTTATTAGTTTATAGACAGTAGAACATTTAGGGCCCAATTTTAACGATCTGAAACGCAAGTGTCAAGCGCAAAGCGCAAGTAACTTTGTGGGCGGGTCTTGGGCGCTGTTGCTATTTTCCCGGCGGGATAAATGACTCTTGCGCCCAGTGCAAATCTAAAAGGGGTTGGTCTGAAGTAGCTTCATTATTCATAGGTGTGGTTTGGGCGTAACGTGAAATAAACCAATCAGAGCGTCATCTCACATTCCCTTTAAGAGGAGGTGCGCTTGTTCTATAGCGGATTCCTATTATAGCTGCGGATTTGCCAGGTGCGCGCCGGGAGCGGTTCACAGCCGAGGAGACCGACGTTCTCGTCAGGGACGTTGGGGATGGAGAAACACACCCAAATTAACTTCGGTTAAACAGGCATATGATAATTTGGGTAAATGTGTAAGCTGGATGTATGCTTTTATAATAAAATATCTATCTATCTATCTATCTATCTATCTATCTATCTATCTATCTATCTATCTATCTATCGTAATAATGTATGATTTGCAAAAATGATAACTGCTGCGTCTGTGTGTAGATGAGAGAATCAAAGTGTATGCACGTTGAGCACAAGCTACATTAATTATGGCCCTTAAAATAGCATATGAATAACATGCGCAACGCGCCACTGACTTTAAACTGTTTTTTTTTTTCCGGCCAGTGGCGCAATTGTTTTATGGAACAGCAAGATAGCACTAGTGATTGTTTGCGCCGGAACACGCCTCCTTTTTTGCGCTGAACCGCACAGGGAGTGCAAGTTCATTCCCTAGTTTAGCGACGTGCTTCTGTGGAGGGAAAAGCGCGCTTTGCGCGGGTGCAAAATAGGAATGATACATGCGTCGGTGTACAAAGTCAATTGCGCTGGGTGCAAGATAGGGCCCTTATAGTTAAAAGTTAAACAGGCTCTTTGATGAATATCAGCTATTGAGTAAAGTAGAGAAGGTCCAAAAAACAAGGTTGTAAGTTTTGTAAGTTTCTCGCTTGTCTGAAGTTTAAAATCATTGGTTACCCGTAAGCCAATCACATAACGTTTGGTTATGGCGTGTGTTATGCGCATGCTCAGCCGCATCTAACTTCCACTGTAAACACATGTATGATGCAAAAACAAAACCATCGAGCGAAATACCGGAGTGAACATGGCTGTGAACGACTTTAGCAGATTATGTGAAGTAAATCTACACATCCACGGTACAATCAGTGTCTACGTCACGGCTCTCAGCCCGCCCTCTGTTCGTTGATTGGCCGGCTGTTTTCAGGCTGGAGGAAAACGGAAAGCTATGATGCTGTCTCAGACTGAGTACAGAAGCGAAATGAAATTGAGCGGAAGTATGAAGTCTGACGTAGTCCCACACAGTGTCCCGTTAAGAGATAATTGTTAAGGTTTCATTGTGATTTTAGACTTATGTTTACATTTTAATTATTTAAGTGTGTTCCATGGTTGTTTTGCCTTTACAACGGATTATAATCAGAGGAAGGTTAAGTTTAAAATAAAAATGTTTCAATGTGATATATTTGTCTCCTGGTCCTTATTTTAAATAGGTAATAAAAAAATATCTATAATTATCGATATCGACCGATATGAGAAACTTATATCGTGATACAGTTTTCAGCCATATCGCCCAGCCCTATGTTAACCATTATCACACTAAACAGGATACCAGAGACAAATGAACTACAAGCATTTGGATGGATCATACAGCGCATTTGGTTATGGTGATGGGAATACATGGTAAATATATTTTCACTATTACTATTGTTAAACAGAAATAATATCAAGGTAATCTACAAGAATAAACCCAATTAACACATTTAAAAATGTGTCTCAGTTCAAATGACTTGTTTTGAGATTTATGATGGATGGAATTCATTGAAACACCTGATGACATTTTTTTAAATTATATCTTCCACCATCAGGTTGACTGCCTTTGTGCTGAGGTCCTTTGGCAAAGCACAGAAATACATATTTATTGATCCAAAAATGATTCAGAGTGCAAAGAATTGGTTAATAAGCAGACGGGATTCAGACGGCTGTTTTATCCTACAGGGAACACTGTTCCACAACAGAATGAAGGTCTGTCATCTTCTATCTATCTCTATCTATCGTCTTTATTCAGACTTTCTCAAGCCAACATCAGTTTGTCTAGATGAACTTTCCTTCAGTGGTTTGAGTGTGTTGATTTGTTTATCCTTTATTTCTAATAAATTCTAGGGTGGGGTGAATGATGATGTGACCATGACTGCCTACATTACTGCATCATTGCTTGAACTGGAAACTCCAGTCACAGTAAGTTCATCTGTAGGAAACATGGTACACTGTTAAAAGTGATCAGTTGACTTAAAGGAGTAGTTCACTTTAAAATGAAAATTACCCCATGATTTACACACCCTCAAGGTATCCTAGGTGTATATGACTTTCTTCTTTCAGACGAATACGATCGGAGTTATATTAATAAACACTCTGACGCTTCCGAGCTTTATATTGGAGGTTTTCAAGATTGCAACTATCAGTTTGAAGCTCAAAAAAGTGCATCCATCCATCATAAACGAACTCCACACTGCTCTGGGGGGTTAATAAAGACCTTCTGTGGAGCACTTTTATGATGAATAGAAGAGCTTCTTTGAACTTCAAACTGATGGATGCAATGATGCAATCCACTGCCATTATAAAGCTCAGAAGCGTCAGGGTGTTTATTAATATAACTACGATTGTATTCGTCATATGCACCTAGGATAACTTGAGGGTGAGTAAATCATGGGGTCATTTTAATTTTAACTTTAACTTAAAATAAATTGAGGAAACCTGTTGCCTTAAAATTAAGTAAGTATTAAACTTATGCTTAATCGAAAAAATTAAGTAATGTGGAATTGTCAAGTTCACATAACTTAATTTTTTTCAGTTAAGAATTGAGTTTATTTACTTAATAATTTTAAGGCAACGGGTTTGCTAAAAAAAAATTAAGTGAACTGAACACCTTTTACAGTGTAAAACCTCATCGAAAAATGATACTCACAGCGTCTATTCCTCTGTGTTTTTTTGTCACAGGATCCTGTCGTCAGTAAAGGTTTGTCATGCTTGAGGTCCGTCATTGAGAATGTCAATAACACTTACACCACTGCCCTGCTCGCCTACACTTTCAGTCTGGCTAGAGACACGGACACTCGACAGCAGCTTTTCAAGAAACTGGAAGATGTTGCTATTTCAGATGGTAAGAGGTTTGTTTCTGATGACTTTCTGTTGTCTTTTATGACCGTACTATTGTTTTTAGTAACACTGTAGAAAACTTTTCCATCATTAATGAATAACTACGCAGGAACAAATGAGTTACACACTATTAACATTCTTGTAACTACATTCTAGTCATTACTAGTGTGTTCCCATGATCTTCACTTTAAAATACTGATCCAAATTATTAGTAGTTCCTTTAGAAGGATGTAGTAACACTTGAGTCATTACTAGTGGATTACCATAACCTTATATTATACATTATGGATTATTAACATTAATTATGAACCTGTATACAGTAGTTCTTTGTAGTCCTCTGTGAGTTATGAAAAAGTAGTAGTTACTGATTAGCTAATAGTGAACTACCACATTCAACTATTTCTTACTAATTCATTAATCAGAGTTTCTTGTTAGTTAAGTATGGGATAATGTACATCCAGCTGGTTGTTCTCTCAGAATAAACCCGACAGGGTGATCAGGAGGGTCTTGCATGAGCCAGAAGGGGTTTATTCTGAGATAACAACCGGCTGGATGTGCATTATGCCGCTTATTACACGACTACTTGCCACATAAGTAAATAATTAGACACAAAATATTGATCTAATTCGAAATATTTAACTAGCTCTTTAAACGCAAAGGTTCCGTGGTGAAAGCTATCGCTAGACCGACAAGTTCAAACTAGACGGACATTTAAGAGATACGGTATACAGTCATACTACTTATTACACAGCATTTCACCACATAAATAATTATGGGGATAGGAGATATTGATTTGAGATTAAACTGTTTTAAAATCTATCTTTTTTGTTGTCTAATAATCCAACAGTGTACAAAAAAATTGTCGCAAATTGGCAGCATCTGTGTTTGAATGAAACAAGAGAGAGCGAGTCCATGAGACTGGATGGCATAATTAAATAACCGTACACAAAATATTGATTCAACTGAGTTTTAATATTTTATTAGCTCACCATAAGCAAAACTTCCATGAAGAAAGCCCGTTGAGCCGGTGTTTTCAGCGGTTGTTATCGGGCAATAACACACCACTGGATGTGCTATTGACCAATCAGAATCAAGTATTCCACAAGTCAGGTCAAGTCAAGTCAAGTTTATGTATATAGCGCTTTTCACAATACAGATTGTATCAAAGCAGCTTCACAGTATTAAATTAAATAATACATCAATGTTTGTTTCTAGTGGAAAACGTCCACGTTTGGTAATGCTGATCAATAGTATTGTTGATTGATTAATTAAATTAAATATCCCCAAATATCCCCAACTGAGCAAGCCAAAGGCAACAGTGGCAAGGAACTGAAAAAAACTCCATCAGGTGACCTAATGGAGAAAAAAAAAAAACCTTGGGAGAACCCAGGCTCAGTCGGGGGCCAGTTCTCCTCTGGCGTTTATGAACTAGAGGTCGGATTTAACTGTAAGATTAAAAGTATTATATGAATGCCTGGCTGAAGAGATGCGTCTTCCATCTAGTTTTAAACTGGGAGAGCGAGTCTGAGCAACGAACAGTATCAGGAAGACTATTCCAGAGTTTTGGAGCTAAATGTGAAAATGCTGTCCCTCCTTTGGTGGACCTAGATATCCTAGGTATGACCAAAAGCCTCGAATTTAGTGATCTTAAAGAGCGCGATGGATTATAGGGCGATAGAAGATCCGTTAAATAGACTGGAGCTAAGCCGTTTAGGGCTTTATAAGTTAGTAGCAATACCTTGTAATTAATACGGAACTTTATAGGTAACCAATGTAGTGATGATAAAATTGGTGTTATATGATCATATTTTCTTGATCTAGTAAGAACTCTAGCGACGGCATATTTTCGACTAACTGTAGCTTGTTTATTAAGGATGCAGGACAACCGGATAATAAAGCATTACAGTAATCTAGTCTCGAGGTCATGAATGCATGAACTAACTTTTCTGTATCAGAAACTGATAGCATGTTACGTAGCTTAGCAATGTTTCTAAGGTGGAAAAAGGCTGTTCTTGTAACATATGAAATATGATTTTCAAAAGACAGGTTGCAGTCTAGTATAACACCCAGGTCTTTTACTATAGAGGATAAAGTAACAGGACATCCTACTATGTTAAAGTTGTAGTGTGAGAGGTTTTGTGGGCGGTTTTTTGAACCGATGATTAGTACCTCTGTCTTGTCTGGATTTAATAAAAGAAAATTGTGCGTCATCCAATCTTTTATATCTTTAACCCTTAAAGACCTAGAACATTTTTGGGGCACCTGACTCACCTGTACTTTTCTTTGTTTTTCTAACCCATTCTAGCAGCAAGCATCAAGTGCCATATATCATTTTAAACAGGAGAACCTAAAGTTTCCATCTAGCTCATTTAAAGTCCCGGTTTTACATTTATTTTGTTAGAGAATTTATGAAATTAACAGGATTTTAAGAAAAATGGCAGCAAAAAATGTGGTGTTCTCTGTCTTGTCTGGATTTAATAAAAGAAAATTGCGCGTCATCCAATCTTTTAAATCTTTAACCCTTAAAGACCTAGAACATTTTTGGGGCACCTGACTCACCTGTACTTTTCTTTGTTTTTCTAACCCATTCTAGCAGCAAGCATCAAGTGCCATATATCATTTTAAACAGGAGAACCTAAAGTTTCCATCTAGCTCATTTAAAGTCCCTGTTTTACATTTATTTTGTTAGAGAATTTATGAAATTAACAGGATTTTAAGAAAAACGGCAGCAAAAAATGTGGTGTTTTCAGTGTGAACTCAAACAGAACTTCCTGAAGTTTTGTTTTTTTCCTTTAGAAAGTTAGACTTGGTTGTTTTAGACTTCCAGATGAAATTTTGTCTACATGTAACAATCCCTCAGCAAGTTATAGCCATTTATTATAATATTATTCTAGGCGTTTTTGAGTAAAAACAGGTGTATTACATTTACTGACAATGTAGATGTGTCCAAAAAAGTTCAGGGAGTAAAGTAAATAGAAAAGTTGTTATATTACAACAGAACACTGAAGCAAACATTTTTCTTCAGAAAATTATATTATAATTTGAACATGAACAACAAATGCAAACAATATAACAAGTAGCAATATAAATACTAACAATACAATATACAGAGTGTAAATGAACAAATGGTTCAAATAATCTTCACAAACTAAATACAAAAAGAAATAAACAGTGCAAATGAAGAAATGGTTCTTTGAGGGTAATATACTGAGTGCTAATGAACAAATAGTGCAAATAATCTTCACAAACTAAATACAAATAGATAAATAAACAGTGCAAATGATTCAAACAATCTTCTGAATCGGAAGGTTCCACCAGGTCATCGTCTAATGACTCGTTTCAATGCTCTTTCGTGTTTTGCTCTTTCGTGTTTTGCGCTATGGTCAAAAATTTTGCATCCGTTAGTTTTCATGCATAGTTTTCAATGCATTGCGTTTGTTCAAATTTATAAAGAAACGTGATTGGTTGTTAAAAACACCAATCACTATGTTTATTGGTTGAGTTGATGACCGTTTGGACGAATCTGGGCATGGGGGTGGGACTAAGCATCAACAATCGTTCCTGTTTGGCTCAGAGAAAGAAACGACATGTGTTTCCTTGACGAATCACTTTCTGCAGATTTTGATGACGCAATCACCGGCACTACGGAGCCAATGAATGACCACTAGAGACAACCGTGATAACACGGGAAAGCTGAGAATCTCATCTTTACGGTGCAATTTAAAGCATACAGATTGGATTAGCGACTCAAAAGTTATTAAACATTTTAGAACGACAGTTATCTTATGCCGCGGGCGGCTATATCGGTTTAAGGGTTAACACACTCTGTCAATTTGGATAATTTAGCGTTTTCATCTGGCCGTGATGAAATATAGATTTGAGTGTCATCAGCATAACAATGGAAACTAATTCCATGTTTCCTTATAATATTTCCAAGTGGCAGCATATATATTGAGAATAACAGAGGGCCTAACACAGATCCCTGCGGCACTCCATAGTTTACTGGAGTTATGATCGATTTTTCTCCATTTAAATAGACAAAATGGTAGCGGTCAGATAAGTATGATCTGAACCAGCTTAATGCTTGTCCTTGAACACCAGTATAATTTTGTAGTCGATCTAAGAGTATTGTGTGATCTATAGTATCGAACGCAGCACTAAGATCAAGTAAAATGCCTCGGTTACGACTGTAACCTCGGTTCCCTGAAGAGGGAACGAGCGTTGCGTCGAGTTTGACGCTATGGGAACGCTTTGCGTGATGACGTCTTGAAGCACATGTAAAATCAGTCCAATGGTGTGGCGGAACGTCAGAGGCGGGTGACGTCACGTACCAGGAAGCTATAAAAGCCGGCCCGAAACAGAAAACGAAAGCTTCGTAAAGTCTGAAGTCGTGTTGACAGGCATGAAGGAGATATGGCAAGGTGACGCAACGCTCGTTCCCTCTTCAGGGAACCGAGGTTACAGTCGTAACCGAGGCGTTCCCTTTCAAGGGAACTCGCGTTGCGTCGAGTTTGACGCTATGGGAACGTCTATACCAACGCCTCCATAGCTACAAATGTCTGTCCTGTGTGAAATCTGGTGAGCAGCACTAGGAAGACAAAACATGAGACCCTGGAGCAGAGTCTAGATCCAGAGAGTAGAACCTGACGAAAGCGTGCGGTGAGGACCAGCCTGCCGCATCACAAACGTCCTGTAACGAAACTCCTGATATAAGGGCCTTAGAGGCCGCCATACTCCTCGTAGAGTGCGACCGGACAGCCAAAGGAGAAGGCTGTCCAGCCGCCTCATAAGCAAGTGAGATAGTCTCAACCACCCACTGCTCATCCTTTGCTTAGACACTGGACCTCCCTTGTTAGGGGAGCAAATGTCACTTTTACGCCACAGGGCAGCTCTGTGGACATACGCGTCTTACGCCCTAACAGGGCAAAGCAAATTATTCGCCTCCTGGTCCGATTTCGAAAGGGAGGAGGACCTCCAAGTGCCACGAGGGAAACGAGATACCAAAGGGGTCTTTCCCCACAGACATTCCACCCAAAGGACTGTGGTAAGCACCTACGGCCGCCACATAAACCTTTAAAGTGGACGGGGTCAGACCTGCAGTGAACCGCTCTTGCAGGAACTCCAGAACTGTACCAATTGGGCAGTTGACTGGATCCAACCGACGGTCACTACACAAAGAGGTGAATACTCTCCAGTTCAGGGCATAAAGTTTCCTCGTGGAGGGAGCTCTGGACTGTAGAATGGTCTCAACAACCTCAGTTGAGAGACCTGACTCTATGAGCTGGGCCCCCTCAGAGGCCAAGCCCACAGGTTCCACAGTTCTGGTCGGGGGTGAAAAATCGAGCCCCCTGCTTGGGACAGAAGGTCCCTCCTGACGGGTAGCTCCAGAGGAGGCCCGTCGAGGAGGGACACAAGATCGGGAAACCATACTCTGCCCGGCCAGCGCGGGGCTATAAGAAGCAGGCAAACCCGGTCCCTGCGAACTCTTTCCAGAACTCCCGGGAGCAGAGCAACTGGGGGAAAGGCGTACAGACGTAGCCTCGGCCACGTCTGTACCATAGCATCCAGTCCCAGAGGAGCTGGATGCGTGAGGGAGAACCAAAGTGGACAGTGAGACGTCTCTCGAGACGCAAACAGATCCACTTAAAATTTCCATATCAGCTCCACCACCTCGGGGGTGGAGCCACCATTCCCCGGGCCTCGGCCCCTGTCTCGACAGAGTGTCTGCTCCTATATTCTGGACCCCGGGGATGTAGGCTGCCTTGAGTGACAGCAACTTCCCCTGGGACCACAAGAGGATATGGCGTGCCAGCGCAGACCCCCTTGATATAGGCGACTACCGACGTGTTGTCCGTATGTACTACACATGGTGTCCCCTGAGACCTGTGATAAAGCTCCTCAGAGCCCGGAAGACAGCTAACATCTCTAGGCTATAGAATGCCAGGAACGATGATGGTCTTCCCACAGACCTTGAGATGAGCGACCCTCAGGATCGCTCCCCAACCCGTGAGGGAAGCATCCGTCGTTAGCAGTTTGCGACGACAAGGAGCTCCCAGCACTGGGCCCTGGGACAGGAACCAAGGTTTCTTCCACATAACCAAGGCACGTAGGCATCACCGCGTGACCTTGATTGTGCGAAATGGGTTGCCCCTCGGGGAAAAACCCTCTGGTCCTGAGCCACCACTGCAGGGGCCTCATGTGCAGCAGTCCAAAAGGTATCCCGTTGGAAGCTGCTGCCATGAGACCCAACAGTCTCTGGAACTGTTTGACAGTGAGTAGCTGGCCTAGCTTTACACTTCTCACAGCTGCCAGGATCGAAGCGTGGCGATGACAGGCGCGCCTGCATCGACACTGAATCCCAAACCACGCCTAAAAAAGTGGTCCTCTAAAATAGAGAAGCACACTCTTCTTGGCGTTCAGCCGTAACCCCAACTCTTTCATATGGGCGAGAACAACATCTCGATGTTGAACCGCCATCTAATGCGACTGAGCTAAAATCAACCAATCGTCGATGTAGTTCGTGATGCGAATACCCCGGAGGCGCAGAGGCGCCAGAGCTGCATCCACGCATTTGGTGAAAGTGCGGGGTGATAAAGCCAGGCCGAATGGAAGAACTCGATATTGGTATGCTTTGCCCCCGAAAGCAAACCTCAGGAACTTCCAATGACACGGACGGATGGAAATATGCGTCCTTGAGGTCTATCGTGACAAACCAGTCCTCGGACTAATCTGTGGCACGATTGTCTCAATGTTAACATTTTGAACTTGAGCTGCATGACAACTCGAAGACCCAAAATGGGACGCAATCCCCCGTCCTACTTTGGAACTATGAAGTACCGGCTGTAAAACCCGGTTTCCCTGTTGGAGGGAGGTACATATTCTATGGCCCCTTTCTCTAACAGAGTGTTTACTTCCTGTTCCATAACCAGAACCTGCTCGGGGCCCACCATTGTGGGCAGGACCCCCATAAACCGCGGTGGGCGTTACTAGAATTGTATCTAATACCCTTTTTCCACGGTCTGCAGGACCCAACGAGAAACATTTGACAGTAGCTTCCACGCTGTCAAAGATTCTACTAGAGGTACCAGTCTCTCGAGACTGGTTTCTGGATTTTGTTGCTGTTGAGTAGGGAACGACCAAACAGACTGCTGGCAGGGAACGACCAAACAGACTGCTCTAGCACCCTCCTCAGAGGGGGCGGGCATCCCGAGGCCACTACGTTTCCGGGTGGACCTTGAGATATGTGCTCGCCGGAGACCGCTGCGCCCTGTAACACCGGAGGTGGCAGGGTTGGCAGAACGGTCCCCTGAGGGCACCGAAGAGAGACGGCACCGTATTTTTCTCCTGCTGTTGAGCAGTCGGTTCGTCGCCCTGTAACGGCGCACCGGCAGGGAACGACCAAACAGACTGCTCTAGCACCCTCCTCAGAGGGGGCGGGCATCCCGAGGCCACTACGTTTCCGGGTGGACCTTGAGATATGTGCTCGCCGGAGACCGCTGCGCCCTGTAACGCCGGAGGCGGCAGGGTTGGCAGAACGGTCCCCTGAGGGCACCGAAGAGAGACGGGCACCGTGAAAAGAGGTGTTAACCGCTCTGCTTCGGGGGGACTACCCTCATTTGTCCTGAGCCCTCAGACATCAGGACTTTTTCCCAGCAGCCTTCTTGGCGGTAATAACGGTCCGCAGATCCGTTTTACCCCTCGAAGACTGCTGGGTTTGAGAGCGCCCTCCGTGTCCCCGAGATTTTTGTGGGGGAGCACGGGAGGAAACGCTCTGTTTCTGAGTGGCGCGGTGCTCAGCGCTCTTTTTAGAGGAGTGAGGCTGCTCCCGCTCAGCAGCCTCATAGAAAGAACGGCGGGGGAGAAGTTTCTGAAGTGCAGCTGCCTGTTTTGAAGCTTCTTGTGACTTCGCTACAGCACTATTAACTGCGTCTCCAAATAACCCTTGCGTGGATACTGGTGCATCTAAAAGAACATGTTTTTCTTTGTCCTTTATGTCACTTAAGTTGAGCCACAGATGCCTCTCAGTGGCCACCAGGGCTGCCATAGAGCGGCCGATGGATTTAGCCGTCTCCTTGGTGGCCCTGAGAGACAAATCCGTGGCTCTACGCAGTTCAGACACCGTATCAGCACTAATACCCCCGCCCTCCTCAAAATCACCCAATAACTCAGCCTGGTAAGCCTGCATTATGGACATTGTATGTAAACACGCTGCAGCTTGACCGGCGGCGGCATAAGCTTTATGAACCAGGGAGGAAGTAACCTTTACTGGCTTGGATGGAAGTGCAGGAGCCTTCAGAGAAGATGCCGTTGCTGGAGAGAGATAGCTCGCGAGCGTCTCTTCCACCTTCGGCATCTCCCCATAACCATGCTCTTTATAATTGTGAATGGATGAATAGTGTGATGTTTGTGCAGTATACACTCGATATGACACTGGTTTCGCCCACGATCTCGACACCTCGGTGTGGAGATCGGGGAAAAACGGCAGGCTCCTGCGCTGGGGCTGCGCACGAGATGGCAGGAAGCGTTCGTCGAGCTTACTTTTCGAACGAACGTCCTGCCTATCTTCTGGCCACTCAAAAGACAGTCTGTCAACAGCTCTAGTAATGACATCGAGCAGTTCCTCAAACGCATGAGACTGAGGTGGCGAATCCTCAGACTCAGCTACAATACTCACAACATCCAACTCCTCAGAGCTGGATAGTTGCAGTACTGGTACCTCTATCGGGGCGGAAGAAACAGCAGCGCGTGCTTCCACACCCTGATAAGAGGCACTGGATCTATCAGACGGATGCTGAGATAAGGCAGAGCCCGTCTCAACATCCACTGATAAATCCATCTGTGAACCCCAGGTCTGAGATCGACGCCGTGCCTCGGCAGCGGCGGGACCCGAGCCCTGGGGAGCGTGGTCGGGATTGAACCGAGCCAAGCGGGATCGGAGCGTACGCAATGGAAGCGCACAGCAATGCACACAGTCACCACCCTCGAGTGCTGACTGGGCATGCTCCTCTCCCAAACAAACAACACAAAGAGTGTGTGTGTCACCTCCCGTTAAATAACGCGGGCAGGGATGGACACACACTCTAAACTGCTGCTCGCTCGCCATACTGAATATATATATATATGATATAGACAGACAACACCAAATATACAGACAGATTTCACACAGAGCGCAACTGAAGACTCAGAAAGCTTTCGTTTTCTGTTTCGGGCCGGCTTTTATAGCTTCCTGGTACGTGACGTCACCCGCCTCTGACGTTTCGCCACACCATTGGACTGATTTTACATGTGCTTCAAGACGTCATCACGCAAAGCGTTCCCATAGCGTCAAACTCGACGCAACGCGAGTTCCCTTGAAAGGGAACTAGTATTGAGATACAGCCTTGGTCAGAAGCTAATAGTAAATTATTTGTGATTTTAACGAGCGCAGTTTCAGTGCTATGATGCGGTCTGAATCCAGACTGAAACTTTTCATAGATGTCATTTTCTTGCAAGAAAGAGCCCAGTTGGGCGGATACAACTTTTTCTAGTATTTTAGACATAAATGGAAGATTTGAAATGGGTCTATAATTTGCTAGATTATGTGGGTCTAATTGTGGTTTCTTAATGAGAGGTTTTATAACTGCCAGTTTAAATGTTCTTGGAACATGACCTAAAGATAAAGACGAGTTAATAATATTGAGGAGAGGCTCTTCCACTACAGGTAACACTTCTTTCAGTAGTTTAGTGGGTATAGGATCTAATAAACATGTTGTTGTTTTAGATGAAGTGATAAGTTTATTTAACTCTTTTTGTTCTATAGTTGTAAAGCACTGTAATTGTTCTTGCGGGGTGATAATTGACGCTGAATTATAAGGCGCGATTGAGGATTGAACGTTTACAATTGTGGTTCTGATGTTTTCTATTTTCTCAGTGAAGAACTTCATGAAATCATTACTACTAAACTGTAATGGAATATTTTGTTCAGGTGACATCTGTTTATTTGTTAGTCTAGCCACGGTGTTAAATAAAAACCTAGGATTGTTTTGGTTGTTTTCTATTAGTTTGCGGAGGTGCTCAGCCCTGGCCGCTTTTAGGGCCTTTTTATAACGTGACATACTGTCTTTCCATGCGATTCTAAAGACCTCTAAATTAGTTTGTTTCCATTTACGCTCTAAAATACGGGTTTCTCTCTTTAGAACATGTGTAGTATTGTTGTACCATGGTGCTTTACTTTTCTCTCTGACCTTTTTTAATCTAATGGGTGCTACAATATCCACTTTTCCAGAGAGAATGGTGCTCATAGTGCTAGTTAATTCTTCTAGTTCATCTGTTTGTTTGGGTTCACTGAGCAGCTGAGACAGATCAAATAAGCAATTAGAAAAATGATCTATGGTGGATGGAAGGATTGTTCTGCCTGATCGATAACGCGGCGCAGCATGACATATTACAGGAGTACGTAATATGCAAGTTACCATGTAATGGTCAGTGACATCATCACTTTGTGGAATGATATCTATATCGGTTGGATCGGTTCCATGTGATATAATTAAATCGAGTGTATGATTAAAACGATGAGTTGGTTCGGTAACGTTTTGCTTGACCCCAAAGGAGTTTAATAAATCTGTAAACGCAGCCCCTAACACATCATTTGGATTATCTACGTGTATGTTAAAATCTCCAACAATTAATGCTTTATCGACATTGACTAATAGATCTGAGAGAAAATCTGCAAACTCTTTTAGGAAATCAGCATAAGGCCCAGGCGGTCTATATACGGTTGCCAAGGCTAGAGATAATAGGGATGTTTTTCTAACATCTAAGAGCGTAACATTTAGTACAAGTACTTCAAACGAAATAAACTTATAACCCGATTTCTGAGTAACATTGAGAATATCTCTATAGATTGTTGCAACACCGCCACCACGACCAATCAGACGGGGCTCGTGCTTATAGGAGTATCCAGATGGAGTAGACTCATTTAGACCGAAATAATCATTTGGTTTAAGCCAGTTTTCAGTAAGGCAAAGTACATTGAAGCTATTATCTGTGACTACAATAACTGCCTTAGGTGTGAGTGATCTAATGTTTAGAAGACCTAGCTTTAGAAATTGTTTTTGTTTACTAATAGCAACATTTTCTGTTTTAATAACAATTAGATTTTTCCTAGATCCTGCAGTAGATTTATTATTTGATCTCACTAAACGAGGAATAGACACAGTTTCTATGCAATGTTCTCTACACTAGTATTTATATCAGTTAAATTGGTGCAGCAGAGACTATGATTTAGACTTTTGGTTACTAGTCAAAAGGTATTTAACATTTTGGAGATGTTATCCGACAGAAGATCCGCTCCGAATCTGCTTGGGTGTAAGCCATCAGCACGGAAAAGCCTAGGACGCTCCCAAAACAGATTCCAATTATTTACAAAGAGCAGTTTCTGCTCATTGCACCATGACATTAACCATTCATTTAGCGCGAATAGTCTACTAAACTTTTCATGTCCTAGTCGGTACGTGGGAAGCGGTCCTGACACAATGATCGTTGTTTCAGGCGATGTGCTGCGTACCGTATCGATCAGATTCCTGAAGTCTTTCTTCAGAACCTCCATCTGGCGCAGCCTGATGTCGTTCACTCCCGCGTGCAGGACCACAGTTCCGACGCGCTCGCCACCGTTCAGAATCTCGGGAACGCGAGCAGCGATTTCAGAAACACGAGCACCAGGAAAGCAGTGACTGTGCACCTTACTTTTACCTAATGTAGCGTGTACGTGCCGAACAATGGAATCGCCGATGATCACAGCATCGCGTTCTGTTTCGCGGAGAAGGGAGAAGCGGTTTTGGGTGGATATCTCGAAAACCGGGAGGGTCGGAGAGAGTCTTGGTCTAGACCTGACTCGCGTCTTCCGCTGCGGAACCATCCAGGCTTCGTGGTGGCGTGTTGGAGCCGGAGTGAATGAGACCATGGCTGATCGCGACCTCGGCGCTCGGGACCGATGTTGAGAAACGCACGGAGTAGACGAGGTCGGAGTCAGCGGGTTAGTAACGTTAATCACTGATTTGTGTGCATCGGCACGTGATGTTTCAAGAGCTAAACGCCGGTCTCTCAGCTCGGCTTGTCTCACTAAAAGGTCGTGGATCTGTTTCTCAACAGCTTCCAGCTCAGACTGCAGTGCGTGCAGCTCAAATGTGTCCTCACCTGCACCAAAAGGTAGACTACTTACATCTGATATATTCGCCATTTTAACAGATGGACAGTAAGTTAGCAACAACGATGCGAACGAAGTGATGCTATCAATATTAATACTAATTTATGACTGAAGTTTTGGATATAATCCGTCTTTTTTAGTGGTACGGGTGTAGAGTAGACGCACGATAGGCGAAAAATATTTGTTTGTAAGTGAGTGCGGAGAAGACACGTTCAGCCTTGATCCACAGGAGTAACCTATAAGAGTATCCGATGTTGGATCACTAATAGGCTTGAGACGCGTCGGCTCAACAGTCCGCATTGTAACTATGAGGTGAGGAAAAGTAGAAAATGTTCGTTGTAAGTGAGTTTAAAGAGAAAAATCAAGAATTATAAATCAAATCGATGGAGCTCCAAAGACAACAACGCGTTCAGACGCGACGCATGCGCATTCGTCAACAGGAAGTGTCCACAGATATAATAATAGTAGTAACTAGAATGTTAATAGTGTGTTACTCATTTGTTTCTGTGAAGTTATTCATTAACGATGGAACAGTATTCTAAAGTGTTACCTTTTTGTTTTAATCATGCTCCTTGAGTCACGCGTGTGTCTTTTGCTCTTAAGGCTCTTCTCTCCACTGGTCTCAGTCTGGCTCTGCTGATGACTCTGATTCTCTGGCAGTGGAGATCAGCTCATATGTGCTGCTTGCTGTTCTCACTGCAGATTCAGTCACTACAACTGATCTGGGCTATGCTAACAGGATTGTCAGCTGGCTTGTGAAGCAGCAGAATGCTTATGGAGGATTCTCCTCCACACAGGTTACTCAAACCTCTTCAATCAAACACATTATTGCTGGTGTGAATGAGTAAAAGTGGCATTACTGAACACATTTATTTCCCAGGACACAGTGGTGGCTCTTCAGGCTCTGTCTTTGTATGCCACCAAAGTGTTCAGCTCTGACGGCTCCAGCACAGTGACGGTACGGTCAGCAGGAGACACTTTCCACTTTAATGTCAATCAGGACAACAAGTTACTGTACCAGGAGAAGCAGCTGCAGAAACTTCCAGCCACATACAGCATTGAAGTGAAGGGCTCAGCCTGTGTGTCTGTGCAGGTCTGTAGTGCGTTCAGCTTCATTTACTCACACTCACTTTCTCTCTTGGCATTTTGGTTATTCTGCTGTGAGATGATTTATGAATGTGTTTTTGTTTGTGTTGACTCTCTCAGATGTCTCAGCTCTACAACATTCCCACTCCTACTGAAGCTAAAACATTGAGCATTGGTGCTAAGATTGAGGGAGATTGCAAAACATTGGGACAAAATTTCATTTTGAACTTCACTGTCAAGTAAGATAATTTGTATTTAAAGTACCCTGTAGTCAATAATTGTATCCCTTAAAACTCATCTTTAAATTCTTCATGCCTTAAAACGGCTTGAATGTAACTCTACACCCTTGCCTCATTTAGTATACGTGATTCTATGAATATGTAAATGAGCCCCGCCTCCACTCACTCACTCAGCTCAGAGATCCACTCATTGACGATCACACGTTGATCTGATTGGTTACAAGGTAGTTTGTGTCGTCAGAAATGCCAGCGATTTCAAACCATGTTTTTGAGACTGTCTTTGGTTCACTGCAGTTTTAAAGGGTAACTAAACCCCTGGTCAGAGCCTGACTCCACCCACTGGCAATATTTGAAAAATGCTAGAAAAGTGGGCAGACCCCAGCGGAGATAGAGGGGACGAACCGTGAGCGGGAGGGGGCGTGCACCTGAGACCCGCTGTCAGACTCTCTAAAATGGAGAGTGACTCACAGGGTCGCAAGACGACGTAAAGTACATGCATCTGATGAGTTTTATCGAGTTGATGTCAATAGCGCGCGCTCTCTATAGGCATTTTCATATTTTGCCGCTATGTGAAAAAATCCAGCAAAATGCGCTGCCGCGTTTGTCGACCCCAGAGGATTAACTTTAGCCTAACCATAAATTGTGATTAAAATATATATGATCACTCACATCAAGACGCCGCTGCGGTGGTGGAGTCCATGCAGGAGGAGCAGCGTTTGGCACTGCGTCGCTTTTCAGCGCGAGCTGTGTGGAGAAGCCCATTTCCACCTCTATTGCGTTAGAAAAGCAATTCCGCGTAAAATGCAGGTTTCACACTCACGGTCTTCCAGGCCAAGTGCATGCAACCACTGGCGCCTAATTTCCAAGTCTGCTGGAAAGCTATGCAGTCCAGCAGTGCTGTTGCCACTAGCAACACTACACCTACCACTGTACTAAATACAGATAAATCTACGCTAGCTCATCCAAGGGCGTGGTGAGCTCGTACCAATGGAGGGCGTGGTGAGCTGGAACCTGCTTACGTCACGCAGTACCGCTTACGTCACGCAGTACCGCAACATCCAATAGGAAAATTCAACTGCAGTAGCCACCGTTCAACCTGAAGAGGGCAGCACTCAGACGTTTTTACACCATATATTGTAGAATTAAAACACTTTATACCCAAATGTCAAAAAAGTTACTCGAATCAATGAACAGCACTAATAAAGCCCCATTCTTACAGATCATTAACTAAAAAAAGTTGGTTTAGGGTTTAGTTACCCTTTAAGGAGAAAATATTCAGAAATGATGTTGACTTGTGAATTTACACATGGTTTTTCTTAAAGCATATTAAAAACACCATATACACATATTAACAACATTAAAAGCTTGATTTTCACCACAGGAGGACTTTAAGTCAAAAGACTAGAACATGATTATGACTTAAGATTAAATAACAAATAAATGTTTTCTGAATATTTTTTAACATCTTAATAAACACAAAAGCAATATAAACTGAAACGGCGTATCTCAGTAGTTAAAACACTACACACTGACTTGAGATACAACATTTTTATTATTGACACATTATGAGTGATTTGAGTGATTTAAAACTCTGCATGTGTCTTGGTAATTATACTGGCTTTTGTTCTCTCTTATTTGTACATTTATATGAGGCATTTAAGAACCTTTTCATTTGCTGTTTTCCAGATATGATGGTCTACAGGAAAGGACTAACATGGTCATTGTGGATATTAAACTCTTATCTGGATTCACAGCTGATACATCAATGGTGCGTTTGAGTGATTCATCACAAAATGTGTAAAAAGTTCTAGAGTTTATCTTTTTAGAAATTAATCAGCACTTTTTCCCCACAGCTCAAAACTTCTTCCGGAACGTACAGAAAACCTGTGGAACGGGTCGATTCTAAAGATGATCGTGTCATTGTGTATTTGAAGGAGGTGAGAAAACAGCAACATTCATATGATTTTATGTCTTTGGTCGATTCATAAACATTTAATCCATAATGTCCATGACTGATGAGTTTGTTTCCTCCTGTAGATCACACAAAATATTCCAGTGAATTACCAGATACAAACGAAACAGGTTCTTCAAGTGAAGAATCTCAAGCCAGCTGTGATTAAAGTGTACGATTACTACCAAACAAGTAAGATTTAATATGCCAGTGTTGAATGCTTTGATCAAGTGATGCACATTGTTTATTCAGATTTAATCCATGTTTCCATTGTTGTACGAATGTGAACATCTTCCTTTTCCTTCAGGTGATCAGTCGGAGGCCGAGTACTTCTTCCACTGTGGATGAATCTGAAGAGCGTCACCTTATAGTTCAGCTTGGATAAAGATGTTGGAACTCTCTAATGTTGAATATTATAATGTTTATTCTGGATAAAATTATTTCCAATCCATCAG
Organism: Abramis brama; assembly: GCF_963993115.1. NCBI lineage: Eukaryota > Metazoa > Chordata > Actinopteri > Cypriniformes > Leuciscidae > Abramis > Abramis brama. The sequence continues at coordinate 7,228,393 of NC_139972.1, forward strand.
CCCAAATTTGAACAAACCCCCAAATCCTAATCAGTTTTTGGCTACGTCTCTTGAGATCATGACTTATCAATTCACAATGCATATGATTAATAAAAGTGTTGAAAGTTATGGTGAGCTGGTTGAACTGTTGAATGTGTAGTAGCTACATGCTATGGCAACATTTCAGAATCAGACGAGGTTATTACGATTATATCTTGTGAATTTCTCCTCTCATCTCTGCTCTGCTTTTTTTTTATCTTGTTCGGAGTCACTGTACACCCGTAAAAATAAAAGTGCAACAAAAAACTGGGGGGGGTCACAGTGAAAAGAACCTTTCAAGAAGGTTTCTTGAATAACCGTGTTTATGTGACATAAAGAGCCTTTTTTGGTACTGCAAGAACCCGCCTCACAAGTTCTTAAAAGAGCCTATAACAGTTCTTCATGTCACTTTATAAGATTCTCTGTAGAACCATTCATGAAAATGTTCTTTATGACCCCATTTTAAACAAACATACAAAGAAAATCCAGCAATAAGATTTAAGTATTTATTGCCTTTATACATTGTGCCAGATAAAAGCATATGAATACATACAGTAAGGCATTAAACAGGACATTTCATAAATCAAGCAAATTGCACAATTTTAAAAAGAGAAAACAGTAGAAACACTCACCAATAAACCAAAAAGCAGACTACAAATGAAAACAGTAGTATTAAATGGATAGTTCACCCAAAAATGAAAATGTTGTCATCATTTACTCACACTCAAGTTGTTCTAAACCTGTAGGCGTTTATTTCTTCTGTTGAACACAAAAGAAGATATTTTGAAGAATGTTGGTATTAGTGTTTGTGTATTTTGTTTACATTTTCAAATGGTGCTGTGACTGAAAAAAGCTTGAGAAACACTGCACTAGAAGACCAGAGTTCAATCCCAGCCTCAGACATCCATCACACACCTGAAGGTTTATGCAGATAAGAAGTCTAATATGTGTTTATGACAAGAGTTTTTCTGTTTTTCTGAATTAACGAGTTAATTATCTCAGAATTACGAGATCATTTTTCATGAAAAAAAAGTTTTTGCTCTGTTTTTCTGAATTAACGAGTTATCTCAGAATTACGAGATCATTTTTCATGAATAAAAAGTTTTTGCTCTGTTTTTCTGAATTAATGACTTAATTATCTCAAAATTATGAGATTTTTTTTTCTTGAAATAAAAATATTTGCTGTTTTTCTGAATTAATGACTTAATTATCTCAGAATTATGAGATAATTTTTCATTTAAAAAAAATTGATCTTTTTTTCTGAATTAATGACTTAATTATCTCATAATTCTGAGATAATTAACTCAATAATTCAGAAAAACAGAGCAAAAACTTTTATTCATGAAAAATTATCTCGTAATTCTGAGATAATTAACTCGTTACTTCAGAAAAACAGAGTCGATTTTTTTTCCTCAAGTGAATGCAATACGCTTCCGTATATAATAGCCTAGCCTACATATTTTAAAATTGTATCATATATTGCTGCCATGATAACCATTTAATTTTTTTACGTGCTTTCCTCTCTTTCCCATTTCAGTTCGCTGAGGTGGAGCTGCATTGAAATATTGTTCTTGTAAATACTTTCCAGCATTTCAGTTATAAAAGTGTACATCTTATAGGCCTACGGTGCTCAGCAGTGATCAAAATAGATTTAAACAGTGAATTTTAGGCCGCCGAAGTCTCCGAGTCTGCGCAGTAGTGAGCGTGAAGTGGAGGCGCGATATCAAGGTCCCGCCAAAGCCATAAAGACAGACAAAGCATAGCGACAGATCGGCACGCGTCATAATCTGGAGACCACGCCCACCGGCGGGGGAAACAATCCAACCGTCTCCATTGACTTTGCATCGACACAGCCTGTTCGCTAATCTTGAACATGTTTTATGCTAAAAAATACTTTTGATGGGATTGGGAACGATATTTAGATTTTACTATGTTAGGTTATTTTACAAGGGAAGGCAGATAAGGTAATGTCGCGACAGGCAGGACTCATTCACGGCATCATAGTATTTAATATTGAGTAATATTAAAAAAAGTTATGGCCTTCTGATTGGTCCTTGTTGAGTGGGGCTTTGATACTCCAATAAGGGGGAAGCGGCCGTAATATTTAAGGACCCTTATTTTGACGGGTTTACAGGTCCTCGTAGGTCTGGGTTTCTCACTTCCTGGCATTTTGTTTCGGTTCTCGGTCCCCTTAAGGTATGTTTGCACTCTTCTTCGGCAGTGTAAATACACGGATTACTTTAGTAATGTGCTTCATTTATAGTTTATTTATAGCGGGGCTGGTGGCGATGGCATTGTAACCGGTTTCTGGCAGAGTTGCTTTCAGGTACGTTGATATATACATCTTAAGCTCTATCGCTGTGTTTGGGGTAATTATTATGTCACCTGTAGTAGTAACGCATTGGCAGATGCGGGTGAACGCTGGTCAGTAAACAGAGCTGCAGCACCGGTTGTGAGTAGCCATACAACGCTGCGTTCGATTGTGATTCTACCTAAACTGTAAGTAACCTCTCCCTTGTTCACATTCGGGGTCCGGGACATTTAGGTTGACTTGTTTCATTGTTGAAGGTGAATGGAGAATGGATCATTACGGTCTCTAATCCAGGGTGGAGAACGCTGCACGCGACGCCGCTGCTGTTTTGCTTCCCGGCAACGTTTTCTCAGTTTAATTTGTTATTGTATGTGCTGCTGGACTAACGCCTGGTGATTACCTGGCAGATATGGTGGAAGGCTAGTTCTCTAACTTTGTGCCTTTCCAACTGCCTACCAGGGTTATTTAGTTTTGTTTAGTTTATTTTTTTGTGTGTTTTGTTTTGCCAGGTTGTTTTTTTATATTGTTTATTTTGAATGTTGGTTTTGTCTAACAGTGGATTTACTTTGTGATTAAATTCTGTTTTGTGTGATTTATTTTTGGGTATTTCCCCTGTCTATTATTATAATATAAGTTTGTGTTTGTCTCTCTTTTATCCCCTGTCCTGTTATTTTTGGGCCACTATAGTCGCTGATTGTCAGCTTGAGCGGCGGAAGGCACCGGTAGTGGGCTGGAGTATTATATCTGCCATATGGTGGCTTTACTCTAGTTTCTTTTCATTATTTTGTGTATTTTAGTTTGATTGCTACTACGAGTCCCTTTTCTTTTTCTCTTTCCAGGAGCCAGGGGGGATTTGGCGTGGAACGGGGGAGGCTAGCTGCTTCATTCGAGGGGTGCGTTACACCGTGTGCTGTGTGTGCTGACAAAACGTCCCTATGGTGTGGGTGTGCTGGTTTGACTTGCGGTGACTGGAGGTGGGTTTGGACAACCTCTTGGCTTGCAGCCGGCCTGCCCTGTTCCCGCCAAGCTTGGCTCGGAGGAAATATTGGTTATGTGTAAGAGTCAGGAGAGCGAGTTTTTTTATTGGTGCTGATCATTTTATAATAAAGTATACTTGTATTGTCCCTCACGTCTCCTGTCATCTGCCTTTCCAAATGGTAACACTTACCTGTGTGTCCTTTTCTGGGAGTTATTTCCCTGGTGCCCCCCCAGGGTGGCGTAGTCGGATTAAAATGAACTGTTAACTGTAAAAAGATTAACTGTTCCCTAAACGTGAGTTAACGTCACATTTTGGCGTAGCCGGCAGGGTGTACCGGGTCAGGCAGAGATTTAAGTGAGACGAGGGGGTAATTTGGTGTTTAATGTGATATTGGTTGTTGTTGTTTTTTTCTCTTCCTTTTTTTTCTTTTCAGAAGCAAAGCAGCAGCGTGTGTCCCGACCCTTTGGGCAAGCGGTATTTCTTTATCGGTGGCCCTTTTTCTATCTTTGGGGTGAGTGTAGCTATGACCAGTATGGAGGATGAGATGCAGGAGTTGCGAGAAATAGTGGCGCAGTTGAGAGCAGATAATGACCGTTTGCGTCGTGAAAGGGAGCAGGGGCTAGGTGAGTTACCTGGTCCTAGCACCGTTCCCGGGGTTGCCCCTGCAGTAGGGCCTGATCCTCCTCTGCCAGTCGAAACTAATTTTGTCGTGCCGGAGCGGTTTGTTTGTGTGCCCAGGGACAGACGATGCCCGAAATTTAGTGGCAAATCCGGCACCGGCGTTGACGAGTGGGTGGAGGAGGCTGAGGCATGCATGCGGATTCGTTATTTGTCTAAAACAGATAAAGCGTTTTTTCTCTTTGACCACTTGGAAGGTGAAGCACGGGAGGAGATTAGGCATCGTGCCACTGAAGAACGGGGAGACCCGGATAGGATTATTACGATTTTGCGTGAGTTGTATGGTTGCTCCCAATCCTATGTAGCACTTCAAGAAGCCTTTTTCTCCAGGAGGCAGCAAGACGGGGAATCTCTGTTAGAGTTCTCCCTGGGTTTGATGACTCTCCTGGAGAGGGTTAAACAACAATCACCCAATGCCATCCCTAACGCTGAAATTGTGTTGCGCGATCAGTTTGTAGAGTACGTTGCTGATAGTGCCCTCCGCCGGGAACTGAAGCAGTTTGTTCGCCGCCAGCCCGACTCCAGCCTTTTGGTAGTGCGTGGGGAAGCAATTAGGTGGGAGCGGGAGGGAATGCCAGGAGGTGCAAGGGGTAGGAGTCAGTCTGTTCCAATGGCCTACGGTATCCAGTATGGAGTACAAGGGCATTCTCAGTCAGAGTTGAGTGAGCTGTGGGAGATGTTAAAATCACAGCAGAAACAGCTAGATCAACTCACTCAGAGTGTTGCAGGCATGCGGTTTCCCCCGAGTGTTCGTCGACCTTCCCGGACCGAGGCGTTGCTCTGTCGTCGGTGTCAACAACCAGGCCATTTTGCCCGTGAGTGTGATGGAGAACGTGTTCCCCCTCCTCCTGTAGTTCGGCGAGAGTCGCCTCCTAGGACGAGGGCTGGTCAGACCTTTTCCAGACCGACGGAAAACTAGGTCCCGCCGAACTGCAGAGTCACAGTTCGGTAGGGAAAGATCAAGACTCCATGACCTTGGGCCCCCTACCTCGTTTAATGGCGTCGTGTCCTCACCTCGTTGTTTGTATAGGGGGGGTGCGGGTGCCCTGTTTGATTGATACTGGCTCCATGGTGTCTACTATCACGGAAAGTTGTTTTCTAGAGCAGTTTGCACCATGTGGCCAGGATCATCTCCGGGCATGTCAGTGGTTGCAGCTCCAAGCGGCCAATGGGTCGTTGATACCGTATGTGGGTTATCTTGAGTTGGACGTGGAGCTGTGTGGTCAGGTAATTCCAGGGTGTGGCGTGCTGGTTGTCAGAGATCCTCCTGGGGGCACTGGGGCCCAAGTCCCTGGTATTTTGGGGATGAATGTGTTGAGCCGGTGCTATCAGGAACTCTTCGGGCAGCACGGCCCGGCCCTTTTTGATGCACCATCAGTGTCCGAGGCCTCCAGGCCAGTGTTTCAAGCATTGCAATACTGTCGCCAGGTGAGGGCTACCCTGCAAGATGGCCAGATAGGCAAGGTCCGGTTGCGGGGTCGTAGGGCATGTCGTATTCCGGGAGGCACCACGAAAGTCGTGGCCGCCACTTGTTCCGGACACTTTGCTGGGGACTCAGTGCTTTTTGAACCTCCAGAAATGGGTTTGCCTGCGGGTCTTTTGGCGTCATCTGCATTAATGCGGGTAACCCGAGGCACTGTGTATGTACCAGTCGTCAATGTAGGTAAAACCGATATAATGCTTTTTCGTAACTCCGTTTTGGGCACGTTGCACCGGGTATTTATTGTGAGCCTGCCCCAGGGTGTCTCGGAAGTTAAATCTGTTTCGGCGTCAGTGAATCTTCAGATTCCCATAGTTCTCCCTTCAGTGCAGGAACAAATCCAGCATTTTGATTTGTCGGTGTTGACAGCTACTGAACAAGAACAGGTGAGGTCTCTGCTGTTAAAGTTCCATACGGTTTTCTCTGCGTACGACGGCGAGTTGGGATGTACCCAACTCCTCTCTCATGACATCCCCTTGACAGATTCGGTTCCAGTCCGACAACGGTACCGGCGGATACCTCCGTCGGAGTACGATGTGGTAAAAACGCATATAAACCAGTTGCTGGACACAAGCATTATTAGAGAGAGTTGCAGTCCTTACGCCTCCCCGATCGTGTTGGCCAAAAAGAAGGATGGTACGTTACGTATGTGCGTAGATTATCGCCAGCTGAACACAAAAACCCGAAAAGATGCTTTTCCTCTGCCGCGAATAGAGGAAACCTTGGACTCACTGACGGGGGCCCGGTGGTTTTCCACCATGGACCTCACCAGTGGGTATAACCAGGTTCCGGTCACGGAGGGTGATAAACACAAGACCGCCTTTTGTACACCTTTCGGTCTTTTCGAATGGAACCGTATGCCATTCGGGCTCTGCAACGCCCCAAGCACCTTCCAGAGGTTGATGGAAAGGTTGTTTGGGGACCAGCAGTGTCAGTCCCTTCTTTTGTACTTGGACGATATAGTGGTGTTCTCATCCTCGGTGGAACAACATCTAGAGCGGTTAGAGTTGGTTTTGAGTCGGTTAGAGCGAGAGGGGTTGAAGGCTAAATTATCTAAATGTACGTTTTTCCAACAGGAGGTAAGTTATCTGGGACACGTAATTTCGGCCAAAGGAGTATCGACAGACCCAAACAAGATAGAGGCAGTGAAGCAATGGCCGTGCCCTAAAGGTGTGTCCGAGCTCCGTTCGTTCCTGGGTTTCGCCAGTTATTATAGGCGGTTTGTAGAAGGTTTTGCCAAGTTGGCGGCTCCTCTGCACCGGCTGGTAGCGGAGTTTGCTGGTCGTAAGCCCAGGGCCCGAGCGGAATTAAGTTTTGGTGCGGCATGGATAGAGCAGTGTCAGGTGAGCTTTGAGGAATTGAAGAGTAGGCTCACCTCTGCCCCGGTATTGGCCTATGCTGACTTCTCCCTTCCCTTTATTTTGGAAGTAGATGCTAGCCATGGAGGTTTGGGAGCGGTGCTGTCCCAGGAACAGGGAGGGAAGGTGCGGCCCATAGCTTATGCTAGCCGCAGTCTTAGGCCCACAGAGAGAAATATGTCAAACTACAGCTCCATGAAGTTGGAGTTTTTGGCGCTTAAGTGGGCCATGACTGAGAAGTTCAGAGAATACCTGCTGGGGCAGAGGTGTGTCGTATTCACTGATAACAACCCCCTCAGCCACCTTACTACCGCCAAACTCGGGGCCACGGAGCAGCGGTGGGCTGCGCAATTGGCGGCATTTGATTTCGAACTAAGGTATCGCTCTGGAAGGAGCAACCGGAACGCGGATGCTCTCTCCCGGCAGGGTCCCTCCATTCAGAGTGAATTGGAGGGATTACTTCCCGGTACAGCTCTCCCTGCCATTGTAAGGCAGGCGGAGAAGACCGAGGTGGGTTCTCAAGCAGCCGTTACGGCCCTCCCCGGTCTGGCCGTGGACATGCAGTCATTGCAAGAGGAGGACCCCGTTATAGGTGAGGTAGTGAGGTTTTGGAGGCGTGGGGTTCCTCCGAGTGCGGAGGAGCGTCAACAGCTGCCTAAAGCTGTGGTGAACCTGTTGCGCCAGTGGAGTCTGTTGTGTGAGCAGGATGGAGTACTGCATCGCCGAATTTTCCGCTCAGATGGGGGAGAAGAGTCCCTGCAGGTGGTGTTACCAGCACTATTGCATCACGAAGTGCTGATGCTGTTACATCAGGAGCATGGGCACCAGGGGATGGAACGCACCACTGAGCTGGTGCGGCAGCGCTGTTATTGGCCGGGCCTGGCAGCTGATGTAGCACAATGGTGTCAAGAGTGTGAACGGTGCCAGGCCGCTAAAGACAACCAACCCCATCCTAGTAGCTTCATGGGCCATCTTTTGGCTTTTAGACCTAATGAAATAGTGGCCATAGACTTCACCGTGTTAGAGCCGTCTCGGTCAGGGATGGAGAACGTGTTGGTTATGACAGACGTCTTCACGAAGTACACCTGGGCTCTCCCTACACGAGATCAACGGGCGGAAACAGTGGCCCAAGTCCTGGTGGTGGAATGGTTTTATAGATTCGGTGTCCCCAGTCGAATACACTCGGACCAGGGCCGAAATTTTGAGTCCTCCCTAGTACAGCAGCTTTGCGTATTGTATGGGGTGGAAAAGTCTCGTACTACCCCTTATCACCCGGCTGGGAATGGGCAGTGCGAGCGCTTTAATAGGACCTTGCACAATCTTCTCCGTGCTCTACCTTTGTCCAGGAAAACCGACTGGGCTTTATGCCTCCCGCAAGTGCTGTTTTGTTACAACACTACCCCTCATCAGGCGACGGGTGAATCCCCATACCTTTTAATGTTTGGGCAAGAACCAAGGCTCCCCGTGGATTTCCTCTTGGGTAGAGTACAGGAGGTTGGGGTGGGTAGCGTGCACGAGTGGATGAGGGAACATCAGGTTAGGCTTCAGGTGGCTTTTGAGGGGGCACGGGGAAGGCTGGAAGCTGCAGCTGGTCGCCGCAAGGCGCGACATGATGCCCATGTCCGTGATGCACCACTGGGGGAGGGCCAGTTAGTATACCTGCGGGAGTATGGCGCTAGAGGTCGTCATAAAATTCAGGACCTGTGGAGCCCGGTGGTGTATCAGGTCGTGAGGGCACCTACGAAGGGTGGGGCGGTATATACTATTGCACCAGTGGGAGACTTGGGTAAGGTTAAATGCGTTCACCGCTCGGCCTTGAAGGCCCGTATCCGGAGGGATGGGCCGGTCCCAGCTTCCCTAGATCCCCCGGTGGTGGAGGAAGAGGAGCTTCCCCTAGAGGTGTCCTATGAAGATGTTGATCTGGTGATGTTGGCGTCAGAGACCCCTCCGGTAAGTCAGGGCCTGGTGCCTCAGGTTCTGGTGTCTCTGGCGCCCTCTACATCACAGGGTAGACCAGTAGATGCGGAGGAAGGGGCACCGGCATTGGGGGGCTCTGGGGCTCCTAATTTGGCGTTCGGGGTAATACCAGTGCCTGATAGTCTGCCGGAGAGTCTTCCGTGCACAGAGACGGTCCCATTGCGGAGAACTGGTCGTACTACTGCAGGTCACCACTCAAATCCGCACCGTTTACCACGTGCCATCGAGGAGGGGGGCTTGAGTGCTGCGGCAATACCAGCTCCTACGTCTAATAGGATCTCTATTTGGTTTAGGCCGTGGGACATGGGCCAGGAATAGGGTATTAGTATGCCACGGCAGAGGTGAGGGTCTTTGGGTCATCGTCGGGGCGCCGAAAAAAGAAAATGGGGGTAGAATGTGGCCGGATAAGTGATTTGGCCTTCTGATTGGTCCTTGTTGAGTGGGGCTTTGATACTCCAATAAGGGGGAAGCGGCCGTAATATTTAAGGACCCTTATTTTGACGGGTTTACAGGTCCTCGTAGGTCTGGGTTTCTCACTTCCTGGCATTTTGTTTCGGTTCTCGGTCCCCTTAAGGTATGTTTGCACTCTTCTTCGGCAGTGTAAATACACGGATTACTTTAGTAATGTGCTTCATTTATAGTTTATTTATAGCGGGGCTGGTGGCGATGGCATTGTAACCGGTTTCTGGCAGAGTTGCTTTCAGGTACGTTGATATATACATCTTAAGCTCTATCGCTGTGTTTGGGGTAATTATTATGTCACCTGTAGTAGTAACGCATTGGCAGATGCGGGTGAACGCTGGTCAGTAAACAGAGCTGCAGCACCGGTTGTGAGTAGCCATACAACGCTGCGTTCGATTGTGATTCTACCTAAACTGTAAGTAACCTCTCCCTTGTTCACATTCGGGGTCCGGGACATTTAGGTTGACTTGTTTCATTGTTGAAGGTGAATGGAGAATGGATCATTACGGTCTCTAATCCAGGGTGGAGAACGCTGCACGCGACGCCGCTGCTGTTTTGCTTCCCGGCAACGTTTTCTCAGTTTAATTTGTTATTGTATGTGCTGCTGGACTAACGCCTGGTGATTACCTGGCAGATATGGTGGAAGGCTAGTTCTCTAACTTTGTGCCTTTCCAACTGCCTACCAGGGTTATTTAGTTTTGTTTAGTTTATTTTTTTGTGTGTTTTGTTTTGCCAGGTTGTTTTTTTATATTGTTTATTTTGAATGTTGGTTTTGTCTAACAGTGGATTTACTTTGTGATTAAATTCTGTTTTGTGTGATTTATTTTTGGGTATTTCCCCTGTCTATTATTATAATATAAGTTTGTGTTTGTCTCTCTTTTATCCCCTGTCCTGTTATTTTTGGGCCACTATAGTCGCTGATTGTCAGCTTGAGCGGCGGAAGGCACCGGTAGTGGGCTGGAGTATTATATCTGCCATATGGTGGCTTTACTCTAGTTTCTTTTCATTATTTTGTGTATTTTAGTTTGATTGCTACTACGAGTCCCTTTTCTTTTTCTCTTTCCAGGAGCCAGGGGGGATTTGGCGTGGAACGGGGGAGGCTAGCTGCTTCATTCGAGGGGTGCGTTACACCGTGTGCTGTGTGTGCTGACAAAACGTCCCTATGGTGTGGGTGTGCTGGTTTGACTTGCGGTGACTGGAGGTGGGTTTGGACAACCTCTTGGCTTGCAGCCGGCCTGCCCTGTTCCCGCCAAGCTTGGCTCGGAGGAAATATTGGTTATGTGTAAGAGTCAGGAGAGCGAGTTTTTTTATTGGTGCTGATCATTTTATAATAAAGTATACTTGTATTGTCCCTCACGTCTCCTGTCATCTGCCTTTCCAAATGGTAACACTTACCTGTGTGTCCTTTTCTGGGAGTTATTTCCCTGGTGCCCCCCCAGGGTGGCGTAGTCGGATTAAAATGAACTGTTAACTGTAAAAAGATTAACTGTTCCCTAAACGTGAGTTAACGTCACATTGAGTAATATTAAAAAAAGTTATATTATATATTATAATATATTATATTAAAGAGTGATATTATATTCTAAAAAAAAGTAAAAATACAGATGTTTTATTTCTTTGGCTTTTCAGGTTTTACCAGTTATGATAAGACTTGAATTGTAATGACTATTATCACCAGATACGGATATGATATGACGCTGACATTATGCACTTTAATAAATAAAGACAAAATGATTAATGCAATTATAAATATTTTGTTATATTGTATGTTGTTTAATTAAAATAAAACATTAAGTATTGTGCCAACTACTGTGTGCCTAATGATGATGATATATCGCTGTTTAATGAATGATGGTAAAAAATACATTTACTTTTAATGAATTAAATATGTATCAAATTAGAATTAAGTTCTTAGTGTAATCTTTAATGTAGTTTTTTTGCACCCTGCAGTGACTAGTACTTTGCAGATAATAGACATATTCACGCTTTTTCCACAGTAAAGCACATTCCACAAAAATGCAGGTTTTTTTTTAGTTTTTTTTGGTCATGATTCAAAACAGTTTGTACATATGTCCACAAACGAGTTACTAGGAGTGCTACTTGGGTATTGAGAGGTGTGTTCCTCTGGTGCTCTTCAGCTTGGAGATCCAAAATGTTTCCCAAATAAACAGTAGTTCTGAGGCACTCAAAAGGAATATAAGTTTATAAAGCCTTTATTTAAACTTGGCTATCCATTAAAAAACATGCCAACATGTTTCGGCCTCTGTGGCCTTCTTCAGGGCAAATTCAAAATGGCAGTCTGTAGACTGCATGCTGTATATCTGCATGTGGTCACATGACCTAGAAGCACAGGTGCTCATCTGCACAGGTATCACCTCACAGAGAGCAATTACAACAAGTTACTTTAGATAAGACAAGTCACATTTTCAATATTTTACCAATTCCTACATCAGGATAGTTTAAAATATCAATATAAATAGATACAACGCATTCTCATCCTAGGGCGTCATATAACTGGCGCTTTGGACATTTCGTCAACATCCGACGCACATGGCACCCTTTAAGGCCTATTTATACTTCTGCGTCGAACTGCCGCCGTAGCTACGTCGTAGGCTGTGTGTAGCGCGCGTACCCTACGGCGTACTCTGACGTGCACCTCTCCAAAAATGTAACAACGCGTCAATTTTACGCGGACGCAAGCGCTGTGATTGGTCTGCCAGAACCCCTCCCTCGGGGTTTCACATGCTCCCTAGGTGCGTCAACGCGGACAACGACGCAGAAGTATAAATTAAAACCAACACGTTGCCTACGGCGTATAGGCTCCGGCGTAGGTCCGACGCAGAAGTATAATGAGGCCTTTAGCGTCAATATGAGACTGATAGATACATATAACAAGAGGTTACTTTATATAAGACAAGTTACAGAAAAAGGTTACATTGTGAAAAAGATTTCATTTCATTTCATGCTCTAATAAATATGTGCAATCTCAGATGTTGAATAATTTTACACTTTCTATATTTTACCACTTTCCACATCAAGATACGATTTGAAATATCAATATAGATAGATACATATAGCAAAACATTGACATGTGCATATAGTCAGTTACAAAAAAGGAGAATAATCAAATTCCAAGTTTAGACCAGGGTATTGATTAGCTTTTAAAGTATAAATCCAAAAGGATTCTCTTTGTAAAGTTTTTTGAGTCTATCTCCCCCTCTTGGTGATATTTTAACATGTTCTATCCCAAAGATTTTTAGAGTATCGCTTCTTCCGTGGTTCGCCTCTTTGTAATGTAGAGCCCTAGGGTATTGGTGGTTGCTTGTTCTTATCGCATATTTGTGCTGTGCTAATCTTTCTTTAAGCTTATGCTTGGTTCTTCCAGTATAAAAACAGCCACAAGGACATTCAAGTCTATAGACAATGAATGATGTATTGCAATTAATAAATGAGTGTATACTGTATTCACGATTTGATGTCACATCTGTCTTGAACATATTGTTACATGTGATTACAGTTTCCACACTTACAGTTACCTCTTTTTGTGCCTAGCCAGGTTTTATTCTGTACAGGAGGCATATAGCTTTTCACAAGACTATCTTTTAGAGTAGGAGCGCCTTTAAAGGTGATAGTAGGTACCTCCGGCAGTACATCTCTCAAGACGGTATCACTTTTTATTATGTCCCAATTCTTCTTGATTATTTGCTTTATCTTATTGGCTTGACTACAGTATTGTGTAACAAAATAAACTTGGTTTGGCTCTTGTTGTCGCCTCTGTTTCTGAACCAACAGCTGTTCCCTACTAATTTCTTTAACTCTATTATAGGCTGTATCTAAGGTCTTGTGTTTATATCCTCTTTTCTTAAACCTTTGAACCATGTCTTGAGCATTTTTATCAAAAATGTCTTCAGAATCACATATATGCGTTTAATCCTTTGAAATTGGCCAAAAGGGATATTCTCTATTAACCAAGGTGGGTGGTACCTTTCAGCCCTCAGTATGGTATTCCGATCAGTGGGTTTTCTAAACACGGACGTGTGCAATTCACCTTTGTCATCTTTTGATATCTCCAGATCTAGGAAATGGATATTTGTTAATGAGAACTCTAGACTCAGCTTCAAATTAGCATTAGTGTTATTAAGATTTGCATGAAACTGTAGCAGCTCTTGCTGTGACCCAGACCATATAAGAAGAACGTCGTCAATATACCTACCCCACCATACAATCTTATTAACATATTCATTTAGACTTGAATAGACAAATGTTTCCTCCCAGAGACCCATAAACAAATTTGAATAAGTTGGTGCAAAGCAAGCTCCCATTGCTGTACCTTTTATCTGCTTAAAGAATTTGTTTTGGAATAAGAAAACATTGTTAGTTAGTGTCCATTCCGTTAGTTTTAAGATAAACTCTGCTGGGGGCATCTGTTCTGGTGGTCTCTTCTCCAAATAATGTGACAATGCCTTTAATCCTTCTACAACAGGCAGAAAAACAAACATGGTAAATCTTCATCATGGTGTAGGATCTCAAGTAAATATATGTATTGTTTAATTGCTCATCAAAAATATTTACTTGACTTATTTTAATGATAAAATCTTTTCAGACACCATATTAGGAAGGGGTCAAGGGATTTGCAAATATAAACAAACATTAAGCGTAACTCTCTCACTCTCACTGAGTGGGTGTAGGGTATTGTTGACCCTTGATTTCAGTATTGATTGGTTTCAGGAAATAGGTCAGGTGCCTGTTTTTTTCTATGTATAGTTCAGAAGATACACTATATTGCCAAAAGTTTTGGGACGTCTGGCTTTACATGCACAAGAACTTTAATGATATCCCATTCTTAATCCGTAGGGTTTAATATGGAGTTGGCCCTCCCTTTGCAGCTTCAACTCTTCTGGGAAGGCTTTCCACAAGGTTTAGAAGTGTGTTTATGGAAAATATTTGACCATTCTTCTAGAAGCGCATTTGTGAGTTCAGGCACTGATATAGGACGAGAAGGCCTGGCTCACACTCTCCGCTCTAATTCATCCCAAAGGTGTTCAATGGGGATGAGGTCAGGACTCTGTGCAGGCCAGTCATGTTCCTCCACACTAAACTCGCTCATCCATGTCTTTATGGACCTTGCTTTGTGCACTGGTGCGCAGTCATGTTTGAACCGGAAGGGGCCATCCCTAAACTGTTCCCACAAAGTTGGGAGCATGAAATTGTCCAAAATGTCTTGGTATGCTGAAGCATTAAGAGTTCCTTTCACTGGAACTAAGGGGTCAAGCCCAACCCCTGAAAAACAACCCCACACCATAATCCCCCCTCCTCCAAACTTTAGACTTGGCACAATGCAGTCAGGCAAGTACCGTTCTCCTGGCAACCGCCAAACCCAGACTCGTCCATCGGTCTGCCATCGGATAAATTACCTAAATTAATAACTTTTTTACAACAAAAATGAACCATCACTGAACTTACTTAAACTGGACTGTGGCGCTATTTTCTTCTAAAACTGCTGAACAGCCGAAACAAACATTGTTGCATTATTTTCCTGTTATCACTGTAAAGCTGCTTTGAAAAAACTGTATTGTAAAATGAGCTATATAAATAAAGGTGACATGACTATTTTACTGCATGCTAGACTACTATTTTTAATATTTGTTGCAAATGTATTTTTAAGGCTTTAGTAGATCTAATTTAGCACATGTTTTTGAACTGCAGTGCCTTCATGGTTGAATCATTAATCAGATGATCAATACACATGTTTTGAAGGACCTCCTTTAGCATGAGAGTCCCTTTAAAAGAGACGGTCCAATTCATCTCATACCGTGGATGATCGCTCGTCATCATGACTCTGAATATTGGCTGCTGTTGGAAAGGGCTCCTTCTGCTCTCTTTCCTCCTGATCTGTGTCAATGGACAAACATCAGGGCCGTAAGTTTTTAACAGTTTTTGCTTAGGATAAATTATTAATATACCACTAGTCATTTTGTAATTCTTGATGATTTCTCCTGTATTTATTTAACCGATCTGTGTTGCACAGTAGAGGTTTACTGTTTGAAAGACAACTGAAGGCACACGATTATTCATAATTACTGACAGTGTAATTTTAAGAGCAATATTGCTCTGAATAAACATACAAATTCACACTTTTCATATAATTGATCAATAGTAAATTAACTGTATTATTTTCCATCCCAGTTTGTTTAATTTTTCTTATTACATCTAACCACTCAGGCAATATTGTATGATCATTTTCTCTGGACAGATATTTCATAGTGACGTTTCCTGCAGTGATTAAGTCGGGATCTGAGGCCAAACTGTGTGCAAGTCTTCTCAAGCCCAATGAAAGCCTTGTCATGAACATTCATCTGGTTCATGGTATCCAGAGCACATTACTGCTGCAGGAGAAAGCTGAGGAAGAGTTTCATCGCTGCTTTAACTTCAAGGTCTGCCATCAAAACATGCACATAATGAATATTATCAAATATGTTTCATCATAATGCATCTAGTTTTTGTGGCAGGTTGTGAATACAGGAAATTATTTCTCATCAGGCTCCTCTGGTCAAGGCAGAATCAGTGCAGAAAATTAAGGTTGAACTTAATGGAGAGACTTTCAGGACGACTGAAGAGAGAAAAGTCATGTTCAAGCCTTACAATCCTGTGACTTTTATCCAGACTGATAAACCCATCTATACTCCAGGACAGACAGGTGAGCTGTGAATGTCTCAAAGGCTAAAGCTCAGTAAATAATGCTGGTGTCACTGACATCTAAACCCTGATCACAGCTGAGGTAGCACATATAAGTAAAGCACACTATGATCAGGCAACGAGCAGATGTAGCACCACAGGTCAAAGATTTCAAATGTTGCACAAACCAGATGGTAAAAGAGTATGAAGTAAACAGTTCAATGAATTTACAAACAAAAAGAGGAGCAAATGAAAAGATAAGAAAAGCAGATATTAAAGATGAGTAGCTTTGAATTCTAACAGCTTTGAAACACGAGAATGGTCATCTAGTGTGCATTTGAACAATCCCCTCACTTTCAAACATGTTCAGCCTAAATACTGTAATTACAAATATGATATCGATATTGATATCAGTATCTGTGTGACTTTATTTTATATGAAATCTATGGATACAATAGATTAGGTGTGTTCTTGCGAGCCCACAGCCCTGCAGAGTTTAGCTTTAACCCTAATTATTAAATGTACCTGATCAGGTCATTCAGGGTTATTTGAAATCAACAGGGTTTGGACTAAACTCTGAAGCCCTCCAGGAGTTTGACACCCCTGCTATAAATCGTTACATGTAATAAACCTCATAGCTGTCTGGGATAGGCCTACTTGATTCTAACTGGTCAGCTGGAGCAAATTGTTAGACATTTTTGTAACATTATGGCTAAAACAGGCAGCTGTGACAGCTAGTTGAATTTGGCTCAAAAGACACATTCACCCAGCAGCAGAATACAGTTGTCAGCCCTGTATTTGACCCTTAATACGGTTCACACACAGTTTGGTCATTTACAGGAGAGAAATATGACTGTAAGCAATTGTCCCTTACATAAGATACATACGTTTTCTAATACACATTTCTATTTTACAGTGAACTTCAGAGTTGTTACCATGGATACAAACTTTGCACCCCTTGATCAGCAGGTCTGATGTGTTTATCTGCATCTTTATTATCTCTTGCACTGTTGAAAACATGTTTAATAAATGAACACATTTTTGGCTTTTGATCTTTAATTACTATTTGCTCTTTCACAGTATAGTACAGTGGTTCTTGAGGTAAGAACACAAAACCTTCTGTGCAGTCATAACAAACACAACTTTTAAATCTGATTAACACTAGAAATTTGGTTATATTTGCAATTATTGTGTTTTCAGTAGGGTAATTATATATTTCTACATTGATAGTCAGGATATGTGTAGCTGACTGTCACAAAATACCTGCACTGTGTCTTTGCTATTAAACAGGACAGTGAAGGTAACCGGATTGGCCAATGGACAAATGTTTCTTCAACAAGGTGGATTTTGCAGCGTTCTTATGAATTAAACCCAGAGGCCCGTCAAGGCATGTACAAACTGAAGGCTTTTATTGGTGACAGGATGATCTCACATGATTTTGAAGTGAAACAATATGGTAAGTCATAAAAAAGACTCGTTATGACTGTAACCTTGATTTCTCGAAGAGGGAACGAGAAGCTGCATCATAAGTTACGACACTATGGGAACTCCTTTGCATGATTGTGTCTTGAAGCACGTGTAAAATCAGTCCAATGGTGTGGCAGAACATCATGGGGGTGATGTCACAACCAGGAAGGTATTAAAGCACCCCTGAACCAAACAATGTCAGCTTCTGATAAGCTGAAGTAAGTCATGAAGTAAGTAAGTGAAGTGAAATAAGTTATGGCGGAGCAATGCAGCATCTCGTTCCCTCTTCAGGGAACCGAGGATACAGTCGTAACCGAGGCATTCCCTTTCAAGGGAACTGGCTTTGCGTTGTAAGTTACAATACTATGGGAACATTAATATCTACTATGCCGTACTGACCAGTGCTTGTCTAGTGTGAATAATATCTGGAGCGCAACTAAGACTGAAGCACCTGGAAGCCAGGGGTGGTGCCCAGGTCAAGGTCAAAGAACCTGACGAATGTGTGCGTAGAGGACCAGCCCGCTGCAGCCCATACGTCATGAAGAGAGGCCACAGAAAGCAAGGCTTTAGAAGCCGCCATACTCCTAGTAGAATGGGCCCGGACAGCCAAGGGAGAAGGCACACGGCCAATTCATAAGCAAGAGAGATAACCTCGACAACTCACTTACTCATTCTCTGCTTAGATGCTCCTTTCTGGGTGACCCAAAGCATAAAAAGAGTTGATCAGATTTACGCCACATGGCAGCTCTGTGAACGTAAGCATCAAGCACCCTAACCAAGCAAAGCACATTTAATTTCTCCTGGTCTGGGCAGAGGACAGAAGGCCTGCAGGCCTAATTCTCAATGTTCCACAGAGGAAACGAGATACTAATGTGTCTCTTTTCAAGGATACACCACTCAAAGGAGTGTGGTATACAGGGCCAAATAAACCTTAAGTGTAGAAGGGAATAATCCTGTATAGAAACGCTCTTGCGGAAACTCTAGCACTGTACCAACCGGGCAGTTAACTGGGTCTAAACCTCCGTTGTGAGACCAGCCTCTATGAGTTGGTCAATGACTCTATGACTCAAACCCACAACTTTCATACCTCTGGATGGGGGTTAAATATTTAGCCCCAGCCTGACACAGAAGGTCCCTCCTGATCGGAATCTCCTAAAGGGAGCCATAGAGGAGGGATATCAAGTCCAAAAACCAGATGTGAGTTGGCCAAAGAGGAGCCACCAACAGTAGATGGGCACCCTCCCGGCAACCTCTCTCCATAACTCCCGAAAGCAGAGCGATCCGGGGAAATGCATACAGGCATAATGGTATTCAACACTATTGGGGCTGGATGACAATAATATGTCCTCTTATACTTCTCTTCCTCCTCCATAGGAGACCCACCACCTCGGGGTAAAGTCTCCATTACTCGGGCCTCAGCCCTTGTCTCAACCTAAGCGACCACAGATGTGTTGTCTAAATGGACAAGAACATGTCCCTCGTAGATCAGAAAACGTACTTCCACAGACCCTGAGATAAATGGCTCTCCAGGACCGCTCCCCAACACGTGAGAGAAGCATCTGTCATAAGTATCACGTGATGAGAAGTCATAACACTGGGCCTTTGCACAAGAATCAGGGTTTCCTCCACATCGTCAAGGAACAAAGACATCTTCTTGTAACCTTGATCATGTGGAATGGATTGACCCTCGGGGAAAATCCCCTGGTCTTGAGCCACCACTGCAGGGGTCTCATGTACAACAGGCCAAAATGTATGATGTTGGCTGACGCTGCCGACCAGAGTCCTGCACGGGTTCGGGTACCCGCAAATTTTGCTCAAACGGGTGAAAAATATCCAACTGTGTCGGATACGGGTGCGGGTCGGGTCGGACACGGGGGAAACGCGGGTCTAAACACGGGTTCAAAACAGTCACGTGCAAATGTAAAAATGCATATTTTTAGGAACACATCTACAAACCTATGCCTGTATTTCAAGTTTATAATTTTTTTTTTTGTTTGTTTATTTGAGCCCGCGCCCTCCCATGAGTCTCTAGGCCTAACGTTACATTCACTTTTAAAAAATCACAACCACTCGAACTGCTGCATGAGTCGTCGAGATGGATAGTGAGGAGTTGAAAAAAAAAATAGCTAGAGGAGATTATAAAGTTGTCGCCAATACTTCATCGAAACTCAAATCCAATGTGTGGGAGAAATTTGGGGTCATCTCTGATGAAGAAAGCAACATTGTGAAAGGCTTTGCTGCATGCAAAACCTGCCTTAAAGTTTTCGTGTTCGATAGCCGAAAATATGGAACTTCGTCGCTGAGGAAGCACGCAGATACCTGCAGTAACATACCGAGCACCAGTTGTTCTATCGAACAGTATCTTTCAAAGGGGACAAAACTGAAGGTGTGCCTCGTAGAGATGATAAGGACACCATAACCAGGCTGTCTGTGAACTTTGTATGCAATGATATTAGACCCTTTGATGCAGTACACGGCGAGGGATTTTTTGCATTAGCACAAGGGTTGATAGATGTTGGTGCTCGGGCTGGTCGTGTGGATGTTAAACAATTACTGCCTAACCCTACGACGGTTTCTCGTGGTGTTAACAAATATGCAGAGGAGATTCGCCAAAAACTAATCCCAGAACTTAAAATGCAGTTGGAGGGGAGTAATGGAGCTGTTACATTGGACATGTGGACTGACGATTACAGAAAAACCGGCTACCTTTGTGTTACTCTGCACTACATTAACAATAAGTGGGAGCTTATCGAACGAGTGCTGTGTACCTCTGAGTGGGACAGTTCACTGCGTAAAACGGCTGACAACATTAAACCAGCCATCATCAGCGCATTGCGTAAATTTGGCATTGATGAATTCTACTCCAAACTCGTGTATGTGACAGATAGGGGCGCAAATATTGTTGCAGCCCTGCGTACAGTGACCAGATTGAGCTGCGCTGCCCATATTTTTAATACTGTCCTGTACACTACATTCAAACCGTCCCAGGAGGATATGTATGGGGAAGAAGTAACTGCAATGATTGACTCGGCCAAGTCACTGGTGACATATTTCAAGCAGACCAACCTCCAGGCTCGCCTGAAAAAGACTCTTAAAAACTCTGTAGAGACACGTTGGAATTCCCTGCATACAATGCTAGAGTCTATCAGCAGTCAATATGAAGACATTCGCACACTTCTGGAAGAGCGAGGGGAAGTTGACCGCCTCACAAATTTGGATGAAGAGGTCCTCTCCGACTTTGTTGCATTCCTGGAGCGATTTAAGGAAGCCACTAAAGCGTTAGAGGCATCGAAAACCCTGACCCTCCATCTAACCATTGTTTGGTATGAGCGCATCAGATGCCACTTGCTAGCTTCTTCAAATGATAGCATGACCATTTCCTCACTGAAGGAGAAATGCCTCCGTATTCTCCAGGACAAGTTCGAAATTCATCGTTTACACAGACTTGCAATGTTCCTGCATCCTAAACTGAAAAGTATGAAGCTACTTTCTGACAGTAGTGAAGTGGCAAGCGTGCACAGTGAGATGCGGCGCCTTGTGAAAGGTCAGTATTAATGCAAACACAGCCACAGGAGAAAAAAACAATATTTTTATTAAATAACAATTGAAAACCTGTATAAACTGAACACCAAATAACAATATTAACTGTTGAGAGGTGATGACGCGTTCATGAAAAATGTCACAAAGAAACGGCAAAAGTAGCCTAATGATTATTGAATATGTCAAATATAGCCAGGAGACAGAGCAGTCTGTTTTCTTTCGTTTTGAATTGTTTTGTTTAAAAGTACACATTTCAAGCTTTCTATATATTTCTCAGGTCTGTGAGGCATGTAGCTTATACGCTGAGTTTTGTTAATTTCCAGTTCATGCGCCGTTGCCTCCGCTCCGTGTCCTGATGCCTGCTATAATTTCTTATTTATTAAATTCAGACAATTGGTTATAAAACATTGATTAAAATTAAGATAAAATTAATACAAAACGAAATTCACTTTAAAGAAAGGCTTTATACAATAGGAAACTTAATGAAGTGGTCAATAATGTCTGCCCACTCTGTCTCCCGACATAGGGCCTATTGCACAACTTATGATCTTAGGCTACTATGCTTTTCACTTCTCATATAATCAACATTGATGAAATAATATATAAATATATATAAAATTGTGAAACTAAATGTTTTCTTTAATGACTAGCCTACCACATGTAGGCCTAATAGCCTATATATAATTTTTATGTCGGAGCGGGATTTGGCCGAAAGAAAAATGATTTGCCACCTAAAAGTTACAGATTTTTTGTCACACGTAGGCATTGTGTATTTCCCTCATATTAAATATAAAACGCATGTGTAGTAGGCTGATATTTTTCCTTTATTAAGGGAGTATGGAGATATAAACAGACGTTTCCATATATTGGTATTAAATGCATTTTCATTTTCATTCATAAAATGCAGTTTTGACTGCAATTGTCACGTCCATAAAATTTTTGCACTACAATATTTGTTTACATTTATTATAGACCTTAAGGATAAGCGTGGAAGTCCTGAGGAGCAGTGCCACCACCCCCCACCGGAGAAGCGAGTTCGAGTGTCGGCGGACAC
This sequence comes from Abramis brama, assembly GCF_963993115.1. Taxonomy (NCBI): domain Eukaryota; kingdom Metazoa; phylum Chordata; class Actinopteri; order Cypriniformes; family Leuciscidae; genus Abramis; species Abramis brama. Next base: position 7,250,392 of record NC_139972.1, read on the forward strand.
TTTATCTGACGTGGAAGATTCCAGTGATGAGGGCCCGCAGTATCAGGACGAAGTGGCTGCTTACATCGATCACAAATCGCCAAAAGATGACCATTTTGACATTTTGTCATGGTGGCAAGACCATGCTCACCTTTTCCCTAATATTGCCCAGATTGCGAGGTCTATCCTTGCCATCCCTGCATCCAGCGCTGCAAGTGAGCGAGACTTCTCTTGTGCTGGATACGTTATCCAAGAGCGGAGGAGTCAGCTGAAACCGTCAACAGTGGACGATGTGCTTTTTTTACACAGCAATTTAAAACACCACAAATAGGATCTAATCTCCTCGCACTGACTGGATTCATAAACGGGACAGTTTCACGTCTCAGCCCTAATTGTAAGGCTGTGTATAGTTAAGTAGCATAATGCACAGGCCGGTGTATGTAGCGTTTAGGATTCGCATACAATGGACTTTTCTTTCGTTTAAAAGTATCACATAGCCTACTGTTGTTATTGTCTAATTTAACACTGTTAAGTAGGCCTATGTGTGGTGTGAAATTGTCTGATTTGCTAGACGAAATTGCATTGTTTTGTGGTAACATTAGCCATGTTCTTTATAGGCTATCGGCTTTTTGACAGCTTCGGCTGTTGTCCTTGTGTTAAGGCAAGCCGCCAAAGGCAATAAAAATGTGAAAAAAGTGTGTCTATAATGTGATTGGCTAAACTGATTTTATTTCGGGTGCGGGTCGGTTCTCGGTTCTATTTTAAGCGGGTCGGGTTGCGGATTTTAATTAGTGCTGCTGTCGGAAAACGGGTCGGATGCGGTTTTAAGCACTGCGGGTACGGGCGGGTGCGGATTTACAAAATCGGACCCGTGCAGCTCTCTGCTGCCGACAATCTTTAAAACTGTTTGACAGTGCGTGACTGGCCTAGCTTCAGCTCTTTTAATGCTGAGATGATTATGTGTGCAGGAGAGAAACATGCCTGCATCATCACAGAACAGTTCTCTGTACTGGAGAAAGAACACTCTTCTTCTGCGTTCTACCTCAACCCCTGCTCTTTCATATGAGCGAGGACAACATTTCAATGTTAAAATGCCATGTGCTCTGAATGAGCTAGTATCAACCAATCGTCGATGTAATTCAACACGCGAATGCCCTGGAGTCGCAGAGGAGCCGGTGTAGCATCCACGCCTCTCTTGAAAGTGCAAGCTGACAGTGCTAGCCAAAAGGAAGAACCCTGTACTGAAGGGCCCCACAAAAACCCCCGTACCAGGTTGTGCCGATAGATGATACTCAGTTGATAGATGCAGTGCGCTGATGCACTGATAGACGATGATCAGAAGAGGATTTCCCCGCAAAAATTTTATAGCGCATCACCCCATTACCAAAGAGCTGCGAGGAAAATAAAAGATTAGTTAGATTAGCTTACTCCTCATTTAAAAAACAACTTGATTAAAACGAAATACTTCTCTCTAATGTTTTCACTACTTATGGGCCACAAGAGAAATATTAATAAGTATTATGACGTTCTGCCACACCGTTGAACTGATTTCACACATGCTTCAAGATGCAATCACGCAGAGGTGCTCCCATAGTGTCGTAACTTATGACGCAGCATGAGTTCTCTTGAAAGGGAACAGACAATTTGCAGTTTTGCATGGGAAGTTTTGCATTGCATATTTATTTTAATATTTAATATATAAATTGAGTACTAATAACTCTGATTTCTGACTTCTAGTTTTGCCTAAGTTTGAAGTTACTGTAAAAAGCCCAAATAAAGTAAGTGTTGAAGAAGAGGAACTGATAATTGAGGTTTGCGGAAAGTGAGTGGTTTCTTTTTATTTCCTGCATTAAAAAAGCAACGTGCTCTTCCATTCACACTTTCATTTAATTGTTAATTGTATTATTATTTATTTAACTCTTGGGTCAGTTTTTTACTTTAACCCCCCATCCTAATATATTAGTTTCTTAACTCAACCCTGGGCTGTAGATCAGTTGCTTGTACCTTTTTCACAGATACACTTATGGACAGCCTGTACCTGGTAAATCACGGGTGAAAGTGTGCCGTGAGTTACGGTTCCACGTTTCCTATTACACAAATTCAGTGTGTTTTGAGGAAACCATTGAGGTATGTGAGTTGAAACGCAGTACATTACCTTTAATACATTTATCTAATTAAACCACTCTTCTGTTAATAGTTATGTTTGTGTTCATTCATTATAATTAGATAAAAAAGACAGGCTGTGCCATCCATACCTTAGATCCATCACTCTTCTTTAACGTCACACTAAATCATCTGATGCAGAATTCTCTTCATGTTGAGGCAATGGTTACAGAAGAAGGAACAGGTGAGCTGTTCAATTTGGTCAGATCTCTGTTACCTATATTTCTTGTATTTCTCATTTTCTCATTTCTTCAATTTACTTTTATTTGAATAAATATTTATGTATCTGTTTTGACTATTTACAGAGATCACCATGACACAATCTGAATCTGTATCTCTCACTTATGAAATTGGTAAAGTCATATTTACTGACCTGCCCAAAACATATGAACACGGATCAGTTATTGAAGGAAAAGTAAGTCTAAAATCCATTTGTCTCAGTTTAACACCATTGATATGTATTTATTTATTTATTGATATAGTAATTTATTCCTTCAAAATCTTATTTTCAACAGATAAAACTCTCAAATTTCAAAGGTGCACCAATTCAAAACAAAAAGGTTTATCTTATGGAGGGTCAAACTTGGTCCAAAAAACTGCTCCTAAATCTCACTACAGACAGCGATGGACTGGCCAACTTCTCTCTTAATACATCCAGTCATTCTAAAAGGGATATTAATCTAATAGTAAGAGAGATTGTGTTCACTTAGTTTTCTTTTGTATTGCCTGAAGAGTTTAGATACATGAGTTATTTCTGATTCTTTATCCGTTATCCAGGCAAGTGTCCATCAAGAGATCTTTGATTACGACCTCGACGACACGCCTCACATCGCTTTCGATAAAAAAACAGTCAAGCTCTTCCAACCTGACTCTCTATACACCCCATCACGAAGTGAACTGATCATAGAGAATACTGAACAACCATTAAAGTGTGACTCTGAGTTTACAGTCACCATCAAGTATTATTTTGTTGGAGAGACAATTAAAAACTTCAAAACTGACATTGTCTATATGGTGAGAACATGTGCAGTATGTACATTATCACAGAGATGGTTTTGTTTAACAGTATTATTTGGCTGCACTAGTCAGTTTGTTATCAGAGTGTCATCTGTCTGTTTCAGGTCTTGTCCAGAGGAGTGATTGTTCATCATGGATATGAGAAGGTTGAAGTGAAGATTTCTGATGGAGCAAGCGGCTCAATATCGTTCAAACTGTCTATTAGTTTAGATCTGGCTCCTGTAGTGCAGATTCTGGCGTACTGTGTTCTCCCCAGTGAAAAGGTTGTGGCCAGTAGCAAAGATTTCAACGTTGAAAAGTGTTTCAAAAGCAAGGTATGCATTGTAGCTTTAGAAATGAGCCTCTTTAAACTGTATTACTAACTAATTTCTAAAATAAAATCCTATTCCCTGTATGTCACAGGTATCTCTGCAGTTTTCTCCTGCTAAAGCAGTTCCCGGTGAGAAAAACACTCTCCAGCTCTCAGCTCAGCCTGGTTCACTGTGTGGCCTCAGTGCTGTAGATCAGAGCGTCCTGATCCTGAAGTCAGGAGAACGTCTGGATGCTGACAAGGTCTAGATGCTTTAAGATTCAGTGTTGATTAAATGTGTCTCTTCATAGTGGGAATCTACAGTGTGAATCTAATGATAACAGACTTTACTTGTTGCTGCTATGATCCATCAGCTGACATTTTAATCTCAGGAAATTTAGCATTAATCTTCATTCTTTCTCACCAAAATGGAAATAAAGCTTTGTTGGAAATACATGTTTATTATTTAGAAATCATACTGATAGTGTGTGAACATGATCCCGTCACAGATCTTCAACCTGCTGCCAGTGCAATCGTGGTCAAATTACCCTGAGACTGTTGAAGATGAGTGGGAGTGTGCGCCGACAGACAACACTTATGAATCCTTAAAGGTAACAGTTGGATTATATGTGTGACAGTGCAGTAGATAATGATTGGGAGAGGATATACTGCACATGTGTAAGTAAATGCATAAAAAACCTTTAAGATTATACTGACATTTAAAAGTAATTTGTATTTTCATGACTTTTATTGTGGTTCATCATTGCCATTTGGCAGAAAGTGGGATTGAAGATGGCAACAAATTTGTTTGTGGAGCTCCCTGAGTGTGAGATGTACATGTACTCGAGTAGGTACATGTACTGTTATTACAATCCAAGCTGTAATGTTTTAATATGTTGGTGCTTATGAAATATATTCAATTTGTGAAATTGTGAAACTCAGACAATTCCACAATTAGATGTAGTAAGAAAAGACAGTTTTTGTTTGGGGGGGGGGGGGGTGAACTTTGAATCAGTGTTTTATTGGTAAGATAAACTCATCTATAAAATTATATAACTTTTGTAAGATAAAATTAACACATTCACTTTTGCAGCCTTAAAATTCTAAAACTAAAAATTAAAACTAAATAAACTGAAATGTTTAATATAATGTGAAAATATGTGTATTAATAAAATAATGATCTACCTTACATTTTCTATTTACTTATGACTGGATATAGAATAGATCATTTTGACGTACTCTTCACATACATATCACTTAAAACTACAAAATATAACTTGTTTTCCAGTTTTGTACAGTGTAGGGACAGAGCCTCACACACATTTTAGAGAAGAGTATCTATCTGAACATCACTTAAAGCTGCAAAATATCACTTTATTTCCAGTGTATTATGACAGAGTATCAGAGGATGTAACTGGTTCTCCAGCAGTGACGATTCGAACTGTCTTTCCAGAAACGTGGATCTGGGAACTTGCTGAAGTGGGGTATTTAAAGCATAATCAGTACATTTAACATCATATTTATCCTATTACTTATTCTTATTAATACCTTGCTTGCTTTGCAGATTCTTAATCCAGTTTTTTCATCATCTGTGTGCTGAATATTGTCATTTATTACAGGAAAAATGGCTGAGTCAGAATCAAATATGCCTATTTTTGTAATTCCTCCACAGGGACTCTGGATCAGCTCAGGTTCCTGTCACGGTTCCTGACACCATCACCTCTTGGGAGACGGAGGCCTTCTGCCTGTCCTCTGAAGGTCTGGGTCTGGCTCCTCCTGCTCAGCTGACAGTTTTCCAGCCCTTCTTCCTAGAGCTCTCTCTGCCTTACTCCATCATCCGCGGGGAGATCTTTGAGCTGAAGGCCACTGTCTTCAACTATCTGTCCAAGTGCATCATGGTGAGATTTCAGACGCAGTCTAATCAAATCATATCAAATATGCCACTAATCATGTGTGTTTGATTGACAGGTTAAAGTGACTCCAGCTCCTTCCTCAGACTACACTCTCAAAGCCTCCTCTGATGATCAGTATTCATCCTGTCTATGTGCTAATGGAAGAAAAACCTTTAAATGGATCCTCACTCCCTCTGTTCTTGGTGAGTTTTCCAGTCTGAATCAGTAGCCGCCTTTTCATTACAGATTTGCACAAAACTTTTGGGATGTTTTTGAAATGTCGATTAAAAACTATTGCAACTATCCGTCGCCGTATGTTGGCTTCTCGCAAGATGAAAAAATGATCTTTTAGTCGCACAACATCGGTTAATGTAAACGGCATCAATTTCACAAAAGTTTTTTATTGACATTTAGAAAATACCGCAAAAGTTTTGCACAAATCATAATGGAAACGTGCAGTGGCTGCGATATACGTAAACCTACCAACATCCGTCACCATAATTTTGGCTTCTCGCAAGATGAAATAATTATGTTTTAGTCGCATAACATCGGTTAATGTAAACGGCATCAATTTCGCAAAAGTTTTTTGACAAAAGTTTTGCACAAATCATAATGGAAACGTGGCTACAGAGGAACTGTGAATGATCGTGTGAAGAATAAGTTCAGGTCACCTGTAAATGTGAAAAAACTGTTTCCATTAGTTTGCGAAAAATTCATTTTTTGAATTGCCTGAAAAACCACCTCATGCGAGCATAAAAATGTTTTTTTCCGAAATGGACGTGTTTACAATGGGAAACTTAATTTGTAAATTTTAATTTGCTCAATTTGAAGGGTAATGGAAACGCGACTGTTTCTCAGTTGTATATTCACGCATGTCTTGTGTTGTAGGAGTCTTGAATATTACAGTCAGTGCAGAGGCAGAGGCGTCCCAGACTGTGTGTGACAATGAGATTGTGAGCGTCCCGGAGAGAGGACGCATTGACACAGTCACACGAAGTCTGCTCGTACAGGTCAGCACACGTCATCATTTACTCATGATCTTAATGCTGCTTATGTATGATGTGTTGATGTGATTGATTTCTGCTGCAGGCAGAAGGAACTGAAAAGACAGAGACTCGCAGCTGGTTACTGTGTCCAAAGGGTTAGTCTGCAGATATTTCATATGTTTTGGTGTACAAGCGCTGATAATGCTGCAACCCTCTTTGTCTTCTAAACACAAACTCCAACTTCATGAAAATAAGTACACATTGCATAGAGGACATTTTGAGGACACACCAAATTTGAGGACCAATAGAGGGAGCCAAAATATACTCGTATGTATCAGACATTTTAATTGAGAAAGTTGAAATTTGTCAGCCTTTCATGACAACTGTAGTTTAGTTGTTCAGCTGTGCCAAATTTTGAAATTGTGGCTATTTTCTCCCCTATTCTAAAGTGCTTGAATCACAATAGCCGCGTTTCCACTGTCGGGCCAGAACCTCCACAGCGCTTCACTAAAACACGCCCGTAACACGCCTCTCTGGAACAACGTCACACTAACCCATCATTTCACCAACAAATGGAAGTTTTATCAGAAAACTAATCAGAAATCACTGGAAACAGCAAACATGATAAAAGCGGCCGTTTGCTGGCATTTTTGTTGTTTACTTGAATATTTAAAACCCAAGCATCGATGTTTTACCTCAGGTTTACAATAAAACGTGATACATTGATCATAATGAATTAATTTATGTCAAAACTGCACATTAGTCACTCAGAAATAAATTAAGGAAGAGGACACACTTACTTTTTCAGTCGCGTCTGTTTCTGTTTATTTGGTAGTTACAGGACATAATACATCACATTTAGAAAGAATGATAATTTCTACAAATATATGCCACCAAAAATACGACCTGAGGAGCTTTAGCACTCTCTCGACTCCCATACAGATATTTTCAGTCAGAGAAACAGAGGAAGCTCCCGAAAAAAAAAGTTGCTTTATTTTATGATGGTCCGGTATAAAGAGACGAGACGTAGGCTACTGACAGATAAAATAAAAACATGATAGCCTTTATGATTGGTCTGATTTCTTCAAGCGTTCACTGTTTTTTTACTATGCGTATCTTCAAGCGATTACTATGTTTACTATGGTAATGTTAGCGCGCATAGTCTTTTGCATCACAAACAGAAGGCATTCAAACATGAACGCGAGTTAACGTTAAATTATTTTAAAAGTCTTTAATGTTGACAGAATCATCCGGCGCTGCCGTCTCCAGACTCAGGTAAACTCCGCCTTTGTTCGTAACCACTCCTCTAGCCCGAGCTGGCCCGCTTTGGCCCAAGGTATTCGACGGGCCAGAAATCCTGGCCGTTGGCCCTGAGCAAGCCCCGATCAAGCCCCGGAAGTGACAGTGGAAATGCGACTGGCCCTGGCACGCACTAGCACTGCCCGGCCCTGGCCCGACATTATTAAAATGTTTATAGCGTTACTCTGCTGATCACTGATGAGTTTCTGTCTGTCTGGTTCATAGGTGACAGTCTCTCAGAGGAAGTGGCTCTGACTCTTCCTAAAGATGTGATAGAGGGATCAGCCAGATCCTCTTTTTCAGTCATTGGTAACATTTACAAACATGAGCAGAAATGAGGAGATTGGCTTTAAACTTATAAAATGTAGTGAGTGTCATTTGTGTATGGTTTACAGGCGACATATTGGGTCATGCACTGAGGAACCTTCATGGATTATTACGGATGCCGTACGGCTGTGGAGAGCAAAACATGGCTGTTCTTTCTCCCAATATTTACATTCTGGAGTATCTGGAGAACACGGAGCAGCTCACCTCGGCCATCCGAGAGAGAGCCACAGGCTTCCTGCAGAGCGGTGAGAGACAAAATCAGGTCAAGAAAATACTGAGATGGTTTGATACCAAATTATACATTATTCAACACTCAAACAAACTGTTGAAGTGTTAACCATTATCACACTAAACAGGATACCAGAGACAAATGAACTACAAGCATTTTGATGGATCATACAGCACATTTAGTTATGGTGAAAGTAATACATGGTAAATATATTTTCACTATACTATTGTTACTATTGTTGATAATTCATTGAAACACCTGATGACATTTTTTAAATTATATCTTCCACACCATCAGGTTGACTGCCTTTGTGCTGAGGTCCTTTGGCAAAGCACAGAAATACATATTTATTGATCCAAACATTATTCAGAGTGCAAAGAACTGGTTAATACGCAGACGGGATTCAGACGGCTGTTTTATCCAACAGGGAACACTGTTCAACAACAGAATGAAGGTCTGTCATCTTCTATCTATCTCTCTATCTCTCTATCTATCGTCTTTATTCAGACTTTCTCAAGCCAACATCACAGTTTGTCTAGATGAACTTTCCTTCAGTGGTGTGAGTGTGTTGCTTTATTTATCCTTTATTTCTAACACATTCTAGGGTGGGGTGAATGATAATGTGACCATGACTGCCTACATTACTGCATCATTGCTTGAACTGGAAACTCCAGTCACAGTAAGTTCATCTGTAGGAAACATTGTAAAAACTCATTGAAAAATGACACTCACAGCGTCTATTCCTCTGTGTTTTTTTGTCACAGGATCCTGTCGTCAGTAAAGGTTTGTCATGCTTGAGGTCCGTCATTGAGAATGTCAAAAACACTTACACCACGGCCCTGCTCGCCTACACTTTCAGTCTGGCTAGAGAAACGGACACTCGACAGCAGCTTTTCAAGAAACTGGAAGATGTTGCTATTTCAGATGGTAAGAGGTTTGTTTCTGATGACTTTCTGTTGTCTTTTATGACTGTACTATTGTTTTTAGTAACACTTTAGAAAACTGTTCCATCATTAATGAATAACTACGCAGGAACAAATGAGTTACACACTATTAACATTCTTGTAACTACATTCTAGTCATTACTAGTGTGTTCCCATGATCTTCACTTTAGAATACTGATCCAAATTATTAGTAGTTCCTTTAGAAGGATGTAGTAACACTTGAGTCATTACTAGTGGATTATCATTATCTTATATTATACATTATGGATTATTAACATTAATTATGAGCCTGTATACAGTAGTTCTTTGTAGTCCTCTGTGAGTTATGAAAAAGTAGTAGTTACTGATTAGCTAATAGTGAACTACCACATTCAACTATTTCTTACTAATTCATTAATCAGAGTTTCTTGTTAGTTAAGTATGAGATAATGTATAATGCTGGTTGTTCTCTCAGAATAAACCCGACAGGGTGATCAGGAGGGTCTTGCGTGAGCCAGAAGGGGTTTATTCTGAGATAACAACCGGCTGAATGTGCATTATTCCACTTATTACACGACTACTTGCCACATAAGTAAATAATTAGACACGAAATATTGATCTGATTCAAAATATTTAACTAGCTCTTGTGACGGCTGTATACTTTGTATTGTCGTCTTTGCCGTGTCTGGGTGTGTTTTGCTCCTCCTACAGGTGCGCTGCGGAGCTGAGGTAATCAGGTGGATTGGGTGCACCGGTGCACAGGTGTGCCTGTCAATAAAAGCTGTTTGGCGTCCTCATGGAGTGTTCCATTCTGTCACATCGATCCCTGGCCAGGACCGAGATGTTGATCGGCGTTGCGGCGTATTGCGAGAACTTGAGAGACAGTCTTTGTTATGAAGAATGTGTAAATAAAAAGAGTATTGTAATCGCCGTAAACGTTTCCTCCTCCTTCATTGTTGCTCCCTAATAAGGGCGTAACACTCTTTAAACGCAAAGGTACTGCGGTGAGAGCTATTGCTAGCGCGACAAGTTCAAACTAGACAGACATTTAAGAGATACGGTATACAGTCATACTACTTATTACACAGCATTTCACCACATAAATTATTATGGGGATAAGAGATATTGATTTGAGATTAAGCTGTTTTAAAATCGTACTTGTTTGTTGTCTAATAATCCAACAGTGTACAAAAAACTGTCGCAAATTGGCAGCATCTGCGTTTGAATGAAACAAGAGAGAGCGAGTCCACGAGACTGGATGGCATAATTAAATAACCGTACACAAAATATTGATTCGACTGAGTTTTAATATTTTATTAGCTCACCAAAAGCAAAACTTCCATGAAGAAAGCCTGTTGAGCCTGTGTTTTCAGCGGTTGTTATCGAGCAATAACACACCACTGGATGTGCTATTGACCAATCAGAATCAAGTATTCCACAGATATAATAATAGTAGTAACTAGAATGTTAATAGTGTGTTACTCATTTGTTTCTGTGAAGTTATTCATTAATGATGGAACAGTTTTCTAAAGTGTTACCTTTTTGTTTTAATCATGCTCCTTGAGTCACGCGTGTGTCTTTTGTCCTTAAGGCTCTTCTCTCCACTGGTCTCAGTCTGGCTCTGCTGATGACTCTGATTCTCTGGCAGTGGAGATCAGCTCATATGTGCTGCTTGCTGTTCTCACGGCAGATTCAGTCACTACAGCTGATCTGGGCTATGCTAACAGGATTGTTAGCTGGCTTGTTAAACAGCAGAATGCTTATGGAGGATTCTCCTCCACACAGGTTACTCAAACCTCTTCAATCAAACACATTATTGCTGGTGTGAATGAGTAAAAGTGGCATTACTGAACACATTTATTTCCCAGGACACAGTGGTGGCTCTTCAGGCTCTGTCTTTGTACGCCACCAAAGTGTTCAGCTCTGACGGCTCCAGCACAGTGACGGTACGGTCAGCAGGAGACACTCTCCACTTTAATGTCAATCAGGACAACAAGTTACTGTACCAGGAGAAGCAGCTGCAGAAACTTCCAGCCACATACAGCATTGAAGTGAAGGGCTCATCCTGTGTGTCTGTGCAGGTCTGTAGTGCGTTCAGCTTCATTTACTCACACTCACTTTCTCTCTTGGCATTTTGGTTATTCTGCTGTGAGATGATTTATGAATGTGTTTTTCTTTGTGTTGACTCTCTCAGATGGCTCAGTTCTACAACATTCCCACTCCAACTGAAGCTAAAACATTGAGCATTGATGCTAAGATTGAGGGAGATTGCAAAACATTGGCACAAAATTTCATTTTGAACTTCACTGTCAAGTAAGAGAATTTGTATTTAAACCCTCATTGAGTATACGCGATTCTATGAATATGCAAATGAGCCCCGCCTCCACTCACTCACTCACAGCTCAGAGATCCACTCATTGACGACCACACGTTGATCTGATTGGTTGCAAGGTAGTTTGTGACGTCAGAAACGCCAGCGATTTCAAACCGTGTTTTTGAGACTGTCTTTGGTTCACTGCAGTTTTCAGGAGAAAATATTCAGAAATGGTGTTGACTTGTAAATTTACACAAAAGCATATTAAAAACACCATATACACATATTAACAACATTAAAAGCTTGATTTTCACCACAGGAGGACTTTAAGTCAAAAGACTAGAACATGATTATGACTTAAGATTATCTAACAAATAAATGTTTTCTGAATATTTTTTTTAACATCTTAATAAACACAAAAGCAATATAAACTGAAATGGCGTATCTCAGTAGTTAAAACACTACACACTGACTTGAGATGCAACATTTTTATTATTGACACATTATGAGTGATTTGAGTGATTAAAACTCTGCATGTGTCTTGGTAATTATACTGGCTTTTGTTCTCTCTTATTTGTACATTTATATGAGGCATTTAAGAACCTTTTCATTTGCTCTTTTCCAGATATGATGGTCTACAGGAAAGGACTAACATGGTCATTGTGGATATTAAACTCTTATCTGGATTCACAGCTGATACATCAATGGTGCGTTTGAGTGATTCATCACAAAATGTGTTCACATTTCTAGAGTTTCCCTTTTTAGAAATTAACCAGCACTTTTTCCCCACAGCTTAAAGATTTTTGGGGAAAGTACAGAAAACCTGTGGAACGGGTCGATTCTAAAGATGATCGTGTCATTGTGTATTTGAAGAAGGTGAGAAAACAGCAACATTCATATGATTTTATGTCTTAGGTCTTTATGTCTTTAATGTCCATGACTGACTGGTTTATTTCCTCCTGTAGATCCCACAAAATATTCCAGTGAATTACCAGATACAAATGAAACAGGTTCTTCAAGTGAAGAATCTCAAGCCAGCTGTGATTAAAGTGTACGATTACTACCAAACAAGTAAGATTTAATATGCCAGTGTTGAATGCTTTGATCAAGTGATGCACATTGTTTATTCAGATTTAATCCATGTACAGGTTTCCATTGTTGTACGAATCATGAACATCTTCCTTTTCCTTCAGGTGATCAGTCAGAGGCCGAGTACTTCTTCCACTGTGAATGAATCTGAAGAGCGTCACCTTATAGTTCAGCTTGGATAAAGATGTTGGAACTCTCTAATGTTGAATATTATAATGTTTATTCTTTATCCTGGACAAAATTATTTCCAATCCATCAGCCCAAATTTTAACAAACCACCAAATCCTAATCAGTTTTTGGCTACATCTCTTGATATCATGACTTATCAATTTACAATGCATATGATTAATAAAAGTGTTGAAAACAAGTTATGGTGAGCTGGTTGAACTGTTGAATGTGTAGTAGCTACATGCTATGACAACATTTCAGAATCAGACGAGGTTATTATGATGATGATATTATTTTTTGATATCTTATCTCAGCTAAATAAAGGTGCCAAAAATAACCAAAACGGGGTTTTCATAGTGAGAAGAACCTTTTTTTTTTCTTAGTGACATAAAGAGCCTTTTTTGGTACTGCAAGAACTCGCCTCATAAGTTCTTAAAAGAGCCTTTAACAGTTCTTCATGCCACTTTATAAGATTCTTTGTACAACCATCCATGAAAATGTTCTTTATGACCCCATTTTAAACAAACATACAAAGAGAATACAGGAATAAGATTTAACTGTTTATTGCCTTTATACATTGTGCCAGATAAAAGCATATGAATACATACAGTAAGGCATTAAACAGGACATTTCATAAATCAAGCAAATTGCACAATTTTAAAAAGAGAAAACGGTAGAAACACTCACCAATAAACCAAAAAGCAGACTACAATTGTCACGTTCACCGTCTGTCTCTGCACTACATTACCCAGGATCCTCTTTGGCACACCTGCACTCACTCTCTCTGGAAAACGAATCACCCGCACCTGTTCACCATCAGCAACCTCATCACAAGCTCTATAAAACACTCACCATAGCCCCAGTTCATTGTCAAGCCTCCAACAGGAATAGACCATGATCCATTGTCTCCTGAACCTCTGATGCTGCCAAGACGTAACGTATACTCACCTGTGAAACACTATCCTCCGTGTCATTGTTCTGCTGTCTCCAGGAATCCTGTTCGATTCCCTGTGATCCGTTGTTCTCCCGAGCTTCCAGTGTTTCCTCTGAGCTTGCTTGCTATCGACTGCATCTGAAAGAGAAAAGACAAGTAGTGATGGCAAAATGAGGCTTCCTGAACCACCGAGACCTCGCAGCCCATTGCTTCAGCCAAAGGTTCATTACTCGAAGCTTCATTCAGCATTGCTCACTAGTGACACCTAGCTACTGTGCAAAGAATAGCAGACAAATGAATTCATTCCGAACCAGTGTTCAGAGCCACCCCCTCCCTACCTACCTACCTCCCTCCCTACCTACCTAATTTTATAAAATATATATATATTTTTATAAAAAAATTTATATTTTATAAAATACTTTTAGAAATAAAAATATTTATTTGTAATGTAAATATACAAATAAATATTTATATTTATTTGTATATTTATATTTAAATGTATATTTTATAAAACTATTTGTATAAATAAAAATATTTATTTATTTATTTTGTACTCACTGTTGATGTCTGTAACCTTTCATTTGCAATAATAAAAATACATGATCAGACATTTGTCCATTACTGTGTATAATATAAAATATGTATCTTTCTCTGTCTGAATTTACTTGTGCAAAGTCACACACACAGTTTATTAATTATTCATAAATTGTTTGGATAGTGACAGTATGAACAACAACAGTGACACTGTGTTGAGTGCAGTGCTTATAGAGGGAGTGTAATAAAGTACATTTATTAATTTAGCAGATTATAGATAACAGATTAAAGTAAACTGCAACAGAATAGTCCGGGAGGAAGGATTACAATAGATTTTTTATTGAGAAACAGAATTATTTCAAGTGTGTTGGGGTTTAGACAATTCCTCTTCTTGGACAAAATCTCTCTAGCCTTGGAAAAGATCCTTTCACAAGGAACAGAGGATGCAGGGGAACGTAAAAATGGCAGTGGTACAAATGAGGATACTGATGCTTCTGTTGAGCCCAGACAGGGGAGGATTCCCTCTTTCTTGCTGGCTCCATTACCAGGAAAAAGGAAGAGTCACAAAAAGCAAACAATTCCAAAAGGGCAATCCAAATCAAAAAGCAGTCCAGTCCAGATGCAAAAATCCAGAGCAATCCAAATAATCTTATCTAATTAATATAACGAGATATGATATAGACTATAATATAGCGAGGCCTACTATAATAATAATATACTATAACTATTCTAACCTGATAATGTAATAATATACAGCCCTCACATATGACACAATAACGACACTGACACTGACAGTGATAGTTTTCTAACTCTCTGACTCTCTGACACTACTCAACTGCTTCTACTACTCCTGACAACACCCACAAGGTGGCGCGAGTTCGAACCGCATTTTATCCGGAAGCGACACTCAGACCGAACCGATGACGTATCCACACAAACCGAGGCCTCGTTTGTCATTAGTCACGTGATTTTCATTTTTTCACGTTAACAACACAAGCCTCGAATCGCGGCTTCATCTGGCACGCCCACTTTTTCTCGACACACGCTCCGACGCCTCGCTTCAAATGTCACATCACTACTCGTCATCATGACTCTGAATATTGGCTGCTGTTGGAAAGGGCTCCTTCTGCTCTCTTTCCTCCTGATCTGTGTCAATGGACAAACATCAGGGCCGTAAGTTTTTAACAGTTTTTGCTGAGGATAAATTATTAATATACCAATAGTCATTTTGTAAGTCTTGATGATTTCTCCTGTATTTATTTAACCGATCTGTGTTGCACAGTAGAGGTTTACCGTTTGAAAGACAACTTAAGGCACACGATTCTTCATAATTACTGACAGTGTATTTTTAAGAGCAATATTGCTCTGAATAAACATACAAATTCACACTTTTCATATAATTGATCAATAGTAAATTAACTGTATTATTTTCCCTCCCAGTTTATGTTTTATTTTTCTTATTACATCTAACCACTCAGGCAATATTGTATGATCATTTTCTCTTGACAGATATTTCATGGTGACGTTTCCTGCAGTGATTAAGTCGGGATCTGAGGCCAAACTGTGTGCAAGTCTTCTCAAGCCCAATGAAAGCCTTGTCATGAACATTCGTCTGGTTCATGGTGTCCAGAGCACATTACTGCTGCAGGAGAAAGCTGAGGAAGAGTTTCATCGCTGCTTTAACTTCAAGGTCTGCCATCAAAACATGCACATAATGAATATTATCAAATATGTTTCATCATAATGCATCTAGTTTTTGTGGCAGGTTGTGAATACAGGAAATTATTTCTCATCAGGCTCCTCTGGTCAAGGCAGAATCAGTGCAGAAAATGAAGGTTGAACTTCAGGGAGAGACTTTCAGGATAACTGAAGAGAAAAAAGTCATGTTCAAGCCTTACCATCCTCTGACTTTTATCCAGACTGATAAACCCATCTATACTCCAGGACAGACAGGTGAGCTGTGAATGTCTCAAAGGCTAAAGCTCAGTAGATAATGCTGGTGTCACTGACATCTAAACCCTGATCACAGCTGATGTAGCACATATAAGTAAAGCACACTATGATCAGGCAACAAGCCAGGGGCGATTCTAGGATTTTCATTTTAGGGGGGCTCAGCCCCCAATGAGGGTATGATTTAAAAAAAAAAAAAAAAAAAGTTTATGGTCTAATGCTCATTATTAACTAGTTTCATTCATTCATCCAGTAACATGCATATGGCAGGGTTTTATAATCACTAAGGTCCCGAATGTGAGGTATTTAGGGGGGTTCGGGGGCACCCCTGAGAAAATTTTGAAAATTTGAAAATTTTTGCATTTTAAGATGTTTTGAAGGCCAACAAAATTGGATAACAATAGCTTTAAAACCATGTGCGGGCAGCTGTTTATTTTCCACACTTCATCATCATCACACTCTTTTTCTCTTTGTTTTTATCTTGCTCTGTCTTTTCCCCTCCTAAAGCTGAGCTTTGACTGATATAGGCTTTTCATTTTTGTCTGTCAGTGAAGAAAGTAAACATAGGGTCAACTGATAGATTGATTTATGAATCATTTTCTCAGACAAAGCTACCAGGAAAGCTAGGTAACTAAGTTTATTAAATTCATTCACAGTATGTACACATTCATTGATCTAGGCCTAATATATGGCCGTAGACAGGGCTTTATAATCAATGAGGTCATAAATTTGAAGTTGTTATGGGGTTAAACATTTTTATTTGTCTGATATGTGCATTTCAAGACGTTTGAAGGCCAAAAAAGGATAAGAAATAGATTTAAAACCTGCTCTCTCCTCATCTCCATCTCTGTATTTTTCTCTCAGTCTCCTGATCTTGCCCTGTGTCTTCCCCTCCTAAAGCTTAACTTTTTTAATTTACTGAAGGCTACAAATTGTATTATATTAATTATCAACATGTACACATGCATTATTAATCTTGTGCCTATGAAAACGGCTTTGTTAATGTTTCTTGTCCCCTCACAATGACATAATTACACGTTATATAGGCCTATTTTCAGCTCAAAATGGCGAAATTAGACAAGTTTATTAGTTTTCTAATTATTTTTGTCATTCGTTTAACATTTATGACCTAAAAAACTGTCAAATATAAAATGTTTAGTTTAGCTACTTTATTCTTAACTCGCACTTGACCGTAAACTGAAGCGTCAGTCGTGCTGCTAAAATTCGCGCTCAGATGAGAAACCGAACCGTCCTGTGTTGCTCCCAATGCTCTAGTAACATTACATTATGCAAACTGCAATGCATTTATGACAAAAAAACTGCACCGACGCAGATGTAATATCATAGCAATCTATCAATAAATGCACTCACGACACACCTTGTACTCTCTGATGTTCGCTCTGCTCGGCGCGCCTGCAGATTGAAAAATGTGCTAAATCCAAGCAGACTCAGATAAGGGGAGGAGCCGAAACTTGACGCAGCTTGCCGCCGTTTCAAATGAGTTTTTTTAAAAGGGGACTGAAGCGATCCAAAATGTATTAATCAAATATTTTTTAGGGGGGCTGGGCAGAAGTTTAGGGGGGCTGAAGCCCCCCTAAAAAGGGCCTAGTGACGCCCCTGCAACAAGCACAGGTCAAAGATTAAAAATGTTGCACAAACCAGCAGATGGTAAAAGAGTATGAATTAAACAGTTCAATGGATTTACAAACAAAAAGAGGAGCAGAGGAAAAGATATGAAAAGCAGATATTAAGGATGAGTAGCTTTGAATTCTAACAGCTTTGAAACACGAGAATGGTCATCTAGTGTGCATTTGAGCAATCCCCTCACTTTCAAACATGTTCAGCCTAAATACTGTAATTACAAATATGATATCGATATTGATATCAGTATCTGTGTGACTTTATTTTATATGAAATCTATGAATATAATAGATTAGGGTGTTCTTGGAGAGCCCACAGCCCTGCAGAGTTTAGCTTTAACCCTAATTATTCAATGTACCTGATCAGGTCCTTCAGGGTTATTTGAAATCAACAGGGTTTGGACTAAACTCTGAAGCCCTCCAGGAGTTTGACACCCCTGATATAAATCGTTACATGTAATAAACCTCATAGCTGTCTGGGATAGGCCTACTTGATTCTAACTGGTCAGCTGGAGCAAATTGTCAGACATTTTTGTAACATTATTATGGCTAAAACAGGCAGCTGTGACAGCTAGTTGAGTTTGGCTCAAAAGACACATTCACCCAGCAGCAGAATACAGTTGTCAGCCAATTTACAGGAGAGAAATATGACTGTAAGCAATAGAGCTCCGGACGTCACGTGACCTATTCTGTTTACACCGCCATTTTGGCAGTAAAGAGGCCGTACGAGACGAGAGTGAACGGATGACGGCAGCATGAGTTTTAAGGCAACAGAGTTCACTGCGCACTTTAATTAAAAAGATATAGACCTGTACATAGCAAAACTTAATAGATTAAACGTAACAGATCCCTGTAATGCCCCCGGGTGCTTTTCATGTGTATTAATAAAGGAAGTAACTTATAACGTTAGCTTTCCTGAACTGCAGTATCCTGATATAACGTTATAACTAACGTTACTTCATTAACTTTCCCTCGTCCTATTCCGGAGACTCTTTAAAGGCCTACAAAAGCCTGGAGGGTACAAATGGATGCAATCAAACTTTGTTATCAATATTCAATTTTGGAGTATACCAGCTTAAACCTGCTCTGTCGTCATTGGAAAGGCAAGTCAACTGTGTTGTTGTCGACGCTAGCTGTCCTTGTTTGTTGGTAGCAAGGATAGCAATATCACTGTGAGAACAGTAGACTCAGTATGAAATCTTAATCCTTTAATCCCAATTTTTTCCCAATGCTTTTAAATGCTTTGAAATAGTAATTGTTTTGAATTATTATTCTGCCCGACCGCTATCGATAACGCAAAAGCCGCTCTGGCGCTCTCCTGGTTGACTGCCAAAATGGCGGAGTTTAGATTGCATGACGTCAGCCTCCGGAGCTCTATTGTCCCTTACATAAGAGCTGAAGACATCAAAAGTGAAGTTTTTTAATACACATTTCTATTTTACAGTGAACTTCAGAGTTGTTACCATGGATACAAACTTTGCACCCCTTGATCAGCAGGTCTGATGTGTTTATCTGGCATCTTTATTTTCTCTTGCATTGGTGAATACACGTTTAATAAATGAACACATTTTTGTCTTTTGATCTTTAATTACTATTTGCTCTTTCACAGTATAGTACAGTGGTTCTTGAGGTAAGAACACAAAACCTTCTATGCAGTCATAACAAACACACCTTTTAAATCTGATTAAAACTAGAAATTCAGTTATATTTGCAATTATTGTATTTTCAGTAGGGTAATTATATATTTCTTCATTGTTAGTCAGGATATGTGTAGCTGACTGTCACAAAATATCTGCACTGTGTCTTTGCTATTAAACAGGACCGTAAAGGTAACCGGATTGGCCAATGGACAAATGTTTCTTCAACAAGGTGGATTTTGCAGCGTTCTTATGAATTAAACCCAGAGGCCCGTAAAGGCATGTACAAACTGAAGGCTTTTATTGGTGACAGGATGATCTCACATGATTTTGAAGTGAAACAATATGGTAAGTCATAAAAACGACTTAAGACGGTAACCTTGGTTCCCTGAAGAGGGAACGATATGCTGTGTCATAAGTTACGACACTATTGGAACGTCTGCGTGATTGTGTCTTGAAGCACGTGTAAAATCAGTCCAATGGTGTGGCGGAATGTCATGGGGGGTGACGTCACAACCAGGAAGGTATTAAAGCACCCCTGAACCAAACAATGTCAGCTTCTGATAGGCTGAAGTAAGTCATGAAGTAAGTAAGTGAAGTGAAATAAGTTATGGCGGAGCAATGAAACATCTCGTTCCCTCTTCAGGGAACCGAGGTAACCGTTGTAACTGAGACTGTAACTGGCTTTGCGTTGTAAGTTACAATACTATGGGAACATTAACTACTATGCCATACTGACCAGTGCTTGTCTAGTGTGAATAATATCTGGAGCGCAACTAAGACTGAAGCACCTGGAAGCCAGGGGTGTTGCCCAGGTCAAGGTCAAAGAACCTGACGAATGTGTGCGTAGAGGACCAGCCCGCTGCAGCACAAACGTCATGAAGAGAGGCCCCAGAAAGCAAGGCTTTAGAAGCCGCCACACTCCTAGTAGAATGGGCCCGGACAGCCAAGGGAGAAGGCTGACCGGCCAATTCATAAGCAAGAGAGATAACCTCGACAACTCACTTACTCATTCTCTGCTTAGATGCTGGGTACGCCTTTCTGGGCGACCCAAAGCATTCAAAGAGTTGATCAGATTTACGCCACATGGCAGCTCTGTGGACGTAAGCATCAAGCGCCCTAACCAAGCAAAGCACATTTAATTTCTCCTTGTCTGGGCGGAGGACAGAAGGCCTGCAGGTCTAATCCTCAATGTTCCAGGGAGGAAACGAGATACTAATGGGTCTCTTTTCAAGGATACACCACTCAAAGGAGTGTGGTAAACAGGGCCAAATAAACCTTAAGTGTAGAAGGGGATAATCCTGTAGAGAAACGCTCTTGCGGAAACTCTAGCACTGTCCCAACCGGGCAGTTAACTGGGTCTAAACCTCCGTTGTGAAACCAGCCTCTATGAGTTGGTCAATGACTCTATGACTCAAACCCACAACTTTCATACCTCTGGATGGGGGTTAAATATTTAGCCCCAGCCTGACACTGAAGGTCCCTCCTGATCAGAATCTCCTCAAGGGAGCCATAGAGGAGGGATATCAAGTCCAAAAACCAGATGTGAGTTGGCCAAAGAGGAGCCACCAACAGTAGATGGGCACCCTCCCGGCAACCTCTCTCCATAACTCCCGAAAGCAGAGCGATCGGGGGAAATGCATACAGGCATAATGGTATTCAGCACTAGTGGGGCTGGATGACACTAATATGTCCTCTTATACTTCTCTTCCTCCTCCATAGAAGACCCACCACCTCGGGGTAAAGTCTCCATTCCTCAGGCCTCAGCCCTTGTCTCAACCTAAGCGACCCCTGATGTGTTGTCTAAATGGACAAGAACATGTCCCCCGTAGATCAGAAAACGCACCTCCACAGACCCTGAGATGAATGGTCCTCCAGGACCGCTCCCCAACACGTGAGAGAAGCATCTGTCATAAGTATCACGTGATGAGAAGTCATAACACTGGGCATTTGGACAAGAACCAGGGTTTCCTCCACATCGTCAAGGAACAAAGACATTTTCTTGTAACCTTGATCATGTGGAATGGATTGACTCTCGGGGAAAATCCCCTGGTCTTGAGCCACCACTGCAGGGGTCTGATGTACAACAGGCCAAAATGTATGATGTTGGCTGCTGCTGCCGACAATCTTTGAAACTGTTTGACAGTGCGTGACTGGCCTAGCTTCAGCTCTTTTAATGCTGAGAGGATTATGTGTGCAGGAGAGAAACGTGCCTGCATCATCACAGAATCCTCCAAAAAGGTGGTTCTCTGTACTGGAGAAAGAACACTCTTCTTCTGCGTTCTGCCTTAACACCTGCTAGTATCAACTAATCGTCGATGTAATTCAACACGCGAATGCCCTGGAGTCGCAGAGGAGCCAGTGCAACATCCACGCCTTTCTTGAAAATGCAAGTGCAAGAAAGCCTGTACTGGAACACTTTGCCCCCTAACGCAAACCTGAGGAGCTTCCTGTGGTTTTGAAGGATGGATATGTGGAAGTATGCATTTTTGAGGTCTATCATGACAAACCAGTCCTCTGACCTGATTGGAGTCATGATTTGCTTTAAAGTTAACATTTTGAACTTTAGCTTTTGGCCGCACGATTTACATGGTGCAAATAAATCGGACGTTCTTTTTTGGAACAATGAAATACCGGCTTTAAAATCCGGATTCTTGTGGGGAACACGTTCTATGGCCCCATTCCCCAAGAAAGTTCTCACATCTTGTTCCATAACCAGAGACTTCTCTGGACCCACCATAGTGGGCAAAACCCTGTGAAAGCGAGGAGAACGAGAACAAAACTGAATTCTGCAGTTCTAGGTCGGAGCCTTGAGGGATGATGCTGAATCAGGGGAAAGATCACGCGAAAAGGTTGCCAGGTTGTGTCGATAGATGATGCTGCTACTTTTTTACTACTTTTTCACTACTTATGGGCCACAAGAGAAATATTAAGAAAATAAATGAAGACAGTTAGCCAAGGCCTATATACCTTTATCAGCATGTTGAAGTAGATTCAGCTCTCATCGTCTCTGAAAGAATATGAACCGTTAATGCAGTGTCAGATGTTTTTGCTTTCACTTTCTATAGTAATTAATTGACTGGGGTTTGAGACTTCTTCACCACCATAACTGTAGAGCAAAGTATGCACATTGCTTGTGTGATATCCACTGACTCACCTTCATGGTTTAAAATGTAAATAATGTAAATATTTCCAATATTGTGCGAAAATTTTCTTTATCAATAATTGTTCGAAAAATGATGGACAAAGATTTAAATTTTGGACGTGTCATTCCCCGTGATAAAATCTATTAAATAATTAAATAAATGAGTAGCTAAATAAACAAGTAATAATCCCCCCCCCCCCCCCCCCAAAAAATGTCCTGCTGGCCAATTGATATTTTATTTTGACACAGCACGAGTGATAACCTTCACTAGCTCTTTGTACCCAGGAGAGTGAAGTGGCGAATCTTCAGACTCTCCTGCATCGACTCTCAGTACACCAACCTCCTCAGAGGAAGATAACTGAAGCACCGGGCCCTCACTCGGGGCGGAAGAAACTGCAGAGCGTGATTCCTGATCCTGAGAGAAGAGATATATATTAATATGTAGGCACACAACCCCAAATTTGACAGATAGAGTAACACAGACCGCTTGCTGAAGAAACAGAAGCTGACATTGTTTGGTTCAGGGGTGCTTTATACCTTCCAGGTCATGATGTCTCCCGCCTATGACGTTCTGCTACACCATTGGACTGATTTCACACGTGCTTCAAGACACAATCACGCAGAGGTGTTCCCATAGTGTCGTAACTTATGACGCAGCACGAGTTCTCTTGAAAGGGAACAGACAATTTGCATGGGAAGAGTTTCAATAATATGTTTGTATTTTAATTTTTAATATATAAATTGAGTACTAATAACTTTCTGCCTTCTGACTTCTAGTTTTGCCTAAGTTTGAAGTTACTGTAAAAAGCCCAAATAAAGTAAGTGTTGAAGAAGAGGAACTGATAATTGAGGTTTGCGGAAAGTGAGTGGTTTCTTTTTATTTCCTGCATTAAAAAAGCAACGTGCTCTTCCATTCACACTTTCAGTTAATTGTTAATTGTATTATTATTTTTTTAACTCTTGGGTCATTTTCATACTTTAACCCCCCATCCTAATATATTAGTTTCTTAACTAGGCTTGGGCGGTATTGGAATTTTGATACCGTCAAACCTCCTCCCTATTTTACCGGGGTATACGGTATTACCGTGACTAATTAAAAATTATGACATAATGGGCTCAGATGGCGTCACCAAACTGTTGGCTTGTGCCTACACCGTTCAGAAACTGAATGCCAGATCAAAAAAAATAAAAAAAAATAAAATCAAGCCGTGCACGTTGTGTCTGAGTCCGGCCGACGGCATTGTTATTATGAGCCCGAGCCCACCATTATTCAACATAATATCTGTGTGCGTGCAACAAGCAAGAAGTGCCTTTGTAATCCGGTGACGCGTGTCCATTGATTTTTATTTTATAAAACTTTTCTGCAAAGATGGAAGTTGACGATCGCCATCTCTGTAGTGAACGCGCCTATAGAGAGAAATGCACATCATTGATCAATCAGATTTATTTTCGTTTTGAATTGTTTCGTTTAAAGAAATTGACGATCGCCATCTCCATAGTGAACGATAGAGAGAAATGCACATCATGGATTACAGAGAGTAGGCTAGTCTATTTCTTTTCTTTTCGTTTTGTATGGTTTCGTTTCTGAAATTGATGATCGCATCTCTGTATGAACGCGCCTAGAGAGAAATGCACATCATGGATTAAATAATCAGAGTGGCCTTTTTCTTTTCGTTTTGAATTGTTTCGTTTAAAGAAATTGACGATCGGCATCTCTGTGAACGCTATAGAGAAAAATGCACATCATGGATTAATCAGAGAGTAGAAATCGCCATCTCTGAGTTTCGGTTAATTTATGAGATTTCAATGCAAGTGACCGTGGCATGCCAGCGCCCATCATGTCATGATTATATTAAATCCAGGCAATTTGGTTGATGAAAAATTTATTAAAATTAAGATACAATTTATACAAAACGAAATTCGTTTTAAAGAGGCCTTTTACAAAACGAAATTTATTGAAGTGGTCAAATCGTCTGACTCCCGATGCATCCTATCTTATTTGTGCTGTTCACTTTTCATAATCAACAAAGATGGAAAAAATAACATTATAATATTTTAACAAATACGAAACTTAATGCGCTTATTTAATGAACTCGAGAACAAAATGCATCCTGGCAGTAGTGAGTGGGTGGTAGTTTCGGAGATGCGACATTAGGTTAGAGGTGTTTACATCTCTCGCGGTCACCTTTTTATGGCACAATTTACAAATTGCCTCGTCAGTATTTACCGCCTCTCCCTTCTCATTTGGCTGGAACCATAAATATTACCAAACTGCAACCACACAAGCATTTTTAGGCAATAAATAAATTATATATATTATAGGCTATATAAGTGCCGGTAATGACGGTATTGAAACTGATACCGGTGTTATTTTAAGATCCCGCGGTATCCGATATTACCGTAATACCGCCCAACCCTATTCTTAACTCAACCCTGGGCTGTAGATCAGTTGCTTGTACCTTTTTCACAGATACACTTATGGACAGCCTGTACCTGGTAAATCACGGGTGAAAGTGTGCCGTAAATTAAAGCCCAACATTTCAGGGTGTTTAGAGGAAACCATTGAGGTATGTGAGTTGAAACGCAGTACATTATCTTTCCTCAATTTATCTCATTAAACCACTCTTCAGTTAATAGTTATGTTTGTGTTCATTCATTATAATTAGATAAAAAAGACAGGCTGTGCCATCCATACCTTAGATGCATCAGTCTTTTTTGACGTCATCACACTGGTAGAAGATCGTAGGTTCCACAGGTATCCACAGCATCTGATGCAGAATTTTCTTCGTGTTGAGGCAATGGTTACAGAAGAAGGAACAGGTGAGCTGTTCAATTTGGTCAGATCTCTGTTACATACACGTCTTGAATTTCACATTTTTGACCTTTTACTTTTATTTGAATAAATATTTATGTAGGTGTTTTGACTATTTACAGAGATCACCATGACAAAATCTAAATCTGTATCTCTCACTTATGAAATTGGTAAAGTCACATTTACTGACCTGCCCAAAACATATGAACACGGATCAGTTATTGAAGGAAAAGTAAGTCTAAAATCCGTTTGTCTCAGTTTAACACCATTGATATGTATGGAATTAATCCTTAATTGATTCCTTCAAAATCTTATTTTCAACAGATAAAACTCTCAAATTTCAAAGGTGCACCAATTCAAAACAAAAATGTTTATCTTATGGAGCCCATGTGGAGTTGGATGGAGTATGGAGACACTTGGTCCACAAAACTGCTCCTAAATCTCACTACAGACAGCGATGGACTGGCCAACTTCTCTCTTAATACAGCCAGTCTTTCTAAAAGTGATATTGATCTAATAGTAAGAGAGATTGTGTTCACTTAGTTTTCTTTTGTATTGCCTGAAGAGTTTAGTTACAGGAGTTATTTCAGATTTTTTGTAATCCAGGCAAGTGTCTATCAAGAGGTCCGTGATTTTGGACACGACGACACGCTTCACATCGTTGCTGATAAAAAAACAGTCAAGCTCTTCCAACCTGCCTCTCCACGCACCCCATCACAAAGTGAACTGATTATAGAGAATACTGAACAACCATTAAAGTGTGACTCTGAGTTTACTGTCACCATCAAGTATTATTTTGTTGGAGAGACAATTAAAAACTTAAAAACTGACATCGTCTATATGGTGAGAACATGTGCAGTATGTACATTATCAGAGAGATGTTTTTGTTTAACAGTATTATTTGGCTGCACTAGTCAGTTTGTTATCAGAGTGTCATCCGTCTGTTTCAGGTCTTGTCCAGAGGAGTGATTGTTTATCATGGATATGAGAAGGTTGAAGTGAAGATTTCTGATGGAGCAAGCGGCTCGATGTCGTTCAAACTGTCTATTAGTGCAGATCTGTCTCCTGTAATGCAGATTCTGGCGTACTGTGTTCTCCCCAGTGAAAAGGTTGTGGCCAGTAGCAAAGATTTCAACATTGAAAAGTGTTTCAAAAACAAGGTGTGCATTGTAGCTTTAGAAATGAGCCTCTTTAAACTGTATTACTGACTCATTTCTAAAATAAATCCTATTCCCTGTATGTCACAGGTATCTCTGCAGTTTTCTCCTGCTAAAGCAGTTCCCGGTGAGAAAAACACTCTCCAGCTCTCAGCTCAGCCTGGTTCACTGTGTGGCCTCAGTGCTGTAGATCAGAGCGTCCTGATCCTGAAGTCAGGAGAACGTCTGGATGTTGACAAGGTCTAGATGCTTTAAGATTCAGTGTTGATTAAATGTGTCTCTTCATAGTGGGAATCTACAGTGTGAATCTAATGATAACAGACTTTACTTATTGCTGCTATGATCCATCAGCTGACATTTTAATCTCAGGAAATTTAGCATTAATCTTCATTCTTTCTCACCAAATTGGAAATACATTTTTGTTGGAAATACATGTATTATTTAGAAATCATACTGATAGTGTGTGAACATGATCCCGTCACAGATCTTCAACCTGCTGCCAGTGCAATCGTGGTCAAATTACCCTGAGACTGTTGAAGATGACGAGTGTCCGTATACGCGTGTTTGGATATTCGCATTCACTTATGAATCCTTAAAGGTAACAGTTGGATTATATGTGTGGCAGTGCAGTAGATAATGATTAGGAGAGTATATACTGCACATGTGTAAGTAAATGCATAAAAAGGCTTTATGATTATACTGACATTTAAAAGTAATTTGTATTTTCATGACTTTTATTGTGGTTCATCATTGCCATTTGGCAGAAAGTGGGATTGAAGATGGCAACAAATTTGTTTGTGGAACTCCCTCTGTGTACGATGGGTAGGTACATGTACTGTTATTACAATCCAAACTGTAATGTTTTAATATGTTGGTGCTTGTTATGAAATATATTTAAAAAAATCAAATATATTCAATTTGTGAAATTGTGAAACTCACACAATTCCACAATTATAGAGATGTTGTTACAGTAGAACGGAGACAAGAGGCGTGCAGATCCATATGCAAAGCCTTTTATTTACAAGAGATGTGTTTAGAACAGGCAGGGGCCCAAACAAATGCAAACAGGTATGAAATGGACAAGACAATGAGCATTCCAGGGACAGGCGAGGGTAAACAAACGAAGACCGTAATCCAGTGGACAAGGCAAGAGGATAAAACAGCTAATCATACTAAAGCCCAGGCATCAAGCAAACAATATCCAAAGGGCAAGACGAGAGAGGTAATCCAAGGCGAGCAAGAGTCCAGAGCAGTATAGGCTAACAACACTCAGCAATCTGTGAGCTTGTGCATCAGTGTTTGATAGTCTCTGTGATTGACTACAGGTGTGGAAATAATTAAAGCCATGGAACATGGAAAATGAAGTCCAGGGTAACCTGTAACTTAGTGTGCAGTTAAAAAAAACTGCACACTAAGGGTTAGTGAACTTTGAATCAGTGATAATATTGGTAAGATAAACTCATCTAAAAAAAATTATATAACTTTTGTAAGATAAAATTAACACATTCACTTTTGCAGCCCTAAAATACTAAAACTAAAATTAAACTAAATAAACTGAAACGTTTAAAATATGTGAAAATATGTGTATTAAAATAATGATCTACCTTACATTTTCTATTTACTTATGACTGGATATAGAATAGATCATGTTGACGTACTCTTCACATACATATCACTTAAAACTACAAAATATCACTTTTTTTCCAGTTATTGAAACTTTTGTGCCAGAGCCTCCCCCACGTTTTAGAGAAGAGTTTGAAACACCTGGTTCTCCAGCAGTGACGATTCGAACTGTCTTTCCAGAAACTTGGATCTGGGAACTTGCTGAAGTGGGGTATTTAAAGCATAATCAGTACATTTAACATCATATTTATCTTTAATACATCAATTAATTCTCCCCTCTCGCCCACAGGACAGAAAATATCTTGCTTGCTTTGCAGATTCTTAATCCAGTTTTTTCATCATCTGTGTGCTGAATATTGTCATTTATTACAGGAAAAATTGCTGAGTCACAATCAAATATGCCTATTGTTGTAATTCCTCCACAGGGACTCTGGATCAGCTCAGGTTCCTGTCACGGTTCCTGACACCATCACCTCTTGGGAGACGGAGGCCTTCTGCCTGTCCTCTGAAGGTCTGGGTCTGGCTCCTCCTGCTCAGCTGACAGTTTTCCAGCCCTTCTTCCTAGAGCTCTCTCTGCCTTACTCCATCATCCGCGGGGAGATCTTTGAGCTGAAGGCCACTGTCTTCAACTTTCTGTCCAAGTGCATCATGGTGAGATTTCAGATGCAGTCTAATCAAATCATATCAAATATGCCACTAATCATGTGTGTTTGATTGACAGGTTAAAGTGACTCCAGCTCCTTCCTCAGACTACACTCTCAAAGCCTCCTCTGATGATCAGTATTCATCCTGTCTATGTGCTAATGGAAGAAAAACCTTTAAATGGATCCTCACTCCCTCTGTTCTTGGTGAGTTTTCCAGTCTGAATCAGTAGCCGCCTTTTCATTACAGATTTGCACAAAACTTTTGCAATGTATTTTGGAAATGTCGATTAAAAACTATTGCAAAACGATGGCGTTTCCGTTAATCGATGTTATGCGACTAAAACGTTATTTTTCCCTCTAATGATAAGTCATTCCAAAAATCATTGCAACGGATGTTGGTAGTTTTACACTTATCGCAGCCACCGCACTAGCCATTGTTTTTAATCGAAGGAGACATAGACGTGTTATCCAAGCATTATTGGCAAGGGAAGATGTTAATGTAAATGTTAAACATGCAATTTCACTGCGTTTCCATTACCCTTCAAATTGGAAACACCCATTGGAAAGACGTCAATTTCGCAAAAACTTCCATTGAAAATACAATGTTTTTATGCTCGCATGAGGGGGTTTTTCAGGCTGTTCGAAAAAGGAATATATTGCTAAATATTTCGCTCCTAAGTATAAGGGGCTTTCCTTGCCATTAAAGCTTGGATAACACGCCTACGTCTCCTTCGATTAAAAATAATGGCTAGTGCGGTGGCTGCGATATACGTAAACCTACCAACATCCGTCACCATAATTTTGGCTTCTCGCAAGATGAAATAATTATGTTTTAGTCGCATAACATCGGTTAATCTAAACGGCATCAATTTCACAAAAGTTTTTTGACAAAAGTTTTGCACAAATCATAATGGAAACGTGGCTACAGAGGAACTGTGAATGATCGTGTGAAGAATAAGTTCAGGTCACCTGTAAATGTGAAAAAACTGTTTCCATTAGTTTGCGAAAAATTCATTTTTTGAATTGCCTGAAAAACCACCTCATGCGAGCATAAAAATGTTTTTTCCGAAATGGAAATGTTTACAATGGGAAACTTAATTTGTAAATTTTAATTTGCTCAATTTGAAGGGTAATGGAAACGCGACTGTTTCTCAGTTGTATATTCACGCATGTCTTGTGTTGTAGGAGTCTTGAATATTACAGTCAGTGCAGAGGCAGAGGCGTCCCAGACTGTGTGTGACAATGAGATTGTGAGCGTCCCGGAGAGAGGACGCATTGACACGGTCACACGAAGTCTGCTCGTACAGGTCAGCACACGTCATCATTTACTCATGATCTTAATGCTGCTTATGTATGATGTGTTGATGTGATTGATTTCTGCTGCAGGCGGAAGGAACTGAAAAGACAGAGACTCGCAGCTGGTTACTGTGTCCAAAGGGTTAGTCTGCAGATATTTCATATGTTTTGGTGTACAAGCGCTGATAATGCTGCAACCCTCTTTGTCTTCTAAACACAAACTCCAACTTCATGAAAATAAGTACACATTGCATAGAGGACATTTTGAGGACACACCAAATTTGAGGACCAATAGAGGGAGCCAAAATATACTCGTATGTATCAGACATTTTAATTGAGAAAGTTGAAATTTGTCAGCCTTTCATGACAACTGTAGTTTAGTTGTTCAGCTGTGCCAAATTTTGAAATTGTGGCCATTTTCTCCCCTTTTCCAAAGTGCTTGAATCACAATAATTTCGGTTTGTGATTAAATTATTATTATTGGGACTTCACAGGTGGTATTAAAATGTTTATAGCGTTACTCTGCTGATCACTGATGTGTTTCTGTCTGTCTGGTTCATAGGTGACAGTCTCTCAGAGGAAGTGTCTCTGACTCTTCCTAAAGATGTGATAGAGGGATCAGCCAGATCCTCTGTTTCAGTCATTGGTAACATTTACAAACATGAGCAGAAATGAGGAGATTGGCTTTAGACTTATAAAATGTAGTGAGTGTCATTTGTGTATGGTTTACAGGCGACATATTGGGTCGTGCACTGAGGAACCTTCATGGATTATTACGGATGCCGTACGGCTGTGGTGAGCAAAACATGGCTGTTCTTTCTCCCAATATTTACATTCTGGAGTATCTGGAGAACACGGAGCAGCTCACCTCGGCCATCCGAGAGAGAGCCACAGGCTTCCTGCAGAGCGGTGAGAGACAAAATCATGTCAAGAAAATACTGAGATGGTTTGATACCAAATTATACATTATTCAACACACCTAAATGTCACATTGAGTCACCCAAACAAACTGTTGAAGTGTTAACCATTTTCACACTAAACAGGATACCAGAGACAAATGAACTACAAGCATTTGGATGGATCATACAGCGCATTTGGTTATGGTAAAGGGAATACATGGTAAATATATTTTAACTATTACTTTTGTTTAACAGAAATGATATCAAGGTAATCTACAAAAATAAACCCAATAAACACATTTAAAAATGTGTCTCAGTTCAAATGACTTGTTTCGAGATTTATGATGGATGGAATTCATTGAAACACCTGATGACTTTTTTTTTAATTATATCTTCTACACCATCAGGTTGACTGCTTTTGTGCTGAGGTCCTTTGGCAAAGCACAGAAATACATATTTATTGATCCAAAAATTATTCAGAGTGCAAAGAATTGGTTAATACGCAGACAGGGTTCAGACGGCTGTTTTATCCAACAGGGAACACTGTTCAACAACAGAATGAAGGTCTGTCATCTTCTATCTATCTCTCTATCTATGTCTTTATTCAGACTTTCTCAAGCCAACATCACAGTTTGTCTAGATCAGTGGTTCCCAAACTTTTAACAGGCATGTACCCCCTGAGACATTATAGATCTTCCGGAGTACCCCCAACACCACCAATTGTTAACAACAAGTTTTTTATTTTTATTATTATATTTATTTTTATCAATTTTGTCGAGAATAGTGAATAGAATCATAAACATATGATACAAATCTTATCAAAAGTCAACATATGATATAGGGCTGTGACGGTGGCAGTTTTTTACCACCGCGGTAGTAATGGACCCAAATACCGGCGGTGTTGCAGTGGTCGGGGGACGTTGTTTTGAAATAAATTAAAAAACAAAGAAACAACACACTAAAGCCTGTAAAGCATTGAAATAAATATCAGTAAATACTGGTAACTTACATAATATAATAAAGTTGAATCTATTTAAAAAAATAAATAAATAAATAAAAAACTACTTAAATTTCCCACACAAAGACGCGTGATACAGCCTACCGCTCTGCTCTTTGAGGGGGATGTGGAACACGAGCAGGAAAGAAACCATCGATCTATTTTCTGATATCTTCATGTTTTCTACTTGTAAAAGGTATGAAGAGCGAATTCTAGGGCAAGGCATTTAGGCTATGTGTGCGCGCTGCCAGAGAAAGCCAAACTAAAATCACCCGCGCGTGTGAAACGCGCTTTACAAATGAACTTGACGCGCCTTACCAATTATGTCTAATAACAAGCACAAACATGTGTTAAAAAGAATTTGACGTACAAGTAAAAATGTAGGCTATCTGTCCTACAGTGTTTTTCTACTTTAACACAGTAAAGAATACGAAAATAATTGACCTAAAAGCGAACAAAGGAAGAAACGTTTATAATCCCATTTGGAAATGGGTGAGACGCGAGTGAAGATATGGGAAAAGAAACAAGAGATTCCATGCAGGGATGAGTCACGATTTTTGAATATTCGATTAGTTGATTTAATTATAGAATATCTAATGTTCTAATGTATGTTGTGCGATCATTCTCTAAAATAAAATCTCCATGTTCTGGTGCTGATGCGGTGGTGACGAGTTCATGTAACGCTGCCAATAACGCACATAACAGCTGTCACAAAGAGGCGGCAAAAGTAATGATTATGAATGTGTCAAATATAGGAATGAGACATTTGAATATTTTATTAATAAAGTGTTTATTTTTTTGTGTCAGTGTCGGGCTGCAAAGATGAAGTTGACGATGCTGACTCGTTATCTTCGCAGTGAACGCGCCTATAGAGAGAAATGCACACTTCATACGGATTACATGCATATGCTAGTCGGTTTATTTTCGTTTCGAATTGTTTTGTTTAAAAGTAGAGAATTCAAGCTTTCTATAAGGAATAACTAATGGAATATTTTTAAATTCACTAATAATCGGGTGACCAGATCGCAAACCGAAAAAAAGCTTAAGTTTATGGGCTCACGCACAACTCTCTCATTCGTCATGAATTCAAACTTTTCCATGGCTGCGATATAACATTTAATTGCTAACCTATTTTTTCTTTTGTAAACAAAGCTTTGTGTGTCATAATATTAATGTAAAACAGCATTCATATTTTTGGCAAACCACCGCCGGTAGCTACTACTCAGCTACGGCGGTGGCGCTTTACAATCGCGGTGGTGCGGTTGTCGAGATTACCGGCACAGCCCTATTTCGCGTACCCCCTGAAATCAGTCCACGTACCCCTGGGGGTACGCGTACCCCAGTTTGACAACCGTGGGTCTAGATGAACTTTCCTTCAGTGGTTTGAGTGTGTTGCTTTATTTATCCTTTATTTCTAATAAATTCTAGGGTGGGGTGAATGATGATGTGACCATGACTGCCTACATTACTGCATCATTGCTTGAACTGGAAACTCCAGTCACAGTAAGTTCATCTGTAGGAAACATGGTACACTGTAAAAAGTGAAATGAAAATGAAAATTGAAAATTACCCCATGATTTACACACCCTCAAGGTATCCTAGGTGTATATGACTTTCTTCTTTCAGACAAATACAATCTGAGTTATATTAATAAACACCCTGACGCTTCCGAGCTTTATATTGGCAGTTTGCCAGATTGCAACTATCAGTTTGAAGCTCAAAAAAGTGCATCCATCCATCATAAACGAACTCCACACTGCTCTGGGGGGTTAATAAAGACCTTCTGTGGAGCACTTTTATGATGAATAGACGAGCTTCTTTGAACTTCAAACTGATGGATGCAATGATGCAATCCACTGCCATTATAAAGCTCAGAAGCGTCAGGGTGTTTATTAATATAACTCCGATTGTATTCGTCATAAGCACCTAGGATAACTTGAGGGTGAGTAAATCAACTTTAACTTAAAAAAATTGAGGAAACCTGTTGCCTCAAAATTAAGTAGGTATTAAGCTTATGCTTAATCGAAAAAAATTAAATAATGTGGAATTGTCAAGTTCACATAACTTAATTTTTTCAGTTAAGAATTGAGTTTATTTACTTAATAATTTTAAGGCAACGGGTTTGCTAAAAAAAATTATGTGAACTGAACACCTTTTACAGTGTAAAAACTCATCGAAAAATGACACTCACAGCGTCTATTCCTCTGTGTTTGTTTTTTTTGTCACAGGATCCTGTCGTCAGTAAAGGTTTGTCATGCTTGAGGTCCGTCATTGAGGATGTCAAAAACACTTACACCACGGCCCTGCTCGCCTACACTTTCAGTCTGGCTAGAGACACGGACACTCGACAGCGCCTTTTCAAGAAACTGGAAGATGTTGCTATTTCAGATGGTAAGAGGTTTGTTTCTGATGACTTTCTGTTGTTTTTTATGACTGTACTATTGTTTTTAGTAACACTGTTGAAAACTGTTCCATCATTAATGAATAACTACACAGGAACAAATGAGTTACACACTATTAACCCTCTACTGCACGCATTATTATGCAATCATGGAAAAAAATATTACAGTGTTTTTTTATATATAAAATAGACTCAAATTAACATATTTATATTTTTTTTATTTTTTTTTATTTTTCGGGGGGTACTTTTGGGTGCGTTGCCATATGGCAACATTGTGCGACAATGGAACAGCCTGATGTGTTTTCTCCCAAAATGACACGAAATTCATAGATGATTACTGACCTATCTTATAGAAATGAAATTGTTTTTATTATTTAAAATGTTTTCAAGAGCTTTGTGTACAAAATATGAAACTAATTTTCAAAGTATTATTTCAACAACATTTACAAAACATCTGACGCAAACTCATAAGAACTGTTCAAGTGAAACTACTCAATGTGAAACAATTATTTCAACAACATTTACAAAACATCTGACACAAACTCATAAGAACTGTTCAACAATGTGAAACGATTATTTCAATAACATTTCACTTTCATGAGATGGTATAACCACTTGTACCCTGTACATTTCAGCCCTCCTCTCAGCCTTGCCATAGAACACTGACGGCTTCATTTTCTAAACAAAATAAGCGTATATATATATTTTACTTTTATACTTTACTTTTACTTTACTTTATAAATATATACAAATATACTGTATATAAATATATGAGTAGAATACAACCATCCAACTATATCAGTGCATCCATACATTGTCATTCATACAAAGCTACTCTGCATTAGCATGGGCAAAATATTGTTCCATTACCGCACAATGTTGCCATATGGCAACATACCTATTTTATTGAATAAAAAGGTAATAGTAGTATCAAAACAATGTGACAATGATTGAAAAAAGATTAGAACTTTCCCCAGATGCTTGATGTAATTTTAAATTCTGAAGAAATATGACAAATTGAGGAAAATCTTCACATATTCACGAGCACTTTTTCAGTAACTGGAGTCATCAAAAGTGTGTGAAAAGAATGTCAGTGCAAGGGTGTGTAGTGTCATGTGATGTCATCAAAGCATATCATTGGTTACAACCAGGTTCTACCATGAATTTAAGATCAATCAGAGCTCATGTTTATTTTCAAATTTCAAGAAATGTCCAAAGAAAGGGTATGTTGCCATATGGCAACACCGTGCAGTAGAGGGTTAACATTCTTGCAACTACATTCTAGTCATTACTAGCGTGTTCCCATGATCTTCACTTTAGAATACTGATCCAAATTATTAGTAGTTCCTTTAGAAAGATGTAGTAACACTTGAGTCATTACTAGTGGATTACCATAACCTTATATTATACATTATGGATTATTAACATTAATTATGAGCCTGTATACAGTAGTTCTTTGTAGTCCTCTGTGAGTTATGAAAAAGTAGTAGTTACTGATTAGCTAATAGTGAACTACAACATTCAACTATTTCTTACTAATTCATTAATCAGAGTTTCTTGTTAGTTAAGTATGGGATAATGTACATCCAGCTGGTTGTTCTCTCAGAATAAACCCGACAGGGTGATCAGGAGGGTCTTGCGTGAGCCAGAAGGGGTTTATTCTGAGATAACAACCGGCTGAATGTGCATTATGCCGCTTATTACACGACTACTTGCTACATAAGTAAATAATTAGACACGAAATATTGATCTAATTCGAAATATTTAACTAGCTCTTTAAACGCAAAGGTTCCGCAGTGAGAGCTATTGCTAGCACGACAAGTTCAAACTAGACGGACATTTAAGAGATACGGTATACAGTCATACTACTTATTACACAGCATTTCACCACATAAATAATTATGGGGATAAGAGATTTTGATTTGAGATTTTGTTTTAAAATCGTACTTGTTTGTTGTCTAATAATCCAACAGTGTACAAATAAACTGTCGCAAATTGGCAGCATCTGCGTTTGAATGAAACAAGAGAGAGCGAGTCCACGAGACTGGATGGCATAATTAAATAACCGTACACAAAATATTGATTCGACTGAGTTTTAATATTTTATTAGCTCACCAAAAGTGAGCTAAGTTTCATTAATGATGGAACAGTTTTCTAAAGTGTTAATTTATTTTTTTGTTTTAATCATGCTCCTTGAGTCACGCGTGTGTCTTTTGTCCTTAAGGCTCTTCTCTCCACTGGTCTCAGTCTGGCTCTGCTGATGACTCTGATTCTCTGGCAGTGGAGATCAGCTCATATGTGCTGCTTGCTGTTCTCACGGCAGATTCAGTCACTACAGCTGATCTGGGCTATGCTAACAGGATTGTTAGCTGGCTTGTGAAGCAGCAGAATGCTTATGGAGGATTCTCCTCCACACAGGTTACTCAAACCTCTTCAATCAAACACATTATTGCTGGTGTGAATGAGTAAAAGTGGCATTACTGAACACCTTTATTTCCCAGGACACAGTGGTGGCTCTTCAGGCTCTGTCTTTGTACGCCATCAAAGTGTTCAGCTCTGACGGCTCCAGCACAGTGACGGTACGGTCAGCAGGAGACACTCTCCACTTTAATGTCAATCAGGACAACAAGTTACTGTACCAGGAGAAGCAGCTGCAGAAACTTCCAGCCACATACAGCATTGAAGTGAAGGGCTCAACCTGTGTGTCTGTGCAGGTCTGTAGTGCGTTCAGCTTCATTTACTCACACTCACTTTCTCTCTTGCCATTTTGGTTATTCTTCTGTAAGATGATTTATGAATGTGTTTTTGTTTGTGTTGACTCTCTCAGATGTCTCAGTTCTACAACATTCCCACTCCAACTGAAGCTAAAACATTTAGCATTGATGCTAAGATTGAGGGAGATTGCAAAACATTGAGACAAAATTTCATTTTGAACTTCATTGTCAAGTAAGATAATTTGTATTTAAAGTCCCCCTGTAGTCAATAATTGTATCCCTTAAAACTCATCTTTAAATTCTTTATGAATGCAACTCTACACACCCTCATTTAGTATACGCGGTTCTATGAATGAGCCCCGCCTCCACTCACTCACAGCTCAGAGATCCACTCGTTGACGATCACACGTTGATCTGATTGGTTGCAAGGTAGTTTGTGACGTCAGAAACACCAGCGATTTCAAACCGTGTTTTTGAGACTGTCTTTGGTTCACTGCAGTTTTAAGGAGAAAATACTCAGAAATGATGTTGAGTTGTGAATTTACACAAAAGCATATTAAAAACACCATATACACATATTAACAACATTAAAAGCTTGATTTTCACCACAGGAGGACTTCAAGTCAAAAGACTAGAACATGATTATGACTTAAGATTAACTAACAAATAAATGTTTTCTGAATATTTTTTAACATCTTAATAAACACAAAAGCAATATAAACTGAAACGGCGTATCTCAGTAGTTAAAACACTACACACTGACTTGAGATACATCATTTTTATTATTGACACATTATGAGTGATTTGAGTGATTTAAACTCTGCATGTGTCTTGGTAATTATACTGGCTTTTGTTCTCTCTTATTTGTACATTTATATAAGGCATTTAAGAACCTTTTCATTTGCTGTTTTCCAGATATGATGGTCTACAGGAAAGGACTAACATGGTCATTGTGGATATTAAACTCTTATCTGGATTCACAGCTGATACATCAATGGTGCGTTTGAGTGATTCATCACAAAATTTTACACATTTCTAGAGTTTCCCTTTTTAGAAATTAACCAGCACTTTTTCCCCACAGCTTAAAACTTCTTCCGGGAAGTACAGAAAACTTGTGGAACGGGTCGATTCTAAAGATGATCGTGTCATTGTATATTTGAAGAAGGTGAGAAAACAGCAACATTCATATGATTTTATGTCTTTGGTCGATTCATAAACGTTTTATCCTTAATGTCCAGGACTGATGAGTTTGTTTCCTCCTGTAGATCACACAAAATATTCCAGTGAATTACCAGATACAAACGAAACAGGTTCTTCAAGTGAAGAATCTCAAGCCAGCTGTGATTAAAGTGTACGATTACTACCAAACAAGTAAGATTTAATATGCCAGTGTTGAATGCTTTGATCAAGTGATGCACATTGTTTATTCAGATTTAATCCATGTACAGGTTTCCATTGTTGTACGAATCATGAACATCTTCCTTTTCCTTCAGGTGATCAGTCAGAGGCCGAGTACTTCTTCCACTGTGGATGAATCTGAAGAGCGTCACCTTATAGTTCAGCTTGGATAAAGATGTTGGAACTCTCTAATGTTGAATATTATAATGTTTATTCTTTATCCTGGACAAAATTATTTCCAATTCATCAGCCCAAATTTGAAAAAAGTCAGTTTTTGGCTACGTCTCTTGAGATCATGACTTTAATTCAATTCAATTCAAATTTATTTGTATAGCGCTTTTCACAATACATATTGTTTCAAAGCAGCTTTACAGAAAGTGCATTTCAGAAATGTACATAGAAAAATAGTTAGTTAAACATGCATTAATTTAGGGCATAAACGTATATAGAAAAATACATAGAAATGTACATAGAAAAATACAGTTAGTTAAACATGCATTAATTTAGGGCATAAACATATCGCCAGCGTCGAGTCGTCTCTTATCAGGCGTCGAGTCGTCTCTTCACATGCTTCAAGTCGTCTCTGCACAGGTGTTGGGGCATCTGTAGTTTCCATGGGAGGCTGGATACAAACTTGAGCTGACAATCTGTATTTACCTCGGGACTAGCGTCCCGAGATAACAACAGAAAAGCAGATGGGAAAAAAATTAGCATAGCTGCTGTTCATAACAATAATGCATTCAATCTGATTCAACTGTAGTATAAAAGGTAAGTATTATGTGAATGCTTGGCTAAAGAAATGCGTCTTTAATCTAGTTTTAAACTGGGACAGCGAGTCTGAGCCTCGAACAATATCAGGAAGGCCATTCCACAGTTTAGGAGCTAAATGTGAAAAAGCCCTCCCTCCTTTAGTGGACTTAGATATCCTAGGAATGAACAGAAGCCTCGAATTTAGTGATCTTAAAGAGCGCGATGGATTGTAGGGCGATAGAAGTTCCGTTAAATACCCAGGAGCTAAACCATTTAGGGCTTTATAGGTCATTAGTAATACTTTGTAATTGATACGGAACTTTATAGGTAACCAATGTAGAGATGATAGAATAGGTGTTATGTGATCATATTTCTTTGACCTAGTATGAACTCTAGCAGCTGCATTTTGGACTAACTGTAGCTTGTTTATTGAGGATGCAGGACAACCAGCTAATAAAGCATTACAGTAATCTAGTCTCGAGGTCATGAATGCATGAACTAACTTTTCTGCATCAGAAACAGATAGCATGTTACGTAGCTTAGCAATGTTTCTAAGGTGGAAAAAGGCTATTCTTGTAATATATGAAATATGATTTTTGAAAGACAAGTTGCGGTCTAATATAACACCCAGGTCTTTTACTGTAGTGGATAAAGTAACAGGACATCCTTCTAAAGTAAAGTTGTATTGTAAGAGGTTTTGTGGCTGACTTATCAATTCACAATGCATATGATTAATAAAATGTTGAAAACAAGTTATGGTGAGCTGGTTGAACTGTTGAATGTGTAGTAGCTACATGCTATGGCAACATTTCAGAATCAGACGAGGTTATTACGATTATATCTTGTGATTTTTTTTTTTACTTTTTCCTTTTCTCATCTCATCTCATCTCGGCTCTGCTTTTTTTATCTTGTTCTTATCTTGACACTGTACACTCTTAAAAATAAAAGTGACAAAAAAGGAGGTGTTTTCACAGTGAAAAGAACCTTTCACTGAAAGGTTTCTTGAATAACCTTGTTTATGTGACATAAAGAGCCTTTTTTGGTAATGCAAGAACCCGCTTCATAAGTTTTTAAAAGAGCCTTTAACAGTTCTTCATGTCACTTTATAAGATTCTTTGTAGAACCATTCATGAAAATGTTCATGACCCCATTTTAAACAAACATACAAAGAGAATCCAGGAATAAGATTTAAGTGTTTATTGCCTTTATACATTGTGCCAGATAAAAGCAAATGAATACATACAGTAAAGGCCCTTTCACACTGGACGCGATTTTGACGCACGAATAATTCGCGCGATGGTTTTATTTTTTGATCAGCTGTTTGTGTAATGAGTGCTTTCACACCGAACGCGAATGTGCTGCGGCGAAAAAACGACTTTTATTTTTTTCGTTTCGATGTCGATTTTTTTTTTCCTTTTGCCGCGACAGAAAAGGCTTCAGCCAAACGCATACTACAAGGACAATGATTGTGTGGGGTAGCATTGCCAACCAACTCGGTTATCACGACTGTGAGTATGTTGTGTGATAGTTTTAGTTGTTGTATAGTCCTGTACTGTGTAGGCTAGCAGGCTAAACTACATTTGGGATAGAAAGCTAATCGTCAAAGATAGAGATAGAGACCGTGTTTACGCGGCTCATGTGATGGGTTTTGACGCGAACTATTCGCACACGAACTATTCGCTTTTTCGTTACGCATCCGGTGTGAAAGGGCCTTAAGGCATTAAACAGGACATTTCATAAATCAAGCAAATCGCACAATTTTAAAAAGAGAAAACAGTAGAAACACTCACCAATAAACCAAAAAGCAGACTACAATAAGCAGTCCACTCCAAATGAAAACAGTAGTATTAAAGCGATAGTTCACCCAAAAACGAAAATGTTGTCATCATTTTCTCACACTCAAGTTGTTCCAAACATGTATGAGTTTCTTTCTTCTGTTGAACACAAAAGAAGATATTTTGAAGAATGTTGGTAATTAGTGTTTGTGTATTTGTTTACATTTTTAAATGGTTGAGAAACACTGCGCTAGAAGACCAGAGTTCAATCCCAGCCTCAGACATCCATCACACACCTGAAGATTTATGCAGATGAGAAGTCTAATATGTGTTTATGAGAAGAGTTTTTCACTGCTGGACTCTAAACAGCAAGGCAAGGCAAGGCAAGTTTATTTATATAGCACATTTCATACACAGTGGCAATTCAAAGTGCTTTACATAGAAGAAATTAAAATAATAAAAAGAAATAAGAATAATTAAAACAGTTTAGAAAAATAAAAAATAAAATACAGTACAGTACAGTACAAACAGTCGGACGAACATTGGCACAGTGCTCATTCATTAAATGCATAGTTAAACAGATGTGTTTTTAGTCTGGATTTGAATGTGACTACAGTAGGAGCACGTCTGATCTCCTCTGGAAGCTGGTTCCAGCATAATAGCTAAAAGCAGACTCGCCATGCTTAGAGTGAACCCTTGGTATTTCTAGCTGATATGATCCTAGTGATCTGAGTGATCTGTTGGGTTTATATTCAGTGAGCATATCTGCAATGTATTGAGGTCCTAGGCCATTAAATGATTTATATACCAGTAATAATACTTTAAAATCAATCCTAAATTTAACTGGGAGCCAGTGTAAAGACCTGAGGACTGGTGTGATATGTTCATATTTTCTGGTTCTGCTCAGAATCCTGGCGGCAGCGTTCTGTATGAGCTGCAACTGTCTTATGGTTTTTTTGGGAAGGCCAGTGAGGAGTCCATTACAATAATCCACCCTGCTGGTGATGAAAGCATGAACAAGTTTCTCTAAGTCTTGTCTGGAAACAAAGTATCTAATTCTTGCAATATTTTTTAGATGATAGTATGCTGATTTAGTTATTGCTTTGACATGACTACTGAAACTAAGGTCTGACTCTAGTGTCACACCAAGATTCCTGACTTGATGATTAGTTGTTTGACCCCTAGAGTGAAGGTATGCGTTCACCTTGAGAACTTCATCTTTGTTTCCAAATGCAATGACTTCAGTTTTGTCTTTGTTTAACTGAAGAAAGTTTTGACAAATCCAACTGTTGACTTCATCAATGCATTGGCACAGGGAGTCAATGGAGCTATAGTCATTAGGCGATAGGGCTAAGTAGATCTGTGTGTCGTCTGCATAGCTGTGGTAAGCAATTTGGTTCTTTCTCATTATTTGGCTCATTGGGAGCATATACAGGTTGAACAGGAGTGGCGCAAGAATTGAGCCTTGAGGGACTCCGCATGTCATGGATGTCCACTCAGATTTATGATCTCCTATACTCACATAATAACCTCTCCCATCTAAGTATGACCTGAA
The DNA here is from genome assembly GCF_963993115.1 of Abramis brama. Taxonomy (NCBI): domain Eukaryota; kingdom Metazoa; phylum Chordata; class Actinopteri; order Cypriniformes; family Leuciscidae; genus Abramis; species Abramis brama. The sequence goes on from NC_139972.1 coordinate 7,292,928, forward strand.
CCATTTTAGGACTATCCCAGAAAGCCCCACCCAGTTTTCCAGCCTGTCAAGAAGTATGTTATGATCGACAGTGTCAAATGCAGGACTGAGGTCGAGTAGTACCAGCACTGATAATTTGCCTGAATCAGTATTTAAGCAAATATCGTTTATTATCTTGTAACGCGCGTGAGTTATCCTTTAACGTTAGTTCTCTTACCCAGCGCTGTTCCGTGGGTTCTTGGCTTCGTTCCTTTTTATTGGGTTATCACCACTGTAGGGAGGACACTGACAAGGAGCTCCGGTGATGACAACACTTGTTTATTGAACAATTCAGAGGCGACATCGTGAATGGCCGCAGCCGATTAAAGAGTGCATCTCATCTCTTCCTCTGTACTATCACAACTGCGCAGATTGATTTCTCCCCCGATCTAAATCATGGGGCGCATTCTCGCGATATTATTCCCAAATCCTATTTAAAGTCATAGAACATTATAACTCTTAAATTTCACTTCCTACATAATACTCCCTTACCCAAGAAGAAATGTCCTCATTTCTATAACATAGTTCTTAAGACAATTTTTTTTTTCTTAACATGTTTTGCAACATCTGTATCAAAGGGGTCGAAATTAACAAAAACATGTTTAGCAATACTAAAACATATAACTCAAATAGACCCCTAACGGCATCAATATGTATAATTATATATATAAGCATGCTCTAAATAAAGATTCCCATTGATTTAACTTTGCACCTAATATAAAGAACACATGAGAACAAAGAACATTTAGCAAATCAGTAAAGTGCAAAGTCCTTCAAATGGTAAGGCAACCGACGTGTCCTAGGGATCACATCCCGAGTAGACACTGGAGTGTCAGGAACCTCATAAGCACCTGTTGACGGTCCAGCTTCAGGTGTGCACAGTGTTAGAGGAAGCAGTTCAGGGTTCAGGGTAACATGGCTGTCCTGTGCATTTTGCGCAGAGCTGGATGGTTGTGGGGTGCTAGGTCGTTGAATGTGAGGTTGCAACTGGGGCAATGGTGTGGGCTCCAATGGAACCTGGGGTGCAGGGAGTCCCGGTGGCACCGGTGTAATGTGAGGTGGGAGGAGTCCTGATAATGTATTCAGGGTATTCGGTTTAACAGGGGAGGAAGGGGGAGTAAGGGCGTGTGTGTTCTTTGAGTCTGTGATGTAAGGTTTCATGCGATTGTAGTGAATTATTTTTGCTTTTGCACATGGTTTGGATACATCCCGTACTTCGAAATTAACAGGGGTGGAAATACCAGAGGGGCATATTGGTTGCAAAACCTCATAGGGGCCCACCCAACGTGGACACAGTTTGTTGTGGCGGTGGGCAGGATCATCCACTAACACCAAGTCACCACGGTTATAAGGAGTGTATTTTAAATGACGATCGTAGTTCAGGCGTTGTTGATCTTGTGCCCTGTCTCGGTAAGCAGTTGCAGAACGGTAAGCAGAGGTCAATCTTTTGCGTAACTTGTTAGCATATGCTGCTGGCGTGCCTGCTGTTGCTGTACTAAGAGCATTATTATCCTGGAGCAGTGTGTCCAGGGAAATGCGTGCCTCCCGGCCATGAACCAAAAAGAAGGGTGTCAATCCTGTACTAGTGTGCTTGGTGGTGATATAAGCCAATGCAACCTGCGGGAGGTGCTCGTCCCACTCTGTGCCCGATGCGAAAAGATGTTTGGAAAGTTCATCTTTCAGAGTACGATTAAAGCGCTCAACAGCCCCGTCACATTGAGCGTGATAAGGGGATGTACGAAGCTTCTTGATTGATAGCAAGTTACAAAGATGCTTTATGAGGTCAGATTCAAACTGTCTGCCCTGGTCAGAGTGTAGGGCCTCAGGGACACCATGTTGTGGAATGTAGTGGTCAAAGATGCAGCCTGCTACTGAGACAGCCGTTTGATCCTTCAATGGGTAGAGGTTGACAAACTTTGTGTACAGGTCCATCATTACTAGAACATAACGGTTACCCTTGGTAGACATTGGCAACTCTGTTATGTCTGCGGCCACTATTTGAAATGGACGGTCTGGAGAGATAGGAATGAGTGGTGCCTGTAGGCGGGGCACAGGAGAACGCCTTGACTGACAAGCAGCACATTGGGAGCAATGTTTAGCAATGTCTGACGACATGTAAGGCCAGTAAAAGGACCGCATGGCTCTATCCAACGTTTTGGCCAAACCATAATGACCCACTGAAGGGTGTCCATGGACATGACTGAGGATCTCAGGAATCAGCGACGTAGGAATGACAACTTGCAAGGCATTGTCACCTAAGGAATTGCGTAAATGTCTGCATAACACTCCATTATGAATGACGAGGCGGCTAAACTGTGCCCACAGTTTTCTGAGGTATGATGAAGCGTCACGTAGCCTCCATAAGGGTGGTCTACGTCCTGTTTCCATCCAAGAGAATACAACAGCTAAATCTGGGTCTGACTTTTGTTGCCCCATGACGTTCCAATCACTTTGGATTTGAACCAGATTTGATGTTGTGTGGTTTGGAACAAGCATGGGCAAAGGGGCATTTTTGTCCATGGGCAGTGTTTGGGAGTGTGCCGACATCGGTTTTGCCTGCAAAGCCATTGATGTGGTCTGAGTTGCTGCCGAGACAGTCGACGTGTCGCTCTGAAGATACCTGTCCAGTTCCAGAGGATCGGTCTCTGGCCGCCTAGACATGGCATCTGCATTAACCCTCTGGGGACCAAGAACGCGCCGGCGCGTTTTGCTCGTTTTTTTTTTTTTAGCAATGAAAATAAACACTAAATGCTCTGTTAATTTTGATCTTTCATTTTCGTGTAATACATCAATCGATCCTGTTCAGTTTCTATTTTTTTTCTGTATACTCACAATAAAAATAAAGTGTTTTGCTTTTTGACAAATAAAGAAAAATTAACATGATGCGATTTCTCCCTTCTCTCTGTCAGTAAACTCCCATTTGAAACGCGTTCGAAAATGATCTATAACTCCGCGAAAATTCAGTCAAACAGGCAAACAGACCCACGGGCATAAAGCTTGAGATCGCATCTGTTAAATGAAGTCATTTATATAAAAAACAAATATTCTCAGCTTCTGTAATCTGTATAAAAAGAGAGCGACTCCAGTCGAGCTCATTACGAGATCATTCACAGTAATGTGACCACTCCCCGGAGAGCGCGTGCTATTCAAACGCAAATTCTGAGGGGTGTGAAACGCTCACATCAGCTGTAAACAAAGCGCGTCGCGATTGAGTGAGGCATAATATAGCCTACCTTATGGAGAAAAGATTCCTCAGAACAGTGCTGATATGAGGAGCAATATCTCCTGATATGAGGAGCAGATCCCGCTGAGGAGTGAGGTAGGCTGTTTTCTTTTCTCACGTGTGGAATAACGTTATGGAATAACGTTAGTGTAGGCCTATGCAAACCGCAAAAAGATGAATCGCATTTCTATAATATGACTCGCCTTTCTGTGAGATGAATGAAGGGCACATATTTGTAAAGACTGTTTAGCCTAAATATGAATCGCGCGTCTGTGTGTGAAAGAATAAACTGCTTTGCTATAGCCTACTGAGATGAGTAAAAATCGAATGGAATAATATTGTTATGTTGAAATAAAATGTATTTGTATAATCAACGTATTAAACGGCAAAAAAAAAATACTATTTTTGTCAAAAATAAATTCATAGACTAAGATGTTAGATGTTCCAATGTTGGCTATATTCAAACTAATGAATACATATGATAAAATGTAGGCCTATAATCTTTTTTTTTTATATATAGGCTATATATATATAAAGAAAGAGTACAGTTGAAATATTGTTGAAATTGTAATTATTGTTGTAATTGTAACATTTTTAATAAAATAGTAAAACATATTTACAAGAGAGATGTAAGCGAAATCTTAAATGGTCAATATAAGTCTTCTAAATACATCTTTTGTCCTTCCATTGTGGCTCAGTCAGTGTCACACCTGAATGAATGGCTAATTATGCAGAGTCATTATTCAGAGTGGGTGGGACACCTTAATCTAAGGTGTAAACTACTCCTCCCTCTCGCATATTGCCTTTCCAAGCAAAACCTGTTTTACACCATTTAAATCAATGTATTTTTTTTTGTGAACGATAAAGCAAGACTATTTTTACATCATTTTAAAGCTAGAACTAAAAGGGACAACATCCATTAGTCAAAAGTCTTGTGGACACATATTTAATATGTGTTTTGTGTTCTTAATTCAGCAACTTTCATTTTAATTTTTTCCAATAACCACGCATAAACATTATTCTCTTAAAAATACAAACATCTACATACACGTTGCTCGCATATTATGGTAGCCCTGTTTGTGCTATATAGAGTGAATTTACACCTTTGCCATTAACATGTTTATAATTAACTGAAAAAAGCACAAATGTCAAGGCATGTCAGAACATCTCAAGGACCCCAAAAACAGCTTGGTCCCCAGAGGGTTAAGGTGTTTAGCACCATTACGGTGAATGACATGCCAGTCATACAGGTCCAATTCTATAGCCCAACGCGCTCGTCTACCTGTAGGATCATGATCTAAAGGGAGTTTCTTGAGACCGACCAAAGGCTTATGATCAGTAACGATGGTGAACGGATGACAAGCAAGATAGTGTCGGAAATGACGGACTGACCACACAATGGCATACAATTCCCGATCAAAGGTAGACCATTTTCTTTCAGAGGCAGACAGCACATGGCTGGCATATGCAATGACATGCTCTTTTCCTTCCACTTGTTGTGAAAGAACAGAACCCAGTGAATGAAGGGAAGCATCAGTGTAAAGGATGAAGGGATTTGCAAAATTTGGAAATGCCATAATTGGTTGTGACGTCAGTTCCTGCTTCAGTACACTGAAAGCTTTATTTGCTTCTGCCGACCAAGAGAATGATACTCCTTTGTGTGTGAGATGGTACAAGGGTTCAGCTGTGCGTGCAAACTGTCTAATGAATCGACGATAGTATGAGCACAGACCCAGGAAAGCCCTGACCTGTGTGGCTGATGTTGGAATTGGCCATGTCTTGACTTTGTCTATGTTAGATGGGTCTGGCTCGACACCGGCACTCGAAACACGGTGGCCCAGGAAAGTAACAGAAGAACATGCCAGATGGCACTTGGACGGCTTAAGTTTGAGGCCAGCTGTACGAAATCGTTGAAAAACTTCCCGCAGATGCTGAAGGTGTTGTGGGAAATCAGCACTGTAGACGATAATATCATCTAAGTAGATTAAACAAATACTCCAGTGCAGACCCCGAAGTACAAGCTCCATTAAGCGCTGGAAACTGGGCGGGGCATTTGAGATTCCCATTGGCATCATACGGAATTGATATAGGCCTGTACCAGTGGAGAAAGCCGTTTTTTCTTTGTCATCTGGATTGAGTGGTATTTGCCAGTACCCAGCAGTTAGATCAATTGTGCTAAACACTCTGGCCCCAGAAAGTCTATCGAGGGTATCATCCACCCGAGGAAGAGGGTGTGAATCTTTGATCGTGACGTCATTGAGACGTCTGTAATCTACACAGAACCGGTGTGTGCCATCCTTTTTTCGTACAAGCACGACCGGAGCTGACCACGGACTGTGAGATTCCTCGATGATGTTGTGGTCCAAAAGCCTCGACACCTCTTGTTGTAATACTGCCTGAGTAGCTGGTGACGTTCTATAAGGCCGCAGTTTTATTGGAGCAGCATCACCCGTGTTGATACTATGTGCAACCAGGTTGGTTTTCCCATAGTCATGAGAATGGGAGCTAAAAATGTTAGCGAACTCTGTCAGCAGGCTTTTGAGCTGTGCCTGTTCTTCAGCGTTTAAGTGTGTGTCCTCCAAATGCACATCAGGCACTGGATGGACAGCTTCTGTGGAAGTAGTCACAGCTGAGACTAATGCATACTCATCAAGTGTACTGCCAGTGACAGAGAAAATCTGACCTAATGGACATCCAGCCTCAAGAGAGACCGTTTCGTTAGTCGGGTTAACCACTCTAACAATGCCCCTTCCCTTTTGAACTGATGTCAGTGTTCGAGCAACACCTAAAGTCACAACTGGAGGGGGCTGAGGTTCCAGTATACCAACATACGTCTCTGTGAAAGGATTCGCTACACCATTATCTCTGACAGAAATTGGGATTGCCATCTCTGACATAGGCGGGATGGTCACCTGAGCGACGCTGACAGCAGAACTCTGTACTGGAATCAGTGACTGGGGTGGTGAAAGAGGAACTGACGTGTTATACAGTTGTAAACTTGCATGTGGTATGTCAATAGTGACGGTGTGTTCAATTAAGAAATCCCATCCTATTAGAACAGGATGCGTAGCTGTGCGTACCACATGGAAAACATGAGAAAATGTTACATCTCCAATATGTATGGGAGCTATCACAGAGCCAATTATGTCCAATAACTGTCCAGTTACAGATGACGCTAACACAAATGACTTTCTGATAGGCTGGGTAGCCAAAACTGGGATCGATCTCCGACAGTCATCAGTAATGAGAGAGAGACCTGACCCAGTATCGACCAAAGCATGGAGTTCGGTACCCGCCAGTGCAATTTGAATGAATGGTGTAGGTGGAGTAGATTTAAGACTAACTGTACCAGAGTGGACCATTATTGGGGATGAAGCTGGCATTTGGTCCCCAATGACAGCTTCTACTCGTTTCCCCGATGTGGTGAGTGGGAGAAATGTACATGTCGTGTGGGTGATCTTGGCGAACTTTGAGAATGGAGGGGTGGCGATGGAGAGCTGTGTCTGTGGTAACTGGAAGTTCTGTACTGTGGCCTTGGTGAGGGTGAACGAGCATGACGGGTTCTGTGTTCATATTCTAAATCAGGCCGGCGGTCTCGTGTAGGTGAGCGGTCAGAGCTAGAGCTACCATAATGATGTTTATGGGGAGTGTATTGGTCAGATTGTGTAGTGTGAGAAACTTGTGACTCACGACTGCGGGATGAAGGGGAGTAGCTGCGCTGTCTTTGGCAAGAGAAGTCATCCTTTGGAGGTGCTCGATCATTTTCTGAACGGCCATGGTAGCGTCGTGGAGGACACCAGTCATCCTGAGGGTGTTGCTGTCGACCTCTCTGTGTACGTTGTGAAGAGCAGCAGCAGTCCTGGCGGTAGTGATGATCGTCCCGGCGGTAGTGATGATCGTCCCGGCGGTAATGATGATCGTCCCGGCGGTACTGATGATCGTCCCAATCAGGCTGGCGATGGCGTGCGATGATGTCATAGTCCACGGCTGCGCAGGTCTGATGTGGAGAGTGTGTGGAAGACGTCACATCATCCTGAAGGCTGGAAATCCGCCGCGAGAGCTGGTCCATGCGCTCATCAGTTCGTCGCAGGTGAGACTGACGTAAGGAATGCAGGTCCGTTCGGAGTTCAGCAATGGCTGATGCTAGTTCAGTGATGTGAGTTGCAGTCACTGTGTTGGCCGATGGTTGTGAATTTACTGTCACAGGCATAACAGGTGAAGGGTTAGCAACACTAATGGCCAACTGAGCACGTTCACATTGAGTGGCCACTTTCAAGGCATTGTCTAAAGTTACAGCCCCGTGCTCATGGATTTTCAGTTGGAGTGATGGATCTAAGCCGGTCACAAATCTGCGAAAAATTTCACAATTCCGTGCTGCTGTATCGTACAGAGGAAATGCTTCAGTCACTAGATTTGTGAGCTCAGCAGCATAAACTTCAAGAGGTTCTTGTGGTTTACGGAGACGAGCATTCAAAAAAGTCTGAAATGAGGCCAAAAAAGTTGTACGTCCAAAAACAGTGCTCAAACTAGCTTTAGTCAAATCATAGTCAGCTTTCACCCCGGGGGAGAGAGACTGCCAGTATGCAAATGCTGAACCAGTAAGCTTTACTGGAAGAAGTTTGGCCTTATCCAGTGGTGCAGCTGAGACATTTAGTGCCACTTCAAATCTCTGTATCTATGCACTAAAAGGCTCTTTACCATCTCCAGAAAAATGAGCAGGAAGATCAATTTTAAATGGCAGATGTGAACTTGCTTCATCTGCAGCGTGTCTGTCTCTCTGCACTGCAGCTGCATCATTCTCGTCGTCCGCCATTTTAAGCGAGGGGGATTCACGTAATCCGAACTTGCAAAGAGAGCACGTGAAAAAAATTAAACAGTCTTTAAACGGCTCTGCAGGTTAAAGCGGCGATATCCACGTCGTTCAATGCGAGAAAAAAAAAAAAAAAAAAAAAACAAGCGTCCCAACAGAAAACAAGCCAACCGGCGCTGCCACCAGTGTAACGCGCGTGAGTTATCCTTTAACGTTCTCTTACCCAGCGCTGTTCCGTGGGTTCTTGGCTTCGTTCCTTTTTATTGGGTTATCACCACTGTAGGGAGGACACTGACAAGGAGCTCCGGTGATGACAACACTTGTTTATTGAACAATTCAGAGGCGACATCGTGAATGGCCGCAGCCGATTAAAGAGTGCATCTCATCTCTTCCTCTGTACTATCACAACTGCGCAGATTGATTTCTCCCCCGATCTAAATCACGGGGCGCATTCTCGCGATATTATCCCCAAATCCTATTTAAAGTCATAGAACATTATAACTCTTAAATTTCACTTCCTACAATCTTTATGAGCGCTGTCTCTGTGCTGTGGAGCACCAGGAAGTACAGACCATGAGAGAAATCATGTGTGTTTTGAACACAACCGGACTCTCTATTGGTCTAGACTGACTCTGGCCTGCTTCACTTTTACCTGTTTGCATTTGTTTGATTTGTTCATTTATATGTCAGTCATTAACCGCATTTCCACTGTACAAACCATGGCTGCGTTTCCCGATAACGTTGTCTCCTAGCGCACTACGAAGACTCTTAAGGTATAACTTAACTAAAGGGACTCATGAGATATTATAAAAAATCCAGCTTATAATAGCCTAGCCTACATATTTTAAAATTGTATCATATATTGCTGCCATGATCACCATTTAAATTTTTTACGTGCTTTCTTCTCTTTCCCATTTTTGTTCGCTGAGGTGGAGTTGCGATGAAATATTGTTCTTGTAAATACTTTACAGCATTTCAGTAATAAAAGTATACATCTTACATAGGCCTAACGGTGCTCAGCAGTGATCAAAAAGGATTTAAACAGCTGAATTTTGAATCTCTTCTTGTAAACTCAAAGGCCGCCGAAGTCTCAGAGTCTGCGCAGTAGTGAGCGTGAAGTGGAAGTGCGATATCAAGGTCCCGCCAAAGCCATAAAGACAGACAAAGCATAGAGACAGAGCGACACGCGTCATAATCTGAAGACCACGGCCACTGAGGGGGAAAACAATCCAACCATCTCCACTGACTTTGCATCGACACAGCCTGTTCGCTAATCTTGAACATGTTTAATGCTAAAAAATACTTTTGATGGGATTGGGAACAATATTTAGATTTTACTATGTTAAAAAGGTTATTTTATAAGGGAAGGCAGCTAAAGTAATGTCGCGACAGGCAGGACGCATTCACGGCATTATCATAGTATTTAATAGTAATATTCAGTGATATTAAAAAAAGTTATATTATATATTATTATATATTATATTAAAGAGTGATATTATATTCTACTTATTTTTTATTTTTTATTTATTCATTTATTTGGGACAGTGCACATTAATGAACAATCTAACATTTCTGTACAGACTGTAAATGAGCCAGGTTATAGCATAAATGCTAATTTTCACGTGTAGTCCCAAGGTAAGAAGACAACAACATAAAAGATAATGCAACACAAAAGAATATGACAATATACAGTATCAAGCAAGAAACACATTAGCACACATTCAGGCAGATTATCAATAAAATTAGTCAAAATGAGGACATAACTGGGAACTTTTAAGAAGCTGTTTAAGGTGCTTTTTTAATGTGCAGTAAGTGATTCTCCACTTACACCCATGGTTCTGCTCTCCTTATCCACAGCCACCTTGAGGCAACTACTGCTGCCTCCGTGACCTCTTTGATGGCCCTTCGCTTCCTGGCCCCTATGATTCCCAGGATGTTATAGGCCCTGCAGAGAGACTGGCCAGCAAACCCTCTGCATCCCACCTCAATGGGCTCACACCGCGCTCGCCACCCATTGTTCTGACACTCCTCCACTAGCTCAACGTATTTTGCCCTCTTCCTCTCATTGGTCTCCTCGATAAGGTCCTCCCAGGGTACGGTGAGTTCTAGGAGAACGATCTGCTTGGAGGTCTCTGAGATAAGTAACATGTCAGGCCGCAGTGTTGTGGTGGCGACAATTTCTGGGAATTTCAGTTGCTTCCCCAGGTCAACTTTCAACTCCCAGTCTCGTGCTGTTGCTAGCAGGCCAGATGAGGCGGCCCTGGCAGCTAGTGGTGGCTTCTCCCCAGCCCGGACAAAAGCAAAGGTGTTCTTCACTGGGCGAAGGCGCTTGCAGTGGCCAATTCCACAGCTGATGGTATTCGCTATGGCCTTCAGGACTTGGTCATGGCACCACCGGGAGCGGCCCTCGCCCAGGGCCTTCGAACAACAGCTGAGGATGTGATCCAGGGTCCCCCTCTTCAGGCAGAGGTTGCAAGCTGGTGACTCCACCAATCCCCAGCTGAACAGGTTGGATGGGCTTGGAAATACATCGTAGACAGCCTGGATCAGGAACCATATTCAATGAGGGTCTGCTTTCCACAGCTCTGCCCATGAGACTCTGCGGTCCACTGCATGCTCCCATTTTGTCCACGCTCCCTGTTGCCACATTCCAATCATCCTGCTGGCCCACTCCTCCTCTACTGCTGCCCGCACCTCTTGCTGCACCAGTGATCTCCTGTCCTTCCCCTGTGCCTTGTTGTAGCGAGATGTTGTGCCGCTACCCAGGCCAGCTCTTCCATGAGTCACTACTCCCACCAGTTCCCTGTGCCGTAGCCGCGACTCAGCCACATCCACCGCCTCTGCTGCCCTCAACTTCCGCCCTGTCCTCACCTTAATCCCAGCCTGGGAGACCCTGCCACGGCCCACCTTGAACTCCTTATTCAGGCTGCTGATAGGGAGATTCAGCTTGTTGTTCTGGCCATACAAGGCGATGCTGCTCAGGTTTCGAGGTAGACCCAGCCACTTCCGTAGAAACCTGCTGACTCTCCTCTCAAAGCCCTCGATGGTGGAGATTGGAACCTCATAAATCAGGAGGGGCCAGATAATCCGTGGGAGGATGCCGTGCTGGTAAATCCAAGCCTTGAACTTGCCAGGTAGGCCTGACTTGTCCACTCCGGCTAGCCAGTCTTCCAGTTCAAGGTTGGTTGCCCGGATGGCTGCCGTGTCTTTCAGGCTGTAGTCAAACACCTTTCCCAAGCTCTTCACAAAATGCTAACATTTTAAACTTCTACATATATTTTGAGTAGATAACCGATAGTATATTCTCAGTAAAGGGTTTCACCCTGTGTGTTTCCACACTGATTAAGGATAGTTTGGGAGATACAACAAAAGTAAAAATGAACTTATACATCTTATAAGTGCAATAGATCATAGCTACCATAGAAAAAGTAAGATCATGCTTTGAATTAAGACGAGTAAAATTAAATATTCGCTCAAGACAAACTTTACTTGTGCCGCGCCATGGACCATCAGCATCTCTGAAAAATGTGTGGTGATTTTCTAAAAGATACAACTCAGTCTAAATAAGATCATGATGTAGAGTCCTCGGATTTCTTAAAAACAAAACAAAACATTGTGACAAACTTTGACAACATGTTTCATGTTGTATGGACAAAAATACAGTTTGAAATATTTTTGTATAAATAAGATCTAAGCATACTTTTTTTTTTTTTTTCAGTCTAAAGAACAGAAAATAATCTCTTCAAGAATCTTTTGAACAGACCCTGTTTAGTAAAAATAATACCTTAGGTTAAATTTAAGCAAATCATTTACATCATACATAAGTCTTCTAAGAAGATAAATAGAAGATACGATTTTAATAAAACTTTAAAGATTTGATTTAAACAGTCTTTAAATTTTAAAATATCTAATTCAAACTTTTAAGGTTATGCTTTTTGTAGTGGATGAGCAGATCATTCATTCATTGGTTCTGAATTAATGAATCATGGCTCGTTGAATCTAAACACAAATGCACATTCCTCCTTAAAATACAAGCTCGAGCTCCGAACTCCCAAATACAAATCATACGTCCAGCTAGTCTGCAACAAATTGTCTCTCCCGACATTTATGGCACCTCGGAGTATTAACAGAACAACACGACACCGCATCTCCTAGCTTTACAAGCGTCAAAAGATTGCCAATGCATCCCCCTTCTCTCTTTCTCTCAGCCAGAGAGATAACGAACCTTTCTAAAGACATTCCAAACACAAAAACTTACCTTGCATTTAATTCAGAAGGATTCAGAATCTACGATGATGTATTAAGGCCTGCATGTTTGGTTAGGCCTTTCATGCCATAGTTATGATTTTCTGATTTGTAACTTGGAAGTGTTTCTCCTAATTAATGTTCTCAAATAGAATCATGGTCTTGTAACCTGACCCCCCTGCTACAGGATAACACTTTACAACCCCCTGGAGACTGAGAAGTCACCTCACACACACACACACACACACACACACACACACACACACACACACACACACACATAAACACCACACATGGACCCCTTGTGATGAAAAGTGCCTTTAAATGTATTAAATGTATTCCTTGTTGTGCTTAGATGTCTTCACATGCCATACTGGAAGTACTGACAATTTTATTGTGTGTTAATCAAACTTAAAATGCCTATAATCGTGCATTTGATTGTAACTTTATATTCCTACTACTTTTACCTGCCATTCTTGGTCTCTCTTTAACCACCTCGTTCTGACTGAACCAACCGTATACAGGAGATTACAGGAAAATGTATTATTCTGTGTGTACCATCTTGCTAGTGTCACAGTGTTTGGTTTGTGTTCCCTGGGTAACCACTAGATGTCCTCCTTGCCCACGGTGTCTGGCACTTTCTGAACTACATTCCCCACGATTCTTGTCTCATCATTGCACTCAGCTGTCCCTTATCACTGATCATTGCACTCAGCCAATTCCCCATTATCATTGTCGTTTCCCTGTGTATATAACCCTGTCTGTTTTAGTGTGTGTCACGGAGTCCTTGTAATTATCACGCCACTTCCGAGTACTGTTCTTGCCTGTTTTTCGTGTGTCTTTTTATGTTGAATTGCTATCTTGGTTTTGACCCCTGCATGGACTGTTTCTGAGTAACGGATTACCCTCATTAAAGATACATATTGCAATTGGATCTTCTCTCTGTTTCCTATGTGTGGAACGTGACAGCTAGAGTGTTCTGCTGAATTTTTTATACTATCATAAACTATGCAGATAAGTTCTCTTGACAAGACAAAGAGAATTTTTCCCGCTCGAGATACTCTAAAGTGATTGGTCCACATACGCGTAAGTTAAGAAACTCCATAAAAGATCGACTCAGGAAAGTTTCTCTGAAGAGCACTTCGTCTGAGAGAGTTTCTGGTTCCATGGCTCCTTCGGGAGCTTTTCTCCGTTTTTGTTTTTCTTTTCTTTCCTTTAAATCTTTTCGTTTCGTTTCCTACGTTCAGTGAAGTGAGCGTAGCCGGCAACTTTAACTTCAAGTAGAACCTTTAAATTTACCGCGAGTCTGCTCGCCCTGGAAGACACGAGAAGAACGCACAGCTCCGAAAGACCGACACACGCGTCCTCTTGCCTCAGAAACACGACAGACTATATGCAAATATAATCAAACTTAATCGAGCTTTAATTCGTTTAAGATTGTCTGCACCACTAAGGTGGTTTGATTTCTTGTTGTCTCTCTCAAAGGTTACCTAGTCTGCTATTTTGCCATACTGTGATCATCTCGGTGATCTCTCTGTCTCTCTCTCTCTCTCTCTCTCTCTCTCTCTCTCTCTCTCCTTCATCTCTCTCATTTTCTGATTTCTCTCTCTCACTCCATTTTCGTTATTCGTATCTTGTATTGTTCATGTGTTCTGTATTTTGTGTATGCATATTCGTGTAAATTGTAGTATTTTGTATTCCTTAGTTTTGCATGTATTAAAATCCAATATACTCCTGATTGCTTCTGTCTAAATGCTCGTATTACAAAGTCAATGAGAAGTACGATTCAGCTACAAAGCTTTTATTATTTACTACGTTGAGTAGTTTAATTTTATAAACACAGGAAAATTAATGTTCACGGCCAGAAAATTAATATTTCTTGGAGTTTGTAAGAAGGGTACTTTTATTGGTATTTGATAAGGAAGTCTTACATAGAGTTTGCGAGACAAACAGTATGTTTAGATAACTGAAATTAATTCTGAATAAAAGTTATCCTGACAAATTGATCAAATATTCCCTTTTTGGGTAATTTAATCTGTGTAGACGATAAGCAAAATCATATTCATAAACTCATGAATATTCCCCTTCATTTGAGTTAATTATTCCCCAGAAGTGATTATCGCTACATTTTAAATTAATTTAGTATAAAACTCTGGATGTAGACTAGCTTTACTGTGACATTATCCCCCGAGGCTCATCTGGTCTGTAACTCCTCTCGTCTCTGTACGGGTCTGAAGCTTCATTTCACACTGTACAGGTGCTGGTCATAAAATTAGAATATCATCAAAAAGTTGATTTATTTCAGTAATTCCATTAAAAAAGTGAAACTTGTATATTATATAGACGCATTACATGCAAAGTGAGATATTTCAAGCCTTTATTTGTTATAATTTTGATGATTATGGCTTACAGCTTGTGAAAACCACAAAATCAAAATCTCAGAAAATTAGAATATTACATGAAATCACACAGTAATTACACAGTAATCCCATGGTCACTGAACCAGGTTTTGGTTATTTTGGCAGTGTGGGCCAGTGCAAATCCTGCTGGAAAATGAAGTCAGCATCTCCATAAATCTTGTCTGCTGAAGGAAGCATGAAGTGCTCTGGAAATGTCCTGGTAGACGGCTGCGTTGAGTGGACAGCACAGTGGACCACACCAGCCGATGACATGGCTCCCCAAACCAACACAGACTGTGGAAACTTCACACTGGACTTCAAGCATCTTGGATTGTGTGCCTCTCCATTCTTCCTCCAGACTCTGGGACCTTGGTTTCCAAATGAGATGCAAAATTTGCTCTCATCAGAAAAGAGGACTTTGGTCCACTATGCTTTATTAAATCCAGAGTCAACGCAGGTGTCGACCAGGACATTTTTAGAGCACTTCATGCTTCCTTCATTTTCCAGCAGGATTTGCACCTGCCCACACTGCTAAAAGAACCAAAACCTGGTTCAATCACCATGGTATTACTGTGTAATTACTGTGTGATTTCATGTAATATTCTAATTTTCTGAAATTTTGATTTTGTGGTTTTCATAAGCTGTAAGCCATAATCATCAAAATTATAACAAATAAAGGCTTGAGATATCTCACTTTGCATGTAATGAGTCTATATAATATACAAGTTTCACTTTTTTAACGGAATTACTGAAATAAATCAACTTTTTGATGATATTCTAATTTTATGACCAGCACCTGTAGTTTATCCCTGAAGGATCTGGGGCTGTTTTAGTTATGACAACTTAAATTATTTGCTTTTTGGATTTTTTTTTTTATATCATTCAATAAACTACTTCTTCAGTGTTCTGAAAATGCAAGGTGTTTTTATAAATATATTCATTTAGCTAAAACTATGTTTACATTTTTTTAAAATACATTTTAGTAACATGTTATTATACATTGGTTATATATTTTATTTATAATAATTTAATTTAAATATAGAGATTAGTTCATTTTTTAGAACCGTGTGTGTGTGTGTGTGCGCGCAAAACTATGGAGCCCCTAAAGGGACATGGTGGTGGAAAAAATTTTAGGATGGGAGAATTATTTTTTCCAAATCTTTTGCGTTCCCTCGCAAAACTTTTGCGTTCCCCCGAGAAACTTTGCGTTCCCACGCAAAACTTTTGCGTTCCCTCGCAAAACCTGTTTTGAGCTCGGACAGACACTTATTGTTTAATGTCCCGCTGGCAGTGTTTCAGAGCTCCATACGTTAATGGAGCGTTTCATAGTATTTGAACTTGGACTCAAATATAAAGAAATGCGGTCAGTGCTTAACTCAAGGAGTTCAGTGAAGTTTGCAATATTCACAAAGGCTATTCGAACTTCCCGGATCAATATTCTTGAGCTAAACGTTGTTAAAACAAAAACGACACCTATTTACAATCATAGTAACCTAGTCAACGAGCTACAACCCAATTCTCCTCAAAACGAGTCCAAGTTCAAACACTATGAAACGCTCCATTAACGTACGGAGCTCTGAAACACTGCCAGCAGGACATTAAACAGGAAGTGTCTGTCCGAGCTCAAAACAGGTTTTCTGTGATGGTCGTGTTTAGGTGTAGGGGATATAATATGCAGTTACAGTACAAAAATCATCATGGCTATGGAAAGCCACCACCATAAAAATTGAAACCCTGCATGGACAAAAAAAATACTGATTGAACCTTTTCATATAAATGAGATTAAAGACGACTAAGTACAGTTTTTCAACAATCTATTTGACATTGTTTAATAAAAATTATACTTAAGGTCACCGTTAAACAAAATCATTACAGTAATTTTCTAAAATATAAATAGAAGATACGAATGTATTTAATTAAAAAATCTTTCATTTAAAAAAAAATCGTATTTACACTTTTACAATTATGCTTTGAAATAAATTTAGTACGAACAAAACTTTGGCTTTGGAAAGGCGTTAGCAGACTGACATTACATACGCTGTGACATGATGCACAGAGGCTCATCTGGTCTGTCACTCTATATCCTGAAGCTATCATTAATGATGGTCAAGGAACTTCTTTCTCAGAAGACGCAGCGCTGATAACGGAAACGGAAATGGCGGCGCGTGCACACGCAGCGGCTCAGCTCTCCACGTATCGACATGTTTTGAGTAGTTTACTAATAGTTTATTTCTTTCTAAGAAACACGTATGCACAAGTATACATAAAATACAGCCGGCACGAACTTCTCGTCATCAGTTTGACGTCCGGGGGCTGTACTTTTAACCAGGAAGATCCTAGACACAACATACCGTCTGAGCTCGTCAGACCACAGGGGTCTCCGTGGATTACTTTTCCAGCCGAGAAGCGACAGAGGCGGCGCTGTGAGAGGAGGCAGAAGCGGGGCTGCAGAGCCGGGATACGAGCTAGGCTAGGCAGAGACCCACACAAGCCTCCACTGCCGAGCCTCTTCGTCACAAACGCAAGATCACTTACCAATAAAATCGAGGAGCTGGAACTCATTACATCTACGCAGAAAACCATCCAGGACTGCTGTGCCATGGTAATCACGGAGACTTGGCTCAAGCCAGCGATCCCAGCGGAGGCTATTCAACTAGCAGGCAGTGTAGCGCACCGAGCCGACAGGGCCGCGGATTCTGGTAAGAACAGAGGAGGGGGGCTTTGTGTTTACACCAACGACAATTGGTGTACAAACGCTGTAATAACTGACACTTACTGCTCCCCGGACTTGGAGTATTTAACAGTAAAATGTCGCCCCTTCTACTTGCCGCGGGAATTTACAGTTGTTGTTATCAATGCTGTTTACGTACCTCCGGATGCCAACATCAAAACAGCGTTGGCCTATTTGCTAACTGCCATTAGAAAACAACAGCGGGCTTATCCAGAAGGAGCTTTTGTCATAGCAGGTGATTTCAATAGAGCCAACCTAAAAACTGTTCTCCCAAAATTTTACCAGCATTTCACTAGTTCACACTTACAAATAAGTCAGATAGAATAAATGCATATTTGGCGTGCTGTCCGAGGAGAGGGCTCCGGGCTCGGTATTCGGCCCGAACCCAGAGTACTCCCCCCGTATTCCTGGCTGTAAAAGATTGAGCCAAGAGTGAGGAGTCGGGGTGGTGGAGGGATGCTGGAAAACTGTCAAGGAATATTAGGTGAGTTGACAGAGTGAATATATATATACTTCTTGTCATGCTGATTAGGGTAGACATAATTGTTTGATGACGAGTAGATTGGATTGATTATTTGAACATGCTCCTCCCGAACTTTGTTTATAAAACATCATGTAAAGTGCCCCACAAGAGGAAAAAACATACTCGACCATGTTTATAGTAACGTCAAGCATGGATATAAGGCATCACCTCTCCCCCACTTAGGACTGTCTGACCATATTTCATTGTTTTTGACAGCATATAGACCAGTTATCAACCGGATCAAACCTACTGCTAGAATAATACAAATATGGCCGGAAGGAGCGTCTGAACAGCTGCAGGACTGCTTTAGACGCACTGACTTGACCGTATTTGTGGACAATAAAATCGACATCTATACATCCTCTGTGCTATTCTATATAAAATGCTGCATTGAAAATGTCACCATCACGAAACGGATCTATATATTCCCTAACAACAAGCCGTGGATGACCAACAATGTAAAACACCTGCTGCAGGCCCGTAATTCTGCTTTTCGGTCCGGTGACAGACAGCTTTACAGTGCAGCCAGGACGAATTTGAGGAAGGGCATCAGGGATGCTAAGGCCGCTTATAAGCAGAGGATTGAGAACCACTTCTGCAACTCCGACCCACGCCGGGCTTGGCAGGGGATCCGGCACATCACTGGGCAGATTAACATCACTTGCCTGTCTAATAGCAGTGCTTCAATGGCAGAACAGCTAAACCGGTTCTTCAGCCGCTTTGAGGTGGAAAGTACTGAGACTACCATCAATCCTGCTCCAGACACAAATAGCCAGGTGCTCATTCTTCAACCTATTGAGGTGATACACACTCTCCGTAAAATCAAGGCATGGAAAGCATCTGGACCAGACGGCATTCCAGGGTGCGCACTCAGAGACTGTGCAGCTGAGTTGGGTGAGGTACTCACAAACATCTTCAACTTGTCTCTGTTGCAGTGCACTGTTCCAACCTGCCTGAAGACCTCTATAATAGTGCCGGTGCCAAAGCAGGCTGCTATAACATCCCTCAATGACTATAGGCCCATTGCACTAATATCTATAATTATGAAATGCATGGAGAGGCTGGTTTTATATCATATCAAGTCTGCTCTACTACCCACCATGGACCCCCACCAGTACACATACAGGGCCAACAGGTCGACAGACGATGCCATCAACACTGCACTCCACACTGTATTGTGCCACCTGGAACATCAAGGGACGTATGCACGGCTTTTGTTCATTGACTACAGTTCTGCTTTTAATACCATCTTATCAAACAGACTGTTTTACAAGATGTCTGACCTAGGCATACAGCATAACATCTGCCTGTGGATTAAAGACTTCCTAACAAAGAGGCCACAGTCAGTGAGGATGGGCTCACATCATTCCACAACTACGCTAACCAGCACGGGAGCCCCACAAGGCTGTGTGCTAAGTCCATTTCTTTACTCCCTATATATTCATGATTGCGTACCATCTAATGACAACAACATCATAATTCAATTTGCGGATGACACGACTGTGCTGGGGCTGATCACCAGAGGAGATGAGTATGCCTATAGAGAGGAGGTACAGAGGCTGACGACGTGGTGTATGGAGAATAATCTTACCCTAAACATCAAGAAAACGAAAGAACTTATCATTGATTTCAGGAAGGAACAGATTGTTCACACACCACTGCATATCAACGGGGAGATAGTGGAGAGAGTATCAAGCTTTAAATTTCTGGGCACACACATTTCTGAGGACCTTTCATGGACAACAAACATCACAGCATTAGTCAAGAAGGTGCAACAGCGGATGTACTTTCTCAGAATGCTTAGGAAAATAAACCTGTCAGCGCGGCTCCTGGTGTCATTCTACTGCTGTTCTATTGAAAGTGTCCTCACATATAATATGCTGGTGTGGTATGGAGGCAGCTCGGCTGGTGATAAAAAGGCCCTGCAGTGAGTTATAAATACCGCACAGAACATCACAAACCAACAGCTACCTGCTCTGGATGACATTTTTAACTCCCGCTGCCTGCAGAAAACACACAACATTGTGACGGACCCGAATCACCCAGCCCATCAGCTTTTTGAACTGTTGCCATCTGGAAAACACTTTAGATCGATCAAAACACACACAACCAGACTCATGAACAGTTTTTATCCCAATGCCATCAGGATAATGAACCATGAACTGAAACTACATCCTCAAATTATTACCACTAGACATTTTTGACATAACACTAAGCACCTTATTTAATAATGGGCAATTTGCAATATGAATTTAACTACTCTTGCTGTGTACGTTAAAAAATATATATATTTCATTGTATGTTGGTACAATGACAATAAAGGAATCAATCAATCAATCAATCAATCAATCAATCAATCAATCGGAAGGGCCTTATAAGCAGCCTATCAATGGTGACAGCCTGAGGGTTCACAGTTTCTTAATGTTTTCATTGTTGCTCTCTCTCTGAAGATAGGCCTATGTGGTAATTTTCTCACAGAGACAACTTAAGGAATTATTAAACATTTCACATGTGTGAGATGACTTGTTGACACTTCAAATTTTTAATTATTTTACATACCCATGATAAATAAAAAATATACTTTAAGTTCAAGTCAAGTTTTTTCCACAGACCATCGATGTAGAATATTTGTTTTTATTAAAACTTTGAATAATTAATTTAATTTAATTTAATTTAAAACATCTTCTTTTTTTAAAGATATACTTTAAACTTTTAAGATTATACTTTGAAATAGTTTTAGCACTACCAAAACATTCATAATGTCTCATGACTGTCAAACGCTGGTGTGAGAGGGAAACACTCAGGTTCTTTTGTATTACAACTTTAAACTCATTGCATTTTTGTGAACCCATTCATACGTGGTATGGACATTGATGTGTTAGGAGCTACTTCTTAAACTCTGAAAATGTAAGATGATTTTATTTATTGTTTATCTAAAACTAAAATAATTGATTCAGTAGATTTTATATTATATATTGTATATTATACTTTTAAAGAATTGAATGTTTTCCAACTTTAGTGTGAAATATACGTTTTTTATTTTATATTATAAGCATTTCATTTATATACCTTTAAAGAACAGAATGTTTTTTAACTTTACTTAAATTAGCAAGATATTTATTTTATATTATATATTTATTTTATAAGCATTTCATTTGAATTCTTTTAAAGAACAGAATGTTTTTCAACTTTAGTGTGAAATATACGTCATTATTAGAAAATATATTTTTATCACTTCCACTGTGCTTGGAAAACCCCCACTGTGTGATGGAATGGCATATGACACAACCGGATGTCAGAGCTCAAAAATAACCCTCATAACTTTATAACTGGGACAAAGTTCAAATTAGAGACCTGCGCGGGACACAATGTTCAGTCCCGCTCCCGCAGTGTTCAGTCCCGCTCCCGCAAAGATTTGTCATTTTTAGTCTCGCTCCCGCCCGCATCTGTGATATTATGTCCCGCTCCCGCCCGCAAATGCCCGCAAGACGGCAGGCAGGATGGATGTTGACTTTCTGTCTCACGAAAGGTCTTGGAAAAAAAATGCGATTTGTGTCTGTTGTATGTTAACACCTTTGAGCATTTATCGCAGCAGGCAAAAGGTAGTTGATTCCCCTCTCCATCATGCACAACCGAAAAAGACTTCCAAATGTCTGATTTGAGGTTTTGTGATTTTTTTGTAATAAATGTGCCTTTCTTTAGAGAAGTAGGCTACTTACATCTGAAGCGCTTAGGCCTATATCTGAAGCACTAGAGGTGCTCTGTTCCTCGTCCATGCTGTCTATTTTGAACTTAAAGCTTTTGAATTCGAAAACGGACCAGCGGGAAGGAATTGTCTCTAAACAAGTGTGCGTGAGATTAGGCCCCGCCCTACCCCAAATGACAACATCCACAAGTTTAGGCTGCTTAAAACGTTTTTATTGCTGCCAAACAGAATCTCCCTCACAACTACAAATTCGCTACTTTAATCATTTATATATTTTACTTTACACTCATATTTAATTTGCGGGAGTGCAGCGTATCATCCCCCCCGCCCGCACCCGCACCCGCAATTGCACCTTCATCATCCCGCCCGCTCCCGCAATGACCTTTCAAAATTTGTCCTGCGCCACACTGTTTTGCGTCACGACCCGCGGGTGCCGCGGGACTCCCGCGGGTTCCGCGGGACTCCTGCGGGAGAGCAGACCTCTAGTTCAAATATTAAACAATGAACCCCCTTATACTCACAAGGTCATAAATAATCCCATTAACCAATTATTAAGAGGTAGGCAAGGTATTGGCATGACTCGACGAACTGAGGGAAGAGTTAAAAAATGTCCTTAACCAGGAATTAATTACAGACGTGGAATGGTCTTCAAAACTTGCATATCTCGCTAATGTTTTTAAGCATCTTAATGAACTGAACACAAAAATGCAAGGCAAAGGTGAAAATATTCTCACTTATAATGAAAAAATTGGTAGGCTTGGGGTCCAAGCTCGCCCTCTGGCGTTCTTTTTGTTGAACAGGGCCAACTTGATATGTTTCCCTTGTGCAATGCACACTCAAACAGCAAACTCCCTGAGCTTATTGCCCAGCATCTGAAGGTACTAGAGGAGAGGTTCAACTTTTATTTTCCAGGTGAGACTTATGCTGAGTTTGACTGGGTCCTTGATCCTTGGAGTTCATCAGGACTGGAAAGTTCAAAAGTCATGCCATTGCAAGTACAAGAACAACTCACAGACCTAAGGGAAGACTGCAGTTTAAAATGAAATTTCAAGACATGGCTTTGGACAGTTTTTGGATAACTGTGGAGAAAGAATATCCAGCTGTTGCAAACAGTGCCATTACAGTTCTGATGCCCTTTTCCACAACCTATTTGTGCAAACTGAGTTCCCCTTCAGGGACTACCGCTGCGTGTAATCGCAGTGGGAACGCCTCCAGCATAGTGCGTCTAAAGCATGAATGAAATCAGTCCAATGGCGAGACGGAACGTAGTAGGCGGGTGACGTCATCGACCAGGAAACTATAAAGCACCCCTGAATCACAAGCGAGACAGCTTCTGTTACTTCAGCAGCGCTCTGTGTGAAAAAAATAAATAAAATGGCGAGCGAACAGCATTTCAATAGGGTGTTCATCCCTACCTATCTACAAATCACGGGTGGGGATACACATATTGTGTGCTGTTCGTTTGGGAGCGCAGCACGCTCAATCAGCCCTCGAGGGGACTGAATAAGCATTGTTGTGAGAACGCTGTGCTCCCGCCGGTCGCTCTTTGAGGAGGGCGCCTCGGCTTGCGTTCCTCGCGGCTCGCGTTCCGCTTCTGCCGAGGCAGAGCGGCGGCTTGAGTCACGAGGTTCGCAAATGGATCTGGCAGAGGGGTTTTAGAGACGGGCTTCGCCTTTTCTCTGCCTTCACCTGCCAGGTCCAGTGTCTCATCTCGGGGCGGAAGCACGCTTTGCGGTTACTTCCACCCCGAATGAGGCATCGGTACTGCAATTATCCAGTTCTGAGGAGCTGAATGTTGTAGTTTTTGAAATAGACTCGCCACTTTAATGTGTAGAAAAACACACGCACAATAATGAAGTTTTAGAAAACAAACTGTTGAGTCTTAACTAGCTAAAAGCAGATCTTGCGCTTGCTGAGGCAGCGCGTAGATGGCAGCATAAAGAATCAACGGCTTGGATCTCGCGTTGTCGAGGCAACGCGTAGATCTGCAATTTATTTATAATGTGGAGGAAACTGAGCTCAAGGAGTTTCCCTTTCTCTCTTATTCCTATTATCACAACTAAAATGTGTGTTTTCAAGCTATGATTCTTTCTGTATTCAGATATGAATATTCAGCCTGTAATTCAGACTATGAAATACTTTGTTACTGGATATATTAAATTTGAGAAATTTAAAAAGCTGTATAAAGTACTATGCATTTTCTAAAATCCATGTTTATGGTAAGGGCACGCGCCAGTGCTTCGTGCCCTTTCTAATATCAGTACTTATGATAAAACGGATCTGAGGATCGTTATTATCTCTAAGTAGGCCAAGGAGCCCTGACGCCAGTAGTGTAGGGCTTCTGAGGGTACACCCCTCCTTGGGGAAGATGGTTTCCACCTTATTATATGGTGCCCGTCTCCCCTCGGTGCCCTCAGGGGGGCTGTTCTGCCAACCCCGTCTTTATGCCGGGGCGCAGAAGGTCCCAGCGAGTTTTTACCCGAGGGTTGCTCGCTCCCTCCGAGGAGGGCTCTAGAGTAGTCAGGCCAGTTGTTCCCTGCCGGTGCGCCGTTACAGGGCACTGTGCCTGCTGTTCAAAATACACCCCACCGTGGGGAAGACGGTTTCCACCTCATTATACGGTGCCCGTCTCCACTCGGTGCCCTCAGGGGGCCGATCTGCCAACCCTGCCTTCATGCTGGGGCGTAGACGGCCCCAGCGAGCGTTTCCCGAGGGGCGCTCGCTCCCTCCGGGGAGGAGTCTAGAGCAGTTAGACCAGTTGTTCCCTGCCGGTGCGCCGTTACAGGGCACTGTGTCTGCAGCTTGACATATTCCAGAGGCCAGCCTTGAGAGGCTGGCACCCTAGTCGATTTTCTAGTGGAGTGGAAAAATCTTCCCAATGTGTCTCAGTGGGTCCTGCATACAATCGAAAGAGGTTACGCTATACAGTTCAGGTCTTGTCCGCCTCGGTTCAGAGGGGTCCTTCCCACTGTGGTGGGCCCCGAGCAGGCTCTGGTGATGGAACAGGAGGTTATGACTCTTCTGCAAAAAGGAGCTATAGAATGGGTTCCTCCTCCCAGCAGGGAGTCAGGTTATTACAGCCAGTACTTCTTTGTTCCAAAGAAAGACGGGGGGTTGAGTCCGATTTTAGATCTGCGTCTTTTAAATCGCACTGTAGGGAAGCTCAAGTTCAAGATGCTCACTCTCAAACAGATCGTGTCACAAATCAGGTCCGAGGACTGGTTTGTCACGATAGATCTGTAGGACGCCTACTTCCATGTGTCTATTCTTCCTCAACACAGGAAGTTCCTGAGGTTCGCTTTCGGGGGCGAAGCGTACCATTATCGGATTCTTCCGTTCGGCCTAGCATTGTCACCCCGAACGTTCACGAAGTGTATGGATGCAGCTATAGCCCCTCTAAGGCTGCAGGGCATCCGCATTCTGAATTATATCGACGATTGGTTAATTCTAACTCAATCGGAACAACAGGTGGTTCGGCATCGAGATGTCGTTCTTGCTCACATCAAGAGATTGGGGTTGAGGCTCAACGCCAAGAAGAGTGTGCTTTCTCCATTACAGAGAACCACTTTTCTCGGTGTAGTGTGGGATTCAACGACGATGCAGGCACAATTGTCACCTGCTCATATTGCTTCGATTGTCACCACAGTAGATCAGGTCAAGCTAGGCCAGTCATCCACTGTGAAACAGTTCCAGAAACTGTTAGGTCTCATGGCAGCTGCATCCAACGTTATTCCTTTTTGGCCTCTTGCACATGAGACCGCTACAGTGGTGGCTCAGAACCAAGGGATTCTCCCCGAGGGGAAATCCGCTCCGCACGATCATAAGTTTGCGACGGTGTCATCGCGCCCTGATCATGTGGAAAGATCCTTGGTTTCTGTCCCAAGGTCCTGTGTTGGGAGCTCCTTGTCGTCGCGTAATGCTAACGATAGATGCCTCTCTCACGGGTTGGGGGGAGATCATGAGTGGTCGCCCAGCTCAGGGTCTGTGGCAGGACTATCATCGTCTAGGGCACATTTTTTGTCTAGAGATGTTGGCAGTGTTTCTGGCTCTGAAACACTTCCTCCCAGACCTAAGGGGCCACCATGTTCTTGTCTGAACAGACAACACATCGGTGGTCTCTTATATCAACCATCAGGGGGGTCTGCGTTCTCGCCCGCTTTACAAACTGGCACGTCAGATCCTTCTATGGTCCCAAGGGAAAATTCTTCGCTGAGAGCTATTTATCTCCCGGGGTATTTAAATCAGGGGGCAGACATCCTGTCGAGGCAGGGGCCGAGGCCCGGGGAATGGAGACTTCACCCCGAGGTGGTGGAGCTCCTATGGGAACATTTCGGTCGTGCCGAGGTAGACCTATTTGCTTCCCGAGAGACATCACACTGTCCACTGTGGTTCTCTCTCAGCCATCCAGCCCCACTGGGGTTGGACGCTATGGTACAGGCGTGGCCGAGGTCACGCCTGTATGCTTTTCCCCCGATCGCTCTGCTCCCAGGAGTTCTGGAAAGGGTTCGCTGGGACGGAGTCAGCCTACTCCTGATAGCCCCGTTTTGGCCGGCCCGAGTATGGTTTTCGGACCTTGTGTCCCTCCTCGACGGCTCTCCTCTGGAGATTTCGATCAGGAGGGACCTATTATCTCAGGCGAGTGGGTCGATACTTCACCCCCGCCCAGAGTTATGGAGACTGTGGGCTTGGCCTCTGAGGGGGCTCAGCTCATAGAATCCGGTCTCTCGACTGAGGTCGTTGAGACCATCCTCCAATCCAGAGCTCCCGCTACAAGGAAGTTATATGCTGCGAGGTGGAAACTTTTCACCTCTTGGTGTGGAGAGCGCCAACAGGACCCAGTTAACTGCCCGGTCGGTACAGTGCTGGAGTTCCTGCTGGACCGTCTCTCCACGGGGTTATCCCACTCTACACTGAAGGTGTACGTGGCGGCCCTAGCTGCTTACCACGCCCCTTCGAGTGGAGTTTCTCTTGGGAGACACCCACTTATATCTCTCTTCCTTCGTGGCACTTTGAGGCTGAGGCCAGCAGTACGCACGAGGTGGCCATCATGGGACTTGGCCATCGTCCTAGAGGGTCTCTCCCTAGCTCCTTTCGAGGCCCTTGTAGAGGTTTTCGAGAAGTTCCTTACTCTCAAAACTATTTTTCTGCTTGCTATTTCGTCTCTCAAAAGGATTGGAGACATTCAAGCACTCTCGGTTGCTCCCTCGTGCCTGGAATTCTCACCTGGCATGGCTAAGGCCTTCCTCTATCCTAGGCCAGGTTATGTTCCTAAGGTTCCAACTACTGTAGTTAGACCTGTCATACTGCAGGCTTTTTGTCCTCCTCCGTTTCTGACGTCGGACCAGGAGAAACTTAATTTGCTCTGCCCAGTGCGGGCTCTAGATGCTTATGTCCACAGAGCTGCCCTGTGGAGGAAGTCTGAACAGCTGTTCGTTTGTTTTGGGCCGCCCAACAAGGGGTGCCCGGCATCTAAGCAAAGGATGAGCAAGTGGGTGGTCGAGGCCATCTCACTTGCTTACGAGTCGGCCGGTCAGCCTTCACCTTTGGCTGTACGGGCTCACTCCACCCGGAGTATGGCTGCTTCTAAAGCTCTCCTTTCAGGAGTTTCTCTTCAGGATGTTTGTGATGCGGCAGGCTGGTCCTCACCGCACACATTCGTCAAATTTTATTGTCTCGATTTTAGCTCCACTCCTGGGGCGCAAGTTCTTTCGTCAGCCTGTGCGCCTTGATTACACACGACGGAGACTTGCTCGCATGGGGACGTGGGTATTGCGTTCCCACTGCGATTACACGCAGCGGTAGTCCCTGAAGGGGAACGTCCCGGGTTACGTATGTAACCCTAGTTCCCCGAAGGGACGGACGCTGCGTGTCCTGCCATGCTCCCGGCATCCCCTTGGATCGCTTGCTTCAGTAACATCAGAAGCTGTCTCGCTTGTGATTCAGGGGTGCTTTATAGTTTCCTGGTCGATGACGTCACCCGCCTACTACGTTCCGTCTCGCCATTGGACTGATTTCATTCATGCTTCAGACGCACTACGCTGGAGGCGTTCCCACTGCGATTACACGCAGCGTCCGTCCCTTCAGGGAACTAGGGTTACATACGTAACCCGGGACGTTTTTCTAGCCCGACATACATCAAGAATAAGTACAGAGAAAGTCTGAGAACAGTGGACCAGGAGCTTTGTGTTTGTCTCTTATCCATTCCTGCCAGAATTGATAGGCTGTGTGCATCATCTCAGGCTCAGGTTTCCCACTGAAAGTAATATTTTATGTCTAAATATGCAGTAATGCCTTAGATTATCCTTCATAATGCCTTGTAGAAATTGAAAGTATATAATGCACTTACATTAAAATCAGGTCAGAATTACAAGATTCCCTTTTACCAAACTCAATACTACACTCCAATAGGTGGCACAAATGCACGTTAAAGCAGTTTACAAACTATCATAAAACGTAAAAGAAGAAGATGGTCCTAAGAAGAAATAACAGGAGAAATCTAAGCAGAAACAGCTGAATTCTTAGTGTTGTATTAAGTTAAAGATGGAGATTAATAAAGAGGAGATTGAAGACATGAGTGATCAAGAAACATCCAGAATAAAACATGAAGATACTTAGGAAAAAATAGGATATTGTCCATTCTTCATTCTTCATTGTTTACTGCTGTGAAACATTCAGGTGTAAAAATGTAAACGGCAAAAGAAAAGTGAGAGATCATGTGTGCTTTGAATGTGGGAAGAGCTTTACTACAGTCGCCCCACTGAAACGGCTCCAAGTAATTCATACTGAAGAAAGACCTTACAAGTGCTCATATTGTGACAAGAGTTTCGCTCAGTCTGGAAACCAGAAAGTACATGAGCAACTTCATACTGGAGAGAAGCCATAGAAGTGTACTCAGTGTGGAGTTGGTTTTGCACATAAGGACAATCTGAAGAAACACACGAGAATTCACACAGGAGAAAAGCCGTTCGCTTGCCATCAGTGTGGAATTGTTTTTATAGAAAAATCTTATCAAGCACATGTATTCACACAAGTCAAACGCCTTACATTTGCCGTCAGTGCGGATGGAGCTTCACACTTGATTACAATTAATAGATTATAGCCTAATTAATGTTATTATTAATTTATCTGTTTTATGAATCATTTATAATAAATAATGTGTCTCTGGATATCCCTTATTATATATACGTGAATGGATATCCCTTATTTTGCCAAATCTAAATCCTAATCTTTAAGTCCCCAAATCCCAAATCAAAAACAGTACATTTGTTGTTTCAAAAATAAAAAAATGTTTGTTTTAAGCTGAGAAAATAAGCCAAGATACTAATTTGCATAATCTCGTTCAAAAAACAAGTGAGGTATTGTTTCAAGTTTAGTTACAGAATGTGAAGAGATGTCTTGAAATTAGTAAGAAAAGAGTTACAGTTATAGTAATTATAAAGAATTCTTTAATCAAGTTCTTTCAGCTTGTTAAGAGGGCACTTTATATCCATTGTAGGTCCTCAAGCTGTAGAATATTTATTTTGTCCTTATTAATTGTCATTATTAATTGAACTGGATCAACCAACAACAACCACATTTTTGAAAAACAAACAAATATCAATGACAAATCACTAACCAAAGTCATTGAGAAGTCAGAAACTTCACTCATCCCATCACAGTACAAGTACGAGACATACTATTATTCCTAAAAACCAAAAGAACTCACAATAATATATCGGGAAGTCTACAATGTTACAAACAACAGGCAGAAAAACAAACATGGTAAATCTTCATCATGGTGTAGGATCTCAAGTAAATATATGTATTGTTTAATGCTCATCAAAAATATTTACTTGACTTACTTATTTTAATGATACAATATTTTCAGACACCATATTAGGAAGGGGTCGAGGGATTTGCAAATATAAACAAACATTTACTGTAACTCTCTCACTCTCACTGAGTGGGTGTAGGGGATTGTTGACCCTTGATTTCAGTATTGATTGGTTTCAGGAAATAGGTCAGGTGCCTGTTTTTTTCTGTGTATAGTTTGTACAGAAGATACATATATTGCCAAAAGTTTTGGGACGTCTGCCTTTACATGCACATGAACTTTAATGATATCCCATTCTTAACCCGTAGGGTTTAATATGGAGTTGGCCCACCCTTTGCAGCTTCAACTCTTCTGGGAAGGCTTTCCACAAGGTTTAGGAGTGTGTTTATGGGAAGTTTTTGACCATTCTTCTGTAAGCGCATTTGTGAGGTCAGGCACTGATGTTGGACGAGAAGGCCTGGCTCACAGTCTCCGCTCTAATTCATCCCAAAGGTGTTCAATCGGGATGAGGTCAGGACTCTCTGCGGGCCAGTCAAGTTCCTCCACACTAAACTCGCTTATCCATGTCTTTTTTGGACCTTGCTTTGTGCACTGGTGCGCAGTCATGTTTGAACCGGAAGGGGCCATCCCTAAACTGTTCCCACAAAGTTGGGAGCATGAAATTGTCCAAAATGTCTTGGTATGCTGAAGCATTAAGAGTTCCTTTCACTGGAACTAAGGGGTCAAGCCCAACCCCTGAAAAACAACCCCACACTATTATCCCCCCTCCTCCAAACTTTAGACTTGGCACAATGCAGTCAGGCAAGTACCGTTCTCCTGGCAACCGCCAAACCCAGACTAGTCCATCGGTTTGCCATCGGATAAATTACCTAAATTAATAACTTTTTTACAACAAAAATGAACCATCACTGAACTTACTTAAACTGGACTGTGACGCTATTTTCTGCTGTACAGCCGAAACAAACATTGTTGCATTATTTTCGTTATCACAGTAAAGCTGCTTTGAAACAAACTG
Source organism: Abramis brama (assembly GCF_963993115.1). Lineage (NCBI taxonomy): Eukaryota > Metazoa > Chordata > Actinopteri > Cypriniformes > Leuciscidae > Abramis > Abramis brama. The sequence goes on from NC_139972.1 coordinate 7,323,411, forward strand.
TATTGTAAAATGAGCTATATAAATAAAGGTGACTTGACCATTTTACTGCATGCCAGACTACTATTTTTAATATTTGTTGCAAATGTATTTTTAAGGCTTTAGTAGATCTAATTTAGCACATGTTTTTTAACTGCAGTGCCTTCATGGTTGAATCATTAATCAGATGATCAATACACATGTTTTGAAGGACCTGCTTTAGCATGAGAGTCCCTTTAAAAGAGACGGTCCAGTTCATCTCATACCGTGGATGATCGCTCGTCATCATGGCTCTGAATATTGGCTGCTGTTGGAAAGGGCTCCTCCTGCTCTCTTTCCTCCTGATCTGTGTCAATGGACAAACATCAGGGCCGTAAGTTTTTAACAGTTTTTGCTGAGGTTAAAATTATTAGTATACCATTAGTCATTGCCCACTAAACATTGGACGTCGGATAGACGTGCAGATGTGTGGTTCAGCGATCTCTGTGACAGGAGAAAGTGTGTGTGTGTGTGTGTCTGTCTGTGTCTGTGTCTGTCTCTGCCTGTCGTCTCACGAGGAGAAGCCTAAAGAAGCCGCTGTTTTGTTTGAGGAGAAAGTTATTGAAGAGTGTGTGAGAGAGCGCACTGAGCGCGATTGTTGTTTGGAAAAGACTTATATAATAAAACACACGATCCGCAAGCCGACCCCGTCTCCTTCCTTCTTTCCACAAACAAACTTTAGTGGACAGACGTCAACATTAGATGTGCGGAAGACGTCGAAAAAATACGTCGCCTGGCGTCACAAAACAACCCCTTCAGTGGACCGAATTTGGACGTCCAAAAATTACATGAAAAAGACGTCACTCCGACATCATATTGCGCAGTGGGTGTGTAAGAAATGTCTTGATTTCTCCTGTATTTATTTAACTGATCTGTGTTTTACAGTAGAGGTTTACTGTTTAACCTTTATGCCTTATTATATATTTTACGACGTTGAGTGCATTAAGGGACAAAAATGTCCACTCTAAACACTGCCATAAACTATTATATATTTTTTTATTTTCCACTTTCACTGAGTTAAATATTTTAACCAACATCAGTCCTGAAAATAACTACCAAATATTTATTTAATTTTCAGAATTTTAACCCCTTAAATGCCATTTGTTTACATGATGCCACTGTTTTTATCGATGGAAAAAAAATAACAATTGTGTACTACATGCTAGGTGGATTTCTTGGGAGGGAATTATCACAGCCTGGTATATGTCCATGATTAGCAGCAACATTGATTTTTACGCATTTTTATTTTTTGTGTTATGTCAGATTTAAAAAAAAAAAAAATCACACTTAGCACGTTAAGGACCAAAAATGGTCACATAATAAACACTGCCTAAAATATTATAATTATTTTCCACTTTTACTGAGTTAAATCTTTTAACTAGCATCTGTCCTCATCATAACTACCAAATATTTATTTAATTTCAGGATTTTAACCCTTTAAATTCCAGTTTTGGTGACGATACCATCGATTTGTATGAGAGGAAAAAACACAATAATGTAATTATTTTCTATATACTAAATGCAAAGTGAAAACCTTGGCTTTGGATTATCAAAGTGTTGAATATATCAAAGATTAGCAGCGACATTATTTTTGGTGCATTTTTATTTTTTGTGCAATGTCAGATTTAAAAAAAAAATCACACATAGTGCGTTAAGGACAAATTTGATCCTATTTAAACCCATTAAAATATCCATTTTTGAACTGTCATAATATCATAAAATTTCTATTCAAATACCCTGTCATTACCAAGCCTTGGGGTAAAATATTTACTTTTGACTGTTTTCCACCATTTGGTACCATTTTTCATATAATTGACATACTGCAAACATCTGCAGTATTGCAAACATTTTCCTGATTTCTACTAGGTGACTATAACCTGTGCCTGTCTCCCTACACATCAAAATTTGCTCTAAAAAGAAAGCAAAACTACAAGATCACCATGAACATGTTTTTTTTTTTTCTAAATTCTATAAACATATCAAACATATCAAAAACTTCTAAACAAAATGGGGTCATTGTTCAGCTCATTTGCAGGAGCTGCAGAATTGCAATGCATGCTCCTTACAGATGTAAATGCCACATTTTGAGCAGGTGGTGGAGATTTTTCTTTTTTTGTTAGTGCAGAAACTGCACCTCCTCCTCTTCTTTTTTTATGGGTGTCTGCAGCCCCACTTGCCTCTGAATTTTCTGCTCTCCGCTGTGATTGCACTATGGCTGCTGCGGCTGGTGCCTCCTTTTAAAGGTTTTCTCCTGGTTCCAGGAAGGGCAACAGCCACCCACATGACAAAGGCGTTGAAAGCAGAGACATCTATTAGATTGTAGAAGAGCGCCATCGGCCACCGACTTGTCTTCCTCTTGAAGCTGTATGCGCCAACAACCTGCAAAATAAAAAAAAAGATCAAGGAAAAATGTGACCCTGGATCACAAAACCAGTCTTATGTTGCACGGGTATATTTGTGGCAATAGCCAACAAAACATTGTATGGGTCAAAATTATAGATTTTTCTTTTATGCCCAAAATCATTAGGATATTAAGTAAAGATCATGTTCCTTGAAGATATTTTGTAAATTTCCCACCTTAAAACATTTATTTTTGTGAATGAATGCAGCACTATCGCCAGTAGAAATGGAGAACTTTAAAGGCGATTTTCTCAATATTTCGATTTTTCTGTACCCTCAGATTCCAGATTTTCAAATAGTTGTATCTCGGCCAAATATTGTCCTATCCTAACAAACCATACATCAATGGAAAGATTATGTATTCAGCTTTCAGATGATATATAACTCTCAATTAAAAAAAAAATTTTTTGGCCCAAGTTATAAGAGAAAAAAAAAATACAAGAGAAAAAAATGCATGATAAACTTAGTACTAAATATACCTATATTTTAGAAAACCACATAAAGATGTGTATATAAAATAAATGTGTGAGTTACTGTTGCTAATAGCACATACCTTATCCAGGTATATTATTATTCACTTGGTTTAGTAGTCCACTGCTTCGGTGGTCGTGTAGGTTCTCTTACGAGAGGTCTCTCGTACTGCGTAATATCTTACGCTAGGCGAAACCTCTTTTCCGCGAGATATTGAAGCAAAAAATGATCCATAATTTTGAATTAATGTAAAACGCGTTGCGGCAGCATGCAGACATGGGCGAGACAGCTCGCACGCCCATTGGCTGCCCTGCGGCAACTGCAGCAGCCTATCGAGAGAGGCCCCTCGTGACGTCAGATCCAATGAGGGCACTTCGCGCCCACTGCGTCACGTCCTGCCGAAACAGGCGTGGCTTGGGCCTATAAATATGGCTCGACAGGCTGTAGAATCTGATTTTTCATCTCTTCAGCGAAGCTCACACATCGCTGGATCCCGAGAGGAAGAAGCCGCGCCGTCAGAAAAAGCCTTCTGCGGGACGAGCCTTTGCATCTGAAGCCGCTGGTCGACAACTCGCCGCCTTCAGTCGGCGTTCCTGTTACGCTATCCGGCATATTATATCCTTTTCTCTGCTATTGTATGTTCGCCGCTTTGACACACTCTTCTAAAAGAGAAATTTCCTATGAGGCGTTGTTTCAAATGCCTCGCACACTCCCGCACTCTCTCTCCCTCTGTTCGAGCCGCGCAAACTGCGCCGTTCACAAGGGATGTCAGAAGCGGACGGTCACGGGGCTAGCTTTCTCGCTCTCTCCCTCCGTTTGAGCCGCGCAAGCTGCGCCGTTCACAAGGAATGTCAGAAGCAGACGGTCACGGGGCTAGTTTTCTTTACGTTACAAGAAAGCTACCCTGCCCTTGTGCCCCGTTCGCGCGCATCACTCGCCAGCGAAAGGAGGAAAGAGAGTGTTTTTAGTCCCGCCGAGGCCGGACCAACCTCCATTTCTCACACATTTCTCAGTCCCCTCTTAAGTTCAGGCGATTGGAAATATCAATATTGCAGTAAACGAGCCTGTTATAGTACATGCACGCCTGCAAACAAACGCCGTCACAAGACATGACGCTCTCTTATATGCTCGCGCTAACTGAAAGCTTATGTGTTTTCCCCCTGTGGCTCAGTGGCGAAATCCTAGGCTTTCGCGCTAGAGACCCGTGTTCGAATCCTGGCTCTGGCGGCAAATAAAAAATTATGCCGTTCGCTTCTCCGAGCTCGCGGCCAGCTTTCTTACATACAGAAAGCGAACCCGCCTCTCGCACATGATGGTGCTCAAGTATTTATTAGCGTCTAAACATATGAGCCTTCAAAGCATTTCGCTCTGTCAGTCCCCTTAAAAAGGCGACTGCAGATGTGTATTTTTGTGCTCGCCTGCACCCAAACACCGTTTCTATGGCAACTCAGAGAAATCTCATAGAGTACAATCCTGGTCATCCGGCTCACGCCGATGGTGTCTACGATGGTGTTCAAGTCCCGCTGCGGCCAGACTTCCACCAAAACTTCTCGCTCGTTCAGTTCCAGAAAATGCGACTGTTCCAGTGTATTTAGCAGAAAACAAGCTGGTTACACAGCTTGTTTGCCTGCACACAAACGCTGTTTTAACGGCGACCCAGATAAATCTCATAAAGAGTGTATTTTCTGGTTTTCCGGCCACGGCCGATGGTGTTATGAGTGTAGTAAAAATGCCCACAGCCCAGTGCTCATTCCTACACACAGGCACAGCCCAACACATTCCAGGGCTCGCACACATAAAATCGACTCATGTTGATTGTGCATTGAATGTAGTGAATGTGCCCACGACCCAGTGCCCACAAACACTACACACTGCATGTCTCACGGTTTCTGTAAAAACGAAACCAACGCACATACAGTCTGCTCAAGCAGACGGTGTTTTCAGTGCTGTCCCGCTGTCCCACGCCCACATTCACTCACAGACATGACAAGCCCTACGGGGAGTCGCCCCGCTCGCTCTCTCTCAGCAAACTGCCATAGGAGAGTTGAGCGTGGGCAGGCTGCCCGCTGTGATCAGTGCGCCCCCCGCCTCGAACGCTGCAAGCACGGCGTCTATGTTACAGCATACCAATGCTCTCCGGTCGCCACCATGTCGCGACCAGAGCCCAGATCTCATTCAAACCCGAGCTATTCATGCAAGTGCATGGGCAAAGCTCCCCGGGGTATCAGAACGGGTGCTGAACATTATAAAAGAGGCTATTCGCTACAGTTCGCTCGACGCCCCCGCCGTTACGCGGCGCGAATCGCAACTACGGTGAAAAGGGAAGTAGCACATCTACTTCGAGCCGAAATAGCGAAACTGTTGAGCAAAGGGGCCATAGAGCCTTTATCTCAAGCTCAGAGCGAAGGGGGCCTATACAGCAGATATTTTCTGGTACCGAAAAAAGACGGGGGTCTCAGACCCATTCTAGATCTAAGACAGCTGAACAAAGTGCTTTCGAAACGCCGGTTCAGAATGCTCACAACCAGGAAAATCCTCTCGCAAATTCGCGAAGGGGACTGGTTTATGTCAATAGATCTGAAGGACGCATATTTCCAAATCCAAATAGCATCACGTCACAGGCAATTTTTGAGATTCACCTTCGAGGGCCAGGCATATCAATACACAGTCCTGCCGTTTGGCCTGTCCCTAGCACCTCGTACATTCACGATGTGCATGGACGCGGCGCTTGCACCCCTGAAACTTCGGGGCATGCGAGTTTTGAATTACTTGGACGATTGGCTGATTCTAGCTCGATCACACTCAGAGCTCATAGAACACAGGACCATATTACTCGGAACATCTCGAGAATCTAGGTCTCAAAGTCAATTGGGCGAAGAGTTCACTGTCTCCCAGTCAGAGAATATCTTTTCTGGGCACAGAACTGGACTCGCTGTCTATGACAGCACAGCTATCGCCACGGCGCAGACTGAACATTCAGCGCATGACGGAATCCTTCCGCTGCGGCACTATAGTCCCGCTCAGACAGTTTCAGAAAATGCTGGGTCTCATGGCCTCAGCATCATCAGTACTCCAGTTGGGCCTGCTTCACATGCGCCCACTGCAGTTCTGGCTAAAAGTGCGAGTACCGCGTCGAGCATGGACTTCCGGTCTGTTCCGCCTCAAGGTCGATCAGAAATGCGTCTCAGTTCTGAAACCTTGGAGGGAGACCGATTGGTACTGGTCAGGTGTAAGCCTGGGGATTTCCTCGAGTGTGAAGGTCGTGTCTACGGACGCCTCCACCTCGGGATGGGGAGAGCTGCTCGAGCCAGTGGTCAGAATGGGAAAAGCTTCTACACATAAACTGCTTGGAAATGATGGCAGTCGACAACGCGCTGAGGCGTTTTTGTACCCAGATAAAAGGACACCACGTTTTGGTCCGTTTGGACAACATGTCGGTGGTAGCCTATATAAATTGCCAAGGAGGTATCAGATCCCGAAACCTCTCAGTGAGCGCGACGTGTATGAAATTTGGGCCAAATGACTCGAAAGTCATACTCAAACCAAGGCACGGGTACGTTCCTAAATCCCTCAACACACCGTTTAGGGCTCAGGTGATTTCCCTGTCGGCCCTGTTGGTCTCTAATGAGGAGAAGGACGCGAGCTTCCTTTGCCCGTTCAGGGCATTAAGGGTTTATGTGTCTCGCTCGACTGTATTCAGACAGACGGAGCAGCTCTTTGTTTCGTTCAACAGACGTTCTAAGGGACTAGCTGAGTCTATCCAGGTGGATAGTTGATGCTATAGCATTGGCTTACACTTCTAAGGGCCTGCAGTGCCCGTTAGGTGTCAGAGCGCACTCCACAAGAGGCATGGCCTCGTCGTGGGCTTGGTCTAGTGGGATTGCCTTGCAAGATATCTGTATGGCGGCAGGCTGGGCCTCCCCGTCTACATTTATAAGGTTTTATAACCTAGAGGTTCCCACCTTGCAAGCTGCTTTTGGTCTAAAAATCAGTACGGTCTGCCCGAGGCTATCGGCTCAGAATACTGAAGCTGATCGGTTAAATAACTCTATGGGCAGTGTGTAAGACCCATAATATTCATCAGACCAGGCCCAGTTTGTCGCCCTGACTGTGTGGAACACTATTGATATAATTTGCTCCTTATAGGACGCTACTTATTACAGGAATGATGCTGTTCCAGCCCCTCTTTCCTGGACTCTCTGCGAATCCCTGATGATCATGCACTATATGAGCCCCGGGCACTTGCCCTTGGGACTTTGGTGTTGGATCTCAGCACGCACAGCGTTTTACACTGTGTTCCCCAAGCGTAAGATATTATGCAGTACGAGAGACCTCTCGTAAGAGAACGTACTCGGTTACTAACGTAACCTCGGTTCTCTCTAGAAGAGGGAACGAGTACTGCGTATCTTTGCCGTGCATGCATCACGCTCTGGTTCACTTTGGCGATGAAAAAACAGATTCTACAGCCTGTCGAGCCATATTTATAGGCCCAAGCCACTCCCGTTTCGGCGGGACGTGACGCAGTAGGCGCGAAGTGCCCTCATTGGATCTGACGTCACGAGGGGCCTCTCTCGATAGGCTGCTGCAGTTGCCGCAGGGCAGCCAATGGGCTCGCAAGCTGTCGGTACGGTACGGTACGGTTCGGGTCTGTTAACCATGATCTGGCTAGCGTTTCCACTGCCAACAGTACCCTTACTTGATAGGCGTGGTGTTTCGATCGACGTCATTTTCGAGCGAAGAAGAACATAGTAAACTACAATGGATGACATACAGCAGATCTTGTTCTTGCTCCTCGACATGTTTGTCACAAGAAGACAAGCGCCGACATTAGGCTTTTCTCAATATCAAGTGCGCAAAGTTTGTACTTGCCATGTGCGACTCCTACATGCAAATGGTACAGCGCGTTCTTAAAAGCGTCACTCAGCTCGCTCTGCTACTCCGGTTATCTCTGTTACTCTGTATGTACATTTTAAGAAACAATAAAATGAAATATGTTATAAAACACCACTCTGTCTCTTTTCGTTTTCATTTAAATAAATTAAACATTATAGGGACACAAATGTGGTTCATGCGCAACGCATATTGATTATTCACTGCACGTTATACGTTATTCTATTTATAACAAAACGAAATTTAAAACACAACCCTAACGTTACCTCTTTTCATTTAAATAAAAAAAAAAAATTACACATATTCCAGGCAATATAGCCTATGCATTTGTACAAATGTTGCAATAAACATCAGTGATAATCTTGTAATAAAAAAATGACAAGAAACCATATTTCTTTTTGTAAAATTTCAGTTTTATCAATAATAGCCAATATAAAAGTTTAAGTAAAAGGTACAAGAAGCTATACAATAAGAAATAAAGCAAACAATTCAGTCAAATATCCAAATGCAGCGCTCTAGTCTAACATTACAACAGTAAAGTTAAATACAAATAGCCTATAATATGAAACTAAACTTAGCCCTCAGCCAAAACGATTGACAGGGAACGAATTATATCGCCCGTTAGATCGCCCGTTAGGTCTACACAAGACGAATTATATCTCATGTTTAACCACTACCGTCGGAGTCAGCGGCGAACGTCAGAAGAACTAGCCGAGGAAAGGCTCATCCAGCCGGGAAACATGAGCGCCGAGCGCCCGCTGATCGCATGGATCTCACAACCGGGAAAAAAAAATCATCTTTATAAATAAACCACAGATTTGAGCTTTAAACAATTACATTCTCGCCTGAAAAACTCTTAAAATTACATTTCGTGACACAGTAATAGTAGTATTATATTAAACTGTATATTAAAAAATGGCGCTTCTTATGTTGTCATTCCCCTTGTAGCACGCGCAAGTGACGACTCTCTGTCAACCAATCAACGTCCTGCAGTGAGTCTAGCTCCACCTTTTAGTACCGTACCACTGTGCTAGGTACCCCAATGGAAGGGTACCTAAAAAGTGTTGCGGTACGGTTCGGCATTTTGGTACCATTCACAACTTTTGATAGTGGAAACGCAAATAAATGTGTACCGTTCCGTACCGTACCGCTCAGTGGAAACAAGCCATTAGTAACCGAGTATGTTTTCTTCATCTTGTCGAGTGTGAAATGGCCACACCAAAGAGGTGCACAGCTTTATAACTTTTGCATCAATCGCACTTGTATAAACACTGATTTCTCAACTATTCTAATCCCTTGCAGCTACATCTTTGTGTTGCCGTAAGATGCAAGGTGTTATTATTGTCTAAGGACTGACTGCATGGCTGTGTTTGTGCCTCTACATAGGTGAGAAATTATCAATTAACTTTGAAACATAGACTGCTAAAAAAAAACTAAGCTGTGTCAAAGGTTCATGTCTGTGCGTAAAATACGCATGAATCAGACCGAAAGCAAACAATGCAGTGAGAAGCGCTTTCTCTTGCTAAATGCACACACACACATACACGCCTACACACACATCCTACACCACCGACACACACACACACACACACACACACACACACACACACACAGAGAGGGAGAGAGAGAGAGAGAGAGAGAGAGAGAGAGAGAGAGAGAGAGAGAGAGAGAGAGAGAGAAAGAGAGAGAGTGAGAGTATAGACAGAAAGCGTAAAATATGACCTTCAGGATATTATGATTTTTGTCACTCGCCTAAACACCATGTATTATATTTAGGCCCTACACACACACACACACACACACACACACACACACACACACACACACACACACACACACACTTTTGTCAACGCAGACACACATTGCTCTCAGACATCCACATATACTCATTTTACAACATCATTTTAGATCATTGAGCCATTAAAATGCTTCATAACACAGTCAATAGTGCCCATCGTGGAAACCAGGAAAATAACGTGCATTTCCCCCCATAGGGAATACCTATGTAGTGACGTCATCTGGTGGAATACACTATATAATGCAAATATAATGCTTTTGCTTCAAAATGAAAGGATGTTTCAACAAGTCATGATTCATGTATTAATGATGGCCCCGGCTTTAAACGACATTTTAATGGGTTTCAATGGGCCATTTTTGGTCATTATGGTGCTATATGTTCCTATTTGATCTACAACAGTGTGTTATACATATTATGCAACATGGGATCAAAATTGTAACATTTATCCAAAGAGTCACAATTTTGCCAAATTACATACCATTTGCATTAAAACAGCCAAAATGGTCAAAGAAATTAAACTGAAAATTACCACAAAAGTCCTAATGCAGCAAGAAGGTTAAGATACAACTTAAGGTGTAAGATCATTTAAAATTAATGACAGTGACAGATTTTTTTTAATGGCAGTGTATTTTTAAGAGCAATTCTCTGAATAAACGTACAAATATAAAGAATTTAGTCACCAGACTTAATTCACAGTTTGTTGTTTGATGTTTTATTTTTCTTATTACATCTAACCAATATTGTATGATCATTTTCTCTGGACAGATATTTCATGGTGATGTTTCCTGCAGTGATCAAGTCGGGATCTGAGGCCAAACTGTGTGCAAGTCTTCTCAAGCCCAATGAAAGCCTTGTCATGAACATTCATCTGGTTCATGGTATCCAGAGCACATTACTGCTGCAGGAGAAAGCTGAGGAAGAGTTTCATCGCTGCTTTAACTTCAAGGTCTGCCATCAAAACATGCACATAATGAATATTATCAAATATGTTTCATCATAATGCATCTAGTTTTTGTGGCAGGTTGTGAATACAGGAAATTATTTCTCATCAGGCTCCTCTGGTCAAGGCAGAATCAGTGCAGAAAATGAAGGTTGAACTTCACGGAGAGACTTTCAGGATGACTGAAGAGAAAAAAGTCATGTTCAAGCATGTTCAAGTTCATCCTCTGACTTTTATCCAGACTGATAAACCCATCTATACTCCAGGACAGACAGGTGAGCTGTGAATGTCTCAAAGGCTAAAGCTCAGTAAATAATGCTGGTGTCACTGACATCTAAACCCTGATCACAGCTGATGTAGCACATATAAGTAAAGCACACTATGATCAGGCAACGAGCATAGGTCAAAGATTAAAAATGTTGCACAAACCAGCAGATGGTAAAAGAGTATGAAGTAAACAGTTCAATTAATGGATTTACAAACAAAAAGAGGAGCAGAGGAAAAGATAAGATATTAAGGATGAGTAGCTTTGAATTCTAACAGCTTTGAAACACGAGAATGGTCATCTAGTGTGCATTTGAGCAATCCCCTCACTTTCAAACATGTTCAGCCTAAATACTGTAATTACAAATATGATATCGATATTGATATCAGTATCTGTGTGACTTTATTTTATATGAAATCTATGGATACTATAGATTAGGGGTGTTCTTGGAGAGCCCACAGCCCTGCAGAGTTTAGCTTTAACCCTAATTATTAAATGTACCTGATCAGGTCCTTCAGGGTTATTTGAAATCAACAGGGTTTGGACTAAACTCTGAAGCCCTCCAGGAGTTTGACACCCCTGATATAAATTGTTACATGTAATAAACCTCATAGCTGTCTGGGATAGGCCTACTTGATTCTAACTGGTCAGCTGGAGCAAATTGTCAGACATTTTTGTAACATTATGGCTAAAACAGGCAGCTGTGACAGCTAGTTGAGTTTGGCTCAAAAGACACATTCACCCAGCAGCAGAATACAGTTGTCAGCCCAGTATTTGACACTTAATACGGTTCACACACAGTTTGGTAATTTACAGGAGAGAAATATGACTGTAAGCAATTGTCCCTTACATAAGAGCTGAAGACATCAAAAGTGAAGTTTTTTAATACACATTTCTATTTTACAGTAAACTTCAGAGTTGTTACCATGGATACAAACTTTGCACCCCTTGATCAGCAGGTCTGATGTGTTTATCTGGCATCTTTATTTTCTCTTGCATTGTTGAATACACGTTTAATAAATGAACACATTTTTGTCTTTTGACCTTAAATTACTATTTGCTCTTTCACAGTATAGTACAGTGGTTCTTGAGGTAAGAACACAAAACCTTCTGTGCAGTCATAACAAACACACCTTTTAAATCTGATTAACACTAGAAATTTGGATATATTTGCAATTATTGTGTTTTCAGTAGGGTAATTATATATTTTTTCATTGTTAGTCAGGATATGTGTAGCTGACTGTCACAAAATATCTGCACTGTGTCTTTGCTATTAAACAGGACAGTGAAGGTAACCGGATTGGCCAATGGACAAATGTTTCTTCAACAAGGTGGATTTTGCAGCGTTCTTATGAATTAAACCCAGAGGCCCGTCAAGGCATGTACAAACTGAAGGCTTTTATTGGTGACAGGATGATCTCACATGATTTTGAAGTGAAACAATATGGTAAGTCATAAAAACAACTTATGACGGTAACCTTGGTTCCCTGAAGAGGGAACGAGACACTGCAACGTAAGTTACGACACTATGGGAACACCTTTGCATGATTGTGTCTTGAAGCACGTGTGAAATCAGTCCAATGGTGTGGCAGAACATCATGGGGGTGACGTCACAACCAGGAAGGTATTAAAGCACCCCTGAACCAAACAATAGCTACGTTTACATGGACACAATCGGAATGAAATCAATACGATTGATGAATCCGAACAAGGGGTTTACATGAATGAAATATAAAGTAATCGGGTTGATGTGCGCGTTTATATGTCACAAGTTTCAAATCAGATCTGATGTTTTGACATGCGCACACTGCACGAATATACAGAGTTTCCCGCTTTTCGCGCATAAATATTCTCCTCTATTGGTTCTTTATTTGTTTTAAACAGCAGACGTGATATTAATTCGTCTCTGGTCATAATTTAGAGCATATTAACTGTTTTGCTGTGCTGCTTATTGATCACGCAGTAAAAATGCCCCTCCCCACGGCCAAAACCAGACGTCTGTGGATGAGAATCCAAAACAAGGACTGGTGGGACGTTGTCCTGCTTCACTTCACAGACGCGCGAGTGAAATGAGAATTTTAGAATGACGAGAAACTTATTAATATGATACTTTATTCAACAGGAAGAACAGCTTGTTCCACACGTCATACGTCATTACGCTATTTATCGTCATTGCACATGCGCAGTCCTTTCAGTTTCAGTTTTCAATCCGATCAAGTGTTTACATGTTCTCTCGATCGGATTACAAAAGGGATAAACCACCCCTTTCAATCCGATCGAAATTTCATTCGGATCGAGCTCAATCGGATCGATTAAGGTGTTTACATGAAGGTTTTTTAGTCCGATTGAGCCATCAATCCGATTATAAGTGTCCATGTAAACGCAGCTAATGTCAGCTTCTGATAGGCTGAAGTAAGTCATGAAGTAAGTAAGTGAAGTGAAATAAGTTATGGCGAAGCAATGCAGCATCTCGTTCCCTCTTCAGGGAACCGAGGTTACAGTCGTAACCGAGGCATTCCCTTTCAAAGGAACTGGCGCTGCGTTGTAAGTTACAATACTATGGGAACGTTAATACCTACTATGCCATACTGACCAGTGCTTGTCTAGTGTGAATAATATCTGGAGCGCAACTAAGACTGAAGCACCTGGAAGCCAGGGGTGGTGCCCAGGTTAAGGTCATAGAACCTGACGAATGTGTGCGTAGAGGACCAGCCCGCTGCAGCACATACGTCATGAAGAAAGGCCCCAGAAGGCTTTAGAAGCCGCCATACTCCTAGTAGAATGGGCCCAGACAGCCAAGGGAGAAGGCTGACCGGCCAATTCATAAGCAAGAGAGATAACCTCGACAATTCACTTACTCATTCTCTGCTTAGATGCTGGGTACGCCTTTCTGGGTGACCCAAAGCATTCAAAGAGTTGATCAGATTTACGCCACACGGCAGCTCTGTGAATGTAAGCATCAAGCGCCCTAACCAAGCAAAGCACATTTAATTTCTCCTGGTCTGGGCGGAGGACAGAAGGCCTGCAGGCCTAATCCTCAATGTTCCACGGAGGAAACAAGATACTAATGGGTCTCTTTTCAAGGATACACCACTCAAAGGAGTGTGGTAAACAGGGCCAAATAAACCTTAAGTGTAGAAGGGAATAATCCTGTAGAGAAACGCTCTTGCGGAAACTCTAGCACTGTACCAACCGGGCAGTTAACTGGGTCTAAACCTCCGTTGTGAGACTCAAACCCACAACTTTCATACCTCTGGGGGGTTAAATATTTAGCCCCAGCCTGACACAGATGGTCCCTCCTGATCGGATCGCCGGCGCTGGATTTTCTTCACATTGTAGCACAATAAATTTAAATTACTCTGTCATTTATGGTCATACAGAAAAAATAAATATGAAAAAGGAATCTGTGAGATGTCTACTTTTGTATGTGTCCACTTACAATCAAATCAAAACATTGTGCTTTTGTAAAATAAAGAAAATAAACAGGGTGTGCTTTCTGCCTCTCCGTCTCGCTGAACTTTGTTTTCTTGAGCACGTCTATAAACTGAAACAAAACTCAGCGAATACTTGTCACACATTTATGAGCCATATATCTTTATAAACATTTAAGTGTGTACTTTTAAATTATCGGATTCAAACTGAAAACAAATATTCTCTGTTTAAGTAATTTGTATAAAACCAACAAGATGTCCAGTTTCTCAAGCGCTTGCTCATTATTTTCAATTTGACCACACCCATGCGCGCAAAAGAGATTGACATGCAAATCGTCCACGCCTCACACGAACGCGCTCGTTACCTCAAAAACAAAGCACCAAACTTCATAAGTCTCTGCTTTTCGTTGAATTTGGAAGACACGCTGTAAGCTTACACTGGATTTACCTCAGAAGAAGAAGAACGCGATTTGAAGACAAGAAAGATGTAAGGTAAGAAATTCTTAATTATATTAGTTAATGTTATTTTTGCATTTGAACTGTTGCTAGATATATGGTGAATATTATAATATTTAGACCTGTGTTTACTGTTAAATACTGTGTTTGTGGATATCTGCTCAAACGTAGATATGTAGGCCTAGGCTATAATATAGTAACCATAATGTTTCATATTTTAAAGCGCTGTGCGTTTAAATGTTTCATATTCAAAGCGCGCTGTGCGTTTGAAAAGCAAAACGCACCAAACATTAGGCTTTGTTTTTACTCCAATCTCATTTCATAACATCATAACGAATGGAAACATTTGAAGATCAATAATAATAATGATGATAATCAATATATTTTTCTATAGTGTTGTGTTACTGAAGTGTTCCTTTGAAAGATTTATAGGCTGCTATAGGTTATTGTTATTATTATTTTATGCAGCACTGCACGTAGCCTATGCCTACAAGGCACAACAAACCTGGTGTTCATTATTGTTGGAAACATTTGTGTGTGTGTGTGTGTGTGTGTGTGTGTGTGTGTGTGTGTGTGTGTGTGTGTGTGTGTGTGTGTGTGTGTGTGTGTGTGCGTGCGTGTGTGTGTATTCTGTGAATTTTAAAAAGCAATTTTACCTGAAAAATCTCAAATCTATTCCCAAAATTGTGCAGCCCTATAGTTTCTCTTGATATCAGCATGTTCACAGGTTTTTTTTGTTTTTGTTTTTGTTTTTTTTACAGGGACCAGATGCCACTGAGGATGAGTCCTGCTGACTTCAACATTCACATGAATCTCTGTACATGAACATGGTAAAGTGAAAATCAAACACCTTGGAATTGAAAGGTATGTACAATGTTTTTAGGAATGGCACAAATGTCTCTGTCTTTGGATCATTGTTTTCAATAGTGTGCTTTTTTTTTTTTTTTTTTTAAATCTCCTCATTCTTTGTGCAAGGTTGCTCAGAATGACAGGGCCTGATAGCTCCTAATAGGGCCATTAGGGGAGGGTCTTTGTCTTTCAGGATGCATTTACGTCTCACCGCATAAAGCTTTCTCACACAAAACTGATTTTGATTTTAAAAAATTGATTTTAAATCAATATATCGTCGATGTCAGGTGGAATCCTCGTATCTCCAAAACCATTATTTTTCAGGAAATTAAAAAAAAACGGCATATTTTTGGAGTTATTAAACATTGAATTGTTAAAGTTGGTATTATACCTTATATTGCTATCATATACTGTTGTGTACCAACATTAACACACCATTTCCCCAAAATCATGTTTAATCGGAGATACGAGATTTATGACTTGGGAGCAGGGAGATACGAGGTCACGCTGTCATTGATTAGAATGGTACGGACACAGACGTCGCTGCTGCCAGCAGTGTTCATCAAAGTCTGCGGTCGCGTCGAGCCTTTTGACAAGAGATAAGGCTTTAAGAGCTATTCAAATCTAATGATTGTGGTTACATACATCTTCCTAAACTCCATTTTAAACGTTGAAGAGATATGAGTGATGCAATACCAAAATACTAGGCTGTCTAAAATAGGCGGAAATTAATCTGCACGCAAACAAAGTCGGCGGTCGCGTTGAGCCTTTTGACAAGAGAAAAGGCTTCAATAGTTAACCAAAGCTAACGACTGTGGTTACATATATCTTCCTACACTCCATTTTAAAGGTTTAAGAGCTATAAGTGAAGCAGAACAAAAACGATGAGGTGACTAGGCTGTCTAGGCAGAAATTAGCCTAATCTGCATGCAAACTTACCTTCGTGGCTCACAGGATTCCTTCATTACAGCTATAGATTTTTAACAAAACAGGCCTACTCAAATGTATCTAACCTAACTATTTTCACTCGTTATTGTCCAAAAAACAGACAGAGTTATCCAAAGATAGGCTTAGGCTACTTGGCGCCAGTAGACAGACCTTTTTTCTCCCATAAATAAAACCTGCTACTTGGGGTATTTTACATGCACAGTGCAAACTTCGAGTCAGTAAAATAATAATAAAAACAATAATTTAATGCTGGTATCCAAAACATTTAATTCAATTCAAGTATTATATTAGATACATTTTAAAACTTCAATGCACACGCATAATAAGCCTAGTAATAATAAGCCTAGTAATAAGTAGACATTTAAAATACATCAATAACTGATATCATAGTTTAACACAGATAAAATCAGAGTTAAGGCTTGCTTTACGTGTTGCTCGATGAGGATTTCTTAATCGTTGCGACTTTCAATCCTGAGGAGACAAAATTCAGCAGAAGCTCCCCCCCACCGCGGAGTGAAGAAGAGGTGGAGTTACGAGGATTCTCAGACAGTTGAAGTGTCCAATGGAGTTAAAAGATTTACTCTCAAGCTATTTTCAACACTTTAGATTGGTTAATAATTTGTAAAAATAACAGAACCACGTGGGCACTGACCAATAGCATCGATTTGTGAAAAAAAATAAAATTGACAAAATTTGGACATACGAGGTTTCCGCCCGACAGCGACGAAATTGTCTTATCTGAATGAGCACCTCGGGGTCTTCATTCCTCGGGCCTCAGCCCTTGTCTCAACCTAAGCGACCACCGATGTGTTGTCTAAATGGACAAGAACATGTCCCCCGTAGATCAGAAAACGCACTTCCACAGACCCTGGGATGAGTGGCCCTCCAGGACCGCTCCCCAACATTTGAGAGAAGCATCCGTCATTAGCATCACGTGACGACAAGGAAGTCATAACACTGGGCCTTTGGACAAGAACCAGGGTTTCCTCCACATTGTCAAGGAACAAAGACATTTTCTTGTTACCTTGATCATGTGGAATGGATTGCCCCTCGGGGAAAATCCCCTGGTCTTGAGCCACCACTGCAGGGGTCTCATGTACAACAGGCCAAAATGTATGATGTTGGCTGCTGCTGCCGACAATCTTTGAAACTGTTTGACAGTGCGTGACTGGCCTAGCTTCAGCTCTTTTAATGCTGAGAAGATTATGTGTGCAGGAGAGAAACGTGCCTGCATCATCACAGAATCCTACATAACGCCCAAAAAGGTGGTTCTCTGTACTGGAGAAAGAACAGTCTTCTTTGCGTTCTGCCTCAACCCCTGCTCTTTCATATGAGCGAGAACAACATTTCGATGTTAAAACGCCATGTGCTCTGAATGAGCTAGTATCAACCAATCGTCGATGTTGAAGTGCCCCACAAAAACCCCTGTGTGTGACGTGAAGTAACAGAGGAGACAATAGCAAGTAAAACTGGTCCTTTATTGAACAATACGAGAAACCAGACTCAGAAGGTGTAGGAAGAAAATAGGAACAGTCTCAGTCAATTGCAGGCAGGTCTCACGATCACTCTCAGCATCAGAGGGAAGAAACTCAGGAACGAATGCGTTGGCAGCGCAGGCTTGCGTGGGCAACTCGAAGATGCACGGTCAGATGAGTGACGGTGAAATCCCAGTGAAGACGTGACATGAAGACAAACTGCAACGAAGAATCTCCCAAACGAAACACAGGCTGGAGACACGAGGAGTCGAGGAGGAACAGGAACAGAAAGGGAAACATCCACAAACAACGATCTGACAAACACAAGACGCACGAGGTGAGTATGAATAGGCACTGGAAATGAGAATCACAGCCGCTGATTCTCCCGGAGGATAATCAGCGACCACGCCCACACACCACACACACACACACATAACACAACGCAAGGAAGAGTCAATGAATTCATTAACCAATCGTCGATGTTGAAGGGCCCAACAAAAACCCCCATGCCAGGTTGTGCCAATAGACGATGCTCAGTTGATAGACGCAGTGCACCGATAGACGATGATCAGAAGAGGATTTCCCCGCAAAAATTTTATAGCGCATCACCCCATTACCAAAGAGCTGCGAGGAAAATAAAAGATTAGTTAGATTAGCTTACTCCTCATTTAAAAAACAACTTGATTAAAATGAAAAACTTCTCTTCTAATTTTTTCACTACTTATGGGCCACAAGAGAAATATTAAGAAAATAAATTAAGACAGTTAGCCTAGGCCTATATACCATTATCAGCATGCTGAAGTAGATTCAGCTCTCCTCGTCTCTGAAAGAATATGAACCGTTAATGCAGTGTCAAATGTTTTTGCTTTCACTTTCTGTAGTAATTAATTGACTGGGGTTTGAGACTTCTTCACCACCATAACTCTAAAGCAAAGTATGCACATTGCTTGTGTGATATCCACTGACTCACCTTCATGGTTTATAATGTAAATATTTCCAATATTGTGCGAAAATTTCCTTTATCAATAATTGTTTGAAAAATGATGGACAGAGATTTAGATTTTGCACACGTCATCCCCCGTGATAAAATCAATTAAATAATTAAATAAATGAGTAGCTAAATAAACAAGAACTAAATCACCCCCCCAAACGTCCTGCTTCTCTGCTGGCCAATTGATATTTTATTTTGACACAGCACGAGTGATAACCTTCACTAGCTCTTTGTACCCAGGAGAGTGAAGTTGCGAATCTTCTGCATCGACTCTCAGTACACCAACCTCCTCAGAGGAAGATAACTGAAGCACCGGGCCCTCACTCGGGACGGAAGAAACCGCAGAGCGTGCTTCCTGATCCTGAGAGAGGAGATATATATTAATATATAGGCACACAACCCCAAATTTGACAGATGGAGTAACACAGACCGCTTGCTGAAGAAACAGAAGCTGACATTGTTTGGTTCAGGGGTGCTTTATACCTTCCAGGTCATGATGTCTCCCGCCTATGACGTTCTGCCACACCATTGGACTGATTTCACACGTGCTTCAAGACACAATCACGCAGAGGTGTTCCCATAGTGTCGTAACTTATGACGCAGCACGAGTTCTCTTGAAAGGGAACAGACAATTTGTAGTTTTGCATGGGAAGAGTTTCAATAATATGTTTATATTTTAATTTTTAATATATAAATTGAGTACTAATAACTCTGATTTCTGCCTTCTGCCTTCTAGTTTTGCCTAAGTTTGAAGTTACTGTAAAAAGCCCAAATAAAGTAAGTGTTGAAGAAGAGGAACTGATAATTGAGGTTTGCGGAAAGTGAGTGGTTTCTTTTTATTTCCTGCGTTAAGAGAGCAGTGTGCTCTTCCATTCACACTTTCATTTAATTGTTAATTGTATTATTATTTTTTTTAACTCTTGGGTCAGTTTCTTACTTTAACCCCCCATCCTAATATATTAGTTGCTTAACTAAACCCTGGGCTGTAGATCAGTTGCTTGTACCTTTTTCACAGATACACTTATGGACAGCCTGTACCTGGTAAATCACGGGTGAAAGTGTGCCGTAAGTTCTGGCCCTACATTTTCTCTCCCACAAATTCAGCGTGTTTAGAGGAAACCATTGAGGTATGTGAGTTGAAATGCAGTACATTATCTTTAATACATTTATCTAATCAAACCACACTTCTGTTAATAGTTATGTTTGTGTTCATTCATTATAATTAGATAAAAAAGACAGGCTGTGCCATCCATACCTTAGATGCATCAGTCTTTTTTAACGTCACACTGGTAGTATGGCATAGCTTCCTATCTCCACTGCAAGTGAAGCAGAATTCTCTTCATGTTGAGGCAATGGTTACAGAAGAAGGAACAGGTGAGCTGTTCAATTTGGTCAGATCTCTGTTACCTACATTTCTTGTATTTCTCATTTTTGACATTTTACTTTTATTTGAAATAATATTTATGTAGGTGTTTTGACTATTTACAGAGATCGCCATGACAAAATCTCAATCTGTATCTCTCACTTATGAAATTGGTAAAGTCACATTTACTGACCTGCCCAAAACATATGAGCACGGATCAGTTATTGAAGGAAAAGTAAGTCTAAATTCTGTTTGTCTCAGTTTAACACCATTGATATGTATGGAATTATTCCTTAATTGATTCCTTCAAAATCTTATTTTCAACAGATAAAACTCTCAAACTTCAAAGGTGCACCAATTCAAAACAAAAATGTTTATCTTATGGAGCCCATGTGGAGTCTTATGGAGTATGGAGACACTTGGTCCACAAAACTGCTCCTAAATCTCACTACAGACAGCGATGGACTGGCCAACTTCTCTCTTAATACATCCAGTCTTTCTAAAAGTGATATTGATCTAATAGTAAGATATTTTGTGTTCACTTAATTTTCTTTTGTATTGCATGAAGAGTTTAGTTACAGGAGTTATTTCAGATTTTTTGTAATCTAGGCAAGTGTCTATCAAGAGGTCCGTGATTATGGCCACGACAAGAAGCCTTACATCGTTGCTGATAAAAAAACAGTCCAGCTCTTCCAACCTGCCACTCCACGCACCCCATCACGAAGTGAATTGATTATAGAGAATACTGAACAACCATTAAAGTGTGACTCTGAGTTTACAGTCACCATCAAGTATTATTTTGTTGGAGAGACAATTAAAAACTTCAAAACTGACATCGTCTATATGGTGAGAACATGTGCAGTATGTACATTATCAGAGAGATGTTTTTGTTTAACAGTATTATTTGGCTGAAGTGTCAGTTTGTTATCAGAGTGTCATCTGTCTGTTTCAGGTCTTGTCCAGAGGAGTGATTGTTCATCATGGATATGAGAAGATTGAAGTGAAGATTTCTGATGGAGCAAGGGGCTCAATGTCGTTCAAACTGTCTATTAGTGCAGATCTGGCTCCTGTAATGCAGATTCTGGCGTACTGTGTTTTTCTCCCCAGTGAAACGGTTGTGGCCAGTAGCAAAGATTTCAACGTTGAAAAGTGTTTCAAAAACAAGGTATGCATTGTAGCTTTAGAAATGAGCCTCTTTAAACTGTATTACTGACTCATTTCTAAAATAAATCCTATTCCCTGTATGTCACAGGTATCTCTGCAGTTTTCTCCTGCTAAAGCAGTTCCCGGTGAGAAAAACACTCTCCAGCTCTCAGCTCAGCCTGGTTCACTGTGTGGCCTCAGTGCTGTAGATCAGAGCGTCCTGATCCTGAAGTCAGGAGAACGTCTGGATACTGACAAGGTCTAGATGCTTTAAGATTCAGTGTGGATTAAATGTGTCTCTTCATAGTGGGAATCTACAGTGTGAATCTAATGATAACAGACTTTACTTATTGCTGCTTTGATCCATCAGCTGACATTTTGATCTCAGGAAATTTAGCATTAATCTTCATTCTTTCTCACTAAATTGGAAAAAAAAATTTTTTGGAAATACATGTATTATTTAGAAATCATACTGATAGTGTGTGAACATGATCCCGTCACAGATCTTCAGCCTGCTGCCAGTGCAATCGTGGTCAAATTACCCTGAGACTGTTGAAGATGACGAGTGTCCGTATATGCGTTTTTGGAGATCCGCATTCACTTATGAATCCTTAAAGGTAACAGTTCGATTATATGTGTGGCAGTGCAGTAGATAATGATTGGGAGAGTATATACTGCACATGTGTAAGTAAATGCATAAAAAGGCTTTATGATTATACTGACATTTAAAAGTAATTTGTATTTTCATGACTTTTATTGTGGTTCATCATTGTCATTTGGCAGAAAGTGGGATTGAAGATGGCAACAAATTTGTTTGTGGAACTCCCTCTGTGTGAGATGGGTAGGTACATGTACTGTTATTACAATCCAAGCTGTAATGTTTTAATATGTTGGTGCTTGTTATGAAATATATTTAAAAAAATCAAATATATTCAATTTGTGATATTGTGAAACTCACACAATTCCACAATTATAGAGATGTTGTTACAGTAGAACGGAGACAAGATCCATATGCAAAGCTTTTTATTTACAAGAGATGTGTTTAGAACAGGCAGGGGCCCAAACAAATGCAAACAGGTATGATATGGACAAGACAATGAGCATTCCAGGGACAGGCGAGGGTAAACAAACGAAGACCGTAAGGCAGTGGACAAGGCAAGAGGATAATCCAGCTAACCAGGCTAAAGTCCAGGCATCAGGCAAACAATATCCAAACAGGGCAAGACGAAAGAGGTAATCCAAGGCGAGCAAGAGGCCAGAGCAGGCAAAGAGAAGGCAGAACATGGGAAACCAGGCTAGGATCACAGGGCAAACAAGCAAGAGTAAGACTAGGAACACTAGGATAGGCTCCATAAAGATGCTCTCAGCTAGACAGCAGTATAGGCTAACAATACTCAGCAATCTGTGAGCTTGCCATGGAACATGGAAAATGAAGTCCAGGGTAACCTGTAACTTAGTGTGCAGTTAAAAAGCCTTAATGGTGTACATGCGACCTCTGTGACCTCTGGTGGTGAATGCAGCAGGCGTAGAATATGTGACAGATGTAGTAAGAAGACATATTTTATTTTTTATAAAAAAATGTTAGTGAACTTTGAATCAGTGTTAATATTGGTAAGATAAACTCATCTAAAAAAAACTATATAACTTTTGTAAGATAAAATTAACAGATTCACTTTTGCAGCCCTAAAATACTAAAACTAAAATTAAAACTAAATAAACTGAAACGTTTAAAATATGTGAAAATACGTGTACTAAAAAATGATCTACCTTACATTTTCTATTTACTTATGACTGGATATAGAATAGATCATTTTGACGTACTCTTCACATACATATCACTTAAAACTACAAAATATCACTTTTTTTCCAGTTTATTACAGTTTTGGGCCAGCGCCTCCCCCAGATTTTAGAGAAGAGTATCTATCTGAAACACCTGGTTCTCCAGCAGTGACGATTCGAACTGTCTTTCCAGAAACTTGGATCTGGGAACTTGCTGAAGTGGGGTATTTAAAGCATAATCAGTACATTTAACATCATATTTTTCTTATTACTTATATTTAATACATCATCTCCTCACAGGACAGAAAATACCTTGCTTGCTTTGCAGATTCTTAATCCAGTTTTTTCATCATCTGTGTGCTGAATATTGTCATTTATTACAGGAAAAATGGCTGAGTCAGAATCAAATATGCCTATTGTTGTAATTCCTCCACAGGGACTCTGGATCAGCTCAGGTTCCTGTCACGGTTCCTGACACCATCACCTCTTGGGAGACGGAGGCCTTCTGCCTGTCCTCTGAAGGTCTGGGTCTGGCTCCTCCTGCTCAGCTGACAGTTTTCCAGCCCTTCTTCCTAGAGCTCTCTCTGCCTTACTCCATCATCCGCGGGGAGATCTTTGAGCTGAAGGCCACTGTCTTCAACTATCTGTCCAAGTGCATCATGGTGAGATTTCAGACGCACTCTAATCAAATCATATCAAATATGCCACTAATCATGTGTGTTTGATTGACAGGTTAAAGTGACTCCAGCTCCTTCCTCAGACTACACTCTCAAAGCCTCCTCTGATGATCAGTATTCATCCTGTCTATGTGCTAATGGAAGAAAAACCTTTAAATGGATCCTCACTCCCTCTGTTCTTGGTGAGTTTTCCAGTCTGAATCAGTAGCTGCCTTTTCATTCTGATTTGCACAAAACTTTTGCAATGTTTTTTTAAATGTTGATAAAAAAACTATTGCAAAATGATGGCGTTTCCATTAACCGATGTTATGCAACTAAAACGTTATTTTTCCCTCTAACGATAAGTCATTCCAAAAATCACCGCACTAGCCATTGTTTTTAATCAAAGGAGACGTAGACGTGTTATCCAAGCATTATTGGCAAGGGAAGATGTTAATGTAAATGTTAAACATGCAATTTCACCGCGTTTCCATTACTCTTCAAATTGCACAAATTGAAAATACACCCATTGGAAAGACGTCAATTTCGCAAAAACTTCCATTGAAAATACAATGTTTTTATGCTCGCATGAGGGGTTTTTTCAGGCTGTTCGAAAAGGGAATATTTTGCTAAATATTTCGCTCCTAAGTATAAGGGGCTTTCCTTGCCATTAAAGCTTGGATAACACGCCTACGTCTCCTTCGATTAAAAATAATGACGTGCGGTGACTGCGATATACGTAAACCTACCAACATCCGTCGCCATAATTTTGGCTTCTCGTAAGATGAAAAAATTATGTTTCCATTGTAGTTTGCGAAATATTCCTTTTTCGAACTGAAAAGCATATTTTTTTTTTTTTTTTTTTAAATGGTTTACGAAGGGGAAACTTAATTTGTAAATTTTTATTTGCTCAATTTGAAGGGTAATGGAAACGCGACTGTTTCTCAGTTGTATATTCACGTATGTCTTGTGTTGTAGGAGTCTTGAATATTACAGTCAGTGCAGAGGCAGAGGCGTCCCAGACTGTGTGTGACAATGAGATTGTGAGCGTCCCGGAGAGAGGACGCATTGACACGGTCACACGAAGTCTGCTCGTACAGGTCAGCACACGTCATCATTTACTCATGATCTTAATGCTGCTTATGTATGATGTGTTGATGTGATTGATTTCTGCTGCAGGCGGAAGGAACTGAAAAGACAGAGACTCGCAGCTGGTTACTGTGTCCAAAGGGTTAGTCTGCAGATATTTCATATGTTTTGGTGTACAAGCGCTGATAATGCTGCAACCCTCTTTGTCTTCTAAACACAAACTCCAACTTCATGAAAATAAGTACACATTGCATAGAGGACATTTTGAGGACACACCAAATTTGAGGACCAATAGAGGGAGCCAAAATATACTCATATGTATCAGACATTTTAATTGAGAAAGTTGAAATTTGTCAGCCTTTCATGACAACTGTAGTTTAGTTGTTCAGCTGTGCCAAATTTTGAAATTGTGGCTATTTTCTCCCCTTTTCCAAAGTGCTTGAATCACAATAATTCTTGTTTGTGATTATATTATTATTATTGGGACTTCACATGTGGTATTAAAATGTTTATAGCGTTACTCTGCTGATCACTGATGTGTTTCTGTCTGTCTGGTTCATAGGTGACAGTCTCTCAGAGGAAGTGGCTCTGACTCTTCCTAAAGATGTGATAGAGGGATCAGCCAGATCCTCTTTTTCAGTCATTGGTAACATTTACAAACATGAGCAGAAATGAGGAGATTGGCTTTAGATAAAATGTAGTGAGTGTCATGTGTGTATGGTTTACAGGCGACATATTGGGTCGTGCACTGAGGAACATTCATGGATTATTACGGATGCCGTACGGCTGTGGAGAGCAAAACATGGCTGTTCTTTCTCCCAATATTTACATTCTGGAGTATCTGGAGAACACGGAGCAGCTCACCTCGGCCATCCGAGAGAGAGCCACAGGCTTCCTGCAGAGCGGTGAGAGACAAAATCATGTCAAGAA
Organism: Abramis brama; assembly: GCF_963993115.1. Classification (NCBI taxonomy): domain Eukaryota; kingdom Metazoa; phylum Chordata; class Actinopteri; order Cypriniformes; family Leuciscidae; genus Abramis; species Abramis brama. The sequence goes on from NC_139972.1 coordinate 7,349,300, forward strand.
AATACTGAGATGGTTTGATACCAAATTATACATTATTCAACACACCTGAATGTCACATTAGCTGTTATTCCACTGTCGGGCCAGTGCGAGCCAGTGCTTTAAACAAGCCGGGCTGGGCTACTAGCTTCGGACCTGTAACACCGAGCCCAAAACAATGTTGGTTTCCACTGTTGGACCAGAAGCTCTGTAGCGCTTCACTAACCCATCAGTTCACCAACAAATGGAAGTTTTATCAGAAAACTAATCGGAAAGAAATTACTGGAAACTAGCGATATCGCAGAACGAACATGATAAAATCAGCCGTTTGTTGGAATTTATGTTGTTTACTGAAAGATTTATAACCCAAGCATCAATGTTTTACCGCAGTTTTACAATAATAAGGGATACATTTAAATGTCAAGATTGCACATTACCGTAGTCACACTGCAATAAAGTGGTATTTACCATTATTTCACAAAAGAAAGGGGACAGTCACATCTGTTTCTGTTTGTCTGTATTTTTTTACACCAAATTTAGACCTGAGAAGCTTTAGACCTCTCTCCATTGACAGTCCCAATACAGTTATATGTAGTTATATATGTGTGTATATATAGATAGATAGATAGATAGATAGATAGATAGATAGATAGATAGATAGATAGTTGGTATGTGAAATCATCCATGGCGCTGCCGTCTCTAGACTCAGGTAAACTCCGCCTCTGTTCATAACAACTCCTTTAGCCTGAGCTGGCCCACTTTGGACCAAGGTATTTGGCGGGCCAAAAAACCCTGGCCGTTGGCCCAGAGGAAGCCTAGCCGAGGCCCGATCAAGCCCCGGAAGTGACAGTGGAAACGCGGCTGGCCCTGGTACGCACTAACACTAGCTCGCCCAACAGTGGAAACGCGGCTATTGAGTCAAGCCAAACAAACTGTTGAAGTGTTAACCATTATCACACTAAACAGGATACCAGAGACAAATGAACTACAAGCATTTGGATGGATCATACAGCACATTTGGTTATGGTGATGGGAATACATGGTAAATGTATTTTCACTATTACTATTGTTAACAGAAATACTATCAAGGTAATCTACAAAAATAAACCCAATTAACACATTTAAAAAATTGTCTCAGTTCAAATGACTTGTTTTGAGATTTATGATGGATGGAATTCATTGAAACACCTGATGACTTTTTTTGAATTATATCTTCCACACCATCAGGTTGACTGCCTTTGTGCTGAGGTCCTTTGGCAAAGCACAGAAATACATATTTATTGATCCAAAAATTATTCAGAGTGCAAAGAATTGGTTAATAAGCAGACGGGATTCAGACGGCTGTTTTATCCAACAGGGAACACTGTTCAACAACAGAATGAAGGTCTGCCATCTTCTATCTATCTCTCTATCTATGTCTTTATTCAGACTTTCTCAAGCCAACATCACAGTTTGTCTAGATGAAGTTTCCTTCAGTGGTTTGAGTGTGTTGCTTTATTTATCCTTTATTTCTAATAAATTCTAGGGTGGGGTGAAGGATGATGTGACCATGACTGCCTACATTACTGCATCATTGCTTGAACTGGAAACTCCAGTCACAGTAAGTTCATCTGTAGGAAACATGGTAAAAACTCATAGAAAAATGACACTCACAGCATCTATTCCTCTGTGTGTTTTTGTCACAGGATCCTGTCGTCAGTAAAGGTTTGTCATGCTTGAGGTCCGTCATTGAGAATGTCAATAACACTTACACCACTGCCCTGCTCGCCTACACTTTCAGTCTGGCTAGAGACACGGACACTCGACAGCAGCTTTTCAAGAAACTGGAAGATGTTGCTATTTCAGATGGTAAGAGGTTTGTTTCTGATGACTTTCTGTTGTCTTTTATGACTGTACTAATGTTTTTAGTAACACTGTAGAAAACTGTTCCATCATTAATGAATAACTACACAGGAACAAATGAGTTACACACTATTAACATTCTTGTAACTACTATTACCTAACAAGAAAATCTGATTAACATATTAGTAAGTAATAGGGCTCAGTTGAATCTGGTAGTTCTCTATTCGCTAATCAGTAACTACTATTTATTTCATACCTCCCACTAAGAGCTACTGTATACAGGTTCATAATTAACATGAATACTGCATAATTTATATAAGGTAACAGTAATCCACTAGTAATGACTCAAGTGTTACTACATCCTAATACTAATAATTTGGATCAATATTCTAAAGTGAAAGAAGCATGATAACTCTCTAGTAATTATGAAGTAACTGTAAGCTTTTGAGATTTTTGTACGATTTTGGATTTGGTAACACTTTAGTCATTACTAGTGTGTTCCCATGATCTTCACTTTAGAATATTGTTCCAAATTATTAGTAGTTCCTTTAGAAGGATGTAGTAACACTCGAGTCATTACTAGTGAATTACCATTATCTTATATTATACATTATGGATTATTAACATTAATTATGAACCTGTATACAGTAGTTCTTTGTAGTCCTCTGTGAGTTATGAAAAAGTAGTAGTTACTGATTAGCTAATAGTGAACTACCACATTCAACTATTTCTTACTAATTCATTAATCAGAGTTTCTTGTTAGTTAAGTATGGGATAATGTACATCCAGCTGGTTGTTCTCTCAGAATAAACCCGACAGGGTGATCAGGAGGGTCTTGCGTGAGCCAGAAGGGGTTTATTCTGAGATAACAACCGGCTGAATGTGCATTATGCCGCTTATTACACGACTACTTGCCACATAAGTAAATAATTAGACACGAAATATTGATCTGATTCAAAATATTTAACTAGCTCTTTAAACGCAAATGTTCCGCAGTGAGAGCTATTGCTAGACCGACAAGTTCAAACTAGACGGACATTTAAGAGATACGGTATACTGTCATACTACTTATTATACAGCATTTCACCACATAAATAATTATGGGGATAAGAGATTTTGATTTGAGATGAAACTGTTTTAAAATCGTACTTGTTTGTTGTCTAATAATCCAACAGTGTACAAATAAATTGTCGCAAATTGGCAGCATCTGCGTTTGAATGAAACAAGAGAGAGTGAGTCCACGAGACTGGATGGCATAATTAAATTACCGTACACAAAATATTGTTTCAACTGAGTTTTAATATTTTATTAGCTCACCAAAAGCAAACTTCCATGAAGAAAGCCCGTTGAGCCTGTGTTTTCAGCGGTTGTTATCGAGCAATAACAGACCACTGGATGTGCTATTGACCAATCAGAATCAAGTATTCCACAGATATAATAATAGTAGTAACTAGAATGTTAATAGTGTGTTACTCATTTGTTTCTGTGAAGTTATTCATTAATGATGGAACAGTTTTCTAAAGTGTTACCTTTTTGTTTTAATCATTCTCCTTGAGTCACGCGTGTGTCTTTTGTCCTTAAGGCTCTTCTCTCCACTGGTCTCAGTCTGGCTCTGCTGATGACTCTGATTCTCTGGCAGTGGAGATCAGCTCATATGTGCTGCTTGCTGTTCTCACGGCAGATTCAGTCACTACAACTGATCTGGGCTATGCTAACAGGATTGTTAGCTGGCTTGTGAAACAGCAGAATGCTTATGGAGGATTCTCCTCCACACAGGTTACTCAAACCTCTTCAATCAAACACATTATTGCTGGTGTGAATGAGTAAAAGTGGCATTACTGAACACATTTATTTCCCAGGACACAGTGGTGGCTCTTCAGGCTCTGTCTTTGTACGCCACCAAAGTGTTCAGCTCTGACAGCTCCAGCACAGTGACGGTACGGTCAGCAGGAGACACTCTCCACTTTAATGTCAATCAGGACAACATGTTACTGTACCAGGAGAAGCAGCTGCAGAAACTTCCAGCCACATACAGCATTGAAGTGAAGGGCTCAGCCTGTGTGTCTGTGCAGGTCTGTAGTGCATTCAGCTTCATTTACTCACACTCACTTTCTCTCTTGGTATTTTGGTTATTCTGCTGTGAGATGATTTATGAATGTGTTTTTGTTTGTGTTGACTCTCTCAGATGGCTCAGTTCTACAACATTCCCACTCCTACTGAAGCTAAAACATTGAGCATTGATGCTAAGATTGAGGGAGATTGCAAAACATTGGGACAAAATTTCATTTTGAACTTCACTGTCAAGTAAGAGAATTTGTATTTAAAGTACCCTGTAGTCAATAATTGTATCCCTTAGGGACTGTTCGTTTTTTATTTAAGGGACCACCGGAGGAGTTTTGAGATCTGTTGTCAAAAAAGACATGACCCTCCCTTCGCCAGCAATACATTTTTCTATGACCCTCTAAAATGATTGTGAAAAAAGGCATGACCCTCCCCGATAATTTATTGATTAGCCTACTTCTGTACTGGTTTGCGCTTGGCAAAGATGTTTTTTTTAAACCATAAACTCTTGCTTTCTCATCTTACTAGGGCTGTAACGATAGACCAAACCTACGATTTGGTTCGTATTACGATTTTTGATTTTAGATTTGAAAAAAATCATGTTTTCGGTGCTGATGCGGTGTGACTCGTTCAACATGTGGGTGGTGCTGCCAACAAAGCATCTAAAAGCTGTCACAAAGAACCGGCAAAAGTAATGATTATTAATATGTCAAATATAGCAAGGAGACATTTTAATTGTTTATTAATAAACAAGTGTTTTTTCTGTGTCGACTGCAAAGATGAAGTTGACGATGCGTCGTGATCTTCGCAGAACGCAGAGAGAAATGCACATTTCATAAGCAGAAAGCAGTCTGTTTTCCTTCGTTTTGAATTGTTCTGTTTAAAAGTAGACATTTCAAGCTTTCTATATATTTCTCAGGTCTGTGAGGCAAGTAGCCTACCTTACGCTGAGTTTCGGTTCATTTATGAGACAAGAGTCCAGTTCACTCGCCCACGCCTCCGTGTCATGATTATCTATTTTCTACTATATTTACTTCTTATTTATTAAATCCAGATGAAACATTGATTAAAATTAAGATACAATTAATAAAAAAACGAAATTCACTTTAAAGAAAGGCTTTGTGCTTTCTGTTTGAGGTCTCTGGGAAATTTTTAAAGTCGCTTTCAGAGCAGTCATGTCCGTAATGGAGAACTGTCACGCCCGTAACATTTATTTTTATTTTTTTTCTTTCACATAAATGCAAACACGAAAAATAAAATAAAATAATATTTTATGTTCTGTGGAGGCCGATCTTTATTCATCCGGTGGGTATATATCTTTTGGTTTGCACAGTATAATTCATAGAATTACTAAAAAATATTTTGCCACCTAAAAGTTCAAGATTTTTTGTGTCACGTCACATGTGTATTTCCCTCATATTAAATATAAAACGCGTTTTAGACTGATATTTTTCTAATGTCTTGACTCCTTTCTTAAGGGAGTATGGATATATTAACAGACGTTTCAAAATATTGGTATTACATGCATTTTCTGAGAATTTATATTTCAAGTTTTGACTGCAAATGTTACGTCCATAACACTGGAATCGCCCAATTTTAACGAATTTATCCTCAACTAGTTTTTGTGGTGTAGGTCTACTTATTTTATTATGTTAACTTAAATAATACTAATAGTAATTTAAAGATGTGGTAGCCCTACATCTTACACATCGTGGAAACAAAATAAGAATGGAAACTAAAATATGGTAGTATCGCGCTACAGCGCACATTCTATCAGCTGCAGTTCTGGCGCCTCAGTCCCAATACTGTAAAACTCGACGTACGTTCACATCACATGTTAATGCAGCGGTAGAGTTACACTCACAGGACACTGTGCACTTATTCGCAATCACAAAAGTTCATTATTTGCTCGTGCTTTAAAGCTTTGCCGGGTAAACATTTCATTGGCATTCAGTTCTGACATGATGCACTTTTTCTGAGCACGAACTGAAGTGCGCGCGCACTGTCAAACAGCGCCAAACTGGATTTTTGTTGGGTCAGACCCATCTGATATCAAAGGGGGGCTGATAACGCGAGATCAACATGGAGCTAAATGGAAAAAAATAGCACCAAACAAGCCACTTTGAAATGTTGCTGTTTTCATGAATATAAAAGTTGGGTGACCCTCCCCCTAAACTAAAAAAAGTTGGATGACCCTCCCCTCAACAAAGAATAAAAAGACATGACCCTCCCCTATTTTCCTCCGGTGGTCCTTTCCATAAATACCGAACGGTCCCTTAAAACTCATCTTTAAATTCTTTATGAATGCAACTCTACACACCCTCATTTAGTATACGCGGTTCTATGAATGTGCAAATGAGCCCCGCCTCCACTCACTCACAGTAGCTCAGAGATCCACTCGTTGACGATCACACGTTGATCTGATTGGTTGCAAGGTAGTTTGTGACGTCAGAAACGCCAGCGATTTCAAACCGTGTTTTTGAGACTGTCTTTGGTTCACTGCAGTTTTAAGGAGAAAATATTCAGAAATGGTGTTGCCTTGTGAATTTACACAAAAGCATATTAAAAACACCACATACACATATTAACAACATTAAAAGCTTGATTTTCACCACAGGGGGACTTTAAGTCAAAAGACTAGAACATGATAATGACTTAAGATTAACTAACAAATAAATATTTTCTGAATATTTTTTAACATCTTAATAAACACAAAAGCAATATAAACTGAAACGGTGTATCTCAGTAGTTAAAACACTACACACTGACTTGAGATACAACATTTTTATTATTGACACATTATGAGTGATTTGAGTGATTAAAACTCTGCATGTGTCTTGGTAATGATACTGGCTTTTGTTCTCTCTTATTTGTACATTTATATGAGGCATTTAGGAACCTTTTCATTTGCTCTTTTCCAGATATGATGGTCTACTACAGGAAAGGACTAACATGGTCATTGTGGATATTAAACTCTTATCTGGATTTACAGCTGATACATCAATGGTGCGTTTGAGTGATTCATCACAAAATGTGTTCACATTTCTAGAGTTTCCCTTTTTAGAAATTAATCAGCACTTTTTCCCCACAGCTTAAAACTTCTTCCGGAACGTACAGAAAACTTGTGGAACGGGTCGATTCTAAAGATGATCGTGTCATTGTGTATTTGAAGGAGGTGAGAAAACAGCAACATTCATATGATTTTATGTCTTAGGTCGATTTAATAAACATTTCATCCATAATGTCCATGACTGATGAGTTTGTTTCCTCCTGTAGATCACACAAAATATTCCAGTGAATTACCAGATACAAACAAAACAGGTTCTTCAAGTGAAGAATCTCAAGCCAGCTGTGATTAAAGTGTACGATTACTACCAAACAAGTAAGATTTAATATGCCAGTGTTGAATGCTTTGATCAAGTGATGCACATTGTTTATTCAGATTTAATCCAGGGGTGCATTTCCCGAAAGCATCTTTGGCCAACTATGGTCACAAGTTCATCGCAATGTCCATTGAACTCTATTGGTAACGAGGGAACTTGCGACCACAGTTGGCTAACGATGCTTTCGGGAAACGCACCCCAGGTTTCCATGGTTGTATGAATGTGAACATCTTCTTTTTCCTTCAGGTGATCAGTCGGAGGCCGAGTACTTCTTCCACTGTGGATGAAGCTGAAGAGCGTCACCTTATAGTTCAGCTTGGATAAAGATGTTGGAACGTCTCGGTTACATATGGTAACCCTCGTTCCCTGAGGGAGGGAACGGAGACGTACGTCGTGGTGAACGACGAATAGGAATCTCGCTAGAGAGGCCAATCTACTTCGAGTGAAACTAAACAAGCCAATACACATTGGCGTGCAATCATTTGCATCAGCTGTGCAGCCTCGCAGCGCGGGTATTTAACGAGCAGCTGGTGAGATTGCACTTCAGTTTTTTGCTGAGGAGCCAAGCCTGAAAAAGCTGGTCGCCCCGGCGGGTAGCGGCAGATGTGGCAGCGGGACGTACGTCTCCGTTCCCTCCCTCAGGGAACGAGGGTTACCATATGTAACCGAGACGTTCCCTATCGTTCGGTCACTACGACGTACGTCGTGGTGAACGACGAATAGGAATCCCTACCAAAGTGCCACAGCTGCTGCACCCCATCCAGCGCCCTGAGTAAGCCTCTACACCTTCTTGCCTGGAAGGACGATAGGAAGGGGCTTACACCGAGAGTATCCTTCACTGTTGTTCCGTGATAACCCATACAGTGAGATTATTGGATAACACTGGGAAGCGTGCCCGAATTGAGGGAAGGGAACGCTGCGGAACCCACATTCTTAAGAAGAGTTATGTGGGAATACACATATGGACTAACCCAAGGGTTGTACTGCATATGAATAAGGGGTGACTTAGCCCAAGGGAAAGACACAGGCTTCCGTTTAAGAGCAGCCGTGGAAGATATACACATATGGGATCCCCGTAGGGTCACACATATGGGACCCAGCCTAGACCCGGTTCTCAAAGATTCAGCAGGTAAAGGCCTGGCACCGGACGCTCCGCCACGTCCAGGCCGAGGGTGTTTGGAGGACTCGACAGGTTTTAACTCTGGAGCAATAAGGATGCACAGTAGGGTGCAGCAAGCCGACAGAGCCGGTATTCTCAGTGCTTCTACCCGTTTAGGGTGAGAACACGGGAGGACACGGGCTCTACACGTAGGCTATAGTATCTAGCGAACGTGTTAGGTGTCGCCCAGCCCGCAGCTCTACAGATCTCTGTTAGCGAGGAGCCACGTGCCAGCGCCCAGGAGGATGCAACGCCTCTCGTGGAGTGTGCATGCAACCTGAGCGGGCAGGGCACGCCTTGAGCTTCGTAAGCCAAGGCGATGGCATCCACTATCCAGTGGGCCATCCTCTGCTTGGAGACAGCCTTTCCCTTCTGCTGGCCTCCGTAACAAACAAAGAGCTGGTCTGAGGTCCTGACGCTTTGTGTTCTGTCCACGTACATACGCAGAGCGCGAACGGGACAGAGCAAAGCCAGGGCTGGGTCTGCCTCCTCCAGGGGCAGCGCTTGCAGGTTCACTACCTGATCTCTAAAGGGAGTGGTAGGAACCTTGGGCACATAGCCAGGCCGGGGTCTCAGTACAACATGGTTGTCACCCGGCCCGAACTCTAGGCACGATTCGTCGACCGAAAATGCTTGCAGGTCCCCTACCCTCTTGATCGAGGCCAGTGCAACCAGCAGCAAAGTCTTCAAGGAGAGAAGCTTTAAGTCTGCTGACTGCAAAGGCTCAAAGGGAGCATCCTGAAGTGCTCGAAGCACCAGGGAAAGGTCCCAAGAGGGTATGGAGGGGGGACGAGGAGGATTTAATCGTCTCGCCCCCCTAAGGAACCTGACGACCAGGTCGTGCTTCCCAACTGTTTTGCCATCTATGTGGTCATGATATGCTGAAATAGCAGCAGCATGTACTTTAAGGGTGGAGGGAGACAGCCTTCGCTCCAACCCTTGCTGCAAGAAGGAAAGCACTGACCCTATCGAACATCTTCGGGGGTCCTCTCTGCGGGAGGAACACCACTCGACAAACAGGTTCCACTTCAAGGCGTACGCACGTCTCGTAGACGGCGCTAGCGCAGAAGTGATGGTGTTAAGTACCTCTGGGGGTAAGTCACCTAGAACCTCCGCGTCCCGTCCAGGGACCAGACATGGAGTTTCCAGAGGTCCGGACGCGGGTGCCAAAGGGTGCCCCGTCTCTGAGTCAGAAGATCCTTCCTCAGAGGAATGGGCCAGGGAGGGACTGTCACGAGGAGCATGAGTTCTGGGAACCAAGTCCGGGTGGGCCAATAGGGAGCCACCAGAAGGACCTGCTCCTCGTCCTCCCTGACTTTGCACAGGGTCTGTGCAAGTAGGCTCACTGGGGGAAAAGCATATTTGTGGAGGCCCCGGGGCCAGCTGTGTGCCAGTGCATCCGTGCCGAGTGTTCCCTCGGTCAGGGAGTAAAACAACCGGCAGTGGGAGGTCTCTGAGGAGGCAAACAGGTCTACCTGAGCCTCTCCGAACTCTCTCCAGATCAGCTGAACCACCTGGGGGTGGAGTCGCCATTCTCCCGGAAGCACAGCTCGTGATAGCTCGTCGGCCACACGGTTGAGCACACCGGGGACATACATGGCTCGAAGCGACCTCAGATGCTTCTGACTCCAAAGGAGGAGATGGCGGGCGAGTTGCGACATGCGACGGGAGCGTAGACCACCCTGATGGTTGATGTACGCAACGGTCGCAGTGTTGTCCGTACGGACCAGCACGTCTCTGCCCTGTAGCGGCCTTTTCAGGCGGCTCAGAGCGAGATGTACTGCTAGCAACTCGAGGCAGTTGATGTGCCAGTGCAGTTGGGGGCCCGTCCACACCCCTGACACTGCATGCCCGTTGTACGTGGCACCCCAGCCGGTGGCAGAGGCGTCTGTGAAAACCACAGCATGCCTGGACACCTGTTCCAAAGGGACTCCTGCCCGGAGGAACGAGGGGTCTGACCACGGACTGAAGGTTTGACGGCACTCCGGTGTGATTGCCACCCGGTGAGTGCCGTGATGCCACGCCCATCTCGGGACTCGGCCGTGAAGCCAGTGCTGAAGCGGTCTCATATGGAGCAGGCCGAGCGGAGTTACCGCTGCTGCCGCTGCCATATGCCCCAGGAGCCTCTGAAAGAATTTCAGTGGGACCGCCGTCCTGCCCTTGAACGTGTTCAAGCAGTTCAGCACCGACTGAGCGCGCTGCTCTGTGAGGCGCGCTGTCTGTGCGACCGAATCCAACTCCATACCGAGATAAGAGATCCTCTGCACAGGGGCGAGTTTGCTCTTCTCCCAGTTGACCTGAAGGCCTAGCTGGCTGAGGTGCCTGAGCACGAGGTCCCTGTGTTCGCATAACTGATCTCGAGAGTGTGCTAATATGAGCCAGTCGTCGAGATAGTTGAGAATGCGAACGCCCTGTTCTCTCACGGGAACAAGGGCCCCCTCCGTGACTTTCGTGAAGACACGGGGGGACAGGGCCAGCCCGAAGGGTAGGACCTTGTACTGATATGCTCGACCCTCGAACGCAAAGCGCAGAAACGGCCTGTGTCGAGGAAGAATCGAGACATGAAAGTACGCGTCCTTCAGGTCGATCGCTGCAAACCAATCTTGGGGACGGATGCATTCGAAAATGCGTTTCTGCGTGAGCATTTTGAACGGTAGCCTGTGAAGGCTCCGATTCAAAACTCGCAGGTCCAAGATCGGTCGTAACCCACCACCTTTCTTGGGTACAATGAAGTAGGGACTGTAGTGCCCTGACCTCATATCGGCTGGAGGGACCGGCTCTATCGCGTCCTTCGCCAGTAGGACTGCGATCTCCGCGCGCAAGACATGGGCATCGGCTGCTCTCACTGTAGTGGAGTGGATGGCCCGAAACTTGGGGGGACGCCGGGCGAACTGAATCGCATAGCCGAGCCTGATGGTCCGAATGAGCCAGCGAGACGGGCTGGGGAGCGCTAGCCAGGCTCGCAGAGACCGTACAAGCGGGACCAAAGGGACCGTAGGCGTACCCGGAGTGGGGCAGCGAGGTGGAACACAGGGGCTCGGCTCGGGAGGCTCTCTCTGGGAGGCGGCCCGTAGCGGAGTCAGAGTGTGCTGCGCAACACTTACCTGGTTCCACGAGGCGGGAGGTGCAGGAGACGGCTTGGTTGCGTTCTCGAACTGCACACTGCTGCCTGCTGGCGATAGAAGAGGTGGATGAGAGTGGTAAGGGTTCTCTCCCCCCACTGCTCTCCGGGCCCTCTTCGGACCCAGAGACGGAAGAAACTGCTCTTTTATTGAAAATTTGGGTACCGCTGGTTTTGAGGCCAGCGGCGGAACAAAAAGAAAAGGAAAACAAGGATTTTCCACCCGGCCCTCTTCCGGGGGATGGAGCGATGCCGTCATCGTCTCCTGGAGAGCAGTCCCTGCCATCTCTGGGTCGCCCGTCCTAGGGCCGCTTGCCCTTGGCCTTGCCGCCCTTCTTGGTGGGGTCCTGGACGGGCGGGGCGGACCGCCTGCGACTGGCTCCACGGCGCCGTTTGGGTGGAGGCTGCTGCTGCGGCGCGGGAGCAGGGGCAGACGCAGGAGGCCGCCCTCGGCGACGAGCAGACTGAGGAGCCGCAGACGGAGGGGTGGAAGCAGCAGCTGGCCGCCGCGGCAGGATGTGACGGATGGCCTCAGTCTGCTTTTGTACAGCCGAGAACTGCTGGGCGAAGTTCTCGACCGCGTCGCCGAAGAGGCCGGTCTGGGACACGGGGGCGTTAAGGAACCGGAGCTTGTCGGTCTCCCGCATGTCCGCCAGACACAGCCAGAGATGGCGTTCCTGGACCACCATGGTGGACATCGCACGACCCACCGACCGCGCGGTCACCTTCGTCGCACGAAGCGCGAGGTCCGTCGCGATACGAAGTTCCTGAAGAACTTGGGGATCATGACCACCCTCGTGCAGGTTCTTCAGTGCCTTGGCCTGATGAACCTGCAGCAACGCCATGGCGTGCACGGCAGAGGCAGCTTCCCCACAGGCCTTGTAAGCCTTGCCGGTTAGATCCGACGAGTACTTACAGGCCCGTGAAGGGAGACACGGTTCTCCGCGCCAAGTGGAGTTAGGGCACAGTTGCATAGCAACGGCCCGTTCCACTGGCGGGATGCGCGTGTATCCCTTAGCTGCCCCGCCATCAAGGGTGGTGAGGGAGGAGGAGCCACCGGAACGGTTTCTGGCAGTGAAAGGTGCCGTCCACGTCCCCGTAAGCTCCTCATGCACTTCCGGGAAGAAAGGCACTGGGGTGGGTTGCTGAGAACCAGCGCGCGCCACCCCGAGATACCAATCATCCAACCTCGAGGGTTCGGGACACGGTGGAGGGTTCCACACGAGCCCGACCCCGTTGGCGGCCCGGGAAAGCATGGCCATCATCTCCGGGTCCGTCTCAGGCACCGTTGACACACCCGAAGGAGGTAACGGCGCTGAGTCGTCATCCGCAGAGACGTCTGACCCACCCTCCGATGCCGCGATCGACATCTGGTCTTCGCAGGGAGCCCCAAAGGAGACAACCGGTACACACCGCGAGGATGGTCCAGCTCTCTCCAATGGGGGCTCAACTGGCTGCGGAGCGTGAGAGGAGTGAGGGCTCCTAGGGGGTTGGTTCCCCGAAGAAGCCGCGCTCACCGTGATCCTCAGGTCACCCATGTCACTGCCCGAAGCCACCCTCTGAGGAGGATTTGATCGAGGCAGCGGCACGGGGACTCCGCCCCTTTGCAGGAACGTGAGTCTCGACCGCAGCTCCGCGATGGTCATCTTCCCACAATGGGTACATGACTCATCCACAAGCGCTGCCTCAGCGTGTTCAATGCCCAGACACACGAGGCAGCGTTTGTGACCATCCTGTGAGCCCAGGTAACGACCGCATCCAGAAACACACAGATAGAAAGTCATTTTTTTCTCTTTTTGAAAAAGACGCTCTCTATCTGTGTAAGCTCTTTTAGGGACTGCTCTCACTGGTGCTGAAACACGCAGGGGAACAGTCACTGCGAACACAGACAGGAATGTGCACCTGTCTGTGCGCTGTCTCTCTCTCTCTTGCTGGCAGGTCTTACCAGCTGTAAAAACAGCTTTTGAGCGCTCTGCTGGCGCACCTTACCAGCTGTTATAACAGCTTTTTTGTTTGCTCAGTTTATAACAAAAACAAAAAAGACAGAGAAAAGAAGAGAGAGGAAAAAGAAGACTGCTCGCGCTGCCGTGTTGTAACGCCCGCACCGGAAGGAGAGGTCCAAATAAGGCTTGTCAAAGTCACTCTGTTTGTAGAACGCATCGAAGTGCTTGGCTCCGAAGCAAAAAGCTGAAGTGCAATCTCACCAGCTGCTCGTTAAATACCCGCGCTGCGAGGCTGCACAGCTGATGCAAATGATTGCACGCCAATGTGTATTGGCTTGTTTAGTTTCACTCGAAGTAGATTGGCCTCTCTAGCGAGATTCCTATTCGTCGTTCACCACGACGTACGTCGTAGTGACCGAACGATAGGGAACTCTCTAATGTTGAATATTATAATGTTTATTCTTTATCCTGGACAAAATTATTTCCAATCCATCAGCCCAAATTTTAACAAACCCCTAAATCCTAATCAGTTTTTGGCTACATCTCTTGAGATCATGACTTATCAATTTACAATGCATATGATTAAGAAAATGTTGAAAACAAGTTATGGTGAGCTGGTTGAACTGTTGAATGTGTAGTAGCTACATGCTATGGCAACATTTCAGAATCAGACAAGATTATTATGATGATATCTTGTGAATTTCTCATCTCGGCTCTGCTTTTTTTTTTTTTTAAAGGGGGGGGGGGGGGGGGGGGGGGTTCACAGTGAAAAGAAAAGGTTTCTTGAATAACCTTGTTTATGTGACATAAAGAGCCTTTTTTGGTACTGCAAGAACCCGACTCATAAGTTCTTAAAAGAGCCTTTAACAGTTCTTCATGTCACTTCATAAGATTGGTTATGACCCCATAGTAAAAAAAAATAAAAATCCAGGAATAAGATTTAAATGTTTATTGCCTTTATATATTGTGCCAGATAAAAGCATATGGATACATACAGTAAGGCATTAAACAGGACATTTTAATAAATCAGGCAAATTGCAGTTCTAAAATATGAAAACAGTAGAAACAGACTCTACAATAAACAGTCCACTCCAAATGAAAACAGTAGTATTAAAGGGACAGTTCACCCAAAAATGAAAATGTTGTCATCATTTACCTACCCTCAGGTTGTTCCAAACCTGTATGAGTTTCTTTCTTCTGTTGAACACAAAAAGAAGGTATTTTGAAGAATGTAGGTAACCAGACAGTTGACGGTAGCCATTGACTTCGAAAATAGGAAAAAAGGCACCATTTGAAAATGTAAAAGAAATACACAAACACTAATACCAACATTCTTCAAAATATATTATTTTGTGTTCAACAGAAGAAAGAAACTCATACAGGTTTGGAACAACCTGAGTGTGAGTAAATGACTGATTGTCATTTTTGAGTGAACTATCCCTTTAACTGTAAGAATTACAGCAGCAAAATGTCAACAGGCTCATGACCATTAAATTTAACAGCTAGGGAATTAAAAATCATGTACCTAAATTACAATTATGAAAAGAACACGTAATAGAGTCTGGCGTGGAAGGTGGAACAGCAACTGACTTCTTGTCACAACATCTTCCTGGATTCCGGGATCCGCGGGAAAGTCTACTGTTCGAATACATACAATTCACTGCAGCTGTTTTATTGGAATCATTGGAATCATGTAAATAAAGAAAACAATCATTTTATTTCTCAGTTTGTTTATTGTTTAATATTTTACAGTTTCTATTATTTTCTAACTACATCCACCAAATCTGGTGAACTGAAGGTTTGGTACTTCATTGTTCATACTTGTATGATACAAGACCTGATCATTTCTGTCTGGGATTATTTTAATAATACAGTACATCTCAAACTTATTTACTACAGTATTGTGTAGTAAATAAGATGTGTTGAAACTAAATTAATTCTCAGTCAATCACAGCTCAATCAAGACAAGATGTATATCATATTATTTCTCATGTACAATCAGAATTACATTTGCATATTTATTTTGGCTGGGTGGTGTCTAGAATATGTTAATTACCTTACTTTTAACTGGTGAACTTCAGCTCATAAGTCCTCATAGTTCTCAGAGCATTTCAAGAAATTCACAAACTAAACTAAATTGCGTCTTTACAATGAAACAGTTACAACGTATCATGATATTTTTGTATATGAATAAGAAGGCTTGATGAAGACAGAAATATCTCTCCACACTGAGTACAGCGCTTCTCTCCAGTATGAAGTCGCTTATTATGTTCTTTCAGGTGTGCAGACTGAGCGAAGCTCTTGTTACAATATGAGCACTTGTAAGGTCTTTCTCCAGTATGAACTCGCTCATGTACTTTCAGAGACCAAGAGTGATTGAAACTCCTGTCACAATATGAACACCTGCAAGGTTTTTCTCCGGTATGAATTCTTTGATGCAGTCTCAGACTAGAAGCTCTAATAAAGCTCTTCCCACAGTCACAGCACACATGATCTCTCTCACCGGTGTGTATTTTCTGGTGCTGTTTAAGAGAGTTCAGCCATGTAAAACTCTTTCCACAAAAATAACACACATAATGCCTCTCATTTGTATGTTTTTTCAGGTGTTCTTTTAAATTTGAGGATACGTAAAAACCTTTACCACAATGATCACAGTTAAATGGTTTTTCTCCAGTGTGAATTCGTTGGTGCTGTTTCAGATATTCAACTCTAGTAAAGCTCTTCCCACAGTCACAACACACATGATCTCTCACTTCAGTGTGTGTTTTCTGGTGCTGTTTACAATGATCCAGCCGTGAAAAACTCTTTCCACAGAGCGAACACACATAAGGTTTCTCACCGGAATGAACTATCAGGTGTTGTTTTAGATGTGATGATGAAATAAAATCTTTTCCACACTGAGAGCAGACGTGCAGCTTTTTGCCTTTTTTTCGTTGAGTTTTTAAGTTACAATGTTTTTCATCCACTTCATCCAGTTTGTGTCTTTGCTCCATCGTTTCCATCTGGTCTGAAATAAACATATTAATTCAGAATCAGTTTATGGAGAATAAATGTGAAAATTCATGTAACCCTGATTAGCAGAAAGCATTAGAGATCAGCATCTGTATAATGTACCAGATATTTGTTGTGTAAAGGATACCTCTGTCATTTGCTTATTAATGCAATCAAAATGTTAATGACAATTGCTATTATTCAAGGTTAAGATCATTTATGACATTATTTATCACCCTTACATTGTGCATTATTTTACAGCCAATAAATCTATTTAAATTACTGATAAGGAAAAAAATGTTACCAAGCTTAAATAATGAAGAATTAAGAATGGACACCAACCTATTTGTTCCTCAGTATCTTCATGTTTTATTCTGGATGGTTCTGGATCCCTCATGTCTTCAATCTCCTCTTTAATAAACTCCATCTTTAACAGTCACACAGATTTCAGCTGCTAACGTTACTCCTGGAGTTTGTCCTTCTCTTCTAGGATGATGGGAATATTCCCAGTATTTACTGGTGAATTGTTGTGATCATACCGTCGCCCACAGGACCAGATCTGGCAGATCTGAATTTATATAGAAAATACTTAAATTACATTGAAACATATCCATTAGGTGTTAGAATACAGGGTATTTTTGTATGGTTTTAAATACAATACTAAACCAAAGCACGTGATCCGTTTCATATCGTAGTACTTACATCAATTCTGGAGCGGATTAATGCCAAACTCTACAAACTAGGAACATCTCTCACATCCAGACTGTAAATACACGGCATCTGGCGTCAGTTTTCAGCTTAAACTGGTCAGATTTAGAGCACTCGTGTCTCGCGCTACGCTTCCAGGTTTGTTGTTCCTTTGGATTTGTTAGGGTTGCCAGAACTAGCGAAATTGCTAATCAAAACCATCGGTAAAACCGCGGACTTGGCAACCTCCATTTGTAAAGCAAACCTGAAAACTCTTTAGCGTATTGCTGCCATCTATTGGATGATCATAGCAATTTACCCACACATGGGATATAGTTCTTCATAGATCTCAGTTTATAAGATTCTTAATGACCCCATAGTAAACAAACATACGAAGAAAATCCAGGAATAAGATCTAAATGTTTTGCCTTTATACATTGTGCCAGATGAAAGCATATGAATACATAGCCTACAGTAAGGCATTAAACAGGACGTTTTATAAATCAGGCAAATTGCACAATTTTAAAATGTGAAACCAGTAGAAACAGACTCTACAATAAACAGTCCACTCCTAATGAAAACAGCAGTATTAAAGGGATAGTTCACCCAAAAATGAAAATGTTGTCATATAACATTCAAATTGTTCCAAACCTATATGAGTTTCTTTCTTCTGCTGAACACAAAATAATATATTTTGAAGAATGCCGGTCACCAAACAGTTGACGGTAGCCATTGACTTCAACAATAGGAAAAAAATACTATGGAAGTATATGTATGTCAAAGGGGCATCTAGCCTTTTGAATGTATTCAGTGTTTTCCCCTTATTTAAAATAAGTTATTTTCACCAAATATCCTGTGTTGGAATTGATTTGGCAATAAAGTAATGTGATAAAATGTCAACCCTGTTGTCTGTGTTCTGTATTTTGCTTAATGTATTTGTGTTTTTTTTTAAATACATTTTTCTTTTGGGACAGTGAGGAATAAAATTGTTACTACAATTTAACTGGACCAGCAACAGGTTTGGTAAACTACATTTTTCCATTGGCTCACCATATTATTTGTGATTGAGCCCATGTGAACAGAATGTTGCCACAATTGATCAAATTTAATAAACTGAAATTAAATTAGGCCAATTGAAAAAAATAGGTTTGAACTTAGCAGAAAAGTTTGGCGATTCGGGACCAATCTGAAAGCAACTCAGAGCAAGGAAAAGACAAACTTTCATCTTAGTGAGGAGGCGGGGTTGACCCCGTTGCTATGTATGACACAATCTTTTGAAGACTGTGATTGGTTGGTTGTCCAAGAAGGAAAAAAAGAGTGATTTTAAGTATAGGGTCTATTCTTAGCCTTCACTTTGAAATTATATGCATAATTTTTCCTATT
Source organism: Abramis brama (assembly GCF_963993115.1). Taxonomy (NCBI): domain Eukaryota; kingdom Metazoa; phylum Chordata; class Actinopteri; order Cypriniformes; family Leuciscidae; genus Abramis; species Abramis brama. The sequence continues at coordinate 7,367,846 of NC_139972.1, forward strand.
TGACCGTTCTCACACACACACACACACACACACACACACACACACACACACACACACACACACACACATTATATATGTGTATATAAATATTTTTTTTAAATTTACCATGCTGTTTAATTTCCTATAAGATATTTGAAACGAAATGAACTGCGACACAATAAGAGGTTCTGAAAGTGCTGTAAGTGTGTGTGATCACTCTGCTTACAGAATGTTGTGACAGACCCAAATCATCACTGCTGCATTGTTGCATTTTCCCAGTTGCCAAATATATCTTATTAACTCACTGTCATCCATTGTCTTCAACACATTTCTTCTCCCTCTTCATCTTTCTGCCATGTTCTCCTCTGCTAAAGAAACTCTTAAGCCTCTTAAAAGTCCCCGTCCGTGCTCCTAACAATTTTGACCTTAAGACCTCTTTTAAGGGTTAAGATGCTTTCTGAATTACTTTTTTCTTTACTAGGATTTTTTCTTTAATTTTAAGAGTAAACGCCCACATTTCTAAGAATTTTCTTAGAATTTTGTCACTAGGAGCTACTCTTTGCATTAAGATTCTTTATGAATACAGGCCCAGATCTTTGTTATGACAAAGTTTAGCTCTACAATTAAAATGTGTTTGACAACTTCCATACATGATTATGACCATGAAACATCGCTCACATCCAGAATAAAACATGAAGATACTGAGGAACAAACAGGTTGGTGTCCATTCTTTATTCTTCATTGTTTATTGCTTTGGAAACGGATATCTGTTTCACTGATAAATGATACAGAAATGCATCTAAATGATCATAATCATGTATGGAAGTTGTCAAAGTCAAACACATTTTAATTGTTCAGCTAAACTTTGTCACTAAACTTTGAGCTAAAATATACGAAAACATTCTGCAATCATTCATCATATCATATTATTTCTCTTGTACAATCAGAATTACATTAACATATTCTAGACAACATCCAGCCAAACAAAATATGCAAAAAAGCCTCCAAATGACTTTACTTTTGCTGTAAGGGTTAGTTCACCCAAAAATGAATATTTTGTCAGTAATTACTCACCCTCATGTTGTTCCAACCCCGTAAGACTTTCGTTCATCTTTGGAACACAAATGAAGATATTTTTGATGAAATCTGAGAGCTGGATCACTCCTTCATAGGCTTTTAGGTAATTGAAACTTGCCGGCCCAGAAAAGTTAGTAAAGACATCGTTGAAATAGTCCAAGTGACTACAGTGGCTCAACCTTAAGTTTATCAAGCCACGAGAATACTTTTTGTGCACAAAAAAACAAAACAAAAATAACTACTTTATTATTTTTACTTTATTCATTTTCTTCTGTGTGTACCTTTGAGTGAGTTCACGTAGTGTACCAGAGCAGCGCTTCTGGGTTGTACGTCAGAAAAACGTAGGCTTACTATTGGCTGACGCTGGTCATGTGTGTGATACACATGACCAGCATAGGCCAGTAGTGAGCCTACGCTTGATAAACTTAAAGGAACACGCCGACTTTTTGGGACTTTAGCTTATTCACCGTATCCCCCAGAGTTAGATAAGTCCATACATACCCTTCTCATCTTTGTGCATGCTGTAACTCTGTCTGACGCACCCACCGCTAGCCTAGCTTAGCACAAAGACTGGAGGTAAACGGCTCCAGCTAGCATACTGTTCCCAATAAGTGACTATTTACATGTTACATGACTATTTTTAACTATTTACATGTTGTGATTTGTATAGTCACAGCGTGTACAAATAACAAGGTCACATGAGACACAGACATCTTCTAACCATATATATACTGGGAACTATATTCTCAGAAGGCGAAGCACTGCTACTTGGGCGGAGTGATTTGCTCGCAGTGCCTGAGAAGCCCCGTGGTGAGGAGCAGAGTTCGCTCAGAGTTGGAGTAAATCACTCTGCAGAAGTAGCAGCGCTTCGCCTTCTGAGAATATAGTTCCCAGTATGTATATGGTTAGAAGATGTCTGTGTCTCATGTGACCTTGTTATTTGTACACGCTGTGACTATACAAATCACAACATGTAAACAGGAAAATTTTGGCGTTATTTTGTCACTTATTGGGAACAGTATGCTAGTTGGAGTCGTTTACCTCCAGTCTTTCTGCTAAGCTAGGCTAGCGGTGGGTGCGTCAGACAGAGTTATGGCACGCACAGACATGAAAAAGGGTATGTATGGACTTATCTAACTCTGGGGAATACGGTGAATAAGCTAAAGTCCCCAAAAGTTATTGTGTTCCTTTAAGGTTGAGCCACTGTAATCACTAGGACTATTTTAACGATGTCTTTACTAACTTTTCTGGGATGGCATATCAATTACCTAGCAGTTTAGAAGGAGTGAGCCAGCTCTCAGATTGAATCAAAAATATCTTCATTTCTGTTCCGACGAAAGTCTTACGGGGTTGGAACAACATGAGGGTGAGTAATTACTGACAGAATTTTAATTTTGGGCGAACTATCCCTTTAACTGGTGAACCTTCAACTTATAAGTCCTTATAGTTCTCAGAGCATTTCAACAAATTCAAAAACTAAACTAAATTGTATATTTACAATGAAAATTAAAGTTATTAAACTTACAACACATCATGATATTTTTGTATATGAATAAGAAGGCTTGATGAAAACAGAAAGATCTCTCCACACCGAGTACAGCGCTACTCTCCAGTATGAAGTCGCTTATTATGCACTTTCAGCGATTCAGAATAAATGAAACTCTTGTCACAATATGAGCACTTGTAAGGTCTTTCTCCAGTATGAACTCGCTCATGTACTTTCAGAGACCAAGAGTGAGTGAAACTTCTGTCACAATATGAGCACCTGCAAGGTTTTTCTCCAGTATGAATTCTTTGATGCAGTCTCAGACTAGATGCTGTAATAAAGCTCTTCCCACAGTCACAACACACATGATCTCTCTCACCGGTGTGTATTTTCTGGTGCTGTTTAAGAGAGTTCAGCCATGTAAAACTCTTTCCACAAAAATAACACACATAAGGCCTCTCATTTGTATGTTTTTTCAGGTGTTTTTTTAAACTTGTGGATACATTAAAACCTTTACCACAATGATCACAGTTAAATGGCTTTTCTCCAGTGTGAACACGCAGATGATTATCGAGAACAAATTTAGTTTTAAAACTCTTCTCACACTGAGAACATTTGTACGGCTTCTCTCCAGTATGATCTCGCTCATGTACTTTCAGAGATGCAGAATGAGTGAAACTCTTGTCACAATATGAGCACTTGTAAGGTTTTTCTCCAGTATGAATTCTTTGGTGCTGTTTCAGATAGTCAGCTTTAGTAAAGCTCTTCCCACAGTCACTACACACATGATCTTTCACTTCATTATGTGTTTTCTGGTGCCGTTTACAATGATCCAGCCGTGTAAAACTCTTTCCACAGAGAGAACACACATTAGGCCTCTCACCTGAATGAAGTTTCAGGTGTTTTTTTAGATGTGATGGTGAAATGAACTCTTTACCACACTGATCACAGTTAAATGGTTTCTCTCCAGAGGGAAAACACAGATGTTTTTTGAGTCCAGATTTATATGTGTAACTCTTTTCACACTGAGAGCAGATGTGCAGCTTTTTTACTTTTTTTCGTTGAGTTTTTAAGTTACAATGTTTTTCATCCACTTCATCCAGTTTGTGTCTTTGCTCCATCGTTTCCATCTGGTCTGAAATAAACATTAAGTCAGAATCGGTTCATGGAGAATAAATGTGAAAATTCATGTGAACCTGATTTATTAACAGAAAGCAAAAGAGATCAGCATCTGTATAATGTACCAGATATTTGTTGTGGCAAAGGATACCTCTGTCATTTGCTTATTAAAGCGTAACTCTCGCCAAAATGCAACCTAGGGTCTTTTTGTTAATCTACCCGAGGCAAACTTTCGTTTAAAAGCATAATTAGGATGGAAATGCCACTTTTAAGTTTGACCGTATTTTCGTTTTCGGTCAAATTGCCTTTTGAATGAGGGTGCTATAGGGGCACGACTATGATAGCATCAAAAATTGCTATTTTTAAAACACTAAGTGTATTGCGGGGGAGGAAGCTGGACAGACTCAGCAGACCCAAGCGTATTGCGAGGGTCTGCTGGGAACGTTTGGCCGAGTCTCCTGTCAGAGAGATCATCAACTCCCACCTCCGGCGGAGCTTCGACCGGATCCCGAGGGAGGCTGGAGATATTGAGTCCGAGTGGACCATGTTCTCCACCTCCATTGTCGAAGCGGCCGCTCTGAGCTGTGGCTGAAAGGTCTCCGGTGCCTGTCGAGGCGGCAATCCCCGAACCCGGTGGTGGACACCGGAAGTAAGGGATGCCGTCAAGCTGAAGAAGGAGTCCTATCGGGCCTGGTTGGCTTGTGGGACTCTTGAGGCGGCTGACGGGTACCGGCAGGCCAAGCGAACTGCAGCCCAGGTGGTTGTGGAGGCAAAAACTCGGGCCTGGGAGGAGTTCGGTGAGGCCATGGAGAAGGACTATCGGCTGGCCTCGAAGAGATTATGGCAAACCGTTCGGCGCCTCAGGAGGGGGAAGCAGTCCCCTACCAACGCTGTCTACAGTAGAGGTGGGGAGCAGTTGACCTCAACTGGGGATGTTGTTGGACGGTGGAAGGAATACTTCGAGGATCTCCTCAAACCCGCCGTCACATCTTCCATTGAGGAAGCAGAGGCTGAGGGCTCAGAGGTGGACTCGTCCATCACCCAAGCTGAAGTCACCGAGGTAATCAGGAAACTCCTCGGTGGCAAGGCACCGGGGGTGGATGAGATCCGCCCTGAGTACCTCAAGTCTCTGGATGTTGTGGGGCTGTCTTGGCTGACACGCCTCTGCAGCATCGCGTGGCGGTCGGGGACAGTGCCTCTGGGATGGCAGACCGGGGTGGTGGTCCCTCTTTTTAAGAAGGGGGACCGGAGGGTGTGTTCCAACTACAGGGGGATCACACTTCTCAGCCTTCCCGGGAAAGTCTATGCCAGGGTACTGGAGAGGAGAATACGGCCGATAGTAGAACCTCGGATTCAGTAGGAACAGTGTGGTTTTCGTCCAGGCCGTGGAACACTGGACCAGCTCTATTCCCTCTACAGGGTGCTGGAGGGTTCATGGGAGTTTGCCCAACCAGTCCTTTGTGGATTTGGAGAAGGCATTCGACTGTGTCCCTCGCGGCGGCCTGTGGAGGGTGCTCCGGGAGTATGGGGTCCGGGGTCCTTTACTAAGGGCTGTCCGGTCCCTGTACGACCGAAGCAGGAGCTTGGTTCGCATTGCCGGCAGTAAGTCAGACTTGTTCCCGGTGCGTGTTGGACTCCGGCAGGGCTGCCATTTGTCGCCGGTTCTGTTCATAATTTTTATGGACAGAATTTCTAGGCGCAGCCAGGGGCCGGAGGGTGTCAAGCTTGGTGACAACACGATTTCGTCTCTGCTCTTTGCAGATGATGTTGTCGTGTTGGCTTCATCAAACCGGGACCTTCAGCACTGGGACGGTTTGCAGCCGAGTGTGAAGCGGCTAGGATGAGAATCAGCACCTCCAAATCCGAGGCCATGGTCAGTCGGAAAAGGGTGGCATGCCCACTTCAGGTTGGTGGAGAGTTCCTGCCTCAAGTGGAGGAGTTTAAGTATCTTGGGGTTTTGTTCACGAGTGAGGGAAGGATGGAACGGGAGATTGACAGACGGATCGGTGCAGCTTCTGCAGTAATGCGGTCGATGTACCGGTCTGTCGTGGTGAAGAAAAAGCTGAGCCGCAAGGCGAAGCTCTCGATTTACCGGTCAATCTACGTTCCTACTCTCACCCATGGTCATGAGCTTTGGGTCATGACCGAAAGGACAAGATCCCGGATACAGGCGGCCGAAATGAGCTTTCTCCGCAGGGTGGCTAGGCGATCCCTTAGAGATAGGGTGAGAAGCTCAGTCACTCGTGAGGAGCTCAGAGTAGAGCCGCTGCTCCTCCACATCGAGAGGGGTCAGCTGAGGTGGCTCGGGCATCTGTTCCGGATGCCGCCTGGACGCCTTCCCGGGAGGGTGTTCCGGGCGCGTCCCACTGGGAGGAGACCCTCGGGGAAGACCTAGGACACGCTGGAGAGGCTATGTCTCCCAGCTGGCCTGGGAACGCCTCGGCGTCCCCCCGGAAGAGCTGGAGGAAGTGTCTAGGGAGAGGGAAGTCTGGGCATCTCTGCTTAGACTGCTGCCCCCGCGACCCGGCCCCGGATGAGCGGAGGAAGATGGATGGATGGATGGATCTCTTAAACTCTAATAATACAGTGCTATGCATAAGTTTAGACACCCATGCTAAAGTTGACTAAAAAGAGGAATAAAAAATCTTTTGGAAATTGAACTTAATGCCTTAATTAAAAAAAATTGGAAAAATCCAACCTTTAAGGACACCAATTTTCTTTGTGAATGAATAATGTATCGTAAATAAATAAATGTTCTTCCTTAAAATACAGGGTGCATAAGTCTGGACACCCCTATGTTAAATTCCCATAGAGGCAGGCAGATTTTTATTTTTAAAGGCCAGTTACTTCATACTATGCATCCTGATGAAGTTACCTTGGCCTTTGGAATTAAAATAGCCCCACATCATCACACACCTTCACCATACCTAGAGATTGGCATTGAGTACTTTCCATAAGATCATCTCTCAATTGGTTTGGACAATTGGTTTGGCGGAGAAACGTTGATTGAGCGAACGCTGGCGTGTTCTGACAGCCGCTGCTCTCCCGCTATCCTTTCTTTTTCGTGACAAATTGTGAACTAATTATGGACTACTTAAGCGTGCAGTTTTAATTTTTGGATCCTAACTCCCTTGAGTCCATCCTGCAGATTTTTTAACGCTGATTTTACTAAATACGGCGCTGTTTATGAACTGTCTCTGTATCCCTTCAGTCAAGTTGTTACCTGCCAAACGCAAGCTTTCGCCACCGAAGCAACAGGCTACTTCATCTGTCTTCCGTGAGCAAGTATCCACTTTCTCTCGGATTATCGGTTGCCAGATGCTGGTCTGGTTGATATGGTCTTAGAAAGGACTGTATCTTCCACATATTTGCACTGTGTTGTAGTTTAGCTGCTCGGTGTGCTGGCTAACGTGGTTTTAAACCTGGCTGGGTACGCGCGACTTTAGGATGATCCTCCTCTTTTTTTTATTGCCCGTAACTTTTTTTTATCCGCTTCTTTTTATTTTTGTGCGCTGTCTCAAGAAACTTTGCTGCCTTTTTGCTGGTGGGGTTTTTATGACATGACTTTCTATTCGTCATTGGATCTGCATCACCTGAACCCTAAAGTTCGGCCATCGCTGCCTACTAACCTTTATAATCACTGCACTGCTCTTGGTATCGCTCGCCGGCCTCGTTACATACATCGGGGCTCCCACAAACATTGCACTGGGCTCACAACCTCAGTTCCCTCAGTTGACGGATGTATTATCCCCGTTGTCTGGTCTTCTTCTCGTCGGCTGTATGCAAAATCTCGCAGAGAGGGTGGAAATATTAACTTTGCAAATCACCGTTTTCTGGAATATGCCCCACTTAGGGCTCTACCGCCAGTTACAACTTCCTCTGCAACAGTTCAGCCTTCAGTGAAAATGGCCCTAGTTAACGCTAGGTCACTGTCAAATAAAACATTCATTATGAACAACTTCTCATCTTATGCCTTGGATTTTCTGTTTGTGACTGAAACCTGACTGAAACCTGGCTGAAACCTGACGATCTTTCGTCTCTGGGTGAACTATCTCCTCCTGACTGTTCCTTTTACAGCTCTCCCAGGCCAAATGAATCTGGTAGAGGTCTAGCTACAATTTTCAAGTAATTTAAATGTCAACTACTGCCTGTAGATGCCTTTTCTAGTTTTGAGGCACAACTCCTGCACATCGACCTCAATGGTCCTCTAATTTGTATCTTGATTTACAGACCACCTAAAGTCAGCACAACGTTTATTCATGAGCTCTCAGACTTCCTGTCAAATCAAGTGTCACGCTGTGATAGACTGTTGGTTCTGGGGGATTTTAATATCCTGCCCCTCTAAACCTATGGTTAAAAATTTTGCTCGCTCAGTTTCGCACAGTGTGTCTCTTCTCCCACTCATAACCTGGGCCATACATTAGATCTTATTTTGACCCGCGGTCTCTCTATACATTCATGTGAAGTATTTGATGCCGGTATTTCTGATCACTATTCTGTATTATTTGAACCTGTAGTCCCATATGTACAGCCCATCCTCTCTCAGCCTGTGTGCAGCTCCCATGTTTTTCATGCCACTACTGCACTACAATTCTCTACAATCTTTTCTAATTGTGAGGTCTCTTTGTCACCTGATATGAACACTGACCAGATGGTTCTCGTCTCCAACTCTGCCTGTTCTACTGCATTGGATACTGTTGCTCCCCTGAAGCCTAGAAGGCAACAACCTAAATCTAATTCTCAACCTTGGTTAAATGCCTCTACCCGTGTGCTCAGACGGGAGTGCAGAAGGGCTGAACGCAGGTGGAAAAAGGATGGTCTTCAGGTCTCTTATCAAATTTTAAAAGATTGTCTTGACACCTATCAAAAGTCGGTCAGTGATGCAAAATCTCAATACTTTTCAAATTTGATTGCCATTAATGCAAACAACCCAAAAGTTCTTTTTAAAACTATAAACTCAGTACTTAATCCAGTCACTTGCTCTGCTCCTGTTGGCAATCTCGAGACCTGCATAGAATTTTTAGGTTTCTTTGTACAGAAGACACTAGATATCAGATCTCACCTTTCTCCTCCTGACATGGCTGTTTCTCCCCTGATCTCTCTTTCTAGCAATTTCACTAGTTTTAAACCAGTGACTCAATCACAATTAAGTGCATTAATGAAATTATTAATTAAGTGCATTAATAACTAAAATGAAATTTACATATTGTCAATCTGATGTACTGCCTGGCCGTTTGCTTAGAGAGGTATTAGACACTATTAGCCCTGCGCTTTTAACTATTATAAACAGTTCTTTGTCTAGTGGGGTTTTCCCTGAGTCTTTTAAACATACTTGTGTACAGCCTCTGCTAAAAAGATCTCACCTTGATCCATCTGTTCTTAGTAACTACCGGCCAATTTCTAAACTCCCATTTATTTCCAAGGTTTTAGAGAAAGCAGTGCTTTCACAGTTTACTTCTTACCTGGATGCCTTTAACATTTTGGATAAGTTCCAATCTGGTTTTAGAGCACTTCACAGTACAGAGTCAGCCTTGCTTAAAGTTACGAATGATCTTTTGTTGTCTACTGATTCAGGGTCATCTGTCATTCTGTTACTGCTAGATTTGAGTGCAGCCTTCGACACTGTTGACCATGACATCCTCTTGAAACGACTTCAATATGCAGTAGGGGTTCAAGGAATGGCATTACAATGGTTCACCTCTTATTTAAAGGGTAGGACATTTTCAGTAAATATTGGGTCGTTTACCTCACCTACTGCACCCGTTCCTTATGGCGTTCCTCAGGGCTCTATTCTTGGCCCTTTATTGTTCTCACTCTACATGCTTCCCCTGGGCTCCATTTTCCAGAAATATAGTATAAACTATCACTGCTACGCCGATGACCTACAACTTTACCTTCCAATCAAACTTAAAAATGACTTCTGTATACAACGTCTTTTCTCATGTATTGACGAAGTGAAAATTTGGATGGCTAACAATCTCCTGCAACTAAACTCTGACAAAACTGAGGTGCTTTTGCTAGGCCCCGCTGCACTCAATACTACTCTGACAAGTAGGTTAGGCTCCCTTAGTGATAGCGTACAACCCTATGTAAAAAATCTAGGGGTCCACTTTGATCCTTTACTACAATTTGACAAGCAGGTAAACACGGTTGTAAAGAGTAGTTTCTTCCACCTCAGATCTGTTGCGAAGGTAAAACATTTTCGTTCTCAAAAAGATCTTGAAATTGTCATCCACGCACTAATCTCTTCAAGACTGGACTATTGTAACCCTCTGTATGTCGGCCTTCCTCAAAGCACTCTATCTCGGCTTCAGATGGTTCAAAATGCGGCAGCCAGATTGCTGACAGGAACAAAAAAGCGGGAGCATATTTCTCCTGTTCTTGCTTCATTGCACTGGCTCCCTATCAAATTCAGAGTTGATTTTAGGGTCCTTCTTTTTGTATATAAGGCACTGCAAAAATCAGCCCCGGATTATATCTGTGACCTTATCCAGCCATATAAAACTTCTAGGTCATTAAGATCTTGTAACCAGCTTCTTTTATCTGTCCCTCGCTCACGTTGTAAATCCAAAGGTGACAGAGCTTTCGCGGTTGCTGCCCCTAAGCTTTGGAACAGCTTACCCTTTAATATCAGGGCCTCTCCATCGCTTAACATTTTTAAATCCAGTTTAAAGACTCATTTTTATACTCTTGCATTTGAGTGATGCTGTGTATGGATTTTTTTATATTTTTTTATAATATTTTATATATTCTTTTATTATTATTATTATTATTTTCTCTATTAAGCTTTTGACCGTCTGTAAAGCACTTTGGATCAACAAACGTTGTGTTAATGTTGTGCTCTATAAATAAATTGACTTGACTTGACTCTCAATGCAAAATCAAACCAGCTATTAGGCTTACTGAAATAAAACCATGCCAATCTCTAGGTATGGTGAAGGCTATGTGATGATGTGGGGCTATTTTAATAAAAAAAAACAAGGGAACTTTATCAGGATGCATAGTATCCTGGATCCATGAAGTAACTGGCCTTTAAAAATAAAAATCTGCCTGCCTCTATGGGAATTTAACATGGGGTGTCCAGACTTATGCACCCTGTATTTTAAGGAAGAACATTTATTTATTTACGATACATTAGGGCTGGGCGATAAAAAAAATTCTCGATAAAACGATATCAAGAGGTCGATAAATATTCGATAATGTTTATGCGGCAAAAGCGGAACGAAACTCAAAGATATGAATAAAAATTATGTTTATTCAGCCAGCGCTCATACCTGTATTTACATCCTGTTTTCGGTCGAAGTCCATAGTAATCGATTGTCGAGTTCACGCGCATAGGTACTAAACCTATTTTTAATTACCAAACATAATTTTTATTCATATCTTTCACATCTTCTGCAGTCAGATTGACCCGTGTTCACGCTGAAGGAATCACTCACATTGGCTGGGCACTTGTAATGACACATCAAGGATGTTAAGAGGCTAAAAGCAGGTTTAAAACTTGCCCTATTGAAGTCAACAGGGTGCAAATTTTAAAAAGAGGATAACACAGTGTAGGCAACACCGATTTTCGTCGTTGTTCTCTGTATTGACAGCACTCCAAATGTACAAAAAAATTAGCTCAATGTTAAAATTGACCGGAGTTCTCCTTTAAAGGTATCGACTATTTTTTCTATTACATAACTCCCAACACAAATTAAGACATAACTGTCCCTATAAATTTCTCAGAATAAAATAGTGCTCAAATACTGAAACTTGAGTTTTATATGATTTTAATGATGTATAGTTTGTCAAGGTAATAACATTACATCTAATAGTAACTTTAAACTATTTAAACAAAGAACATAGGCGTAATTTACGGGTGGGACGGGTGGGTCATGTCCCCACCACTTTTTGCCAGGGTCGATATTGTCCCCACCAATTTTAAAACATCTCGCGGCACAAATGTAGCCTGGTTCTACCAGACTCTCGTACATTTCATTTGTACAGAGAGTCTGGCCTCTCTCCATTGACAAGCGTTAACTTCCTTGTAGGCGGGTACTCTGTTGAAGTTTAAAACTATTGGATCTGCCCAGAGTCACTCTGGATCTGCCAAAACTATTGGATCTGCCTAGAGTCACTCTGGATCTGCCATAACCAATCGCTAACGTATGGTCGTGACGAACCCTGTGGGGAGGAGGGACACAACATCATGGCCACCAACAAAACTCAGCAAAGATTGTTCTTGCTCCGGCTTTAACTTCTGGATATTCGGCAGTGTTGCCACAACGGACCGAATGGCTTCGCTCACATCTTTCTCCGCTGCCATTACTGAACTACAACTCAAACTAACGGACGACATCAACGTCATCGTTCTCAGCCACTCCCTCTGTTCGCTGATTGGACCGCCAAAAAAACGATCGGGGAAAACCAAAGAATACACCACAATCCCAGACATAGTACTGAATGGAAATAAAATTGAGCGGAAGCACGCAGGAGGGTGGAGCCAGGCTAGCACGAATGTACCAATTCAACAAATAAATAAAACAAGTTAACTGGCAGAGCATTAATTTTGTTCGTTTTTTAAATAAGAGACATTCTAGCGCTGAAATGTGTTTTTTAAATCAAGTGATCAAAGTGCTCGTTGCCGCTGCGATCAGTGGCACGGCCGCGGATACAGTGTTTCCTCGTGTGGCTCGCGCACACGCCGCACTGTCTTCACTCGGACGCGCGCTTCAATCAGTTGCAGATACTCTCTATTCGTTCTGGTGAAATCACAAAACATAATGCACACAAACGTGTCCCTGCTTGATATACAACCACTGATGAACATAATCGGTTTTGATGAGAAAAAAAAAAAACAATACGGAAAACAAAAACTATACGAGTGCGGATTCGAACTCAGAACCTTTGACATAACCTTTATAAACAACAAATGTAGCCTACTATTTAAATCGATTGCTGGACATCGTAATGTTATTGTACATCTGATTTAGCATTGTATTAGCAATCCCCCCCACCTCACCCCACCTCACCCCACCTGTCCCACCCACTTTTTAAACAAATTCGCCACTGACAAAGAACGATTCAGTTCGTCGGTGTCCTCATGACGGCTAACAGTTACATACTTAAATCTATATGAATTGTCTAACTCCGACAAATCAAAACATGGACTCTGGGTCTCCTTCCTCACCGCCACGATCACTCGAAGTTGAAGGTGGTGTTTCTGGTTCTTCCATCTCGAAACAAATTAACAAAGCTCAAGTGTTCTCAATGGAGGCAGGCAGCAGAGCGAAAGGCAGAACAGGAGCACGCGCATTCTTCTTGATCACTTGATTCATCACACTTCATCAAACCTGGTGACAGAGCCATCTACCGCTCTGGCAGTCATAATGTGGGTTTGGAATGATTTTTGGAATTTTTAAATTGTAACGAGTAACGATGCAGTACATAAAAAATGTATCGGAGTAAAAGTATTAAAGGAACACTCCACCGTTTTTTGAAATAGGGCTTATTCACATTCTTTCATACATTTAAATAGGTGGGTAAATGCATTTTTGTCTCAGTGCATGCGTTGTTTTAGTTTGACAGGGTCGGCGCTAGCTTAGCTTAGTACAATGAATGGAATCCTTTGTTGCCAGCTAGCATGTCCTGAGTAAAAGTGATCCCAAAAAAAAAAAAAAACCCCACCTAATTACTTCTTGTGGCCTGCGTATTCACAACGAGTACAAATAGCGATGCAGATTAACACTAGGTGATTGCCTAGGCAGATATTGACTTGGGACTATATTAGGGGGAAGCACAGGCGAAGCACAGCTGCTTAGGCGAAGCACTGCTAGTACTTGGGCGCAGAGATATCACGCAACACATGAAATCCCACGACTTTCGTCAACATACCGGTGTGAATAGTAGCTGACTATTTTCCTAACAGTACATGAATGGCGATGAACATGGCTAATTTTGTGTGAGCCAGAACCATACCTATATGTACAAGAGTTTACATAAAATGAGTGGAAATAGAACGACAGGCGGAGGTTGCGATCGCTCAACAGCCCGAGGACGTGAGGATGAGAGCCAACACGAACTGGTGGTGTGAATGTGGGGGAATATGCCAATCTATGCCGACTGAAATAGAGTCTGTGCTGTGGAGAGTGGGACAAGTTACTGCCATCGATGACCAGGCTCAACGCGTCAGATCAAGATGAGCGTGCCCGCGGTTGTGTCACAGCTACCGAGGATTTCACGGCGCTGATCCATCCGGCAGTACTCGATTTGTTTTTTTCCGGTGTGATAAAGTGAACTGGAAAAAACGCCCCTCGCATGGACCAAATGGACAGCTGTCCACAGAGTAAGTGATTATTTTAAACATGACATATAGTAAACTGCTTGTAGACTTCTCCTCATAGTAGTTATACTAAAACTCCCGAGTCAAAAGAACCAGGCTAACTTGGTGAGAGAAATAGCTAACTCAGCCCTCAATCATTTCATTTTACAGGTAACGATAACAGCGGTTTTTATTTTAGTTTGGTTGTTCATGCTAAACAGGTTGAATTCAACATGAGGTTATAATAGAGGAGGCTAACGTTATTTGAACCGTAGTCTATATACAGCTTCTCAGCATCTATCTTACAACCGAATAAAGACACAGATTAACATAAGGAAGAGTAATAAAAGACAACTTACATGTGCACTTTGTTCTGCCTGTGCTTTGAAAATAGATGGGATGGGGACAGCCGTATGTTTCAGACGTAGTACCGTCTTTCTGGGCCCATATTCCATTTTTTCAAAGTAACTTAGTCCTCCGGTGCAAAATGCTCTTCGCAAACACGATACTGTTTGATTTTGTAGAGAGGCGTTGAAGTACAGATCTCCAGAGTAGCTAACTTAGCCATTTATTTCTCAGTTCCACATTCAATGGAATTCTGTGAAACATTACATTTGTGTATGTCCTTTGCTTGTTCTCACAACCTTTTGCTACGCAGGTAATTACCATGTTTGCTGTAACTGTAGCTGTAACTTCTCAAAATAAACAATACAAAAGCGAAGACACTCGGTGCAGGTCACGCGTGTTGTTGTTCTTCTGTGTTTTGACTCGTTGCACACCGGTATATTGACGGAAGTCGTGGGATTTCATGTGTTGCGTGATATCTCTGCGCCCAAGTAGCAGTGCTTCGCTTGTGCTTCCCCATAATATAGTCCCAAGTCAATATTTGCCTAGGAAATCACCTAGTGTTAATCTGCATCGCTATTTGTACTCGTTGTGAATACGCTAGAGCCCGACCGATATATCGGCGGGCCGATATTATCGGCCGATATTAGGCATTTTCCTAACTATCGGTATCGGCATTTATAATGGCCGATAAATTAATATTTAAAAAAATGCAGCAGTGATTTATGTAAGGATGGCGCTGCCAATAAAGCACCTAAAAGCTGTCACAAAGAACGGGCAAAAGTGGCAAAAAAATAACGGCCGCGTCCATGTAGACACAGTGTTAAAGCGACATAGTGTTAAAGCTCATTCTGCTACGTTACAACATCAAGCAATATTCCAATAATTTATGTAATTATAACACTTTATATAGGGCCATTTTGCATTAAGAGTAGCCAGATGGACACGCGAGACGCGACACGTTCAGAATTAATACACTTTTAGTAAACTACAGAACAGTGCGAGCGGGAAGCGGCGCACCTCACAGGCAGAGAACGCGTCCGAGAATGGACACTGCATTAGTGATATAAAACGCACACACACAGGTCTGTTAAATTAAGCAATACTTTTAAGGTAGTCTAATATTTTTCTGACTAACAAAATTACTGACACAGTAAAGGGTAGATTTAAATAAAGAAAAACGAAATTTAAATAAAGAAAACGAAATTTAAATAAAGAAAAACGAAATTTAAATAAAGAAAAACGAAATTTAAATAAAGAAAAACGAAATTTAAATAAAGAAAAACGAAATTTAAATAAAGAAAAACGAAATTAAGTTAAATTAAAAAACGAAATTAATTTAGATTGATAATAACGGGTAAAAAGGCTAATACATTTTGTTTCTATTATTCCATTTTCCACAATGTCAAAGCAACAGCTTAACCCAAAACACAAGCTCAGACATGCACTTCGTCCATATACAAACTCCGCTGTTCTGCGCTCTAGCCAGAGAACACTCCCGTTGCTGGAACACTTGCGCGTCGGTTCTATTTCTGGCATGCACGCGTTTTCCGCGTGGCTCGAGCCGCGCCTGAGAGACTCGTCTCACGCAGGCAGTGTGCAAACTCCAACCTGTTAACATGGGAGCCGAAATAAAAACGGCCATGCCACGCAGTCAGTGTGTCGCCGGCCTTATTCAAGCGCGAATGAGAACCGTTTCGCGTGGGATCCCAGATGTGAAAAAAAAAAAAGGAATGTCAAATTTTCAAATCGAATACCAACCCACCGAACGAATATTCTAATATTCGGGTCCAGCCCTATAGCCTAGTTTCACGTTTAGTACATTTTGCTTACTACTTATTTAAAATAGTATAAAACTACTGTACATATGTAATTATAAACGTTTTCATTATGATATTATTAATTTTACTTTACTAAAAAGATCTGAGTTCTTCCTCCACTGGTAGATATTAGAGAAATTAAGATTAAAAATAGAAGATAAGGTTTTGTCAGTGACACTTTTGATATATTTATTGATACAAGTTATGTTTTAAATAACGTGACTAAATTAAAAGACAAAGTCGTTAGTGAAGATTATGCAACAGTATTTAGAATATAATATAATATAAAATGCAATGCAAACTAGCTTGGTTACAGCTCAAATTCTCATTCTATCATTCACCCTGCCTCCATTACATATCTTTGTCACACAAGTGTTTGATCACCACATTTGAGTGATCATTGCAAAACGTTTATATATTTATTCTGTTTATACTGTGTATTCTATATACAGTACCCATCAAAAGTTTGTACACACCAATTGGAAAGTGTGTCCAAACTTACTGTACTATAATACACATAAATAATATTGCTACTGTATCATAATATACACATAAATAATATCGGCCGATATATCGGTATCTGGCTTTTTTTTATCGGTATCGGCATCGGCGCCCAAAAATCCATATCGGTCGGGCTCTAGAATACGCAGGCCACAAGAAGTAATTACGTGGGGGTTTTTTTTTTTTTTGGATCACTTTTACTCAGGACATGCTAGCTGGCAACAAAGGATTCCATTCATTGTGCTAAGCTAAGCTAGCGCCGACCCTGTCAAACTAAAACAACGCATGCACTGAGACAAAAATGCATTTGCCCACCTATCTAAATGTATGAAAGAATGTGAATAAGCCCTATTTCAAAAAATGGTGGAGTGTTCCTTTAAACTCATCGAAAATATGTACTGAAGTAAAAGTGGAAGTAGGAGAAAAAAATAATACTCTAGTAAAGTACAGATACAGCCTTTTAGTACTTGTACAGTAGTGAAGTAGTTCTACTTCGTTACTATACACATCTCTGTATAGGGACGCCCCGCGTGACGTCACGCCATTTGGAGCAGCCATCTTGACGGAATAGAAAATGCTAAACCGCTGGTGATAATACAGCTCGTCGCAAAATATTCATCTATTCTTCTATCATGCCCGAGCGATGCTGTGATACCGATAGCCTGCTAAGCTTGTGTATGCTTTTAATGAAGCTCCGGTGTAGCGTGATGGGAAGTGAATAAGGTAGCAGTAGCTGTAAATGTCACCGAACTCAATGTCAGGAAGTTTTTCTACACATTTAATGCCTGTAAAAAGAACTTGTGGTGCTTCATATGGATGTATGATTCCTAATTCCTTTATTTTCCTCTTGTATATTTCTTTTTGTGATGACATGACATGAGGAGTTAGCTGACGGCCACTGTGCTAATAATAGATAGTGGTCAGTGTTCGTCTAAACCAGTGACCGCGACGCTGAAGTGTGTGAGAACAAATGAATAACATCAGTGCGAACCACGAACATTTATTTATTTGGATTAAATATTTAAATTTTAATCATTCTGTGTCATTTTTCAATGTCAGTCTTTTCATTATTTACATGTTTATGCCCAAATTGCTATAATATTCAAAGTAGTTGACTGTCATTCTCCTCTACGCTGTGTACGTTATTGATTAAATAGCCTAGCCTATTTAACATCGTTACAGGCACCCCGCGAGCATTCATTCATTCAACTATTTTAAAAGACTGGAATAAACACCAGCACACACAAGCAATCTTTTTTATAGTCAATTTAATTAAAAAATGTAAACCCAACAGGTATGAAATGTCAGAAAGAGAAAATATAACTGTTAATGGGAAGACGAGGACTGCTGCAGCTTAGTGGATAAATATATTTAGCCTATTTATTATTCAGATTGCACAGTTGTAAAGAAAATATATTTATAGGAACATTTCAGCAGGCTCAAGATAATTAATACAGTGACCATTATATACTATTATATTATTTTAATCAATTCGCAGCCATAAAACATGTGATAATCCGCATTCTCATGTATGTAGGTGCGTTGAAGTATTCCGTCAAAATGGCTGACACGGCTAGGGGTCACGTGACTGGGAGATCCCTATAGCACCCTCATTCAAAAGGCAATTTGACCGAAAACGAAAATACGGTCAAACTTAAAAGTGGCGTTTCCATCCTAATTATGCTTTTAAACGAAAGTTTGCCTCGGGTAGATTAACAAAAAAGACCCTAGGTTGCATTTTGGCGAGAGTTACGCTTTAATGCAATCAAAATGTTAATGACAATTGCTATTATTCAAGGTTAAGATCATTTAGACATTATTTATCACCCCTACATTATGCATTGTTTTCCAGCCACTAAATCAGTTTAAATTACTGCTGGGGGGGAAATGTTACCAAGCTTGAAAAATGAAGAATCAAGAATGGACACCAACCTATTTGTTCCTCAGTATCTTCATGTTTTATTCTGGATGGTTCTGGATCACTCATGTCTTCAATCTCCTCTTTAATAAACTCCATCTTTAACAGTCACACAGATTTCAGCTGCTACTCCTGGAGTTTGTCCTTCTCTTGTAGGATGATGGGAATATTCCCAGTATTTATTGGTGAACTGTTGTGTGAGTTGTGATCATACCGTCGCCCACAGGACAGATCTGGCAAATTTGAAAAGAACTTAGTGAATTTATAGAAAATACTTAAATTACATTGAAACATATCTATTAGATGTTAGAATACAGGGTCTTTTTGTATGGTTTTATAGGCAAAACTAAACCAGAGCACGTGATACGTTTTATATCGTAGTACTTACATCAATTCTGGAGAAGATTAATGCCAAACTCTACAAACTGGGAACATCTCTCACATCCAGACTGTAAATAAACGGCATCTGGCGTCAGTTTTAGCCTGAACTGGTCAGATTTGCTCACTCGTGTCTCGCGCTACATTCTTCTTCTTCTTATAGGATTCCGGCAGTGTAGACGCTGCTGAGCGTATTACTGCCCTCCACAGGTCAAAGTTTGACTTAAATTCTTACATACAGTCCTGTATCATGCAAGAACTGAAGAACTGCCTTGGAGATCAGTTTATGCTCATCACTGTGACCAAACAAAGATAAAAGAGAAAAAGCCTTAATTCCAAGTCCTGTCAGTTTAATAAAGAATATATTTATTTCTGCCCTATACTTTCTGCATTCTAGGAAAACATGCCCTACTGTCTCAAGACTCCCACATTCACACAAGCCAGAAACATGTTTCCTACAATGCACAAAGAATAATTTGACCCACAGTGGCCCAACCTCAATCTACACATTTTAACTGAGTCCCTACGGGACAAAATGTTAAATGAACATCAGAATCAGAATCTGCAGAATCTGCAGAATCAGAGCAAATAATGACTTCTCTATTCTCTATTTTACATCCTCAATCCACCATAGAGCCCATAAAATTGCCATTAACTCAGCAGTAAGAACAGAGCTTCCATTAGAAATACGTCGACCAATTTGCAACCCTAACTGTTCCACATATACCCCAAATCCAGCTTTCCCACTAACTAGATCTCTAGATCCATCTGTAAAAACAATCATAGTACTCTCACTGATTGAATTAAGATATTCCTCTATTTTTGGTGCCACCTCACATTTATATTTTTCCTGAAGAAAACCAAGCTCAACACACATTACAGGCAGCACCCAATAGGGCATAGGTAACCAATTTGTGTGTTCTACAATACCTCCCTGATCCATGCTCATCTTCCCTGCCCACTGATTTACTATGACAAAAAAATTATTGTATCTATTATCTCCAGCAACCTCTTGCAACAGACACCTTGCTGGGAAGGTATGCTTACACCCACTAAGTTTTACCCAGTACTGTAGCCCTAGCTTAATGCGTCTTAACCATAAGGGCATTTCTCCCATTTCGATGAGCAGGGCAGGTACTGGGGTAGTTCTGAAGGCCCCACAGCAAAGCCTCAAAGCTATGGAATTCCAAAGCTGCCAATATTAAAAATAAATAAATACATAAATAAATATACAAATAAATGTAAAAAAGAATAAATAAATAAATAAATAAATAAATGTATAAATAAATATACATAGAAAAGCAAAAAAACGAAAATAAATAATTATTTATACATTTATTTCCTTATTTATGTATATATTTATTTTTTCCCATATTTAGTTATTTATTCTTTTATTTATTTATACATTTATTCATTTCTACATTTATTTATTTATACATTTATTTATTTATTTATACATGTATGTATTTCTACATTTATTTCTTCCTACATTTCTTCCTGCGTAGGGTAATGAGGAGGGCGTGGTTTACCTCAGACATAGCAATCGAGCTCAGAGTAAGCAAAGGCGAAGAGTTGAGGCCACAGTTACACCCTGTGGCGAAATACAATAAGTATAGCTCGAGCACTTTTGATCACTTGATTTAAAAAACACATTTTAGCGCTAGATCGCCTCTTATTTATCAAACGAACTAAATGAATGCTCTGCTAGTTAACTGAAGATGTTTTATTTATTTGGTACATTCGTGCCACGAGATGTTTCAAAAGTGGTGGGGACAATATCGACTTTAGCAAAAAGTGGTGGGGACATGTCCCACCCGTAAGTCACCTCATAGTTCAGCTTGGATAAAGATGTTTGAACTTTCTAATGTTTAATATTATAATGTTTATTCTTTATCCTGGACAAAATTATTTCCAATCCATCAGCCCAAAGTTTGAACAAACCCCCAAATCCTAATCAGTTTTTGGCTACGTCTCTTGAGATCATGACTTATCACAATGCAAAAAGAGATCATGACTTATTCACAATGCAAAAACAGCCTCTAAAAGTTCTTCGTGTCACTTCATGAGATTGGTTATGACCCCATAATAAACAAACAAAAAATCCAGGAATAAGATTTAAATGTTTATTGCCTTTATACCTAGTGCCAGATGAAAGCATATGAATACATACAGTAAGGCATTAAACAGGACATTTTAAAAAATCAGGCAAATTGCACAATTTTAAAATATCAAAACAGTAGAAACTCCAAATGAAAACAGTAGTATTAAAGGGACAGTTCACCCAAAAATGAAAATGTTGTCATTATTTATTCACCCTCAAGTTGTTCCAAACCTGTATGAGTTTCTTCTGCTGAACAGAAAAGAATATATTTTGATGAATGTTGGTAATCAGACAGCTTAAAAACAACATCATAGGGGAGCGGGCCAAATTAGTCTCCATGTCCCTGATAATTCACCAGTGCTCCCGATGGCCAGTGGGGCTGGTGCTGATATTTGGGAGAATGCACTCTTGCTTGTTGATTGTTTGTATCATACTTGCTTGTTCCTACATCATATATATATATATATATATATATATATATATATACCTCATCACAGGTTTGCCCAATTGACCAGTAAATAATTGCAAATGGATCAACAGTTAGTTTATTGTTCAATATTTTACAGCTTCTGTTATTTTTTACTGTATACATCCACCAAATCTGGTGAACTGAAGATCTGGTACTTTATTGTTCTTCAGCATTCAACAATGAAGGATAAAAATGAACTCCATCCACTTTTTATATGATACAAGATCTGATAATTTGATTGACAATAATACTGTAGATCCCAAACATATTTATCACAGTATTAATATAGAACGTTTAAACTCATTCATGGGATTAAAACTATAACACTCATTCTCTGTGTTCAATACATAATTCGATCAAGAAGACAAGATGTTGTTTCTGTTTTATCTCTCATAATTAATTGAACTTTCAGAACAATCTAGTACAGTATTTAGTAAATAAGTAAATTACTTGAATATATCCAATTCAAGTAAGACCTGAATTCGAATTCCTGAGTCCGAAATTTTCGCACGTTAAAAAATAAATACGAACTCACGTTGTGTCAATCACGTTTACACACAGCCTCCGAAACTTTCGTCCATCATACATTTTTTGGGGTTCGGGGTCGATTTTCTGCGTTTTTCGCAACCATAGTAAGCATTTTGAGAGGCGTTTTTGACAATTCAGAGCCACCGAATTTTTAAGATGACGAATACGAAAACGAATACGAAAAGTTCGGACTCAGTGTGCAAGGATGTTAAGAGTTGTTGACTGGCAAAGCTCGTCACACATTTACTTGAATGTATTTGACATGAAAACGAATGTTGCTCACTTACCACATTTTTTCATATGAGTGTGAAGGCTTGATAAATGTTTGAAACTCTTCTCACACTGAGTACAGTGGTACGGCTTCTCTTCACTATGAACTCGCCCGTGTATTTTTAGAGATCCTGATCGAGTGAAAGTTTTGTTACAAACTGAGCACATGTAATATCTTTCTCCAGTATGAATTATTTGGTGCTGTTTTAGATGACTAGATTTAGTAAAGCTCTTCCCACAGTCACAACACACATGATCTCTCACTTCATCATGTGTTTTCTGGTGCCGTTTAAAAGTGTCCAGCCTTGAATAACTCTTTCCACAGAGAGAACACAAGTGACGCTTAACACCTGTATGAACAGTTAGGTGTTTTTTGAGATATGACAATGAAATAAATGTTTTACCACACTGATCACAGTTAAATGGCTTTTCGCCAGAGTGACCCTGTTGATGAGTCCTGAGAGCTTTAGTACATCTGAAACTCTCTCCACACTGAGTACAGTGGTACGGCTTCTCTCCAGTGTGAATTCTTTGGTGCCGTTTCAGTTCACCAGTTGTAACATAGCTCTTCCCACAGTCCGAACACACATGATCTCTCACGTCATTATGTGTTTTCTGGTGCAGTTTAAGACAGTCCAGTCGTGAAAAACTCTTTCCACAGAGAGAACACTCATAAGGCTTCTCACCTGAATGAACTTTCAGGTGTGTTTTTAGATTTGATGATGAAATAAAATCTTTCCCACACTGATCACAGTTAAATGGTTTCACTCCAGAGTGAACGTGCAGATGATAAACGAGACCTGATTCACCAGTGAAACTCTTTCCACAATGAGGGCATGTATACGGTTTCTCTCCAGTGTGAATTCTCATGTGTCTGTTAAGGATTCCTTCATTTTGGAAAGTCTTTCCACACTGAGAGCAGGAGTGCAGCTTTTTGGCTTTAGTTCCTTGAGATTTCAAGACATGTTTCTCATCCACTTCATTCAGTTTGTGTCTTTGCTCTGTCACTTCCATCTGATCTAAAATAAACATATAAAATAGTCAGAATCAGTTCAAGGAGGGTAAATATGAAAACACTTACACTATACATTTTTTTTCAATAAATGACTTCCAAATAATTATATCCATGCAAAAGAGGCATTGTACTAATCCTAGCTTAAGGTCTTCACTTATGTACTTTAAGTTGGAAAGTAAAAATACACTAATTACACTACACTAATTTAAGTAAAAACAAAGGTTAAATACATTACGAAATCACACATTACGAAATCACGTTGGAAAGTTCAATCGCGATGTAGACAAAAGTACCATCCAATATTTACAAAGCACACGTGCAAAGACTAAGTCAAATGCCCTGTACAAAAAAAAAAAAAAAAAAGGTTAAAACGACGTCGGACGATTTTGAAGTTGGAGAAAATATCTGGGAGTTTTTCGCCCTACCGCGGTACTTCTGCATACGTCACGCGTGATCTTTCCAACATGATTACGTAATATATGTGGCGCATCGCAGAGTTCTGCAAGATGAGCATTTGTGGTTAAAAAGTATAAAACCGTTTTTTTTTTTTTTTAATGACCTATTGTTTCGCTAGATAAAGACCCTTATTCCTCGGCTGGGATCGTGTCGAGAGTCGAGACTTGAAGCTGCATTGAAACTGACATTTAGACGTTGGTTACCACTGAAGTCCACTATATGGAGAAAAATCCTGGAATGTTTTTAGCAAAAACCTAATTTTTTTTTTCGACTGAAGAAAGAAAGACATAAACCTCTTAAACTAAATTTATCAGGAAATTGCATTTCTGAAGTAAACTAATCCTTTAAAATTAAACATTTATATTCACCGAACATATTTAAACTGTGCACAGTCAATCTTATCAAGTCAAAGTGAAAAATCTGTGCTGGTTGTACAAGTCCTACATCCAAAAAAACTGTGCATGCAAAATTTGCCTGAAGCAAACCGTTGATATGGATATTTTAAATGCGGATGCGCGGGAGAGAGCGAGCGGAGCCGATCCAGAAGACCGAAACAAACATCACTCCCAACACAATACAGATATTCATCGTCACAAGTTTCAAGACGCTATGGTGAGTATTGAGCACTGAAATTATTCTGCAAAGTTTTGCTTTAGGACCTAGTATAAATTTCAAAAGACATTTCGTAGAATCGCATGTATTCATTAGGGGCTTTCGCACCGAGTAGGTCTAGGAACGAGCCACCAGGATGGTTCCCTGAGAACTAATGGTTCCCTCTGAACATTTTTCTGTTAGCATTCGCAACGCCAGTAGGAACTCTGATAGTGATTTCTATCTGTGACAGGTGCTATATTAATAAAGTTTACTTACTTACTTACATAAATAAGCCGTGCTTGTTGTTCTGTTGCTGACTTTTTATTTTGACGGTGCTGAGAACGCCAAAGAAAGAGCACATGATGCTCGCAATCTTCGTGTTTAATTGTTTACGATATGTCTAACAGTCCTGCCTAATACAGTATTAGATAGAACTGTTATACATAGAAGGTAGACAGTATATGAAAAAGTATTAGCGTATGCCGTGTGGTTGATCCAGTGTTGCTAGCGGAGCAGAAATACATAATCACGTTTCTCTTGGTTCCCTCAAAGTTGTGTTGGATTTTCTCCTTAGCGTAAAGGTTGAGAGGCCCATCTATCACTGTTTTGTTCGTAGATTTATTTTTCTGGAGTAAATATATAAGCTATAATCTGTGTTTCTACCATTTGTTTACACAGCCTTTTTTTTTAAATGGCGGGTGCTGGCATTTCACGTGCGTTCGGCCAATCAGCGTATTAACATCACAGATAGTTCCTATTGTTGGTTTAGACCAGACTCTGAAGTAGGAGCTAAATTAGTCCGTCCAAATCTAGAACTAAAATCGTTCCTAGTTCCTGCGGTGCGAACTGCGAACGCGCGAAAAAACGAAAACTTCCACAAATAGTTCTAGGAACTATGAAAAGGTTCCTCCTGTGCGAAAGCCATTGGTTTCATGGTCGTGTTTTTCCGGTTACCACATAAGTATCTGATGGTAGCCTATAGTTTTATTTCCAGAATCAGAAAGAGCTTCACTCGCCAAGTGTGTGCAAACACACAAGGAATTTGCTGTACCTCATGTCATACATGTCTAAAATACTGTTTGATCGACTTATGAGATGTGACCGCTAAAGACAGTGCCTATAGATATTGCCTTTTAATATCAAACACGTCAAGCTCAGGATTTTATCATTCATCCATTCATTTTTTTAGCGCTTGTGTAACTAAGCAGAAAAAGCTAGATATTTATTTACATACCACAAAATAAACGATAAAGCAAAATCTACATCGACTGACACAAGTCTCATTCTCATTATATGATTAAATAACTCCTGTCATTAATGTTAGTTTTTATTTTATTTTGCAAGTTTTTAGTGCCGCATACCGAAAAGCTTGTTTTCCAAATTCAGTTCTGGCGAGTGGAACGGAGAGGGTGTACAAATCCTGTGAGCACAAAGAATAAACTCCCACAGGTTTGTGTTGGGAAAGATATGGAGGCAATAAACCCAAAATTGATTTATAAACAAACAGGTACCAATTGTTTACATCTGCGTATTGATAATGATGACCAAACAACTCTGTTGTACAGATCCCAGTGATGAGTATTGTATTTACAATTTAGTAAACCTAAGTGCACAATGATACAATGTATGCAAAGAGCTTAAAAGTTTAGCCTAGTAGTTGCCGATTTATACGAAATATCCCCATAATTAATGACTGGCATAAAAGTGGCCGAAACTAATCTCAAATGAAAAACATGATTTATTTCTATAATAAAATCCCAGCTTTATTTTTAATTTAGTCCTTAATTGATAAACATGGGATTTAAAAGATAAGGAATCATCAAATATAAAACCGAGATGTTTATATTCTGTCACAAGCCCTCTATTATAGTACCCTGTAAGGATTTAAGTGATAGTTGATGCCAACTTGTTTCTTTGATCGTGAAAATAACATTACTTTAGTTTTGGTCTCGTTCAAAGTCAGGTTTAGGTCACAAAGCCTTTGTTGCACAACATCAAAAGCACACTGGAGAAAAGACAAAGCTTGGTGTAGTTTGGTTGCACTACAATAAATCACGGTGTCATCGGCATAAAATTGAAAATTGACATTACTAATATTGAGATCAAGATTATTAATATAAATGATAAAAAGTAACGGCCCCAGAACTGACCCCTGAGGAACACCCCTCATAATCTTTAAAGGTGCGGATGAATGACCTTCCATTCGCACACACTGTGTCCTGTCCAATAAATAGCTTTCAAACCAAGAAATTGTATGATTTGACAATCCAGTTAGTCTCAGTCTAGTTTTCAGTATACTGAAATCAACGGTGTCGAAAGCCTTTGACAAATCAAATAAAAAGTGAAACACAATAATGGCCTCTATCAAGCACCTCAATGATATCATTTAGAACCATCATTGCTTTATCCTAAAGCCTGACTGATTGTGTGATAAGATGTCATGTTCATTCAAATATGAAAACAACTGCTCACTAATAAGAGATTCAAAAACCTTAGACAGAATGCAAAGTTTAGAAATCTACCTATAGGCCTAGTTATTCATATCAGAAGGATCTCCTCCTTTTAACAATAGAATAACAAATGCAGACTTCATATCTTTGGAAATTCATTAAAACTCAGTGAAATATTATATGTCAAAGGAGCAGCTAGCTTTTTTAATGTATTCAGTGTATACCCTTATGTACCCCATATGCATTAAAATAAGTTATTTTCACCAAATATCCTGTGTTGGAATTGATTTGTCAATAAAGTAATGTGATAAAATGTCAACCCTGTTGTCTGTGTTCTGTATTTTGCTTAATGTATATATAGGCTATATACACTGTAAAAAGGGTTTCAAGCATTATTTCATCCAATTAATAATTTGTCTTTCAATTCAGTTTACCATTATTTGTTTTATTTTTCAAATAATATTTTTTTCGTTCAAAACATAGTTAAATATAAATATTTTTCATTAAGAGCTCAAATAAGAAATATTTGTTTCGACGAATGTACAATTTCAAGGTTACACACAGGATTGCGCATGGGCATTAAACACAAATCTTCGACGACCACGACCAGTCAGCAGACCGCTGTAACCGCTCTTCTACGTTCCGTGGATCACTTTGCTGCCCCAGAGAGAATCAGATTTCATCGCGGATAAACTGAAGTAAGTGAAACAAACAACCATTTAAATGTGCTGCTGTATATTTAGTAGCCTGCACAAGACATGTTGCTCTGCCGAATTTATCTGGTAACTTGGATATCGTTATGTAACTTACATTTAGGGCTGTACTCAACCAAAGAAAATCTTGGTCGACTGAAGTCCTGAATTTTTCGACTAAAAATCGACTAAAATCGACTAAAAATGACGTTAGAAAAAAAAACGTTAAATTAATTAGATGCGCACTGTGCGCAGTACTTGGTAGCCTTGTTGTCCGCCTAAATGAATTATAAATAAACATAAACAACTAGTAGGCTATTTGCAGTATATTAAATCGTTTTTGACCTAGTTATTTTGCACTGAAATGAGTCTGACACTTGAGTCTGTCAGCTCTGCATCACGTGCACCTGCGCAATATCATAGCTTATGATTTCCGAAAATAGTACTATGTTGTCAACTAGTGATATCATCACAAGAACTGTTGAGGAATATGCAACATAATTTAGACAATTATTTTTGTCATATGTTATAATAATAAGTTATAACTGTCAGACACTATCGTTTCACCGTGCATGTCCTCGCACCGAGCGAGGCTGAACATGAGCTCAGCTTCGCAGCTGAGACACGAATAGACTATTAACTAAAGCTTTTACTCTTAATAAACACAAAAGGCACGTCCACTTTAATAAAAAAAGAATATTTATTAAACAAACCAGATCAAGAGCAGAAACGAAATAAAGTGCATAACTGAAAAATAAAGCATCCTAGGCTCAAAACTAACACAACCAACAGCACAGCGCAATTGCGCATTAGGCTCCAAATAAAAAATAAAAAAGTTAGGTTATCACACTAAAACATTGAAATATGCAAATTCTGATATGTTCATATAGCCTACTCAAAACAGACAGGGCAAGCTAACGCAGACAAGTGAGCTTACCACTTTTAGATGATATGTCATGTTTGTCGTCGAGCTGTGGAAAACTGTTGCTTGCAAACTTTGCATTCGACCTTTTTCCTGTTATCAATTTTAACAAAATGCTGCCACACTGTCGATTTCTTTGTTGTTGACATATTAGAAGAGGACTGACTATTAAACGCTCTCACAATTAAATAAATAATATTCAGCATCAAACCTTCTATGCTCGACGCTCTCTCTTGGGTTGGGCTAATCCAAAAAAGGTGAAAACAAGGGGGGTGTTTTGAAGACAGACTGTTACAGTGAAACAAGGGTACTCTGAAAACACCCCCATTAGCAGTTAGTGCTTTCCACCTGATGAAATGAGCGCGCCTCAGCGCGGCAAAACTGATGAAATAAACGCGGCAGAAAATCGACCAATCAGAATTTTGGTCGAACCAGAACGTATCGACCAATTAATCGACTAATCGACTAGGACAGTACAGCCCTACTTACATTAGTTTAAAAATGTGTTAGCTAGCTTAACGTAGTTTACACTAGGCAAGTTAAAGGAGAAGTTCACTTTCAAAAAAACTTTTGCTGATAATTTACTCACCCCCATGTCATCCAAGATGTCCATGTCTTTCTTTCTTCAGTCGCAAAGAAATTAAGGTTTTTGATGAAAACATTCCAGGATTTCCCCCCATGTAATGGATTCTATTGGGACCCAAACGGTAGAAGGTCCAAATGACAGTTTAAGTGCAGCTTCAAAGGGCTTTAAACGATACCAGACGATGAATAAGGGTCTTATCTAGCGAAAAGATCGGTCATTTCCAAAATAAATAAAAAAGTTTAAGTTTTATAAGCACAAATGTTCGCCTTGCTCTGTTCTGTGATGCGCGTTCGTGACGTCACGTAATACGCAATTACGTTGAAAAGGTCACGCTTGAAAAATTTCTGTCCTGAAGAAAATGTTCTTTTTGGCTTTTTAATATTAAAACACCCAGGATACGCACACGAAATGGGCATTTTAAACGATAAACTGACACAAATACATTTGAAAATGTGTATATGGTCCTCCTTCCGCACATTTGTAAACACGTCAAGTGTGACCTTTTCAACGTAATTGCGTATTACGTGACGTCACGAACGCGCATCACAGAACAGAGCAAGGCGAGCGTTTGTGCTTATAAAACTTAAACTTTTTTATTTATTTTGGAAATGACCGATCGTTTCGCTAGATAAGACCCTTATTCATCATCTGGTATCGTTTAAAGCCCTTTGAAGCTACACTTAAACTGTCATTTGGACCTTCTACCATTTGGGTCCCAATAGAATCCATTACATGGGGGGAAATCCTGGAATGTTTTCATCAAAAACCTTAATTTCTTTGCGACTGAAGAAAGAAAGACATGGACATCTTGGATGACATGGGGGTGAGTAAATTATCAGCAAAAGTTTTTTTGAAAGTGAACTTCTCCTTTAACGTTAATGTGTCGACGTTAATCAATTCCTGACCGATTGCAAAAGGGAAGGGAACATATACGTTTACCCCTGGCTTATTTTGATTTTATAATGGTAATTAACATGAACGTTTAATCATTGAACATAACGTTATCTCGATGCAGCGTCATAAGAATGACGTTCTCTGGTTAAAACCGTAGAAACCTGATCAACAACAACTAAGGAGCTAACGTACGTTAACTTACACTAACGTTAACTTACATGTAAAAGGACTGGCGTTCACTTGTGATTAATGGTAACATTAACTAACACTTATGACTGTCGACACTCACAATGGTCATTTTTTATGGATTGTATGCATAGAAGTATTGCTGCATTGGCGCCAATCGGTTGATGTCGGTTGGTTTTCAAAAAAGTGTAGTAACGTTTACTAGCCAGAGCACACTGGGGGGGCAGACATTTTTTCGTGGCGTTAGTAATAGGATTGACACACTATTGAATCATATATTGTAATGATTATTATATCAACTGATACCGTATATTGTGCTAAAGATTGTTGACCATAATGTACCCTCATGCCAAATTTGTACTATCTTGATGCAGGATACTGACACCGCTACAAAGAGCACTTAAATATCTCATCCTTTACATGGGAGAAACAGTGGAGGACCTCATCAAAGATTTCCTGGTAAGGCCAGATTACTTTAGAGATGTGAAAATACTAGATATGGCTGTCCACTTCAAAATTAGCCATCAGACTATGTTCAGATTTATGTCTGAAAACAGTCTGAAGGCTAATTTCAAATATAGAAACAATTACTTTCAGCTAAAATCAGAGACCCATGTGCTGGAAAGTTTGTGCAACTTATATTTATGTCAACAACAAATTGGAGTAAATTTTATAATTAGTTAGAAGTATTAGTATTATGTAAACTAATTTGGGGGGAAACCCAAGCTGTATTGATTCCTTATTCTTTTTTTCTTTTTCTTTTCTCCTTCCTAAATTCTTTTCCAGGTGTTGGAGAAGGAAGTGGCTGAAAAAACTCTTCAGCAGAAACCATGGAAATCTTTGTCATCAGAGATGCACAAGCCGTATACCCACAAACATTGGAATCATACTTGAGGGTCAAGAGGTTCTGAGGGACTTGCCGTCTGTCGCAAATGTTGAAAAAGTTGAAAATCTGACACGAAATTGTGGATGTGTGGAAGTAATGTATATAATAATTCAATAAATATCGATTTAATGAAAATTATGTGTCTTTTTTTATTTGATTTTGGACAAGATTAATTAATGTTCCTTAATGGGAAATATGTTTTATTGAATCCATATCTTTTTGTTTGTTTAAAATAAATAATTTCTATTAACTTGTATTTTTAAAAATGAGAAATAATTGTATTATTAAATCAATATCTATTTAATTGGAGAAAACAAATAATTTCTAATACATATTTATTAAATGAGAATTTTTGTTTTGATTAAATCTATATATTTTTGTTTAGATCAAAAATAGAATTTAAATTAATTGATTTTTTTCAACAAGAAAAATATGCTTTGTGCCAAGTGTTATAAAATAGTTTTCATTGACATAGAAAATATTGGTAAGGGCAAGTTATTTATTTTTCATTGGCTCAAGTTATAAAATATAGATGTGAACCATTACCCTAAAGTTTTTTAATTGGATGAATGAAAATATTTTTTCAGTGTATACACTGTAAAAAGTGAACAGTTGGATCAACTTAGAAAAATTACTTTTAATAAAATAAATAATTTATTTAATTAAAAAATTGTAATAAATTATCACGTTTTTCACGATAAAACGTGATAATTTAATTTCTTTAGGTGTTACCAATTGAAGTAATTTTTTTAAGTTGATCCAACTGTTCACTTTTTACAGTGTATATATATATATATATATATATATATATATATATATATATATATATATATATATATATATATATACACACATTTTTCTTTTGGGACAGTGAGAAATAAAATGGTTACTACAATTTAAAATGTTTAATTGGACCAGCAACAGGTTTGGTAAACTACATTTTTCCAATGGCTCGCATATTAGGCTATTTGTGATTGAGCCCATGTGAATAGAATGTTTCCACAATTGATCTACTAACTAACCCTAACTAACTAACTAACTAACTAACTAACTAACTAACTAACTAACCCTAACCCTAACCCTAAATTTAATAAACTGAAATTAAATTAGGTCAATTGAAAAAATTAGATTTGAACTTAGCAGAAAACAAGATCAGGAATGTGTGATTTTCAAGTATCAGATCTTTGATGTGGCAAAGTTTAGCTCAACAATTAAAATGTGTTTGACAACTTCCACACATGATTATGATCATTTAGATGCATTGCTGTATCATTTATTTCCAAAGCAATCAACAATGAAGAATCAAGAATAGACACCAACCTGTTTGTTCCTCAGTATCTTCTTGTTTTATTCTGGATGAAACATCGCTCACATCCAGATTGGAAATATAC
The DNA here is from genome assembly GCF_963993115.1 of Abramis brama. Taxonomy (NCBI): domain Eukaryota; kingdom Metazoa; phylum Chordata; class Actinopteri; order Cypriniformes; family Leuciscidae; genus Abramis; species Abramis brama. Next base: position 7,400,212 of record NC_139972.1, read on the forward strand.
GGCATCTGGCGAAAACATTTTGCAATCGTCTTTTCTTTCATGGTCGTAAAACAGTTATCAACATTCAACAACGTTGTTTGAAATACTCTCTTCTGCGCATGCTCAGTCAATTCTCGCAACGTCATGACTTCTTAAAGGGGCCGCACTTTCTATAGCAAATCACTGGTAATGTAAAAACACGTTTTTAAATTTTTTGACAGTCTAGTCACATTCACCCTATTAAAATTAGGGTTGTTTTTCTGTTAGACATGGTTGCACCTTTACCCTTTGCATCCTTAATATGGTGTCATCTTTTGAATGTTCTGTACGTTTATATAAACGCATAGACTTAACAGAGTAACATACAAAAGAAGACATTGTAATACTTACAGATGCTTACATGAACTTTTTTTGGAATTTTTCATTGAATACAATTCACTGCAGCTATTTTACTGGAATCTGTAATGTAAATCTGTATCATGTAAATAAAGAAAACAATCATTTTATTTCTGTTTGTTTATTGTTTAATATTTTACAGTTTCTATTATATCTATATAAATCTGGCGAACTGAAGGTTTGGTACTTCATTGTTCATACTTGTATGATACAAGACCTGATCATTCTGTCTGGGATTATTTTAATAATACAGTACATCTCAAACTTATTTACTACAGTATTGTGTAGTAAATAAGATGTGTTTGAAACTAAATTCATTCTCAATCAATCACAGCTCAATCGAGACAAGATGTATATCATATTATTTCTCATTAACAATCAAAAATACATTAACATATTCTAGACACCACCCAGCCCCAAACAAAATATGCAAATTACTTTACTTTTGCTGTAAGAGTTGTGAACTGGTGAACCTTCAACTCATAAGTCTTTTTGGTTCTCAGAGCATTTCAACAAATTCAAAAACTAAACTAAATTGTGTATTTACAATGAAAATTAAAGCTATCAAAGTTACAACGTATCATGATATTTTTGTATATGAATAAGAAGGCTTGATGAAAACAGAAAGATCTCTCCACACTGAGTACAGCGCTTCTCTCCAGTATGAAGTCGCTTATTATGTTCTTTCAGGTGTGCAGACTGAGCGAAGCTCTTGTTACAATATGAGCACTTGTAAGGTCTTTCTCCAGTATGAACTCGCTCATGTACTTTCAGAGACCAAGAGTGATTGAAACTCCTGTCACAATATGAACACCTGCAAGGTTTTTCTCCGGTATGAATTCTTTGATGCTGTCTCAGACTAGAAGCTCTAATGAAGCTCTTCCCACAGTCACAGCACACATGATCTCTCTCACCGGTGTGTATTTTCTGGTGCTGTTTAAGAGAGTTCAGCCATATAAAACTCTTTCCACAAAAAGAACACACATAATGCCTCTCATTTGTATGTTTTTTCAGGTGTTCTTTTAAACTTGAGGATACATTAAAACCTTTACCACAATGATCACAGTTAAATGGCTTTTCTCCAGTATGAACACGCAGATGATTATCGAGAACAATTTTACTTTTGTAACTCTTCTCACACTGAGTACATTTGTACGGCTTTTCTTCAGTATGAACTACCTCATGTTTTTTCAGGGCTCCAGACTGAGTGAAACTCTTGTCACAATATGAGCACTTGTAAGGTTTTTCTCCAGTATGAATTCTTTGGTGCTGTTTCAGATAGTCAGCTCTAGTAAAGCTCTTCCCACAGTCACAACACACATGATCTCTCACTTCAGTGTGTGCTTTCTGGTGCTGTTTACAATGATCCAGCCGTGTAAAACTCTTTCCACAGAGAGAACACACATAAGGCCTCTCACCTGAATGAACTATCAGGTGTTGTTTTAGATTTGATGATGAACTAAAATCTTTTCCACACTGATCACAGTTAAACGGTTTCTCTCCAGAGGGAAAACACAGATGTTTTTTGAGTCCAGATATATATGTGTAACTCTTTCCACACTGAGAGCAGATGTGCAGCTTTTTGGCTTTTTTTCGTTGAGTTTTTAAGTTACAAAGTTTTTCATCCACTTCATTCAGTTTGCATCTTTGCTCCATCGTTTCCATCTGGTCTGAAATAAACATATTAATTCAGAATCAGTTTATGGAGAATAAATGTGAAAATTCATGTAAACCAGATTTATTAGCAGAAAGCTTTAGAGATCAGCATCTGTATAATGTACCAGATATTTGTTGTGGCAAAGGATACCTCTGTCATTTGCTTATTAATGTAATCAAAATGTTAATGACAATTGCTATTATTAAAGGTTAAGATCATTTAGACATTTTTTATCACCCTTACATTGTGCATTATTTTACAGCCAATAAATCAGTTTAAATTACTGACGGGGGGGGGGGGGGGGGGGGGGGGTTGGGGATTATATGTTACCAAGCTTAAAGGTGCCATAGAATGGATTATTTTATAATGTTTCCTGGGGTGCCCTTATAATGTTAGTATGTTTTTTAGATCAAAATTTGTTATAATTTAGAAATAAAAGGCATATTTCCTAGCCTGATTTCATCCATTGATTTGAACACTCTGTTTGAAGGGGCGTGTCTGCTGTGAGACTTCAGTGTTATTGCCCACTGCTGTGATTGGCTGACATGCTTGCATATGAAATATCTGGCATTACATGTAGAGCTATCTGGAAAACTTTTACTATTACAGCTTTTATATGTTTTTACTATTACAGCTATCGGGATTAACGAATCATGAGAAGTTTTTTTTAAAGTATTTAGATCTATTCCCATCACATAAAAGGTTTCAGTGATGAGCACTGAGCAGATGACAGCCTGTTGATCGCGTGAATGAAGATCTTATCACTGCAACGCGATATACTGATGCATAAACAGTGTTGAACGACTTTGAAAGAAAGATTATCTGTCTGAATTTGAACAATTACACATCAGAAATTCACATAACCCACTGGTTCTCCAGAGGCTCGGATGAAGGAGCAAAAAAATATTTTTGTGTTCATTTGTACAACCAAACACTGAGCAACTGCCATGCTTCGTTCGCTCGTTTGCAAGCCATGATGTCTCTCGAGGAAAAAACAATATCGCGCTGGATCTAGATAACACAATGTAAATTATCGTTAATAAAATCCCTACTTGCCGCTTGCGGGAATATAACGTTAGTTGAAATTGCCCCCTTCGTCCGTTTGAGACGCCGAGAGAAGCCTGGCTGCTTGATATTGTTGTAACAGTCCGTGGTGAAATGGGCAGAGCAACTAAACAACTTCGAATTAAACTGTAGCGGTATCCGATTATAGATAGATAGATTATAGATAGATCTGCCATTTTCCCTATGATCCTCCTCCTGCTTGTTTCTTCACCTGCAGAACTTCTGATGATTCGGCTGTGCAGTTTCGCCTGGCACTGAGCATGGGCTGGCATATGCAAATTTTTAGAGGCGTACATATTAATGATCCCATCGGTTTCGTCACAGTTGGTGTTATGTGGAGATTCGCCCGTTTTTCAGGGGTGTTTTTCAAAAACGAGATTTAAATAAGAAAGAGAAAACTATGGTGTTTGAGACTCACTGTATGTCATGTCCATGTACTGAACTCTTGTTATTTAACTATGCCAAGATAAATTCAATTTCACATTCTATGGCACCTTTAAATAATGAAGAATCAAGAATGGACACCAACCTATTTGTTCCTCAGTATCTTCATGTTTTATTCTGGATGGTTCTGGATCACTCATGTCTTCCATCTCCTCTTTAATAAACTCCATCTTTAACAGTCACACAGATTTCAGCTGCTACTCCTGGAGTTTGTCCTTCTCTTGTAGGATGATGGGAATATTCCCAGTATTTACTGGTGAATTGTTGTGTGCGTTGTTATCATACTGTCGACCACAGGACCAGATCTGGCAAATTTGAAAAGAACTTAATGAATTTATATAGAAAATACTTCAATTACATTGAAACATATCCATCTATGTTAGAATACTGAGTCTTTTTGTACGGTTTTATATACAATACTAAACCAGAGCACGTGATACGTTTTATATCGTAGTACTTACATCAATTCTGGAGCGGATTAATGCCTGACTCTACAAACTAGGAACATCTCTCACATCCAGACTGTAAATAAACGGCATCTGGCGTCAGTTTTAGCTTGAACTGGTCAGATTTACAGCACTCGTGTCTCGCGCTACATTCTTCTGCTCGTTTCGTTTGTTCCAGGTTTGTTGTTCCTTTGGATTTGTTAGGGTTGCCAGAACTAGCGAAATTGCTAATCAAAACCATCGGTAAAACCGCGGACTTGGCAACCTCCATTCATAAAGCAAACCTGAAAACTCTTTAGCGTATTGCTGCCATCTATTGGATATTCCTAGCAATTTACCCACACATGGGATATATAGATATTAAACTAACATTTATTGATCTATAAGTATTTCACAGATTTATTTGAATACAAATAATAGCCTATAAAACTATATTGTCAGTGCACCAGCTGTAGCCTACAAATGAACTGGGTCTTTATGTTAGATTAGTTATTCTCAGAGTTTCAAACTGATGATAACAGATAGAAAGAGTTTAGATTAGATATTAGATTATTATGCAATCACCCGTTCTGCGAAATTTTCATGTGCGATGCATTTTACGCATTTGTGACTACTTGTCTGCAACTTCAAATTCAGAATAGCCTACAGGTTTGTGACTATTGTCTGCGAGTGCAAACCTCAACATTCAACTTCAGATTTTTAATTTACAGGTTTTCACATTGGAGTTGTGAATGTAAATTTGAGTAAATATTGAATATTTATTGTACAAGTTCTCAAATCCACATCTACATGCTCACATCTACATCTACATGAGTTTTGCTACTCTTTTCCAATCTTTAAGCAAAGGGAGCTGAATGTCCACAATCAGCCTTGAATCATAACCACACCATGTTTGTTGTTTGGCCAGAGGAGAACTGGCCTGCCGACTGAGCCTTTTTTTTTCTTCTTCTTCTTCTCCATTCTGTCACCTGATGGAGTTTGGGTTCTTCCCATGGTGCCTCTGGCTTGCTTGTCGACACAATAGGCTGAGATGAACTTACAAGACCATCCTTTGTGAAATAGAACTGACTACACTATTATAAAGGAATAACACTTTCCTCAATCACACAAAAACAGATGTTGTCAGTGAAATGCTCATTTTATTTTTTGTTATTACACAGAGCCTATAATTGAAGAGAAATGTGTAGGCAACTATATCTATGAAAAACACATGTTTCAAAAACTCCATATTGAAGTTTAAAGCTCAAATCTTTTCATTTTGTTAAATTTGTTTCCGGTCCCATTTCATTTTGGCACTTCAATGGTTCAATCAAAGAATAAAAGTTTAAAGTGATCACACACTTTTGCCACTCTCCAAGAAAGAAACACCTTTACAAATCATCTGGTTTTTCACAGCAACGCTAGTTTAACTACCCATTTAACTGAAAATAATTCATTAATGTACTGAATCTCAAATTATTTTCTTGAACACATTAGATCTGAGAATAACATTTGCTCAATTTGACACATGACAATGATTTTTAATATGAATCCTTAAAGTCGTTGATTGGGTGAAACTCTTCTCACACTGAGTGCACTGGTACGGCTTCTCTCCAGTATGAACTCGCTCGTGTGATTTCAGGTTTCCAGACTGAGCAAAACTCTTGTCACAATATGAGCACTTATAAGGTTTTTCTCCATTATGAATTCGTAGGTGCCGATTCAGTTGGCCAGCTTTAGTAAAGCTCTTCCCACAGTCAAAGCACACATGATCTCTCACTCCACTATCTGTTTTCTGGTGAAGTTTAAAACTGTCCAGCCATGAAAAACTCTTTCCACAGAAAGTACAAAAGTGAGGCCTCTCATCTGAATTAACTTTTTTCAGATGTGATGATGATCTAAAATCTTTACCACACTGATCACACTTAAATGGCTTTTCTCCAGAGTGAATGCGCAGATGATTACAGAGACCTCTGGAAGATTTGAAACTCACTCCACACAGAGTGCAGTGGTAAAGCTGCTCTCCAGTATGAAGTTGCTCGTGCACTTTCAGGTTTCCAGACACATTGAATCTCTTGTCACAAACTGAGCACTTGTAAGGTCTTTCTCCAGTATGAATTCTTTGGTGCCGTTTCAGTTGAGTAGGTGTAGTAAAACTCTTCCCACATTCACAACACACATGATCTCTCACTTCATTGTGCATTTTTTGGTGCTGTTTAAAACCTTCCAGTCGTGAAAAACTCTTTCCACAGAGAGAACACACATAAGGCCTCTCGTCTGAATGAACTTTCAGGTGTTTTTTTAGATCTGAAGGTGAATTAAACTTTTTACCACACTGATCACAGTTAAATGGCTTTTCTCCAGAGTGACGGAGAAGATGATTATTGAGACTTGACACTTGAGAAAAACTCTTTCCACACTGAGTGCATGTATACGGTTTCTCTCCAGTGTGAACTCTCATGTGTGTGTTAAGGTTTCCTTTTTGTCTGAAACTCTTTCCACACTGTGAGCAGGTGTGCAGCTTTTTTGCTTTTGTTCCTTGAGTTTTCACATCACATTTCTCCTCCACTTCATGCAGTTTGTGTCTTTTCTCCATCGCTTCCATCCAGTCTAAAATAAACATATTAAGTAGTTAGAATCAGTTCAAAATTCAAGTAAACCCTAATTCAAAGGGATAGTTCACTCAAAAGTAAAAATACTGTCATCAATCGCTCACCTTCATGTCGTTTCTAACCCATAAGACTTTTGTATATCTTTGAAAAAACAAAGATATTTAATTGAAACCTGAGAGGTTTCTGTACCTCCATTGCAACCCAAAGAGGTCAAAAAGGTGTCATAAAAAAACTATATCAATCCATGAATCAAGAGAAACAATCACGTTATATCCGTAACAGATTTAATTTAGGGTTATATAGACATAAACTGAGCAAAATTATGAACGCAACACTTTTGTTTTTGCCCCCATTTGTCATGAGCTGAACTCAAAGATCAAAGACTTTTTCTATGTACACAAAAGGCCTATTTCTCTCAAATATTATTCACAAATCTGTCTAAATCTGTGTTAGTGAGCACTTCTCTTTTGCCGAGATAATCCATCCACCTCATAGGTGTGGCATATCAAGATGCTGATTAGACAGCATGATTATTGCACAGGTGTGCCTTAGGCTGGCCACAATTAAAGGCCACTCTAAAATGTGCAGTTTTATCACACAGCACAATGCCACAGATGTCACAAGTTTTGAGGGAGTGTGCAATTGGCATTTGAGAGAAATAGGCCTTTTTTGTACATAGAATTTTGTAAAAGTATTAGATCTTCGAGTTCAGCTCATGAAAAATGGAGGGAAAAACAAGTGTTGCATTTATAATTTTGTTCAGTATATAATCAAAATCACATACATAGACTGCATCAAATATGGTAAATATGGAGACAGTACAACAGAATTTTCATTTTTGGGTAATATAACCTTCTACAAGTGGAAAGCAACAGGTATCTGTCTCTGTGATTATCAAGAATTCAAGCACTTTGATGTGGCAAAGTTTAGTTCTGTCATTCTCTTGTTAAAGCAATCAAAATGTCTTTGACAACTGCTATTCAAGGTTATGATCATTTAGATGCATTTCTTTTTCATTTACTATAGTATATTGCTCATTATTTCCCCAAAGCAATAAAAATTAAGAATCAATAATGGACACCAACCTTTTTGTTCCTCAGTATCTTCATGTTTTATTCTGGATGGTTCTGGATCACTCATGTCTTCAATCTCCTCTTTAATAAACTCCATCTTTACCATAATATGTCAGGCAGATTGCAGTTGTTACTTCTTTGTTCTTCTCTTGTAGGATGATGGGATATTACCAGCATATGCTGAATTGTTGTGGCTGAAAGTCACTATTAATGAATGATATCCTGTCGCTGTGAGTGCGGCTTGAAGAACCAGACCTGCTGAAGTAAAAAATAAAATAAAATAAAAAGTTTATAAAACTGATTTACATGTTTAGTGTTTCAGTTTAACTGATTCCTTTATTTTGTATTTCCATAGTTTTATCTGGGTCATTCGTGTCAACCAGAGGTCCCCGGCTACATTTTTGGATTTTGATCATTTTTTTGCTGGTGAAAGAAACACATAAATGAAGTAGAAAGCCAAAATATTAAATGTAATGAATGTATATTTACTAAGTAATCCACTGTTTTGTAAAGAGTGTCAATTTTCACCTGAGATTTGGAGCCAAATTACAGAAGGGTAAAATTACTTAAGAAAGATGGCAGCATCATAATTTTATTTTTATACAAAGATTGGTAGGTCTATTGGTAAAATATGTTGACTTTAGCAATCTTTATTGCATTATAATCCAACAGTGACGGTTCAAAAATAAGAAAAGGCACTTCTTGTGTTTTATGCCCCAAGTTTACATGCCTGTAACTCATAAAGGATTAAAGATCTTTTAATATCCATTTAGATAGTTCCTATCAAACCTTTCTTTTGGTATCTTTATTTTAATAACTCAAAATAAAATACATTTAATAATGACAAATGAGGACATTCAAAGTTTCTGATACATTGTATAAATACAGTGAATGAATGAATGAATGAAACTCATAACAAATTACCAATGAAACATTGACTTTCTACAATCAATTCAGTTGGTAAAATAACAGACACTGCAAAATGGAATGGAATAGAATAGAAATTGTTTAGATATCGAGGCACTAAAACCATCTAGCTAACGTGTAAACAAAACAAAGTTAGACAAAACAAAAAATTCGCACAGTTGAACGCGAATGTTTGTAAACGGTAGGCATCTGTTCAAGACAAAGGGGTTTTGTTTCGTTTAGTTACGCATCATTTAAAGCGTTAATCATTTAAAGTATCGGTTTTACCTAGTTCTTGTAGTTATTATTGTTTACCTTCCTCGTTCTCTAGCTCTCATCTCGTCTCATCTGCCCCAAACGCGCTCTAAACTGTCGTAAACACCTACCGTGTGCATTGAGCAGCAGACGCTACTCGCTTGTTTTCCTCCAGGAGGCGCTTTATGATTTACAAAGCCGAAACTGCATTGAAGCGCAATGTTTTACTGTTTGAAGACATTTTACACAACAAAGTACAGATCTACTACTATCCTACACTGTTATTGTTGGCATATAGTGGCAAAATAAAGGAGGAATTATTGATTGCTATCAGGATGTGAAGAGAGATTCAACCAGTATAACAAAAAGTGTTTATTGTCAAACCACAACAAATCAATCAATTCCTTACGGGAAATATAAAGTCCCACTATTGTTCGAGAAGCCGTTTCACTCGGAAATACATCAAGTTCTCAAATGTATGTCAACTATCGCAACTTCAGTTTCATACTGAATTTAACAACCAATAACTGTTTGACTTCATTCATTGTGAGATCTTCTGTAAATTTGCACATATTACGAGACAAACTGCAGGGTCACCATTTTTAATCTATTTTTATATATCTGTTCCTGCCTCTGTATATGAATAAGTTAAAACATTTGACTAAATGCTATAATAGACTCAGATTGTCAAACGTTCATTTTATTGTGTAAGAGCCAACAGATGACTTTTTATATCGCAGAGAATTTCTATTCTCATTCTATTTACACACACACACACACACACACACACACACACACACACACACACACACACACGTTTCGCATAACAATAGTACAAAATAAAAACCTAAACACAAAGCCTCAGCTTAATGACAGTCAAATACTAAATTAAAGAAGTAAAGAACATCATGAATTAATTATGAATAAAGCCTGGTCACTGTAAACAATATTTAAATCTATTTTAAGGTAGGTAAAACATTTGACTAAAATTCATTCCTCAAAGTAATCATACATAAAGAAAGACATGTGACATAGTGAAATAGCTATTTCATTTGAATGTTTTTATTGTCTTAAATATGGACTAACACATAAAATAAAGTGTCTGCTTACAAAGAAAGCTAATAACTCAAAATGAAAAACTCAAATTGAACAAATTTAGTAAGTAAAAATTTAAAATGATAAAGACAATAAGTGAATCAAGGAAATATGAAATTTACAACAAGTAGAAAACATGAAGATATCAGAAAAGAGATCGATTGTCCTTTTCCTGCTCGTGTCCCACATCCCTCTCAAAGCGCAGAGCGGTGGGCAAGGCAGTGACGCGTCTTTGTGTGGAAATATAAAACGAAAGGCTTTTTTTATTATATTATTATAGAAACAGACTATCTGATGACAAAGCAGAAATGCCTCTGTTTGCGAAGAAAAACTAGCAATAGGCCTGTGTGTGTGTATTGAGAAATATCTTTATACTGCAAGGTTATATTTATTTTATAGTTTTGGATGTGAAAAGGAAATGGTTCTTCCATAACACTGCACTTCAGATGTGTGAGAATTTCACAGACCAGGAGTAATTTATAGGCTTATAGTTCTATTTTATAGAGATTATCTATTAAAAAAATGTTCTATGTTCTATGCAAAAGATAGAAAGATATGTAAAATGTTCTATTAAAGAAAAGATAGAAAATATATTTGTGTGTGCTGTAAAGTGGTTAGAAAAAATTAAATCGAAATTGGTTAAAATCGGTATTGGCCGGTCAAACTCAGTGAAAAATCGGAATCGGTGCATCTATATATATATATATATATCCCTTTACATCCCTTGTCACACGTGTTACATCCCTACATCAACTTGTGCTTTGGTCTGAAAAGAAAAGGTCAAACAGACTTATCCATTATGTCATAATTATGATTTAATGATGATTAAACGAATACATAGCTATATAATTCATAAAGAAAAGATTCATAAGATTCATAAGAAAGTATACTTATTAAAAAAAGAAATAAAAGACATTAACCAAAAGAATAAATTTGCATACACACAATTTCACATACACCAATGACAAATGACTGATTGTAGGTTTTTGTTACATTTGTTTCCGGTCTCTAATTTTACATTTCAAACTAAGAAATCAAAATCATAAATTAAATGAAAATGACTGAATATATATTCTGTGGATAAAGTCCTCACACTGACTCAACATGATGCTGAAGCAGAATGAATATCTGACTGACCTTGATTTTGCAGTTGCACAACTCTTTTGAATGTAACATGCTTTTCATTTCGAGTTTTTTTACTGTAACCTTTTTGGCTTTCGCCGTTGGGTCACTGTTTTTTCACAGTACGCATTTAATAGGCTATACAATATTCAGTACAATACTTGCAGTGCATACAGTATATCATTTATTCACCTTACTAATGTAAGCTTTTATTACTATACATATACATTTTTTTTATGTAGTGTCTAATGAATGATCTGTGGTGTTTATAATATTTGCTCTAAGATCAGAAAGCATTATTTGATTTTGAGCAAAATCTTGAACATATTAAATCTGAGACTAACATTTGCTCAGTGTGACCTGTGACAATGATTTTTAATAAGAATCATTAGAGTTTTTGATTGGGTGAAACACTCTCCTGAGTGCACTGGTACGGCTTCTCTCCAGTATGAAGTCGCTCGTGTTGTTTCAGGTTTCCAGAATGAGAGAAACTCTTTTCACAATATGAGCACTTGTAAGGTTTTTCTCCAGTATGAATTTTTTGGTGCTGTTTCAGATGCTCAGCTCTAATAAATCTCTTTCCACACTCCAAACACACATGATTTCTCTCACCGGTGTGTTTTTTCTGGTGTCGTTTACGATGATCCGGTCGTGTAAAAACCTCTCCACAAAATGAACATGCATAAGGCTTCTCGTTTGCATGATTTTTCAGGTGTTTTTTCAGATTTGACGTTAATTTAAAATGTTTATCACACTGATCACAGTTAAATGGCTTTTCTCCAGAGTGATGATGCAGATGATGATGCTTGAGATTGGTTTTACTTTTAAAACTCTCTCCACACTGAGTGCACTGGTACGGCTTCTCTCCAGTATGAACTCGCTCGTGTGATTTTAGGTTTCCCGCCTGAGTGAAACTCTTGTCACAATGCGAGCACTTGTAAGGATTTTCTCCAGTATGAATTCTTTGATGCTGTTTTAGATGACCATCTGTAATAAAGCTCTTCCCACAGTCACAACACACATGATCTTTCACTTCATTATGCATTTTCTGGTGCCGTTTACAAGTGATCAGTCGTGAAAAACTCTTTCCACAGAAAGAACACACATAAGGCTTCTCATCTGAATGAACTATCAGGTGTAGTTTTAAATTTGATAACGTTTTAAACTTTTTATCACACTGATCACAGTTAAATGGTTTCTCTCCAGTGTGAATGTACAGATGATAACCGAGAGCTTTGGCACTTATGAAACTCTTCTCACACTGAGTGCAGTGGTACGGCTTCTCTCCAGTATGAAGTCGCTCGTGTATTTTCATGGTTCCAGACAGCGTGAAACTCTTGTCACAATATGAGCACTTGTAAGGTTTTTCTCCAGTGTGAATTCTTTGGTGCTGTTTCAGATTTTCAACTTTAGTAAAGCTCTTCCCACAGTCACAACACACATGATCTCTTACATCACTGTGTGTTTTCTGGTGCTTTTTACAATGATCCAGCCTTAAAAAACTCTTTCCACAGAAAGAACACAAGTGAGGCTTAACATCTGAATGAGCTTTCAGGTGTTGTTTTAGATGCGATGATAAAATGAACTTTCTATCACACTGATCACAGTTGAATGGCTTTTCTCCAGAGTGACGGAGCAGATGATATTTGAGTTCAGATTTACATATGAAACTCTTTCCACACTGAGTGCATGTATACGGTTTCTCTCCAGTGTGAATTCTCATGTGTTTGTTAAGGTTTCCTCTTTGTCTGAAACTCTTTCCACACTGAGGACAGGTATGCTGAGTTTTGACGCTCTGCTGTTCCTCCTCTGCTTCATTGAGTTCGTGTCTTTGCTGTTTCACTTCCATCAAGTCTAAAATAAAAACATTTTGTGTTTAAAATCAGTTCAAGTGAATTCTGATTCAACAGAGTATCAAGTAGCCTATAATTTCTTTGAGGTGCCAAATGTTAGATCTATCATTCTCTTGTTAATAAAATCAAAATGAGGTGTTTGACAACTGTTATTCAAGGTTATGATCGTTTAGATGCATTTCTGTATCTTTTATCAGCTCATTATTTCAAATCCACCAAATCTGGTAAACAAAAGCTTTGCAGTCAACAATCAAGAATAAACACCAACCTATTTGCTCCTCAATATCTTCATGTTTTATTCTGGATGGTTCTGGATCACGCATGTCTTCAATCTCCTCTTTAATAAACTCCATCTTTACCAAAGTACGGCACACAGATTTCAATTGTTTGCGCTTGGATTTCTCCTGTTATTTCATCCCAGGACGATCATCTTCTTTTACGTTTTCTGGTCGTTTGTAAACCGCTTTTAGGCGCATTTGCGCCACCTATTGGAGTGTAGAGCAATTGCGGTGGAATAAGAGGAATAACGTACAGTTCTAATCAGAACAGAAGTGAGCGAGTATTGTCATCGTGGGAACTTAAATATACTATGAATAATTACTTATTACGAATTATTTCGAATTTTAGAATGCAGTTAGAATACTTTTCCATCAACCGGTTAAATCTACAACACTGCGCATGTGCTGCGTCAAAGAGACATGCGCACTCGGATGTAAACAACCTCAACATGCTGAACGAAAACGCACATATTCACTCTCTGACAATAGATGGCGCTTTTAGGAACAGTAGAAATGCTGAGAAATTACATGATCTTTCTAGTACATTTGATCAGTGCGCGCCGTTGTAAAGACTACATTTATCCCTGAGCCTCGTTAAATTCACTATGGCGTAAACCTGACTAAGGACTATAAGAACAGGTTATTTAACTAAAATACTGTAATAATGGACAAACGCATTACTTGAAATCACAAAGTCAGTGAAATACTCTTTTTTTTTTATCATACAGAGCCTAGATAACATTTAATTTCAGCTGTTCTGTTTCTCATTTAGTAACAAAATACAAGTGATTTTTAATAAAACACCATTATAATTATGTTTCTCCAGTTTTGAAATCCTGTAAATCCTATTTTTTCCCAAGCTTACAACTTAGTGCAGGAGGATCTTTAAAATCATAGTAAATAATGCAAATGATCAACAGATTATTTATTAATATTTCTGTTTATTTTTTTCCCCACAAAAAAAAAAAAAAAAAAAAACCCTGGTGAACTGAAACTTTGGTACTTTATTGTTCTTAAGCATTCAATAATAAAGGATAAAGTTTAACTCCAACCTCTTTGTATGATGATTTGTATGATCTTTTTATGATTACATACTTTTTAATCTGATTTCTCTTATTTTGAAATATGGGTTGATTTTACAATAAAACTGTACATCCCAAATATATTAATCACAGTATTTAGATATGTATTTAGTATGTTTAAACTCATTAATATTAAATAACACATTTTCTGTGTTCAATAAATAGATCAATCAAGACAATGTCACACAACTGTAGGAAAAATAGACTTGAACGCAGAGGGAGTTGAATTAACAGTTTATTAAATGTCCATATAGAGAAAATAAACTAAAAATGTATTTTGATCAAACTTGCCTGGGCGGGCCAGTGAGTAATGTGGGCGGGCCAGTGCCGCCCTGGCCCATTACTGGCTACGCGCCTGACGTGCACTGACTTCACTTCACTTCACTTCACTTCACTTCACTCTCTCCTGGCAGAGAGAGCCATAACAAACCAGGACCACATGAACAATCTTGACAAAAGACAAGACAAACAGAGGAGTACATATAGGTACAGGTAATAAGTAACAGGTGAAGACAATCAGCCTGTGAGCTGAACAATTAGTGTTGCTATGGAAACATCAACCCAGGGGTGCATTTCCCGAAAGCATCATTGGCCAACTATGGTCGCAAGTTCCGTCGTTACCAATAGAGTTCAATGGACATTGCGATGAACTTGCGACCATAGTTGGCCAACGATGCTTTCGGGAAATGCACCCCAGAAAGAGAAGGAAGACAAGACATGTCTTTACATGACACCGTTTTCAACTTAAAACGGAAAACCTTTTATGCATTTTGGCCGTTCATTTAAACAACAACGGCATATTGGGGGCCTGAAAATTAAAACTTTTTAAAAAGGGTTTCAAAGTGCACGGTTTTGAAAACGACGCCTCCAGGTAAACAACAACAACGTGAATTTGTGAAAGCGGTGACATCATGCAAATTCGTATTATGGGTTCCTTGACAAAGTGACATCAACTACTGGCCTGATTTTGACAACATTGTCGTCTGTTTTTAGTACATCGTTGTCGTGTAAACACCCTTGAAAAAAGCTCACAGGAAGGCCAGTGGACAGCCAGAACTGTGACAGACAAAATGTTGTTTCTGTTCTCCAAGCTTTTCACTAAATTCACAAAATTAAAAGTAGGGTAGGCAATTTCTGAGAGACCAGCAATAGCACTTTAAAAGCATGAGATCCCACCCTCTCTTCAGAGTGTCTCCAAAGTGTTCGGGTAGAAAGCCGCGGAGTGCCATCTTGTAATTACGGCTACAACATGGCGTAAACGCAGCATAATCACTTTGTTTTGGTTCAAGAGGAACTTTAAAAGGCAGTTGCTGTTTGTTTGCGGCGCTCGGTGACTGACGTCTGTCTACAACTCCGCACAGGCTTAAGGAACAAGCTGGTGACATGTGATGTCTGCGCGAACCGATGCACGGAGGTTTGGAAATATATATGTTGACAGGCAGATAGGACATCGAATCATAGCATTCGGACCGAATGCAGTGATTGGACAAAGATTTTTTGGCTCTGAGACTTCCACAGAAGATATACACTATATTGCCAAAAGTATTGGGACATCCCTCTAAATCAATGAATTCAAGTGATCCAATCACTACCATGGCCACAGTTGTGTAAAATCAAGCACCTAGGCATGCAGACTGCTTCTACAAACATTTGTGAAAGAATGGGTCGCTCTCAGGAGCTCAGCATGGTACAGTGATAGGTTTTCACCTGTGCAATAAGTCGATTCGTGAAATTTCCTCACTACTAAATATTCCACGGTCAACTGTTAGTAGTATTATAACAAAGTGGAAGCAACTGGGAACAATAAAAACTCAGCCATGAAGTGCTAGGCCACGTAAAATCACAGAGCGGGGTCAGCGCATGCTGAAGCGCACAGTGCGCAGAAGACAACAACTTTCTGCAGAGTCAATAGCTACAGACCTCCAAACTTCATGTGGCCTTCTGTAGCTCAAGAACAGTGCGTAGAGAGCACATGGAATGGGTTTCCATGGCCGAGCAGCTGCATCCAAGCCTTACATCACAGCAAGTGCAATGCAAAGTGTCGGATGCAGTGTAAAGCACGCCACCACTGGACTCTAGAGCAGTGGAGACGTGTTCTCTGGAGTGACGAATCACGCTTCTCTGTCTGGCAACCCAATGGACAAGTCTGGGTTTGGCGGTTGCCAGGAGAACGGTACTCGACTGACTGCATTGTGCCAAGTGTAAAGTTTGGAGGAGGGGGGATTATGGTGTGGGGTTGTTTTTCAGGGGTTGGGATTGACCCCTTAGTTCCAGTGAAAGGAACTCTTAATGCTTCAGCATACCAAGGCATTTTGGACAATTTAATGCTCCAAACTTTGTGGGAACAGTTTGGGAATAGCCCATTCCGGTTCCAACATGAGTGCGCACCAGTGCACAAAGCAAGGTCCATAAAGACATGGATGAGCGAGTTTAGTGTGGAGGAACATGACTGGCCTGCACAGAGTCCTGACCTCATCCCGATAGAACACCTTTGGGATGAATTAGAGCGGAGACTGCGAGCCAGGCCTTCTCATCCAACATCAGTGCCTGACCTCACAAATGCGCTTCTAGAAGAACGGTCAAAAATTCCCATAAACACACTCCTAAACCTTGTGGAAAGCCTTCCCAGAAGAGTTGAAGCTGCAAAGGGAGGGCCAACTCCATGTTAACCCTACGGATTAAGAATGGGATATCATTAAAGTTCATGTGCATGTAAAGGCAGACGTCCCAAAACTTTTGGCAATATAGTGTTACATGTTTTAATATTTAGACCACTTCTATTATTGATTCCTATCAGGATGTAAAGAGTTTCAACAAGTATAACTAAAAGTTTTTATAAAAAAATGCCTACCCTACCTTTAATCTAGATCAGGGGTGCCCAACCCTGCTCCAGCCGATCGACTCTCCTGCACAGTTCATCTCCTGCACAGTTCATCTCCAACCCTAATCAAACAAACCTGAAGCAACCAATTAAGGTCTTCAGGATCACTTGAAAATTAAAGGCAGGTGTGTTTGATTAGGGTTGAAGATAAACTGTGCAGGACAGTCGATCGGCAGGAGCAGGATTGGGCACCCCTGATCTAGATGATACAGTGCTTTTAGGACAAACTCCATGTTTTATCTCACAGAATTTAATTTTGTTATGTTAATTACTTGTAACAATTTTTCTTATGAGCGTGAAGGCTTGATAAATGTCTAAAACTCTTCTCACACCAAGTGCAGTGGTACGGCTTCTCTCCAGTATGAAGTCGCTCGTGTGATTTCAGGTTTCCAGACAGCGTGAAACTCTTGTCACAATATGAGCACTTGAAAGGTTTTTCTCCAGTATGAATTCTTTGGTGCTGTTTCAGATTGTCAGGTGTTGTAAAGCTCTTCCCACAGTCCAAACACACATGATCTTTCACTTCATTATGTGTTTTCTGGTGCAATTTAAAATGATCCAGCCTTGAATAACTCTTTCCACAGAAAGAACACAAATAAGGCCTCTCATCTGAATGAACTTTCAGGTGTTTTTTTAGATGTGATGATGAAATGAACTTTGTACCACACTGATCACAGTTAAATGGCTTTTCTCCAGAGTGAATGCGCAGATGAATTTTTAAACCTGTTGCATCTTTGAAACGCTTTCCACACTCAGTGCAGTGATACGGCTTCTCTCCAGTATGAACTCGCTCATGCGTTTTCAGGTTTCCAGACACAGTGAAACTCTTGTCACAATATGAGCACTTGTAAGGTTTTTCTCCACTATGAATTTTTTGGTGCTGTTTCAGATGACTAGATGTAGTAAAGCTCTTCCCACAGTCACAACAAACATGATCTCTCACTTCATTATGTGTTTTCTGGTGCTCTTTAAAACTGTCAGGCCGTGCAAAACTCTTTCCACAAACTGAACACACATAAGGCTTCTCATCTGAATGAATTTTCAGGTGTTTTTTTAGATTTGAAGATGAATTAAAATCTTTACCACACTGATCACAGTTATATGGTTTTTCTCCAGTGTGAATGTGCAGATGAACACTGAGACCTGATGCTTGATTAAAACTCTTTCCACACTGAGTGCATGTATACGGTTTCTCTCCAGTGTGAATTCTCATGTGTCTGTTAAGGTTTCGTTGATTTTGGAGACTCTTTCCACACTGTGAGCAAGTGTGCAGCTTTTTGGCTTTTGTTCCTTGAGTTTTGAAGTCATGTTTCTCCTCCACTTCATTCAGTTTGTGTTTTTGCTCCATCACTTCAATCTGGTCTAAAATAAACATATTAGGTAGTTTGAATCAGTTCAAGGACAATAAATGAGAAAAGTCAAGTTAACATTTCTAACGAAAAGACAACAAGAGATCAGGGGTGTATTCCAGAAAGCAGGTATGTTAAAGGGTAAGTAAGCGGATAACCTTTAAACTTTTGGTTCAAAAAACGGCGCAAAAAACTTAGCCATAGCAACTTACTCTTCGAACAGAACCTGCTCCCAATCAGGTTCTGTTCCAGGGTTATTTATTTGCTTCAGAGGTTTTCTGCGCATGTGTGCCCCATTGATAAGGCTCAGTGGACATTTTGCGACCATTTTTCCTGCTGGTGCGACTAACTGTAGTTACATCGATATATAAAGCACTATTAAAACATGGTAATTAGGGGTGTGCGATATGACGATTTTTGATCGTGGACGATTAAAATGTCTCCACGATCTGCTTTTGAAGAAATATCGTAGTATCGTGCATTCTATTAGCTGTTCTGGCGCCTCTGTCCCAACATACTGAACACTGAAAACGCGACGTATATTCACATAAAGTGTTAACGCAGCGTAACAGGACACTGCAGTTCACAAAAGTTCATAATTTGCATGTGCTTTAATGCCTTGTCGGTTAAACATTTAATTTGCGTGCTGATGCGCTGTTCTAACGTGTGCGATTCTCAGCACGTACATGTGAAGCTCACATGCACTAAAAGCATGTCTACCAGCGCCTGGATACTGGACTTAAGTTATCTTTCGAGTCTTATTGTGCTAATCTATCTATAAATTACAGAAACGTCTGTCTGTCTGTGTGTGTGTGTGTCTGTCTGTGTGTCTGTGTCATATCTCTCGAACCGTTAGTCCGATGGATTTCAAACTTGACAGGTGTCTCGCTACGGTCACGAGTAAGTGCAGTGCCAAGTTTGACGTTGTATGGATTAGAAATGCAAAAGATATCGTTAAAAATATCAGTAAAAGAAGTACTTAGAAGGTTGTAGTTTAAAAATAAACATTCTGACTTTAGAGGGTTGTATCGGTCAAAGAAGCCCCAAGAAGGTTGTGGTTTAAAAATAAACATTCTGACAAACACTCTGTCAGCTACACTGTTTACTTCTGAATATTATATTTTATTCACAGCCATCATTTGTAATAACTTATTCACAAACTGTTTGCTCAAGTGTAGCGTTTTTTCGGAGTTCACTGTGTAGCCTGCTCCCTGAATCGTCGAGTTCACTGAGTTCACTGTGTAGCCTGCTCCCTTTTTATTTTATATTTTGTTACCTAAGGCTTTGTTTTTAAAATATGGACATTAGTTTGGCTGTAGTGCTCAGTCACAAAATAGTAAAACCAACATAAAAAAGAATTGTGATAAAATCGTGAATCGTGATTTTCCTGAAAAAAAACGTGATATGATATTTTTGCCATATCGCCCACCCCTAATGGTAATGTTTATTTAATTCAAGGTAATGTTTATTATAAGATATATTTATATATATATAATTTGCATCTCCACACATCGTTGGTCTGCATTCAGATGTTTTTTTTTTGTTTTTTTTGCAACAGGACGTTTTCTATGCTATAATAAATAAACCTATTTGATATATCTTACCTTTCAAGCATTGTGGAAGTAAAATGACTTAACTTTTACAGCCATGTTATCTTTGCAAGCACAGACTGTTATTTAGTTTAACAAGTCTTTCTTTTTATAATAGAATTCGCATCAAACAAACAATATAATTCTTATTCACATTGATTAAAGATTATTAAATGAAAAGATTGAAAATTAAATGCGACCACCAAATAGGTGGCAAATTTATGCACTAAGTGTAAATGTATGTAAGCCATTAAACAAAAGAAGAAGAAAGAAGTAGTATGGGGCACTTTTGCCTAGCGTCTGTTTCATGGTGATTCGTCAATTCGTCGCTCTGTTGAGAATGTCTTGGTGTTAACCCTGAACATACTCTAGATTGGCCGAATTTACTCCCGGACGCGTTTTTATAACCAGCATTCTTCGAGTAAGCAAGATTTGGGTTAATCAACCAAGAGTTTAGGGCAGTGATCTCAAACTCAATTCCTGGAGGGCCACAGCTCTGCACAGTTTTGCTCCAACCCTAATCAAACACACCTGATCCAGCTAATCAAGGTCTTCAGGATTACTAGAAACTTCCTTGCAGGTGTGAGTTGGAGCTGGTTGGAGCTAAACTGTGCAGAGCTGTGGCCCTCCAGGAATTGAGTTTGAGATCATTGGTTCAGGATATCTTTGACGGTAAGACAACCTTGCTTTCTGGAAAAAAACCCTGGTAACTGTTAGTATCCAATATAAGATCTTTGATATGAAAAAGGTCAGTTCTGTCATTCACTTATTAATATGATTCAAATTTTGTTGAAAAATGCTAGAAACAAGGTTATGATTTAGATATATTCCTGTATTATCCATATACTGCTTATTATTTCACAGCTACAAAAGCAGTCAACAGTAGCTGCATTTACATGGACCCTAATAATCCGATTGTAATCGGACTTCTAGCACAGTCGGAATAAAACAGTCATAAGTAACCACGTCAGTCAGAATGAACTGGCCAAATCCGATTAAAATTTCATTCGGATTGGAAGGGGTGGTTTAAACCTTTTCTAATCCGATCGAGAGGACATGTAAACACTTGATCGGATTGAAAACCGAAACCGTGAAGTACTGCGCATGTGCAATGATGAAGGAATGGACGTAATGACGTATGACACGAGGAACGGGTTGTTGTTGAATGAAGTGTCATAAATGACTGTCATGTCATTCTAAAATTTTCCTCCCACTTATCATCTGTGAAGAGGAGCAGGACAACGTCCCACCAGTCCTTGTTTTGGACTCTCATCCACAGATGGCTTGATTTGGGCATGGGAAGAGGCATTTTTACAGCTTGATTAATATAAGCACAACGGCACAAAGCTTAATGTGCTCGTCGTCTCCTAATCAGGACCAGAAATAGATAAATATTAAGTCTGCTCTTTAAAACTAAGAAAAGAAGCAATTTAGGAGAATAGTATGTGCAAACAGAGTGTGCACGTTATAAAAATCTACTCCAATTTGAAGCTTGTGACATGTAAACATGCACATCAACCCAATCACTTAATTTAGTGTTCATGAAAACACATTAATTCGGAATCATTAATCGGAATTAATTCATTTCGACTAAAACAAAAGGTGTCCATGTAAATGTAGCTAATGAAGAATCAAGAATGGACACCAACCTATTTGTTCCTCAGTATCTTCATGTTTTATTCTGGATGGTTCTGGATCACTCATGTCTTCAATCTCCTCTTTAATAAACTCCATCTTTAACAGTCACACAGATTTCAGCTGCTACTCCTGGAGTTTGTCCTTCTCTTGTAGGATGATGGGAATATTCCCAGTATTTATTGGTGAATCTGATCTGCCAAATTCAAAAAGAAGTTACTGAATTTACAGTTTTAATACTTGTTTTCCCTGTTTTCACCTTATTCATTATGGTGATGGCTGAGATCTTCTGTAAAGTGTAACATTAAGCATATTTTATTGGTGTCAACAGTCTAAAACGTGGTCAGTGAAAAACTCTCTACCAAAATATGATTACACTATAATTAGTGATATATTACCAGGTAATATGAACCACTACACGAAAACAAAGTACATACAAGTCTAAAAATGTGTATGTTAAAACATTCCCCACTCATGGTCATACAGCATTAAGGTTGCCACCTTCAGTTATAAAGAATAAGGTCTGAACTGAGCTTGAGCTCAACAATAAAACATTAAGCTCAAGTATGTGAACTTGCAACAGAACACATTTAATTTTAGATTATTTTACATTTGATTATTTTGTTCATTTCTAAGGAACCCCTGTTCTGTCTGTGCGAATTATAGTCACTCTGTTAATCAACTCTTTTTTAAACTCCTTTGAAAAATGTCACAAACTGACTAGGATTATACTATGTATAAACCCATACACATATGAATTTATAAATTAACATTATAATTATTAAATAATGATCCGTATTGTTTTACAATATTATGTCTACTAAGCTCTTATAATGTATGAAATATCATAATAATAGATTATTAAAATTAAAAACAACTATCATACATACTATATCGGCTTCTGGAGATAAAAGGAATTGATGGGTCTTGTTCCCTTTAGCAAGACGGAGCAACTATTCCACCGTGAGCAACTGAAAATGCTTTTCGCTATTTATTCGCTTTATATACATCATTAGGTACAACCTGGACAGAACCACTGATAACTTTTTTTCCTATTCAGCCATTTATTTGCGTTTAACGAGCTAACTTAAACTCGACACGACGGGTTTACAGGGCATGGTCTCACACTCCGTCGCTAGGGAAACAAAGACGCTAAAATGCAAATACACAAATTCTCTACTACTTACTGTTGGTTTTCTCCACACTGCAAAATCCTTATGTGTTTATTCGACTATGTGTAGGTCTATGTAAAATACGTAAAAAATAGCCCCTCATAAAAAATCGCTACTTTTTATTTTACGTTAGGTCTTGCCAAAATAGCTCCTTGTCACAAAACGTTAATAAAAGTCGCAGCAGCAATGAGAAAGTCGAGAAATTTGGCGACAAAATCCTCAAATTGGCAACACTTTTAGCTTCAACTGTTGAAAGTTTAAGCCAGAGAGCAACAACAGTCCATGGTTTTTCAGCACTAGTCTCGTCTCTCGCGTTTCTCTCCTCTGCGCATCCTCAGTGCGCACGGTGTCGTTCTTCTTAAAGGGGCCGCATATTCTTAAAGGGATAGTTCACTTTAAAATGAAAATTCTGTCATCATATACTCACCCTCATGTTGTTTCAAACCTGTATGAATTTCTTTCTTCTGCTGAACACAAAGGAAGATATTTAGAAGAATGTCAGTAGCCAGACAGTTTCTGGGTCCCATTGACTTCCATAGTATATTTTTTTCCTATTATGGAAGTCAATGGGACCCAGAAACTGCCTGGTTACTGACATTCTTCTAAATATCTTCCTTTCTGTTCAGCAGAAAAAAGAAATTCATACAGGTTTGAAACAACATGAGGGTGAGTATATGATGACAGAATTTTCATTTTAAAGTGAACTATCCCTTTAAGTGAACAACATCTCTGCACTGTTAAAAAGGGTCATGAAACCCTAAACCAAATTTTCTGAGATTTTAACAGAGTTATGAGGGTTGAACATCATAGAAGTCAATGTTACCATCCATTAGTTTTGATTGTTGGACAAAAAACCTTTATGCGCTATTTTCAACTAACAGGTTTTAATTTGTCGCCACAGGATGTGATGTTTTCTTGTACTATAGTACTTTGATGACTCATCTGTATCTCATAATTACTCATGAGACTGCATGTCCTTATCCTATGAGAAGACGCCTCACTTAATTTTTCACGGCACCACGTGTTGATTGACAGGCGTTTCAAACAGTGAGATTGCATACAGTAAATTAGAGAGGCATTATTGGATCAAAAACAAGTGTTTTGAATTCTGTAAGTTTCTGCGTCGCACAAGTTCTGTTCAATAGATCCTGTGTCTTCGGCACAAACACGATTCGTCCACACTGCAACTGGTCTTTACAATATCTCTGGAAACACGATATCATGGTCTATCAGCGCAACCCAGTGTTGTCAACAAATCTGACCCCCGTTAAATTATTACCCCCCTAGTATTGGTAGGTTTAGGATAAGAGAGGGGTTAGGGAAAATACACTATCAACAAAACTTGTCTTCGACAGTCTAGTCGTCTGAAATGTCATCAAAACCAAAGAAAATCACTTTTCGTTGACAGACTTTTATTGTGTAAAATTAAAGTTACACATAATTTACTTGTTGATCAAGTTATGAATAACATTTTCATATTTAAATTTCACGTTTGCACCCATATTCAGGAAAACAGCACTCTTGATTTTATGTTGCTTGATCAAAATATACTTTATTGATCACCATAAAAGAAACAGGAAAAACTTATAATGGATTTTTTTGCACCTATATCTTAAATTTTGGGGGCAATTTAGATATTTTTGGCATTTCTGCTCGAGTGTGACAGGGAACAGTATTAGTATAGTCAGATGGGAAAGAGATAAATTACACTAAAATCGTAATTTTAGTGGAAACTTAGAAATAGAAATTATCAATCTCACTACAGAAATGTGACAAACATACTATATATATATATATATATATATATATATATAGTAAATGTGCACTCTTTTCAACTGAAACACTGAGAGTCTTTTTGTGCAGTCCTGTGACCATGAATACACAGAAACAAATGCAATTGAAAAAGTACATGACATGCTTTTTTTTTAACAATGATCTCTACAAATTTCAATACATTTATTTTATCTAAAACTAACATTGTTTACCTGAAAGCACAAGATCACTACAGTTTTTGAGTGGACAAAACTCTCTTAGTACAGTACTACGGCTTCTCTCCAGTATGAAGTCGCTCGTGTGATTTCAGGTGTGCAGACTGAGTGAAAGTCTTGTCACAATATGAGCATTTGTAAGGTTTTTCTCCAGTATGAAGTCGCTTATGTAATTTCAGGGATCCAGACTGAGTGAAACTCTTGTCACAATATGAGCACTTGTAAGGTTTTTCTCCAGTATGAATTCTTTGGTGCAGTTTCAGTTCACTAGATGTAGTAAAGCTCTTCCCACAGTCCAAACACACATGATCTTTCACTTTATTATGTGTTTTCTGGTGCAGTTTAAAATGATTCAGCATTGAAAAACTCTTTCCACAGAGAGAACACACATAAGGCCTCTCATCTGAATGAACTATCAGGTGTTTATTTAGTTGTGATGATAAAATGAACTTTCTACCACACTGATCACAGTTAAATGTTTTTTCTCCAGAGTGAACACGTAGATGATACCTGAGACCTGATTCACCAGTAAAACTCTTTCCACACTGAGTGCATGTATACGGTTTCTCTCCAGTGTGAATTCTCATGTGTGTCTTCAGGTTTCCTTTTAGACTGAAACTCTTTCCACACTGAGAGCAGGAGTGCAGCATATTGGCTTTTGTTCTTTGAGTTTTGATGGTCTGCTTTTCCTCCTCTGCTTCATTCAGTTCATGTTTTTGCGGTTTTATCTCCAGCCAATCTAAAATGAAAATAAGTTTTGTTAAAATAAATTCACGTGAACTCTTATATAACAGAAGAAAGAGTATCAAAAATCAGATATTCAATGTGCCAAAGGTTAGTTTTGTCACTTTTTGGGGTAATTAACACATGGTTACCGAGTCGATCGTTCCCTGGGATGCGTTTTCATGAAAATCGAATGTAAAGAGTTTTATCTCTAAAAACAGATTAGCTCATAACACTAGTATATGGGGCACAGAGTAAGTAAAAGTAAATCGCTAGTTAATACCACTAACAAGGCTCAAAATAGCCTCACACTAACACGGTAGCATAATGAAGGTCCCTACATGCAAACCGAAGCATTGAGAACTTTGTAAGTGTACAGACAGTTTAATAAGAAGATACTTTATAAAGACAGAACATTACGCGTTTACAGGCAGGCGTCATCTTGGAAAACAGCACGAACGCCGTGCTAAGTGAGCTGGTCGATAGGAATTACGTTTGTGAAATATAACGTAGCGCGGCGTTCGTGACTCGATTAGTCGAGACTGTTTTCCAAGATGCCTGCTGCCTGTTAACGCGTAATGTACTGTCTTTATAAAGTATCTTCTTATTAAACTGTCTGTACACTTACAAAGTTCTCAATGCTTCGGTTTGCATGTAGGGACCTTCATTATGCTACCGTGTTAGTGTGAGGCTATTTTGAGCCTTGTTAGTGGTATTAACTAGCGATTTACTTTTACTTACTCTGTGCCCCATATACTAGCGTTATAAGCTAATCTGTTTTTAGAGATAAAACTCTTTACATTCGATTTTCATGAAAACGCATCCCAGGGAACAATCGACTCGGTAACCATGTGTTAATTACCCCTAGGTTCATTTTTCACTGGAATTGTCCTTTAAAGGCACAATATGTAAGACTAAAACAGTGTTATATATTTTGTTGACTTGTGTACTTACATTATTCCAAATGTTTCTAAGAATGTTTAAATCCAGAGATATTATCAATTTTAACCAGGACTGTGTCATTGTGTCGCCTATCAGTAGCCATGTTAACATCTAGGGTTGCACGATATTGAAAAAACTGATATTGCAATATTTTGTTTTTCTGCAATATATATTGCGATATAAAAACAATTTCACCTGATGACTTGAATAAGCTGATGATTGTTTACAAGCATAGATGAACACAATCAACTACGGATCACAGATCAACTACGAACCCTATACTACATCGCACATCCTGTGATGTGACGATATCGCGGATGCGCACATTGCTATTTCGATGCTAAAACTATACATCGTGTAGCCCTATTTCCATCACACCGTTTTTCTGCACATTTTGAAGTATCGCATCAGAAACCAGAGAAGGAAACCAAAATTTAGAAACAAAAACCCTTAATTCGCAAAAAAGTTTTTTTACACTTGCTCGAGGTAGTTTTTGACTTGAAAACTGTGAAATAAGGCAAATAATGTCAGATGGAAAAGGAATTGACCCTTCGCAGGGAGTTTGACTGACAGGTGATCTGACCAATCATAATCCGCCATCCGGCATTTTTGTCCGACAAAGCAGTCAGGAGAGTTAGTAGATTAACGTTGGAGGATTTGAACTTGAAAAACGTAGTGTACTGACGTCTTTCCGTGGTTAAAGGGGTCATATAATGCCATTTTTGTACAAGTTAATATGATTCTTTAGGGTCTAAATGAAAAGTTTGTAATATACTTTAATTAAAAATTCTCATTAGTATTGTAAGAAAACACTAATTTTACCTGGTCAAAAACAGCTCTGTTTTCAGCACGCCGTTTAAGTGCAAATGTGTCTTTAAATGATAATGAGCTTTGCTCAGCCCGCCCCTCTGTTATGTGGGGCGTTTTGCCACAACAACACATGTGGAGTGTTGCCTTGACAACAGTTGAGGGTATATTTTGGAGAAAGAATGGAAGAATGCAACCATATCAATTTGAACCGGAGTCAGACCCGGAACAAGATGACTGCCCCGAAAAAGTTAGACAATTAAGGCTCGAACAGGACGTTTCTGAATGGTTGGTTAACGTAATGTCACTTTGATATATCTTTGTATGTAATGTCAGGGTAGAGTAGTGAGATACGAACACTATGTGTTTACTGATGTATACGTTAGTTCATTGACAGATTGATGTTACAGCTAATGGTCATGAAAATCTTTTTTTCGGTATATGTAGGCTTGTCAGTGATACGTAACGTTATCTATTTTTGTGCGGCACTTCCGTTTCCTCGCATCCCTGGGCTAACTAACGATATCGATCGTGAAGGATTATGCAGAGTTGACAGAAAAATGTTACACATGCCGTAACAGATTAATACAACAAAGAACTAAAGCCCCGCCTCACCCAGTTCGGGTACCGGACCTGGTTGAAACACTCATGCATCTAGGTGGCAGAGTGCCAAAACTTCGCCGGCGCCTTCAGCCCCGCCCTAAACACGGTCGAGCCGACACTGGACTAATATATCTATGGAGGCGTTTTGTCATGTCAAATGCATTAATAATACCATCAGAATGCAACCAAAGCACAGGATAGCAATACGTAGATGGCTATAAATAATTGTAAATAAATAAATGCCATGATCACTAGATTTTATAGGTGTTACTATAATGCTTTCGTTAATGGTGATCAGCAACCAAATATTGATAATGTGGAAGTTACTGCCTTTTGCCTTGGCATGACACCTTTTGCTGACAATACAAAGGCAGAGTACAGTAACTTAAAAATAGTGGTCAAAAGTCAAGTTTGAGCTCAAGATTTTTTTATGTATATAATTTTCATTACCAAACCATCTATTTGCCAGATCAGGTCTTGTGTTCACGAAATGAAAAGAACAAACATACGGTCGCTTCGGTGGTTTCTTCAAATTTAAAGCTTTTAACCACAGGCGAAGGGATTCCTCATTCTTCGGCGGGGGGTAAAGGCCGTAGGGCGCCTCGCAATTACATTCAGCTCTCGTACGCGTTCGATGATTAAAACACTCCTGCTCTAAGTAAATCTTTCTTTTGTACCAGTTATTATGACAAATTCTAACTGCACAAACAATCCCGGTCTTCCTCGAAGCCATAACGATGAGTTAGTTGTTACAAAGACTTGTTTGATTAACCGCTACGGTGAAAAGTGAGTGACCGGAAGTGCCTGACCGGAAGTCTCGCACAAAAAAACGTCAACTGGCTGTGTCCGTATTTCCGTTAAAAATAAGGTGAATAAAGCAGTCTGGTAAGAAATGATTCGCGGAAACATGAAAGCATTGACTTTGATCGTGGGGAATATTCCCTTCGAAAACAAAACTCAGACACTGCGTCTTCAGCGGTTCGGATTTAGGAACATCAAAATGACTGAGTGTTCCTTATTACACCCAGGAACAGAACACCACAATCGCTTAGATGCCATTCTGCTCCAGCGTATCAACAATGTGGACTATGATGACAGCTTGCTCACGAGCGAGGGCGGGTCTGTGTTGAAACGCTGCTGTCAATTAACAATCGTGGGAGGGGCGTCCGACTGTGTGACGGCTCGATTTGAGACAGGGGAAAACATATTAAAAGAAAAACACTGGATGGATTTTTATCATTATATGATGGTTGTGTACAGGCACCGCCAACACACATTTCAGTGCAAAAGTGCATGTACCATTATATGACCCCTTTAAAGCAACATTCCTTCTTATGTTCATTCCTTCATGTTTCTTTAAAAAAATGACCAAATTTTAAAGTTGAGACTTTGTTTCATATCAAAAGTAAGCTGGTCTCTCTGCTCTGCAATGTATTTTTCACTGCGTGAGAACATGGTGTGGCGTGAGAGCGGCGTGGCTTGTCGGACATAGCAACAGTAACTAAAGGGGGCGGGTCTTTGCAAGCGGTCAATTGACAATAAATTCTGACAATAAACTTTCTGACAAAGACTCTTTAATATAATGTTTTATTAGACAAGGGAACAACTATGTGGATACATTTATAGACAAAAAACGAATCATTGTTATAGCTCAACACTGTTAGTCTTTTTGTTTAAATCGTTTGTTTGCTTGATTTTCCGCAAGTATCATGTTTTTACCATGCCTCAGAGAAAAACACTATTTTGTCAAGTGGCTAACATAACCTGATCTGATCTGATCTAATCTGATCCAGCTTTATTTTTAGTAACAGTAATGCAGCATTTTCTCCATCGTACAATATGTTTTCAAATTAATTGCATGCCATTTAGCAACACAAGCCATCCAGCATTTTAATATGATATTCTAACCAATCTAGCGTACTGTGCAAGTGCAACAATGCTTTACAAGGTTATGATAATTTAGTTGCATTTTTGTATCTTTTATCAACTCATTATTCCACATCCACCCAATCTGATAAATGAAAACTTTGTAGTGAATAAACACCAACCTATTTGTTCCTCAATATCTTCATGTTTTATTCTGGATGGTTCTGGATCACTCATGTCTTCAATCTCCACTTTAACAAACTCCATCTTTATCATTATACGGCACACGGATTTCAATTGCTCTTGGATTTCTCCTGTTTTTTCTTCTCAGGACGATCATCTTCTTTTACGTTTGATGATAGTTTGTAAACCGCTTTTAGGCGCATTTGCGCCACCTATTGGAGTGTAGAGCAATTGCGGTCGAATAAGAGGAATAACGCACAGTTGTAAAAAGCTCCAGAAAACACATAATGAAGTGAGAGATCATGTGTGTTGTGACTGCGGGAAGAGCTTTACTAGAGCTGACCATCTGAAACAGCACCAAAAAAATTCATACTGGAGAAAAACCTTACAAGTGCAGTGCTCGTAGTGTGACAAGAGTTTCACTCAGTTGGCATCACTGAGATCACATGAGCGAGTTCATACTGGAGAGAAGTCATATTACTGTATTCAGTGTAGGGATGGGTACCAAGAGCGGTAATCTTTTGGACCGGTACGTCATTTGGTTTGTAAGAGCCATAAGTTATGTTTCTTTATATAGATCTGGAATAAATTGTGTGCATTAAGCAATTGGTAAATAATTATGAGTAAGTAATTTTTATATTTAATATTGATTGACGATGCTGTCATTTCCGTGATGCGTGAGACTCATGCAATGAGTGTTTGTTTTTGTGTGATGCAGTATTGTAGCCATGCAGTTTTTTTGACCGTGTATTACATTTTTCCAGTTCATTTTGTTATTAAACTTTACTTAAAACTAGTTACTTAACTACGGGATGTTATTCAAGTTCAAATCACGCTCACCCAAGAAGATGAAGCAACAAGTTGAAAATTTAGATATTGCTATCACAGGTTCAATACAAATTGTGTACACAAATTATTGGCCACTTTCTAAATAATAAAAGTATAGAGCATAATAATTAAATATAAATAAGTTGTTTTTTTACCGATGCAAATATGTGATGCATTGCGATACAATGCCAACTTAATATCCGATGCAAACTTTTTTAAATCGATGCATCGCATCATTAACTTTTATGCAATGCACAGATGCAAATCTGTGAATCTTACTATCCATACTCTGAGCTGGTGAGTGGAAGTGGGGCTAATTTTAATATTCATAGAACCATGCACTAAATGAGACAAGGGTGTGGAGTTCAATCTATTTTAAGGCGTGCAGACTTTTTTCTTTTCTTTTTTTCAAGGAACAAATGGTTTTAAGGTATACAATTATTGACTACATGGGGGACTTTAAGAATATGCGGCCCCTTTAAGAAACATCACACTGCGCGCACTGAGGATGCGCAGAAGAGAGCGCGAGAGACTCGAGATGAGCTGAAAATGTGCCTTATGAGGCTGAAAGTGACGCTGTTAACGATCGGGAATGAAGGACAAATGTGCAATATTTTCTTCGGATGCCGTATATTTCCAGTCTGCAGGTGAGTGATGTTACCAGATTAGAGTTTAACACTTTAACATAAACCAGCTCCTCGAGTGAGTGTGTTTAAGGGTCAATGTAATGCGTTGTGTGTCCGGGTTTATTAGAGTGTTTTCACAGACTCTGTTTAGGGCTCCAGACTGACTGTTTTTACTAGGAACGCTGTTGTAGCCCATAACTGATTTTTTTTAGGATCACAACCTTCAGCGCAGTTATTCACATTTCCACCATTTTTTACTGTATTACTGACAAATGCCTTGGTAATAAATTGACTGAACCTACAGAAATTACAATGTGCAGTTTTATTTTAAGTTCACAGGGCTCCAAGAATTCATTCTGGAGAAAGACCTTATAAGGGCTCCAGGATTAACATTTTAGGGCAGCAGCACCAGAGCCACTAAGTTCTACAGAAAGTGGTAATACTGTTGAGCTGACAAAAAAGCTCTGAGCTTAATTTGAGATGTAGATAAAATTAACTTAAATTAATTTCATTCATAATATCATATAGCTATATACCGTAATGTAATAGCAAAACTAGGGTAAACATTGATATAAGGTAGTGAAAATAGCTAATAAACTGGTCCTCAGCCACCACCTACTGGTTACAATGGTAAATTAATCTTTTTTTTATTTTATTTTTTTAAATAAGTGTGACTTTTCTAAATCTTGAAACTTTTATTTTTTATAAATAGGGTGCCTTCAGCACCGCCCTAAACAGGGTCGAGCCAACGCTGGACTAATATATCTATGTAGGTATTTTGTCATGTCAAATGTATTAATAATGCCATCAGAATGCAACCAAAGCACAGGATAGCAATAAGTAGATGGCTATAAATAATTGTAAATCATACAAAATAAATGCCTTGATCATGCCATGATGATCACTAGATTTTATACAGGGATTACTATAATGATTTTGTTTCTCCTTGGAGTTTTTATTGGGACTTCGTAGCCCAGACACTTTTCTGGTATCAGGTGGTCTTCTGTAGGTCTTGTGTTCACGAAATGAAAAGAACAAACATACCGTCGCTTCGGTGGTTTCTTCAAATTTAAAGCTTTTAACCATAGGCGAAGGGATTCCTCATTCTTCGGCGGGGCCTCGCATCCACATTCAGCTCTCGTACGCGTTCGATGATTAAAACACTCCTGCTCCAAGTAAATCTTTCTTTTGTACCAGTTATTATGACAACCTCTAACTGCACAAACAATCCCGGTCTTCCTCGAAGCCATAACGATGAGTTAGTTGTTACGAAGACTTGTTTGATTAACCGCTACGGTGAAAAGTGAATTAGCTCGCCAGTGACCGGAAGTCTTGCACAAAATACCGTCAGCTGGCTGTGTCCGTATTTCCGTAAAAAATAAGGCGAATAGAGAATGATGAGTTGCGTCACAATCTTTTCACTCCGCATTGCATTCTGGGAAGGTGCCGCCATATTAGGTGGTTACTATCCGTTGCCATGGTTACTTCGACAGTAGGGCTGGGTGATATATCGCATGACATTATTATGCGCATCTCGTCAGTAAAGCCGGTTCCTTGATTAGTATTAAATCGCCATCACCTGCTTTCAGATGGAGCAGCATTTACAACACAGAGCCGTAGCTAACTGACAAGCTGAGCCATATCGCATTAATTATCGCAGGCGATACGTCCGTGA
Organism: Abramis brama; assembly: GCF_963993115.1. Classification (NCBI taxonomy): domain Eukaryota; kingdom Metazoa; phylum Chordata; class Actinopteri; order Cypriniformes; family Leuciscidae; genus Abramis; species Abramis brama. Next base: position 7,433,321 of record NC_139972.1, read on the forward strand.
TAATTAATGCGATATTGCTCAGCTTGTCAGTGAACTACGGCTCTGTGTAGTTTATTCAACCGTAGTGCAAAAATTCAAACGAATATCAAGCTGCTCTTCCTCTCTCTGTCGCTATTTCTCTCGGTCTCACTAGGCGGGTTTCCATTACAGATTTGCGCAAAAGTCTTGCGAATTTTTATTTTTATTTTTTTTTCATTAACCGATGTTATGCGACTAAAACTTTTTCCTCTCGCGATAAGTCATTCCAAAAATCATAGCAACGTACATTGGTAGGTTAATGTCAGCCACTGCACTGGCCATTATTATTAATCAAAGGTCTCCTTCAGTATGTGTGTTATCCAATAATGGCAAGGAAAGACACTTATACTTAAGAGCGGCACATATGAGGTGTTTCTCACTCATTTCTGCTTCGAGGTCTTGAATCCAGTATTCCTGTAATTCTTCTGTCTTTTATGAATTTAATAAATTAGTCTTGTATTCTGTCCAAACATACCGCGTCAGGTGACCTGTAAATGCGCAAAAACTGTTCCATTGCAGTTTTGCGAAATATTTCTTTTTCAAATTGCCTAAAAAACCACCTGCACGCGATAAATGGGAGTTTTTGAGAAATTGACGTGTTTCCATTGGGCGTATTCTCAATGAAACTGCGATAGAAATATATTACTCTTTTACAGTATAATGTTCATCTTAATGAAATACTACTACTAATAATAATATTACAGTTATTATTAAAACTAAAATTCTTCCATGTTATAATTTTAACAGTAGCTTAAACCTCTGCCGTGTAGCACTTGTTTGCCAAAAATTAAAGGGCTTGTTTAATTTTAATTTTAATGAAAGATAAATTTATGTTTTATGCCTTCATTTGATTACCATATTTTTTGGTAAACACAATGAAAATAGAATTTAAAAAACTATTTCATATGGCCCTATTATTGTAATAAATAAATGTTTTATGAATTCAATTAATTTGATTTATTTTTGATTAAACCATTAAAATGGAATATAGACAAAATACAACATTAGATAATTAAGAGTATAAATGAAAAGAACAGGGTTATCATTTCTGAATGAAATGAACTAACTCTTTATTTCTCTCACCCCTCACAGTCACAAGCACTCATTCTTTCTTTTCTGATTAAAAATAATAATATTCTAGATAGATGCAGCCAGAAACTCCATCAAAACTGCCACTTTCGAACTATAGCAGCTTGAGTGCTTATGCCGCTTGAGTGCTTATGCTTTTTAAAATTGTTTCCAACAATGTTTTCTGCCTCCCCCCTCAAATCAAGCCCTGTGAATGAGGTGAAAACAGGGAACTATTGGAGACAAAGATGCTTTTCAGCAGCTCAGTTAAACATGGTGGTCTTGTTATTTCTCTCAGACTTTGGACAAGCATTAAACAAACTTTTTTTTTAAATGCAGCTGCATCCATATATTTCTATCAGAAAAAAGACATGTTCAATTAATTCTAAATGTAAGTAAAGTAATTCAGAAGCTTATTTTTGTATTTGGCAGATCTGGTGTCCATCCCACAACAATTCACCAGTAAATACTGGGAATATTCCCATCATCCTACAAGAGAAGGACAAACTCCAGGAGTAGCAGCTGAAATCTGTGTGACTGTTAAAGATGGAGTTTATTAAAGAGGAGATTGAAGACATGAGTTATCCAGAACCATACAGAATAAAACATGAAGATACTGAGGAACAAATAGGTCAGTGTCCATTATTGATTCTTCATTGTTGACTGCTTTGGTTGCTGTGAAATAATAAGCAGTATATGAATGAAAAATTATATATGCTTATATTATCATCTTTAATGTACTTTAATCATAATCTTGTAGGCTATAACCGTTGTCAAACTCATTTTGATCATATTAGCAAGAGAATGACAGAACTAAACTTTGGCCCATCAAAGGTCTGATTCTTGATCTCTGTTGCTTTCTGCAATTAAATCAGGGTTCACTTAAACTGATTCTAATGTTATGTTTATTTTAGATCAGATGGAAGTGAAAGAGGAAAGACAAGAACTGGGAAAAATTAAGAAGGAACCTCATAACTTTAAAATTCAAGAAACAAAAGCCAAAAAGCTGCACTCCTGCACTCGGTGTGGAAAGAGTTTCACACTGAAAGGATACCTTAAGACACACATGAGAATTCACACTGGAGAGAAACCGTATCCATGCACTCAGTGTGGAAAGAGTTTTTCTGATGCATCAGCTCTCAGAGTTCATCTGCTCCGTCACTCTGGAGAAAAACCATTTAACTGTGATCAGTGTGGTAAAGATTTTTATACGTCATCAAATCTAAACAAACACCTGAAAGTTCATTCAGGTGAGAAGCCTTACGTGTGTTCTCTCTGTGGAAAGAGTTTTTCACGACTGGATCGTTTTAAACTGCACCAGAAAACACATAATGAAGTGAGAGATCATGTGTGTTGTGACTGTGGGAAGAGCTTTACTGCATCTGAATATCTGAAACAGCACCAAAGAATTCATTCTGGAGAAAGACCTTACAAGTGCTCATATTGTGACAAGAGTTTCAGTCAGTCGACATCACTGAAAACACATGAGCGAGTTCATACTGGAGAAAAACCTTTCAAGTGCTCATATTGTGACAAGAGTTTCACTCAGTTGGGAACACGGAAATTTCATGAGCGAGTTCATACTGGAGAAAAACCTTACAAGTGCTCATATTGTGACAAGTGTTTCACTCAGTCGACATCACTGAAAACTCATGAGCGACTTCATACTGGAAAGAAGCTCAGGATACTCAGGATAGGGATGGGTACCAAGAACTGATATTTTTTGGACTGGTACGTAATTGGGTCAATACCGGACTACCGATAAGCTTCAGGACAAATGATACTTTAATCTATACTTGCATTGTTTTATCTCTGTATACTTCTGTGTTAATATCATTAAACAGAAAAAACATTGTGTCTTAAAAAAAAACAGTAGAATTGTGATAAACTTTATTTAATGTAAAACCTTTACTTCAGCATCAATTCTGAAAAACACCTGGGGCCGGTTGCACCAGCTGGACGTTCACCCGGTCGCAAGACTAAGCTTAACAGAAAATGTGTTTTTTAAGTCCTACGTAGAATTAATACATGTTGCACCATCTGGGTTTAGCGCACGTCTGAGACTAAATCATACGCCTAGACAAAGGTAGGTGTAAAGTGTGAAGTCAATTAAAAATGTTGGGACAATGGCACATCTGGTGTAGGCTACAGGCTACACGATCAGCGGGCTTTCCGGCGTGCATATGATCAATACCAGCAAAAATCAAGGCACATAGGACGCGTTTTTGCTATTAAAACACGAGACGCCCTTAAGTGCAGGTCTAGGGACGCGTTTTTTAAAAGTTATTTTAAAGGGGACCTATTATGCCTATTTTCACAAGACGTAAAATAAGTCTCTGATGTCCCCAGAGTGTGTATGTGAAGTTTTAGCTCAAAATACCCAACAGATAATTTTTTACAGCATGTTTAATTTGTCACTTTTTGGTGCTCAGAAAAATGCGCTGTTTTAGTGTGTGCCCTTTAAATGCAAATAAGCTCCTGCTGCACGACACGGGGCGGAGCTTCATGAGCTCGCGCTCAGTGTCAGGAAAATTTCATCTCATGGAATGATGATAATATCAGAAACTCTCAGTAACGGTCTTCATTTTGACCCGGAGTCGGACAATAATGCCTACAGAGTCAGAGAATATATGCTGTATGGAGATGGATGATGCCACTAAAGCCGCATTCTGGAAACAGGTCTTTGGGAGACACTGCTTACGATTTGAGTATGAGTATTGAGTATTCTAATGTTATTACTTTTCAATTCCATATTATTTTTTAATCAAAAGAGATGCAAGATAGATTTAAACCTTCAGTGTTCTTTGTTTGCAAAAATACTTTGCAGACATTATTTAAAACTTAAAAGTAATCACGATAAATCTTAATAAGCTGCTGCCACCACCTTTAATTATTTTAGCCAGTATGGTCTGGCAACACAAGACAACCAGTGTTGGGAACGTTACTTTAAAAAAGTAATTAGTTATAGTTACTCACTACTTGTTCCAAAAAGTAACTGAGTTAGTAACTGAATTACTCTATAATAAAAGTAACTCGTTACCAGGGAAAGTAACTATTTGCGTTACTGTAAAAAAAAAAGAAAAAGTTGCTATATGTCAAAGAATTTGGATTTTTTTGAGCAGTTTTCACAAGTCAGTTGAAATGAGTAGAACAGACAGGTGTTTGTAAATAACTTTCGATATTTATTGCACGTCGACAGATATAACATTATATATGTTTTATATAATTAGTTTATTAATTAAATTAATAAAAAGACAAAAAGACCTTGAGATATGTTTGGTAATTGTACCTGAAGGAATTGAAAATTAATTTGCTAAATTTCAGATTAATATATTTGTTTTCCTTAAAATTTTAATTAGCAGTAATTTAAACACTTTGCAGTTTGGATGTCCTGTATAAACAAAGTTACGGATTATGTTTTTATGTTTCCACTGTTCGATCGCGTCCGCGCCTCACACACACACACACGCACACACACAAATGTAAACACTTTGCGACTTTTCGATCGCGCCCGCGCCTCTCTTTCCGTTTCTCTCTCACACACACACACACACAAATGTAAACACTTTGCAACTTTTCGATCGCGCCCGCCAACTTTTCAGTCAGGATTGCTCCTGACTCGCCATCTCTGCTGCTTCATCGAATCTTTGTTTAGCTAGTGTGTGTGTGTGGCGCGTGTGCTGGCATGTGTGTAAAAACACTGGCTCTGATTGGCTACCATGAAACACATGACACTGCCTTAGCCAATCATAATCGCTTACCTCGTTATTAACCCACCTCCTCACTAGCTGTGCGAGCCAGGGGTGCGTTCGGATGGTTCGGATTAAACAGTTTATTAAAAAAATGCATAGTAACGCACCGCATTTAACGTCCAGTAATGTTAACGACGTTGTAACGACGGGAAAAGTAATTAGTTAGATTACCCCGTTACTGAAAAAATAATGTTGTTACCTAACGCCGTTCTTTTAAACGGCGTTATTCCAAACACTGAAGACAACACATCACCACAACTTCAATCAAAATATGCAGATTTATTAACAAGGGGACCAACATCAGTCAACATCATCCTTTACTCCCGGCGACGGGGCGGCCACCTCAAATACCTGGTGGACTGGGAAGGGTTCGGACCAGAGGAGAGATGTTGGGTCAATCGCGATGACATCCTGGATCCATCTCTCCTTCAAGACTTCCATTCAGCACATCCCAATCGTCCAGCCCCGAGAGGTCGTGGTCGTCCGTTCCGCCATCAGGAGCTGGCTGTGGAGGGAGGGGGAGGTAGGGGGGTACTGTCACGGAGTCAACATCAACAGCACCAGACCTCTACACTCCGCCCACTCGTTCCCTGTCTCCTGAATACTAATCAGCATCACCTGTCACCACCACCTGCCTGCTAATCACCAGCACCAGTCTGGTCTTGTCATTCTACACCAAAAGGCTTTCCTGACTCTTCCTACGATTACACTTACCTCTTTTGATGCCATTCTTTAACCGAAGCTCTGATCCAGTTCACCTTATGCTGGGTACACACCAAAAGATAATCGGGTTGATTTTGAGACGATTTCCCCCCTTCCGTCAATCCTAGCTATGTCCCGATTATCTTGATGGTTCTACAGATTATCTTGGTGGGTGGGGTGGAGTACAGGGACCTGGATATTGGATAGGGAGCGCTGGCCCAAAAAAGGTTGAGTACCACTGGTTTAGTGTAAAAAAAACAAAAAAAAACAAACAATATATTGCCATATCGAATCGCAATACTTGTAGAATTGCAATTCTTAAAAATAAATAATCTTTTCAGCACCCACGTATTATCGAATCAGAAGATACAGTAGGTGTCGTCCCAGCCCTTGTTCTACCGCACTGATGGTTGAGATGCTCGCGTTACTGTGGTTACAAATGTGAATTTATTGGCTCCAATGAATAGATGAACAATTGCAGCTGATTAATTGGTTCATTCTACCAATTGAGCCCTGTTGAAACAAAAACCTTCAATAAATTATCTGACACCATATACAGTGGGGAGAACAAGTATTTGATACACTGCCGATTTTGCAGGTTTTCCCACTTACAAAGCATGTAGAGGTCTGTAATTTTTATTTATTTTTATTTTTAAGTTCTCTTCAACTGTGAGAGACGGAATCTAAAACAAAAATCCAGAAAATCACATTGTATGATTTTTAAATAAATAATTTGCATTTTATTGCATGACATAAGTATTTGATCACCTACCAACCAGTAAGAATTTTGGCTCTCACAGACCTGTTAGTTTTTCTTTAAGAAGCCCTCCTGTTCTCCACTCATTACCTGTCTTAACTGCACCTGTTTGAACTTGTTACATGTATAAAAGACACCTGTCCACACACTCAATCAAACAGACTCCAACCTCTCCACAATTGCCAAGACCAGAGAGCTGTGTAAGGACATCAGGGATAAAACTGTAGACCTGCACAGAGCTGGGATGGGTTACAGGACAATAGGCAAGCAGCTTGGTGAGAAGGCAACAACTGTTGGGGCAATTATTAGAAAATGGAAGAACTTCAAGATGATGGTCAATCTCCCTCGGTCTGGGGCGCCATGCAAGATCTCACCTCGTGGGGCATCAATGATCATGAGGAAGGTGAGGGATCAGCCCAGAACTACACGGCAGGACCTGGTTAATGACCTGAAGAGAGCTGGGACCACAGTCTCAAAGAAAGCCATTAGTAACACACTACGCCATCATGGATTAAAATCCTGCAGCGCACACAAGGTCCCCGTGCTCAAGCCAGCGCATGTCCAGGCCTGTCTGAAGTTTGCCAATGACCATCTGGATGATTCAGAGGAGGAATGGGAGAAGGTCATGTGGTCTGATGAGACAAAAATAGAGCTTTTTGGTCTAAACTCCACTTGCCGTGTTTGGAGGAAGAAGAAGGATGAGTACAACCCAGGCGGGAAGGAAGTCGACCGGAAGTTATTATTATTATTTATTATTATTTATTTCTAAAGAAACACAACAATGTATAAAATGCTCCATTACCTTGTATCTTACGTTACGGCCCCGTAGAAGCAGTTTTTGTAAAAGTAGGCTAACGATTGCGTCATAACCACGCGACTCTCTGTTGCACAGTAGAGAGATTACCGTATGGACAGGAGGAGAAGCTTGCGCGCAATCGGGGAAACATGGAGGCAAAATGACAAAATAATTAATCAGAATACCTAGCAAAAGTTACTCCTGCTCCAAGCTCATGGACAGCTCCTACTCGCACTCTCCGTCTCTGCAAGTTTCGGAAGGGAATGATTCAGATTTCTCATGCCACAGCCACTAGAAGACAGACGGGTTGCTCACGTGACATCTGCGTCGTCAAGCTCTGTTTGAGTCTGCGCGTCAGGAACGGAAGTCCTAAAAAATCGCTAAAAATGGGCTTCACTTGTTTCAATTGAGTTCCAATGAGATGGCTCTGTCCACTTCTTATACTGTCTATGGTTTTCTCCGATCAATTTTTTACCGGTCCAATCAGCGAACATAGGGAGTGGCTGAGAGTGATGACGTTGAGATTGTGCGCTAGTTTGAGTTGACATACGCAACGACCAAACGTTAGCAATTGGTTATGGCAGATCCAGAGTGGCTCTGGTCAGATCCAATAGTTTTAAACTTCAACAGAGTACCCGCCTACAAGGAAGTTAAAGCTTGTCAATGGAGAGAGGCCAGACTCTCTGTAAATGAAATGTACGAGTGTCTGGTAGAACCAGGCTAGGCTACAACAGCGTTACTAGTAAAAACAGTTAGTCTGAAGCCCTAACAGTGTCTGTGAAAACACTCTAACGTTACTACACTCTAATAATAATAAACCAGGACACACAACGCATTGACCCTTAAACACTGAAACTCGTGGAGCTGGTTAATGTTAAACTCTTGAAACTTCTCTCACCTGCAGACTAGAAATATACGGCATCTGAAGAAAATATTCCACATTTGTCCTTCATTCACGATCATTAACAGCGTCACTTTCAGCCTCGACTGTTGAAAATTTCAGCTCGTCTCCTCTCGCTTCTGTCTTCTGCGCAAGTGCGCATCCTCAGTGCGCACTGCGCACAGTGTCATGTTTCTTAAAGGGGCCGCATATTCTTAAAGTCCCCTTGTAGTCAGTCATTTTATCCCTTTATACTCATCTTTGATCACTATAATCACATATTTAAGCAATTTTTCCTTGAAAAAAAAAATTCTGCATGCCTTAAAATAGATTGAATGTAACTCCACACCCTTGTCTCATTTAGTAGGCTTTGTATGTTCTATGAATATTAAAATTAGCCCCAACAGAGCAAATACAACAGTCTAGTCACCTGAACTGGGTTAATTAACCATTATCAATACCAACAAAAATATTGGTATTGACTAGGGCTGTAACGACACACGATATGAAACCAAAATCGCAATATTCAGATCCACGAACCTGTGTCGCGGTGTGAGAAGGCAGAATCGCGACACACCCCTATTCCAATACTCCCTTAATAAAGGAGTCCAGACATTAGAAAAATATCAGTCTACACATGCGTTTTATATTTAATAAGAGGAAAATAGGCTACACATATGCCTTACAGAAATTACACAAAAAATCTTTAACTTTTAGGTGGCAAAATATTTTTTAGTAATTCTTTAAATTACACTGCGCAAACCAAAAGTAATACTACCCACCGGATGAAGAAGGGTTGGCTCTCCACAGAACACAAAATATTTATTTTATTTTATTTTTCATGTTCGCATTTATGAGGAAAAAAACAATGTTATGGATGTGAGTGCTCTGAAAGCGGCACTAAAAGACTAATTTAAAACTTTCACAGAGACCTCAAACAGGCATTTTAAACAACAAATATTAACAATTGGCATATCAAGTAAAATAATATTTGATGATTGTTTGAAAATCATGCTCACAGGTAAGACGGCGTTCGCTCAAATCCCACTCCGACATTAAATTGTCTGTAGCCTACTGTAGGCTAATAGGCCTACATGTTGTAGCCCAGTCATTAAAGAAAACGATTTAGTTTCATATTTACAGTGGATATAGAAAATAATCACCCCCCTTTAAAATAATCACATTTTGTTGCTTTGCAGCCTGAAATTAAAACGGACAAAAACAATGTTTTATTCAGCTGTTTTTACAACTTATAACATCCAAGTGAAAGATATAATACCAACTTGTCAGAAGAAAAAAAAATTACAAATTAAAAAACAGAATCACTGAGTTGGAAAAAGAATTTTCCAAGGTTAGAATTTTCCAAGGTTGGAATTTTCCAACCGAATTTTTCCGCGGTTGATCCAAGATGGCGCCGCGGATGGCTGCCTCGGTGTTGAGCTCTCCAGTTGTTACACTGTTTTTGTTAGTTTGTCCTGTTTTATGTTTGTCATACGCTATCAGTTATACCAGGGACGAACTGCTGAACATTCGGCAGCGCACACCAACTGATCACCAACCAGTTTTTGATTCTTCTGGCGTTTTGCGGAACATTGTCGTCGGTTGCGCCGCTGCACTGTGGAAACAGTATAAGACGCGCAGGCGTGGGAAGCGAGCCGGCACACTTGTTAAGCTCAGGCAGCGCGGATTCAGAATGGCGCTGCCTAGCATCCATCTGGCGAATGTCCGCTCTCTCCCTAACAAAATGGACGAACTACTTCTGCTCTCACGCAAAAACAAGGACTTTACCAACTCTGCTGCTCTGTGTTTCACGGAAACCTGGCTGAACAAAGCCATTCCGGACAGCGCGTTACATCTACCGGACTTTCAGCTGTTCAGAGCGGATCGCGATATGGAGTCAACGGGGAAAACGCGCGGTGGTGGGACATGCTTTTACATCAACAGAAGGTGGTGTACTGATGTAACTGTGTTAAGGAAGATGTGCTGTCCTATGTGGAAGTGCTTTTCATTAACTGTAAGCCGTTCTACTCGCCGCGGGAGTTTTCCTCGCTCGTTCTCACCAGTGTTTACATTCCACCGCAAGCACACGTGAGTACGGCGCTCCAACAGCTGGCTGATCTGATCACAGAAACAGAACAACAACACCCGGACTCTGTTCTTATCATTCTCGGAGACTTTAATCAGGCAAAACTCACACGTGAGCTGCCTAAATTCAAACAGCACATTACATGCCCCACCAGAGACAATAATATCTTGGACCATTGCTACACCACAACAAAGGATGCATACCATTACAGGCAAAAACTTAAAACTGCTAAGCCAGTAATAAGGACTGTAAAGAGATGGACCAACGACACAGAGCAGGTCTTACAAGCCTGTTTTGAATGCACTGACTGGAGTGTTTTTGAAGCTGCTGCCAGCGATCTGGACGAGCTCACAGAGACTGTAACATCATACATCAGTTTCTGTGAGGATTTATGCATCCCTACCAGGACTTACTTATCATTCAACAATGATAAACCATGGTTCACACCAAAACTCAGACAGCTTCGTCTGGTCAAAGAAGATGCCTACAGGAGTGGGGATAGGATCTTGTATAATCAGGCCAGGAACACATTGACAAAGGAGATTGAAGTGGCTAAGAAGAGCTATGCCAAAAAGCTGGAAAACCAGTTTTCCTCCAACGACCCTGCATCAGTGTGGAAAGGCCTGAAAGACATTACCAACTACAAGACACCATCCCCCAGCACCGACAGCAACAAGCATCTTGCGAACGAGCTGAATGTCTTTTACAGTAGATTTGAGACCCCCGATCAGACACCCCACACCCGCCCTGACCATCTCTCTACACAGCCATCAACACCTCCAGCCATCCCCCTCCCCTCCCCCCCTGCACTTCAGATCAGTGAGGATAATGTGCGTCAGATCTTCAGGAAACAGAAGAGAAGGAAAGCACCAGGCCCAGAAGGTGTTTCACCAGCCTGTCTGAAAACCTGCGCCAGCTGGCCTCTATCTTCTCACTGATCTTCAACAGATCACTGGAGCAGTGCAAAGTCCCTTTCTGCTTTAAACGCTCCACCATCATCCCAATCCCGAAGAAACCAAAGATCACAGGACTCAATGACTACAGACCTGTTGCCTTAACATCTGTGGCCATGAAGTCATTCGAAAGACTGGTGTTAGCATATCTGAAGGACATCACTGGACCCTTGCTGGACCCCCTGCAGTTTGCCTACAGAGCAAACCGGTCTGTGGATGATGCGGTCAATATGGGACTGCATTACACCCTGCAACATCTGGACAAACCAGGGACCTATGCAAGGATTCTGTTCGTGGACTTTAGTTCTGCCTTCAACACCATCGTCCCATCACTGCTCCAGACCAAACTGACCCAGCTCTCTGTCCCTAGCTCCGTCTGTCAATGGATCACCAGCTTTCTGACAGACAGACAACAGCTAGTCAGAATGGGCAAAATCACGTCCGACAGCCGCATCATCAGCACCGGTGCTCCACAGGGATGTGTTCTCTCACCACTGCTCTTCTCCCTGTACACAAATGACTGCACCTCTAAAGACCCCTCTGTCAAGCTCCTGAAGTTTGCGGACGACACTACTGTTATCGGACTCATCCGGAACGGTGACGAGTCTGCGTACAGACAGGAGGTGGAGCAGCTGGCTCTTTGGTGCAGTTATAACAACCTGGAGCTGAACACGCTCAAAACAGTGGAGATGATCGTGGACTTCAGGAGAAACCCCCCTGCACTCCCTTCACTCACCATCATGGACAGCACTGTGACTGCAGTAGAGTCATTCAGGTTCCTGGGCACCACCATCTCTCAGGATCTGAAGTGGGACACTCACATAGACTCTATTGTGAAGAAAGCCCAACATAGACTGTACTTCCTGCGTCAGCTGAGGAAATTCAACCTGCCAGAGGAGCTGCTCGTACAGTTCTACTCAGCTGTCATCCAGTCCATCCTCTGCACTTCCATCACCGTCTGGTTCGGCTCTGCTACCAAAACCGACCTCCGTAGACTACAGCGGATAGTTCGGACTGCTGAGCGAATCACTGGCACTACCCTTCCCACACTTAAAGAACTGTACTCATCCAGAGTGAGTAAAAGGGCTCGCAAAATCACTCTGGACCCGTCGCACCCAGCTCACTTTCTGTTTGAACTGTTACCGTCTGGTCGACGCTACAGAGCACCGAGCACAAAAACAACCAGACACAGGAAAAGTTTCTTTCCCCAGGCCATCTACCTCATGAACACTTAAATGTTCCCCTACTGTGGAACAAACATGTGCAATACTTCCCTCAGACATTTCATTATAGCACCTTATAACTTTATATATATTTATAATTTATAATTTATTTTTATTTTTATTTTTTATTTATACCTATGTTACTTGTCACTTGTCTTGTCACTTCATATTGTATGTGTACTGGAAGCTACTGTCACCAAGACAAATTCCTTGTATGCGCAAGCATACTTGGCAATAAAGCTCTTTCTGATTCTGATTCTGATTCTGAATCACCCCCCTCCTAAAAATGACTTGTAAACCCAACCAGGTGTAGTTAATCAGTTTCTCAATAACACACAGAGCCAATTGACTTTCAACTGTGATCAGCTGTGGTCATTTTGATTAGCTCAGCATGAAACAAGCTTTTCCTGAAGCACTTCAGTCCTTGGTAGTGCAACTGAAGAAAACAATCAACTATGGGTGGCAAGGCATTGTCAAAAGATCTTTGGGATAAAGTTATGGACAGGTACAAGTCAGGAGATGGATTCAAAAAAATTGAAAAGGCTTTATCAGTGCCTAGAAGCACAGTGAAGTCTATTATTAAGAAGTGGAAGGTATTTGGTACAACACAGACCCTCCCTGGGTCAGGACGTCGCTCCAAACTGGATGAAAGAGCCAGGAGGAAACTGGTCAGAGAGGCTACCAAGAGGCCTACAGCAACTCTGAAGCAGTTGCAGGAATTCATGACAATGTGTATGTGACAACAATATCACAAATTCTCCACAAATTTGGTTTGTATGGGAGGGTTGCAAGAAAAAAGCCACTCCTCAAGAAAGGCCACATGCAGTCACGACTGAGCTTTGACAAAACGCACCTTGAAGATTCTAAGGCCACATGGAAAAAGGTGTTATGGTCAGATGAGACTAAAATTTAATTATTTGGCCTCAACGCCAAACGATATGTCTGGCGAAAATCCAATATAACTTACCATCCAAATAACACCATTCCTACAGTAAAGCATGGAGGTGGTAATATCATGTTATGGGGTTGTTTCTCTGCAGCAGGGACTGGAGCACTTGTCAGGATAGAAGGAAAAATGGATGGGGCAAAATACTGTCAAATTCTTGAGGAAAATCTGCTGCTCTCTGCCAGAATGTTGTCAATGGGAAGAAGATTTACCTTCCAACATGACAATGACCCAAAGCACACAGCAAAACTGACCACACAGTGGTTGAAGGAGAAAAAGGTGAATGTCCTTGCATGGCCTAGTCAGAGCCCAGACTTAAACCCCATTGAAAATCTGTGGAATGACTTGAAGACAGCAGTCCACAAACGGTCACCATCAAATTTAACTGAACTTGAGCAGTTCTGCAAAGAAGAGTGGTTAAATATTGCAACGTCTAGATGTGCAAAGTTAGTAGAGGCATATCCCAACAGACTAAAGGCTGTAATTAAAGGGGTCATATAATGGTACATGCACTTTTACAAATTGATTGTACTGAAATATGTGTTGGCAGTGCCTGTACACAACCATCATAAAATGATGAAAATCCATCCAGTATTTTTTTTTTTTAATCTTCTTATATGTTTTCCCCTCTCTCAAATCAAGCCGCCCCTCCCACGATTGTTGATTGACAGCAGCGTTTCAACACAGACCCGCCCTCAACCCGTCTCTCAATATTCCCCACGATCAACAGCAATGCTTTCATGTTTGCGCGAATCATTTCACCAGACTGCTTTATAAACGAGAACATTGAAAAAGGTATTAGCTCCTGTCTGAGTATATGTTGTTTATGTGCCTAATGACTGTCATAGTCTCACAGACTGGTTATTTTTTTAAACAGATCAGTAAAATGTTAGTGCTTCAGTTGACAGTTGCACATAACACTGCATAGATAACGTTACGCATCACGGACAAGCCTACATTTACCGGAAAAAAGTTTTTCATGACCATTAGCTGTAACATCAATCTGTCAATGAACTAATGTAGACATCAGTAAACACATAGCGTTCGTATCTCACTACTCTACCCTGCCAGTACACACAAAGATAGATCAAAGTGACATTACGTTAACCAACCATTCAGAAACGTCCTGTTTTCCAACTACGGTTCAAATTGATACGGTTGCACAGTGTCCTCAGAGACTCCCGCAGCCATTCTTCAAAATATAACGTTACCCTCAACTGTTGTCAAGGCAACACTCCACGTGTGTTGTTGTGGCAAAACGCCCACAGAACAGAGGGGCGGAGTGAGCAAAGCTCATTATCATTTAAAGACAAATGCACTTAAATGGCGTGCTGAAAACAGAGCTGTTTTTGACCAGGTAAAATGAGTGTTTTCTTACAATACTAATGAGAATTTTTAATTAAAGTATATTACAAACTTTTAATTTAGACCCTAAAGAATCATATTAGCTTGTACAAAAATGGCATTATATGACCCCTTTAAAGCAAAAGGTGGTTTCCAACTCAGTTATTGTTTTCTTTCTTTATTTATTTTTTTCTGACATGTTGGTGTTATATCTTTCACTTGGATGTTATAAGGTGCACTGAGTAAATACAGCTGAATGAAACAAAAACTGTGCCGGTCTTCCTTTCAGGCTGCAAAAGCAACAAAATGTGATTATTTTAAAGGGGGGTGATTATTTTATATACCCACTGTATGTTTAAATAATACAATTCTTTTTTAATTTCATCTTTGTTGATTGTATGAAAAGTGAAAGCGTGAGTAAGATCATAATATGCATATCGGGAGATGAGTGGGCAGACATGATTTTGACCACTTCATTAAGTTTGTTTTTGAAGAAAGCCTTTCTTTAAAGTGTATTTCGTTTTTTATTAATTGAATCTTAATTTTAATCAATGTTTCATCAACCAATTGCCTGGATTTAATAAATAAGAAGTAGATCTCATGGCAATTCGTACGAATTCTACGAGGTGGCTAATTCGTACGAATTCATGCGAATGACCTACCCCTGACCCCGCCCCTAAACCTACCCATCACGTGGGTTTAGACAAATAGTACAAATTCATACAAATTAGCCACCTTTTTATCACTCATACAAATTCGTACAAATTGGTCGTGAGATCATGTTGAATATAATCAGGACACGGAGGCGCCGGCGCGTGAACTGGAACTCGTCTCATAAATGAACCGAAACTCAATATAAGCTACTTGCCTCACAGACCTGAGAAATATATCTAAAGAAAGCTTGAAATGTGTACTTTTAAACAAAATAATTCAAAACGAAAGAAAACAGACTGCTCTCTACTTATGTAGGCAAATCCGTATGAAATGTGCATTTCTCTCTGGCGCGTTCACTACTGCAAAGATCGCGAGTCAGCATCGTCAACTTCATCTTTGACACAGAAAACACTTGTTTATTAATAAACAATTGAAACGTCTCCTTGATATATTTAACATATTCATAATCATTACTTTTGCCGGTTCTTTGTGACAGCTTTTTGGTGCGCTTTAGGTCCCTTAAGCTAGGTTTATCCTTGATGCGTCTGCACAAGCGCGAAGGTGTGCACTGCAAAAATGACGTCATTGTGGGGTGGGTGGTCGTGCGCGTTGGGTGCGCAAGACCCCATTTCGCTTGGCGGTGTGCATTGCTTTTTTTTGTAAAGCCTTGTTTATACTTTCGCCTGGCATTCAAACACAATTGAATGAGTACATGTTCTTTTATGTGAAACGACGATAAAGCCTAATTTGATATGGCCTGTAGCCTACTGTGGAAATGCGGTTAATGATTTCTGACTGACATATAAATGAACAAATCAAACAAATGCAAACAGGTAAAAGTGAAGCCCCTAACCAACAAGAGTTAGAGCTAGTGAGTTAGTGTTAGTGCTTTAGAGTTAGTGCTTTAGAGTCCAGCAGTGAAAAACTTTTTTCCACAAACACATATTAAGCTTGTCAACTGCATTAACTTTCAGGTGTTAATCAGAAATGATGTTGAAGTAAAGTTTTTACATTAAATTAAGTTCTGTCAGGACCACTATCGTCAAATACGATGGAGAATTATCATACAGATTGGATTGGCGGTATGGTTCTGTCCTGGGCAAGAACTCCCTGAGCCTAGCATGGAAAAGAGAAGGGAGAGCAGCGATAGCTCAGATTAAGGTAAACAGAACAGAACCAACATGAATGTATTCTAGGTATCATTAATTCAATATTTTAACGTACAACATAATTCGAGAATTTAGACTGATTCAGAGGGCAAACAGAATGCCAAATCCTGACTGAGAGAGGTGGAGCTGGGGAGGGAGGAGGGTAATTTGCTCCTGAGAAACACAATAGCTGTTGATAACACTGAAGGAGCTTATATATGGAGGCTGTGATTGGCGTCGTATTCCTATTGGTAGACGTGGATCAGCTGATGTAAGCTCGACTAACATGACCTGCCAGAACTGACACTACGCTTGATTTTTTACATCAATCACAATTCAGTTTTTTCAAGACAATTTTTTGTTTTTTTATTTCCTATAACTGCATGTACTATCAGAACACAATATAAACAAGTCTTTCTAGTTATCTAAGCATTTCACCAAATTCACAAAGTCAAACTAGATAATGTTCTTTTGGGAGCAACTCGTTTTTTTCATCTCACAATATTTACTTATTTGACAGTATTTGACATGAAAATGAAATGTTTCTCACTGTGGCGACTTATGATATTTCTTCATATGTCTGAGAAAACTACATGAATGTCTAAAACTCTCTCCACAATCAGTACAGTGGTACGGTTTCTCTCTAGTATGAACTCGCTCATGAGTTTTCAGGTTTTCCAACTGAGTGAAACTCTTGTCACAAGATGTGCACTTGTGAGGTTTTTCTCCAGTATGAACTCGCTCATGTGATTTCAGGTGTCCCAACTGAGTGAAACTCTTGTCACAAGATGAGCACTTGTGAGGTCTTTCTCCAGTATGAACTCGCTCATGTACTTTCAGTGTTCCCAACTGAGTGAAACTCTTGTCACAAGATGAGCACTTGTAAGGTTTTTCTGCAGTATGATTTTTTTGGTGCTGTTTCAGATAACTAGATGTAGTAAAGCTCTTCCCACAGTCACAACACACATGATCTTTCACTCCATTATGTGTTTTCTGATGCACTTTCAAATGATCCAGTCGTGAAAAACTCTTTCCACAGAGAGAACACACATAAGGCTTCTCATCTGAATGAACTATCAGGTGTTTTTTCAGAGTTAATGATGAATTAAAACCTTTACCACACTGATCACAGTTAAATGTTTTTTCTCCGGAATGAGTAAGCAGGTGATTCTTGAGAGTATATGCTTGAGAAAAACTCTTTCCACACTCAGTACAGTGATATGGCTTCTCTCCAGTATGAAGTCGCTCATGTGATTTCAGGTTTGCAGAATGAGTGAAACTCTTTTCACAAGATGAGCACTTGTAAGGTCTTTCTCCAGTATGAATTCTTCGGTGCTGTTTCAGATAATCAGATGTTGTAAACCTCTTCCCACAGTCACAACACACATGATCTCTGACTTCATTATGTGTTTTTTGGTGCACTTTACAACTTTTCAGCCTTGAATAACTCTTTCCACAGACAGAACACACATAAGGCTTCTCACCTGAATGAACTAACAGGTGTTGTCTTAGATCTGATGGTGAATTAAAACCTTTACCACACTGATCACAGTTAAATGGTTTTTCTCCGGAATGAATACGCAGATGTTTACTGAGATTTGATGCTTGAGAAAAACTCTTTCCACATTGAAAGCATGGATACGGTTTCTCTCCAGTGTGAATTCTCATGTGTGCGTTAAGGGTTCCTTTTTGACAGAAACTCTTTCCACACCGAGTGCAGGAGTGCAGCTCTTTGGCTTTTGTTTCTTGAATTTTAAAGTTATGATGTTCCTCTTCCTCCTTAAATTCCTTCAGTTCTTGTCTTTCCTCTTTTACTTCCATCCAATCTAAAATAAACATTAAATTGGAATCAGTTTAAGTGAACCCTGATTTAATTGCAGAAAGCAAGAGAGATCAAGTATCAGACCTTTGATGTGCCAAAGTTTAGTTCTGTCATTCTCTTGTTAATATGATCAAAATGAGTTTGACAACTGTTATAGCCTACAAGATTATGATTAAAAGTACATTAAAGATGACGATTAAAATGATATAAGCATTTCTGTAAAAAATTTCATTCATATACTGATTATTATTTCACAGCTACCAAAGCAAACAACAATGAAGAATCAAGAATGGACACCAACCTATTTGTTCCTCGGTATCTTCATGTTTTATTCTGGATGGTTCTGGATCACTCATGTCTTCAATCTCCTCTTTAATAAACTCCATCTTTAACAGTCACACAGATTTCAGCTGCTACTCCTGGAGTTTGTCCTTCTCTTGTAGGATGATGGGAATATTCCCAGTATTTACTGGTGAATTGTTGTGGGATGAACACCAGATCTGCCAAATTCAAAG